>NC_141694.1:7592689-8833939 GCF_964263255.1 Lissotriton vulgaris
CTCAAACCGGAGTTGGCGGCAGTGGCTGTCATGCTTGACGCTGGCGAAGGCCTTTGACTCAGTTGCATGGCGGTATATGATAGCCATTTTGCATCGAATGGGGGTGCCCTTTTTTTTTACCTCGTTAGTAACTCTTCTCTACACTAACCCCATTGCACGAGTGAGGATTAACGGTCACGTCTCGAACTCGTTTCCGGTGCAGAGGGGCACTCGACAGGGATGCCCTCTTTCACCTTTGCTGTTTGCCATTGTGATGGAGCCCCTGGCCTATGTGCTGAGGCAGAGGTATGCTGATGCGGCTCTGAAGTTCCCCCTCCGATCGCTGGCTGTGTCCATGTATGCTGACGACATGGTTCTTTATGTGCGCGAGCCTGCTCGCCATCTTGAATCTATACTTCGGGAGTTCATACGGTTTGGCCGCCACTCGGGTCTGACCATCAACTGGGAAAAGTCTGTCATGCTACCGCTCACTGATGTTACCTTTCCGTTTCCCCTGGAGTTCCTGCTGGAATGGGCAACGGACTCGGTGCGATATCTTGGAATCTGGATTCATCGAGATAGCCAAGAAGTTATCAGAGCCAATTATGGAGTAGCTGTCTCCAAGCTGGAGGACCAGGTGGCTCGCTGGACTCTGCTTCCCCTCACCCTTGCTGATCGTGTGTCTCTGATCAAAACGGTTGTGCTTCCGAAATTTTTGTATCTTTTTGTTAACATACCTCTGCCACTGGCGTCGCACTTCTTTGCCAGGCTTCGATCCTTGCTGACCACCTTAACCTGGGCTGGTAAGAAACCACGAGTGACGTGGGATGTGCTGACTAAACCATACGCTCTGGGTGGCTTCGCTGTGCCGGATATGAAGTTATATTACTTATGCGCCCAAGCGCATTTCGCCGCCTATTGGGTGTCAGCTCCTCCGTATACTCCACACGTGGCGCTTGAAGCCAGTGCTGTTTCGCCTAACCCGTTGAGGGCTATGGTGGTTAACACTCACTCAGTATTTGATAAGGGCGAGGTGGACACAGTGCGCTCCACGGCTAATGCGTGGCGGGAGCTTGGTAGAAGAGCGAACAGGTTGCCGTTGTACGCTCCAAGCATGCCGCTATTATACCTCTCGGACATTTCGGTGTCGAGCGAAATTGGTGGTCTGCAAGTCCTTCAGGGCGCTGGACTGCACACTATGGGATATCTATTCCCAGGGGCCACGTTCCTCTCGTTGCAGAATGTCACAGAGTGATCCACAAATGTGGTCATGGCTACTTTCATTTATGTTAGGCTCCGAGCGGCTGTACACTCCTTATATCCCACGTATCCGGAGGAACCCTTGACAGTGGGGGCCTTGCAGTTACTTTACACCTCGAAGGATAGAGTTAAATTGCTCTCCAGGTTATACCGAGCTGCTCAGAAGATGAAGGA
This sequence comes from Lissotriton vulgaris, assembly GCF_964263255.1. Classification (NCBI taxonomy): domain Eukaryota; kingdom Metazoa; phylum Chordata; class Amphibia; order Caudata; family Salamandridae; genus Lissotriton; species Lissotriton vulgaris. The sequence goes on from NC_141694.1 coordinate 7,594,103, forward strand.
GGGGGTGCTGTACTGGCTAGGGCCCGATGGGATAGATGCCTACCAGAACCATTAACGGATGATGAATGGACTGAATGCTGCTCCATGACTGGGGGTTACGTGGCCAATGGCAATTTCCGCCTGCTACATTTTAAGTTTCTACATCAATGGTATTATACGCCCATGCAGCTGGTTCGGTATGGACTTCGCGAATCTGCTCAATGTGTCCAGTGCGGAGAGGGTGATGCGGATTTCGTGCATTTGGCATGGGGATGTGCACGCGTGTATGCTTTCTGGGTGGCAGTGACTGAGACACTGACTAAGATGACGGACACTGTGGTTGCGTTGGATATACGCCTGTGCTTGCTGGGGATCGCCTCTGGTGTGCCGAGTCAGGAGCGGAGATTGATTGTGCTGGCATTACAACTTGCTAAACGAAGGGTGGCTATGGTGTGGGGAGGTAGGCGGGCGCCTGGTGTACAACTGTGGCTGAAAGATATGGCCTACTGCAGGGACCAATTGACTTGCTATGCTGAAAGTCTACCGGCAAAATCGCGTCCGCGAGACATTTGGGCTCAATATACTGCATATATGCTATCCCTGGCAGGTGATGACAGTTCCGAAGATGAAGGCGGGGGTCTGCTGCCGGGTGATACCTGTGCTGGAATGCCCTGATTGTTTGGTGTCGGTGGTCCTTGCAGGAAGGCTGTCTTGTTATATAGGCTTGACTATACTCATCCACTGACTGATGGCACGTGCAGGATTTTGGATCTGAGGACACATAACTTGCTCGACTGCTGGCGATATCTTGCATACCTTCTGTGTTGCTTTGCCACTCTACGTTAATACTATGGACTTCTACTGTGACCAGGAACCGGGATTGTTTGGGCTGGGGGGTTAGGGGTTGTTGTTGCTGGTTATAAAAATTAAAAAATAAGACCAATATATGATAAGCGAGACACGTTTGCGGAGGATGGACTTGGCTCGGACTAAGAAATGTTGCTGCCCTCTGCACAATTTGTATGTACTCGCACAATATTCTTTGCATTGTGCTTCAATTTGCTAGCTGTTGAATCGGTAGCGGCCGGCCCTGTACAGGGTTGTAGGCACACTGCTGTGTATGTGCACAACTTTGCAATAAAGGTCTTGCAAAAAAAAAAAAAAAAAGATTTGTTTTTTAAGAAAACCCTCACCCACCAACCTAGTTGGTGGCATGCTCCATCATTGAGCCCCACCGAACCACCGAGTGTGCCTCAGGTGTGCTACGACGCCTGATTACAGCGGAGCAAGTTTTGTCAAGTGCGTGTGCAGTGAAGTGATTTGTGTGGGGTTAAAAGAAGCTGTCCTGGAGGTCCCAGTCCGTTAATAGTTTTTCTTGAAAAAAACAACTGTTTTTTGACCCATCAGACACATAACCTTTTCAGGTAGCTAGCTCTTGTGATGAATATATTTCCCCAGGGGAAACGAACTAGCTACTCTAGTTCCTCACTACGTAGGGTTCATCGTAGATGAGGAGAAAAGAGGAGACTTGACTTGGCTTTGCTAATGCTTCCTGTTGATGCCATTAAAAAAAAGAAAGAAATTATGACGATGACACGTATACGTTATGAGGCAGCTGTCATTTTTAAAAACAATTTACCATTACTTGATGGCAGCAGGGGTGGCTCCTCCATTAGGGCGAAGGAGCGTCACCCCACTGCTTTCTCGCAGAGCGAGAAGCAAAAACATTTTCTGTTCCTGCTCCTCGCACTGCGAGAATGCAAAAGGGTCTGCCTGGTTGGGGGTGGGAGGAGTGGCTAGCCCAATGCCGTGGTCCCTGACTGTTTGGCCGTCTGGGGCCGACCAAACCACTCCTGTGCACTCTTCATTTTCTCTATGTAGGCTGCATGCAGCCCATGTACAGAAAATCGCCTCCCCATAGAGACCCAGCTGGGTGCTGTCCCCACCAATCACAACGCTGCCATTGCAGCATTGTGATTGGCTTATGGTAGGGAGGGAGATTGCCTGCTTCCTGTTCCTGCCGTAGGTAGAAGAGCAGGAAAACGCAGGACCCAGCCAGGAGCGGAGGCGGCATGGGACCCAGTATGGTAAGTTTTAAAAAAGTTAACCCCCCTGCTATTAGCAATGTTTTTCTCCAATGTGCTAAAATATCCAGCGATAGCGGCGAAATGCGTGCATATCGCTGGAAATCCAGCGATATTCAAGCATTAACGCCAATGGGGACTTAACCTGAAAATCCACCTCCTATTGGATAAACTGGTAAGTCATGTTTTTGGCAGGCGTTGGATTATAGCGATAATCGCCCTTAGCGCGATTTTTTTTATCGCTATGCCTGCCTTGCTAATAGGCGCTAGCTGTGTTAGCGACTGCTTTCAGTCGCTAACAGTTTGGGTACGCCCACTTTGCATGTCATTAGCAATAAATATCGCTGACATGCAAACCGCTCGCAATCGCCTCAAAGCTGTCGCTAACTGCTGTTAGCGACAGCTTGCTAATAGGGTGATAAAAATATCGCCGCTTTAGCAGCAAAAAGATATGGCCCTTGCTAATATGCCCCAGGGTTCTGTCGGGACTCCCTGGGGAAATTCTGAGTTGCTCCAGCCGAAGTCAGAGCTCTTGACTTGAAGATGACAACAAATTTCGGATTCGACTGATTAAGCTGCCTTTTATCCAGATGAAATGCTGGTTAGGGACAATCATGAAGTTTGTTTCAAATCATCCGTGGAACCCCCTCTGTCACACCAAGATATTTCATTCTACTATCCAAGTGTATATATTTGACAGAATTTAGCAAAGAGAAGAAAAACGTTAGTTCCGCTTCAAAAATAAAATGCTTTGACCACAATACATTCATGCTTCTGACATCACAGTGAAAACATCGTAATTGCAGCATGTTGGACTTGGCCCTTCTGGCAGGTTCACCCCTAAACTTTTTGTTTTTAATGGTGACCTGGTGATGGTGATTTTTGGGTTCTGCGCACTTTTACTGTGTCCCAGTGGAAAGTGCGTGCGCACTCTGAGTGCGTGGAGTAAGGTTGGCCTGCACTCCCATAGGAATGCATGGGGAATGTCTGTGTCCCTGGTAGTTACTGATGCGTGGGGTGTACAGGCTCGAGTCTGGTATGTGCGGACTCGTGTGATTGAATGCTGCGAAATGATGTATGTGGCGTGTATGTGTCGAGTGTGGAAGTGCCACTTCTAGACATGGGTGTGCGTTTGTAGTGAGTATGCTGACATGTGATTGGCTGGAGCCTGGCTCCAGGATGTCTGGGTGGGTCTGCCCAGTGGTGAGTGTTGAGATTAGCATGCTGATGTGAGGGGAGGAGTGCACCTGGGTCCTGCATGGGGCTGGGTTTTCCCCACACAATGCTGGCCTCGCCCCCTGTGGTGCGTCTAATGACCCTAGCCCTGCCAGTGAACAGAGTGAGGGGCTGAGCACATCAAGAATGCTCACCAACCAGCTGCGACTGGTTTGCCCCCTCCCCCTGTACCAGAACAAAGGTTTTAGGTGTATAAAAGAGGGGCTGTGTCCCCACACAAACGGTTGTCTGCCAGGATCCTGCCTGAGGGGGCTGCTGCTGTTGCTGGGGCCAGGAGGACCGCCACTTGGATTGTCTCCCTGCCTGGAGACCCAGTGAGCTGGCTCTGGGCCCAGCCTTGCCCCCTGCCTGCCTAGAAGGACTTTTTGCTGGAGTTTATTCCTACCCTAGCGCTGAGAGCGCTTTACTTTTAACCCTAGCGCCTGGGAGCGCTTCATTGCCTTTATAGCGCTTGGGAGCGCTTTGTTGCAGGAGGCCAGTGCCCACCCGGCATTACCTGCGGAATTTGCCTCCCTAGCGCTTGAGAGCGCTCTATTTTCCTGCTAGCGCTTTGGGAGCGCTTAACTTGTCTTTAAAGCCGGTGCCCACCCGGCATTGCCCTGCGAAATTGTCCCCGTTGCCGCTCGGCCGCGACCAGGAAGTAAGGCAGGCCGGGGGCGGGACTGCGAGACATCCCGTGACATCATTCCCCAGGCCACGCTCTAATTGGCTGCCGGCCTGGGACCTGACTGGAGAGGAGGGAGGAGCAGGAAGCAGCCTGCGTTGACTGTCCCGAGGCTCCCGAGCGAAGGGAGAGTCCCGGGAAAAGAGAACAATCCAGCCACAGCCCCGGAGAGTCCCGAGGAGCGGGAGCTCTCCGTCTACAGCCGCCACCCCGAAGAGCCCAGCAGAGAGGAGCTGACGCCGCGAGGAGCCGCCGCCGCCTCAAACAGCCGGTGAGTGCGAGGGGGCTCCGGGTCGCTCCTCTACTCGGGGAAGTGCTGGGGTGGGGGAGAGCACGGCGAGCGGCAGAGTCCCCCGAGAGGGACTCCAACAGAGTTGAGACACTTTGAGCGGCCCCGGTTGGCAGAGGGCCGCTCCGACGACCAGGGCATTTCCTCAGAGCCCGAGAGGCTCAGGCAGCATTTTGGTTGATAGAGCCCCGAGAGGCTCACAGTGCCGCATTGGTTTCTAAGCCCCCGAGGGGCTCAAGGCGCTATTTGTTCACGGAGCCCCATGGCTCCAAGAGGGCACCAGTGTGGGAGAGCCCACGAGAGGCTCAAGCTGCACCCTTGTTGTTTTGCGAGCCCGGAGAGGCTCGTGGGGGCAAGATTTGTTTCCTTAGAGCCCTGAGAGGCTCCCCCCCTTGCCCCTGAGTGGTTCTTGAGCCCACTAGGCTCCAACGTGTGGCCCCATTGTTTGCACCAGTTGCCCAGCACTTTGTGGGCAACTGCTACGTTTAGGCCCCTGACACTTGGACACAGGGCGTCCTAGCCCCCACAAGGCTAGTTGACCTATGGACAGTCACAGTTGGTGACTTATGTGAGTTTGGCGCAATTGTTCTTTTGCTACACCTCTGAATGTTTTTAGGCATCATGTGTTTTCCTTCCCTGCACCTCTGAATGTGTTGTGATGCATCATGTGTAATGTGCCTATGCCCCTACTTGTATTGTGATACTTAGGTGGTTGTTCTTGCTAGTACAGGTGGTGCTAGTGAGGTTCTGGTTCCCTGCGTGACCTGATCCTAAGGTGGTTAGGATTGCGTAGGTGGTACTTGCCTGTTACCAGTAGTTATTGGTTATGTGCTTTATGTTCTATTTTGTGCTACTGTAATTTTATATTCTATGTTCCAAGTGCTAATTCTACTAAGTGCTAGTTCTAAAAGTGCATACCCCTGACAGTGGTCCATGTGGCCCTGTCCTGTACATAATCCCCTGTAAATTCTGCCCGTGCCTGTTGGCACATTGTAAAGTGTGTGTTTTATCTAATGTGTTTTGGTATAATACAAAGGCTATTTTTATATATAACCTTGTGTGGAGTTTCCTTTGTGGTGGGCCTTGGGTGTTGTTGCTGGGTGCGCGCGCAAACACTTAACCTACATAGCCTCCAAGTTTAGCCTTGCTGCTCGCGCCACGTTACCTAGAGGGTGAGCATGGGTTATCTTGGCATGTACCTCCCTTGCCCTGACTTAGGAGTGGTGGTCTCTGACTGACTTTGGTGCAGGCCCTGGCTAGCCAGGGATCCCATTTCTAACAACCACCAAGTGCTGATCGAAGTCTTCCCAAGTGCTGATTGAAGCCTTCCCAAGTGTTGATCCAAGCACTCTCAAGTGCTGATCGAAGCATTCCCAAGTGCTGATTGAAGCACTCTGAAGTGCTGATCAAAGCAGCACCAAGTGCTGATCGAAGCTCTTACAATTGCTGATCAAAGCTCTCCCACGTTCTGAACGATGCACTCCCAAGTGCTGATCCAAGCACTCCCAAGTGCTGATCCAAGCACTCCCAAGTGCTGATCCAAGCACTCCCAAGTGCTGATCCAAGCACTCCCAAGTGCTGATCCAAGCACTCCCAAGTGCTGATCCAAGCACTCCCAAGTGCTGATCGAAGCACCCCCAAGTGCTGGTCCAAGCACCCCCAAGTGCTGATCGAAGCCTCACCAAGTGCTGATCGAAGCCTCACCAAGTGCTGATCGAAGCCTCACCAAGTGCTGATCGAAGCCTCACCAAGTGCTGATCGAAGCCTCACCAAGTGCTGATCGAAGCCTCACCAAGTGCTGATCGAAGCCTCACCAAGTGCTGATCGAAGCCTCACCAAGTGCTGATCGAAGCCTCACCAAGTGCAGATCAAAACACTCTCAAGCCCTGATCGAAGCACCCCCAAGTGCTGATCCAAGCACTCCCAAGTGCTGATCGAAGTCTTCCCAAGTGCTGATCAAAGCAGCACCAAGTGCTGATCGAAGCCTCACCAAGTGCTGATCGAAGCCTCACCAAGTGCTGATCGAAGCCTCACCAAGTGCTGATCGAAGCCTCACCAAGTGCTGATCGAAGCCTCACCAAGTGCTGATCGAAGCCTCACCAAGTGCTGATCGAATCCTCACCAAGTGCTGATCAAAGCACTCCCAAGTACTGATCCAAGCACCACCAAGTGCAGATCAAAGCACTCTCAAGTCCTGATCGAAGCACCCCCAAGTGCTGATCGAAGCCTCACCAAGTGCTGATCGAAGCCTCACCAAGTGCTGATCGAAGCCTCACCAAGTGCTGATCCAAGCCTTCCCAAGTGCTGATCCAAGCCTTCCCAAGTGCTGATCCAAGCCTTTCCAAGTGCTGATCCAAGCCCCACCAAGTGCTGATCCAAGCCCCACCAAGTGCTGATCGAAGCCCCACCAAGTGCTGATCGAAGCACTCCCAAGTGCTGATCCAAGCACTCCCAAGTAATGATCGAATTACTCCCAAGTAATGATCGAATTACTCCCAAGTGCTGATCGAAGCCCCACCAAGTGCTGATCGAAGCCCCACCAAGTGCTGATCGAAGCCCCACCAAGTGCTGATTGAAGCCCCACCAAGTGCTGATCGAAGCCCCACCAAGTGCTGATCGAAGCCCCACCAGCTGATCGAAGCCCCACCAAGTGCTGATCGAAGCCCCACCAAGTGCTGATCGAAGCCTTCCCAAGTGCTGATCGAAGCCTTCCCAAGTGCTGATCGAAGCCTTCCCAAGTGCTGATCCAAGCCTTCCCAAGTGCTGATCCAAGCCTTCCCAAGTGCTGATCCAAGCCTTCCCAAGTGCTGATCCAAGCCTTCCCAAGTGCTGATCCAAGCCTTCCCAAGTGCTGATCCAAGCCTTCCCAAGTGCTGATCCAAGCCTTCCCAAGTGCTGATCCAAGCCTTCCCAAGTGCTGATCCAAGCACTCCCAAGTGCTGATCCAAGCACTCCCAAGTGCTGATCCAAGCACTCCCAAGTGCTGATCCAAGCCTCACCAAGTGCTGATCCAAGCCTCACCAAGTGCTGATCCAAGCCTCACCAAGTGCTGAGCGAAGCCCCACCAAGTGCTGATCGAAGCCCCACCAAGTGCTGATCCAAGCACTCCCAAGTGCTGATCGAAGCCTCACCAAGTGCTGATCGAAGCACCACCAAGTGCAGATCAAAGCACTCGAAGCACCCCCAAGTGCTGATCAAAGCACCACCAAGTGCAGATCAAAGCACTCGAAGTACCACCAAGTGCTGATCGAAGCACCACCAAGTGCTGATCGAAGCACCAGCCAAGTGCTGATCGAAGCGCCACCAAGTGCTGATCGAAGCGCCACCAAGTGCTGATCGAAGCGCCACCAAGTGCTGATCGAAGCGCCACCAAGTGCTGATCGAAGCGCCACCAAGTGCTGATCGAAGCGCCACCAAGTGCTGATCGAAGCGCCACCAAGTGCTGATCGAAGCGCCACCAAGTGCTGATCGAAGCACCAGCCAAGTGCTGATCGAAGCACCAGCCAAGTGCTGATCGAAGCACCAGCCAAGTGCTGATCGAAGCACCAGCCAAGTGCTGATCGAAGCACCAGCCAAGTGCTGATCGAAGCACCAGCCAAGTGCTGATCGAAGCACCAGCCAAGTGCTGATCGAAGCACCAGCCAAGTGCTGATCGAAGCACCAGCCAAGTGCTGATCGAAGCACTCTCAAGTGCCGATCGAAGCACTCTCAAGTGCCGATCGAAGCACTCTCAAGTGCCGATCGAAGCACTCTCAAGTGCTGATCCAAGCACTCCCAAGTGCTGATCCAAGCACTCCCAAGTGCTGATCCAAGCACTCCCAAGTGCTGATCCAAGCACTCCCAAGTGCTGATCCAAGCCTTTACCAAGCGCTCACCAGCGGCTTACCAAGCCCTCACCATGACCTTCCCAAGCGCTCACTAATGCTTTACTAAGCCCTGATCGAGGCCTTATCGAGCAGTGATTTGATGCGGTGATGCGGTTTTTTCTACTATAACTGACTCTAGGCTGCTCTGCATTATCCAGTCAAACCAGGCTCAGGTTAAAATATAGATCGAAGCCTTCCCAAGTGCTGATCGAAGCCTTCCCAAGTGCTGTTCGAAGCCTTCCCAAGTGCTGTTCGAAGCCTTCCCAAGTGCTGATCGAAGCACTCCCGAGTGCTGATCGAAGCACTCCCGAGTGCTGATCGAAGCACTCCCGAGTGCTGATCGAAGCACTCCCGAGTGCTGATCGAAGCACTCCCGAGTGCTGATCGAATCACTCCCGAGTGCTGATCGAAGCACTCCCGAGTGCTGGTCCAAGCACTCCCAAGTGCTGATCAAAGCACCACCAAGTGCTGATCGAAGCACTCCCATCTGCTGATCGAAGGCTTCCCAAGTGCTGATCCAAGCCAAACCAAGTGCTGATCGAAGCCTCACCAAGTGCTGATCGAAGGCTTCCCAAGTGCTGATCCAAGCCAAACCAAGTGCTGATCGAAGGCTTCCCAAGTGCTGATCGAAGGCTTCCCAAGTGCTGATCGAAGGCTTCCCAAGTGCTGATCGAAGGCTTCCCAAGTGCTGATCGAAGGCTTCCCAAGTGCTGATCGAAGGCTTCCCAAGTGCTGATCCAAGCCTTCCCAAGTGCTGATCCAAGCCTTCCCAAGTGCTGATCCAAGCCTTCCCAAGTGCTGATCCAAGCCCCACCAAGTGCTGATCCAAGCCCCACCAAGTGCTGATCGAAGCCCCACCAAGTGCTGATCGAAGCACTCCCAAGTGCTGATCCAAGCACTCCCAAGTAATGATCGAATTACTCCCAAGTAATGATCGAATTACTCCCAAGTGCTGATCGAAGCCCCACCAAGTGCTGATCGAAGCCCCACCAAGTGCTGATTGAAGCCCCACCAAGTGCTGATTGAAGCCCCACCAAGTGCTGATTGAAGCCCCACCAGCTGATCGAAGCCCCACCAAGTGCTGATCGAAGCCCCACCAAGTGCTGATCGAAGCCCCGCCAAGTGCTGATCGAAGCCTTGCCAAGTGCTGATCCAAGCCTTCCCAAGTGCTGATCCAAGCCTTCCCAAGTGCTGATCCAAGCCTTCCCAAGTGCTGATCCAAGCCTTCCCAAGTGCTGATCCAAGCCTTCCCAAGTGCTGATCCAAGCCTTCCCAAGTGCTGATCCAAGCCTTCCCAAGTGCTGATCCAAGCACTCCCAAGTGCTGATCCAAGCACTCCCAAGTGCTGATCCAAGCACTCCCAAGTGCTGATCCAAGCACTCCCAAGTGCTGATCCAAGCACTCCCAAGTGCTGATCCAAGCCTCACCAAGTGCTGATCCAAGCCTCACCAAGTGCTGATCCAAGCCTCACCAAGTGCTGATCGAAGCCCCACCAAGTGCTGATCGAAGCCCCACCAAGTGCTGATCGAAGCCCCACCAAGTGCTGATCCAAGCACTCCCAAGTGCTGATCGAAGCCTCACCAAGTGCTGATCGAAGCACCACCAAGTGCAGATCAAAGCACTCGAAGCACCCCCAAGTGCTGATCAAAGCACCACCAAGTGCAGATCAAAGCACTCGAAGTACCACCAAGTGCTGATCGAAGCACCACCAAGTGCTGATCGAAGCACCAGCCAAGTGCTGATCGAAGCGCCACCAAGTGCTGATCGAAGCGCCACCAAGTGCTGATCGAAGCGCCACCAAGTGCTGATCGAAGCGCCACCAAGTGCTGATCGAAGCGCCACCAAGTGCTGATCGAAGCGCCACCAAGTGCTGATCGAAGCACCAGCCAAGTGCTGATCGAAGCACCAGCCAAGTGCTGATCGAAGCACCAGCCAAGTGCTGATCGAAGCACCAGCCAAGTGCTGATCGAAGCACCAGCCAAGTGCTGATCGAAGCACCAGCCAAGTGCTGATCGAAGCACCAGCCAAGTGCTGATCGAAGCACCAGCCAAGTGCTGATCGAAGCACCAGCCAAGTGCAGATCGAAGCACTCTCAAGTGCCGATCGAAGCACTCTCAAGTGCCGATCCAAGCACTCTCAAGTGCTGATCCAAGCACTCCCAAGTGCTGATCCAAGCACTCCCAAGTGCTGATCCAAGCACTCCCAAGTGCTGATCCAAGCACACCCAAGTGCTGATCCAAGCCTTTACCAAGCGCTCACCAGCGGCTTACCAAGCCCTCACCATGACCTTCCCAAGCGGTCACCAAGGCCTTACCAAGCGCTCACTAATGCTTTACTAAGCCCTGATCGAGGCCTTATCGAGCAGTGATTTGATGCGGTGATGCGGTTTTTTCTACTATAACTGACTCTAGGCTGCTCTGCATTATCCAGTCAAACCAGGCTCAGGTTAAAATATAGATCGAAGCCTTCCCAAGTGCTGATCGAAGCCTTCCCAAGTGCTGATCGAAGCCTTCCCAAGTGCTGTTCGAAGCCTTCCCAAGTGCTGATCGAAGCCTTCCCGAGTGCTGATCGAAGCACTCCCGAGTGCTGATCGAAGCACTCCCGAGTGCTGATCGAAGCACTCCCGAGTGCTGATCGAAGCACTCCCGAGTGCTGATCCAAGCACTCCCAAGTGCTGATCGAAGCACCACCAAGTGCTGATCGAAGCACTCCCATCTGCTGATCGAAGGCTTCCCAAGTGCTGATCCAAGCCAAACCAAGTGCTGATCGAAGCCTCACCAAGTGCTGATCGAAGGCTTCCCAAGTGCTGATCCAAGCCAAACCAAGTGCTGATCGAAGGCTTCCCAAGTGCTGATCGAAGGCTTCCCAAGTGCTGATCGAAGGCTTCCCAAGTGCTGATCGAAGGCTTCCCAAGTGCTGATCGAAGGCTTCCCAAGTGCTGATCGAAGGCTTCCCAAGTGCTGATCGAAGGCTTCCCAAGTGCTGATCGAAGGCTTCCCAAGTGCTGATCGAAGGCTTCCCAAGTGCTGATCGAAGCACTCCCAAGTGCTGATCAAAGCACTCCCAAGTGCTGATCGAAGGCTTCCCAAGTGCTGATCCAAGCCAAACCAAGTGCTGATCCAAGCCAAACCAAGTGCTGATCGAAGCCTCACCAAGTGCTGATCCAAGCCAAACCAAGTGCTGATCGAAGGCTTCCCAAGTGCTGATCGAAGGCTTCCCAAGTGCTGATCGAAGGCTTCCCAAGTGCTGATCGAAGGCTTCCCAAGTGCTGATCGAAGGCTTCCCAAGTGCTGATCGAAGGCTTCCCAAGTGCTGATCGAAGGCTTCCCAAGTGCTGATCGAAGGCTTCCCAAGTGCTGATCGAAGGCTTCCCAAGTGCTGATCGAAGCACTCCCAAGTGCTGATCAAAGCACTCCCAAGTGCTGATCAAAGCACTCCCAAGTGCTGATCAAAGCACTCCCAAGTGCTGATCGAAGCACTCAAGTGCTGATTGAAGCACTCAAGTGCTGATTGAAGCACTCAAGTGCTGATTGAAGCTCGCAAGTGCTGATTGAAGCACTCAAGTGCTAATCGAAGCACTCTCAAGTGCTAATCGAAGCGCACTCAAGTGCTGATCGAAGCACCCCATGTGCTGATCGAAGCACCCCCAAGTGCTGATCGAAGCACCACCAAGTGCAGATCAAAGCACTCGAAGCCCCACCAAGTGCTGATTGAAGCACCGCCAAGTGCTGATCGAAGCACCGCCAAGTGCTGATCGAAGCCCCACCAAGTGCTGATCGAAGCCCCACCAAGTGCTGATCGAAGCCCCACCAAGTGCTGATCGAAGCCCCACCAAGTGCTGATCCAAGCCTTCCCAAGTGCTGATCCAAGCCTTCCCAAGTGCTGATCGAAGCACCACCAAGTGCTGATCGAAGCACCACCAAGTGCTGATCGAAGCACTGCAAGTGCTGATCGAAGCACCGCCAAGTGCTGATCCAAGCACTCCCAAGTGCTGATCCAAGCACTCCCAAGTGCTGATCCAAGCACTCCCAAGTGCTGATCTAAGTGCTGATCCAAGCACTCCCAAGGGCTGATCCAAGCACTCCCAAGGGCTGATCCAAGCACTCCCAAGGGCTGATCCAAGCACTCCCAAGTGCTGATCCAAGCCTTTACCAAGCCCTCACCATAACCTTACCAAGCGCTCACCAAGGCTTTACCAAGCGCTCACCGAGGCCTTACCAAGCGCTCACTAAGGCTTTACTAAGCGCTGATCGAGGCCTTATCGAGCAGTGATTTGATGCGGTGATGCGGTTTTTTCTACTATAACTGACTCTAGGCTGCTCTGCATTATCCAGTCAAACCAGGCTCAGGTTAAAATATAGAATATATGCCTTCCTGCCCCTCTTCCACTTCTCCCCTGTCTGGCTCCTGCCAATCAAAGTGCTGCCTATGAAAAGGAAACAAAACATTTTAAAGATCTTCAAACATGTACTTATTATGCTGTCTTAAAATAAAAGAATAAAAGCACTCACATGTATGTACCACACGCACATCTGCACAGGACCCACTGCAGCTGTGGACTACATCTGCGCCCCTGTGCCAATGCCTGAAAAGCCTCAATGTGGACACATCATCCAGCAGCATTCACATGGGAGCTGAGAAAGGGGTGAAGCATCTCCTGACTCTGGATTGGTGGAAGCCAGCAGGATTCTTCAACCTGTTGGTGTCAGCCAATGAACCAAGAGATCTCATTGGCTGGGACCCGCTCGCCGCCCACTTTATAAAATAATAGTACCTGAGTCTGTGGTTAAGGAGGAAAATCAGATTATAAGATGCAGATTATTGTCTCATCGTTATTGTCTTATTGTCTCATGAGTTTAAATCTAGTAGCACACTCAGATCACAGGTGTTAAATAAACTGTGCTGCGTATTAGCAAGGGCGTGCGATAAACACAGCAAATCGCGCTCAGCGCATATTTTTTTATCGCTGTCTATCGCTGGATCCTATTGCGGAGATAGCGCGTTATTACCAACGTATATCTCCAATGCGATAAAAGATCCAGCAGTAGCGGCGAAATCCACCAAAAACTCAAGTAAAACAGCGACAAAACTTTTATCGCTAACGTAAACCTTGCTAATAGACAGGGGTGGATTCAGCCTTAGAATCTGCCTCCCATTGAGAATAATGGCAAAGTTAGGTTTTTAGCAGGTATAAAAATTGCTGCGATAATCCCGGGTAGCGCAACTTTTTTCATCACTAACCGGGACCTCATTGCTAATTGGCGTTGGGTCTGTTAGCGGCTGTTTCCGTGGTCTGTTGGTCGGGAACGCCTACTTTGCATGTCATTAGCGATAAATATCGCTGACATGCAAAGCGGCCCCCAAACCGGTCGCTTTCGTCAGAAAGCTGTCGCTAATTCTTTACGAGTCCACAAATTGGAAATGTCTCTAGATTGTACTTTCTGAAGAACCTGAGGAGCCCAGATCCAGGCTTGCTAAATAAATACAGTCAATATATTTGAACATGACCCAATTTCTGAAATCTTGGCAAACGATGGAGCGTAAAGAAAGCAGCTGAAGATAGAGTTAGGTAAGATTTGGTATTTACTAAAATAAGAAGAGGACAAACCATCATTATTTTTATAAGTCTGTAATATGCAAGAAAACAACCCCTTGATTTATGTCCGATAGACAAAATATTCCAGCTTCAATCCGTGACCTCCAATTCCTGATATTAGGGCTCAGTTTGACTGTAAGATTCAACCACAATGGGGCTCTTTTAGGACATGTCACACCTGTATGAAACAAAGCACCGGAGTTCAAAAGAGCTTTCATGTGGCTTTATTAATTATAGGTTTTTTCAAATCATATTTTTGTTATTAGATATAGTCAAGATTTCAGAAGTGTTGGACTTGTCCCTTCTGGCAGGTTCACCCCTAAACTTTTTGCTTTTTGAATGTGAATTGGTGGTAGTGATTTTTGGTTTCTGCGCACTTTCACTGTGTCCCAGTGGAAAGTGTGTGCGCACTCTGAGTGCGTGGAGTAAGGTTGGCCTGCCCTCCCATAGGAATGCATGGGGAATGTCTGTGTCGCTGGTAGTTTCTGATGCGTGAGGTGTGCAGGCTCGAGTTTTGTATGTGCGGACTTGTGTGATTGAATGCTACGCAATGATATGTGCGGCATGAATGTGTCTAGTGTGGAAGTGCCGCTTCTAGACATGGGTGTGCATGTGCAGTGAATGTGCTTGCACGTGATTGGCTGGAGCTGGCTGGTGAGCCTGGCTCCAGGAGTCTGGATGGGTCTGCCCGGTGGTGAGTGTGGAGATTAGCATGCTGATGGCTGGGGAGGAGTGCACCTGGGTCCAGAATAGGGCTGGGCTTTCCCCACACAATGCTGGCTCCGCCCCCTGTGGTGCGTCTAATGACCCTAGCCCTGCCCGTGAATAGAGTGAGGGGCTGAGCACATCAAGGGTGCTCCCAGACCAGCTGCAACTGGTTTTTCCCCTCACCCTGAAGCCAGACAAAGGGAAAAGGTGTATTAAAGAGGGGCTGTGACCCCATGAAAATGTTCTCTTCCAGGATCCTATCTAACGGGGGGGGGAGGGGACCATCCTCCTGCTGGGCGCCAGGAGGATGGTCACTTGGACTGCCTCTCTGCCTGGAGGCCCAGGGAGCTGGCTCTGGGCCCAGCCTTGCCCCCCTGCCTACCTAAAGAACTTTGCTGGATCTGGATCTTGCCCTTCAGCGCTTGGGAGCGCTGTGATCCTCTGCCTAGCGCTAGGAGTGCTTTATTTTTTTATTATTACGCCTGGGAGCGCTTTTCTTTTCACCTATAGCGCCTGGAAGCGCTACATTGTCTCTAAGCGCTTGGGAGTGCTTCATGTGCCTTGGCCGGTGCCCACCCGGCAGGCATTTGTCACCCCGTGTGATGGCCGAGCGGCGCGGGTGCCACCCCGCTCATTGCCGCCTTCATTTTGCCTCTGTTTGCCCCGTTTATGGTTTCACTTTTCTTCACTGTTGATCCATCTCAAAGTATTTACTATTTTATTCGCTTGAAACCACATAGATCCTTCTTGTGCAAAAAAAAACACAGTTTGATAATTATAAGAGTCTGGGCGCCAACACGCCCTTGCGTATTTGTGCGCTCTATAAATGTATAAATCAAATCAAATCAAATCTAAGCCTCCATTCTCATTAGTGTGTTTAGGTTTAGTGCAATGGAATTTGGGAGTTTTTCAATTTCACATAAAATTAGATTTAATTCTTTGTAATTTGTTTTGAAAATGAACTATAACAAACTAATGGCAACATCCATAGTAAATATATGTGTAACATTAATCATTTTAAATCGATTGAATGTTACAGTAACAATTAAAAAGAAGAGCGGACCAGTTCTTAATGTTGCTTTTAATTTATAAATACTAGCAGCCCGTCCCGACGTTGTGCGGGTATGAATTGCTGCCGGCCAGTAGTATTTTGTTTTGTAGGATTACGTTTTGATAGCATTTCTTATCTGTGACAGGCCTGTGAAACGCTTCGATTCACAGTGCACTGCTGATGCACTTAAGAGTGCGCGTTCAGTAGTGTGTGAACTCGAGTTTCCCTACTTTATTTTTCCTTGCAATATTATATAGCGCGAACTCGACAACATGGCATGAGCACAATTTACATTACAGAAGAACACATTCATTTGTGGTAGGCACGGGGAGACAAAACGTTTTGCCTGGAATCACAGGATGTCGAGCTGATGCCGAGATTTGAACGTAGCTCCCCAGCTCTAAAGTTCGCCATTCTAGAACTTGTGGCGAGAGGTGTGTCTACAAGTGTA
Organism: Lissotriton vulgaris; assembly: GCF_964263255.1. Lineage (NCBI taxonomy): Eukaryota > Metazoa > Chordata > Amphibia > Caudata > Salamandridae > Lissotriton > Lissotriton vulgaris. Next base: position 7,610,027 of record NC_141694.1, read on the forward strand.
TGTCGGTGCTGGCCATCAATGAGAGAGACCTGTGCATTTTCAAATGGGTGGTGAAAAAATGAGTATGTTGCTGGAGATGTGGGCCGCCGTGCCACCAATGTACTTACCGGGGGAGGGTAAACACCCATTATTCCGCAACTTTCTTTCCGCATACCATCACTCCGCATACTTTCATTGCCAAAGTACCATGACGCCGCAATGCCATTATAACGCATGGCATTACATTTTATATGCTTTTACCACGCATACATTTACAACGAAATTCGTTGTAAATGCATGAATGGTAAAAGCATATTTTTTTAAATGTTTGGATACGGTAAGTATGGGCACAGGGGTATATGTTTTGGGGTACTGAGGTATATGTTTTGGGGTACTGAGGTATTTTAAGGGTTCAGATATAGATTTGGGTTGTGTGTAAGCATGGGCGGAAAATCCGTTTCGCTCGCGGATTTTGCGGATTTTCGGTAAATTCGCAATCCGCGAGATTCGCGAATCTCCCGCCAAATCCGCGAGCAGCGGATTTTATGGCTTGCTCGCACTGTTCGCGTGAGTTCGCGGCTTCCCAGTACAACTTCGCGCCCCGCGAATAAGCGCTAAATTGCAGAAATACGATCTTAGCAAAACTGAAACTACTTACCAGGTTCAAAAGTGCAGGCTCATCATTAGTAGCCATTTCCTGTAGTGCTTCCTGAGGGGCCCCTCCAGAGTTCAGTTGCAACTATTATGTGACCCTGCTCTGAACCTCAGAATAGTTACACATATGCCACAAAGGTCCTGAATTACAGCTAAGGGAGACAAGCAGGAGCCAGGCTGGAAGTTCAAATCCATTAATCAGCCCCTAATTCATTATTGTCAGTTGGGGCAGGGCAGGTGTTGTAACTAATTTTGCAACAATGAAAGCACTTAGCAAGTGCAAAAGATCACTAATCAGGAAGCACTAAGGAAGCAGGTGCCAGCTAAAAAAATATTCTGTGACACATTAATCAGCCCCAAATTAATTCAGGTCACTTGAGGCAGGGAAGGTGTGCTTTGCTTTGCCACAATAATGTACACTGACTGGACAACCAGAGGGTGCTGTGATGAAACAGAGGGTGGCATTGGTGGGCCAGAGGGTGGCATGAGTAGTCGGAGAGTGGCAGTGGTGACAGAGAGTGGCAGTGATGAAGAAGAGTGTCCCAAACAGGCTGGACACGTAGAAACAACAAGTTCGCAAAACTTGCGACCCGACAGGTAAGTTCGCGTTTGCGAAATTGTACAAAACCCTCGCGAACTGGCAGAAACCCGTGCGAACACAAAAAAAAATCCGCAAATTCGCGAGAATTCGCGGATTTTGCGGATTGCGAGTTCGCAAATCCGCAAAATTCGCGAACGCGAGATTCGCAAAATTCGCCCATGCTTAGTTATGTGGTACAGGGGTAGTTTTAAGGTTTAGGGATAGGTATGGGTTTTGGGGTACAGGTGTATTTTTAGGGTTCAGAGCTAGGTTTGGGTTTTGGGGTACAGGGGTATTTTAAGGCTTCAGGACTAGGTTTGGGTTTTGGGGTACAGGGGTATTTTTAGTGTTCAGTGCTAGGTTTGGGGAATTTTAGGGTTCAGGGGTAGGTTTGGGTTTTGGGGTACAGGGTTGTTTTTATGGTGCAGGGCTAGGTTTGGGGGTACAGGGGTATTTTTAGGGTTCAGGATAGTTTTGGGGTACAGGGGTATTTTAGGGTTCAGGGGTAGGTTTGGGTTTTGGGGTACAGGGGTAGTTTTAGGGTTATGGGATAGGTTTGGGTTTTGGGGTACAGGGGTATTTTTATGGTTCAGGGCTAGGTTTGGGGGTACAGGGGTATTTTTAGGGTTATGGGGTAGGTTTGGGTTTTGGGGTACAGGGGTATTTTTAGGGTTCAGGGATAGTTTTGGGGTACAGGGGTATTTTAGGGTTCAGGGGTAGGTTTGGGTTTTGGGGTACAGGGGTATTTTTAGGGTTCAGGGATAGTTTTGGGGTACAGGGGTATTTTTAGGGTTCAGGGATAGTTTTGGGGTACAGGGGTATTTTAGGGTTCAGGGGTAGGTTTGGGTTTTGGGGTACAGGGGTAGTTTTAGGGTTATGGGATAGGTTTGGGTTTTGGGGTACAGGGGTATTTTTAGGGTTCGGGGATAGTTTTGGGTTTTGAGGTACAGTGGTATTTTTAGGGTTTAGGGATAGGTTTTGGTTTTGGGGTACAGGGTATATTTCTATGGTTACGATGGGTTAGTGTTTAAGGGGGTTGGGGTATTTTAAGGAGTAAGGGTGGGTTATGATTATGGGGTGCAGGGGTATTTAAAGGGAACAGGGTGGACAGCCGGAGCTGGAATGTACAGAACCTGGGAAGAAAAAACAATGAAATATTGGGCACAACGGTCACTTTTTTTTTCTCCGTAATCCCGCACCCCGCACACGGCCACAGCACACTATATGAGACATGGCAGGAAGGGCGGAACGTACCACACGCCCCAAGCGTGTGTCACGCCCACAGCACAACGCAGACACGCCCACAAGGGACTACTTTGCTAGCACGATTCTTTTACCTTTTAAATGTATATGGTGGGCGTCTGAATAGCCTATGTCCTTCTGCTGAAACTGCCCTTTCCAACGCTGTATTGGGTGTTGTGATTGGTGCTGTGGTTCCTGAGATTACCCGCCTCAAACGTTTGGGCTCTCTCTTTACTATATTAGTATAGAATAGATATATCTACTATGAATTTCTAAAGTGAATTGTGAAGTATAAGCAATCAGTAGATCAAGGTATTTCATTGTATTTGGCACCAAACAATAACCTAATGTTTATTCATATCTGGTGGACAATGTGTATTCAAAGGGAAGAATTCAGGGGCATATCAGCAAGGGTTTTATCTCCGCTTTTTGGGCTTTAAAAGCCAAAAAAGCAGAGATGAAAGTATCGCCCTATGAACAACAGGGTGCTAAGATGCAAAATCGCAGGTTAGCACCCTTTTTCCCTATGCCTCCCTTTGCATCTCTAATGAGATGCAAAGTGGGGGTTCCTTCCGAAAATAACTGGAGAAATGTCGCTAACCGACATTTCTCCAACTATCAATGGGCACGCTAACAAGCATAGCGATAAGAAAAGTAGCGCTAACCACGGTTACCGCTACTTTACTTACGGCTGCTTTTCATCTGACTTAGCCATGATATCCAATGGAAGGTGGATATCATGGTTAAGTCTGCCCTTCCCTATCAACAACGTAGCGCCAAACGTTGTGCGGTTATCACTGGAATCCCAGCGATAATTGCACATTTGGCAGCTAACGCAGTTGTTTTTATCGCTTTGGAGATAAGCATCGCTGGTAGCGGGCTATCTCCGCGATAAAAATAAGCAAAAGCCGGCGATAATTATCCTAGCGCTAAGTGCGCTTAGCGATAATTATCGCCATTTGTTGATGATCTGCCCCTTAGTCTTATTTAGATTTAGAGACACTTTTGAATAATTATTGATTGTATCAAATACAAGAATGATAGAAAAAAATTGAAGTCAAGTCAACACTTATATAGCGCACTACATACCCAGAGGGTCTCAAAGGCGCTTGAGGAAAAGGGGGGTATTTACTTATCGAATATCTAAGTTTTTAGTTGCTTTCTGAAGGAGAGGTGGTTCTGTGTAAGGCGGAGGTGGGTGGGGAGAGAATTCCAGGTTTTGGCCGCTAAGTAGGAGAAGGATCTTCCCCCCATGGTGGCTCTGTGGATGCGCGGGACAGCAGCTAGGGCTTGATTGGACGATCGCAGCTGGCGGGTGGGGGTGTAAAAGGATAGGCGCGTGTTGAGGCATTCAGGTCCTAGGTCGTAGAGGGCTTTGTGTGCGTGGGTGAGGAGACGGAACGTTATCCTCTTGTTGACGGGGAGCCGGTGGAGGTCTTTCAGGTGACCGGTAATGTGATCTTTGCGGGGAATGTCTAGTATGAGTCTGGCTGAGGCGTTTTGGATGCGTTGGAGTTTTTTCTGCAGTTTGGCTGTGGTTCCGGCGTACAGGGTGTTTCCATAGTCCAGTCGGCTTGTGACCAGTGCGTTGGTGACTGTTTTTCTTGTTTCGGTGGGGATCCAACAGAATGTTTTTTTGAGCATGCGTAGGATGTTGAAGCATGATGATGTGAAGGCGTTAACTTGTCTGGTCATCGAGAGTGAGGAGTCCAGGATGAAGCACAGGTTACGTGCGTGGTCCGTAGGTATGGGTGCGTTTCCCAGAGCTGGTGGCCACCAGGAGTCGTCCCAAGCGGAGGGGGATGATCCTAGGATGAGGACTTCCGTTTTGTCCGAGTTCAGCTTTAGACGGCTGTTCTTCATCCACTCGGCTACTTCTTTCATCCCTTCGTGTAGGTTGGTTTTGGCGGTGTTTGGGTCTTTGGTGAGGGAGAGGATCAGCTGGGTGTCATCGGCGTAGGAGATGATGTTGAGGTTGTGTTGTCGCGCGATGGTTGCGAGGGGGCTCATGTATACGTTGAAGAGGGTGGGACTGAGTGATGATCCTTGTGGTACGCCGCAGATGACTTCGGTGTCCTCAGATCTGAAAGGGGGGAGGTGGACTCTTTGGGTTCTACCGGCGAGGATCGAGATGATCCATTCCAAGGCTTTTCCTTGTATTCCGACGTTGCTGAGGTGTTGTATAAGGGTGCTATGACAGACTGTGTCGAAGGCTGCGGAGAGGTCAAGTAGGATGAGGGCAACTGTTTCTCCATTGTCCAGTAGTGTTCGAATGTCGTCTGTTGCTGCGATGAGGGCGGTCTCTGTGCTGTGTTTGGCTCGGAAGCCCGACTGGGAAGGGTCGAGGGATTTGTTGGATTCGAGGAAGGCGGCGAGTTGACTGTTGACGGCTTTCTCAATGACTTTGGCAGGGAATGGGAGGAGCGAGATGGGGCGGTAGTTTTTGAGTTCAGTGGGGTCTGCTGTGAGTTTCTTCAGAAGGGCGCTGAGTTCGGCATGTTTCCAGCTTTCCGGGAAGGTAGCGGAGTTGAGGGAGCAGTTGATGACGTCTCAGAGATGGGGTGCGATAATGCAGTCTGCTTTATTGAAGATGTGGTGGGGACATGGGTCGGTTGGGGATCCTGAGTGGATGGAGTTCATCAGGCGGATGGTGTCTTCAGTGGTGATTGGGTTCCAGGTGTAGAGGCTGTTCGAGGGGGGTTTCGTTCGGAGGTGGGTGGAGTGGGTTGGTCTCCGGCCTGGTTGTCAAAGCTGTTATGTATGTCGGCGATTTTGTTGTGGAAGAATTAGGCCAGGGAGTCGCAGAAGACTTGGGAGGGAGTGAAGTCATTGGTGCTGGCGGTGGGGTTGGTAAATTCTTTGACGATGTTGAAAAGTTCCTTGCTGTTGTGGGCGTTGTTGTCAAGTCGGTCCTTGAATGCTGATTTCTTGGTTGATCGGATCAGTTAGTGGTGCTTGCCGGAGGCGTTTTTGAAGGTGGCCAAGGTGACAGTGTTTGGGTCTTTTCTCCAGGCTTTCTCAAGGGTACGGCAGAGTTTCTTGGATTTCTTAAAGTCATCGTTGAACCAGGGGCTTTTTTGCTGTTTTGCTTGATTTGATGGTTTTTCAAGGGTGCTAATTCGTTGGCGCTGTGGGTGATCCAGTGTGGGAGGTTGGTGGCTGCTTGGTTTGGGTCCGATGAATTGGCAGGAGGGTTTTGGTGAAGCGATGTGAAGAGCTGGTCGGTGGTGATTTTGTTCCAATTTCTTGGGAGAATTGGTTGAGGGTGGTTGTGGGTTGTGGTCTTTTTGTAGTTAAAGTAAACGCAGCTGTGGTCCGTCCAATAGAGAGCTGTGGTGTGATTGAAGGAGATGTGCTTGCTGGATGTGAAGATTGGGTCGAGCGTGTGTCCGGCGTAGTGGGTGGGGGAGTCTACAAGTTGTTTGAGTCCGAGATTGGGGAGATTGTCCAGCAGGGTGGTAGTGTTGCTGTCGTTGTTCTTTTCCAGGTGGAAATTGAGGTCTCCCAGTAGAATGTATTCCTCAGAGGGGAGGACTTGTGGGGTGATGAAGTCAGTGATGTCTTTGCTGAATTGTGTGTGGGGTCCTGGTGGTCTGTAGAGGAGGGTGCCTCTGAGTGTGGTCTTGGGGTCGGTGTGGATCTGGAAGTGAAGGTGTTCGGCGATAGCGAGGTTATCGTCAGAACTGGTCGTGACGCGGATGGAGTTCTTATGGACGATGGCGATGCCTCCTCCTGTTTGGTTGGTGGGGTCCTTTCGGATGATCTTGTAGCCGTCCGGGATGGCTATGGCGATGCCGGGTGCTGATGAGGCGTTCATCCATGTTTCTGTTAGGAAGGCGACGTCAGGAGATGTGGTGTCGAGTAGTTTCCAAAGGTCAATGGCGTGTTTGTGAACTGAGCGGGTGTTGAGTAGGATGCATTTTAGGTGGTTAGTGCCGGAGCTCTGTTTGGGGTTTGTGGGTTTGGTGTGGGTCCTGATGCAGTCGAACTTGCAGGAGTGGCAAGTGAATGGTCCATGGGTGTGTCCTGGGGCGGCTTGGTGGCAGTTTGGTGGACGGCCGGGGTCGAGGGCTGAGAGGGTTGCGGCGTCGTATGTGATGCAGGAGGAGATGGGTTTGCGAGGACCAGGGGGTCTGGTGCTGGGTGCAGTCCAGGCGCGGACGGGCGTGGACGGGCTTACCTTTGGCGCACCTTCTGCGCGCAATGGGCGCGTCCGCTGCGCGAAAATGCATCTGTCATAAATGGATAGTGTAGGGGGCGGAGCGTGGGAGAAGCAGCTGGGAGGTGGGAGCGGGGGGGAGGGACGGGCTGGAGGCACAACAAAATGGCAGCAACAATAACACAAGGCAAACAGGGCGAGATTGGGGAACGATGCTAAATAATGCTGTGGGCACAGTCAGGCACTACTAAATCTCAGGGAGCAATGCAGGCAATGCGAGCGGTGGAGTGCTAGGAACATACACAGGCACAATAAATTACAAGCAATGCGAAGCGCTACAGCAACTAAGCAGGCACACATTAGCACAAATCGATTATAAGGCACAGAATCGTTTTGGCAGCAGTGGGGACAACAGCGCTACGATACCAAGAGACAGCAGTGGGGAGAACAGCGCTACGATACCAAGAGGCAGGGTGGAGCGACCGCTTCTGCCGGAGACAGGCTGGTCAGAGATGAATAAATAAAAACCATCTGCAGGGGGGCGTGGCCGAGACAGCGATGTGAGAGGACGTGTCTGGGGACTCCCTGCACCAGCGGAGTCAGCCTGTCGCCGGCGGAGTCGCGCCGGAGCTGTCGGAGCCGAGCTGCCACAAGCGGAGCACACAGCGGCGGCCTGGACACCGAGCCTACGCGAGCCCCCGGCTTCGACGGGGGAAGCAGGCCCAGACACGAGGACTTGCCGGTGGCCCCTGCCCACGAGCCTCTGCTCCATCGCCCGTCGCTGGACCCACCCGGTGAGCTGCAGCGCGCTGACCTCCTTCCCTCCCCAGCTGCCTACCCGGGGGGTCCGGCGATTGCGGGGCTTGGCGGTTGATCTTCCCGCCCTCTTCTCCCCTCGGCGGAGGGCTGCCCCGTTCACGGAGGATCCTTGCCGGAGTGCCCTCGACTGCCCTGAACTTACTGGCAGCGGCCTGGGGAGCAGCCCGGTCGCTAAGTGCAAGCGAGCCCTGAGCCCTGGTGGACCCCACATCTTCTAGTCGAGTCCTCTGGCCGCCCCTCTGCTAAGGCCCGGCCCTGCCAAGTCTGGTGGGCCGCAGATCGGGCGCACCTGCCGCGACCACACGGGGACCCCGGGAGCCTTTGCCTTCTGCTTTCCCTGGCGCTGGGCCTCCCGCAGTTGGGGAGCTGGGACGCCTGGGGGGCCCTCCTGGACACTCTCTGGCTGCTGTGAAGGGGCTGGCTGGACGCTGCACCGGGAATAGGCCCTAACCCTGGTGGGACAAGGGGACTGCGCCTTGCCAGGAGTCTTCGGCGGCCCCCGCCTGTGGGCCCCGGGCCCGATCTGCCGTGGGACACCTGTGTCATCACCCGCCACACGTCTCTCCTGCCTTATCACTACCTGGCCTCCCCGGTCGCGCTACCTGCTCCCGCTCCGGCGGCCCCACCACATTCTGGACTCCTTCATCTTGAGTGTGCCCCACGCCCTGCCAGCGGACGGACCCGACTACGGGCCTGCGAGGGCAGCGATACGCATTGCATAGTGGCCTTGCGCCCTAGATCGTGGGACCCGGGCAGCTACACCACAGGGCACCAGCGTGAACTCCCTCGGCACACCTCCCACCTTGGCCCGGCGATTGTGTGTGGAAGCCGAACCTGCCCCCCTCTGCCCTGCGACGCCTCGAGTGGACCATGACTCGCGGCAAGGGGAACAAGCCGGACCCTCCGCCCACGACGACCAGAGGGGCGTCAGTAGCTTCTATGTGGGGCAAGGCGGGCTCCCCACCATCCTCTGGGGGCCCCTCATCGGCATCAGGGGGAAAGCCCCCGCCGCCAGCCGCCAGCCGACTCCCCACCGGTGACACAGGCCTTCATGACCTCCTTCATGGCTGATCTGAAGACAGAGATCGGATCCCTCAGAACGGAGGTCCACACCTGCGTCAAGGAAATGCGCAGGGAAGTCACTGACCTCGGAGATCGAGTCGACGGCCTGGAGAAAACGGTTGACTCCCGCACTGAAGACCTGGAGCAGATCTGGCAGAGAGTGGCGACCCTTGAGGAACAACACATCCAGCTCCAGATCAAGCAGGAGGATTTGGAAAACAGGGGGCGACGCAACAACCTCCGCATACGGGGTGTGCCACTTGGAGAAGAAGGGACTAATACCATGGCCTACGTGGCCCTGCTCTTGCAAGCGGTGTGGGGCGAGGAGGACGCCCCCCCGCCGCGCCTCGACCGTGCACACCGGGTCTTTGGAGCGGGAGGAAAAGCGGGCCTCCTGCCCGACATCGTCACTAGACTCCACTACTTTACTGAGAAGGAGGCCATTTTGAAGGCGGCTAGGGACAATCCGGACTTGCAGTACATAGGCCACAGGATCCAGATCTTTCAGGACTTGGCCCCCACAACGCTCCATAGAAGGAAGGTCTTCCGCCCGATCACCGAGAGGCTCCGGACCCTCAACGTCTCCTACCAGTGGGGCCATCCTTTTGCTCTCATCTTCAAATGGGAGGGCAAACGTAGGGCTCTCCGGTCCTACCGAGAGGCGGCGCACCTGCTAGGCATGCCGGAGTCCCCGGACCACAGCCCGACTCGCCCCCCCCGCTCGGAGAGGGCCCCCCCGCGCCCAGATTGGTCCACTGTGCGCCCCCGCCGAAGGTCCCCCCCGGTGGACGCGCTCTCTACTTCTCAAACCAAACAGGACATTATAGCACACATCCGCTCCCTCGAGGGCGATCGCGAGGAGCAGGCCTCCCAACTCCTCGCTTCTGGCTCGGAGGGTGGAGATCGCCCCTCAACGCCGGACGGCCGCTGATCACTGCTGTTGTATCTCAAGCTACCCTAGGAGCGCGCTTGCCAACTGGGTGCCTGGCCTTGCCCTCACCTGCCACGGTGGCCTGCCCCCACTGTTCTAGACATGGCCGACACCCTCCGCCTCTTCCAGGCCGAGCACCACATCGCCGAGCCCCAGCGCTCTGTGGGCGCCTGACCGGGCTGAATGGACCCAATGGCCCGGTGCACCCCCCGAACTACCTTGAGGCAGCGGGGTAGACGGGCTCTGAGACGACTTGTTTACACACTACTTTTCCAGATCTCCGCTCCCTCCCTTTGTCCCATAGGAAGTGACATTCCTGAGTTCGTCCAAACCCTCGGGTAGAGGATGTCCGGTACCTGGGACACTGTACTTTGGGCCCGTTGGCCTGTTTTGGTTCTGTTTCCATTCTGCGCCTTATCTTCTTTCTTCCTCTCCTCTCTTCCTACTTCCCCCTTACACGTCCCTCTCTTCCTGTTCCTTCCCCGCGCTTGCGGAGGGGTGGCATGGTGGGTCCTGCGGGGGTTGCTGCGCGGGCGACGAGTTGACGCTTCTGCTGCCCCGCTTGCGGGAAGGTTTGCTAGGCCGGGGCTTGCGCGACTTTCACCCACCTTAGCGCTATGACAGCAAACATCCCTACGCCCTTGAAGGTCCTCTCCCTCAACGTCAAGGGGCTCAACTCTCCCAACAAGCGAAGGCAGATATGGCGCTACCTCCTGCACCACTCCCCAGACATTGTACTCCTCCAGGAGACACACCTCCTCAAAGGGGACATCAAACGCATGGCGCACCCTAGATACCCCACACAGTTCTGGGCATCCTCTGACACCAAGACAGCGGGGGTGGCAATCCTCTGTAGGGCTGGCATTAGGCGGGGACCCGTGAAACCCTTCAAAAGCACTGACGGGCGCTTCCTCCGAACCACGGTACAGATAGGCTGTGCACAGTTCACTCTGGGATGTGTGTATGCACCCAACCAGTCGCAGGACAAATACCTCCAGGCACTATTGCGGGAACATTTCCCAACGGGCGACGCTAATACAATCCTGGGCGGAGACTTCAACCTTGTCTGGGACCCCGAGCTGGACCGCGCGGGCGCCCCCCTTACCGGCGCGGGAGCGATGTCTTCTACCCTCAGGACGCAGCTTACAGACCTGGGTCTTGTGGACGTGTGGCGCTACCACAACCCGGGGTCCCGAGACTACTCCTTCTACTCACATTCCCACCGGACGTACTCCCGTATCGACTATCTGTTTACCTCCCTTGAACTGGCCCGAGACTCCTTAGCTGCTGCTATATCCGACATTTCCCTGTCGGATCACGCCCACGTGGAGCTGTTATTGCAGGACCCTCAGGCTCGTGCCCCTCGCGAACGTAGGTGGGTGCTCCCGCCGAGAGTCCTTCGAGACCCTGATGACGGCGCCAGCATCTGTGACGCCATAGACTCGTATTTCACCGTTAATGACACTCCTGACCTGCCCTTTCACACGGTGTGGGATGCCTTCAAGGCCACCATTCGGGGCCACATCACCTCCTTGGCGGCGGCGCGGAGGAAGGAGGTGTTCAAGTTGGAAACTGACCTGGCCAGTGAGATCAAGCTGGCGGAGGCCCGAGATCGGGACGCTCCCACTCGGACGACAAAGAGAGCCCTTGCCAACCTCAGGGGGCAACTCCGCGCCCTGCGCACTAACAAGGCGGAATTCTCCCTGCTGGCGCTCAAGCAACGGTATTATGAGGGAGGGGACAAGGTAGGCCACCTACTAGCAGGCAGACTGCGGGCGCGCGCCGCTAGGGCCCACATCGCTAATGTCAAGCGGCAGGATGGCACCCGTGTCACTTCTGAGAGGGCCAAACAGGCTGCTTTTGTTGATTACTACTCCTCTCTTTACGCTGAGGAGCCCACCTCTGCGGAGGCACGGGAGGCCGTACTCGCGAACTTTGAGGGATCCCCGTTGTCCCCGGCGTGTGTAGCCACGTTGGAGGAACCCCTGCGGGAAGAGGAAGTGACAGAGGCTGTCGGGGACCTCCCCGTGGGAAAAACCCCGGGGCCGGATGGCCTGCCGCTGGCCTTCTATCGCCTGTTCCTAACCCAGCTCCGCCCGCATCTGCTGCGCCTCTACAGCTCCTTTTCTGACGCCATCGGCCCGTCCCCTGATATGGGCATGGCGGAAATAGCCCTGATCCCCAAACCTGGGAAGGACCCTGACCTGTGTGCTTCCTACCGCCCCATCGCCCTCCTTAACACCGATCTTAAGATATACACCAAGATCCTGGCCAAACGGCTGGATCCGCACATGCCGGGTCTGGTGAACCCGGACCAAGTGGGTTTTATACGAGACCGCCAGGGGGCCGACAATGTTCGCAGGTTGGCGCACTTAGTGGGGAAGGTACACCATTGGAAGATCCCGGCCTGCCTCCTCTCGCTGGACGCGGAAAAGGCCTTCGACCGGGTCGACTGGACCTTCCTGAGGGCGGTCCTTGAGAAACTAGGTCTTGGCCCCACCATGATCTCCAGGTGCATGGCCCCTTACATTGGGCCACAGGCTAGAATCCGGGTCAACGGCCAACTGACGCCGCCGCTCTCGATCCACAGGGGCACGAGGCAGGGATGCCCGCTCTCGCCGCTCCTGTTCGCCCTGGCGGTCGAGCCGCTGGCGGAGCTGATTAGGCGTGCTCCTGACATCCATGGCATCCCCCACGGGGGGCGTGCTAACAAGGTAGCGCTGTTCGCAGACGACCTGATACTTACTCTCACGAACCCTCGAGTCTCCCTCCCGGCGGTACACGACGCCCTCGCACTGTTCGAGCGGGCGTCCGGCCTTAAAATTAACCACACCAAATCTTGGGCGCTTAACCTCACCATCCCCGAGGAGGAGGTCTCCTTCCTGAAGGGGGTCACGCCCTACCGTTGGGCGGATGACCACATCAAATACCTGGGTCTAGACCTCACTCCTCACCTCGACTCGTGGTCCTCGAGGAACTGGGCTGTTTGCCGAAAGGAAGTCCTGGCGGACCTGCGGAAATGGAAGCCCCTGATGATTTCCTGGCTGGGGCGGCTCAATGCGGTCAAGATGTCGGTCCTCCCCCGCATTCTGTATGTCTTCCAGTGCCTCCCCACCCCGATACCGGTTCACTGCATTAAGCACCTCCAACGCGACCTCACGTCTTTCATATGGGGAGGCAAACGGCCCCGGTTCTCACAGAAAGTCCTCATGGAGCCGAGAGACAGGGGCGGCCTCGCCTGCCCGAATCTCCTCCACTACTATTGGGCGGCGCATCTCCGGTTCGTGATAGAATGGGGTGCACGCGAAAGCGACAAACACTGGTTCCACATGGACCGAGTGGTTACGGGGCGCACCATATGGGATCTGCCCTGGCTGCCGCGGGTGGCGCGCTCCAGAAGTGCATACATGGCGGTCCCCACGAGGACGGTTCTTGAGGTATGGGACAAAGTGGCAGTGTCCAAAGGTCTGACCACGTTCCCCTCTCCGCACACCCCCATTGCAGGCAACCCGCACTTTCCCCCTGCTGCTCAGACCCGGGCGTTCGAGAGCTGGACCCAAGGTGACTGCAGGGTTGCAGGAGATCTTTTTCTTGGTGGATCGCCTAAATCGTGGCTGGACTGCAGGGAAGAATTCAACCTCCCTTTAACTGCCAGCTTACAGTATGCGCAGCTGCGCCACTGGACCTTGGGAGACGACATGTACCAGGCTGCCTCCAGGGAGCACACTCCATTTGAGAAGTTGGCGCGTTCCCTTGGGGGACTGAAACGACTCATCTCCCAAATTTACAATATCTTGCAGCATCCCACCGCTCCGCCTGCACATCCCTACCAGAGACAGTGGCAGACGGCAACTGGCACTGACATCACACCGTCTCAATGGTCTAGGCTCTGGAACGGCATCCCCAAATCCTACCGCAGCATCCCGCAGAGGGAAAACGCTTACAAGATGTTAACGCAATGGTACTACACACCCCTGCGACTCAACAAAATGTTCCCTGCCTCCTCACCGCTGTGCTGGAGGTGTGGCGCTGCGACTGGCGACTTCATACACATCTGGTGGTCGTGCCCTGCCCTGGCTGTCTTTTGGAAGGAGGTCCTCAGTCACATTAAGGAGGTGTTGGGTTTTCCCCTCCCTGAGGAGGTTTGCACACTACTGCTGGGCATACGACCCCCCACACTTAAAGCACTCACGCGCAGCGACTGGATCCTCACCCTCCACATGCTAGGCGCTGCCAAACAACTCATTGCTCTGTACTGGAAGCGGGCTGAGCCACCGCCGATAGCTTCCTGGTTCGTGCGCCTCTGGCAGGTCCTGGCCATGGAGCTGCTCACGGCACGGATACAATGAAGGGGGGTGCGATTCAGGGCAGTGTGGGAACCTCTCGTGCGTCATCTGTGCTCCATCAGCTATGCCCGCCGCATGCCTCCCAGACTCCGCGCTTTGCAATTGTTTGAGGACGCCCTCATCCCTGCCGACCCAAGCAGGCTAGGCTCATAGTCGCTCCCCCCAGTGCTGACTTGCGGCTTCGGCCTCTTTTAGGCGACCTACAGGTACACCTCCCTGGCCCCTCTCCACCCCACCCCTGCTCTCCCTTTTCCGACTTTTGCTTTCTTCCTGCCTTGCCACTCTGGCTTCCGCCCCCCTTTGGGGCAGTTTGGTCCCTGGTGGGCCTTTGAAAATGTGACACCACTGCTCTCCTTCTCATACGCGCCTCCCCCGTACTATGGCACATTGCCAGCACACGGCTACCTCTTGCTCTCTGCTCCCTTAAGCCACGCGGCCGGCCCCCCCCGGGGGTTGTAGGCAGGGCGCTGTGTTAAAGACTCCACCTCCCCTGGTTACCTACTCCTCGTACTGATTTTTCTCTGCGCGGCCGGCCCCGATGAGGGGTTGTAGGCTTATCGCTGTGTTCACAATAAAAACAGATTTGAACAAAAACCATCTGCACAGGCACAAAGTACCTTTATTGGAGAATTTCTGAAACAATTAAGGAGAGGCTCAAAATCTGCAAGAAATAGAGGGGGGGGGGACTTTTTTACAATTTGAGAAAGACTATAGTCTGTGCTTCAAAACAGATCCTGAAACAGTTGATTTTTGAGAGAATTGTGTAAAAATGGGTAGTAGATATGGAACAAATTAAAGAGAGAATGTTTTGCAAAGCTCGGCTGGAAGGCCATCCGGTCCAGGAGTTTCCCTGGATTAAGGGAGGCAAGAGCAAGTTGTATTACATCCAGAGATATCAGAGAATCCAAAGGTTTGTTGTCCTCTTGGGAGAGAGGAGGCATATTAAATTACAATAAAAAAATGATTATTTTAGTATCCAATTAATCAAGGATGTGGTAAGATGTACAATAACACTTTTAAAATTAGTCTAAAAAGTCATTAGATGCAGTTAACAATTTACCAGACTTTTAAATTAATAATGTGTATTTGATTTTTTTTTTCCTTTTTGATAAGTAAATATTTAGTAAGTAATCTTCCAGATCTATTTGCCTGGCTGCCTAATTTCTTTATTCGATATCTGGAACTCAGCTATTTTGCTTAGTAATTAATTTATATTCACACAAATATTGACAGTGAAACCCTACAGCAGCTAGCACCTAACCTACTATCCCCAAGGTTATCGAGAAAGGGAAAATACCCTAAAATGTGTGCACACAATCTGAGCACCCACTGTCGAGGTGCGGTCGCTACTGGACTTAACACTGTTCAGCATAAAAGAGCAAACGGCGCACCACCACAACAATACTGTCACAATTGCAAAGTCTGTATCAAAGGTTTGTTCTTCAAGCCCTCTTTTTTTTTATTGAATAAACATGTCATGCAACATGTAGCGTAGACTAGCCAACACGTTTCGGCCAATACAATGGACTTCTTCAGGGCAAAAGCGAGTTCATCTTAAAAATGAGGGGCCATTATATCTGTGGCAAATGCAGAGGGTCAATGTGTGTTCAAATGCCTGGAAAACTGACAGCTCAATCACTCTGATTGTGGTATAAAAGAGTTGTAAGCAGCTATGTCCTAGGGTGAGATGCCAGGAATAAGCCATGCATCAAGAATAAGTAAAGCGCCTGATCAAACCACAAAGGGACGGTCCAAAGTAGATATATTAATCGGCTCAGCGCCATGCTAAGCGCCAAGATGAAATGCACGGGGAAGTCTTCCTTCCATACAGACTTTCGAGGAAAGTGGAAGTCCTAAATCTCTGGTTTATAAAGTCGGAGTGCCCCAAGAACAAGTAAGCCGCCGGCTCAGCAACCAATAAAAACGGTCCAAAATTAGTATATCAATCAGCCCAGCACCATGATATACGTTTTTGTAATTGTATTATATAATCGATAATACTTGAAGAAATTAATAGTCTGTCATATTTTGATGTAGCTTTTTCAATTCTTAAATATTTGAATTTAATTGTATTTTCATGGGCCAAAATAAAGACAGCAGAACCTCTCAAATGTGCTTTCGAAGCAAATTCTACATAAATAGAAAATGGAGTCTCCAGATATCAAAAAATGTATATTTGTTAGCAAGATTTAAAAGATGAGAAAGATTGAAGAGGGTTACACTTTACAGAAAAAAAGTCTGGGCCCCTACAGAAAAGTTTAGGATTTGATATTTCGTCTAATCAGGTGTCATTCTCCCTGGAGGGCGGCAGAGGGCGCCGCTCCACAGGACTTCCGTCAGCTCCATCAGTCACGCAACAGGGAACAAGCATTTGCTGAGACAAGCCTGCTCTGAATGCAGAGCTCATCTTCTTTGCATTAAACAGAACAGACCTCAACTGGATGCTGCTGTGAGCTCGGACATCCGGTGCCCTCATCCCCCGGGGCATCCCGGCTGAGATAGCTCAGTGGGTTCAGCATCTGCTGCACAGATCTGTCTGCAGCCTGTAGACCAAACGACTCAGTGCAAGCGTGTGAGGCTCAGCCTTTCATCCTGCCAAGGCTCAGCTTTTCATCCTGCCGAGGCTCAGCTTTTCACCCTGCCGAGGCTCAGCCTTTCATCCTGCTGAGGGTCAGCCTTTCATCCTGCTGAGGCTCAGCCTTTCACCCTGCCGATCATTCTGCTGAGGCTCAGCCTTTCACCCTGCTGAGGCTCAGCCTTTCACCCTGCTGAGGCTCAGCCTTTCACCCTGCTGAGGCTCAGCCGTTCATCCTGCTGAGGCTCAGCCTTTCACCCTGCTGAGGCTCAGCCTTTCACCCTGCTGAGGCTCAGCCTTTCACCCTGCCGATCATTTTGCTGAGGCTCAGCCTTTCACCCTGCTGAGGCTCAGCCTTTCATCCTGCTGAGGCTCTGCCTTTCACCCTGCCGAGGCTCAGCCTTTCATCTTGCGAGGTATATCAAAGCTCCCGTGGCTGTGTGTTGATAGTGATGCCACCCGCCCCTTGATGCCACCCGCCCCGTCCGTGCCACCCGCCCCCTGATGCCACCCGCCCAGTCCGCCGTGCCACCCTCCCCTTGATGCCACCCGCCCCGTCCGTGCCACCCGCCCCTTGATGCCACCCGCCCAGTCCGCCGTGCCACCCTCCCCTTGATGCCACCCGCCCCGTCCGTGCCACCCGTCCCCTGATGCCACCCGCCCAGTCCGCCGTGCCACCCGCCCCTTGATGCCACCCGCCCCGTCCGTGCCACCCGCCCCCTGATGCCACCCGCCCAGTCCGCCGTGCCACCCGCCCCTTGATGCCACCCGCCCCGTCCGTGCCACCCGTCCCCTGATGCCACCCGCCCAGTCCGCCGTGCCACCCGCCCCTTGATGCCACCCGCCCCGTCCGTGCCACCCGTCCCCTGATGCCACCCGCCCAGTCCGCCGTGCCACCCGCCCCCTGATGCCACCCGCCCCGTCCGTGCCACCTGCTGCTCCAGTCCAGGCTCCTCCTGTGTCTTGTGCTCTGCAGTGGAATAAACAAAACTACCTGTCCCAGAATGCATCGCAGCGAGGCCGGAAGTGTCAGGTAGGTCGTGCACACCTCCCCTCTCCCCCTCTCACGTCAGTGGAATGCCCCTCAACACGATCCGATTGGGTGTGGGGGCCCCGCGGGCAGCGCCGAGAAGCTTTGAAGTCAGGGCGCCTGAATGCTGACCTTTCACCCCGGGCCTCTCGGTCTGTGATTATCAGAGTCTGAGGGCGGGGGGTGGGGCTCTGTAATTACACACAGGGAGGGGTGCGTGGATTACACGTCACGGGGTAGCTGGAGCAGGTGCGCGGGGCTCATGGTAGAGCGCAGAGAAGCCCCAAGGCCGCCTCAAGGCGCTGACGGAAGCAGGCGCGCCTGGAAGGCTTCACCATCACCCCAGAATCAACCCAGCCAGGCTCCTTGTGCCAGTGAGGTTGAAGGCCGCTCTCAGCCCTGCAGGCTGCTCAGACAGGACGAGTTGTGGCCGGTTGTACTGTTCGTCTCTCTGATATTAAAACAAACATTGCCTGCAGCAAGCACAAGCTCATGCTCTCTTCCATGACGTGCAGCACACGTGCACAGCCTGGCTTCACAAGAGGAAAACTGCCCCATTGTGCAAACATGAGCCCCCCTCTGATACTGTTGATGGTAAATTATTTTTCATTTAAAATAATTTTGGACGCTTCAGCTCACCACATATAGGAGGCATGCTTTCTTTTTTTGTGGCATATTAGTGCAAAATTCATTTTTTGAATTAACTATTGCACCAGCTTTACCAATGCCACACCTAATGGTTTTGCCACTACTTGTTTATCTAGTGCAGCTTCTTGATGCCACACTGTTATTGTCAGGAAAGTGGAAGTATGCGATTCATTTTCACATAAATTATGGATCTGCCACATTTGCCACGTCCCCTGCTGCAAAATCTTCAGCGTTTAACAAAAAAAATAGTTTCTACCGCAAACAGTTCAAAAGTTAGTGGAAGACCCTTTCCAAAGGTTGACTTCTCACCTTCCTGTTGCTTATTGCAATGTTTAAACTGAAGTGCAACCGATGCCCAGACAGTGTTGACAAGTATACAAATAACAACAAAATTAAGTAATACAATCAGGAACTGCACTTACGCAGAATAAGTTGCCTTTTCTTGCTGAGTATCACAGACGCGGGCGCCACCCCGCCTCCGCAGAATTAGCAATGAACATCATATTCGACAATAGTACCGGAACTCTCCTTGGCGGGGGGAGAAGTGCGGTACTTGAAGGGATAAAGATAAGAAGTGCCGGTACTCAGTACCGGTGAGTGCCGGCCCATTTAAAGCACTGGAAGTAGTGCAGCAACCCTGTTGCAGTCAACAGTCAATCAGGGGATTTGCAAAGCGCGTTACTCACCCGTGAGGGTCTCAAGGCGCGGGGTGTTAGGGGGGGGAGTAAGAAGCTCCGTTCAGTTGAAGAGCCAAGCCTTGAGTTTCTTCCTGAAGATGTTCAGGGAGGGGGCGCGTCTGATGTCAATCGGGCGCTCGTTCCAGGTCTTGGCCGCGATGTAGCAGAAGGTTCTTCCACGTGTTCTGCTTCTGCGGATGCGCAGGGTTTCAGCAAGGGCGAGGTCGGCGAATCAGAGGTTTCTCTGCGGTACGTGGAAGGAGATTCTCTGGTTGAGGTATTGGGGTCTGATGTTGTGGAGACATTTGTAGGCGTGGTTGAGGATCTTGAAAGTGACTCTCTTCTCGACGGGGAGCCAGTGGAGGTTCCCCGGGTGTTGGGTGATGTGTTTGTGTCGAGGGATGCCGAGGACGAGTCTGGCTGTGGTGTTCTGAATGGTCTGGAGTTTGTGGAGCAGAGACTTGCTGATCCTAGAGTAAACAACGTTTCCGTATCCAGTCTGCTGGTTATGAGTGTGTGGGTGACGTCTTCCTTGATTCAGGGGGGATCCATTTGAAGGTCTTTCGGAGGATGCTGAGGGTGTTGAAGCAGCTGGAGGCAACGGTTGATCTGTTAGGTAATAGAGAGGGAGGAGTCGACTATGATGCCGAGGTTTCTGGCGTGGTCTGTGGGGGTGGGAGGGCTGCACAGGGCTGTGGGCCTTGAGGTGTTGTCCCATGCAGAGGGGGCGTGTCCGAGGACGAGGACCTTTGTCTTCTCTTAGTTGAGCTTCAGGCAGCTGCTTTTTATCCAAGATGTGACGTCCTTCATTCCATGCTGGAAGTTGAGTCTGGTGGTGATTGGGTCTTTAGTGAGGGAGAGGATGAGTTGGGTGTCGTCGTCGTAGGATTCTACGCTGAGTCTGTGTTGTCTGACAATAACGGCGAGGGGGGCCATGTAGATGTTGAAGATTGTGGGGCTGAACGACAATCCCTGGGGTACTCCGGAGTTGATCTCAGTGGGTTCGAAGAGGAAGGGTGGAAGTCTGATTCTTTGGGTTCTGCCGGTGAGGAAGGAGCAGAGCCAGTTGAGTGCAGTTCCCTCTATGCCGGTGTCGTAGAGTCTAGCGGTGAGCGTGCGGTGGGAGACTGTGTTGAACGCTGCCGAGAGGTCCGGTAGGATCAGGGCTGCGGTGTGGCCTAGGTGGAGGAGGGTGTGATTGTCATCTGTGGCAGCGAGTGGAGCGGTCTCGTGCTGTGGTTGCTGTGGAATCCGGATTGGGAGGGCTCGAGGATGGCGTTTTCTTCAATTAACTCTGTTAGCTGGGCATTGACAGTCTTCTCTGTGACTTTGGTCGCAAAGGGGAAGAGGGAGATGGGCCGGTAGTTCTTGAGGTCCGTGGATCTGCTGAGGGCTTCTTGAGCAGGGGTCAGACTTCTGTGCATTTCCAGTCATCTGGAAAGATGTTGGTCTTGAAGGTGGTGTTGATGGTGCATCGTAGCTCAGGTGCAATGGCAGTGGCGGCTCTGTGGAACATGTGTGGGGGGCAGGGGTGCATGGGGGCTTTTGAGTGGATGCCTTTCATGGTCGCATTGGTGTCTTTGGTGTTGACTGGGGTCCAGCAGGAGATGGTGGGCTGGCTGGTGTTGCTGGAGGATGGAGTGGTTTCGGAGTCAGGTCTCTGGTTGTTGAAGTTGTCATAGAAGCTCTTGTTTTTCAGATGGAAGTAGGATCTGAGCTTGTTGCAGCGGTCCTGGGAGGGGGTGATGTCTGTGGTTTCGCTGAGGGGTTTGGTGAGTTCCTGGATGATGCTGAAGAGTTCCTTGAAGTTGCTGGAGTTGGCCAGGATCTTGTTCTGGATGAAGGTCCTTTTTGGTGGATCTGATTCATTACTGGTATTCCATTATGGCGTTCTTGTTGGTGGTGCGGTCTGCCGACGTTTTGCTGTTTCTCCAGTTCTTCTCGAGACGTCTGCAGGTGCATCTGGATTCTTGGAGGTTGGTGGTGTACCAGGTGGCCTTCCTCGGGCGCTGCCTACCGGGTTACGTAGGGGTGCGAGCTCGTCTGTGCAGTTGGAGATTCATCTGTGTAGTTCTTTGGCTGCGAGGTTGGAGTTGGTCGAGGTGGTGGGAGGGCATCATGGTTGAGGGTGGAGTTGAGCTGCTCCTCAGTGACTTTGCTCCAGTTCTTTCATGGAGGGCGCGGTGCAGGTTTGGGTGGCATGAGTTTGTTGATGAGGAAGTGTACGCAGCGGTGGTCTGTCCATGGGGATTGCGTGGTGTGGCTAAAGCGGATGTTGTTCCCACCTGCATAGATGGGATCAAGGGTGTGCCCTGCCGTGTGGGTAGGTGTGGTGACGAGTTCTTTCAGCGCGATGTTGGCGAGATTGTGCAAGAGGGTGGTGGAGTTGGGATTGCTGGGATTGTCGAGGTGGAAGTTCAGGTCTCCGATGAGTGTTTTAAAGTTCATCGCAGATGATAAGGAAGGCAGATTCTGTGCCTCTTCCCGGACGGAATACCGTTTGGAAGTCTGAAAGTGTGGCATTTTCTTCAATGAATTGTGACATCTGGGCGAACACTGCTCTTTCTATAAGTTTGCTCAGGAAAGGTCCATTTGTAATCGGTTTGATGTTGTCAGGGTTCAGTGGGTCCAAGTTTGTTTGCTTCAGTAAAGGGCGTATGTATGACTTTTCGAGTTCTTCTGGAAATATTCCAGCACTTAAGGAGTCGTTTATTCTTCTTACTGGAGTGGCAGTAGAGGTTGTTAGAAGAATTGTCTTGAAGGTTTGTGGTGGACAGGGGTCAGAAGGGCAGCCGGCAGGCCTGCTTGCTTTGACCAGGTCCATAAATTCATCGTGTGAGATGTGTTGGAAGGAACGGAGAGGCTGGATTAGAGTATTCTTGGATTGTTGTTTTGTACAAGGGTTAGTGCTGGTGCTTTGTCTCTGTTTTAAGTACGAGTCCAACGTGTCTGCTTTGTCCGTGTAATGATTTGCCAGTTTGTCTGTGAAATCTTGAGTGAAGGGATGAGCTGCTTCTAGACAGTTTGGTTTAGGAAGTTCATTGAGTATTTTTTAGAACTCTTTATTTGCACATTTAACATTTTGAATTTTGTCTGAATAGTACCCTTTCTTCGCTTTTTTGATCGTTGACTTGTATAATCTGTTAGGTTTCTGTAGGCAAAGTTTGTCTTGTTTGTTTTTTGTTTTGAGCCAGGCATGTTGTAGCTTTCTAGTTTGTTGTTTCATTTCTTTTTATCTCTGTATTTCTCCATGATGCTTGTTTTCTTTTGGTGTGTTTTGTTGTTTTTAGTGCTATCAGGATATCAAAAGCTTCCTGTAGCTTTTATTGTATCTTGATCTGTACTGGATGTTAGTTGTGTTTCTAAGTGTTCCAAATTGAGTTAGTTCCAGGGTCGATAGGTAGATGCATGAAAGGTGGTTTTAAGTGTGTCGCTTAGTGATGTTTTATGTTGGAAAGCTGCAAATTGTGGTCTGACTGTAGGAAAGTAGAATCTTCTTTTATGGTTACCCCCACTTTTTGCCTGGTCCTAAGCTGTTATTGACTGGTCTGACTGGGATCCTGCTAATCAGGACGCAAGTCTCTCTGCTTTCTCCCTTAAATTGTTATGTTCAGTACTTAGGTACATCCCAGATTGGATACTGAGGCACCCTTATCAGTCCCTAGTATAGGGTACTTAAGTACCCAGGGCATGGGTACCCCAGAGGTCAATCATGTACTGTGCCACCCATAAGAGAACATTCAAACTGTAACTACAGGTCTGCCATCGCAGCATCTGTAAGCTGGTGCTAGCACCACTTACAAAAGATATAGGTTTCCTATATCTAAGGTCACTGCACTTAATAAGTCACCCCTATAAACGGTGTGGAACGTACGATTCCAAGCACTTAAAAGGCCCTCCATTAGGCTCTCAGTGCTCTGGGTGCCAGTCTTCTGGACCCGAATAGCACAACATAGCTGCTGCCGACCAGAGACACGATTCTGCCGTCCTGCTGCTGAGCCAAACTTGAAGGGAAAGGCAGAACAATAGGTTTCCTGTCACAGGATTTAGTGTATTGGTGCCGGGTGGCTGCTTTTACAAGCACCACTCAGTCTTCATGAGGGGCACATTTGGTGCCTCCTTGCATATTCCAGTTCAAACCAGCTCTGGGAGCTGTGGGTCCTGCTCTGGCTCGAAACTGGACAAAGGACATGGGAGTATCCTCCCCACTGTCCAAACCCTCCCATGGGAGGGAACTGTGAATCTTCCCAACTCTTTCCTTAGGGTACTTGGGCAGAGGTGTGGCGCCGCGGCCAGGGCGACTGACGCTATATGCTGGGGATCACGGTTCTATCTCAGACTCCGGTGGCAGGAGTCTGCCCAGCACCATGCGACTCTGGGCAAAAGCTCTTTTAATCTTTCCAATGGCCCCCAGTGCCAAGATGTCTCTTCGGGGGTGATTTGTGCGCTATACAAGTACTGGATTTACATTTTTTTTACTCAACGGCTTACCTGGGTGTATGTCCCTAGATTGGTCATGGGATAAGATTCAGATCAGACACCACTTCTTCTTCTTCGACCGTCTGGGCACTCTGGACTTCGCTGCACTGCATTTGGGCTCGACTTCGTCCCCCTTTCAGTCTGCTGCATCGTCGGTGCATGTGAACTAAATGGGAATGTCCCAAGGCCTGTGGGCATCCAAGACACTTGAGGGAATCTCCCTTGAAGTGAAGGAGTCACTTCCTGCATCTGCGGGCAACACAACTAAGCTGACCGGTCTGCTGATCCTGAGCTCCTACAGACTCAGCAAAACAAGTGGCAGTTTTCCACAGCTCTTGAGGCCTGCCCTGCCCTCTCACGAGTTTGAGTATCCCTCATAGGAGCTGCAGGAACCGAACCCCTGTGCACCACGTTGACTTGCCGTTGCAAAGGCTTGATGTCTTTCTTCCACCAAGGTCTTCGGGCTCCAAGAAGCCCCAATCTCAAGCATCTCCAGTGACCAAACCCTTTGTCCATACCGCATTGTTTGCACCGTGGCCTGCATCTTCTTGGTGAGCTACTCAAGGTCCTCTTGCGACTCCAGTGCCTCCGACGTGTGGGTCCTGTTGAGGTTCACGTTTGTTTCTTTTGGGCTCCCCTGATTGCTCATGGCCTGCCCTGACTCCCCTGCTTGTTGTGAGTCCCCTGCACTTCTACGTCCTCTGGGCATTATCTTGACACGAGTCATGGTTCTTATACCACTTTCTTAGTGTATGGTTTGGTCCCCACTTGGGGTTCACTGTGTATTCTGTGCTATTTACTTAATTTCTATGCAAAGTATTGTGTGCGCATTGTGCATATCTCTGCGTAGTGGATATCGGTATGTGTAGTTCTTTTTCATTTAATCTATACCTATAAGACTGCACTTTGGTAAAACAAGCTGCTTTACACTCGTTCTGGACTAAGCCCGAAGGCTGCTCTCACAGCTACCACTTAGACTTAGAGAGCTAGAGGATAGAGTTGTGTACTGCTTGTCGGTGATGGTGGAAATGTGATGTTGATGGGATAGAAGGGTGTATATGTCTGGTTTCTGGGGTTTTGTAGTGGGGGCTGAGACATTGAATTTGTCTTGGGTTAGTTTGTAGTAAATGAGTAGAGTACTTGTGCTGTGAGTGTGTTACTCGGGTTGTGAATGGGGTAGGGTGGGCGCTGGTGTAGGTATATTTGGGCAGCATCTCTGGCCCTAGTCTCGACCAGCCTCGAACAGGCTCAAACTGGCAACTGCCCTTGTCCTCTCCGCCATTATCCTCGACAACCGGGCTGAGATGCCCTGATCCCTGACCTTAAATAACCCTAGTAGCCAGGTGACCCCTTCAGCCAATGGGGACCCTATCCAATCAAAACAACATTCCTAAGCCCTAGAACCAATAGGACACAGCCTCTTCCAATCACAGATGTACTCGCAGCAGCCAATCAGAAACCAAACCCTGAGCCCTAGGTCCAATAGAAACCCTAAGCCCAGCCCTAGTCCCAGCAGCCAATCAAGCATGAAACCCTGGTGGAGCTACGGCAGCAAACAAGATGGCCGCGTAAGCTCCTGGCTCCGCCGACCTCCTGCCAGAAGATCCTGTTAATTATCCTGTTTTTGCGCCCTTCCTCCGTGTGTATGAACCGGACTGGAGCTTAACGGTACAATCCCGAGATTTCTACCAGACAAAGATACGTTGTGTGGCAGTTTGCAGCCTAGACCAGCCTGGAAGCCGGGGTCTCGAGTACTGACCCTGCCGGGTTTCAGTTGAACAACATCGGCTGTAGTTGTGTGACAGGGTCCGGTCTACCGAGGTGGAAAATTTTTCCTTGGACCGAAGTTGACGATGGCTGGCTGAATTGGTGAATATTGAAGGAGGGGTGACGACGTACAATTGGAGCTGCAGACGGGGTCCCTGGCCGGATGGCCCGGTTAGGGCCCCACCGGTGTTCGCTGGGTTGGGATCTCCAACGGCGGTGGCTGAGTTCGGATTGTTATAGTCCCCAACGCTAAGTCCCCCTCTGAAACCGTCCGTTCTGCATCCACCTATTCCCACCGGGGAGACCGGGCTCTCTGGGGACGCGAATATGACCGAAACTGAGTGAGACGTTGTGGAGCGGACTGAGAGTGACCCGTCACTACGAACGGTGTTGGCAGCCATAAGGTCACTTCATGTTTGCGTTGAAGCCCGCATCCACAAAATGATAGTGTCTTTGTCTGAAACTGGGCGGATGGGACCGGACCCTGGTCCACTACAAGAAACGAAACGACTCGAGATACCCAAGATGGACACTTTGATGGAGGAAGCAGACCCTGTACTATGGGAGACGTTGGAGCCTTTGACCAGTGTGTTGGGTGCTGAGAGCATGCTTGATGCCGCAATTAGATTGTCAGGCCTACGATCGTTGCCGACTATGGAAGGACTATCTGATGCTCCCTTTCCGGAGACTTTTGATGTGAACTGTTGTTGGTTTGGAACTGCGTCACTCCCCTATACATCGGCACCGCTAAGATGGCGGATGAAACAACTTTGGGAATCCATGACGGTGTGGGGAGTCTTTGGACTTAGCGGAGTTCTCAACACTTTCATCTCTCTGCTTCGTCTCGGTTTGAACTTTGCTGCAGCTTTTTTGTGCATTGACTATCCTGTGGAAGCGACAGTTTGTCCGGAAGGGGCGCACATGTTTGATCGGAAGGGTCAAGGATGAGACTGTGTGATTAAGTTTGCCATCGGGTATTACTGGACACGGGGTTTGCAACCACGATGCGTTCGGGAGGTGGGGCGGTGTTTGGAGTTTCCCCTGTTGTGCTACGTATTTGCAGCTTAATAGATTTCGAGACCTTAGTCTGGAGATTCTTGGCTTTGGCGGGGGGAGCGGAGACCGGGGACATGTATGAAGATGCCCTCCTCCATTTTCTACTTTTAGTATTTAGTTAGTTGGGGCGACAGGCACACTGCTAGTTGGAGTTAGGCGACAGCCATGTGCAGGGGTGCAGGGTGGGGGGATGGGTTTATAGTTTTGTCTTCTTTTTTGTTTTTATGGTTTCTTTTCTTCACACTCTCTTCACTTTCCTTTTATAAGTATAATTGGTGGAACATCCTGACGTTGTTGGTATTCCGTTGTTGGGAGCAGGTTGCAAGGGCCTCCGGACCACGGGAGCTCAGCTGGTTCATCGGTACCCAAGCTGGGCGGGCTGGGTGCAGAGCAGATAGGTCAGCCGGGCGTCGTGTAGCATGAAGTCTTGCGGTCAGGGGAAGGCAGGTTGCAGGGATGATTCTGGGACAGGTGGGCCACTCCCAAAGTGGGTCTCAGGGGTCTCGACGTCCCTTGACGGATGCTTGCTTCCCGGGCAATTGGAGCCCAGAATGGACTCTTTGTCTTGGTGTAGGGCACCGGGGGTCCGAAACCCCAGGTATTTGTGTGGCACAGCTCCGGTGGGCCCTGGTGTCTTCACACAAGGTGGGGAGACAGATCTGACCTCCCAGAGCTAATGTACCTTGTTTTATGGGAAGCTGCATCGGAGTCGCCGGGGAGCAGCATGTCGGTAGACCAGACTCTGCAGGTTTGGCACCTGCGTGTCTGTAGGGGAGTAGTACCTCTGCCCCAAGAGAGCTCTCTGCTGATTAGCGATGGGCTTGGGGTGCACTAGGGTTTTTGGAGTCCTCACAGCAGTAGGACAAGACAGCCCACCACGATTGTTAAGTCCTGGAAGCAGCAGGCAGGGTTTTGCGCCAAAAACCACTCTGCATCAGGTCTTCTGTTCTCGGGTCAACAGCTCTTCAGACTTCCTGGGAGTCTGAAGTTCAGGATCCAGGGATACTACATGAATACTAAATGCGGGGGTGTTAAAGGGGGTGACAGATAGTAGCCAATGGGCTGCCTACCTTTAGGGTGTCTGCACCCTCTAAGTGACCACTTCCTGTGGTAAAAGGCCCTACTCTAGCCCTGAAAGGTTAATTACTGCCATCTCAGGATGGAGGGCTTGGAAAAGTCATGCTCACATTACCTGCCACACCCTAGGGGTGGTGCTGGCTGGTTGTGGGTACACCTCCTCAATGTGGAGCAAGAGAGGGGGGTTGGCATCCTCCGCTAGCTGGAGCTGCCTGGGTTGCATTTCAAAAGTGGCATCGCCTCTGAAGCTTCCCGTATCGGAATGACGTCTTGTCCTGGGGAGGTGTGAAGCCCCTCCGCCCAGAGCAGGCTTTATCCCCGGCCTCTGAGAGCGCTGGCCCTCACCCCATGAGGTCAGAAATATGTCTGGGGCTGGCAGGCTGGCTAAGACTAGTCAGAGACCACACCAGTGCTTGGTAGGTTTTCAGGGGACCCTCTAAGGTGCCCCCCTGTGTGTATTTATTAATAAATTCAACACGGGCATCATTGAGGATTTATTACGACGAGAAACATCTTAGGGTACAGTGAAGCCATCATAGAGCTTGGAAACTCGTTCTGACTAGTATCCAGCCTGTGCACTCTCTACGGCCTCCCGGGGCACTTACAATATCCAAGAATGGAGTTAGATATTATACGGTCATATCTGCTCATGCTGATATATCCACACATGGCATATTGTGCACCCTGCCGAGGGCTGTAAGGCCTGCAGTTGGGGTGACTTACCTATACCCCATGCAGTGTACGGGAGGCACGGCACACAGGGCTGTGTGTCATGTCGACTCTTCTGTTTTCTCTGCACCAAGACACGCAGAGTGCAGTGGCAGAGTGCATAGCCTTGGTGAGGGGTCTCTGGGTGGCCCCGTTGATGCCGCAGCACCTGTGCCCCTTTCACATTAGGTGGCTTAACCCGCCTTGTAAATAAGGTAAAGGGTTCATCGCCACAGGAATGTCACAAAAATCGACGTTGCTGTGATGATAGGAGCTTGTAAATATGCCCCCCCCCCCAGTTTCTCATGGGTGAGGTAGTGCAGGTGAGGAGTGAGGGAGTATGGGTGAGGGCGCTGACATTTTAGGGTGCTGACTGGGCTGGTGGCAGAGGTTAAGACTGGCACGTCAGAGCCTGCCCGATCCTGCGGCACCCTCTGACAGTATGCGGCTTATTTACAAGCTCCTATCTACTCAGGATCATCCCTTTTTATGACGTTCCTGTGGTGATAAAACCTTTGCCTTATTTACAAGGCTGTGTTAAGCCACTTAACGTGGCTCAAATTCACCTTGTAAATAAGGCCCCCTTTCATGCTACACTTAGCGTGAAATGGGTGCGCAATAGGTGCCGTTGTGGGCGTTCCACCGCAACACCCATTGATTTTGACACTGCCCCCTATTTACAAGGGAGGCGTAAATACAGGGCAGTGCCAAAATTAAGACCAGGGAAAACCTGCTCTTAACATGGTGAAAAGAGGAGAAGTGCTTAATTTCTCCTTGTTTTTGCTGTTTATATGTGTGCTGCGTTGTACATAGAAACAGCAAATCCCCATGAATGATTGTTTATGTGATGATAATTGAGGTTTACTTCAGTTTCCATTCCTGGTTCAAGTTTGCACTCAGGACGGCCTGGTGTTTACAACGACTGCTACAGCAACTAGATTTGTACTTTCTTTTTCCAATCTTTCATGTGTTTGTGTGCCCCAAGGTGGCCAATGGCTGCGAGCTGTGTGGCCACCTCCCCTCCCCCATGGCCGTCAGCACACCATTAGCACCTCTCCGAGCATGCCCAGGCGTGCTCTTCCTTGTCACAGTCTCCATCGGGGAAACATTGTGGTTGTTGTGGTAACAATCCATACACCAGTGCTTCACCCCACTTTCAGTTTCCATTCTTGGTTCAAGCTTGCACTCCTGGTGTTTGCAACGGCTGCCACAGCAACCAGATTTGCGCTTTCAGTTTCCAACCGTTTATTTGTCTGCGTGTTCCAAGGTGGCCGATGGCTGTGTTAATATGGAAACCGATGCATTCATCAATAAAAATGAAATCTCCCGTTGTGAACTCCACCTCAACCTCAATTCACAAATGTGTGGTCAAGCAGGCCCTGAGACCAAGGCCTGGGATTGCTGATTGATAGATCACAGATGGGAGGGTGCGTAGCTGGCAGGCCAACGCTGGGGCAGGACACGCTTGATCAGTCCCACAGATAGATGCAGCGACATTACAAGGGTCGAGGGAGATTGGCCCCAATAAAGCAAACATGGCCAGAGGGTTACGGGCTCCTAAAACACCATCAAAAGTCAGATGCCACCTGATTTAGGAACACTTAGCCAATGAGGACCTCGCACACGCAGTGATCGCGGGCTCCCCATGCCAGACATCTGGACACGTTACCCACTGCCCACATTGTGTCTGCGCAAGGTCGAGACCCACCTGTAGTAACCGTTGACCTTCAGTGTACGACTCCAACGGCAGCAACCAACATTCCTTACCTCAAATGCTACGCCGGAAACTTTCATAACCATCATGTTTTGTATAAAAGGACACTTACAGATTACATATTGAAACAGTCCTCATACCTCGTGCCTGAAACTAGTCTGCCAGCCATAGGGCCCGATTCACAGAACTAACTTAAGACAAAATCCTAAACTTACTACCATTTTGGTATTCACAGAAGGCACTTACTCATTTCGGTATTCATAGAAGTTAGGAGTCCAAAGTTTAGGACTCCTAAATGCCTTCTGTGAATACTGAAGGTCTTAAAATTAGGATTTTTTTCAGTTTAGTAGTAGTAAAGTTGAGAAAAATCCTAATTTTAAGACTTTCGGTGGAATTCGGACATAGGGAAAACGTTGAACCATGGTTTCTATGATTACCACTTTGTCTCGAGCGGATAGTGTCAGACTACCCAGCTCAATTAGGAACGCAAGTCCTCTCTTTTTAGAGGTTAACATGTGCTGACAAAGTACTAATTTTTTTTGACAAAGTAATTTTTTCTGTCAACCATTATTGAACTGTATGAAGTATGTGAGGGTGTTGCATTGATTGCTGATTGCAAACTGTATTGTGGGGAAAATAACTGAGATCGTGCAGAAGCTTTTCTAACACATCGTATATTCGCCCTGTGTTGTGATACTATATATGCCTTTTTATCCTGATTTTATTGAAACGTTCAGTCAAACTGTTTGATGCAAATGTTGTAAGCGTTGATCTCCTAGTACGTAATTTGAAAGAGTGCACCATGTGAGATTGCCCCGACGATTATACAAACAAAACTAAAAAACTCCATTTGAGTTGTAACTATCCACATTACTAAAATTGTCATGGACTCCCCATCGAAACACATGGAAACTAGGATCCCCAAATAGATAAAGAGAATTAATACGTTTTGCCAAGAGCCCCGTTCACCCATGCAGGGACACGCATGATCCTGGCCAAAGGAGGTAACATTTGACACCAACATATCTGAACACACCACAACACATATAAAGACTAAATATTCGGGACAAAAACGAGAGTCAATGTTACAATTATGGGCCAACTTTGAAAAAGCCAAAACCGATAACCCGACAATTCTGATAGCGAGCAAGGCATCGGCACCTCCACCCCCATATGCAGGGGTGGATGTACCCACACCAGCTTCCCCTGCGTTTGGATATTCCAATCCAATGATAGTAGAAGCCGACGAGGTCCCCACCGAAAAAAGGACAGTTAGGTCTAACCAAAAGCAAGCAAGCCCAGATGCCTCCAGCACAGCCTAAGTCCCTAGGGAAGGTCCCCAAAAGCTCAACTCCCCGTCCCCAATGCTCAACACATGACACCTCAAAGGCAAGTAAAACACACACTCCCACTGGTTCAGGCAGGCGTACACGAGTGTCAGGAAAGTGTGTAGCAGGTCGCAATAGCAACTTGTCAAGCTCGGGAGATGAGGGAAGCTCTAGCCCTCTGGGAATCAATGACAAAGGCAGGGCTACAGGTTTCGCCTTGGTAACGGAGGAGTAAATGAAGAGTGAATTTGAAGGTGAAACCATGCCAGGCTAATGAAAGCAGCGCGTAACTCAGAGCACCAGAGACATGCCTGACGCCACGAGGAAGAGAGGAGTGGGTGAATGCTCGAGAAAGGGCACACAACTGTGAGTTGGAGCGAGAGTACAGGACAGCTCCCTCTTTTCATGAGGAAAGTGAGGCCAAGGAAAGGGCGCATCGCTGGGAAGAGTCAGAGGTAGATGAAAGGCTACTAGCAGGGCTCAGAGCCACACCGTCCAGTCGCTAAGGAGAGGGTCTGACTATTAGAAATGGGATTTCTGGCTTGCTAGGGCTTGCACCTAAGCCAGGCAGGAACTACCACTCTAGTCAGGGCAAGGGAGTAGCATGCCAAAGATAACCCCTGCTCACCCCCTTGGTAGCTTGGCACGAGTAGTCGGGCTTATCCCAGAGGCTATGTGTAAAGCATTTGCGCAACACACACACAGCAGCAACATACTAGGCACACCACAAAAGGAACTCCATACAAAGTTATATCAAAAATAGTTATGGTATTATCATAAACACATTAGAATAGTATGTGATCCTACGTCTGCTTTGGAGGCAGAGGAGGGCCCCGTATCCCAGCCCTCACCAGAATATAGTTCCCAGTTCCCAGTTCCCAGCTAGTTCTTTTTGTGATAACTTGGCAATAGACTCTCTGGGGGCTCAACCGACACAGAAAGTAACTGATCAGTCCCAACTTGAGTTACTCCTCCAATCCCTACGTGAAGATTTACTCTCGAAATTACTCCCCAAATTTGAACCAGAAGGAGATCAACGAGAAGTGTACCAGTCTGGAGAATAAATTAGACGATATCTGCAGTCGGGCAGAGGTGCCGGAAGGAGAAGTGGCTACCCTTTCCCAAGTTTCCCAGGCCCACTCAAGAGATATAACTGAGTTAAAAGCACAGAACAGGTCACTGCAAATGGACTTGGAACGATTAGAGATCCACGCCAGAAGGAACAATTTATAATTTCTGAAAATACCTGAAGGGGCAGAAAATGGAGATGTAAAATCCCTGGTCTGCAATCTACTGAGAGAAGGGGTGCTAAAAGATAAACCAGATATCGATCTTGAGAGTGAAATCCAGCGGGCACATAGGGACCCATTTAGGCAACATCCAGATAGGAAAGCTCCAAGGAAGATACTGGTCAACTTCCACACCTATGCAGTAAAGGAGCTGATTCTAGGCCTTGGGAGCTTGGGTCCCGAACGTCGGACTTGAGAAGTCAGGGAGCCCAGTTGTTGATGAAATTTCCTGCAGCATTGAGGGTGGTGAGAAATAAAACATATAACTTCACCTCTCCTCAGGAAGTCGACACTTTCCTAATCAGTATGAAAGAGACTCAACGTTAGAACTCCTTGCTCTGGGCTACTTATAGGATTCTGTACACCATATATTTTGCACCCAGTCTATCCCAGTCTATCCTTTTGAAAAGAAAAAGGGGAGCGAGATAAGACAAGGAGTGGCAAGCACAATAGGGAGTAAAAGACTAAATATTAGTGTGGAACACATAGAGTAGTTAAACACCTTTTTTTTTTTTACAAGACCTTTATTTCAAATATGCTCACATACACAGCAGTGCGCCTACAACCCTGTACAGGGCCGGCTGCTATCAAATCAACAATTAGTAACTGAAAGCATATATCAAAGGATATCAGGCAAGGACAATCCAATAGTGCAGAGGGCAACAAGAGTCCACAGTGCAAGTCAAGTTCATCCTCCACAGTAGTACCTCGCTCATCACCTATAGGTCTTATTTTATAGTATTATATGGAACAACAACAACCCCCACCCCCCCAGCCCAAACAATCCCGGTCCCAGGTCACAGTAAAAGTCCATAGAAGTAATGCTGAATGTTAAAACAGTGTGGAGGGCACGCAAGGTACCGCCAGCGATCGTACGAGCAGTGCAACCTCAGATATGAAACCCAGCACGTGCCAGCAGTCGTTGTGTGAGAATAGTGAAAACCACGGACAGGACAGCCCCCCCCAGGGTCCATACATATCAGAGGAAACAGATATCCCATCAGCGATAATAGCACAGCACAACCATTCAGTCAGGCAAACCCTCAGACACACCGACACCAGGCAGTTGATCCCCGCCCTCATCGTCAGAACTGTCGTCACCTGCCAGGGAAAGCATATATGCAGTATATGGAGCCCAAATGTCTTGCGGATGAGACTTCTCCGGCAGAGTTTCAGCATAGCAAGTCAACTGATCCCTGCAGTAGGCCAGGTCCTTTAGCCACAGTTGAACATCAGGCGCACGCCTGCCACCCCACACCATAGCCACCCTCCGTTTAGCAAGCTGTAAGGCCAGGACAATCAATCTCCGCTCCTTATGTGGCACTCCAGAGGCGAGCCCCAGCAAGCACAGCCGTATATCCATCGCAACCTCCGTGGCCGTCATCTTAGTCAGCGCCTCAGTCACAGCCATACACCCGGGCACACCCCCACGCCAAATGCACGGAATCCGCATCATCCTCTCCACACCGGACACATTGCGCAGAATCTCGAAGACCATATCTAACTAGCTGCGTAAGTGTGTAATACCATTGATGTATAAATTTAAAGTGGAGAAGGCGGAAATTGCCGTTAGCCACATAGCCCCCAGTCATGGAGCAGCATTCAGTCCATTCCTCATCCGTTAATGGCTCAGGCAGACACCTATCCCATCTGGCCCTAGCCAGCATAGCCCCCCCCCCCCCCTTCGTCTTCTTGAGCAGCGCGGTATAGTCTGGAGAGCAATTTAACTCTGTCTGTCGCGGTGTAGATTAATTGCAAGGCCCCCAGTGCTAAGGGTTCCTCCGGATATGTAGGATATAAGGAGTGTATGGCCGCACGGAGTCTGACATAGATGAAGGTAGCCATGACCACATTCGTGGACTGCTCCGTCACAGTTTGCAACGAAAGGAACTTGGCCCCTGGGAAGAGATCTCCCATAGTGTGAAGACCAGCACCCTGAAGGACCTGCAGACCACTAATTTCACTCAACACTGATATGTCCGAATGATACAACAGCGGCATGCTTGGAGCATATAGCGGTAATCTGCCTGCTCTCCTACCAAGCTCCCGCCATGCATTAGCCGTGGAACGGACTGTATCCACCTCGCCCTTGTCAAACACCGAGTGAGTGTTACCCACCATAGCCTTCAGTGGGTACGGCAGGACAGCGCTGGCCTCAAGCGCCATGTGCGGGGTGTACGGGGGCGCAGACACCCAATAGGCAGCAAAGTGCGCCTGTGCACATAAGTAATATAGCTTCATATCCGGCACAGCGAAACCACCCAGAGCATATGGTTTAGTCAGCACATCCCACGTCACTCGTGGTTTTTTACCAGCCCAGGTTAAGGTGGTTAGCAAAGAGCGCAGCCGTGCAAAGAAGTGCGACGTCAGCTGAAGGGGTATGTTTACAAAAAGATACAAAAATTTTGGAAGGACAACCATTTTGATTAAAGACACACGATCAGCCAGGGTGAGAGGGAGCTTAATCCAACAAGCCACCTGATCCTCCAGTTTGGAGACAGCCACTCCATAATTGGCTCCAATAACCTCTTGACTGTTCCGATGAATCTGAATCCCAAGATAGCGCACCGAGTCCACAGCCCATTCCAGTGGAAACTCCAAGGGGAAAGGAATGGTAACATCAGTGAGGGGCAGCATAACAGACTTATCCCAGTTGATGGTCAATCCAGAATGACGGCCAAACCGTATGAACTCTCGAAGGATAGGTTCAAGATGGCGTGCAGGCTCGCGCACATAAAGCACCGTGTCATCGGCATACATGGACACAGCCAACGACCGCAGGGGAAATTTCAGAGCCGCGTCAGCATACCTTTGCCTCAAAACACAGGCCAGGGGCTCCATCACAATGGCAAATAGTAAAGGTGAGAGAGGGCAACCCTGACGAGTGCCCCTCCGCACCGGGAACGAGTTCGAGACATGGCCGTTGACCCTCACACGTGCTACGGGGTTAGTATAAAGAAGAGTCACCGGGGGGCGTGGCTAGCAGCCGATGATGGCGGCAGCAAACTAGAGAGGCTCCCATAGCGTGGCGGCTTCCCGCATCAATCCGCATGCCTATCCGCTCAACAAAGAACCCAGAAGGGGGGCCCCGGGTCCGGTGACCGAACGACAGCTGCAGGAGAAGTTTGGGTGCGTTTACGCCCCGGGAACGGGAGGAAAAAGCTACCTCAACTGACCTCAGACTGCGGCCTGGCGGCACGAGTGAAGCCGCGGTGGCTGAGTTGAGTCCTGTCCGGGCGGAAGTGGACCATCGCCGGCGCGGCCAGGCGGAAGTGCCCGCGGCGGACACAGACCCACGCCAGCGGGGCTTGAACTTTACGGATCCCTCTCGGTCACTCAAAAGCTGGCTTTATCACTCCGACGTCAAGGCAGTACAGTGAACAACAGCGGCGATAGTTGTGACTGAAGTTCGAAAGTAACTGCATAATCGCCGCCATCTTGCATCTCGTCCGCCAGTGCTAGTACGGACTCACTACCGAAGGGACCAGACGCCATCAGTGACTTGCAATCTACGACTGGCGTGTCTGCCTGCTAAGAAGACTGGACACCGCTGAAACAAGGGCGGCCTGACCACCCACCCGCTGGGAGTGCTCCGACGGCGTGCCACAATGGCGGGGAAGGGGCTCCGACAAACCACCACTCAGGCTAAGCTCGATAAATTCGCCTACGATAAACAAACACTCTCCCAACTGGAGCAGCGCAAATCTGTGGGCAACGGCTCGGAAGGTGAAGGGGCAAAGAAGGCTACCCTGGACGATGTCTTACACGCCCTGGCGCAGGTACAAGCAACGGTGGGGGCGACTGCTACCGAAGTGACCCTGATACGAGCGGACCTCCAGAAGATGAGTGAAAGAGTGAAGCAGGTGGAGGTGGTAGCTAAATCGTTGGTGGAGGATGTCTCAGATCTACAGGTCACAATGGAGAAGCTGCAGGCCGATAATAAACTGCTAAAAGACAAACTGGACGATCATGAAGGACGCTCCCGGCGGAACAACGTCTGCATTTTGGGGGTTGCGGAATCTGAAACCAAAGGGGCCATGGACTTGTATGTGGAGGATTTGATAAAAAATCAGCTGGCCCCCAAGGGGCTCTCTAACTTCTTCACGGTTGAACGAGCTCATAGGGTACCTGGAGGAACACCTAAGCCAGGGGCCCTCCCGCGTCCGATCCTAGCGAGACTTTTTAACTTCAGAGATCGTGACACGATCCTCCAGGTGGCCAGAGTGGCACCACCCATCCAGATCCAAAACTCGCGGATATCCTTTTTTCCGGACTATACAGTGGAGGTTACAAGACGGAGGAGAACTTTTCTGGAAGTGAAGAAGACACTACGCGAACAGGAATTGCCGTATTCCATGCTATTCCCGGCCCGGCTACGGGTGGTTGCCGACAAGAAGGTTTGGTTTTTTGACTCCCCCGAGGCAGCAAGAGACTGGCTGGAGGGATGGCACACAGTGGATCGCACGTCTGGCCGACAGCGCAACAGACACCAAAACGACAGCCGGCCCGGCTCACAAACTTCAGCTGGAAGGAGTGCGAGTGCATCGCCGACGCAGGACCTGTCCGGGGCTGCCGGGGGCAAATAAGGTCAGCAGGCCGTGAAATGTTTGGACTTGGACTTCCTCCCACATTGGTTTCTCATATATGTCGTTTGTGTACGCCGGCCTGGACATCCCGAGGGCAGCAAGGGAGCCGCCTGCTTTGGGAGACACTCTCCCCCGACGTGCAAGTACTCTGTTTGTGGGATGGGTTAAGCGCTCTGCTAAGTTGGGGTGGCGGGCAGTTGTAGGTCTGTTAAGCAGGGAGGCAGGGAGGGAAGGGGTGGGGGGGATTGTTCCTTTTTCATTGGAAATTCACTAAGTCGGTCAAGAACTGAAGTGTGTGGTGCTACTAGAATGGTGTTTTTGCAGGCACGATTGATTCTTTCTGGACGATTTGTGTGTGGTAGCGTGATTAAAGATGGCGGATGAACAACTCAATGCCGCGGGGCAGGATGGGGCGCGGTCCATTGGCTCCGCCCTTAGAATACTTTCCTGGAACGTACGGGGCCTAGGGGACAGGGTGAAACGCGGCCTAGTACTAACCGAGCTGAAACGGCATAAACACCAACTAGCACTCCTGCAGGAAACACACTTGGTGGGAGGGACTACTAAGGCCTTAGATAGGAGGGGATACAGGATGATTGTGCATTCGGAATTTTCATCGGGTTCCCGAGGTACGGGTGTCCTGATCAAAAAATCCTCACACTTTATTCCACTGAGCACGAAAACTGATAGTCAGGGATGCTTTGCGGCGGTGGTGGGGCAGTGGGACGGTCGTCCCTTGACAGTGGTTTCTGTATATATTCCGCCGTCCCTCCATTCAGTAATGCTTCCAGCCCTTGGTGATTTTT
Source organism: Lissotriton vulgaris (assembly GCF_964263255.1). Classification (NCBI taxonomy): domain Eukaryota; kingdom Metazoa; phylum Chordata; class Amphibia; order Caudata; family Salamandridae; genus Lissotriton; species Lissotriton vulgaris. Next base: position 7,647,539 of record NC_141694.1, read on the forward strand.
TGCTATCTCTCCCCGACAGTGATGTAATTTTGGGAGGGGATTTTAACGCAACAGCGGATCTACAGCTTGATAGGTTTCCAGTGACTGCTTCGCCGGGGGGACCCTCCCGGTTTCAGCGGCTCCTGGAGGCACTGGGATTGGTAGATATTTGGCGTCATGTTCATCCTCAGGTCAGACAGTACACGTTCCACTCCACAGTCCATAACAGTCTTTCCCGCATTGATTACTTTTTGGCGTTGGGGGAAGGTATACAGCGAGTCGACACTGTTGACATACACCCCCGAGGCATTTCAGATCACTCTCCGATAACTCTCACCATTTCCACCCAGACGAAGTCGCGTCACCGCATATACCCCATTCAGGCATCTTATCTTAAAGTCCCAAAAATCAGGAAGGCTCTTCAGAGGGCCACGGAGCACTACTTTGTTGAGAATATGTCAACTGTGGCATCCGCCGAGGTCCTCTGGGAGGCCTACAAAACAGTGCTAAGGGGGCAGGCTATAAGCTCAATAGCGGCTCATAAGAAGGAACAGGCAGCTGAACAGTCTACACTTGAGCTCCAACTGCGCACAGTCACAGCCCTACACGAGGCTGACCCTACAGAAGATACGGCACATGCCCTTGCACTCCAGCAGCGACTGTACACTGACCATGCGCGCCTCACAGTTCAGGGACACATTACTGACACACAGAATCGGGTGTACGACGTGGGCGACAAGGCGGGAAAGATGTTGGCCTGGCTCGACAAGAGAGGGGGTAGCTCCAGAGGGATTCAACAGGTGAAGGATGGGAATGGTGCGATGCAGACTAACCCTGAACAGGTAGTGGAAGCACTGGCAGCCCATTTCGAACAGGTGTATACTCCTGAAAGGGAGGTGACCGCGATCATGGCCCAGAGTGCACTGAGCGGAATAGATATCCCAATACTGCAACCGGTGGCGATGGCCGACCTAGATGCGGCACTAACCACTGACGAAATACAGCTTGCCATAAGGGCGCTCAAGCCCGGAAAGGCCCTCGGTCCGAACGGCATTCCGGTGGAATGGTATCAAGCACGATCCGAGGACCTCAGTCCTTACTTACTCAACATGTATGAGGAATGCCGTGAGAAGGGGCTGCTCCCACTAGACCAGAGAACGGCCGCGATCGTAGCAATACCAAAGCCCGGAAAGCCTCAGGAGGAATGCTCCTCTTACCGCCCCATCTCCCTACTGAATGCAGAAAGCAAAATCTTGGCTAAACTCCTGGCCAACCGGCTGTTGGCTCATCTGCCCGATCTGATCCACCCAGATCAATCGGGGTTTATGCCTCATAGGAACACTGCGCTAAATCTTCGTAGGGTTCATGGGGTGCTGGCGAGGGCAGACCAGATTAGTGACAGTGCAGTTATATTGGCTCTGGACACGAAGATGGCTTTTGACCTGGTGGAAGGGGCCTACCTTTTTGAGGTGTTGTCCTACATGGTCTTTGGCCCGAACTTTATATCATGGATTAAGCTACTATACGCGGCGCCTGTGGCACACGTGGTAGCAAATGGCCACATTTCGCGCACGTTCCCGCTTGGAAGGGGCACCCGGCAAGCTGCCCTCTATCTCCCTTGCTCTTTGCGCTAACCCTGGAACCACTGGCTAATCGCATAAGACAAACACCCTTGCTTAAAGGGATACAATGGAGGGAGGGATGGGAAGACCGCCTGTCCCTATATGCGGACGATATGTTGGTGTATTTAACGGATCCCGAACATGGAGTGCCGGCTCTTTTGAAATTATGCGACGAACATGGCAAGGTTTCTGGTTACACCATTAATTGGAGCAAATCAGAGATGTACGTACTGAAAGGCCAAATCCCGACGCTCGGACCAGACTTCCCCCTGAGACTGGCCGGTTCCTCCTTCAAATATTTAGGGATCCATGTTATGAGGGACCCACTTGAGTATAAGAGACTGAATTTAGTGCCACCACTGGAACGTCTCAAGCAAGACGCCAACTTCTGGGCGGGGCTGCCACTGACCATGTTGGGGAAAGCAGCACTGTACAAAATGAAATCACTGCCCCGCTTTTTATATATCCTAGATAATACGCCCTTCTCGGTGGTAGCAGGATACTTCAAAAGGGTAGCAGCGGTTGTTTCGGGGCTGTTGTGGGGCAATCGGCCGGCACGCATAGCTCAGGCTAAACTCTGTAGAGGCTGGTACGAGGGGGGCATTGCACTGCCGAATCTGCACTTGTATTACTGGGCAGCGCAACTTAAGCCCATTAACCAATGGCTTCACGCCCCGCAGTCTGATCCAGCATTTCAAGCAGACAGGGCGCAGCTGGGCATTAACAACATACTTGCCCCGCTCTATGACCGTAGAAAACTGAGACTCCTATCAGGGCCCACTAAACTCACTGTGGAAACCTGGCATGCGTCGACGGCTGCGTTAGGCTGGAAGGGGAGAATCACCAAACTCACCCCGCTCTGGGATGCACGCGCCTTGGGCAACTTGAGAAATAGCAAGGGTTTCTCCCACTGGGATTCCATCGGAATATCCACGGTGGGCGACATGTGGGAGCGGGGTGAAGTTATTTCATTCACTCGCCTGAGGGAAATATATGAACTAGGGCCACACGAATCATACCGATACGTACAAATTCGTCATGCCCTGCTCACGGCCATCCCCTCTGGGTTGACTCTTCCTGAGTCCTCCCCGCTGGAGGATCGCCTCCTGACTGACTTTATGGCGGAAAGAGCAACTTCGCTGACATATCGTAAGCTCCTGAACAACTCGCCAGACCCGCTGGCTCCCCTGAAGGAAAGGTGGGAACAGGAGGTGGACGCCCTAGATGAACACGAGTGGAATGAGGCTCTGGCGTCACCAAAAGAGGTGGGCATCTCGGCTAGGATGAGACTTGTCCAACTCAAGGTTCTCCATAGGGTATATTACACAAGAACACTGCTACACCGCATCCACAGAACACCACACCCTTTTTGTCTGCGTGGCTGTGGGGAAGAGGGCACCTTTTTCCACACGTTTTGGGACTGCCCACGCATACAAAATTACTGGCGGCAGGTACTGCGTACTGTATCTCAGGCCCAAGAGATCTCCATCCTCCCAGAACCAAGGCGATGTCTCCTAAACGTGTGGGAACCAACGGATATGTCCAGACATAGTCGACTTTGGGTAACGTTGGAAATGATTGTAGCGAAGCGAGATATTGCTCAGCGTTGGGGGGCGGCAGAACTTCCAACGAAGTCACAGTGGTGCATGAATATGGACAAAATAATGATAACTGAAAGGGCGGTGTACTTGTGCCGTGCGTGTCCGGGCAAGTGGAATAAGGTGTGGTCCCCATGGAATGTGTACCATGGCGAAATCTGTGACCCTCTGCCAGAAGATGATCTGTTGGAATCAGATGATGAGGGAGGGGTGGAGTGAAGGGTGGAGGAAGAGATAGGGACACCATTTGGGTAGCGATGAGGTTGGGGGAAAAGTCCTTCCCCGTTCCGGATGAGATCCCCGGATAATACGTAGCACCTTATACTGTCCTGAGGATCTTCTATACAGCTAACCTGCATTATTATTTCTCAATGACCGCAAAGTGATTTCCTGTTTGTTTTTTTTTGGTTCTTTTCAAAAAACAAAAATGAAAACCTCACTTAATTTGTAATGTGATTTTGTCTAAATACCTTCAACTTGTTTAGTGATGTGCCCATTCACAACAGTAGCGTACTTAACGTATGAACTTCATTTCCGCATGGCTGTCACTGCTATTTTCTCTTATTTTAGCGGCCGGCCCCTCGGGGTTGTAGGCGACTTGCTGTGTAATTGTGAGAAGGTACAATAAAGGTTTTCAAAAAAAAAAAAAGAAGAGTCACCAACGATGTAAAAAAGAAGGGCACCCCCATTCGATGCAGAATAGCTATCATATACCGCCATGCGACTGAGTCGAAAGCCTTCGCGGCGTCAAGCATGACAGCCACCGCAGCCAATTCCGGTTTGAGCAAATGCAATACTGCAAAAAGAGCCCTGAGATTGTGGGTGGTAGACCGGAGCGGTATAAATCCCGACTAATCAGGCAGTACCATTACCGGAAGTAGCAGTCGCAGCCGAGTAGCAAGCACCTTAGCTATAATCTTAACGTCAGTGTTCATTAGTGAAAGAGGTCGATACGATTCACATTGGTTGGGAGGCTTCCCGGGCTTCGGCAATGCAACCAGCAGCGCCTCTCTCATCGTGGTCGGGAATTGGCCTCGGTCCACCGCTTCCTCCAGCACCATCGCCAAGTGCGGGAGTAAAAGATCAACATACTCCTTATAGAATTCGGACGGCAAGCCATCCGTGCCAGCAGCTTTCCCATTAGGAAGAGCAGCTATCGCCTCCCGAAACTCCTCCTCGGTGATGTGGTGCATAAGGAATTCTTGTTGACCCCTCGAGAGCCAAACCAGAGCTATATCCTCAAAGTACTGAGCTATTTCCTCCTCCGTCGCCGTCTCCCGATACTCGTACATGCCCTCATAATATTTCGCAAAGCAACTCAGGATACCAGGCGTGTCAGTTACAACCTCCCCCCCATCTACGATCTCCTGCACCGCACAATGCTTGGCCCATGGTTCCCTTATGCGATCCGCCAGCCCTTTCCCCGGTCTGCCCCCCTCACCATAATAGCGCGCCCTGGTATGCTTGGATAAGAACTCCTGATCGGCTAATTCGTTGTACTCAGAAACCTTCGATCTAATGTCGGCTAGTAGAGCTTCTCCAGGACAGTCCTCCAACTGTCGCTCCAATACCAACAACTCCTTTTCCAACCTAGACATTGAGTCTCTTAGTGATGTCAGGACTCCGGATTGAAGGCCAATGCACGCCCCACGAATGGTCACTTTGAAGGCCTCCCACACTGTGCACATACTATCAACACCGCCTCCATGGTGCATTCAATAGATTGCAGCGTTTTCTGCATCGCCACCAGCGTGGTCTCCAGGTTCGGGGCACCGCCAACCGCCCCCGGGGTCTCAGCGTCCGGCGGCGATTAGGAGGAGGACATCGCCGTTTTTTTCGCCTCAAAGTTGATCTTGGGTTGATTGCGCTCTGGCCTGCCCATGGCGCCCCCACGATATACGTCCCGGCCCAGAGGCAACAACCCGCGTGGTCGTGGAGATAATTCCCAAGGCGATGTAGAAGGGCGAGCGCCAAAACTCAAAGGGCCTAGTCGTCCTTCTCCCCAGCAGCCGCAGTTCAGGGAGCAACAGGGCACCCAAGGCGGTAGGCCAAGAGCATCAGGTCTATCAGCAATCCGTCCGATCACACGGATCTGCAGCTCAAAGGGCCTCCCAATCACGCCGGGCAGTAGCACTTCCCCAACGCTCATCCGCTGTGTTTCAACGCCGTTGCGTACCCCAGCCAGTCTAAGCTCGCGCGGCGAGGCCTAGTGCTGCCCAGCGCCGCCTCCGCAGCCCCGGTCCCGCGTAGGCCCTCGCCCCACTCACCACCACCAGCGGGGCCGGATTCCAATCTGCTTGGGCTCCAGGCACTGGCTCGCCGTCCTCCAAGCTCCGTCACCACCCACAGCACGGATCGCAGGTCACCAAGCGGAGTAGCCGTGCAGAGGGAGCGGATCACAAGCTCCAAGCCGTTGGGCGGACCACGCCACTGGATCGCGCGCCTCCGGTCGTCTGGCAGGCAGCGGACGGCGAGTCCGAGAACACGGGCCAAACGTCCCTCTCACCCAAGGGAGAGCACCACTCTCGAGTCCCAGGCGCTTCAGGTGAGTTTTGCCATCGAGTCGGGGGGAAAAAGCAGCAGGAAATACAGGATTTTATAGCAAATTATGAACGGTCCCGGCAGAGCCTCACATACGTGCGGCCATCTTGCTCTGCGCCCTCTAGCGCCCCCTCCAAACACCTTAGAATATAAGTAAACACTTAAGTAACTTAATAAAAGAAGGGGGGGATAAAAAAAAAATATATATGTATATTTTAATTTTGTTATTTGTTTCCTTTTTCTCTCACTTTTATAGCTAGTAGGGGTTACAGTCAGCTCTATAGGTTTTCTTTTATCCTTGACACAGAGGCAGATCCTAAGTCGGAACTAAGGGTTCCCAATTGGCGACAAGATCGCCAAGATTCACAAGGGGGGGTTCCTCAAGGGTGGTGGTTGGTTGCTGGGGTTAATAAAGAGAAAAACTATTCCTCATATAACCATGAAGGCTAAGAAAAACAAGACGCAACTCTCCAGTAGGAAAAAGACCCGGGTTAGTTCTGAGTTTTCTTCAGGATATCCCTTCTCATGACAAGTACATTTAATAAAATAAAAATAGTAAGCTGGAATGTCAACGGGTTAAGGGTAGGCAGGACATTTTCTAGAATCTGCGAATTTCTGAACAAATCAAATGCCCACATCTGTCTTTTAGAAGAAACCCACTTAGAGCCACAGGAGTGTGCAGCAGCATTTAGGAACCAAAGGTGGATTCAGGACCTTCTCTGCTCTAACCAGAGTGGAAACACTGGAGGAGTGGCTATTATAATTCGTGCAAATAGTAGGATCAGGGTAGAGAGGTATGAGACTGACTGTTCAGGCAGATGGTTGACTGCATCCTTAGTTGTAGACAGCTCACGGTTGGCATGCGTGGACTATTATGGGCCTAATATACACTCCCCAGGGACTCTGTTAAACTAGTCTCTTGTATTTGGAAATACCCATTATTATGGGAGGAGATTTTAACCTTATCTTCGATGCAAATTTTGGATCGCACTTCCAGGGCCAAATTCACCCCCCCACGTAAATCACAAATTGAGCTTAAAAACATCATGAAAGTCTTCAATCTGTTGGATATTTGGAGGGTTGAAAATGGCAATGGAAGAGATTATTTCTTCTATAGTCGTAGATATAGGCATCACTCCAGAATTTACTTTTTTCTTCTAGATCAAGCACTACTACTCCCTGCAGTTGATACCGTATCATACATTCCAGCCCTGCTATCGGACCATTCAATGGTGGAACTAACGATTAAGCTTAAGCAGGGAGACCAAGTAAGAAGGTGGACTCTTGATAAATCAATACTTTTAAGAGAGGAGGTGAAAGGTAGCCGAGTATTTTAGGATAAATAGTGGTTCCGCAACTGATCAAACTGTATGGGAGGCTTTTAAGGCTTGTATGAGAGGATTTCTAACTACTTTAATGATCGGGAGAAATAAATCTAGAAGAAGAGTAGAAGAAGATTGTCTCTTTAAATTAAAACAAAAAGTACAGCAGCTTCAGAGGGCTTCATCAGACCAGCAAACTAATCTGGCTGGTTTACAGAGCGAGTTAGATTCTTTGCGGGACGAATATCAGGCTTATCTCGATAAAATAATAAAAGATAGGTGAGATGCAAGTAAATTGCTAAATTTCTCCTACGGGAAAAAATGTGGACGACTTCTTGCCTGGAAGGCCAGGTCTGACAGGGCCAGAAATCAGATCAAGGGATTAATCATGTCTAGCAAAAGGGTCATCTCCCATGACAACGATCTGATCTCTGAGGAGGCAAAACTTTATGCACAATCTCTATACTGAAGAGAACGGTTTCCCAACTCAAAATGCAGAAGACTGGTTAATTCAGCTCGATTTACCACAGTTAACAGAGGCAGATAGAGCATTCCTGAGCTCAGACATCAAAGAGGGTGAAGTTCATAATCAGATTTAAAAAATGGCCAAGGGAAAGGCAGCCGGCCCAGATGGGCTCCCTATAGAGATTTATCAAATAGGCTCTGATAAAGTCGTCCCTGTCCTTACAACCTTGTTCAACAAGATACATCTGTCAGGTGAGACTATTCCACAAACTTGGTCAGAAGCCACAGTCACTCTGATCTTGAAACCTAATAAGGATCCCTTAACTATTGAGTCCTATAGGTCAATCTCACTGCTAAACACTGATTATAAGATCTTTGCAGGGGTTCTGGCGGCGAGATTGGCTAAAGTTATTAAAACTATATAGTACATAAAGATCAGAGAGGCTTTATTCCGGGCACGCAGCTAAACAAACTAACCTTCCAAGTTTTCGCTGCCATAGATGTCGCTACAGATAAGAAACTCCCCCTGACTATTGTAGCCATCGACGCCGCTAAGGCCTTCGACCAAGTAAACTGGCCGTATCTATGGTCGGCATTATCTGGCTTTGGAATTCTGGAGAATTTTATATCATCGATTAGATCACTCTATTCTTATAAACGGACTCCTTACGGACTGGGTTCGTATATCGCGCAGAACTAGGCAAGGGTGCCCCCTTTCCCCGCTGTTGTTCAACTTGTACATTGAACCATTTGTCTGTCAGTTAAGATCAGACCCTTTGATTAAATCTTTTAATATCGCATATCTAGCCCTAAAATTTGCCCGCTACGCAGATGATCTCTTAATGTTCACCTCTAACCCGGAAGAGGCTATTCCAGGTTATTTGATCAGGCGGAGTCCTTTGGGGAAATCTTGCGTTATAAAATACATAAAGAAAAAAACGAGATTATGCAATGGAACGAGGAGGTGGTGGTCCCAGGTGTTAAGTCGCGAATTAGATATCTTGGAATACATCTGGCCCAGGATATCTCAGAGATATCCAAAATAAATCTAATGAGAGTCTATAAGGATGTCTACGGCCTTCTGCAATGTTGGTCAGACCTCCCGCTGTACATCTTTGGGAGAGTGAACCTAATCAAAAGGATCATCTTACCCAAAATCACTTTTCTTTTCAATTCAATACCACTAATGTTTAGCCCCTATGATATAGCCAAAGTACAGGGGAAAATTGGTTCTTTTATCTGGAATACAAAGACATCAAGAATCTCCTGGAAAAAATTGAGGAGAAATTTAAAAACAGGAGCCTGTCTGATAAACCGGTATCAGCGATTTCTTTGCAGCCCATTCCTGTAGTTCCTCCAGCAGTAATCCTGTGAAGTACTTCGCCTCATTGTCTATTAGGGCCACTAGTCGGTAGTTTTGAGGAAGAGCCCTGTCCCCTGCTTTATATATTGTGGTTATAATAGAGCCCTTCCAGGAATCTGGCAAGATGTTCGAGCACCTGATTTCCAAAAAAAGGAGGGTTAGCTTTGCCAGACCTACCTATTTATTGTCTCTCTTTCCACTTCAAAAACTTCAGACTCTTGGCAGATAAGGCGGATGCATCCTCCTTAGGCCTACTGTTATGTCGATGACACCCAGCTCATTCTCTCCCTCATCAAGGAGTGCAATGTCTCCAGGTGCAACTTCAAAGAAGTGATGACAGCCATCGCAACCGGGATAAAGAAGAACTGTCTGAAACTCAACTCTGAAAAAACAGCAGTTCTCATCCTTGGCTCCAGCCCTCTGTATGGGAAGACTCCTGGTGGCCCCCAGCCCTCAGAAACCCACCCACCCGACAGACCATGCATGTAACCTCGCCATCATACTGGACTCATCACTCACTATGAACCGCCAGATCAACGCTATCTCCTCCACATGCTTCAACACCCTCCGCATACGAGTAAAACCTTCAAATGGATAACCTCTGACCAAAGGAAACTGTCACTCACTCACTTATCACCAGCAGACTGGACTAGGGCAATGCCCTCTATGCCAGAATCAACAAAAAACTCCTCCGCAAACTCCAGACCGTCCAGAATGCTGCAGACAGTCTAATCCTCGATATCCCGCTGCATAACCACATCACCCAACACCTCCATGACCTCCTCTGGCTCCCCGTCGAAAGAAGAATAATTTTCAAGCTGCTCACGCACACCTACAAGGCCCTCCACAACATCGGACCACAGTACCTCAACAACCGCCTGTCCTTCCATGCCCCCAAGAGAAGACTCCGCTCAGCCGACCTCTCTCTGGCCACCGTGCCACGCTTCTACAGGAACAGAGCGGGTGGAAGGTCCTTCTTCTAACTTGCACCCAAAACATGGCACGATCTCCCCCTTTAACTCGGGCGTAGCCCGACACTGCACCAGTTAAGAAAAGACCTCAAGACCTGGACCCCAACGGAGCTGCACATGCCCCCAGCGCCTTGACACCCTAACGGGTGAGGAGTGCGCGTTACAAACGCATGCATCATTGATTGATATCGACACTAGTCAGCATTGCCATACTTTCAGTGGACAGTAGTGAAACTTGTCAGCATTGCCATACTTACATTGGACAGTTTCAACACAAGTCAGCATTACCACACTTTCCTTAGACATTGTCGACACTTGTCAGCATTTCCATACTTACATTGGACACTTGTCAGCATTGCCATACTGTCATTGGACAGTATCAACACTTGCCAGCATTGCCATACTTACATTTAATAGTATTGACACTTGTCAGCATTGCCATAGTTTCATTGGACAGTATCGACAAGTCAGCATTTCTATACTTTCATTGGACAGTATCGACATGTTTCAGCATTTGTATACTTTTGTTGAACAGTTTAGAACCCTTCTCAGCAGTGCTGTTCCACCAGGGCTGCAAACCTTGCTGAAACTTGCCCGAAGAGTGTTTATTAGGTTGAGCGAGGGCAGCGCATGCGCTGCTCTGCGAGGCATGTAGTTCCTAGAATATGGTCTTTATGCACCGCCCTTGTTTTCAAATGGCTACTCTTACTGTCATTTGTAAATGCCCACTTTTGATTGGTGGATAGGCTTACTAGTCCCTCCTTTTGGGCTTTCTTATCCTCCCATGAGGACTGCCCCTGTTACATGTGCTTATAGGTCACCTGAATTCCCAAACCTTCAAGAGCACTAATTTTTCGATCGCCCCGCCTCTGCTCATGTTCCTGCCATGAAATCTTCCTGACCGCTTCATTTTTCAGCTTGGCCCCTCCCTTAATCTCTTAATTTCCCCATGCCATTCCTTTCACCACCTCACCCTTCCCACAACAGTGCATGTCCACCACCACCACCCCTCCGAGGTCGCTGCTTGTTCGTGTCGTGCTTATTCAGCTTTGGTACCGCTGTGCCGCTCTTAATCACACTCTGCCGTTCCTGACACCGCCTAACCGCTTCAAGCGTGCCTTTATTTATAAACGGCGCCACTTTGACTTTAAACCCTATCATGCATCGGCTGGCTGGGAATAGCTTCCCAGCCAGCTTACCAGGTGATACAACGCATGCCATTACAACTCGGTCGTTACAACGACTGCGTTGTTACAATGCATGCCATTACAACGCAAGTCGAGGGCAGAAGGTGTTGGATTTTAAATCCAACACCTTCCCTGCTGTTGCACACACTGGAGTTAGAATAATAAATTATACTATTCCAAAATCCGGTGCCCCCCCTACAGCAAGTCATTGTTCTGACTTGAGTTGTAATGGTATGCGATGTAACAACGCGGTCGTCGTAACGACTGTGTTGTAATGGTATGCATTGTAAGCGCATGCAAACTAACGTGGCATATTGGTCCTGGACAGTTTTTAGCCCAGGACAGCGTCTGGTGTCCGCTCAAAGGCGGCATTTATGTGAACACGGCTTATTATTAAAAACACCTTGTGACCTGCCAGGCTATGGGAGCCCCCCCAGCTGGACGCTCCAGGCCATGTGAGCCTCCCAAGCTGGACGCACCAGGCCATGTGAGCCCCCCCAGCTGGACGCTCCAGGCCATGTGAGCACCCCCAACTGGACACACCAGGCCATGTGAGCCCCCCCAGCTGGACACTCCAGGCCATGTGAGCCCCCCAAGCTGGACGCACCAGGCCATGTGAGCCCCCCCAGCTGGACGCTCCAGGCCATGTGAGCCCCCCCAACTGGACACACCAGGCCATATGAGCCCCCCAGCTGGACGCTCCAGGCCATGTGACCCCCCCCCAAGCTGGATGCACCAGGCCATGTGAGCCCCCCCCGGACACACCAGTCTATGTGAGCCCCCCCCCCAGCTGGACGCACCAGGCCATGTGAGCCCCCCCACAGCTGGACGCACCAGGCCATGTGAGCCCCCCCACAGCTGGACACACCAGTCCATGTGAGCCCCACCAGCTGGGCACAGCAGTCCTTGTGAGCCCCCCGCCAGCTGTACGCACCAGGCCATGTGAACCCGTCCACAGCTGGACGCACCAGGCCATGTGAGCCCCCCTACAGCTGGACACACCAGTCCATGTGAGCCCCACCAGCTGGACACACAAGTCCATGTGAGCCCCCCCAGCTGGACGCACCAGTCTGTGTGAGCCCCCCCAGCTGGACACACCTGCCCATGTGAGCCCCCCCCCCCCAGCTGGACACACCAGGCCATGTGAGCCCCCCCAGCTGGACACACCAAGCCATGTGAGGCCCACCCAGCTGGACACACCTGTCCATGTGAGGCCCCCCCAGCTGGACGCCCCAGGCCATGTGAGACCCCCCCCCCCTAGCTGGACGCACCAGCCATGTCAGATCGCCCGTGCCCCCCCCCTGGTCTTCAGTACTTCTCGTGCCCGGCTCCAGGCCGCTGCTTCCGTTGTTGCCTGGAGACACTTTTTGCTGTTGTCCGCATCAGTGGTTCCGATTCACAGAACTAACTTAAGACAAAATCCTAAACTTATTACCATTTTGGTATTCACAGAAGGCACCTAGGGCTAGATGTAGGTAAATCTAATTTACCGATTCATAAATACCGAATTTTACTAATTCGGTATTTATGAATCGGTAAATTAGAACGAGGGAGATGTAGGTAATTTTTTATTTTGAATTACCGAATCTGTAAGATTCGGTATTTACCGATTCGGTAAATACCGAATCGGTATTCCCCATTGATTCCTATGCGCTTTGGAGCCCATAGGAATCAATGGGAAATACAGATTCGGTATTTACCGAATCGGTAAATACCGAATCCAGCAAGGGTGCAGGGGGTGTCACTTTGACACCCTTGATTCAGAAAAGGGGGTGGTGATGAACAGAGTGTCTGAATTAAGCAGACCACTCTTACCCAGTCCAAAGATCAAGGCTTGATCCATCACCGTTATTTAGCTCACTGCACCATCCCAGCTCAGAACCTGGCTATATGCAAATCAGTCTGTCCCTGGCCCAGTGCATCATGGGAACAGGGCAGACTAAACTACCAAGCCAATTCTTCACCAGAAAGGAGACAAGCTACCGGGGACTGGTTTCTGGCATTACAGCCGTCTTTGGCCCGGCTTGCTTGAATCCTGATGGTGCAATGAGCAAGGGACTCACGTCTGAGTATTCCCTTCCAAGCTTATGGTGGACAAAACGATTCAGAACTTTGACACCCTTTAGCACCCTAAGTGCAGGCTTGTGTGCCATGAATTCACACCTGAATTCGGTATTTTACCACCCAATAGGATTGTGTGGTAAAATATCGACTCTTAAGGGCCTGTGACACTCTTAGGAGTGCCAGCTACATATGGATTTACCGATTCGGTAAATATACCGATTCTGTAAAATAATGGCAACTACATCTCAAAAACCAATTACCGGTCGGTAACGGCCGAATTCGGCCGTTACCGACAGGTAATTGGCGACCTACATCTGGCCCATATTCATTTCGATATTCACAGAAGTTAGGAGTTTTAAATGTCTTCTGTTAAATACCAAAATGAGTAAGTTAGTTCTGTGAATCGGGCCCACAGTGTTTTTTTTAACATATACTGTATAAGTTACACATGTCTATATGATATTCATAATATTGCATACCTGCTCCTAGTGAGGGCGTTGGGTCCTTCTCTGACATTGGTTGGTTTTGCTGTCATCACAGCTGGCCCCGCCCCCAGAGCTGCAGACCGGATGTGGCGTCTCATGGCCACCTCTGCTGTTCTTGGCAGGCTCAGCTTTATTTGTCTGTCTTTTTCCATGACGGCCACTCGTGTCCCGGTCACTTTTCTGCCACGTCAGCAGTGCGCCCGCCCTCGTGTCAGTGACGTGTTCTGGCCTCATTGCTCCGGGCTGTTGTTATTGTGTTTTGTGAAACTTGTATCTTGTTTCACATAGTTCATCTCAGCGGTTCTTCTTGGAAACGTTTCTCTCTCTGTTTTGACTCTTTCTTTAGTGACACCGCTCTGCCAGCCTCGGGCGGTAGGAACACGGCCTTCCCGTGCATGAGCTGAGCTGGGCAGATCTGTGCAGTTCTGTACTGAAATGTGCTGTGCTGTGTTGTGCTGTACTGAACTGTGGTGTGCTGTGCTGAGGTGTGCTGTGCTAAGCAGTGTTGTGGTGTGCTCAGCTGTGCTTTAGTGTGCTGTGCTGGGGCGTGCTGTGCTGTGGTCTGCTGTGCTAAGCTGTGCTGGTGTGTGCTGTGCTGTGGTCTGCTGTGCTGTGGTGTGCTGTGCTGTGCTGAGCTGTTCTGTGCTGTGGTGTGCTGTGCTCTGCCGTGCTAAGCTGTGCTGTGGTGTGCTGTGCTGAGCTGTGCCGAGCTGTGCTGTGGTCTGCTGTGCTAAGCTGTGCTGGGTGTGCCGTGCTGTGGTCTGCTGTGCTGTGGTGTGCTGTGCTTTGCTGAGCTGTTCTGTGCTGTGCTGTGGTCTGCTGTGCTGTGGTCTGCTGTGGTCTGCTGTGCTGTGGTGTGCTGTGCTGAGCTGTTCTGTGCTGTGGTGTGCTGTGGTCTGCTGTGCTGTGCTGTGGTCTGCTGTGCTGTGGTGTGCTGTGCTGTGCTGAGCTGTTCTGTGCTGTGGTGTGCTGTGCTGTGCTGTGGTGTGCTGTGCTGGGGTGTGCTGTGCTGTGGTGTGCTGTGCTGAGCTGTGCCGAGCTGTACTGTGGTGTAGTCAGATGACCTGTGCTGTACTGTACTGTGCTGTGCAGTTCTGTACTGTCCTGAGCTGAGCTGTGCTGTAGTGTGCTCAGCTGTGCTATGGTGTGCTATGCTGAGCTGAGCTGTGCTGTTGTGTGCTGGTCTGTGGTGTGCTGTGGTAAACTGTGATGTGGTGTAATCAGCTGTGCTATGGTGTGCTGACTGCTGAGCTGTGTAGTTCTGTACTGTCCTGAGCTGTGCTGTGCTGTGCTGTGCTGGCTTGCTGTGCTGGATGTTTTGCTGTCTCTTTGTTTTCCAAGTTTCTCTCTATCTCTGCCTGTCTTTTCCTGTCTCTCTCTCTCCTTTAATCTCTCTGCGTCTGTCTCTGTATCTAACCCTGTGTCTCTGGTCTGCTGTCGTTCTCTGTCTGTTGCTGTCTCTAGCTCTATTCCTGTCTGTATGTCAATGTCACTATCTATCTTTCCCTGTCTATCTGTCTCGTGGTTCTCTAACTCTCTCTGTCTCCGCCTGTTTCTTTCTGTCTTTGTCTGTATCGGTCTCCGTCTGTCTCTTTCTCTGGCTAGCTGCCTCTGTACCTCACTGTCTGCTTCTCTTTTTCTCTCGCTCTGTCTGTGAGCAGGCCTGTTATCTCTTTTTCTGTCTCTGTCTCTGTATGTCTCTATCAACATCTGTCTATAATTCTCGCTCTCTCTCTGACTGTCTGTATATCTGTCACTATACAGCTAGATCTGTCTCTATGTGTCTACGTCTACAGCCGTCTCTGTGTCTGTTTCTCTGTCACTGTCTGTCTCGATCTGTCTGCCTCTATATACTTCTGTCTACCCCTGTATATCTCTATCGCTCTGCCATTGCCATTCTTTAACTCCGTCTCCATCAGGTTCTGTCCCTGTTTATTGCTCTCCTTCCTCCCTGTTTGCCTCTGTCTTCCCCTGCTTATCTCTTTCTATCTGTATGTGTCTGCTTCACTCTTTTTCTGTCCCTGTCTGTCCCTGTCCCTCTTCCTGTCTGTCCCTGTCTCTTTCCCTGTCTGTCCGGGTCTCTTTCCCTGTCTGTCCCTGTCTCTCTCCCTCTCTGTCCCCGTCTCTCTCTCCCTGTCTGTCCCTCTCTCTCTCCCTGTCTGTCCCTGTCTCTCTCTCCCTGTCTGTCCCTGTCTCTCTCTCCCTGTCTGTCCCTGTCTCTCTCCCCGTCTGTCCCTCTCTCCCTGTCTGTCCCTGTCTCTCTCCCTGTCTGTCTCTGTCTCTCTCTCTCCCTGTCTGTCCCTGTCTCTCTCTCCCTGTCTGTCCCTGTCTCTCTCTCCCTGTCTGTCCCTGTCTCTCTCCCTGTCTGTCCCTGTCTCTCTCTCTGTCTGTCCCTGACTCTCTCTCCCTGTCTGTCCCTGTCTCTCTCTCCCTGTCTGTCCCCCTCTCTCTCCCTGTCTGTCCCTGTCTCTCTTTCCCTGTCTGTCCCTGTCTCTCTCTCCCTGTCTGTCCCTGTCTCTCTCCCCGTCTGTCCCTCTCTCCCTGTCTGTCCCTGTCTCTCTCCCTGTCTGTCCCTGTCTCTCTCTCTTCCTGTCTGTCCCTGTCTCTCTCTCCCTGTCTGTCCCTGTCTCTCTCTCCCTGTCTGTCCCTGTCTCTCTCTCCCTGTCTGTCCCTGTCTCTCCCCCTGTCTGTCCCTGTCTCTCTCCCTGTCTGTCCCTGACTCTCTCTCCCTGTCTGTCCCTGTCTCTCTCTCCCTGTCTGTCCCTGTCTCTCTCTCCCTGTCTGTCCCTGTCTCTCTCCCTCTCTGTCCCCGTCTCTCTCTCCCTGTCTGTCCCTCTCTCTCTCCCTGTCTGTCCCTGTCTCTCTCTCTCCCTGTCTGTCCCTGTCTCTCTCTCCCTGTCTGTCCCTGTCTCTCTCCCCGTCTGTCCCTCTCTCCCTGTCTGTCCCTGTCTCTCTCCCTGTCTGTCTCTGTCTCTCTCTCTCCCTGTCTGTCCCTGTCTCTCTCTCCCTGTCTGTCCCTGTCTCTCTCTCCCTGTCTGTCCCTGTCTCTCTCTCCCTGTCTCTCTCCCTGTCTGTCCCTGTCTCTCTCTCTGTCTGTCCCTGTCTCTCTCCCTGTCTGTCCCTGTCTCTCTCTCTGTCTGTCCCTGACTCTCTCTCCCTGTCTGTCCCTGTCTCTCTCTCCCTGTCTGTCCCTCTCTCTCTCCCTGTCTGTCCCTGTCTCTCTCTCCCTGTCTGTCCCTGTCTCTCTCTCCCTGTCTGTCCCTGTCTCTCTCCCCGTCTGTCCCTCTCTCCCTGTCTGTCCCTGTCTCTCTCCCTGTCTGTCCCTGTCTCTCTCTCTCCCTGTCTGTCCCTGTCTCTCTCTCCCTGTCTGTCCCTGTCTCTCTCCCTGTCTGTCTCTGTCTCTCTCTCTCCCTGTCTGTCCCTGTCTCTCTCTCCCTGTCTGTCCCTGTCTCTCTCTCCCTGTCTGTCCCTGTCTCTCTCCCTGTCTGTCCCTGTCTCTCTCTCTGTCTGTCCCTGACTCTCTCTCCCTGTCTGTCCCTGTCTCTCTCTCCCTGTCTGTCCCCCTCTCTCTCCCTGTCTGTCCCTGTCTCTCTTTCCCTGTCTGTCCCTGTCTCTCTCTCCCTGTCTGTCCCTGTCTCTCTCCCCATCTGTCCCTCTCTCCCTGTCTGTCCCTGTCTCTCTCCCTGTCTGTCCCTGTCTCTCTCTCTCCCTGTCTGTCCCTGTCTCTCTCTCCCTGTCTGTCCCTGTCTCTCTCTCCCTGTCTGTCCTTGTCTCTCTCTCCCTGTCTGTCCCTGTCTCTCCCCCTGTCTGTCCCTGTCTCTCTCCCTGTCTGTCCCTGACTCTCTCTCCCTGTCTGTCCCTGTCTCTCTCTCCCTGTCTGTCCCTGTCTCTCTCTCCCTGTCTGTCCCTGTCTCTCTCCCTCTCTGTCCCCGTCTCTCTCTCCCTGTCTGTCCCTCTCTCTCTCCCTGTCTGTCCCTGTCTCTCTCTCCCTGTCTGTCCCTGTCTCTCTCTCCCTGTCTGTCCCTGTCTCTCTCCCCGTCTGTCCCTCTCTCCCTGTCTGTCCCTGTCTCTCTCCCTGTCTGTCTCTGTCTCTCTCTCTCCCTGTCTGTCCCTGTCTCTCTCTCCCTGTCTGTCCCTGTCTCTCTCTCCCTGTCTGTCCCTGTCTCTCTCTCCCTGTCTCTCTCCCTGTCTGTCCCTGTCTCTCTCTCTGTCTGTCCCTGTCTCTCTCCCTGTCTGTCCCTGTCTCTCTCTCTGTCTGTCCCTGACTCTCTCTCCCTGTCTGTCCCTGTCTCTCTCTCCCTGTCTGTCCCTCTCTCTCTCCCTGTCTGTCCCTGTCTCTCTCTCCCTGTCTGTCCCTGTCTCTCTCTCCCTGTCTGTCCCTGTCTCTCTCCCCGTCTGTCCCTCTCTCCCTGTCTGTCCCTGTCTCTCTCCCTGTCTGTCCCTGTCTCTCTCTCTCCCTGTCTGTCCCTGTCTCTCTCTCCCTAGCTGTCCCTGTCTCTCTCTCCCTGTCTGTCCCTGTCTCTCTCTCCCTGTCTGTCCCTGTCTCTCCCCCTGTCTGTCCCTGTCTCTCTCCCTGTCTGTCCCTGTCTCTCTCCCTGTCTGTCCCTGACTCTCTCTCCCTGTCTGTCCCTGTCTCTCTCTCCCTGTCTGTCCCTGTCTCTCTCTCCCTGTCTGTCCCTGTCTCTCCCCTGTCTGTCCCTGTCTCTCTCCCTGTCTGTCCCTGTCTCTCTCTCCCTGTCTGTCCCTCTCTTCCTGTCTGTCCATGTCTCTCTCTCCTTGTCTGTCCCTGTCTCTCCCCCTGTCTGTCCCTGTCTCTCCCCCTGTCTGTCCCTGTGTCTGTCCCTGTCTGTCCCTGTCTGTCCCTGTCTCTCTCCCTGTCCCTTCAGATGCAGGAGCCTCACTTTGGACTGAAGAAGGCTTCTCGCCATCTTGTTTGAAGAAAGACTGCTCACCCCATCACCGCCCTCCTTTACATAAAAGTGATTGGTGCATCAGGGTCGCGCGCTTGACGCAAACACCTTTTTGGCATTTACTAAGCCGCGCAAAGCTACTTTACGCGCCTTCGTGTGGTTTAGTCAACACAAAGCAACGAAACGCAGCGCAACGCAGCGCAATGCAGCGCATAACCTGTCTTGCGTTACTTCGCGCCATGGTGACCTTACAAGGGCGGAGCATGGACTCTCCCACCCTCCACCCATGGAGTGCGGCGCGACTCCACATCGACTCCAGCCAGTAAACCTCAAAAAGCTTCGCCTCCCGGAACCAGACATATGAGGAGAAATCTCTTTATTCCTCCTGGCTCCTTCCTCTTTCTAAGCCTCAAAGGTTTGCGCTTCGCATGAACGTGTCGTTTCTTGCACAAAAACAATCCTGCCCGTAACAGAGACACCCGTGCACCACGGCGCCCCCGTGCGTCCGCGCCAGGAGAGAGAACAAATGCACAATGTCTTAGTAAATATGGTGCATTTCTGCCGTCTCCCTTCCACGCAACGCAGCACAGCGCAGCGCAGCGCCACCAAAGCACAGCACATCGCAACGCAGCACAGCGCAACGCAGCGCAGCGCGGCGCAGCAACTTTGCATGAAATGTACGTAACCTGTCCACAGACCTTGCTTCGGTGAGAAGCGAAGCAAGCCGGGCCGAGGCCCCGTCTCCTCGGAGTCTGACACCATTGTACTTCCTTGACATGATGGAAACATTTTATTTTATTGTAGGTGTACGGAAAGCCCTCTTTTTTTATGGTCACTCCCAAGTTTTTGGCTGATGCTGCGGGTTTTTCGACTCTGAGAGTGCACTGTGGCCAGCTAAGCCCTCAATACCTCAGGCCTCAGTGCCTCAGACCTCAATGCCTCAGACCTCAATGCCTCAGACCTCAATGCCTCAGACCTCAATGCTTCAGACCTCAATGCTTCAGACCTCAGTACCTCAGACCTCAATGCCTCAGACCTCAATACCTCAGGCCTCAATGCCTCAGACCTCAGACCTCAATGCCTCAGACCTCAATGCTTCAGACCTCAATACCTCAGACCTCAGTGCCTCAGACCTCAATGCCTCAGACCTCAATGCCTCAGACCTCAGTGCCTCAGACCTCAATGCCTCAGACCTCAGTGCCTGAGACCTCAATACCTCAGGCCTCAGTGCCTCAGACCTCAATGCCTCAGACCTCAATGCCTCAGACCTCAATGCCTCAGACCTCAGTGCCTCAGACCTCAGTGCCTCAGACCTCAATGCTTCAGACCTCAATACCTCAGACCTCAATGCCTCAGACCTCAATGCCTCAGACCTCAATGCCTCAGACCTCAGTGCCTCAGACCTCAATGCCTCAGACCTCAGTGCCTGAGACCTCAATACCTCAGGCCTCAGTGCCTCAGACCTCAATGCCTTAGACCTCAATGCCTCAGACCTCAATGCCTCAGACCTCAGTGCCTCAGACCTCAGTGCCTCAGACCTCAGTGCCTCAGACCTCAGTGCCTCAGACCTCAGGCCTCAGTGCCTCAGACCTCAGTGCCTCAGACCTCAGTGCCTCAGACCTCAATACCTCAGACCTCAATGCCTCAGACCTCAATGCCTCAGACCTCAGTGCCTCAGACCTCAGTGCCTCAGACCTCAGACCTCAGTGCCTCAGACCTCAGTGCCTCAGACCTCAGTGCCTCAGACCTCAGGCCTCAGTGCCTCAGACCTCAGTGCCTCAGACCTCAATGCCTCAGACCTCAATGCCTCAGACCTAAATGCTTCAGACCTCAGTACCTCAGACCTCAATGCCTCAGACCTCAATACCTCAGGCCTCAGTGCCTCAGACCTCAGTGCCTCAGACCTCAGTGTCTCAGTGCCTCAGACCTCAATGCCTCAGACCTCAATGCCTCAGACCTCAATACCTCAGGCCTCAGTGCCTCAGACCTCAGTGCCTCAGACCTCAGTGCCTCAGACCTCAATGCCTCAGGCCTCAGTGCCTCAGACCTCAGTGCCTCAGACCTCAGTGCCTCAGATCTCAATACCTCTGACCTCGGTGCCTCAGACCACAATGCCTCAGACCTCAGAGCCTCAGACCTCAATGCCTCAGACCTCAATGCCTCAGACCTCAATGCCTCAGACCCCAGTGCCTCAGATCTCAATGCCTCAGACTTCAATATCTCAGACCTCAGTGCCTCAGGCCTCAGTGCCTCAGACCTCAATGCCTCAGACCTTGGTGCCTCAGACCTCAGTGCCTCAGACCTCAGAGCCTCAGACCTCAATGCCTCAGACCTCAATGCCTCAGGCCTCAATGCCTCAGGCCTCAATACCTCAGGCCGCAGTGCCTCAGACCTCAGTACCTCAGACCTCAATGCCTCAGACCTCAATACCTCAGACTTCAATACCTCAGGCCTCAGTGCCTGAGACCTCAATGCCTCAGACCTCAATGCCTCAGACCTCAGTGCCTGAGACCTCAATACCTCAGGCCTCAGTGCCTGAGACCTCAATGCCTCAGACCTCAATACCTGTGCCCTCCCCCTGAGACTGGTATGACTCAACTCTTCGATTGAACTGCAGAACCCCTCGTCCCACCCGCACCCAGTGCCTTGAGACCCTCACAGGTGATTAGCAGCGCTATACAAGAATCCTGATTGATTGGTTGATGTTAATTTGGCTTCTACCCAATTGGCTGAGCTGGCTTACCTGCAAGTCTCTAGTAAATGGTACCCAGGGTGTGTAGAGCTGGAGGGTCCGCCTGGGGATGGCAAGACTGGCTGTGCCACCCTGGGTGGGACACAAGTAGAACAAGACTCCCAGCTCGCCATTTGCAGGATGGAAGAGGAGTTTCACCGCTGTCCCAACTTTTCCATTTAAACCAATGGCAAAGCCAGAGCGTCCCCTGGTACGATGCGTGAGTCACCCCAACGGCAGGCCTAGCGAGTCCGAAGGCAGGGTGCAACATACCTCATGAGCAGGGCGGGTATTTTACACATTCTGCTAGTAAAAATGGTTAAACTGTTATTGTTAGTTTGGGGAAGCTTGGTCGCTCCAAATGGCGAGTACAGAGTTACACGCTGACCCCCTTAGCGGTGCTAACTCTGTAACGGTGCAACCAAAGTGGGTCATCCCAGGTATCAAACATCTCTTGCATAAAGCCCGACTTGATTCTTAGGTCGAACTTAATGTAACGAGTTGAAATGTGAAACTTTAGCAAAGTTGTCACTTTGTAGCCTACAATCTCCTTTGCACATACTGGT
The DNA here is from genome assembly GCF_964263255.1 of Lissotriton vulgaris. Classification (NCBI taxonomy): domain Eukaryota; kingdom Metazoa; phylum Chordata; class Amphibia; order Caudata; family Salamandridae; genus Lissotriton; species Lissotriton vulgaris. The sequence goes on from NC_141694.1 coordinate 7,669,343, forward strand.
TGCACACGGGGTCCTGTAGCCGAGACAGCTTCCTGCCCTCCTGGGGAGACGGAACGGATACAGTAGGGGCCGGCACTGGAAGGAGGTGTCACCTCTCTCTCGCAGGAAGCCACCCCGGTGCTGGCCCAAAAGGCGAGCTTCAAAGGAGACGTTGCCTTTGAAGGGCACATGGGTAACACTTGGGAGAGAGGCGGCTCCATTGTACAGACAGACAGACAGGCTAGAAATACGGGCAGAGAGTGGAAACCTGAAAGTGGAGTATTATGCGGTGATGCTGGTTCAGCCGCACCATTTCATTCTCTAACAGACCCCAAAGATGGTCCTTGGATTCACAATAATAAATCCTAAGCTCAGGCCTGGTAGCGCGGCAAAGAGCAGTCGGGCCTTACTAGAGGAAACTGTGGTATGCATTTTATAGAACCAACATGGACGGTAGGTAATTGTCACAACTCAAAAGAAATCCGACACCAATTTATAAAAATAAAGCAGATTTTATATAAATTTAGACACCAAAATAAACACAATTGGATGCATCTAACTGGAGTTATGGATTTTAGAAGAAATTATAAATCGGTGCAATTCAGTGCTGTAAACTATACTGTTGCGGTCAATGGATGAATGGTGCTAGTGACAATCGGTCCCTTGCAGGTCGAGTTACGTGGAACTCACAGAGGGGTAAGGTGATGCGGGTCCCGGGACCACGCCACAACAGTCAGTTCAGTTTACCCGGCCTGGGAGGCTCGGTGCAGAGGTCTCCTGGCTGCCCTTGGTGCCGAACAGAAGCCGCGGGAGAGCCGGGTTTACCGCTTGGATGATACTGAGGAGGAAACGGATGCAAAAGGTTAACCACGGGGCACTGCCATGGTTGGTTGAAGGTGTTGCATGGTTTCCTCTTGCTGCAGCATCAAGTAAAGGAGGTGGTAACCGGACTGGTCACCAACAAACCTTGGTAGCGATAGGGTCAGTAAGATGATTCTTCGCCATCCGGAGGTCTGGGGTAAAACGGCAGCCAGCTGAAACTTGCTCGAGGTCAGGACTACATGTCCGACAAAGCACTGGACCATCTACTTTTGTGTGAATCCTCGGAGGGCTCGATGGCCAGCGATTCTTTGGTTCCTGGATGTTGTTTTACTGTCACTATCCATCCTGCCATGCCTTGGATACCCCTGGTACCACTTACCAGGGACTTATAAGAGGGTTAAAGTCCTTGCCAATTGGGGGCACCAATCTGCTACATCGTGTCTATGGGAGAGAGCAGCGCCACCGGGGACTGGTCGGCAGGCTCCAGTACACTCTTATAGTTGTAAACCAGCAGCTCGTAGTCCGAATGGGGGTGAAAAATTGGGTGAATTCTGCAAAAAGCCTGTTTTCCCTACAATTTGACAAACAGGTTTTCAGGGATGTGTAGCCCCCTTGGTAGCCACACATTTGGGTTAACATAACATGTGTATTTGTAAAGCGCACGAATCATCCAAGGGTCTCAAGGTGCTGAATAACAGATGTATAGCTACCCATCTAAATGGTACTCATTTCATCGACCTCAGATGGATGAAAGGCTGAGTGGACCTGCCAGGATTAGAACCTGTGACCATGAGGTCGAACACAGGCCGCTACAGTGAATGCATTAGTCCACTGAGCCACCAGACCCGGGTTAGCTAGGAATCCCCAGAGGCCGAAAGTGGTGTCCCGACATAGTGTACGCAATGGTGCATCCTGGGATGCCCAGATGCCACCCTTCACGGGAAGTGGTCAACAGGTGGGAAGGAATGCGGTAGCTTATTGGCTACCAACCTCATATTGTCCTATTGGCCTTTTCTGAGCATATGTAGGGTACCTCCGGCACCCCAAACTCCGATCTCAACTGAACTGGAAGAAGGACTGAAGACGGACTTGCTCCTCCGTGGAACCAACAAAGGGAGGCTGCACTGGTGTGGACTGCACCTGCTGAACGTGGTGACTAGCACAGGAGCAAGTCTGTGCCTGCCGTGTCCTGCTCAAGGAGAAACTATCTCCAGAGCCCAGCCAAAGCTAAGAGACTTCATGGGCCCGCTGACCGGCCTCCTGTTTGCAGCACAGGGAGACAACCCCTGAGAACCCTGCTGGTGCACGCTGGTAGCCGAAAGTCGTCAAATCATCGCCAACTGTCACCGTGCGGCACCAGGGACCAGCACCCAACGCACAAAGTTGTACCCAGTTTGCTGAGCCCGGAAGTGTCATCTAGGTGCAGCTGTATATGAATTGCTTGGTCTGGTGGCTTAGAGGACTAATGCGTCTACTGTAGAGGCCTGTGTTTGACTTCATGGTCTGAGGTTCAAATCTCGGCCGGTCCACTCAGCCTTCCATCCTTCTGAGGTCAATAAAATGAGTACCACTGAGTTTGGTAACAATAAACATCTGATATACAGAGCCAAGATGCCCTTGAGTGAACGTGTGTTTTCTAAATACACGTTATGTTCTGTTATGTTATAAATTGGTGTCAGATTTCTTGATCAGCGCCTTGAGACCCTCACGGGGGAGTAGCGCGCTATACAAATTCTGTGATTGATTGATTGTTATGTCTGTTTTTCGTCAATTGTTTTTGTGATGTTTAAATACTTCACACGTGTTCCTCTGTGTAAGCCTTGCTGTTCAGTGCCACCGCTACCCCGGATGGAGCTTGAAGGTTTGACAAACGATACCTAAGGGTACTAATGGGGTTTGTAAGTGTATTAAACTGTGAGGTCGCACAACCACACCGTATAGTGCACCCCAGTTCCTCACAGTGGGGGACTGGCGTATCTTTGCCCGAAGGCTACTCGCAAGAAGGAAGGTCACCTATAATTGGACTACGCGGTTAATGCCAGTTGTGATGCAGAGATCCGCTCGCTCGGCTCTCTCCGTACCTGTAGCTCACGTCCACATCTCCATCGGCCAATATCCTGCCAGGACTAGAGGCTTCAGAATGACGCATGTGCTCACCGTGTTCCTATGTTTCGTTTCTGCTGCTTGCCTGTGGCAAGGCCGCCGAACAGCTCTACGTTGTCGCTGTTCTGCAGCGTCTGACAGCGGTCTCTTTCTGGTGCGACCCATCATGAAGACTGTTTGCCACATAAAAGCTCGTTCTTGAATGCTTTAACCTAGTCTCTCCCCAAGAGGCCCCTGCACGGAGCTCATATAAAGTTGTATGACAGAGGCGTGTATGGCTAAACCACGCGTGCCTCTGCAATGCTTCCCAAACAAAGAATGCATCTGAACAACGCATGTCTTTACCACGCATGCTTTTACCATGCATGCCTTTCCCACACAATTTTGTGGTGAAGATCACACCCCAGCCTCCCTGCCCTCCGCCCTAAACACTACCTTGACCTCCTCGAGCCCTAAGACCTAGTCTGACCCCCTGAGCCCTAAATACTACCCCCACCTGCAGAGTCCTAAAAACTACCCAACCCCCTGAGCCCTAAACACTACATCGACACCCGAGCCCTAAACACTACTGTTAGAAATGGGATTTCTGGTTGGCTAAGGCTTGCGCCAAAGCCAGGCAGAAACCACCATTCCTACGTCAGGGCAAGGAAGTCACCCGCCAAGATAACCCCTGCTCACCCTCTTGGTAGCTTGGCACGAGCAGTCAGGCTTATCTCAGAGGCGATGTGTATAGCATTTGCGCACGCACCCACTAGCAACAACATCCAAGGCCCCCCACAAAAGGAACTCCACACAAGGTATATGTAAAAATAGCCTTTGTATTGCAAAACACATTAGATAGAAACACACAGTTTACAATGTGCCAACAGGCATGGGCAGAATTTACAGGGGATTATGTACAGGACAGGGCCACATGGACCACTGTCAGGAATATGCACTTTTACAACTAGGATACTTGTTAAAATTAGTACTTAGAATATAAAATCACTGTAGCACCAAATAGCAAATAGAACACACAACCAGTAACTACTGGTAAGAGGTAAGTACGCAACCCTAACCACCTTAGGAGAATGTCACGCAGGGAACCAGGACCTCACTAGCAACACCTGCACTAGGAAGAAGAACCACCTAAGTATCACCATACATTTAGGGGTAGAAGCATGAAAATATTACACATGATGCATCACACATTCAGAGGTGTAGGGAAGGAAAACACATGATGCATAAACACACATTCAGAGGTGTAGGGAAGGAAAACACATGATGCATAACTATACATTCAGCGGTCTGAGAACAAGGCACATGACGCATCAAAACACATTCAGAGGTGCAAGAACAATTGCGCATAAATCACATTTAGCATAAACTCATAAACTGTCCCCAGGCCAACTGGCCTCTCTGGGGCTAGGACGCCCTGTGTCGCAATGTCAGGGGGGCCTAAACGTAGCAGCTGCCCACTAAGTGCTGGGCAGCTGTAGAACTGATGGGGCCTACCTGGTGGAGCCTCGCAGGCTCTGGCCAAGACACTCGTGTCCTTATGAGCCTCGTGGGCTCGAGGATAACTGTGGCACTCACGAGCCTCTCAGGGCTCGCCAAACAAATATGCAGCCGGAGCCTCTCGTGGGCTCAAAAACAAAGCAATGCCCCTGAGCTTCTCTGGGCTCTAGAACAACGGGGGGGGGCAGAGTGGGAGCCTCGTGGGCTCAAGAACAAATGCGGCACTTCAGGAGCCTCTCGGGGCTCGTAACACAAAGGGGCCGGTCTGAGCCTCTCGGGCTCTAAATACACAAATTGCCCCGAACGTTGGAGTCCCTCCTCGGGGGACTCGAACTCAAAGGAATGCCACCTTGAGCCTCTGCGGCTCCACCTACAAATGCCCTCGAGCCTTTCTGGGCTCGAGTGAAATGCCCCCTGAGCCCCTCGTGGGCTCGAGAAGCAATTGGGCCTTGCGGGGGCCTCTCGGCGTCCCCTGCAAGGACTCTGCACCACTGGAGGAGGGGGCGGGTGGGCACCGTCAATGTGCCCCGACGCCCCCCCTCCTTCCGCAAACACTCACCGGCTGGGACTGGAGAGCTCCCGCTCCTCGGGGCTCTCCGACGATGCGGCCTCCTCTCGCTCTCCGGGGCTCTCCCACGCTCTAGGGAGCCCCGGGGGGGGGGAGGGGTCGGCGGCGGTCATCTCGGGCAATGCAGGAGCGCGGAGTAGGCTCCCGCTGCTTCCTGCTTCTTCTCGCCCCCCGGTGGGGCGGGACTTCGGGATCTCCTCGGGCCAGCGGCCAATCACGGCGCGGCCCGGGGAAAGACGTCATGGGGGATATCCCGGGACGGCAGGCAATCCCAGTGCGGCCCGGGGAGGACGTCACGAGGGGTCCCGGGCCAGCGGCGGTGAGCTTGGGGATGCAACGAGGGGTAGGCTCCCTCGGTAATGGTAAATATGCAGTGAGGTGGGCACTCGCTTGGGGGCCCAAAAATCAGCAAATAAACGGGGCAAATGCCGGGTGGGCACCGGCTGAGAGCAACAGCGCTCCCAAGCGCTAGGCAGAAGAAAGCGCTCTCAAGCGCTAGACAAAAACACAGCGCTTCCAGGTGCTAGGGTCCCAAAAGTCCAGGGACCAACACAAAGTCTTTCCAGAGTCCAGGACAGCAGTAGTCCAGGGGCTGGGCAGGGCCCAGGGAGGCAAGCATTCCCCTGGGCCCAAGCAGCAGCATGCCCCTGGTAGATTTGAGTTGGAAACAAGAACATTTTTTAAGGGGACACAGCCCCTTTTTATACAAAGAATTACTTTGTCTCAGGGTGGGGGAAATACCAGTCGTAGCTGGTTTTGGAGCACTGTTGATGTGCCCAACCACCCTTCCTATTCCCTAGGGAGGCTAGGGTCATCAGTCACACCACAGGGGGCGGAGCCAGCATTGTGTGGGGAAAGCCCAGCCCTATTCAGGTCCCAGGTGCAGCCCCTCCCTCACATCAGCATGCTAATCTCTCCACTCACCACCGGGGCAGACCCATCCAGACTCCTGGAGCCGGGCTCACCAGCCAGCTCCAGCCAATCACACGCCAGCACATTCACTGCACAGACAGGCACACTTCTAGAAGTGGCACTTCCATATTAGACACAAACACGCTGCACACACCATTGCGCAGCATTCAATCACACAAGTCCGCACATACCAGACTCAAGCCTGCACACCCCACGCATCAGGAACTACCAGGGACACAGACATTCCCCATGCATTCCTATGGGAGGGCAGGCCAATCTCACCACACGTACGCAGAGTGCGCACGCACTTTCCACTGGGACACAGTGAAAGTGCGCAGAAACCAAGAATCACCATCCCCAGGTCACATATAAAAAGCAAAGATTTCAGGGGTGAACCTGCCAGAAGGGCCAAGTCCAACAACTACCCACCCCCCTAAGCCCTAAACATAACCCTGACCCCCTTCAGCCATAACAACTACCCTGACCCCCGAGCCCTAAATCTATCAAACCCCCATAGCCCTAAAATTACCCTGACCCCGCTGAGTCCTAAACACTAACCCAACCCCCCTGAGCCCTAAAAATTACCCGGCCCTTCTGAGCCCTAAACACTACCCCGACCCCTCCTGAGCCCTAAACACTACATCGACCCTCGAGCCCTAAACACTACCCACCCCCTAAGCCCTAAACACAACCCTGACCCCCCAAGCCCTAAACATAACCCTGACCCCTTCCAGCCATAACTACCCTGACCCCCGGAGCCCTAAACACTACTCTGACACCCGAGCCATAAAAACTATCAACACCCTGAGCCATAAATCTATCAACCCCCCATAGCCCTAAAATTACCCTGACCGCCCTGAGCCCTAAAAACTACCCCGATACCCCAAGCCCTAAAAATTACCCCGACCCCCTAGCCCTAAACACTACCTGACCCCCGGGCCCTAAACACTACCCCAACCCTTAAAACTACCCCTCGCCCCCCCAGACCCCCAAAACCCCACTTACCAGACCGCGTCCTCTCCTGGTACTTCCTCTTCCTGGGCCCACTCCATCCAAGCATCTAGACCGCACACTGCCTTACCCGCGCGTATGCGTGATTAAGGCAGATGCATGGTTAAGGCAGATGCGTGGTTAAGGCAGATGCGTGATTAAGGCAGATGCGTGGTTAAGGCAGATGCGTGGTTAAGGCAAGCGTGCTTCCACGTGCGGGGAAATGGCACGCGTGCCTCCGCCCGCGTTAGAAAGGCTGTTTCCCCTTATATATTATTCCTCAGCGTTACTGTAGGAAAGAACGAACCTTGTGATCTGTGACGTAAGTTGCCGATAGAGAGGTGTGGATTCTCTGTGTCCCTGTCAGTATCAGGCAGTGTAATACATAACATATGAACTAGAGATGCGCTATCATTCTATAACAAACATCACTCTACTGCCCCTCCTTGCAACCGTATGAGGTATGCAATATATGTGGGGAGGCTCGAGAGCAGAAGTAAGGCGAGGCACCCGCACCCCTGCTGTGTGCTTTGGGATCCCTGGCACTGCCCTGGTGCCCCTTGACACTAGAGGTCAAGAGGTCAGTGATTGGACTGGGGGCTCTGTCATTTCCCTTCCGGCTCCACAGGATGGTGTGGAGAGGCTAGGAGTGGGGCAAGGGGTTAACCCTGTGATGTCATCAGTGGTCAGATGGACCAAGGTGTCGCTTGCACTCGGTGGCGGCTCCTCTGTTAGGGCGGAGGAGCGTTGCCCCACTGCTCTCTCAGCAGCGCAAACGTGAAAAATAAAATAACAACAAATGTTATCATTTCATTTTCCTCACTGAGCTGAGTCTAGGGCAGGGCGGGCCATCCTGGTGGAAGCAGCTGCAGCAGGGAGGAGCAGTGGTGGGCACTGTAAGTGCACGTGTCGGTTTGGCCGGGTGTCCTAGGACAGACAAACCGACATGCACACTTAGATGTTTCCAGCCCCCATCTTGAGCTGTGTTGTACAGCCGGGTGGAGCACAGGCGCATGCTGCCAGGCCCTGACTGAGCATCATAGCAGCCCGCTTGTACCAATCCCGGTGACTCTTCATTGCTGGGGAATAGTATTACCAGCATGAGAGCAGCGTCTGGATTGGCGTAGTGGAATCTGAGTGCCTATTTCTCGACTGCTGGGAGTCGACAGGAGTAGAGGAGCGGAAGAGCACGAGGCAGCGGGAGGCAGGTGAGTACTATTTTTTCCCCTGTACTTTTCTCCTGCCGCGCTGGTTCACCACTTTTCCTTCACAGCAGCCGCCACTGCTTCCACTACTGCTAGTATTAGAGTAACACATCCTTGTGCACCACTTGCATCAAATAGTTGTGTGCAAATTCGATTCTTCTAAATCTAAGTTAAGAAACTTACAGACCGAAGCTTGATGGAACCAGGGACCCCCTTACAGAATGAAGCTTGAGATAACCCCCACACAGACCGAAGCTTGATGGGACCAGGGGCCCCCTTACCGACCGAAGCTTGATGGGACCGGGGACCCCCTTACAGACCGAAGCTTGATGGGACCGGGGGCCCCCTTACAGACCGAAGCTTGATACGATCGGGGACCCCCTTACAGACCAAAGCTTAATGGGACCAGGGACCCTCTTACAGACCGAAGCTTGATGGGACCAGGGGCCGTCTTACAGAACAAAGCTTGATGGGACCGGGGGTCCCCTTACAGACTGAAGCTTGATGGGACTGGAGACGGCCTTACAGATCAAAGCTTGATGAAACCAGGGGCCCCCTTACAGACCAAACCTTGATACAATCGGGGATCCCTTACAGATCGAAGCTTAATGGGACCGGGGACCCCCTTACAGACCGAAGCTTGATGGGACCAGGGGCAGTCTTACAGAACGAAGCTTGATGGGACCGTAGACCCCCTTAAAGACCGAAGCTTGATGGGACCAGGGGCCGTCTTACAGAACAAAGCTTGATGGGACCGGGGGCGCTCTTACAGACCGAAGCTTGATGCATCGGGGACCCCCTTATAGCCTGAAGCTTGATGGGACCGGGGGCCCTTACAGACCGAAGCTTGATAGGATCGGGGACCCCCTTACAGACTGAAGCTTGATGGGACCGGGGCCCCCTTAAAGACCGAAGCTTGATGGGACCAGGGACCCCCTTACAGACCGAAGCTTGATAGGATCGGGGACCCCCTTACAGACTGAAGCTTGATGGGACCGGGGCCCCCTTAAAGACCAAAGCTTGATGGGACCGGGGACCCCCTTACAGACCGAAGCTTGATAGGATTGGGGACCCCCTTACAGACTGAAGCTTGATGGGACCGGGGCCCCCTTAAAGACCGAAGCTTGATGGGACCAGGGACCCCCTTACAGACCGAAGCTTGATAGGATCGGGGACCCCCTTACAGACCGAAGCTTGATGGGACCGGGGACTCCCTTACAGACCAAAGCTTGATAGGATCGGGGACCCCCTTACAGACTGTAGCTTGATGGGACCGGGGACCCCCTTACAGACCAAAGCTTGATACGATCGGGGATCCCCCTACAGACTGAAGCTTGATGGGACCGGGGAATCTTTACATACTGAAGCTTGATTGAACCGGGGGCCCCCTTACAGACCGAAGCTTGAGAGAACCCCCTTACAGACCGAAGCTTGATGGGATCGGGACCCCCTTACAGACTGAAGCTTGATGGGACCGGGGACCCCCTTACAGACCAAAGCTTAAGGGGACCGGGGGCCCTGTTAAAGACCGAAGCTTGACAGAACCCCCTTACAGACCGAAGCTTGATGGGACCAGGAGCTGTCTTACATAACGAAGCTTGATGGGACCGGAGGCCCCCTTACAGACCGAAGCTTGATGAGACCAGGGACCCCCTTACAGACCGAAGCTTGATAGAATCGGGGACCCCCTTACAGACTGAAGCTTGATGGGACCGGGGAATCCTTACAGACTGAAGCTTGATGGGACCGGGAAATCATTACAGACTGAAGCTTGATGAGACGGGGGCCCCCTTACAGACCGAAGCTTAAGAGAACCCCCTTACAGACCGAAGCTTGATGGGACCGGGGACCCCCTTACAGACCAAAGCTTGATTGGTCCGGGGACCCCCTTACAGACCAAAGCTTGAGAGAACCCCATTTCAGACCGAAGCTTGATGGTACCGGGGGCCCCCTTACAGACCAAAGCTTGATGGGACCGGGGCCCCCTTAGAGACCGAAGCTTGATAGGATCGGGGACCCCCTTAAAGGCGAAAGCTTGATGGGACCGGGGGGTCTCCTTACAGACCGAAGCTTGATGGGACCGGGGACCCCCTTACAGACCGAAGCTTGATAGGATTGGTGACCCCTTACAGACTGAAGCTTGAGGGGACCGGGGACCCCCTTACAGGCTGAAGCTTGAGGGGACCGGGGACCCCCTTACAGACCGAAGCTTGATAGGATCGGGGACCCCCTTACAGACCGAAGCTTGATAGGATTGGTGACCCCTTACAGACTGAAGCTTGAGGGGACCGGGGACCCCCTCACAGACCAAAGCTTGATGGGACCGGGGACCCCCTTACAGGCTGAAGCTTGAGAGGACCGGGGACCCCCTTACAGACCAAAGCTTGATAGGATCGGGGACCCCCTTACAGACCGAAGCTTGATAGGATTGGTGACCCCTTACAGACCGAAGCTTGATGGAACCCGGTCCCCCTTACAGACTGAAACTTGAGGGGACCGAGGGCCCCCTTACAGGCTGAAGCTTGAGGGGACCGGGGACCCCCTTACAGTCTAAAGCTTGATGGGACCGGGGACCCCCTAACAGACCGAAGCTTGATGGGACGCCTTACAGACTGAAACTTGATGGGACCGGGGACCCCCTTACAGACCGAAGCTTGATGGGACCGGGGACCCCTGTTGGACTTGGCCCTCTTGGCAGGGTCATCCCTTGAGGTTCCGTGACGATTTGAACCCGTGTTTTCAATGTTGTCGGAAATACATAATATTGGTATCAGCGAACCGCAAATGATCTATTTAGCATATCCTGGTGTTTTCGCTATGCTACGAGCAAGAGTACTCCTGTTATGAACACATTTCTGATCTACCCACGGCATCCATCTTAGATCATGGCAGCCATTTTGTGTTTCTTGCCCTCACATACGCAATAACCTCTGATCACCTCATTTCAATTAAGGACACATAGCCTTAGCCGGAGATTCACCTCTGTCATGACACGTGCACCTTAAACCAGATCACGCTGTAGCTACATGACTCGACAAAGGCTGCCTCCTCTGCCCGGGGCCAGCCCAACTGAACTGGTTCTCATGTCCATTGTCCCGATCATGATTAGGCGGCCGAAGCCGGTAGCCTTGCCCATTTACAACCCACAAACATCTCTTATCCCGCTTTTCTATCTTCCACACCTGGCTCCGTTCCTTTCTTTCTGAATCTTTATTAGGGGGAGGTAACGAAATTTACGATGAGGCGGTCCGGCTCTTGAATACAATATTGACAAGGGATTGTGATGAACTAGTGGGAACCCCTCTTCGTAGATGTTTTGTATCAGATTTTATCAACGGTTCCTGTGTACGCCAAATATTTATTGTCTATGACACAAAGGTTTTGGGAATGTACCAACATGTGAAGAATTCGCCTGAAGGTCAAAATTTAGTATATAAGGAGCAACCCTCTTTGTACAATTTGAACAGGCTCCTAGATACTGCCCATGCGTAGTTTCTGTGACTTCTGTGTCCCTGCAGTAATAAACCTTTGGTCTTTGACGCCACCATCGAGAAGCCCGTGTTTCTGTTCATTTGCGCACCAAGGCAGGTGGAACTCCGGGGTCTTTGGGTGTTGTTCCCTGACACCTCTGGACGGAACCAAAAAGTCCAGAACTCCAATTGGCGCCCAACGTGGGGCGACGTCATTCGGTACCGGTCCAAAAGCCTGAAGAGTTCGAGAAGCTTCGTGTGAAGATTCCTGAGGGAGGCGCACCACTTCATCGATCCCGGCATATCGCAAAAGTGGCCCAAAGTTCTCTTCCAGGAGGGTTCCCGTTCAGGACGGCTGCAGTGGGCCGTTGCCTTGACCGTCGCCCTGTCTTGGACCCGAGGTGCAGCCCTTAGTACAGCGAAACGTGACGGGTTTCTCCTTGGTGACGTCTTCAGTGCCTCAGTTAAGTATTTAGTGGTTGCTAGCTAGTTGGTTACTTCGTGAGGGTTGTTAAAATCCTTTTTGGTTCTTGGTTTGGTTTAGTTTCGTAAGATTATCACTGGTTGTTCTGGTTACGATAATCTATTTGGTTCAGTTTGGGTATCGATACATCAGTTTGGTTTTGGTAGGCCTAAAAGTTCTTGGTTCAGGTGCACATATTTGTTTCGTGTTTTGTTTGTTTTGTGTTCCGGACTGAAAAATGGTAAGTCGGAGAAACTGTATGTTGTCTTGTTTCGGTTGCAACAGTGACTCACGATTGGAGGACTCATGTCTGGTTCCTCCGATTGGGACTCCCCTATATGATTTATATTGTAAACATGGTGTGGGTCCTATATCTTATAATGAGGTGTGGGTCCGCTACACTGAGAAAGACGGTGTCCTTAGTTGGCCACTGCATGGTAGTTTTGAACCCGAAATTCTTGACAATTTAGAAGCGAAATTGTTTAGGAAGAAAGCCCGGCCGGCAATGTTTGATTCTTTTCGTTACTGGCGAAAGGAATCCAAACAGAGAGAAATGAAGAGATTAAAGAAAGAACAGAAAGAGAAAGAAGAGTTGACTCTAGAGCAAGCAACTAAACAGTTGCAAGATAGCGAGTGTGAGAAGGCCATAGAGGTGGCCATTAGAGAGCATAATTTAGCGATTGACAAGTGCTATCCTGCCTTGCCATCGAAAACAGCTAAGATACTAGAGGACCCCGAAAACGATCCTCTGTTGTCTTATCTGTTACGGTCACCTCCACCGTATGCACAAGGTGCTGCGGCTCCACTTGTACCGAATGTTCAATTGCCGGTTGCTGGACAACCTGGTATTCCTGCCCCTGTCCCTCAGAATCAAGCTCCTGTACCTTCTATGGTTAATGTGAATGTTCCTACGGCTCCTCCTCTTCCTGGGTTACCGACTTCTATACCTGTATCTGTCTCGCTTACACCTACTGTTCCACAAACTATTTTTCTCGATACTCCTACTGTTCCGCTATCTGTTCCTACCTCTACTGTGTTCTCTACGTCTGCGAGTGTGTTGACTCCACTTTCTGTTCGTCGAAGAATTACTGATTCTGTGTCTAATATGCTGTCTCCTTTCTATAAAACTTTAATCAAGACTCCTACTTCTGACTCTGTTCAGAGACGTAGCCAGCATCCAAGCACTGAGGACCGGGGAATTTTAGATTCCACGGCTCTCAGATGGATCTCGAAGAGTAGGAGATATAGTACGAGAGATGTGCTAGATACATTTATGCAGTGGAAGGAACCAACGCAACGGTATGTCTTTGATGAGATGTGTTCGTTGTTGCGTGAGGAGATAGAAGAAGATGATGTTGAATCGAATTTAGAAGACTTAATTAAGGTTCAGAAAGAGTTTGCTGCTGGTATGATAGTAGGTGAAAATATAGAAGAAGCGATGGAACTGATCTTGAGTTTTAGAAATGATCCATCTCTTCGTTCACCGAGAGATTTAGACAAAGGTAAGACGAAGCTGAGTCGCCAATATCCAATGAGGGAGGTTCCTCCAATTTGGCGCGAAGCTGTGCAAGCTGACAATGTTAATGGTATTGTAGCCGCTCCAGCGCAATTCCAGAGAGTATGGATACACATTCCGTGGAAGCGAGCCGAAGTGCTAGCAGTGAAACAGGCCTTACCAGATCCGCGTAAGAATCCTGCTGGATATTACAAGGAATTAACACAGACAGTTGAGGCTTGTATAATGAACTTAGCAGACATTGACATGTTATTTGGAAATGTAGTTCCGCAACCAGTGTGGGCTAAAATTCGTAGAGAGGATCATCAAGTTGCCTTAGGTGGTGATTGGGCAGCTATCACTGCAGCGGATGGTCAGCAAACGGGTGGTGCAAAACCTGAACCCCTAATTGCTAATCTTCCGGGTAGGATAATCGACTTAATGAAGACTCTGATGCCCGCATTACGTGTTAATTGGGACAAGTTATCCGCATGCAGGCAAAAGAAAGACGAAAGTGTCTCCGACTTTTTCACGAGGTTCGAAGAGACTTTTGTAGATCATAGTGGTCAGGATATGAGCACAGAAGGAGGACAGAGACTGTTTGTCGATAAATTTGTGCATAATTTGTTACCTGAGTTATGCAATAAATTAAAGGATTCAGAGAGTGCGTGGGCTGTTTCTACAACTGCCCAAATACTTGCAACTGCACAATATTACGAAAATAGGGATAAAGAGGAAAAAGAGAAATCAGACAAGAAAACGAAAGATTTAAAGACTAAAGTTCTTTTGCAACAGGCGTATCCGCCTCGCACGAATCAGACTAACACGCAACAGAGTTCGTATCAAAGGACAGATTATAGTTCAACGAGGCCTCAATATCAGTGGAACCAGTGTGCGTACTGTAAGAAAGAGGGTCACTACAAGAATGAATGTCCGATCTTAGCGCAAAATAATGCAGCAGCAGCTCAGAGAGGTCGTGGTGGTTTTGTGCAGAATTCCAGAGGTCGAGGGCGAGGTGCTATGCCTCCACAGACGAATGATCGTCCTTCCAATCACTTTGATCAGCGAAATGGACAGTCAGCCCAGCAAAATAGATCTCAACAATATCTTGTTGAAGACTATTGTGAAGTGGATGAGGGATTTCAACAAAATGGGTACTAGGACAGCCATGGACAGAGAGAGGGAGTAGTATAAGTTCCAGTGGATCAGAGTGGGCCTTATGTCGCAGTAGCATCATCAGGTGTAGTAGAACCGTTTCTGTTGGATACTGGTGCCGCAAAAAGTTCTATCATTCATGCGAAACTCCCTGGCGCACCTTTGTCCGGCTCAACAAATGTTTCTGTAGGTTTTTCAGGCGCCCCTGTTTACAACCCTATATCTGGTCCTTTGTCTATTTCTGTTGGACCGTGTCAATTGAAAGCACCTTTGATTTTGACGACAGGTTGTAATGAAAATCTGCTTGGTTTAGACTTGTTAAAACGCCTATATGCGACATTGTACTGTTCTCCGGAAGGAGTACAGCTTACATTGGGTAAAAGAATCACCTCTCCGATGTACTTGTCAATGGATGCACTCCCGCCAGAGCTGCGTTCACTCCCTGATTCTCTTTGGGCGACTGGTCCTAATGATGTAGGCCTTTTAGAAATACCACCATATGTAGTAACTTTGAAAGCAAATGTAAAATTTCCAAGAATTCCGCAATACAAAATATCTAGTGAAGGTGAGCGTGCACTTTTATTGATTGTGCAAGATTTGATTAAGAAAGGTGTGGTTGAAGAAACTAGAGGAAATGTTTGTAATAGTCCTGTATTACCGATTTTGAAACGAACTGATCCTACAAAGCCTCCAGTGTATAGGTTTGTCATCGACCTCAGAGAAGTCAATAAGATTGTGGTCCCGCAGTTTCCTGTGGTTCCAGACATTACTGCCTTGTTAACATTAATTCCTGCTACAGCTACTTGGTTTTCAGTCATCGACTTGAAGAATGCCTTTTTCAGCATTCCGATAGCCGAGGAAAGCAGAGATATTTTCGGCTTCTGTCTAGGAGGTCGCAGTTTCAGATTTAAACGCGCTCCACAGGGCTACTGTGAGAGCCCATCTATTTACAGTCAAGCATTAAAAAGTCAGTTAGATTCCTTTGTCCTTCCTCCAAGCTCTGCTCTAGTGCAGTATGTAGATGATCTTCTAGTGGCTGCCGATGACAAGGAAACTTGCAAAGCAGCTACGGTTTCGTTATTGCATCACTTGTCTAATTTGAATCACAAGGTATCACCTTCAAAGATGCAATACTGCTGCCAAGAAGTGACCTACCTAGGTCATCTCTTGTCAAAGGAGGGAAGGAAGTTGACCCCAGAGAGAATAAAAGCAATTACGCAGATGAGTCGAGTCGAGGGCGAGGTGCTATGCCTCCACAGACGAATGATCGTCCTTCCAATCACTTTGATCAGCGAAATGGACAGTCAGCCCAGCAAAATAGATCTCAACAATATCTTGTTGAAGACTATTGTGAAGTGGATGAGGGATTTCAACAAAATGGGTACTAGGACAGCCATGGACAGAGAGAGGGAGTAGTATAAGTTCCAGTGGATCAGAGTGGGCCTTATGTCGCAGTAGCAACATCAGGTGTAGTAGAACCGTTTCTGTTGGATACTGGTGCCGCAAAAAGTTCTATCATTCATGCGAAACTCCCTGGCGCACCTTTGTCCGGCTCAACAAATGTTTCTGTAGGTTTTTCAGGCGCCCCTGTTTACAACCCTATATCTGGTCCTTTGTCTATTTCTGTTGGACCGTGTCAATTGAAAGCACCTTTGATTTTGACGACAGGTTGTAATGAAAATCTGCTTGGTTTAGACTTGTTAAAACACCTATATGCGACATTGTACTGTTCTCCGGAAGGAGTACAGCTTACATTGGGTAAAAGAATCACCTCTCCGATGTACTTGTCAATGGATGCACTCCCGCCAGAGCTGCGTTCACTCCCTGATTCTCTTTGGGCGACTGGTCCTAATGATGTAGGCCTTTTAGAAATACCACCATATGTAGTAACTTTGAAAGCAAATGTAAAATTTCCAAGAATTCCGCAATACAAAATATCTAGTGAAGGTGAGCGTGCACTTTTATTGATTGTGCAAGATTTGATTAAGAAAGGTGTGGTTGAAGAAACTAGAGGAAATGTTTGTAATAGTCCTGTATTACCGATTTTGAAACGAACTGATCCTACAAAGCCTCCAGTGTATAGGTTTGTCATCGACCTCAGAGAAGTCAATAAGATTGTGGTCCCGCAGTTTCCTGTGGTTCCAGACATTACTGCCTTGTTAACATTAATTCCTGCTACAGCTACTTGGTTTTCAGTCATCGACTTGAAGAATGCCTTTTTCAGCATTCCGATAGCCGAGGAAAGCAGAGATATTTTCGGCTTCTGTCTAGGAGGTCGCAGTTTCAGATTTAAATGCGCTCCACAGGGCTACTGTGAGAGCCCATCTATTTACAGTCAAGCATTAAAAAGTCAGTTAGATTCCTTTGTCCTTCCTCCAAGCTCTGCTCTAGTGCAGTATGTAGATGATCTTCTAGTGGCTGCCGATGACAAGGAAACTTGCAAAGCAGCTACGGTTTCGTTATTGCATCACTTGTCTAATTTGAATCACAAGGTATCACCTTCAAAGATGCAATACTGCTGCCAAGAAGTGACCTACCTAGGTCATCTCTTGTCAAAGGAGGGAAGGAAGTTGACCCCAGAGAGAATAAAAGCAATTACGCAGATGAGTCGAGTCGAGGGCGAGGTGCTATGCCTCCACAGACGAATGATCGTCCTTCCAATCACTTTGATCAGCGAAATGGACAGTCAGCCCAGCAAAATAGATCTCAACAATATCTTGTTGAAGACTATTGTGAAGTGGATGAGGGATTTCAACAAAATGGGTACTAGGACAGCCATGGACAGAGAGAGGGAGTAGTATAAGTTCCAGTGGATCAGAGTGGGCCTTATGTCGCAGTAGCAACATCAGGTGTAGTAGAACCGTTTCTGTTGGATACTGGTGCCGCAAAAAGTTCTATCATTCATGCGAAACTCCCTGGCGCACCTTTGTCCGGCTCAACAAATGTTTCTGTAGGTTTTTCAGGCGCCCCTGTTTACAACCCTATATCTGGTCCTTTGTCTATTTCTGTTGGACCGTGTCAATTGAAAGCACCTTTGATTTTGACGACAGGTTGTAATGAAAATCTGCTTGGTTTAGACTTGTTAAAACGCCTATATGCGACATTGTACTGTTCTCCGGAAGGAGTACAGCTTACATTGGGTAAAAGAATCACCTCTCCGATGTACTTGTCAATGGATGCACTCCCGCCAGAGCTGCGTTCACTCCCTGATTCTCTTTGGGCGACTGGTCCTAATGATGTAGGCCTTTTAGAAATACCACCATATGTAGTAACTTTGAAAGCAAATGTAAAATTTCCAAGAATTCCGCAATACAAAATATCTAGTGAAGGTGAGCGTGCACTTTTATTGATTGTGCAAGATTTGATTAAGAAAGGTGTGGTTGAAGAAACTAGAGGAAATGTTTGTAATAGTCCTGTATTACCGATTTTGAAACGAACTGATCCTACAAAGCCTCCAGTGTATAGGTTTGTCATCGACCTCAGAGAAGTCAATAAGATTGTGGTCCCGCAGTTTCCTGTGGTTCCAGACATTACTGCCTTGTTAACATTAATTCCTGCTACAGCTACTTGGTTTTCAGTCATCGACTTGAAGAATGCCTTTTTCAGCATTCCGATAGCCGAGGAAAGCAGAGATATTTTCGGCTTCTGTCTAGGAGGTCGCAGTTTCAGATTTAAACGCGCTCCACAGGGCTACTGTGAGAGCCCATCTATTTACAGTCAAGCATTAAAAAGTCAGTTAGATTCCTTTGTCCTTCCTCCAAGCTCTGCTCTAGTGCAGTATGTAGATGATCTTCTAGTGGCTGCCGATGACAAGGAAACTTGCAAAGCAGCTACGGTTTCGTTATTGCATCACTTGTCTAATTTGAATCACAAGGTATCACCTTCAAAGATGCAATACTGCTGCCAAGAAGTGACCTACCTAGGTCATCTCTTGTCAAAGGAGGGAAGGAAGTTGACCCCAGAGAGAATAAAAGCAATTACGCAGATGAGTGTTCCTCGCACACAGAGAGAAGTACGTGCCTTTCTAGGTATTACCTCTTACTGTAGGCAGTGGATCCCAAATTTTTCTCTTTTAGCAAAACCATTGGTAGCTTTGACTGGGAAAAATGTTCCGAGTCCGGTGCCATGGTCTGATGAATGTCAAGAGAGTTTTACTGAATTACGAAAAGCATTGTGTTCAGCTCCTGTATTGGGTACACCTGATTACAGTAAGCCATTCACGCTCTACGTTCACGAGAGAGAAGGTTGCGCGTTGAGTGTTCTGACACAGAAGTTTGGTGATAAACAACGCCCTTGTGCGTATTTTTCATCAACATTGGATCCGGTAGCTAGAGCGTTACCTAGTTGTTTGAGAGCTACAGCGGCAGCTGCGGCTTCCATTCGACAATCTGCTGGTTTGGTGATGAACAACATGCTAGTGGTCATGGTTCCTCATGCGGTGGATACACTCATGGATCGAACCAAGACACAACACCTTACCAGTGCGAGACTATCTGGTTACGAGCTGACATTACTAGCGAGTCATATTCAGATCAAAAGATGTAATGTATTGAATCCAGCAACATTGTTGCCGGCTAATCTAGAGTCGAGTGATTCCGAGCCACATGATTGTTGCTTTAGAACGGAGGAAGAGACAAAAGGACGTATTGACCTAAAGGATACTCCATTATCAGATCCAGATGGCACATTGTATGTGGATGGGTCATGTTTTAAATTGGAGAATGGTGATGTGACTGCTGCTTACGCAGTAACGACTTTGAAGACGATTGTGGAGACTGCAAGAGTGAATCAGAATTCTGCCCAAGCTGCAGAATTAATAGCTTTAACCAGAGCGTGTGTTTTAGCTAAGGGAAAGAGAGTGAATGTCTTTACAGATAGTCAGTACGCATTTGGCGTGGCCCATAGTTTTGGCCGTTTGTGGAGAGAAAGAGGTTTCATTACGTCCCATGGGACTAAGATTCAACATGGTCAGCTAGTTAACGACTTGTTGGAATCTTTAACCTTGCCGACTGAAGTTGCGATTGTGAAGTGCAGTGCTCATAAAGCAATCACGGATGATGTTGGTCGTGGAAATGCTTTTGCTGATGAGACCGCTAAACAGACAGCTAGAGACATGATGAGTAGAATGTATGTTGCTACGTACGCAATGTGGATTGCTGAATCTGGAATGTGTGAGGATACAATGGAAAGTGTGAAAGAGATTCAGAAAGAAGCAACTGAGGAAGAGAAACGTGTATGGAGAGAGAGTACGGGCAAGTTGGATTCGAATGGGTGTTGGATTGATTTAACAGAACAGCAGCGTTGGATGTTGCCTGATGCGTATGTGCTTGCAGTGGTGACAATGGCGCATGGAGTAGCGCATATAAGCTCTAAAGGAATCTGTAAGATGTTGGCTCCAGTCTGGAAGAATGATGGGATCAGTAAGTGTGCAGAGAGAGTGGTGAAAAATTGCATGATATGCCTGATGCATAATCCCGGCAAGGGAACCCCAACTCCTGCTGGTCACTTCGCTCCTCCTTCCTGCCCCTTTGAAGTGATTCAGTTAGACTTCATTCATATGGATCGCTGTAATAATTTGAAATATGTCCTGGTGGTAGTCTGTGCTTTTTCCAGGTGGATCGAAGCATACCCACTAAAGGACAATACTGCCCTATCAACTGCCAAAATTCTTCTCAAAGAATATTTCCCTAGATTTGGTATGCCACGGATTGTATGGTCAGATAACGGAAGTGAGTTTATAGGGAAAGTTATGCAGAGTGTGTGTGCCGGCCTAGGTCTGAAACAAAAGTTCCACAGTGCGAACCACCCCCAGTCTGCTGGTTTAGTGGAGGGTTACAATGGCACCCTCAAACTGAAACTAGCTAAGATACAAGCATCCACAGGTTTAGCCTGGCCAGACGCACTTCCTTTGGCTTTGTTATCAATAAGAGCAACCGTACATTCTAGAGTGGGGCTTAGCCCTTATGAGATAGTGTTTGGCCGCCCGGCAAATATTTGGGGTGTGCCGAGGCCTAAGGAGTTTTGTTCTCTAGAATATCCTATGTTGATAGACTACCTTTACGACTTGACTGCTAAATTGAGTCTTATTCACCAACAGGTTTTCGATGCTTTACCAAAGCCTCCGGAGAGTCCAGGGCATCAGCTGAAACCAGGAGATCAAGTGGTTATCAGGAATTTCGCGAGGACGAAGAATCTTCAGCCCAGATACATCGGCCCCTTCCAGGTCCTGCTTGCGACGAGGACAGCAGTTCGTGTAGCTGGTCGCAAGCATTGGGTGCACGCATCCCATGTTAAGCGTGTACCTTTGCCACTTCCTTACGACGACTGGGTGAAGAAGGGAATTGGTGCCTCCGAGTCTGAACGCACGCCAAAGTTCATCCCTTTCAGCGATGCCGAATTGATTACTGACACTCCGAAATCTGACTCTCCTCCTGAAAAGACTCCTTTGAACTCTGAACATTTGTCTCCTGCATCAGAAAAAACTCTGTCATCTGCGAACTTGAACACTGCAACAGATACCAGTGATACGCTATTTGCCGATCAAACAGTACCTGCGAAGCAAAGATATAATTTACGAAACCGTAAAATGGACAAATAAAGCAGGCAACTGCATATTGTGATATTTTGAAATATTGAACTTTTGCCTTCAGCCAGGAAGTTTGCTATTATTTTATTGTTTTTAAAATTGCCTTGCCGTCTGGGTAGCCGTAGGGTCGTGGCTGTGTGCTTAGTTGAATCTGCGGGGGTCTGACACAAGGTCGATCTTTCTGTTAGTTCTGGGAACTCCCAGGGCTGATAGAGGCATTTTCATCTACGTACACATCATCAGTGGTCGCGAGCGGATTGTAGAAGATGGAGCTTCCTGCGCTGCAACGAAAAAATGTGATTTATGTTCGCAGAAACAGACTTTACAGAATTCTTCACAGCAAATGCTTTTTGATGCAATGTGCCATTACATTTTTAATTGTTTTGATAACGTTGGTGGGTGGAATCGTTTTCGGTATAAGTTTGATTTTTGTGCCAGTAACTACAGTACCTCCCCTTAATCCTGTTACTTCTACTGTTTCCTCTATACACTCTTTTCATTCGTTTCCTGAACATGAGCAAGCCCGACGCTCAGAATTCATTAACAACACTTTTGTACAGCTCTTGCACCAACACCAACTGGTAGTTAACACTACAGACTGCTGGGTGTGTGGCTTGATACCCCACACTATGGATAAAGGCATTCCCTATCTGGTTTTGCCTTTCAGCTACAATGGATCATTTCAGGCCCTTCAAACCATCTTTGCTTATGCCCTTGAAACCTATCCTCCACGTCCACCACGTTCTACTAAATATAACTCTGCCAACAAAGCCTTAGTCCAGGGAATTATTGACATGATCAAGGACGTCAATAATACTCCATCATACCCTAGAGACGAATTGCGAGTATATTGAAGTTGGAATTCTTCAGAGTATCGTCTTAGTTTGGGAGAAAGCAAGCGTAAAAGCTCAACTCCAGTCTGGGTCGTACCTCACCGAGGTCAGGTCTGTTTGCAAGGTAATGGGAGAAATCCGAGAGCTCAGCTAGGGAGGAGTGAGTGCGTTGAGACTTATGTGTTTCCGGCTAACTCTTCCCCTGCCTTTCTTACTGCTAGGGGTACCTACTTCATCTGTCGAGACAGAGCTTATACATGGTTGCCTGCCGACTTTTCAGGTTCATGTTATATTGCTCGATTGTTGCCTCCAACATACACTGCTTCATCTGACTACCACAGAACCAGAATAGCAAGAGGTGTCTTCAGCAAGGAAGATACCGCTGGTCAGGAAGCTGGAGACTTCTTCAAAGGCTTCCTTCCGTTCTGGGGGCCTATGGCCAATAGTAGAAACATACGTCAGCTAACACGGGTAGTTGAATCTACTATTACCGAAACTGCTGGTGCCCTTAGCAATTTGACAGCTGAGCTTCAGGCGGATAGACTCATGACGTTGCAGAACCGTATGGTTCTAGACGTTATACTTGCAGATCGAGGTGGGGTATGCAGAATGATCCAATCGAGCTGCTGTGTCTTTATTCCCAATAATGCTCCAACAGTCTATGAGGCGATCTCTAAGCTACACAAGATTTCCGACTCTATACACGTAGACAAGGGAAACTGGTCCTTCATGGAGTGGTTTTGGACTCTGATCTCAGCGTGGGGATGGAAGGTTCTAATGGTCATTGGTGTCATCTTAGTATTCCTATTCTCATGTTGCTTGATTATCCAGTGTGGTCCTGCTCTGTGTAGTCTTTGTGCTGCAACCTGTTTTAGGAAACCACCTGCGTTTGGAGAAAAGGCACGAGAAAGGATGATGATACAACAACATGTCACTGACCTGATGAGCATAGAACTAGATTCTGACATAGACTGATTAATTGCCTATGTAAGGGCAAAAGGAGGGTCTGAGGTTCCGTGACGATTTGAACCCGTGTTTTCAATGTTGTCGGAAATACATAATATTGGTATCAGCGAACCGCAAATGATCTATTTAGCATATCCTGGTGTTTTCGCTATGCTACGAGCAAGAGTACTCCTGTTATGAACACATTTCTGATCTACCCACGGCATCCATCTTAGATCATGGCAGCCATTTTGTGTTTCTTGCCCTCACATACGCAATAACCTCTGATCACCTCATTTCAATTAAGGACACGTAGCCTTAGCCGGAGATTCACCTCTGTCATGACACGTGCACCTTAAACCAGATCACGCTGTAGCTACATGACTCGACAAAGGCTGCCTCCTCTGCCCGGGGCCAGCCCAACTGAACTGGTTCTCGTGTCCATTGTCCCGATCATGATTAGGCGGCCGAAGCCGGTAGCCTTGCCCATTTACAACCCACAACCATCTCTTATCCCGCTTTTCTATCTTCCACACCTGGCTCCGTTCCTTTCTTTCTGAATCTTTATTAGGGGGAGGTAACGAAATTTACGATGAGGCGGTCCGGCTCTTGAATACAATATTGACAAGGGATTGTGATGAACTAGTGGGAACCCCTCTTCGTAGATGTTTTGTATCAGATTTTATCAACGGTTCCTGTGTACGCCAAATATTTATTGTCTATGACACAAAGGTTTTGGGAATGTACCAACATGTGAAGAATTCGCCTGAAGGTCAAAATTTAGTATATAAGGAGCAACCCTCTTTGTACAATTTGAACAGGCTCCTAGATACTGCCCATGCGTAGTTTCTGTGACTTCTGTGTCCCTGCAGTAATAAACCTTTGGTCTTTGACGCCACCATCGAGAAGCCCGTGTTTCTGTTCATTTGCGCACCAAGGCAGGTGGAACTCCGGGGTCTTTGGGTGTTGTTCCCTGACACCTCTGGACGGAACCAAAAAGTCCAGAACTCCACCCTGAACTTTTTGCCTTCCTCCAATAGCGCTGGTTGTGCCACCCACAGAAGCGGCCTAGTAAAATGTGCCTAGGGTCTGCCATTGCAAGACCTGCGTGCAGTCTGGTACTGTCATGCTAACTGCACAAGTGCACCCACTTGCCAGCCCCTAAACCTTCCCTTAACTGCATATTAGTCACCCCTATGGTAGGCCCTAGGGCAGGGTGCATTGTAAGTGTAAGGTAGGACAAGCCCTGATGTGTGTGGCATGTCCTAATAGTGAATTACAGCCATTTTCGTTTTCACTATTGTAAGGCTACCTGTTCTCATAGGCCAGAATGGGCTACTGGAATTATTACACTCTATAATCCCAGCAGGCTCAGGGAACATGGTGGAAAGTCAAGTTTAGTATGCCTGAACTCAGAATAATAAAATACTTCTTTTAGTAAAATTTATTTTAATATCCTGTGTTTGCAAATGCTACTTTTAGAAAGTTAGCATTTTCTTGCCTAACCATTTCAGCCCGCCTCTGCCAGGATGTGTATCTGCTGTCTGGGTTGTGTGAGTGACAGGGCTGGGGGATGACAGGTGGTGAATGGAGGGATTACACCAGGATGGGTGGGAGGAGTGCCCCTTGACTCTGAATAGGGCTGTGCTCTGCCACCACAATGCTGGCTCCGCCCCCTGGGGAGCGACTGATGTCTCTGCCCGGCACCTTGCCCAGGAAGAGGGAAGACTGTCAACAGAGTGCTCCTGACTGTACTTGTCATCTCAATGCCGGCTCCACCTCCTGCGGAGCGGCTGATGTCCCTGCCCTGCTCACTGAAAGCAGAAACCAGAGTCTGCAAAACAAAGTGCTCAGAGACTGACTGGATTAGGCAAAGGCCCCCCTGTCCTGCGAGAACAAAAGAAATGTCCTATAAAAGTAGGAGCCCTGCTCCTAAGAAATCAGATCCTGTTTGCGCCAAGAAGAAACTCTGCCCGAAGAGAAGGACCTGGGAAAGCTGCATGGAAGCCTACTGTCTCTAGCCTGAGAGACTGGCCTGTGGTGGGTGCCTTGCTGCAAGAAGGAGAGGAGACAAAGACTGAGAAAGACTTTATTTTATTCAACTGGTGCATTCTGCTACAAAGATCTCCAAGGGCTTGCTTGTGAACTTGCCCCTGAACTGCGCCCCAGGAACATAGGGCGCTTACCCCTGCTGCTTCATTGCTGAGGGGAGAGGCTAGTGTGAAACATCTCTGCCTGCTCCTAAATACCAGATCAGTGTGCAGACACGCCCTGGAGATCTTTGACCTCCTTGCTACGGAAAAACCATTATGTCTGATGCTGACTGAAACATGGCTGGGGGAATTGTCCAATCCCGATATCATGACGGCTATTCCACCGGAATACAATATCTTTCGGCAAGATAGAGTGAAGGGGAGGGGAGGAGGGGTGGCCCTTGTGGTGAATAAGCTTGCTGCTTGTTCTATCATCCCTATGGATACGATCACTGGTTCTGAGTCCCTGGCCTTCTCCATTACTCTGGCTCCCCATCAAGCTCTTAAAGGGTTGCTGGTCTATAGACCTCCTGGACCGGCGGGATCCTTTTTCGATGAACTTCAGGCAGCTATTGCAGGGTTCGTTTTGAGGGCTGAGCACTGTGTGTTGGCGGGAGATTTCAACTTCCACATGGACGGGGGTGAGGATCCAGATATGAACAAGTTACTCGATATTACGGCTCCCCTCGGTCTTGTGCCTTTTCTTTCTGGCCCCACACACGACAAGGGTCACACTCTGGATCAGGTTTTTTCCACGGCCCCTCTAGAGGACATAGAGCTTGTTCCGGTGCTCTGGTCTGACCACAGGCTGGCCAGGTTCTATGTACCAGGCAGGGAGAAACTGTCTAGAAATGCGTCTAGATAGCATGGACCTGTTTCTAGGGAATTCCATCGTGTGACTCCTGAGATGCTAGCTCAGGCTTCTCTTGACCGTCCGTGTCCCCTCTCAGGTGACCTTGAGCAGGATGTGGACTCTTTGCAGCTGTGGCTGACGGAGAGGCTGAATGACCTAGCCCCCGTTTTGTATTCCCGGGGGACATCAAAGCGGGTTTCTGCTCCGTGGTTTACGGAGGCGCTGTCTGCCTCTCGTCGCCAGTGCAAGGTGGCTGAGAGGGCCTGGCGCTCTCAGTACGATCCGATGGCCAGACTTGCATACACGACCGCAATCAAAGCTTATCATCGTGATATCCTTCGCGAGAAAAAGGATTACCTGGCGAGGAGGATAGAGGCAGCCTTCCAATTCATGCAAGGAGATCTTTACTGTTGTGAGGGAGTTTACAGCCCCTAGATCTAATCTCTCTCAAACCGCTCCCTCTGAGTCGTGGGCCTGTGACCTTGCAAAGTTCTTTACAGACAAGATCAGATTGATCCAGGACTCCTTCCCTGGGAGGTCGGCTGAAGTACATCCCAGCAGTGGGGTTGGGTCGATCTCCTACCCTGGATTCTGCTCTGTCTGTTTTCCCGCCTATCTCTCCTTCTGCATCACTGGCACTCCTGGCCAACCTGAAATCGGGGTCGCCATTAGACCCCTGCCCGGCCAAATTTCTGGCGAAGATGGCGGATGTGGTAAACCCTTTGGTTAATCCACTTTTGAACCTCTCTTTGAGGGAGGGGATGGTCCCGCAGGCTTGAAAGCGGGCAATGGTGATCCCCCTCCTTAAAAAGCCTGGCCTAGACCCCGAGGTGCTGGCCAGTTATAGGCCTATCTCGCTCCTTCCTGCGCTGGCTAAAATTACGGAGAAGCACGTGCATAGCGTGCTCTCCGCTTTTTTAGAAACCAACGACCTGCTCCACTCTACTCAATCTGGCTTCTGCCCTAATCTAAGTACCGAGACGGCGCTGCTGGAGGTGTCTGAGGCCATTAAGGAGGCTCTGGATTCTGGAGGCAAAGCCATGCTTGTCATGCTTGATCTGTCGGCGGCCTTCGACACCGTCCCCCATGAGGGGCTCCTCGCCAGACTTTATAACATCGATATGAGGGGGACGGTGCTCAGCTGGTTTTCATCTTTTCTAGCTGGCCGTCGACAAACGGTCTGGGCCCCCGCTTGCTCCGCTGAGATGCCGCCATTGGGAGTCGGTGTTCCACAGGGTTCTGTGTTGAACCCAACTCTTTTTAACATCTTTATGACCCCTTTGGCGGCACTGGCGGAGTCTTTTGGGGCCCAGATCGTTTCTTACGCTGATGACACCCAGCTCCTCTTCACGTGTAGGAAAGGTGGGGATTTCGATGGAGAGAGCATTCGGGATTGTCTCGGGCTGTTTTCAACTGGTTTCAGCAGAACAGCCTTAAATGCAACTCTGACAAGTCGGAGGTGCTGTTTTTTGGCTGTACTTCAGACCCTGACTGGCAGGCATGGTGGCCGATTGACATGTTCCCCCCCAGCACAGGCATCCCAGCTGGCAAAAAATCTGGGAGCCAAGATCGATAATGGTCTGACATTGAGATCTCAGATCCTCGGTCTTATGGGCACATGTTTCGGCATTCTTAAGATGCTCCGGAAGTTTCTCCCTCTGCTCACAGAAGAGCACAGGAAGATCACGGTACAAGCCTTGATTGGCTCCAGATTGGACTATGCCAACGTCCTTTATCTGGGCCTTCCGGACTATCTTGTACAGCGGCTGCAGGTCGTGCAGAATTCTGCTGCACGCGCCATTTTTGGCCTTTGCAGGCGAGCCAGAGTGTCCGGCCTTCTGCAGTTGCTCCATTGGCTGCCTATCCGGAAGCGGATACTTTTCAAGGCGTTGACCCTGGCTCATAAAGCGCTTTTTGGCTCGGGAGCAAAATATCTGCAGCGTCTTTTATCGACCGGCCCGATCTTTGCGATCTGAATCTCTGTCTCTCACGGTGGTTCCCCGAGTGAATAGGGCACGTATTGGGGGGCGTTCCTTTAGTCTGAGGGCACCACAGCTCTGGAATTCTCTGCCACTGGCCTTACGCAGTACTTCTAATTTGCTGTTGTTCAGGAGGGGCCTTAAAACCTGGCTTTTTACCCTTTAGTATATGTCACTCTGCTGTTTAGGATTGTTCTTTGTAGTTGTTATGTTTTCTGTCCGATGAGCTGCCAATATAAAGCGCCGGGACACTCCATTGGAGTAGCCGTGCGCTATAGAAATCAAATGTAACATAACATAACATAACATAACAAAGAAGCTGCTGCTGGTGTGACCAGCCCTTTCAGCGCTGACCCCGGAGACCTGAGTGCGACAGGGAACCTGTCCTGCACTCTGAGAGCCTGTGCATTCCATCCCGCCGAGCAACACGACTCTTGGACACCTGCGACGCAACTCGCACCGCAAAGGCCTGCCCCGTCTCGCCCAAGCACCGTGAGCTGCCGCTACAAGCCCAAAGTCGCACCGCAAGAATGGACCCGCTGGTACAAGTAACGTGAATCTGTGGCCCCCGAGCCGTGGAACACACCACAAAGACTGCCTGCACCGGAGCTCGCCCCCCCGCCCACCCCTCTGGGAGAAAGCCGCTGGATTCTCCCCCAAGCCGCCGCCACCTCTCCAGGACCCCAGGACTCTGCACTTGTGAGCCTGTGTCCCCCGAACACTGCCAACCAATGGAGAAGCGACCCCGTGGCCTCCGTGCCACCCCGCCCTCCAGGAAGGCACCGCAACGTTGGACCGCAGCATAGAGCCGTCCGCCCTGAACCTGCAAGTGAAATCAAGGTACTATAAGCAATACGCCGCATATGGCTGCATTCCTAAGAACTGTGCTCATCGTACTGCTGCTTTGAAAACCTAGAGCGTACGCTGAGAACGGTGCGCCTTCATTGAGAGGGATTGTACGCTGCGTACGTTTCGCATGGACTGAAGGCTGTACGCTCCCACCTGTGCCCCTCGAACTGTGCGCTTGTGCTTGGAATGCCCCGTACGCCTCGCATTGTTCTAAACGAACTGTACGTCTAGTTCCTCCCATTGGTATCGGCCGCACCGTACGCTTGCTCACGCCAGAAGCGTGTGGATTAGTGGGGCACCTTTCTTAAAGCGGTTCAAAGCGTACAAGAGCGCTACCAAGCGCACAGAAGCGCTAGTAAGCACCGTACCTTACAGGAACTTGCCTAAAATAACTGCATTTTGCCTATAAAGAACTGTGGCCTATTTTAAACGGTACTGAGACACATCCTAAAGCCTAATGACTGTATTTTTTAAGCCTGCTTGAAAGTTATATATAAAGGATATATATATTTTTACAAACCTGCAGTCTTGTGTCCCTGTGTGGTGGGTTAATGATCATTGTGGGGGATGCTTCAAATTCTTAACCGTATGTACTCCAGAGATTAGCCTTGACTGATTGCGCCGCACTACCTAGAGGGTGAGCAGGGGTTACTTCCTGAGAGTAATCCTTTGCCCTGACTTAGAGGAGAGGGTCCCTGCTTGTCGCAAGTACACACCTGCACCAACCAGAGACCCCCAATTCTAACAACCCCCTAACAGACCGAAGCTTGATGGGACCCGGGGCCCCCTACCAGACCGAAGCTTGATGGGACCGGTGGCCCCCTTCCAGACTGAAGCTTGATGGGACCCTTACAGACCGAAGCTTGATAGGATCGGGGACCACCTTACAGACCGAAGCTTGATGGGATCGGGGCCCCCTTACAGACCAAAGCTTGATGGGACCGGGGACCCCCTTACAGACCAAAGCTTGATAGGATCGGGGACCCCCTTACAGACCGAAGCTTGATGGGACCTGGGGCCCCCTTACAGACCGAAGCTTGATGCGACCGGGGACCCCCTTACAGACTAAAGCTTGATAGGATCGGGGACCCCCTTACAGACCAAAGCTTGATAGGATCGGGGACCCCCTTACAGACCAAAGCTTGATGGGACCGGGGACCCCCTTACAGACCGAAGCTTGATGGGACCGGGGACCCCCTTACAGACCGAAGCTTGATAGGATCGGGGACCCCCTTACAGACCAAAGCTTGATAGGATCGGGGACCCCCTTACAGACCAAAGCTTGATGGGACCGGGGACCCCCTTACAGACCGAAGCTTGATAGGATCGGGGACCCCCTTACAGGCCGAAGCTTGATGGGACCTGGGGCCCCCTTACAGACCGAAGCTTGATGGGACCGGGGAACCCCTTACAGAGCGAAGCTTGATGGGACCGGGGGCCCCCTTACAGACTGAAGCTTGATGGGACCGGGGACCCCCTTACAGACTGAAGCTTGATGGGACCGGGGACCCCCTTACAGACTGAAGCTTGATGGGACCGGGGGCCCCCTTACAGACCGAAGCTTGATGGGACCGGGGGCTCCCTTACAGACCGAAGCTTGATGGGACCGGGGACCCCCTTACAGACCGAAGCTTGATGGGACCGAGGGCCCCCTTACAGACCGAAGGTTGATGGGACCAGGGGCCCCCTTACAGACCAAAGCTTGATGGGATGGGGACCCCCTTACAGACCAAAGGTTGATGGGATCGGGGACCCCCTACAGACCGAAGCTTGATGGGATTGGGGGCCCCCTTACAGACCGAAGCTTGATGGGACCGGGGCCCCCTTACAGACCAAAGCTTGATGGGATGGGGACCCCCTTACAGACCAAAGGTTGATGGGATCGGGGACCCCCTACAGACCGAAGCTTGATGGGATCGGGCCCCCCTTACAGACCGAAGCTTGATGGAACCGGGGGCCCCCTTACAGACTGAAGCTTGAGGGGACCGGGGGCCCTTTACAGGCTGAAGCTTGAGGGGACCGGGACCCCCTTACAGACCGAAGCTTGATTGGATCGGGGACCCCTTTACAGTCTGAAGCTTGATGGGACCGGGGACCCCCTAACAGACCGAAGCTTGATGGGACAGGAGACCCCTGTTGGCAGGGTCATCCCTGAACTTTTTGCCTTCCTCCAATATTCTCTCTGACCTGTTTTTGTTGGTTTAATGACTCTGGGCACTTTACCAATGCTGACCAGTGCTAAAGTGCATATGCCCTCCCTATGAAAAGTGTATATGTGATTGGTTTCCATGATTGGCGTATTTGGTTTACTGTCAGTCCCCAGCAAAGTGCACCAGGAGTGCCAGGGCTTGTAAACACAAATGCCGCCGGTGGGCTTGCAGCACTGGTTGTGCCACCCACAGAAGCGGCCTAGTAAAATGTGCCTACGGTCTGCCATTGCAAGACCTGCGTGCAGTCTGGTACTATCATGCTAACTGCGCAAGTACAACTACTTGCCAGTCCCTAAACCTTCCCTTAACTTCATTATAGTCACCCCTATGGTAGGCCCATGGGCAGGGTGCATTGTAAGCATAAGGTAGGACAAGCCCTGATGTGGGTGGAACGTCCTAATAGTGAATTACAGCCATTTTCGTTTTTCATTATTGTAAGGCTACCTGTTCTCATAGGCCTAACCATTGAGCCACACTTCTCCACATATCTGACCTGACAGGAGGGAGAGTGGACAAGGGGTGCCAAGCACCTGGGGCTACTGCCCCCCGCTCTCTAAGGCCACAGAGGTTTGAGAGCCCTGAGAGGCATGAGGCCTGGGTCTCAGCCCTGACTACTGTCAGTGGCCACTGTGACTTGATGTCTGTCTGTTGGGACACACCTGTGAGCAAGTTAAGGTTAGGTGCTGCACGGGTGGTGTCCACAGGTGTAGAGAAGGGTTTCCCATGGAGTGGCTGGGTGGACCCTGAGAGTATGGACAGAGGATTTGAAATGGGTTCAGATTGGCGTAGAACTGGAATGTGCCCCTGCTGTTGCGGGCCAGGTCCATGTTCTATCGCCCTAAGCAGGGAAGCCCATCATGGTAGTGATTGGTATACCCTGCGTTTTGGCTGGAAGGGGGTTGTGTTGGACTTGGCCCTCTTGGCAGGGTCATTCCTGAACTTTTTGCCTTCCTCCAATATTCTCTGTGACCTGTTTTTGTTGGTTTAATGACTCTGGGCACTTTACCACTGCTGACCAGTGCTAAAGTGCATATGCTCTCCCTATGAAAAGTGTATATATGATTTGTGTCCATGATTGGCTTCTTTGGTTTGCTGTCAGTCCCCAGTCTAATGCACCAGGAGTGCCAGGGCATGTAAATGCCAATACTGCTAGTGGGCCTGCAGCGCTGGTTGCGCCACCCACAGAAGCGGCCTAGTAAAATGTGCCTAAGGTCTGCCATTGCAAGACCTGCGTGCAGTCTGGTACTGTCATGCTGGCTGGGCAAGTGCACCCACTTGCCAGTCTCTAAACCTTCCCTTAACTTCATATTAGTCACCCCTATGGTAGGCCCAAGGGCAGGGTGCATTGTAAGCATAAGGTAGGACATGCCCTGATGTGGGTGGCATGTCCTAATAGTGAATTACAGCCATTTTCGTTTTTCACTATTGTAAGGCTACCTGTTCTCGTAGGCCAGAATGGGCTGCTGGAATTATTACACTCTGTAATCCCACCAGCTTCAGGGAACATGGTAGAAAGTCAAGTTTAGGATGCCTGAACTCAGAATAATAAAATACTTCTTTTAGTAAACTTTATTTTAATATCCTGTGTTTGCAAATGCTACTTTTAGAAAGTTAGCATTTGCTTTCCTACCCATTTCAGCCCGCCTCTGCCAAGATGTGTATCTGCTGTCTGGGTCTTGTGAGTGACAGGGCTGGGGATGACGGGTGGTGAATAGGGGGATTACACCAGGATGGGTGGGAGGAGTGCCCCTTGACTCTGAATAGGGCTGTGCTCTGCCACCACAATGCTGGCTCCGCCCCCTGGGGAGCGACTGATGACTCTGCCCTGCACCTGGTCCAGGAAGAGGGAAGACTGTCAACAGAGTGCTCCTGACTGTACTTGTCACCACAATGCTAGCTCCACCTCCTGCGGAGCGTCTGATGTCCCTGCCCTGCTCACTGAAAGGAGAAACCAGAGCCTGAAAAACAAAGTGCTCAGAGACTGACTGGATTAGGCAAAGGCCCCCCTGGCCTGCAAGAACAAAAGAAATGTCCTATAAAAGTGGGAGCCCTGCTCCTAAGAAATCAGATCCTGTTTGCGCCAAGAAGAAACTCTGCCTGAAGAGAAGGACCTGGGAAAGCTGCATTGAGGACTACTGTCTCTAGCCTGAGAGACTGGCCTGTGGTGGGTGCCTTGCTGCAAGAAGGAGAGGAGACAAAGACTGAGAAAGACTTTATTTTATTCAACTGGTGCATTCTGCTACAAAGATCTCCAAGGGCTTGCTTGTGAACTTGCCCCCTGAACTGCGCCCCAGGAACATTGGGCACTTACCCCCTGAAGAAAGAAGCTGCTGCTGGTGTGACCAGCCCTTTCAGCGCTGACCCTGGAGACCTGAGTGCGACAGGGAAGCTGTCCCGCACTCTGAGAGCCTGTGCATTCCATCCCGCCGAGCAACGCGACTCTTGGACACCTGCGACGCAACTCGCACCGCAAAGGCCTGCCCCGTCTCGCCCAAGCACCGTGAGCTGCCGCTACAAGCCCAAAGTCGCACCGCAAGAATGGACCCGCTGGTACAAGTAACGTGAATCTGTGGCCCCCGAGCCGTGGAACACACCACAAAGACTGCCTGCACCGGAGCTCGCCCCCCCGCCCACCCCTCTGGGAGAAAGCCGCTGGATTCTCCCCCAAGCCGCCGCCACCTCTCCAGGACCCCAGGACTCTGCACTTGTGAGCCTGTGTCCCCCGAACACTGCCAACCAATGGAGAAGCGACCCCGTGGCCTCCGTGCCACCCCGCCCTCCAGGAAGGCACCGCAACGTTGGACCGCAGCATAGAGCCGTCCGCCCTGAACCTGCAAGTGAAATCAAGGTACTATAAGCAATACGCCGCATATGGCTGCATTCCTAAGAACTGTGCTCATCGTACTGCTGCTTTGAAAACCTAGAGCGTACGCTGAGAACGGTGCGCCTTCATTGAGAGGGATTGTACGCTGCGTACGTTTCGCATGGACTGAAGGCTGTACGCTCCCACCTGTGCCCCTCGAACTGTGCGCTTGTGCTTGGAATGCCCCGTACGCCTCGCATTGTTCTAAACGAACTGTACGTCTAGTTCCTCCCATTGGTATCGGCCGCACCGTACGCTTGCTCACGCCAGAAGCGTGTGGATTAGTGGGGCACCTTTCTTAAAGCGGTTCAAAGCGTACAAGAGCGCTACCAAGCGCACAGAAGCGCTAGTAAGCACCGTACCTTACAGGAACTTGCCTAAAATAACTGCATTTTGCCTATAAAGAACTGTGGCCTATTTTAAACGGTACTGAGACACATCCTAAAGCCTAATGACTGTATTTTTTAAGCCTGCTTGAAAGTTATATATAAAGGATATATATGTTTTTACAAACCTACAGTCTTGTGTCCCTGTGTGGTGGGTTAATGATCATTGTGGGGGATGCTTCAAATGCTTAACCGTATGTACTCCAGAGATTAGCCTTGACTGATTGCGCCGCACTACCTAGAGGGTGAGCAGGGGTTACTTCCTGAGAGTAATCCTTTGCCCTGACTTAGAGGAGAGGGTCCCTGCTTGTCGCAAGTACACACCTGCACTAACCAGAGACCCCCAATTCTAACAACCCCCTAACAGACCGAAGCTTGATGGGACCCGGGGCCCCCTACCAGACCGAAGCTTGATGGGACCGGTGGCCCCCTTCCAGACTGAAGCTTGATGGGACCCTTACAGACCGAAGCTTGATAAGATCGGGGACCACCTTACAGACCGAAGCTTGATGGGATCGGGGCCCCCTTACAGACCAAAGCTTGATGGGACCGGGGACCCCCTTACAGACCAAAGCTTGATAGGATCGGGGACCCCCTTACAGACCGAAGCTTGATGGGACCTGGGGCCCCCTTACAGACCGAAGCTTGATGGGACCGGGGACCCCCTTACAGACCGAAGCTTGATGGGACCGGGGGCTCCCTTACAGACCGAAGCTTGATGGGACCGGGGACCCCCTTACAGACCGAAGCTTGATGGGACGGGGACCCCCTTACAGACCGAAGCTTGATGGGATGGGGACCCCCTTACAGACCAAAGGTTGATGGGACCGGGGACCCCCTTACAGACCGAAGCTTGATGGGACCAGGGACCCCCTTACAGACCGAAGCTTGATGGGATCGGAGACCCCCTTACAGACCGAAGCTTGATGGGATAGGGGTCCCCCTTACAGACTGAAGCTTGACCACATAATATGTGGAAAGGAAGAAGAGTGGATGTTGTGAGGTGATATCCGGTTTATCTTTAAGTGTTTACATAGACTCGATATAGTAATACCGTATTTAACAACGATGGGACCCGAAGCAAGTTCCCGCTGCATGTTCCCTCCATATTTCTGTGGGTTTCGAGCATGTATCCTGATTATCTGTAACCCAGTCCTTCATGCTCATCGTCCCTTCTTGTATGAACACTTTTGCCTTCTGCAAACTCTTGCTTTTTTGTCTCTACATCAGCGTTTCCCAAACTATGGGTTTCAACCTCCTGGTAAGTCACAAAAGAGCCATGGATAAAGATGCCTTTTACTTTTGTATTTATCCTGTCACATTTGCTGTGGTTCAAAGACGGAGAGTCTGATTCACAAAGGTAAAGTCTAAATTGTCTTTGTGAATACCAAAAGTCGTAAAGTTCGACTTTGGTCTAACTTTACGTTTGTGAATGGGGCCCCAAGTTTTTAAAGCGAACTATGTGACAATATTGCTGGGGTGCAGGGAGTGTGAGAGGAGGTACTGCAGGAAGTAATTATTTAATGCACAAAATGTAAATAACCGTAAGCGAACTGTACAAACAGTTCAGAATATATCAGCAGTTAGGAAAGCAAAAACGAGACAACGGCTTCGGAGGGCCCGATTCACAGAACTAACTTAAGACAAAATCCTAAACTTACTACTTTTGGTATTCACAGAAGGCACTTAGTAGTAGTAAAGTTAGGATTTTGTCTTAAGTTTGTCTTAAATCTGTCTTAAGTCTTTCTTAACTTTGTCTTAAGTCAAACTTAAGACAGAATTCTAACTTTACTACTACTAAATGCCTTCTGCGATTGCCAAAAGTAGTAAGTTTAGGAGTTTTTCTTAAGTTAGTTCTGTGAATCGGCCCCTGTAATTCTGAAGCGAGATGGAAACAAAGGTTTTAATAGGATCAAAACAAACCAAGACATTTTTACTCATTGATGCCCAAGTGATAGCTCAGTGTTTGTGCGATATAAAACTCTGATATATATAAATATATCACGTATAGAATAGATAGTCAAAAACGCCGTCTAAGGCGCCTTTTTTAATTCAAAAATAAATATGAGGCTTTACGGCCGTACCCTGATGCTGAAGGGTTTTTTCAAATTTGCTAAGATTCCTGATATCAACACCAAGATTTTCCGAAGCCTTGTGTTTTAGTGAAGAGATGCCTCGCCCACTGTGAGGAGTGTTCAGGCTACAGCCCGGTACACCATCGGCCCCTTTCACGGACGGGTCACTATCGTGACCAGAGCCCTACGAAGACCTATTGAAAGGCGCGTTTCAGGACATATTTACAAACAATTCCTGTTAGAGGGGGTGCAAGATATTGTAAAGAGTGCGTTACATTGGTAACTAGCAGCGTTTTGAAAGCATGTCTACTATTACATTAAACAAGCATTGGCATAGCCAATAGGTCTCGTCTTTGGGACCTTACAAGTGTTTAGCCATGCAGCACACTATCCTGGGTGCTGTGCAATTACTACACACTGGATCTTGCAGTCTGATTCAGGAATACATCTCGATGGATAACTGTAGTTAAATAGTGTCTTAAGAACAAAATAGGTGTACAGTTACAATGAGAGGGTCTCAAACTAAAACAAGGAAAGGGGCTGTAAGAGGGAGTTGAGTGTCCGGTGAAAGACAAGTGTTTCTGGTCAAGAGTTTGAAGAATAGACATGACATGAGATGTTGAGCGTAGCTAGAATTACAAAAAATGTGTGGTCATGTGTTCCGTTGTGGCCCTTGGGAAAGCTTAACTGATTATCTTTCAGTTGCTTATTACTGTACTAGGCTGTTAACCTGGAAATAATGAGGTGAAATAATTGCCCATATGGTGTAAACCCATCAAAGGTTTTTTTACAAGGGGTAAGAGAGCGCCCAAAGAACAAAACATGAGTTTTACTGGGGTCCTGAAATTATTGCATAATGTGGAATTCAAAATAAACAAATAAATTAATCAAGAAAAAGTCCTGGCCAACCTTCCAAATCTGCGTGCAGTAGAGCTTAAAAGAGCTCTTAACATTACAGAAAATTGAAGAAATGCCCTTCCTATAATATTAGCAAATTATGGTCTCTCATCATTAGATGGGACTGTTACCTTCGTGACTGAGGCACACAAGGCATACAGGACAGAGGTATTCTATTCTTGGGTTAGATCCCCACTTGCAGATGGACGCACACAAGTATTCCATAGTTACATCCCCGATGAAATTCGAGGATGAATACTCTCAATACGAGGACACAGAAGACCTGTTCACTTACCAAGAACATATAAATTGGTTTAAAGGCGCCCTCCCCCATTTAACTGTATTTTGGAGTAAACGTTATTCAATAAATGCTAACATGCGAACACTTACGCTGTGGCCAAGTTTGAGACCGCTAATAATTGATTTTTATGGTTATCAAATAATTTAGAACGTGGTTGTGTACTTTCCAAGCAGTTGTTAAAGGAAGAGAAGTTTTGAATCTGGGTACCAATTTTCAGGGGCCGCTAAAGTGAAGCAGAGTCATCTGGGGCACTAATCTTGCTGAGGCAAGACAGAGCAAGGGTAAAAGTGGACATATAGCACAGTTGCGATAGTATATGAGGGATGTACCAGGGGGAGGAGGGGTCACTGTAAGACCAATGGAGCCACACTTATACTGAGTAGTAATTGGGTCAGTGCGAGATGGCACAAGATACATGACATCATGTCTAAAAAAAACTGCATGGTGCTAAAAGAAAAGACCCGGAAGTACAAACAGGGCAGATGAGACCACACACTGGGGTCCCAACCAAACAGAAGCTACAAAAGAGGGAGAGAGTGCATGATTAGTTCCAACTGAGATGTAAAAAGGGATATTGTCAGAGTTCCCAGGCGCGTCCAGGTTATCAAGACCTGTATTGGGCCATTATCCAGGTTACATGTGAGTGAATACACCGGACAATATTGAATTATGAAAGGGTCACCCAAGTGAAAAGCTGTGTCCGGAAGAGAGGTGCCCATACATTTGGTATGACAGTATGGTGGCAATGGTGGGTTGCAGGCAGACTATCAGCTAAGGAGACAGGCTTAGATATTAGAGGAATGAGAGATGCTTTCATATCTCATCATCATAAGCATCCTGGGCAGAGGACCTGACTTTGGCATTTTGGACTATATATTCTATACGGGTAGATCTATTGCGAGGATCATTTCGGCAGATGTTATTGACACACTTGTTAAGCAATACAGAACTCATCTTCAGTCTGTTCACACTATTTTAACCACTGTTGCATGTTGATTCTACTGTTTGCAGTTAATCACATAAATAAACAAACTTTGCAAAAAGGAATTGTGGATGCTGTGTGTCACATCATAATTGCCACTTGGCTGCATGTTTGCTAATGTCATCCTGCTGTGGTTCGTCCTCCAAACTGACACTCAACGTGGAAAGAGAGCCCAAGCAGGCTGACATTAACAAAAAAGCAATAGAGTTGTGTTAGACCTGTCAGCCCTAGGGTAGTCTTTCCCTGTGTTTTTTTTTTCCTTGCCTCATTTTTCCCACCTTCTTTTTGTTGGCCCTTAGGTCTTCGGGCACCTTATCATGGCTAATCTGTGTTAGGGTGCAGGTGCTCTCTACTTCAAACATGGCTGCCACTGGCCCCTGCTACTGCAGCGTGGTCTTTTAGTGTAGCCCCCTAGTTGCCAGGAGCAGGCTGGATCCCCATACAATGTTGCAATGCCAGCCACCCATCCCCTGTCCATAGGTAGAGTGGGGAAGCTCCTGGAACCTTCCAGAAGAAAGGCGAAGCCTATTTTTGCCGCCTTAGAGAGTGGTCACCTGACCTGGGCATACTTAAGCAAGGGAGGGAACTTTTTCTAGTCAGTTGGGGCATCACTGACCTGGGGAACCCACGCAGGAGTTTTAGGCGGGAGAGACTATTTAGGAACCTATGCTACTGGGAGTGACAGGATTTAGGTGCTGCCTCTAAGCTGGGTGAGGTGTCCTAGACTAGCCCCCTGATCTGGCCCAGTGGTAGGGAACCCCAGGGTCCATCTGCAGTGACTGAGGAAAACTCATCCAGCCTCCAGCTCACTCCCCCCCCGCTTTCAACTTCAAGAAACCAACATCTAAGGGTGCAGAACCATCCAAGCGCCAAGAAGACCACTTTCCTTTGACCAGAGACTGCTGGGGGATCGACCAGGTACTGGACTGTGCTGCTCTGCGCACCCCCTGCCTGCCGTGGGCCTATCAGCCCCACCTGTCTCCCCCCTGACTGACTCTCTCTGCCTTACATTCTGCCTGCCTATTTGCTGCATGATTTGGAAGCGCTATAACTTGTCCCCTAACCAGCGCTGTGTCAGAGACTGCCTGGACTGAATATCGCTATTGCCCTGAGCCCTGCCGTGCCCCCGGGAGCGCCCCCACATCGAGTGCCTCAAGCGCTTCTCGGCGCTGTTCTGATCCACGCGCTACCTTGGCTGCGTGTTTGCCCCCAAATCGCTCGGGGAATCAAGAGCGCTGCTCAGGTTGACTCACCGCCACGGCCCGATGGCCGTCTGTGCCCCCCTGAGGCGTCGAGGAATCTCCTCAGAGGTCGTGTGTGCCCCCCCTCGGCGGCCCCCATATGCCAGGAGAGGGCCGCCGGAATCCTCGATAGGCCGCGCTGGGCCGGTAATCACACTCCGTCTGGAGCCCAGGCGCCCGGGTGGAGCGCCGCCTCATCCTGTCATCCTCGGCAGCCCCCGTAGGCCAGGAGAGGGCTGCTGCATCGCGCACAACAGGCCGCTTTGGGCCTGAAGCATCTGTGGCCCGTATCACGTGACGGGAGCGCCGCCGCGTCACCGGCCGCGCCCCCACCGCAGCCGCGCAGTCATTGGCTGCCTGCCCCGGGCCTTCTTTGCTGAGCCCCAGCGCCCGGGGAAGCCCCATCTCGTCGCGGAGGGGGCCGTGGAGCCAGGAAGCCCCCTCCGCTCTGCCCCGCATGCTGTCCTCGCCTCATCCCCGGCGCCGGTACCCTGAAGCTGCACCTGCACCGCGCCGGGTCGAGTGAGGCCTCGGGAGGGTTGGAACTCCTCTCCTTCAGCAGTACCAACGCAAGAGCCCTGGAGGTCCGAAGTACCAAGGTAACCCCCAGGGGAGGTGGGCGGAAGGCCGGTTTTAGGCCCCGAGTTCGCCCCTCCCCCGGGGAGCACTGTGACTGGGCCCTGTTGGCTCCATTGAGCCCCGAGCAGTCGTGGGGCCTGATCTGTACATGAGGTGCTGAGCCAAATACTGTACATGCCTGAAGAGCAGGCCCTGTTGAGATAACTGTTTCCAGCCCCATGGGGATAAGATCATTCCGTATTTGACTGTTGGTGTTTAGTGGCCGTCTTAGGTGGCCTGCATTGTTCATGCCTGCTGATAAAGTGGTTATCTTTTCCCTGTACTGAATTTATTGCAGGGGTGGGCTTCTACGATTCCTGATGGGGCCGAATTCTGATCCTTACTGATTTATTCCATGCTATTTTGATGATCTGATTTTGGTTGCAAGACTGTTGATATTTACAAGAGGAAATATTTATATTTGCTTCCTGAATCAATCAATCAATCAATCAAAAACATTTATATAGCGCACTACTCACCCGGAGGGTCTCAAGGCGCTTGGGGAGGGGGAGTCCGCTACTGCTCGAACAGCCAGGTCTTGAGCTGCTTCCTGAAGGCGCAGTGGTCCTTGGTCAGGCGGAGGTGAGTCGGGAGGGAGTTCCAAGTCTTGGCGGCCAGGTAGGAGAAGGACCTTCCTCCTGTGGTGGCTCTTCGGATGCGGGGGACGGCGGCGAGGCCGTGGCTGGTCGATCGAAGCTGACGAGTGGGGGTGTAGAAGTTGAGGCGGCAGTTGAGGTATCTTGGGCCTTGGTTGTGTAGGGCTTTGTGTGCGTGGGTGAGGAGGCGGAAGGTGATTCTCTTGTTGACCGGGAGCCAGTGTAGGTCTCTCAGGTGTCCGGAGATGTGGCTGTGTCGGGGGATGTCGAGGATGAGTCTTGCTGAGGCGTTCTGGATCCGCTGGAGTCTCTTCTGGAGCTTGGCGGTGGTTCCGGCGTAGAGGGCGTTGCCGTAGTCCAGGCGGCTGGTGACGAGGGCCTGGGTGACCGTCTTCCTGGTCTTGGTGGGGATCCAACGAAAGATCTTACGTAGCATGCGCAGGATGTTGAAGCATGACGAGGAGAGGGCGTTGACTTGTCTGGCTATGGAGAGGGAGGAGTCCAAGATGAAGCCCAGGTTGCGTGCCTGGTCTGTTGGTTTGGGTGCGCTGCCCAGGCGGGGGCCACCAGGAGTCGTCCCAGGCGGAGGGTGAGGGGCCCAGGATGAGAACTTCCGTCTTGTCTGAGTTCAGTTTCAGGCGGCTGTTCATCATCCACTCGGCTACGTCTGTCATCCCTTCGTGTAGGTTGGCTCTGGCGGTGGCAGGGTCGTTGGTGAGGGAGAGGATCAGCTGGGTGTCGTCGGCGTAGGAGATGATGTTGAGGTTGTGCTGGCGTGCGATGGCTGCGAGGGGGCTCATGTAGACATTGAAGAGGGTGGGGCTGAGCGAGGATCCTTGAGGAACGCCGCAGATGACTTTGGTGGCTTCTGATCTGAACGGGGGAAGGCAGACTCTCTGTGTCCTTCCGGTGAGGAAGGAGATGATCCATTCTAGTACCTTCTCCTGGATTCCGACGTTGCTGAGACGCTGCACTAGGGTGCGGTGGCAGACAGTGTCGAACACCGCGGAGAGGTCCAGGAGGATGAGGGCCGCTGTTTCTCGTTGTCGAGCATTGCTCGGATGTCGTCAGTGGCTGCGATGAGGGCGGTCTCGGTGCTGTGGTTGGCCCGGAAGCCAGACTGCGAGAGGTCGAGGGATCCGTTCGTCTTGAGGAAGGTGGCCAGCTGCTTGTTGACGGTCTTCTCGATGACTTTGGCTGGAAACGGGAGGAGTGAGATGGGGCGGTAGTTTTTGAGTTCGGTGGGGTCCGCTGATGGTTTCTTCAGAAGAGCGCTGAGTTCGGCGTGCTTCCAGCTCTTCGGGAAGGTGGCGGTGTCAAAGGAGGAGTTGATGATGACCCGCAGATGGGGTGCGATTACAGCGTCGGCTTTGTTGAAGACGTGGTGAGGGCAGGGGTCGGTTGGAGATCCGGAGTGGATGGAGTTCATCGTACGGACGGTGTCTTCGGTGGTGATCGGGGTCCAGGCGTGGACGGTGGTGGTGGGGGGCGTAGGTGCGGTCGTGGGGGGCGTCGGTTGTGTGCTGAAGCTGTTGTGTATGTCTGCGATCTTGTGGAAGTAGGAGGCGAGGGAGTTGCAAAGGTCTTGAGATGGGGTGATGTCGTTGTTTCCGGCGTTGGGGTTGGAGAGCTCTTTGACGATGCTGAAGAGTTCTTCGCTGTTGTGTGCGTTGTTGTCCAGTCGTACCTTGAATGCTGTTTTCTTGGTGGCGTGGATCAGTTGATGGTGTTGTCGGGTGGCGAGCTTGAGGGTGGTCATGTTGTCTGGTGTCGGGTCTCTGCGCCATGCTTTCTCGAGGGCTCGGCAGTTCTTCTTGGAGCTCTTGAGTTCGTCGGTGAACCAGGATGCTCTCTTGCTGCCGGGTCTGCTAGGCGGTGTTCTCAGTGGGGCGAGGTTGTCTGCGCAGTTTCTAATCCACTTCGTGAGGTTGTTGGCAGCCTGGCTGGGGTTTGCTGAGCTGGTGGGTGGGTCCTGGCTCAGGGAAGCGGCGAGCTGGTCGGCTGTGATCTTGTTCCAGCTTCTGCGAGCAACCTGTTGCTGGTGGTGGTGGGTCGTGGTTCTTCTGAAGCCGAAGTGGACGCAGCTGTGGTCCGTCCAGTGGAGTCCGGTGGCGTGGCTGAAGACGATGTCCTTGCTGGATGAGAAGACGGCGTCTAGTGTGTGTCCGGCGTAGTGCGTGGGGGTGGTCACCAGCTGCTTGAGACCGAGGTTGGCGAGGTTGTCCAGCAGGGTGGTGGTGTTGCGGTCGTTGTTGTTCTCCAGGTGGAAGTTGAGGTCCCCGAGGAGGATGTAGTCAGCGGAGGGGAGGGCGTGCGGGCTGATGAAGTCGGCGATGTCTTCCCTGAATTGTGTGCGTGGTCCCGGGGGTCTGTAGACGAGGGTGCCTCTGAGGGTGGTCTTGGGGTCGGTGTGGATCTGGAAGTGCAGGTGTTGGTCGTGATACGGATGGTGTTCTTGTGGACGATGGCGATGCCTCCTCCAGTCTGGTTGACGCGGTCCCTCCGGGCGATCTTGTATCCGTCCGGGATGGCGATGGCGATGTCGGGCGCTGAGGAGGCGTTCATCCAGGTTTCCGTGAGGAAGGCGACGTCTGGAGATGTAGTGTCGATCAGGTTCCAGAGTTGGACGGCGTGTCTGTGGACGGAGCGAGTGTTGAGCAGGATGCACTTCAGGTGGTTGCTGCTGGTGTTCGGCTTGGTGGGGGCTGGTGGAGTGCAGGTCCGAAGGCAGGTGTACTTGCAGGAGTGGCAGCTGAAGGGTCCGTGGGTGCGTCTCGGGGTGGCTCGGTAGCATCCCGGGATTCGGCCGGTGTTGAGTGCGTTCAGTTCGGTGGAGTTGTAGGTCCGGCGGGTGGGGTGGCCTCTGCGGGGGCCAGGGGGTCTGGCGCTGGGCGGGGTACAGGCGCGGACGGGCGCAGACGGGCTTACCTTTGTCGCACCTTCGGCGCTCAATCGGTGCTCCCGCTGCACGGCGCTCAGGGGGCGTCATAAGTGAGGAGCCGGGAGGGCGGGTCAGCTGGGTGGCGGGAGCGGGGCGGCCAATGGGCAGGAGGGGGGTGGAGTCGGCGGAGGTCTGTGGCGGGAAGGAGGTCTGAGGGCGGCTCAGCGGCGGCTGGGTCGTCCGGCGGACGGGAGGAGACACAAGGTAGGGGGACGGCAGCAGAGGGGGGGAAAGGGGTACACAGAGGGCAAACAGGCAAAAAAGAAGGGAAAAACGAATGTAGCAGCAGAGGGGAAAAGGAAAACGACGAAGGCAACAACGAGGCAGCAGGAGGGGGGAAAAGTTACAGAAGGCAGCAACGAGGCAGCAGAGCAGGGCTCAGGCAGGCAGCGGGCAGGAGCAGCGGAGTGGGGGCGACCTCGCCTGGTGAAGGCTCAGCGGTCCATGGTTTATGAAAGTACCCTTTTAGCCTGCTGAATAGCATAACGCGACAGGCTGTGTTACTTCAAGTTTTCTGCTTTACTGAAAGTGTTTAATGAAATGTTTCATCAATTTACAGGAAATGCATTTTGAAAGGCGTACATGAACTGTTTCAATGAGATACTTTAATGAAATGCTCATGATTTGCTAATGCATTAATTGCTTTGATCTAAAGCCTATATAAAAGATCTTGATTTACAAACACAACTACTGGTGTGGTCTCCATTATTGCGCCCACTTCGTGTCTCAGTGGATGAGTGTGTTAAGTAGCTGCTTTACACGCAAGCC
The DNA here is from genome assembly GCF_964263255.1 of Lissotriton vulgaris. NCBI lineage: Eukaryota > Metazoa > Chordata > Amphibia > Caudata > Salamandridae > Lissotriton > Lissotriton vulgaris. The sequence continues at coordinate 7,713,958 of NC_141694.1, forward strand.
CCTGGCTGCCTTCCTGCTCGAGCCAAGCTACCCGCCCGAGAACTGGTGGTCCCAGTTCTTACAAATTGTAATTGTGATGAAGGTAGGCTGACAGGGATTCAACAACAGGGTGGACGGTCCACGTGGCCCCAGGATGGAAACAGATCAAGTGTGAAGTGTCAAATGAGAAAAAGAGAAGTTGTTAATGAGAACAGATTGGCACAATTTAAAAGATATATTAAAGGGTAATGGACATGGTGTGATTTGAGACCTGTCTGCTGGGTGGTCTGGAGGGGTACCATTTGTACCTTTAACTGGGGGGCAGGATTGTCAGTGGAGACATCCTGAAGGACCGTAGGGGTCTGGGGTACGACCAGTGGACAAGAAAGATTTCTATCTCCAGGGCACAACTAACAGTCACGGATCGTCTCTTCTGCATAATATTATACTCCATACATGTACCACTGTTTACTGTTTATCGTTTTTTTCACAATTGCAGAGCCCCAGCACCACCCCACCCCACCCCCCCTTCCTCGGTAGAGAGCAGCCCAGCATGGGTCACCCATCCAGAGGATGAGGTGTCAGCCACGTTCTTGGTATGCGCCATCTCATCATTGCGGAAGATCTTGCAGGCGTATCCGAAGGCCAGTAGTTCGGCCTTAGGCCCGAGGGGCGCGGGAGCCACATGCTCGGGTGCAGCAGCCAGTGCCACCGCCGGCTGCTTCATAGCGCTCTTCTTTGGCCCTACTATGTACATTGCGCCGTCTAGATGAAAGAAGGGCCCGGACCGCCGCAGCTGTCACCCAAGAACTGCACAGTCCACCCCCAGAAGTTGTCGCCGGAAGTCACTCTTCAGCCATTTTGGTTTCAGACCCGTTTCCCAGAAACAAAATGGCCCGTTAGCCACTTCCGAGATGACACGGCGCCAAGTGCCGCAGATTCGTCAATCTGTTCAAGCCAACTGAAGCAACCAATGCTGCAAAGCCTTCTGCTAAAATCATCAGCTTACACTTGCGCATAAACTGCCATTCCAGGGTCACGAAAGATATCACTCTCTCTAAAGCTAATAAAACAAGCATTTGCAATGCAATAGGACTCGCATTCAGGCGAGACCTATGACATTGCAAACGGGAGTGCGGGAGGGCGAGAAGGCACTAACAATGGGAGGGCGGGTGGGGGGCGGGAAGGCATGGGAAGAAAATAGTGCTCACAATCCAATAACACATGCCGTGCAAAACTCGAAGTAAAGGGGCCAGTAGCCATGAAAGGATACAAATGGCCGAAATTTTTTTTATTTTTTTTATGAAGACCCTCACCCACCAACCTAGTTGGTGGCATGCTTCATCATCAGGTCTCACCCAAGGCACCGAGTGCACCTCGGGTGTGCTTCGAAGCCTGGTTACAGCAGAGCAGGTTTTTGTGTTGTGAGTGTGCAGTGAAGGTGAGTTGTGTGTGAGTTAAAAAATGTCCACTGGGTCCCAGAATTCAAAAGACTATTTTAATGTTGGACCCTTGCCATTGATTAAAAACTGAGAAGTGGATATCAGTGGAGATAATTAATGATCCGATATCTGGAATGGTCAACATGTTTCAGCCAGGTTTCAGTGTTAAACAGGCTTTCATCAGGTCTTATGTGTGTGAATTTGAAAGGTTGTCTAAAGGTAATAATATATTTTGAAACAGCTATGTTGCGCACACACTAAGGTGTAATATGTGGAAGAGGATGTTTTCCTCTAATGGCTCATTTCTCTGAACATTTCAGGAATGTGGCCCATGAGTTCCGTGGGGGGCCCGACCTATAGTCACACTTTTGTCAAAGTCTGAGGCCTGCTTCCTGTACCTGCTGCAGCCACGGAGTTCCTAGGCCTTGGGGTGGGCCTAGGGATGGCCAGCTCAGTTGGGGTGGGCCTTTGGATGGGCAGCTCAGCTGGGGTGTGCCTGGAATGGGCCTTGGGGTGGGCAGGTCAGCTGTAGTGGACCTTGGTTGGGTCTTGGTGGCAGGTCAGTTAGGATGGGCCCTGGGATTGTCCTGGGGAAGGCCTTGAGGTGGGCTTTGGGGTGGGTCTGCACAATCCTCAATGGAAGTGGACTCAGGGAGAGGTTGTCAGGACGCATTGCTTATGTTTATGGCTGAGCGTGGGTGGTTCTTGGGGTTGGCTTTGGAAAGGGCAGCTGAGATGGGGTGGGCCTTGGGGTGGGCAGTTGAACTGGGGTGGGCCTGGGGATGGACAGCTCAACCAGGGTGGGCTTTGGGGTAGACTTTGGCATGAGCCTTGATGTGGGCATCTGAGCTGGGGGCCTTGGGATGGGTCTGCACAAGCCTCCATGGAGAGTGGACTCAGGTGGAGGGTTGTCAGGAGGCATGGCTTACATTTATGGCTCAGCGTGAATGGGCCTTGGAATGGGAAGCTGAGCTGGGGTGGACTTTGGGGCGGGCTTTGGGATGATCAGTTCAGTTTGGGTGGGCCTTGTGATGAGCAGTTCATCCGAGGGGCCTTGGAGTGGACAGCAGAGCAGGCTTGAGCTTGAGGTGGGCCTTGGGTCTGGCAGACCGTCTGGGGTGAGCCTTGGGGTGGGCAGGTCAGCTGAGGTGAGGGCTGAGGTAGGCCTTGGAGTAGGCCTTGGAATGGGCCTTGGCTTGGGCAGCTGAGCTGGCGTGGGGCTTGGGGTAGGCAGCTGAGCTGTGGTGGGCCTTGGAATGGGTCCTTGGCCCGTATCCCAAGCCAGTGTGGACAGTGGACTCAGGGAGAGGGTTGTCAGGAGGCATTGCTTATCTTTATGGCTCAGGGGGGTGCGATACTCCAAACCTGCCTATGCTGAGTTCACTCCAAGGACAGGCTGGTGGTTTTCACTGAGTGGCTTATGGCTTTGTAGCACTGAATGCACCATGTTACGGCACCCCGAAAATGAAACTGCATTACCTAGTGGTCCTTGAGATCTGACATTGGCGGTGGTAGCCGCCATTTTGGCCCGTCGAGTATAGTTTCATGGTATCTTTGAGATCTGACATTGGCGGTGGCAGCCGCCATGTTGGCTCGTCTGGTAGAACTTCATGGTGTCCTTGAGATCTAATGTTGTTTGGCGGTGGCAGCCGCCATCTTTGCCTGTTGGGTGTAGTTTAATGATGTCCGTGAGATCTCACGTTGGCGGTGGCAGCGCCGTCTTGGACCGTTGCTTATAGTTTCATGGGGTCCTTGACATCTTACATTGACGGTGGCAGCCGCCATCTTGGACTGTTGAGTATAGTTTCATGGTGTCCTTGCGATCTTACGTTGTTTGGCGGTGGCAGTCGCCATCTTTGCCTGTTGGGTATAGTTTCATGGTGTCCTTGAGATCTAATGTTGTTTGGCGGTGGCAGCCGCCATCTTTGCCTGTTGGGTATAGTTTAATGATGTCCGTGAGATCTCACGTTGGCGGTGGCAGCTGCCATCTTGGACCGTTGCTTATAGTTTCATGAGGTCCTTGAGATCTTACGTTGACCGTGGCAGCCGCCATCTTGGACTGTTGAGTATAGTTTCATGGTGTCCTTGCGATCTCACGTTGTTTGGCGGTGGCAGCCGCCATCTTGGCCCATTGGGTATAGTTTCATGGGGTCCTTGAGATCTTACGTTGACCGTGGCAGCCGCCATCTTGGCCCATTGGGTATAGTTTCATGGTGTCCTTGCGATCTCACGTTGCTTGGCGGTGGCAGCCGCCATCTTGGCCCGTTGGGTATAGTTTCATGGTGTCATTGCTAGGCAATCATGCTACAGTGTTGCTGCCGCCAGGACCTTGCACTTAGATTCTTTATTTGCTGTGTAGAACAAATACCTCCCCGTGGAGAACAGTTTGTGAACACAGAGGAACATTCCGGAAACCTTGTTGTGCTTGAAACTGAACTTTGAGCAGCTTTGCACATTTATTTACACTGTGTAATACTTTAGAAACTTTATAAATTGCTGCATTTAAATGTTTCATCTCAGCAAGGGGACAGGACGAATTATCCCATCCAGACCATAATTGTTTATGAAATACATATATGATTCTGCGTGTGGTACTTGGCCAGTCATACATGTGTTACTAATGACAAGAATCACAGAATATTGATAATTATTGAGTATGTTTCAGTAACACAAGGGACTTCACGCAGCTTGAGGAGCATTTCACGTCAACACAGGATGAGAGTGGGGGAACATATACGTAGTTATTAAATGTTTTATGGTTCAGTTTCAGGTATTGTGGCTACAAACGATGGACAGAATGCTGAATGAATCAAACACTCACCCCCATGTACAGATCTGGGCTATTCCACCGCAGTGCTAAGGGGGTGGGGCGGCCGCGCGGCGGGCCGTGCTGGTGACGGAACCGCTCCGTCACCAGCCGCGGTTGAGCTGTGCTCATGATGGAGCGGTTCCGTCATGGCCCCGCCCACTCAATAGAACGCGCCGCGCAGGCGCGGCGGCAGGGCCATGACGGAACCGCTCCGTCATCAGCACAGCGCCACCGCAGCTGATGACGGAGCGGTTCCGTCATCAGCACGGATAGGGCTAAATCCATTGTTCTTTGGCTCACTTCGACACCCCAGTTTAGACCTGGCCATATGCAAATCAGTCTTGACCCTGCGCCCAATAAGAACAGTCCAGCCCAAACTGCCAGGCCAGGTCCTCCCTGGACCGGAAACAAGCATCCTAGGACCGATCTTGGGGTATCACCCCTTATCAGCCAGGATAACTTGAATCAAAAGGTAAGGATTAGGCTATCTCTTTCTTTACTATAAACAAACACCAGCCAATACGAATTTTTTTACAATAAAACTATCATTCCCAGAATGCTTTGCACATGTTCCATAACAACCATAGAGACTAGCCCTCTATATGTGTCTTGCCCCGTGAGCACTTCCTCTTTCTTTGCCCGACGAGCAGAGTCCAAACTTAAAGTGACCCTTATCCACAGAAGAACCGTAGAAACCGAACTTCAACTGGAATCGTGAAACAAACATCCATCGTAATCCCGGAGACAATAGAACAAGTCCTCCATTAAGGATGTATGTCAGTACAACGCGATCATTTTGATTGCGGTACTTTACAATACGGTTTTCACAACGCAAGTCGTGACAACGTGCGTTGGAGGGCACTGGATTGTGGAATAATTTAATTTTCTATTCCAACTCCAGCCCACGTAACAGTAGGGAAGGTGTTGGAATAGAAAATCAAACTATTCCTTAAGCAAGAACGCCATCCAGCGCAAGTCGTAGTAATGACTTGCGTTGTGATGGCTGCGTCGTAAACACCGCGTTGTAAAGGATGTTTCCCTCCATTAAGCACCATACGATTGATTATTCGCCTTTCTTTCTAGTCCGCACCTGAAATAGAAGCGAGACTTGTAATAATTGCCATAACCTTAGTCACAGGGAGGGTAAACATGGCATAAACAGCATTAAATGCTATGTGGGCGGGATAATCCTCGCCTCCGTGTCCTTAATAGAATTGAAAATTTTTGGTGCGAATGCTAGAAATTTTTTTAATCCATTACAGGACCGGAGGCTCCGGATTATGCTAGTTTAACGCTTATCTAGAACTACATAAGCAACATCGCCCACAGGTTTGTAATAAAACTGTTTAAATGTAGAACTAGACGACCAATCAGCCGCTTTCATGATATCATGGATACTAGTTCCAAGTATAAAAGACTTTGAGGCCATGGCGCCTCTGACTGAATGCGCGCCAAACAACTCTGCGTCAGTGCCCGCCTCCGACGTAACAAACCTGAGCCACCTGGCAATCGTAGCAGAGGTAACCGGCTAGAAGGGCTTTTGCAAAGCTATTAACAGATATAGGTGTGAGATCAGCATCACTGCAGATATAGGTGTGAGATCACCTTCACTGCAGATATAGGTGTGAGATCAGCATCACTGCAGATATTTGGAATACCTACGTGCTCCATACGGGAGTTTGAGCTCTGGGCTTTGTAAATTACAACGCCTTTTATTTATGTTTTAAAAACGAAAACAAAAATAAAAGGCATTGTCCTTTACAATGTCAATAGCTCAAACTGGTGTAAATGCAAGACCTGTTGCATTGCAGATGCTTGTTTGTTTCCTCTTTAGCCAACCTCCACAGTATCACTAAACAACCATTGGCAAAGCCAACAGTTCCAAAAGGCAAGGCCTGTGGCTTTGTTTATTCCTCTTCCTTCCAGTAATGAAGGAGCCTGGGGGTGTGGAGGGGGGGGGGGGGGGGGGTCCAGAGATGAGACAGCACAGCCCCCAGCAGACCCCCCCCCCCCTCGGACCAGAGCCGCAGAAGTGAACATTTCCCACTGATGTCTCTCCTGAGTCCTGAGCAGGCAGTCTCTAGCCGGAGGGTGAGGGGGGTGTACTTGTGACAGTCATTTCCGGTCCCTGGTGTTGTTGGCAGGTGCGTGGGTGCAGGCGGGAGGGGGCAGGGGCTCGACACCACTGCCCTGACGCCTGTTTACTTTGCCAAAGTTTGTCTGCCTCCATGTCAGAGGGGGCGGGGCGAGTGGGGGCGGGGGAGGGGGGAGGAGGGGAGAGGAGGGCTCCGGAGACCAGGAAACGAGAGGGCTGGAGGCGAGGGGGGGGCAAGAGAAAGAGGGTGAGGGTGAGGAAGAGGAAGAGGGCAGGAGGTGGGGGGAGAGGTTTGGAATGTTGGAGAGGGGGCTGTAAAGTGAGAATGAGAGAGAGGTGTGTAGGGGGCGTGTGAGGTGAAAGGAGGTGGCCTAACGGCTAGAGCGGTGGACTTCCAATCTGGGTAACCGGGTTCAAGTCTTGGCAGAGACCCACATCACCCTGTGATTCTGGACAAATCCCTTCCTCTCCCGGTGCCTGACAACCCAATACCTTCAGGTCATGTTTGCGCCATATAAAACTCGGTAAAATATTTTTTTTTTAAAGGGAGGGAGGGGTGCAAGGGAAGAACTGAAGTATGAGAGGATGCAAGGGGGTTGGGAGGGGGTGGGGTGTGAGTAGTGGGTTGGGCGTGGGAGGGTCTGCCCCAACACTCCTCGGTCACATTGACAGACAGGGCGTGGCTGCCCTACCACTGCTGGGCCTCTCAGCTGCCTTTGACACAGTAACACCCGACCCTACTACCTACCGGGTCTGAGGGACGACCCCAGGCCAGGCTACCCACAGACAGGCCGGGGCCTGCGCCGAGGGGGGGGGGGGGGGGGGGGGGGTGTCCCAGCCGCCTGTCTCATTGGCTCCTGGGTGAGGTCGACCTCAGCACACCTCACAGGGTGGATGGACCGCCCCTCGGCAGCGATTACTTCCATTGGCCGGAAGGCGAGGCTGCCCTTCCCACTGGAGCTTCCCATTGGCTGGCGGGGTGGGCGGAGCTGCCCTAGAGTGTATAAAGCTTGGAGAGGGCTGCTGCCGCCTCAGTATCCAAAACTCACCACTGTCAGAAGGCATCTGAGAGGCGAAGACAAGAGGTAGCCAAAACTCACCACTGTCAGAAGGCATCTGAGAGGCTCGCTCGCCACCACTGGGAGTGCCGGACCCCTTGCACCGCCACAGCCGCGCCATGGTGGACAGCGTCTACCGGACCCGCTCCCTGGGGGTGGCCGCCGAGGGGCTGCCAGACCAGTACGCGGATGGCAAGGCGGCCAAAGTGTGGCAGCTGTATATAGGCGACACCCGCAGCCGCACGGACGAGTACCGCAGCTGGCTGGTGGCCCTGCTCCGGGGGCACGGCTGCCGCAGCGTGCTGGACGTGGCCTGTGGCACCGGGTGAGCGACTCTTGTGATATGATGTAATGTAAGGTGGCATACTAGGACTTATAACACACTCAAAACTATGATGCCTGCCGCTGGTAGGAGCGGCTTCTGGAGCGCACCCAACGTGCCCTGCGGCGCCGGGGGTGCGCCACAGCGCCAGAAATGCACGATTTATAACATAACATGTATTTGTAAAGCACACGTTCACCCATGGGCATCTTGGCGCTGACTAACATATGTTTACTGTTACCCATCTCAATGGTACTCACTTTATCGGCATCAGAAGGATGAAAGGCTGAGTGGGCCCGGCGGGGTTTGAACCTGTGACCATGAGGTCTGACTCAGGCCACTGAGGGCGCACTTGTCTGGCTGCTCTGCCTGGGAGGTGCCAGGGCGGGTGAGGTACCTCAGTGAGTTAGGGGGTTGATGGTGAAAATGTCCTCACCCTTCAGGGCACCTGATGCAATCCTGCTCATTACAGTCAATCAATCAATCAGTGACACTTATAAAGCGCGCTACATACCCGTAGGGTCTCAAGGCGCTGGGGGGGGGGGGAGCCGCTACTGCTCGAACAGCCAGGTCTTCAGCTTCTTCCTGAAGGAGAGGTGGTCTTGGGTCAGGCGCAGGTCGGTCGGGAGGGAGTTCCAGGTCTTGGCGGCCAGGTAGGAGAAGGACCTTCCTCCTGTAGTCGCTCTTCGGATGCGGGGGACGGCGGCGAGGGCGTGGTTGGCTGATCGGAGGTGGCGTTTGGGAGCGTAGAAGTTGACTCGGCTGTTGAGGTAGCTCGGGCCTTGGTCGTGTAGGGCTTTGTGTGCGTGGGTGAGGAGGCAGACAGCGCAGTGAAACAAACCTGCAATAGAAGGCTCTATGAACAGTGCACATCTCTGCTGCATTCTACCTTTCTGTAGTGCCTGGTACCCCTGACAGCACTTCTGGGGGGTGAACAAGGAGCACCTTTGCTCATAGAGTGGGGGGTTTCAGTGTTCCCTCTGGGGGAGAGGGTGGTGGGGTGTCTGCGGTGTCCAGGGGTGTCTGTGGTCTTCCTGGGAAGTCTGTGGTTTTCCTGGGAAGTCTGTGGTTTTCCTGGGGGGTCTGTGGTTTTCCTGGGGGGTCTGTGGTTTTCCTGGGGGGTCTGTTGTTTTCCTGGTGTGACTGTGTTTTCCTGGTGTGTCTGTAGTTTTCCTGGTGTGTCTGTAGTTTTCCTGGGTTGTCTGTGGTTTTCCTGGGGTGTCTGTGGTTTTCTAGGGGGGTCTGTGGTTTTCCTGGTGGGTCTGTGGTGTCCAGGGGTATTGTGAAAGACGAGTCCAGAGGCTCTGGTGACCCCACACCCCGTGCACAGCTGTGCTGCTGCTGCACGTGGATCTGACGCTGTGGTCTATGCGCCGAGGAATGGGTGTTTGCCAGGCCGCGCTGTGCATGCTGGGACTTGTAGTTCTCCATGTATAATTGTAATGATAGACGTGCCTTCCAGAGACGGATCGAGGCTGTTTTATATTCTGAGTATAAATGTGAAATTCTCCTTCAAATGCATTTTTCAAAAAAGATAAACCTGTTTGTTCTCCAGACGCTCCTGAAGCAAAGCCCCCCCTCCCCCCCTGCTCAGGCCCAGCGGCTGAGAGCAGCGGCGGCTCTGCCTCCCCCTCCCTGCCCCCCCCCCCACGGGAGGGAGGTGGCCGGGCCCTGGGCCTGCCGGCCTGTGATTGGCCCGATACAGCCCCCCTCCCCCCCTCCCAAAATAACTTTCCCAAAGTGGCCTTGTAAACCCGGGGGGGGCGGGGTAAACATTGCCCCATCCACTGCTATTTGTTTGATTTATTTAATCCGATTGGACCTCGCGTCGGAGCCACAAGAGGAGCGGGGGCGACCCGGGGTCCGCAGAGGACAGACGGACACAAGGGGACAGACAGAGAAACCCTACACTCACCTGAGGCTGCAGGGAATGACGGGGGGGCCAGGGGAGTGCAGCGCCCCTGCAGACCCCGGGGTCAGGGTCACGTCTGCGCGGGGGGGGGGGGGGGTAAGCAGGCCTCGAGGGGGCGCTGACCCCCGAGGCTCGAACCCGGATCTCCAGCACCAGAGTCGGCAGCTCTGGCCGTTAGGCCACATCCTCTCCGGTTGCACACACGGGGCTGGTCGTGGTTCTGGAGAGACCCCCAGGCGGTGCCGGAGATGGCCGTGGGGGGCGGGGGCGTGGAGGGGGTAGAATGACTGCCCCCCCATGCGCAGCGCGTTTCCCGGCCTTTCATGCAACAAACCGGTGCATTCTGGGAGTTGTAGTGCTAAGGGGGGAGGGGCGCACTCGCCCCTTTGTGGTCTCTGCCCTCCTGGGGGTAGTGTGACGACACCAGCCGCCCCCCTTCCCCCGGTGCGGCCTCGAAGCGCCTCTGGCCCCCCAGAGCCTCCCACGGGCCCCAGGTGGGGGAGGGGGGGGGGGGAGAGGGCGTCTGCCCCTTCATGGAGCCTTGGGGGGTGAAGGTCAAAGGGCAGCCTCTGACCCTGGGGCCGGGTCATGCAGGTACCCCCCCCCCCCCACACACACACACACTCTTACAGCCTCATACAGACACTCAGAGCAGGCATGGAACAGGCAGTGCAAGCTTCATACAGACACACAGAGCAGGCATGGAAGAGGCAGTGCAAGCTTCCCACAGACACACAGAGCAGGCATGGAACAGGCAGTGCAAGCTTCCCACAGACACACAGAGCAGGCATGGAACAGGCAGTGCAAGCTTCCCAGACACACAGAGCAGACATGGAACAAGCAGTGCAAGCTTCCCAGACACACAGAGCAGGCATGGAACAGGCAGTACAAGCTTCATACAGACACACAGAGCAGGCATGACCAGGCCGTGCAAGCCTCCCACAGACACACAGAGCAGGCATGGACCAGGCAGTGCAAGCTTCCCACAGATACACAGAGCAGGCATGGAACAGGCAGTGCAAGCTTCATACAGACACACAGAGCAGGCATGACCAGGCCGTGCAAGCCGCCCACAGACACACAGAGCAGGCATGGAACAGGCAGTACAAGCTTCATACAGACACACAGAGCAGGCATGACCAGGCCGTGCAAGCCTCCCACAGACACACAGAGCAGGCATGGACCAGGCAGTGCAAGCTTCCCACAGATACACAGAGCAGGCATGGAACAGGCAGTGCAAGCTTCATACCGACACACAGAGCAGGCATGGAACAGGCAGTGCAAGCTTCATAGACACGCAGAGCAGCCATGGAACAGGCAGTGCAAGCTTCCCAGACACACAGAGCAGACATGGAACAGGCAGTGCAAGATTCCCACAGACACACAGAGCAGGCATGGAACAGGCAGTGCAAGCTTCCCAGACACACAGAGCAGGCATGGAACAGGCGGTGCAAGCTTCCCACAGACTCAAAGGACAGGCATGGAACAGGCAGTGCAAGCTTCATACAGACACACAGAGCAGGCATGGAACAGGCAGTGCAAGCTTCCCAGACACACAGAGCAGGCATGGAACAGGCAGTGCAAGCTTCCCACAGACACACAGAGCAGGCATGGAACAGGCAGTGCAAGCTTCCCACAGACACACAGAGCAGGCATGGAACAGGCAGTGCAAGCTTCCCAGACACTCAGAGCAGGCATGGAACAGGCAGTGCAAGCTTCCCAGACACACAGAGCAGGCATGGAACAGGCAGTGCAAGCTTCCCACAGACACACAGAGCAGGCATGGAACAGGCAGTGCAAGCTTCCCAGACACTCAGAGCAGGCATGGAACAGGCAGTGCAAGCTTCCCAGACACACAAAGCAGGCATGGAGCAGGCAGTGCAAGCTTCATACAGACACACAGAGCAGGCATGGAACAGGCAGTGCAAGCTTCATACCGACACACAGAGCAGGCATGGAACAGGCAGTGCAAGCTTCATAGACACGCAGAGCAGCCATAGAACAGGCAGTGCAAGCTTCCCAGACACACAGAGCAGACATGGAACAGGCAGTGCAGGCTTCATACAGACACACAGAGCAGGCATGGAACAGGCAGTGTAAGCTTCATAGACACGCAGAGCAGCCATGGAACAGGCAGTGCAAGCTTCCCAGACACACAGAGCAGACATGGAACAGGCAGTGCAGGCTTCCCACAGACACACGGAGCAGCCATGGAACAGGCAGTGCAAGCTTCCCAGACACACAGAGCAGGCATGGACCAGGCAGTGCAAGCTTCCCACAGAGCAGGCATGGAACAGGCAGTGCAAGCTTCATACAGACACACAGAGCAGGCATGGAACAGGCAGTGCAAGCTTCACACAGAGCAGGCATGGAACAGGCAGTGCAAGCTTCCCACAGACACAGAGCAGGCATGGAACAGGCAGTGCAAGCTTCCCAGACACACAGAGCAGGCATGGAACAGGCAGTGCAAGCTTCCCACAGAGCAGGCATGGAACAGGCAGTGCAAGCTTCATACAGACAAGCAGAGCAGGCATGGAACAGGCAGTGCAAGCTTCATAGACATGCAGAGCAGCCATGGAACAGGCAGTGCAAGCTTCCCAGACACACAGAGCAGACATGGAACAAGCAGTGCAAGCTTCCCAGACACACAGAGGAGGCATGGAACACGCAGTGCAAGCTTCATACAGGCACACAGAGCAGGCATGGAACAAGCAGTGCAAGCTTCCCAGACACACAGAGGAGGCATGGAACAGGCAGTGCAAGCTTCACACAGAGCAGGCATGGAACAGGCAGTACAAGCTTCCCACAGACATACAGAGCAGGCATGGAACAGGCAGTGCAAGCTTCATACAGACACACAGAGCAGGCATGGAACAGGCAGTGCAAGCTTCCCACAGACACACAGAACAGGCATGGAACAGGCAGTGCAAGCTTCATAGACGCGCAGAGCAGCCATGGAACAGGCAGTGCAAGCTTCCCAGACACACAGAGCAGACATGGAACAGGCAGTGCAAGCTTCCCAGACAGCGCAGGCATGGAACAGGCAGTGCAAGCTTCATACAGACACACAGAGCAGGCATGGAACAGGCAGTGCAAGCTTCCCCCAGACACGCAGAGCAGGCATGGAACAGGCAGTGCAGGCTTCCCACAGACACACAGAGCAGCCATGGAACAGGCAGTGCAAGCTTCCCAGACACACAGAGCAGGCATGGACCAGGCAGTGCAAGCTTCCCACAGACTCACAGAGCAGGCATGGAACAGGCAGTGCAAGCTTCATACAGACACACAGAGCAGGCATGGAACAGGCAGTGCAAGCTTCCCAGACACACAGAGCAGACATGGAACAGGCAGTGCAAGCTTCCCACAGACACACAGAGCAGGCATGGAACAGGCAGTGCAAGCTTCCCAGACACTCAGAGCAGGCATGGAACAGGCAGTGCAAGCTTCCCAGACACACAAAGCAGGCATGGAACAGGCAGTGCAAGCTTCATACAGACACACAGAGCAGGCATAGAACAGGCAGTGCAAGCTTCATACCGACACACAGAGCAGGCATGGAACAGGCAGTGCAAGCTTCATAGACACGCAGAGCAGGCATGGAACAGGCAGTGCAAGCTTCATACAGACACACAGAGCAGGCATGGAACAGGCAGTGCAAGCTTCCCACAGACACACAGAGCAGGCATGGAACATGCACTGCAAGCTTCCCACAGACACAAGGCAGGCATGGAACAGGCAGTGCAAGCTTCCCAGACACACAGAGCAGGCATGGAACAGGCAGTGCAAGCTTCATACAGACACACAGAGCAAGCATGGAACAGGCAGTGCAAGCTTCATACAGACACACAGAGCAGGCATGGAACAGGCAGTGCAAGCTTCATAGACACGCAGAGCAGCCATGGAACAGGCAGTGCAAGCTTCCCAGACACACAGAGCAGGCATGGAACAGGCAGTGCAAGCTTCACACAGAGCAGGCATGGAACAGGCAGTGCATGCTTCCCACAGACATACAGAGCAGGCATGGAACAGGCAGTGCAAGCTTCATACAGACACACAGAGCAGGCATGGAACAGGCAGTGCAAGCTTCATACAGACACACAGAGCAGGCATGGAACAGGCAGTGCAAGCTTCCCAGACACGCAGAGCAGGCATGGAACAGGCAGTGCAAGCTTCATACAGACACACAGAGCAGGCATGGAACAGGCAGTGCAAGCTTCATACAGACACACAGAGCAGGCATGGAACAGGCAATGCAAGCTTCCCAGACACACAGAGCAGACATGGAACAGGCAGTGCAGGCTTCATACAGACACACAGAGCAGGCATGGAACAGGCAGTGCAAGCTTCATAGACACGCAGAGCAGCCATGGAGCAGGCAGTGCAAGCTTCCCACAGACACACAGAGCAGGCATGGAACAGGCAGTGCAAGCTTCATACAGACACACAGAGCAGGCATGGAACAGGCAGTGCAAGCTTCCCACAGACACACAGAGCAGGCATGGAACAGGCACTGCAAGCTTCCCACAGACACAGAGCAGGCATGGAACAGGCAGTGCAGGCTTCCCACAGACACACGGAGCAGCCATGGAACAGGCAGTGCAAGCTTCCCAGACACACAGAGCAGGCATGGACCAGGCAGTGCAAGCTTCCCACAGAGCAGGCATGGAACAGGCAGTGCAAGCTTCATACAGACACACAGAGCAGGCATGGAACAGGCAGTGCAAGCTTCACACAGAGCAGGCATGGAACAGGCAGTGCAAGCTTCCCACAGACACAGAGCAGGCATGGAACAGGCAGTGCAAGCTTCCCAGACACACAGAGCAGGCATGGAACAGGCAGTGCAAGCTTCCCACAGAGCAGGCATGGAACAGGCAGTGCAAGCTTCATACAGACAAGCAGAGCAGGCATGGAACAGGCAGTGCAAGCTTCATAGACATGCAGAGCAGCCATGGAACAGGCAGTGCAAGCTTCCCAGACACACAGAGCAGACATGGAACAAGCAGTGCAAGCTTCCCAGACACACAGAGGAGGCATGGAACACGCAGTGCAAGCTTCATACAGGCACACAGAGCAGGCATGGAACAAGCAGTGCAAGCTTCCCAGACACACAGAGGAGGCATGGAACAGGCAGTGCAAGCTTCACACAGAGCAGGCATGGAACAGGCAGTACAAGCTTCCCACAGACATACAGAGCAGGCATGGAACAGGCAGTGCAAGCTTCATACAGACACACAGAGCAGGCATGGAACAGGCAGTGCAAGCTTCCCACAGACACACAGAACAGGCATGGAACAGGCAGTGCAAGCTTCATAGACGCGCAGAGCAGCCATGGAACAGGCAGTGCAAGCTTCCCAGACACACAGAGCAGACATGGAACAGGCAGTGCAAGCTTCCCAGACAGCGCAGGCATGGAACAGGCAGTGCAAGCTTCATACAGACACACAGAGCAGGCATGGAACAGGCAGTGCAAGCTTCCCCCAGACACGCAGAGCAGGCATGGAACAGGCAGTGCAGGCTTCCCACAGACACACAGAGCAGCCATGGAACAGGCAGTGCAAGCTTCCCAGACACACAGAGCAGGCATGGACCAGGCAGTGCAAGCTTCCCACAGACTCACAGAGCAGGCATGGAACAGGCAGTGCAAGCTTCATACAGACACACAGAGCAGGCATGGAACAGGCAGTGCAAGCTTCCCAGACACACAGAGCAGACATGGAACAGGCAGTGCAAGCTTCCCACAGACACACAGAGCAGGCATGGAACAGGCAGTGCAAGCTTCCCAGACACTCAGAGCAGGCATGGAACAGGCAGTGCAAGCTTCCCAGACACACAAAGCAGGCATGGAACAGGCAGTGCAAGCTTCATACAGACACACAGAGCAGGCATAGAACAGGCAGTGCAAGCTTCATACCGACACACAGAGCAGGCATGGAACAGGCAGTGCAAGCTTCATAGACACGCAGAGCAGGCATGGAACAGGCAGTGCAAGCTTCATACAGACACACAGAGCAGGCATGGAACAGGCAGTGCAAGCTTCCCACAGACACACAGAGCAGGCATGGAACATGCACTGCAAGCTTCCCACAGACACAGAGCAGGCATGGAACAGGCAGTGCAAGCTTCCCAGACACACAGAGCAGGCATGGAACAGGCAGTGCAAGCTTCATACAGACACACAGAGCAAGCATGGAACAGGCAGTGCAAGCTTCATACAGACACACAGAGCAGGCATGGAACAGGCAGTGCAAGCTTCATAGACACGCAGAGCAGCCATGGAACAGGCAGTGCAAGCTTCCCAGACACACAGAGCAGGCATGGAACAGGCAGTGCAAGCTTCACACAGAGCAGGCATGGAACAGGCAGTGCATGCTTCCCACAGACATACAGAGCAGGCATGGAACAGGCAGTGCAAGCTTCATACAGACACACAGAGCAGGCATGGAACAGGCAGTGCAAGCTTCATACAGACACACAGAGCAGGCATGGAACAGGCAGTGCAAGCTTCCCAGACACGCAGAGCAGGCATGGAACAGGCAGTGCAAGCTTCATACAGACACACAGAGCAGGCATGGAACAGGCAGTGCAAGCTTCATACAGACACACAGAACAGGCATGGAACAGGCAATGCAAGCTTCCCAGACACACAGAGCAGACATGGAACAGGCAGTGCAGGCTTCATACAGACACACAGAGCAGGCATGGAACAGGCAGTGCAAGCTTCATAGACACGCAGAGCAGCCATGGAACAGGCAGTGCAAGCTTCCCACAGACACACAGAGCAGGCATGGAACAGGCAGTGCAAGCTTCATACAGACACACAGAGCAGGCATGGATCAGGCAGTGCAAGCTTCCCACAGACACACAGAGCAGGCATGGAACAGGCACTGCAAGCTTCCCACAGACACAGAGCAGGCATGGAACAGGCAGTGCAAGCTTCCCAGACACACAGAGCAGGCATGGAACAGGCAGTGCAAGCTTCATACAGACACACAGAGCAAGCATGGAACAGGCAGTGCAAGCTTCATACAGACACACAGAGCAGGCATGGAACAGGCAGTGCAAGCTTCATAGACACGCAGAGCAGCCATGGAACAGGCAGTGCAAGCTTCCCAAACACACAGAGCAGGCATGGAACAGGCAGTGCAAGCTTCATACAGACACACAGAGCAGGCATGGAACAGGCAGTGCAAGCTTCATAGACACGCAGAGCAGCCATGGAACAGGCAGTGCAAGCTTCCCAGACACACAGAGCAGACATGGAACAGGCAGTGTGTTAGACGGACCGGGAGGGTCGGCCGAGGACAAGGGGAGAGGTCTCCGGGGAGAGCCGTCTCCAGCGATCGTACAGACGAGTAACTTCCCCCCCACAGATGTGCACCACACAAAGATAAGGTTTAACGTTCTTTATATGCAATCTTTAAGTACGGTAGAATGGTACAAGGAGGTCTGGACTCAGGGGTCCCCTCGATTTTAGTCTCCTGGATGGGAAGGGGGTAGCGGGACAGTCTTATTACCAATCTGGTAGATGTGGTGATACGATGGATAGCTCACAATCCTCGAGCTCGGCGTTCTAGATGGTCGGGCCGCGGCGGAGCCAGCAGGTCCCGAGATGATCGAAGGTGACGACGGTCCGCGGCGGTGCCAGCAGGTCCCGGTGAAGATGGTAGTTACAACGGTCCGCGGCAGCGCCAGCAGGTCCCGACGAGGTTGAAGGATTCAGAAGGTTGCGGCAGCGCCAGCAGGCAAGACAATGGTTCGCAAGGCAGGACTACGGCAGCGCCTGTAGTCCGTCAAGGATGAGTTCGTCGCGGTGTCTCTCGACTCCAGGATACAACTGCCTTCCTGCTCTGGGGCCGCCCCAGTTATAGGTCTGGCGCCCTTTGATGTCCGGACCCTCGCACTTGGAGGTCGGGAGGTCCGGGATCAGGGAGTCCAGACACCCAGCAGGGGGGTGGAGCCAGCGCCCGGGGGAGCTGGGTGCGATCGGCACCTGGCGGGGGAGAGCCATCGACACTTCTTTCTCCCATTGACCTGCCAAGTGGGCCGTTCACCTCCTGGGTGGATGGTGGTGCCGGGATGTTGGGGCCTGGCCAGGCCCAGGGTTAGGGTCGATCTGAGGTCACGCGGCCTCGTGGTGCAGTGTCCAAGATGGCGGCCGGGCCGGCCGAGGGAGCTGGAAGGGATTCGGCTCCATGATACAGAGATGTCCGGGGGCAGGAGTCCCGCATGAGACGGGGTGCGGGTTGCTTCTGTGGGTAACATCTGGAGGACCGGGGCTCGGGCCCTGTCATGCGGGGAGGAGGCAAGCCCTTCACGTGGCCTGTCCAACACAGTGCAGGCTTCCCACAGACACACGGAGCAGCCATGGAACAGGCAGTGCAAGCTTCCCAGACACACAGAGCAGGCATGGACCAGGCAGTGCAAGCTTCCCACAGACACACAGAGCAGGCATGGAACAGGCAGTGCAAGCTTCATACAGACACACAGAGCAGGCATGGAACAGGCAGTGCAAGCTTCCCACAGACACACAGAGCAGGCATGGAACAGGCAGTGCAAGCTTCCCACAGACACACAGAGCAGGCATGGAACAGGCAGTGCAAGCTTCCCAGACACACAGAGCAGGCATGGACCAGGCAGTGCAAGCTTCCCACAGACACACAGAGCAGGCATGGAACAGGCAGTGCAAGCTTCCCACAGACATACAGAGCAGGCATGGAACAGGCAGTGCAAGCTTCATACAGACACACAGAGCAGGCATGGAACAGGCAGTGCAAGCTTCCCAGACACGCAGAGCAGGTATGGAACAGGCAGTGCAAGCTTCCCACAGACACACAGAGCAGACATGGAACAGGCAGTGCAAGCTTCCTACAGACACACAGAACAAGCATGGAACAGGCCGTGCAAGCTTCATAGACACGCAGAGCAGCCATGGAACAGGCAGTGCAAGCTTCCCAGACACACAGAGCAGACATGGAACAGGCAGTGCAAGCTTCCCAGACAGCGCAGGCATGGAACAGGCAGTGCAAGCTTCCCACAGACACGCAGAGCAGGCATGGAACAGGCAGTGCAGGCTTCCCAGACACACAGAGCAGGCATGGAACAGGCAGTGCAAGCTTCCCAGACACACAGAGCAGGCATGGACCAGGCAGTGCAAGCTTCCCACAGACTCACAGAGCAGACATGGAACAGGCAGCTTAAGCTTCATACAGACACACAGAGCAGGCATGGAACAGGCAGTGCAAGCTTCCCACAGACACACAGAGCAGGC
The DNA here is from genome assembly GCF_964263255.1 of Lissotriton vulgaris. Taxonomy (NCBI): domain Eukaryota; kingdom Metazoa; phylum Chordata; class Amphibia; order Caudata; family Salamandridae; genus Lissotriton; species Lissotriton vulgaris. The sequence continues at coordinate 7,732,843 of NC_141694.1, forward strand.
ATTGACCAGGCAGTGCAAGCTTCCCACAGACACACAGAGCAGGCATGGAACAGGCAGTGCAAGCTTCCCAGACACACAGAGCAGGCATGGACCAGGCAGTGCAAGCTTCCCACAGACACACAGAGCAGGCATGGAACAGGCAGTGCAAGCTTCATACAGACACACAGAGTAGGCATGGAACAGGCAGTGCAAGCTTCATACCGACACACAGAGCATGCATGGAACAGGCAGTGCAAGCTTCATAGACAAACAGAGCAGCCATGGAACAGGCAGTGCAAGCTTCCCAGACACACAGAGCAGACATGGAACAGGCAGTGCAAGCTTCCCAGACACACAGAGCAGGCATGGAGCAGGCAGTGCAAGCTTCATACAGACACACAGAGCAGGCATGAAACAAGCAGTGCAAGCTTTCCAGACACACAGAGCAGGCATGGAACAGGCACTGCAAGCTTCCCACAGACACACAGAGCAGGCATGGAACAGGCACTGCAAGCTTCCCACAGACACGCAGAGCAGGCATGGAACAGGCAGTGCAAGCTTCATACAGACACAGAGCAGACATGGAACAGGCAGTGCAAGCTTCATAGACACGCAGAGCAGCCATGGAACAGGCAGTGCAAGCTTCCCAGACACACAGAGCAGACATGGAACAGGCAGTGCAAGCTTCCCAGACACATAGAGCAGGCATGGAACAGGCAGTGCAAGCTTCATACAGACACACAGAGCAGGCATGGAACAAGCAGTGCAAGCTTCCCAGACACACAGAGCAGGCATGGAACAGGAAGTGCAAGCTTCCCACAGACACACAGAGCAGGCATGAAACAGGCAGTGCAAGCTTCCCACAGACATACAGAGCAGGCATGGAACAGGCAGTGAAAGCTTCCCACCGACACGCAGAGCAGGCATGGAACAGGCAGTGCAAGCTTCATACAGACACACAGAGCAGGCATGGAACAGGCAGTGCAAGCTTCCCACAGACACACGGAGCAGGCATGGAACAGGCAGTGCAAGCTTCCCACACAGAGCAGACCTGGAACAGGCAGCGCAAGCTTCATACAGACACACAGAGCAGGCATGGAACAGGCAGTGCAAGCTTCCCACAGACACACAGAGCAGGCATGAAACAGGCAGTGCAAGCTTCCCACAGACACACAGAGCAGGCATGGAACAGGCAGTGCAAGCTTCCCAGACACACAGAGCAGGCATGGAACAGGCAGTGCAAGCTTCCCACAGACACACAGAGCAGGCATGGACCAGGCAGTGCAAGCTTCCCACAGACACACAGAGCAGGCATGGAACAGGCAGTGCAAGCTTCATTCCGACACACAGAGCAGGCATGGAACAGGTAGTGCAAGCTTCATTCCGACACGCAGAGCAGCCATGGAACAGGCAGTGCAAGCTTCCCAGACACACAGAGCAGACATGGAACAGGCAGTGCAAGCTTCCCAGACACACAGAGCAGGCATGGAACAGGCAGTGCAAGCTTCATACAGACTCACAGAGCAGGCATGGAACAAGCAGTGCAAGCTTCCCAGACACACAGAGCAGGCATGGAACAGGCAGTGCAAGCTTCCCACGGACATACAGAGCAGGCATGGAACAGGCAGTGAAAGCTTCCCACAGACACGCAGAGCAGGCATGGAACAGGCAGTGCAAGCTTCATACAGACACACAGAGCAGGCATGGAACAGGCAGTGCAAGCTTCCCAGACACGCAGAGCAGGTATGGAACTGGCAGTGCAAGCTTCCCACAGACACACAGAGCAGGCATGGAACAGGCAGTGCAAGCTTCATACAGACACACAGAGCAGGCATGGAACAGGCAATGCAAGCTTCATAGACACGCAGAGCAGCCATGGAACAGGCAGTGCAAGCTTTCCAGACACACAGAGCAGACATGGAACAGGCAGTGCAAGCTTCCCAGACACACAGAGCAGGCATGGAACAGGCAGTTCAAGCTTCCCACACAGCGCAGGCATGGAACAGGCAGTGCAAGCTTCCCAGACACACAGAGCAGGCATGGAACAGGCAGTGCAAGCTTCCCAGACACACAGAGCAGGCATGGAACAGGCAGTGCAAGCTTCCCACAGACACACAGAGCAGGCATGGACCAGGCAGTGCAAGCTTCCCACAGACACACAGAGCAGGCATGGAACAGGCAGTGCAAGCTTCATTCCGACACACAGAGCAGGCATGGAACAGGTAGTGCAAGCTTCATTCCGACACGCAGAGCAGCCATGGAACAGGCAGTGCAAGCTTCCCAGACACACAGAGCAGACATGGAACAGGCAGTGCAAGCTTCCCAGACACACAGAGCAGGCATGGAACAGGCAGTGCAAGCTTCATACAGACACACAGAGCAGGCATGGAACAAGCAGTGCAAGCTTCCCAGACACACAGAGCAGGCATGGAACAGGCAGTGCAAGCTTCCCACGGACATACAGAGCAGGCATGGAACAGGCAGTGAAAGCTTCCCACAGACACGCAGAGCAGGCATGGAACAGGCAGTGCAAGCTTCATACAGACACACAGAGCAGGCATGGAACAGGCAGTGCAAGCTTCCCAGACACGCAGAGCAGGTATGGAACTGGCAGTGCAAGCTTCCCACAGACACACAGAGCAGGCATGGAACAGGCAGTGCAAGCTTCATACAGACACACAGAGCAGGCATGGAACAGGCAATGCAAGCTTCATAGACACGCAGAGCAGCCATGGAACAGGCAGTGCAAGCTTTCCAGACACACAGAGCAGACATGGAACAGGCAGTGCAAGCTTCCCAGACACACAGAGCAGGCATGGAACAGGCAGTTCAAGCTTCCCACACAGCGCAGGCATGGAACAGGCAGTGCAAGCTTCCCAGACACACAGAGCAGGCATGGAACAGGCAGTTCAAGCTTCCCAGACAGCGCAGGCATGGAACAGGCAGTGCAAGCTTCCCACAGACACACAGAGCAGGCATGGAACAGGCAGTGCAAGCTTCCCACAGACCCACAGAGCAGGCATGGAACAGGCAGTGCAAGCTTCCCACAGACACACAGAGCAGGCATGGAACAGGCAGTGCAAGCTTCATACAGACACACAGAGCAGGCATGGAACATGCAGTGCAAGCTTCCCACAGACACACAGAGCAGGCATGGACCAGGCAGTGCAAGCTTCCCACAGACACACAGAGCAGGCTTGGAACAGGCAGTGCAAGCTTCATACAGACACACAGAGCAGGCATGGAACAGGCAGTGCAAGCTTCCCAGAAACACAGAGCTGGCATGGAACAGGCAGTGCAAGCTTCACAGACACACATAGCAGGCATGGAATAGGCAGTGTAAGCCTCCTTCCTCCATACGCCCTCAGACGCTTCTCACTCCTGCAGGTTCCTGCGTTCTCCCTTTGTCACAGGTTTGCTGTCCATGCCTCCTTCTCTCCCCTGCTGTGATTTTTTCCCTCTTGCTCTGGATCAGAGTGTACTTTGATACATAAGTGTGGGTCCCACGTGCAGCCACCGGCTCAAATTAAGTAGCAGCTGCAGGTGTTTGTTTCCCACCAGACATCATCCTCTAGGCGCTGTTTTCCTCCTCTACTTTGGTAAGTGTTTCTGCTGTAGTTTTACATCGCTCAAGTGTCCGAGGTCCCTGCTTGAGTATCTATGGCAGCCAATGGCTCTTCTTTGCATTCTGGGAGTTGTAGTTCTGGATGCTGGATCTGAAGTACATTATTCCCCAGTTGTTTTAAATCCAACATCTGTTAGATTATTCTTTGCTTCAAGCAGGAAACTGTATAAATCATCAGAGGTTTTCTGCACATCTCAAAGGGAGGAACCAAGTCTGTGGTCCAAACTCCTCCACATACATCTCAGTTCTGTCTTTGGAAGCAAATCTCATTTCTACCTCGCTGACGCGCCCTGATATTTATTCAGTTGTATCCAGGTTTCATCGTTGCTTTCCACCTTGTTTAGCGTCTCTTTAGCTGGTCCAGTTCGCATCACATACGTAGCAGCATCACAGGTTATGGTTAATTCACTTTTATATAATGGAAGTAAAAGTATGAGATATATTTTGTCTAAAACGTGGGTTCTCTGAATATAGGGCCCGATGTAGGTGGCTCATTACCGGTCGGTAAACCCGAAATTTGGTCAATTTCAGTCTTACCGACCGGTATTGAGCCATTTCCCATGTAGGTGATGATTCTGTAAATACAGAATCAGTATTTACCGAATCCGTAAATTTGATGTAGGAAGCACATTTAAGAGTGCTTATGTGCTTTAAGGATTCGTTATTTACCACCAACTACAAGTTGGTGGTAAATATCGAAAACCTTTAAAAAAGCATTTTTGTGCATTTCCAAAAGTGCCATGTGGCAGACATACATGCCCTTAGGGCATGTATGTGTGCCACATGTGTACACAAGCACCATTACGGGGTGCAACAGGGTGTCAATGTGACACCCTGCCACCCTTGAATGTGTTCCCTCTATTTCCGATTCGGTATTTACCGAATCGGTAATAGTGAATGGCTTCCCATTCATTCTTATGGGCCTCCAGGCCCATAGGAATGAATGGGAATTACCGAATCGGTAAATACCGATTCCGTAATACTGAATATTACCGAATCGGTAATATTTACCGAATTTTTAGCTACATACCATTTACCGATTCTGAAATACAGAATCTGTAAAATTCGGTATTTTAGAATCGGTAAATAGTAATTATCTACATATGGCCCTCAGTGTTACGGAGCGATACTCCAATGCTGAAATTTGATTCGGACGATCGTTTTATCGCCATCCCTTCCCTGAAGGAAATAAAACGGGATAACGTTCCGCCTCAAAAGGTGTTTCCCAGATAATACTGGGTCTCCTGTAGACTCTCTTGCTTGATGCGGTTCTAAGGCATCACCGTTGCATCTTTAGCATGCAAGGGTGTATGCTATAATGCTCATATATTTCTTCATAGTATTCTTTAGGTACTTTCTCAAACTGGCCAACGTTCTTCTCATCTGTAAATAATATGGGGTGCCTGTGACGTCATTCATTTCCCAATTTTTGTAGTGTAAGTTATTTTGTAACCGGTACGAAACAGCATCTTGTATTTCAGAAATGATGACTAATTCTTGTTCTAGTTTCAGAAGGATGTGAAGTTTGAATTAAAATACTTTCATATAAATTCAAATTCTGTAATTCTGAAGGTATAGGATGAATCTCCAAAGTATTATGAATTGCATGTGAAGGCATAAAGTTGTGGGCGGGTTTTCCAAGACAACGGTTGCATATGATTTGATTGACGCAAACATCAGTTCTGACATGCGATCAAGAGCAAGTTACTGCCGAGCGTCTGTTTTCTTTTTCTGTTATTTGTAGTGAAACTATTTGTTTAGTTAGTTTGGCTCATTGTCTCCGTCTTCAGCAAATGCATACTTTATTTGGAATGTCAGAAATGGTTTCATTAAATTGCAAAATATCCAATACATAGTGCCCGATTCACAGAACTAACTTAAGACAAAATCGTGAACTTACTACCATTTTGGTATTCACAGGAGGCACTTACTCATTTCGGTATTCACAGAAGGCTCTTACTCATTTTGGTATTCACAGAAGGCACTTTCTCATTTTGGTATTCACAGAAGGCACTTACTCATTTTGGTATTCACAGAAGGCACTTTCTCATTTTGGTATTCACAGAAGGCACTTACTCATTTTGGTATTCACAGAAGGCTCTTACTCATTTTGGTATTCACAGAAGGCTCTTACTCATTTTGGTATTCACAGAAGGCACTTACTCATTTTGGTATTCACAGAAGGCACTTACTCATTTTGGTATTCACAGAAGGCACTGACTCATTTCGGTATTCACAGAAGACACTTACTCATTTCGTTATTCACAGAAGACACTTACTCATTTGGGTATTCACAGAAGGCACTTACTCATTTTGGTATTCACAGAAGGCACTTACTCCTTTTGGTATTCACAGAAGGCGCTTACTCATTTTGGTATTCACAGAAGACACTTACTCATTTCGTTATTCACAGAAGACACTTACTCATTTGGGTATTCACAGAAGGCACTTACTCATTTTGGTATTCACAGAAGACACTTACTCATTTCGTTATTCACAGAAGACACTTACTCATTTGGGTATTCACAGAAGGCACTTACTCATTTTGGTATTCACAGAAGGCGCTTACTCATTTCGGTATTCACAGAAGGCACTTACTCATTTTGGTATTCACAGAAGGCACTTACTCATTTCGGTATTCACAGAAATTAGGAGTCCTAACTTTAGGACTCCTAAATACCTTCTGTGAATACAGAAAGTCTTAAAGTTTAAAATTTTCTCCGTTTAGGAGTAGTAAAGTTAGGACTCCTAACTTTTGTGAATATTAAAATGAGTGAGTGCCTTCTGTGAATACCGAAATGGTAGTAAGTTTAGGATTTTGTCTTAAGTTAGTTCTATAAATCAGGCCCCCTACTATTTAAAGTCCATAGTTGGATTGTCTGTTGTAGTTTGTGAGTTTCAATATTTGGACACACTGAGATTTCTGATTCTCCATCAAAGCATTGTGATTGTGTACTTTGTATTTGTTAGGACCTTTTCTGGATAATGTACATGCTCCAGTTGTATTGCTGGTCCTTTAACGTTGTATAACGTTCGTACAAGTTTTCATTTACTACATTGAGCAGTTGAAAGCGTTTTAATGTCAAGTCCCCCGAGAGGGCCGACCAAACAGTCTTTGCGCACTCGGGAGTGGGCGCACCACGCCTCCCCCGCCCGCCGGCCCGCAACGCAAACATAAAATGGAAATAACTTTCTAAATAAACCTACAGTTATCATTTTGTGTTTGTTTCATGCACTGCTTGAAAGCAGTAGGGCGACGCTCCTCTGCCATTGTGGAGGAGCCGCCCCTGCAGACTGAACTCCAGTTAATGTATGTGTCTTGTAAAGCGCACTGCTGCCCTGAGGCGTCGTGGCGCTGTAGACCGCTGGGGAACCGGTCCTGGCTTTCCCTGTGAGATGGTCCCTACTGGGTACCTCCAGGGTGAAACCAGGCATCCCCAGCATCTGTGGGGGGCCGTTGTGGAGATGAGGTAAGCTAATGCCCAGAGTTGCCGAGTGTGATCCCTGGTTAGAGTAGGCACCGAGGCGAGAATTATCGAGTCTGCTGGCCCTGGTCCACGACCCTGCCGCGTCGGGAATTGAACCCTGGTCCCGGGCCGTTCTCTGCTTCTGGGTCTGCTGCCTCTAACCAGTGAGCCACTCCACTCCACTAATGACCGCCCTCCGGGGGCTCCAAGAAAAGCTACCCTTCCCGGAAGTCCAAAAAAAGGTCTGTGGAGGGCGGTGAAAAGGCCGCAAGGTAGGTGGGGCTGAGGGCGATGTACAGGGAGGCGGCCTGCTCCCCGGGCGACACCCAACCAGAGCAAAGAGCCCTCCTGCCGCCCAGGCCACCTCCCCAGATACTGTGCAGGAATGTCTGGTGCCCCGGGCAAAATGATCCTTTGCTGTTGAAATTCTCCCCGCCCAGTAAACACCTGCTTTCCTTTGCCTTTGGTGCCACTTGCTGTTCGCCGGGACGGGGTCTTGCTGAGACCTGGACTTGGCCTCTGAAGCCATCAGCTGTTCAGAGTCTCCCTGGCATTTTGTGCCGCTCTCAGCTGCTGTGTTAGTGCCGCAGCCTGCGTTTACAACGCGTTGAAACTGAATATTATGATAATAACCTGCATATTTAAATGAGGCGAGAATATGTAACATTCCCACTTGCTCTAAGGACAGAGGGGCAGATTTACAAGCCCCTTGCGCCTCTTTTACGCAGCTGCTGCGTCACTTTTGTGACGCAGCAGCGGCGCAAAAGATGGGCCATGCTGCAGGGTATTTACACCGTGACCCATCTGGGAGATGCGTCACGTTGTAACGCCCTGCGCCAGAAGGAGGCGTTCCGGTGCGGGGGGCGCGTTCCGGCGCAGGAACGCATCCTAAAAGTGTCACTCTTAGCCCTATGCTGCGTCACAACCCTGCGCCAGCTTGAAGCAGGCGTAAGGCTTGACGCAGCATTGGATAGATATGGGCCCCCAGAGCATTGCTGGAGCTGCGTCACGCATCTGTGCTGTTTTTGCCCCATGGTGCGCCGCATTGTAAATGCGGCGCACCATGGGTGGCGGAGCCGCGGTGCACAATAACTGGCGCATACCTGGGGGTGCGCCAGTTATTGTGAATCAGCCCCAGAGTCCTGAAGCTGCAGAAACACCGGGCAGAGCAGAGGGCAGAGCAGAGGGCAGAGCAGAGGGCAGGGGCGAAGCGAGCCTGCAGAGACCCCAGCCCAGCCCTGTGCCCCTCAGGCGAGGCCTGGAGTTGAATCCACCGCAGCTCACATCGTAAACACAGACGACCTCAGTGGCAAGTAATGTTGGCAAACAAGTCGGGTCAGGCTGACACTGAACCTGCAGCGTGTCACTTGGCGTGTGGAGCTGTCCTCATAGGCAGGCGCCGTCTGTCTGTCTGTCTGTCTGTCTCTCTGTGGCTTTAGAAAGAGACCCCAGAGGCGGACCCGGGCGGAAGCAGCAGAGACCCTGACACACAAGAAGAAGAAACACACACACGCTGTCATCTGGGGACACACAGGAGCGGTGCTTAATTTGTAAGATCCGTGCCAGGGCCATTCCCCAGGAGGCCGCCCCCGCTGCCCCACCCGTTGCCTCTGCCAGACACCGACACACCCCTAATCCGCAGACTCCTAACAGTGACAATTCCAGGCCCCAAAGCTTTGAAAACGCCCGGGGTGGTACCTACTCGTTAATTTTTATTGTGTATTAAATTAATAAACAGCTGTCGTCTTTAAACTGGTCTGAGGGCTCATCCGGGTGTTTAAATGGCTGTTATGCGGGTGTAGAGGACACGGGAAGCATCTCGGAGGCAGACAGGCTGCGGGGGCCCAGGGAGGGAGGGGGTCAAGTGGGGCTCTTGGAAGGCCTGCTGGGGTGATTGTCTTTGAGGGTTAGTTGTGCTGGCTCTGTCCTCTGCAGCGCTGCTTCAGACCCCCCCAGCCTGCCTTCAGAGGTTGTGAGCAGGCTCCCCAGGGGCCCTCATGCCCACCCCTTCTCAGTCAGACTCAAAGTCTTACCCCCTTTCTCCCTGCGCAGCTTCGAATCAAAGAAGACATCTTTGCATCGTGGTGCAGGGGGGTCCCCGTTGCCCGCACGTGCTCCTGCACGGAGACAGCCCTGGGTGTGCTGCAGACAACAAGGAGAAATTAACATATTCCTCTTAATTACGCCTCACCTCGGAAAGCGTAAAGAACTGTGGGGCATATTATCAAGGGGGTTTATCTCCGCTTTTTTGGCTTTTAAAGCCAAGAAAGCGGAGATAAAATGATCTCCCTATTACCAAGCTGTCGCTAACACCAGTTAGTGACAGCTAAAAGGAGATAGCGACCATCTTGGGCCCCGCTTTGCATGTCAGTGATATTTATCACTAATGACATGCAAAGTGGGCGTGCCAAGATGTTAGAGACTGGAAACAGTCCCTAACATCGCTATCTCCTATTACCAACTTTTGGAGATATTCGCGCTAAGCGCGAATATCTCCAAAAGCTAACACCTGCCCTGAGCAGTTCTTAGCCATGTTATCCAATGGGAGGTGGATAACATGGCTAAGAGCATTTGCTCGATAATGCATGAATATCGCTGACTTTTCAGCGATATTCACGCATTGCGGCCGTTTTTTATCGCATTTGCGATAAACCTTGCTAATAGCAAGGTTTATCTGCGATAAAAATCGCCGATGTGCGGCGATAATTTTTGTCACTAATCAAGTTAGAGACAAAAATTATCGCTAGTTGTTGGTAATATGCCCCTGTGGCCTTATTTATGAAGGCCTTGCGCCGCCGCTGCGTCACTTTTTCCCATGTTGAAAGTGACGCACCGGCGGCGCAAGGCCTTCATAAATAAGGCCCCTGGTGTTTTCCCAAGTTTCACATATGTAGCACTTTACGTGGTGCAAAAGGGACGCAGGGCTCTGATAATTTTTTTTTTCTTTAAAAAAAAAAAAAAAAATCCAAAACCTTTGAGGAAAATCATGGCAGACACAATACTCCGTGCAATACTGCAGCTCAAATCGACAAAATACAGATCAGGTCAAGCGTTTAGTAACAGGTAGATTACATCTTGCAGCAAATTTAAACAAGCATTTGCAATGCAATAGGTCTCGCAGCATTAAAGTTGGAGTTATTGTTATGTGTTGCCTACATTTTTTTGCAAAGTCAAGGTGGTATGAGAGTGCCTTGGCCCTGTGTGTGTGTACTTGCTTAGTGTATTTGCCTTTGTGCTTCTTGCCTCTGCACTTATACTTCTTAATTGTGTTTCTATGCCTACTGTATTTGCCCTCATGCCTCTTGTTTGTCGTTATGCCCTTGTGTACATGCCTTCGTACTACCTGTCTGTGCACGTATGCATATTGATTGTGTTTCCGTGTCTCCTGCATTAGCCCTTATGCCTGTTTGTACCCTTCTGCTTCTTGAATGTATCTTTGTGTGTTGTATTTAAGGTCGTGCTTCATGTCTGTTCACTTATGGCTCACCATTGGCCCTGCATGCCTCTTACATGTATAGTAATGCCGCTTGACTGTGTTTGCATGCTTTCTGTGTATCTCCTGATTTCCCTTGTCTGTGCAGTTACTTGATTGTGTGTTCATACTTTAGGTGTTCCCGCTCTTTTTCATTGTGTGTGTCGTAATGCAACTTGTCTTGTGTCCTTGAAGTGCCTTCCCAGTGTGTTCTGGTAGTTTGAGTGTTTATCATTTATTTCAGTATTATCCTTGTACCTGTGTTTGGTACCCTTTTGTAACTTGCACACGTCACTTTTCTCTTGTAACACACAGTTTGCTACCTCTCACTTTTGTTTGCTTTCGATACTTGCACAAGTGCCACCATTGCCGTGCTATATGTCTGTTTACTCTGAAATGCACTGTTCCGAAAGTATTACATAATTAACATTACGCTGACTCCATGTTTTCTATCTTTGTCCTCATGTTTCCTATTTCGAAAAGCGCGTCGCAGAATGCAATGGGTGTTCGGCGCCTGTCGACAAAGAGGGCTTTTCTAGTGCTGAAGCTGTTTAGTGAGGTTTCTACATGAACTTACAAGCTGTGTGGCCATAGCTTCGGGCCATATGTATCAAGCCTTTTGTGATTCGCAAAGGCCGAAATTCGCAGAATTTCGTCCTTTGCGAATTGCAAACGGCCTTTTTGCATGTTTTGGGATGTATGAAACATTCCCAAAATAAGGAATTGCAAACTTGTGCGATTCCTTAAATGCTATGTATGTAGCATTTTTGGCTAGCCAATTTTGGTTAAGGAATCGCAAATTACCACCAACTTGTAGTTGGTGGTAATTTACGATTTCTTGTAAATATGCACAATTGTGCATTTTTGAGGGTGGCATATGATGCACATACATGCCCATTGGGCATGTATGTGCGCCATATGTACACACATGTACATTTAAGGGGTGTAGCAGGGTGTCTTTGAGACACCCCTGAACCCTTGCAAAAATTCTCAAATTGCGATTAGCAATTTGCGAATTCACAATTTGAGAATTATTTGGAAATCATTCCTATGGGCCTCCTGGCCCATAGGAATGCATTGGAAAATATTCCTTAATTGCGAATTCGCAAAATGCGAATTCGCAATTAAGGAAGCTTAAGGAATCGCAAATTAAATGCGATTTTGTTCATACATACCATTTTGCATTTCCTAAATAGTGATTCCTTAAAATTCGCTATTTAGGAAATGCAAAATAGTTTGATACATATGGCCCTTGCTGTCTAAACTTAGGCTGGCATAAAGGAACTGTTTTCAAACGTTTAAAACAAAGTAACATTATTTGTAAACCTTGTTTGTTCCTGTTTTAGTAGAAGTAAAAGCCAATTTCTGGCGCCGGCGAAACGCCACTTTACATCAGCTCGTAGCAAGCCTCTTTAACATGTACCTATTGTTTTAAACACCGACTAAATTGAGTCCGTATGCACGCCCTAGAGCTCTTTTAACGTAATCTGCGAAAAGCGACACGGGAGGCCTAAAATTCTTTGCTGTAATAGGGGTTGTCCGCCTCTCGAGAAAGAGGTGCAGTAAACCTGTTTGTTGCAATGTGCTTTTGCAGCCTGGTCCGTTTAAAGCGTCGTTGTTTTAAATGTAAGTCCATGGAAAGTACATGGCCTACAGCTTCATGACCGTGTTATTCTTTATACACATTGAATGCGATTTACACAGAACTAAAACATTTTTGATATTTTTACTTTTTGTACTTGTTGCCTGCTATGCGCAATTGAGTAAAATAACATAATGGGTCATGATTGTGTTTGCATGCCTCTTGTCTGTACACTAATACTACTTTACTGTGTTTGCATGTCACATGTGTTTGTGGTCTTTTCCCTTGTATATGCAGTTATGTGTGCAGTTATGCCGCTTGTAATATGCCTTATTCTTTTTGACTTATTATACTTTTTAGGTCTCGCGACCTATCGATGTGCGCAAGTGCATCGAGCGGAGCGAGAATTCAAGTGGCGAAAACATCGTCAAACCAAAGGGCTTTCAGCCCCGCGGTTTTCATGCAGTTCACGTGAACCACGTGATTAAACATGCACGCACATTCAGGGCCAGCCCAGCACATCAAAGGGCTTCTCCTCCCCTAATTATTCATGGCCGGCCGTACTTTCAGTTTCCCGAAACGGCTTCTCCTCACCTAATTAGGGGAGGAGAAGCCCTTTGATGTGCTTCACACCAATGCGCCTCACAGTCATTCCTAAGTCAGTACTCTGCCTCTGCCCAAGACCTGCCTTCTAACACTTTGAACCTCGCAGGCAGGCCGTGGCCAATTGCTGCTTGTTTGTATTTGCTTCGGCTGCCATTCTTTATTTCACTTTGTCTCCGTGCGTGCATTTATTTTTACTTGCAGACCCTTTTTCCAATACTCGAACTCGTGTGATCATTTTGGAGGTGGGAGGATCACACATTGTTTGTGGCGACGGGATGTAATTCTCAGCAGTTCCTAGAGTACTGCTACTTGTTTTCCTTGTGTTCGTTGCCAGTAAACACAGCTGACTTACAAGCCGAGAGCACTGAAGAACTGTAGGAAAACACATTTGAAAACGTTTGTACAGCCCGTTTGGCAATCCTTCTGCAGGTCGGCTTTGATCAAGGGATTCTTGAGAGAAGGCAACAATCTTTTCTTCTTGTCCTGGGACATTAAACTCCGAGGTCAGACTCATCAGTCAAAAATGAGAACAAGCATTTGCAATGCAATGGTCTTGGCATCATTAAAGGTAGAGCTATTGGCATTGCTCATGACATTTCTTTTTTTTTCCTTTAAATCACAAATAAATGGCATTGTCATTTACATTGCCAATACACAGCACTCTGCACTCAACCGCACACACCACTCTGCACATGCACTCACTGCTCTGCACCCTGTTGTGGTCCACCCAGTCTAAAAGGGGCAGCGTCAAAATGTCCCAGTATGGATGAGAGCGTGTGAAAGAAATCAGGGGTATCCACATTAGGGACATACACATTCACTGGTAGTACACAGTGGTCAGCCAAATGACCAGCAAGGACAACATAACGGACCTCCTTATCAATGAAGTTATTGATAAGGCTGGAGGGGATGCTTTTATGAATGTACACCCCTCACCCCTGTGAATAAGTACTGTAGCTAGAAAAATATCTGTGAGATCCCAAGGTTTTTGTAAATCCGGGGGAGTCCTGTGGAGGGAGCTGTGTCTCCTGCAAGAAAGTAATTTTTGACCGATGTCTATTGAGATAAGCCAATACTTGCTTTTGCAGTGTTTATTTAAGCCTCTGACGTTCCAAGTCAGAAATGTTATCTCAGCAAAGGAAGATCGCCCTTTTGAAGTCACAGTTGTAATGGAATATGTATGATTTGCATAATAAAACAGCGAGAGTAATTCATTCCAGGCATTTGTTAAGTGCAAAAACAAAAGACAACAACAATCTCCAAGTAAAATGAATACCAAACTGCTAGGTAGATCCCGAATAAACCAACAAGCAAATAAAAAACACACAAATTATGGTATGGTATTCACAAGAGTGGACAACTCTACGAAACGGAGCCCACAAGAATAAACATCTGATGTGATACATTATATGGCTACAGTCATATGTGTGATTGTCCTGTCTAAGACATTACTGTGAAGGTGAGTGTAAGAGACTGCTCAGCAGATGATCATCCAAGAATAACACTATTTAGAAACGGAGTACAAGCATCTCAGCCAGGGGGAAAAGGCCCACACTCTGCAAGTCCTGCAAATCTGCCAAGACACGATATGGAGTGGATAGCGGCGACCGGGCACTGCTAGATGGAAGGTCCTAACAGAAGGAAAGTGATTCAGCTGGGGAATCAAAGAACCTAGCCTTTAAGTCTACATCCACCCAGAGCCAAGCAGGGTATAACATACCATATTTGAAGCCTTTTGTGCAGAGGAGAGGTTTGACATCTTGATATAAGGATCTGGCAGATACTGTAATGGGCCCCACTCGTGAGCAAGACGGAGCACTGTATCTCTGGCCCCAAAGTTCAACAGGCAGACAATTATTTGGCGAGGAGACGTTCCAGGCAGTGACCTGGGCCCCAACGCTCTGTGTCCTCTCTACCACAAAAGTGTCCATGAAGCTCTGACGGGCAAATAACTCTATAAGCAGCTGCTCTACAAACTGGTCTGGACATCCTATATTGGTGAATTCCGCAATACCTGTGATGTGAATGTTATTTCTATGTCATCTCGCTTTGAGACTTTCGTTCTTAGCAGCAACTGCTTTGAGAAGTCATTCCACCTTATCCAGACATTTATTAAGGAAGGTAGTGCTATCCTCCAGGCCTGCGATACACTCCTCCGCACCATAAAGTGAGTGCTGTGATGTTCAATTCCTTCTCCCATGCGATCTAGGCGGCTGGTTAATGTTTTGAAATAGCATCTGTTGAGTAGAATCCAGGCCGCAACTCTGCCATGATGGCATTTGTCCTTGTTAATTGCTTCACAGCTCCATGATCAGACACTTGCTCCTAGGAGTCTTACATGATCTTCGCTTTATCAGACTGTTTGTCTCTCTCAAATGGGAGCTTACATTGTTTAGGATCCCCCCTCCCCATGGTGGCAATAGGGGATGATTAGCAGAGGCTTTTGCAGAGGAGGAGGTGTACAGGCCCAGTTCGAGGCACTGGATGGAAGCGCCCCCCACACAGCAGTTCATCGTGGTCAAAAAAGGGGCACCACAAAGGCACTGGCTGGCAAAGTGCGTTAGAGTGGGAGTGATCCAGCACGTGTGGCGCATTGTCCCCCAAGGAGCCTTTAATGCAGTTCAGGAATGTAGGTACGTGGACCAGGGAGACGGGTCTGGTAGGCAGAGCTTTGTTTTATTGTCCGGCTCCCAAGTGATGCAGGGGTTTTAATGTGTGGAAGCTTGGGCCAGTATGCTCCCAATAAGCAGGGCCCAGAGTGGCGAGTACGATGTGGCTAGAAGCGCTCCAGCACAGCTGGGGGCTCACCCCCCCCCCCCACCGCGCCCCCAGAGGGGAAACAGCAATGCCCAGCGCAGGGTATCCAGACCCCCGAGAGAAGCAGGGGTCTTAGGGCGGTAGCACACTCGAGCTGCAGGCAACGCACAGGCAGCAAGTGGTGGCCCGACCAAGGCCGCAGAGTAATATAGCCTGGGATCTCCTAAAGGTATGGAGAAACTCACCCGCAGCCCGGAACTTGAACCCCCGTCGCACCCTACTACAGGGCGAAGGATGTCTCTGACGAGGGGGAAACCTCACTGTGTCTCCTCGCTGCACGGTCGCTAATGGAAAGCCATGGCGCCACCCAGCCCAGTCTCAGCTAGGCCACCCCGGAAGCGAGGCTGGTCAGTGTTCGGTCTCAGCAGCGCTGGATCAGGAGCCCAAAAACACAGACAACATCAAGGACCACCTACCTGATGCGATTTGTGATGCAGTGGCAGGCCCAGCAGGGCTCGACAGCCCAATCCTCAGGCTCACCCGGGCACCTGTTGCTGCTGGACCTCCGAGGAAGGCCGGGTCGGCTTCGCGCATCAGGATGTGGCTGTCTCCGCTCACTAAATCAAACAAGCGGGGGCGAGGAAGGGGTGGGGGCCGAGAGCTGCAGCAGAGGGAGGGGGGGGGGGAGAGGTGAGAGCGCGACGGAGGAGGGCAGAGGGAGGGGGGAGGCGAGCGGAGCCGAGCAGCTCCTAAAAGCAACAGGGAAGGGAGGCGAGCAGCTCCGAAAACACCACCACATTTCTCCGAGGCAAGGAGACAATGCCTCGGAGAAACGCTCGGCCATTTTCGGATTCGGGGGCGTGTTTTTGCGCCCTGAGTGACAGACGACGTCACAGGGCTAAAGAATGCAAAAAATCACGCCCCCGAATCCGAAAAAGACGGAGCTTCTTTGGAGGGACGGCTCTCTCCTCCAATGGCTGGCCTCCTTTTAGGAAGCCAGCCAATGGTGGAGAGACAGAGCAGGGGGGCGGGTTCTGAAGCCCCACTAGAGGACATTAATTCTCTGACCGGAAGCTGCTTCGCAGCTTCGTCCCGAGACCTAAAAAGGAAAGGTCAACAAGCTTACTAGCAACGCCACTCACACAGCTGACTTACAAGCCGAGAGCACTGAGGAACAGTAGGAAAACACATTTGAAAGCGTTTGTACAGCTGTTTGGCAAAAAACGCCACACACACCCACGCAACGCCACACACACCCACGCAACGCCACACACACCCACGCAACGCCACACACACCCACGCAACGCCACTCGCACACGCAACGCCACTCGCACACGCAACGCCACTCGCACACGCAACGCCACTCGCACACGCAACGCCACTCGCACACGCAACGCCACTCACCCATGCAACGCCACTCACCCACGCAACGCCACTCTTACCCACGCAAGCCCACACTCACGCAACGCCACTCACACCCACGCAACGCCACTCACACCCACGCAACGCCACTCACACCCACGCAACGCCACTCACACACGCAACGCCACTCACCCAAAGGCACTCACACCCACGCAGTGCCACTTTCACCCACACTGTGCAGTGCACAATAGGTCTCGCAGTAGGAAAGTTGGAGCTATTGGTTTTGTAAATGACCAAGCCCTTTATGTTTTTAAAATGAAAACAAAAATAAAAGGCATTGCTATTTGCAATTGTAATAGCTCCAACTTTCCTACTGCGAGACCTATTGGCAACGCCAGTGCTTGTTGTTTTGTGTTTGCAACTGTTGATGATGTCTCTATGCCTCTTGAAGCTGAATGCTTCTTGTAGATATCATAGGTTTGCTCTATGCCTTTTTTTTTCCTTAAGTGTGTGCATTTTTGCTACTTGATTGTGTCCATACCTCCTGTATTTGCCCCCATGCCTCTTGTTTGTGCCGATTTGTGCCGTTATGTCCCTTGTGTTTTTACCTTTATGCTCCCTGCCTGTGCAATTATGCTTCTTAAATGTGTTTGTATAACTTCTGTATGTCATCATAGCTCTTGTTTTGTGCCGTTGTGCCCCTTTGTGTATTTTCCTTCATACTACCTGTCTGTGCACTTATGCCTCCTGTGTTAGGCCTAATTTTGCTTCTTATTTGTACCAATAAGACTGTATCGTTGTGCCTTTAAGTTTGTTAAGTGTTTATATGCTTTATGTCTGTTTATTCTGAAAGACGGTGTTTCCAAAGTATTCACATTAATTAACATTACATAAAATATCCAAAGCGCTTACTGACTGTGTCCGGGTTTCTTGTCTTTGCCTTCATGTTTACGAATTTCGAAAAGCGCGTGAGATTGTATGATTGAGAAAAGCGCTATTTCACTGCAACTGACATTAAGTAACTTTTTTTGGGGGGTGTTTAAGTAAAAAAAAACTTGCTACCGAGTACCGACAGCGAGACGCCACTTTACCGACAGCGAGACGCCACTTCATTGCAGCTCACGGCGGGAGTGCTAAGGGAGACGCGACTTCGTAGCAAACGCTCTTAAACATGCACCTATTGTTGGAAACACCGATTACTTTGTAAATTGAATACGTGTGCATGGCCTGGGGCTATCTTGGGGCTATCTTAGCGTAAAGTGCCAAAAACAACACAAGAGGGCTAAAACTCTTTGTTTCAATGGGGGTTGTGCTCCTGTCCGCAAGAGGGGGAGGGGGACTGAAAGGAAAGTAGTTTTATTGCAATGGGTATTGACAGCCTGCTCATTCACAAGAGCTCGAGCTGCACGTGGATTAATGTAAAACTCATATATAAAACATGCTAACTGTCTGTGTCTGCATGCCCTCGTGTCTCATAGTTCGGAAAGCGCGCGCTCTAATGTCAATCGAAAATGCACAATTTGCAAAGTTGCAAAATTAAATTACATGACATAAAACCTAGAACGCGGTTACAGACTGTCTCTCAGTGCTTCTTGTATATGCCCTCATGTTTCCTATTTTCGAAAACAGCCCGGTATAATTAACTACAAACTGCGCTGTTTCACAACAAGTAACATTGATTAACATTATTAAGCACGCAGCCTAATGTAATACTAAAATGCACTGGCACTTCATTGCAGCTCAGTGCCTGCCTGTTTATCAGCGCTGCGCGCCCCTCTGCAGACTCCCCCTGCATTCCAAAGTCAGTCACGTGAAAACCTCCCGAGGCGCGCGCCGCGATCCGATTATTTCTGCTATGCTGAAAACAGCAGAAGTTCACGCGTGCAACGTTATCCTATGACAAAGTGCTGCGCGTGGCCAGGTCTTGTCTCCACTTTCCACTCGTTGCCGGCTGAGCCGACAGCTATAGTTCTCTGGCGAGAACGCGCTTCGCGCGTTACTAGCAGAGACCTAAAAACGTGAAAATTGAAATCACAGCTCCACTACACCGAGGTCCCTCCCCCCCAGGGGGAACACACACAAAGTAGCAACATCAGTGGGGGTACTAATAAAGCGGGGGCGCTTATGGAGAGGGAGAGAGGGCAGTCACTGACCAGCGCCGGCGGCCGCCGCGGACCCAGGGCTGGCGGGGAACGCGGGACAGGCAGCGCCACTGGGATGGGAACGGGAAAGGAGATGGGTAACCAGAGGGCCCCAAATGTCAACAGGTCGAGACATGGCAGGCATTAAATCCCAGAACTCTGATAGGAGAGTCTGGCACCGAGGGGCATCCTCCAACCAACTCTCGGCTTTGGGGGCAGGCCGACCAGGCCGACGACCCAAACACATGGCCACCCTGCACCTAGCAAGGACCAGCAGCATCAAGATCAGACATCGAGAAGCATCAGGACAGAATTTAACGAAGCCGAGAAGGCACAAGGGTGGATCGGGGTGCGCTGCAGCGCCAGTGATGTCAGAGATGGTTGAACACACCACCCGCCAGAACTCAGACCTTAGGGCATAGCCACGCTAAATGGGCAAAGTCCGCGGCAGTAGCAGCGCAACGCACGCAATTGTACCCAGGAATTAGCCCGAGCCTGTGGGGTGCAGTACAGCCTGTGCAAATACTTGAAATGGATCAGGCGGAGCCGGTAGTTTGGTGACAGTTTTTTCATCTGATTACATCAATATAGCCAGTCAGCCTTCGAAATGCCGATACCAAGATCCTCACCCCATGCCTCCCGCACACGATCCGAGGAAACTGGAGAGGACACTAGGGTGAGAGCATATAGTTTGGTGACTAATTTGTGCGTGACGGGGAAGTATATATGAATTTCAGAGCCGGCATGGTGGGCGGGGGCTGAGGGAATGTGGGGTGCAGTTTCCGGCAAGTGGCACACAGCTGATAGAATAAAAGCGTGTCTAACGGCCCTGAGGAGTCCGGAAGAGAGCAGAAGGTGTTCTCTGGGTATAAATCCGCCACCGTCCTCAAACTCAACAGCATCGCATGCTGGAAGACTGAAGTGAGGGGAAATCTGGGTAGTTCACTATTGACACGGAGTTGGCAGAGAGCCGAGGGATGCTAGAGAGCTGACGCAGGCCAGACCAGGCCCAACGCAGCGTCTCGACTGTGTCGACCTCCACCCAAGGGTGCAACGTGGGCGCGAACAAAGCCATGGACAAAGGCCAGGGAGAAGCTACATCCGTCTCGACTGCGACGTGAGGTTGATAAAGGTGGGGTGAATCCAAAAATGCAGGAAGCTGGCCTGGGCACACAAGGCATACCCTGAAATCAGGAGAGCCCATTCCACCGGCAGACATGAGGAGAATAAGGAAATCATAAGCTACTCTTGGCTGTTTACCCGCCCAAACGAGCGAAATGATTAGGGAGCGTAATTTGCGAAAGAAGTGAGAGGGATAGGGATGTTTAAAAACAGATAAAGAAATTTAGGAAGGACCACCATTTTGGCGATTGCGATTCGACCCGCCAAAGATATCGGAAGTCTCCTCCACGCTGGAATCCTGGAGTCAGCCATTCTACCGCACACCCTAAGTTAGACCTCCACAGTTCATCCAGATCCCTACTCAGCCAGATGCCCAAATAGCGCGTGGGACCCACACGAATGGAAAGTCAGGTGGGAATGGCACGGTGGCATCCGTCAGTAGTGTGTCTCACTGGTTAGAGGCGGCAGACCCGAGAGCAGAGGACGGCCCGGGACCAGGGTTCGATTCCCGGCGCGGCAGGTTTCTGGATCACGGTCAGCGGACTCGATAATTCTCTCGCCTCGGTGCCCACTCTGATCAGCAATCACTCGGCAACTCTGGGCATTAGCTTGCCTCATCTTCACTAACGGCCCCACCAGACCGCCGGGGATGCCTGGTCTCACCCTGGAGATACCCATTAAGGGACCATCTCTCAGGGAAGCCAGGAAGGGTTTCGCAGCGGTCGAAGCGCCTTGGGACCCTATGGGTAAGTAGTGCGCTATATAAATGCCTATACATACATACATACATACAATAGAACAGACTTGCTCCAGTTCACCTGGATGCCCGAAAGTCCGCCAAAGCGTATGATTTCCTGGACCAAGGGGCAGAGGTTCTCCTGGGGATTGCGGACATATAGGGTAACATCGTCTGCTTACATTGAGACCAGCAGGGAGCGGGATGGGAAACCAATCCCCCTGTAGGTGTGGTGCTGCCCAAACCTGCCAGCCAGGGGCTCCATTCCGATGGCAAAGAGCATGGGGGATAACGGGCACCCCTGACGTGGGCCATGAGCAATAATAATAGGGTCGGAGACCTGACCATTAATGCAGAGACGTGCCAAGGGATTGGTTTAAAGGACTTTAACCTTATGCAGAAAGATTTCACTGAAGCCCATACGCCGCAAGATGAAAAATAAAAAGGGACACTCCAGCGTATCGAATGCCTTAGTGGCGTCCAGCAGGGCAGCCACCGCCGGTAGGTTAGGATTAATTTGATGCAAAACTGAGAAGATAGTACGAAGGTTGTGCGAGGTTGCCTTACCGGGAATGAAACCTGATTGATGGGGGAGAGCAATTGTGGGCATAAGTAAAAGAAGGCAGGAGGCGATCAATTTAGCAAAAATGTTGTCATCTATGTTTGAGGGAAAGGGGGCGGTAGGAGTCGTGACTGTCGGCAGGCTTGTCGGGTTTGAGAAGCAAGGTTATCAACGCCTCAAGCAGAGATGGCGGGAAGAGACCGGTATCATAAGATTCATTATACATAGCCGCCAGATGTGGCTCCAAGAAATTGGCAAACGTTTTGTAGAACGAGCTGGCTGGCCATCCAGGCCAGGGGCCTCGTCTCCAGGTAGACTACTGATTGCAGCCGGCATTTTCTCCCTGGAAAACTGTTCATCGAGGAATTTACGGTTGTAGTCTTGCAGCCAGACCAGCGCAATTAGATTCAAAGTATTGTTCAAAATCCTCCCATGGCAGAGGAATACCGCAGAATAGTCGTGAATAAAAATCGAGAAAGTGGGATTTTATGTCCTCCGGGGAGGTAGTCCTGTCCGGGCCACCATCACTGAGGGCCGTTTTATAGGAGGCAGCTCGCGGTGGACAAAGAAGGTTGGCAAGAGTACGCCCCGGGCAGTCTCCCTCACCAAAAGCGACGAGCCCGACCCTCTCTGCCAAAAAAAGACAGTTCACCGCCAGCTTGATCCGAGAATTCGGTGTGTTTTTGGCATAGTAGCGCCAGCGTCTCAGGACTGGGGTGTGCTGCCTGGGAAGCATCCAGGTCCTTAATGTCCTCCTCGAGCTTAGCCAGAGTGGTACGAATAGAGCGGAGGACGCCGGCCTGTTTAGAAATACATTCGCCCCGAATGACGGCCTTAAACCCTTCCCATAAGGTGGAGGCGGAGTCAACGGAACCAGTGTTTAAATCGAAATAGTTGGTTATTGCGGTTTGGATGTCCGCACAATAAGCAGAGTCCCGGAGGGCGTTAGGGGGAGACACCAAGTGAAGGCCCGTTGCAGGGAATGAGGAGGCCTGAGACGGATCTGGACCGGCGCATGATCGGAGAAGGTGCGAGCCATGTGCTCTGCATCGGTGAGCCAAGACAAAACGTCCTGCGAGGTAAGCCAAAAATCAATTCGCGACCAACAGACCCTCGCGCCAGTGAAGCAGGGTCCTTCCCCAGCATCGGGGCGGAAGTGGCGCCAAGCATCATAAAGAGCGTTATTGGTTAAAATAGATGTGAGAGCTGCAGCTGCACGCGGAGGGGACGTATAGGAGCCCGACTGATCCAAGGTCGCCGATAGAGTGACATTAGAATCTCCACCCCAAACTACTGTTGTGGGGCCGCAGGAGGAGATGAGGTGCCAGATGTGATAACATTTCAAGTCATAGGAGTTGGGGCCGTAGACCGCGGCAATTATAACGGGCTGAGTCAGTAGTAAACCATGGAGAATCGCATATCTGCCCTTCGGATCGAGGAGAACCAGGGCGGTCTGCCAAGGGAGGCCCCGGCGCATCAGAATTGAGACTCCCCTGGAATACGACGAGTAGGTGGAGGAGTGGGATTCCCCCCAGTAACGGGATTGGGGTCTGGAGACGGACCCGGGCAACAGGTGCGTCTCCTGTAAGAGACATATCTACTTTGTGTCGCTGTAAGTGTGAGTGAATCAGTCGGGCCTTGCGGTGGTCATTCAGGCCCCGGACATTCCAAGTCCGCTATGAGGGGGCAGTTCAAAGTGCAGACTAGCACAGTGCACATAAACGGGAAAGTCGGAGGGCGGCAGGAAGCAGCACAGGTAGGAGGCAGTGCAAGGAAATAGAAATGGCCCTCTGGGGATTTCCACAAACGGGGCCGTGCGGGAAAGGCACGCAAGCATCTAACTGACGGGTATGGCTCAGAGAGCAGAGCGCACTGGTTGACAGTGATAGTGCCCCACAAACCAAACCACAAGGGGCGCAGCTTATAAGGGGAAGGAGGGACCAGTGGAGCAACATGTTGACCTACAATACATGACCAATGAGCGTAAACAGAACAAATCAGAGAGCACAATGCAGTGTAGCAGACCAGACTTGAAGCGAGGTGATGCAGGAAGCACAATGCAGTGTCAAGAATCATACATGTGGAAGCAATATTAAACAAACATACAGTGGCGAAATAAAGCCACAGCCCTATTAGAGGCGCGAGAATCCCCCAACACAGACTACCCACCACCCCAAAAGATCCCCACCAGTCCAAACAGGAAGAAACCCACCCACCCCGCACCCACTCCAACCCCCCCAATCAGGCTGAGAAGACCACCCACTCCACCCCGGGGACCCACCACTGGGAGGGAAAAACACAGCAATAATAGTGGGAATCATCCCAGTGGGGGCATGGCAGGACTCGGCGGACACCCCTGCAAAGAAGCAGGGTGGCCAAGCTTGGGTTAGGAAGCGGCATCTTAGACAGATAACAGTTTAATCAAAGAACCATTGTCCACACCGTCAATCATTGTCACTCAAGCGGTCAGTGCATTCAAGTGGAGACTTGGGAGGGGAGGATCGAGTTTCTTTTTCCAGTCTCTTAGCGAAAGCCAGGGCCTCCCTCGGGTCAGGAAATATAAGTGTCTTGGAATCCTGCCGGACCTTCAACTTCGCCGGGTAGGCTAGGAAGTATGAGATGTCTTGCTTCTGGAGGATGCGCTTGGCTGGCAGAAACTCTCTCCTGGCAGCTTGAACAGTGAGGGTATAATCCGGGTAGAAAGAGAGGGTGTTTCCCTGGTCCTTGATGGTGCGCCTGTCGCGTGCCGCTCAGAGGATGGCATCACGATCCCGGAAGTTCAGGATTTTCGCCACTATGGGGCGGGGTGGCAGACCAGACCAGGACGCGGGCCTAGGGAGCGGTGGGCATGTTCCATGATGAAGAACTGGGATAGAACGTCCCAGAAGAGTTCCTTGATTAGTTGCTGAATGAAGTCTTCCATTTTGGAGACGTTGGTGGACTCCGGAAGGCCAGTGATACGAAGATTACTCCGACGGGAGCGGGTTTCTAAAGCCTCGTTTTTCTCCTGAATCACGGCCACAGCGCCGGCCACGAGGTATGTAGCTCCACTGGGGAAGCAGGTAGAAGTGCAGGAGTTGGGGCGATCGACTCACGGTGCCCACCAATGTCCGGAAATCCCTTTTTAGTGTGAGTGGAGTATGAATGCCAGCAGGATAATGGCGGATAAGAGAGCTTGGCCGGGAGAGCCCACTCAGAGTGCGGCCATCTTGCAGCCGCCCAAGCCACCCCCCCAGGGCTCTGATAATTAACCCCAAACTGTTCCACCTGACCTTCTAAGAGACCTACACAAACCCTCAGTTGCCATTTAATGCCTTCTCTTCCTGGAGAAATCCCCAACTGTTCCTCTGGGACCACCCAGCAGGCTGCCAGCCCCCTCGTAGACACGCCCAATGTGGCATAGACAAGCCGAAGAGTCCTCCTGTCTACTTTCAAAAGAGCCCCATCTGGAGTTGAAACGACAGAGGTGCTCTCAGGCTTGTTTGGTGTGCCATCCATCCAAAGCTTTCTGCATCCCCCCCTGGCCTTCAGACCATTGGAGTACCCTCAGACACGGCTGGTAGTCCCCCAAGAGACCCTGTGTTGCGTGTTAATCTAGGTTCCTGATCGATACTGTGACCTTATGCCCCTATTCGGCTATAAATCCCTTTATTCCCTATATTGGCATAACCGTTCAAGTGCGATTTTCTGAAAAGTCATCTCTGGCCTCACATGAACAGAGCCACATTCCAGCATGACTCTCTGCTACTTCCTTTGCGACCAATTAGTGCAATGACAGAGCAGCAGTCACTATCTGATATTCCTAGATAACACTCCGAGTTCTTCAACAAAGATAAAAACTTAGCAAACCTGGAAATCCCCGCTTGCTATGTTTTGATTAGTAATGGAACTCTAATGAGCAACTGATAACTATCACTTCCTAGTGACATCTTTAATTGACGTCTTATGTCCAACAAACTTGCGTCAAACCCGGCACCTGTCAGGTATAAATATTACCAACGTTGCCTTAAGCAATGTTCGTTGCCTGTTGCTGATGCCAGCTGCCTGCATGACCCTGTGTTGGTAAATCTAGCACTCTGTCGCTGCAGCCTGCTATCCTGTGGTGGTGAAGCTGCTGATACCATTATCGCCGCTAAAGCGCGACCTATGGTGCAGTACGCTTAAGGAGCTGAACAGCCGTCCCTCTGCGAAGACATCCAGCAGATTCCAGCTGCCCGCGGACGCTGTCCCCCCTCCTTCCTCGACGCGCTGAAGAGAAGCCGCTGCCTTTCTCGTGCAGAGAAATCCAGTCCCGGCGCTTCCGGTTTACCCTCGCGGATGACTGGGATATCGAGAGAGACCCCTGAAGGAGATACCAATCCTCCATCATTCTATCCAGAGGTATGGTGTTGACTAAACCCTTAGACGAGAATTCTTGAAACAAACCTTGGCAAAACCAACTTAACTTAAGCTACTTACTTACTCCCCTTTTCACGTGTTAGGCTTAGGTCAGGCACACTGGGGTAGGCTTAGTTAGAAGCACCAGTTGAGTATGTTAGCCTAATGTATATATGACTGTATATATGTTTTATTACTTTTAAACCATTGTATGGCTAAGAAACCATATCAATGCTTTTACAGTTCTATTTCGCAATACTTATCTTACTGTACGTACTTTTTATAATAATTATTGCAATTGTGGCAATACATTTCTCTTGTACGAGAAGAAAGACTGTGCAATAAATGTTAACCCTTTATTGACAAACGCCCGTCTCTCTATTCTCTACATCTCGTGAAAGTAAACTGCACTAGACTGACTGAGTGAAATACATGTCTATTGTTTCACACGACCCTAGAGATTGACTCTTGATCTGAGGAGCAAAGTTGTCATGTTGCACGGTTGTTGGAAAACTGAATCCCTTCTTGTCTGTGCCAAGGAAGCTGATCACTTCCTATGCAGAGAAGAAAGTTTCCAGTGACCTCTGAGCTAGTTGGTAACACAACCCAATTAAGTTTAGCATAGTCAGTGGAGGCCTGGAATATCCGCAGTTCCACGTCGATACTACTGTTTATGTTATTCCAATGCGCAGGGCCTAGTGGGAAACTAGGAACTACACTACACCTGAGCTCCCCTCAACCGGTCATAACTCGCCCCTGCCTTCAGATATCCAAAGTGTGCCATCAGACCCTGCCAAAGCCTGTCAAAAGACCTTTGTTTCCCCCTCAGAGAACCCAAGCCTGGACTCAGGCCTCACCTGCAGGCACAAGCAGCGGCCCTTCGGAGAGCGTTACCAGCCTTCGGACACCCTACCTTGACCGTGGACACCAGTTGAGTTCACTCACCCTCAGAGCACAAGGTCCCCAATGGTCCGAACATGTCCTGGCCCCCCGCCCCACCTCCAATAGAACCCCCCTGTCCTGTCCATCCTTGTGAAGGAGAGGAAGTCTGCTCAGATGTGTGGGTCGAGTGGGGTGTCTGGTCGGAACGAGGGTTGATACTGTGCTTTATGAAGAGGGCTTTGCTTCTATAAGCGCCTTGAGACCCTCACAGGTGAGTAGTGCGCTTACAATTCCCTGATTGATTGATTGTTTGATTCTGTTATGGTTGACTTGCACAACGAGGCTTTATCTTTGGTGCTGAGGTGTCTGCGGGTCGAGGTGAGTGTCCTAAGTTGTGTTTCTTCTCCTTGTGCCTTGGCTTCCCCGGTTTCTTTCTTGTTTGCAGACCGTGCATTTGTTCTTAGTGATGTTTGGGGCGTCTCGGGGTGTAAAGGGCTTTGGTTTGGACTCGGAGGGTTGAGAATCAAGGACTCGTCTGTTGGGAGTTGTGATGTGGGTCGTTGTTGCTCGGATGAGGACCCAGTTGGTAGAGCGTCAAGGAGAAGACTTAGGGGCATGTTTATGAAATTTGTCGTGCAGTTCAGCAACTCACCTTGCGTGGTGCAAGAGCGACGCAACTGGGTTACGAATATGGCCCGCGGTTTTCCTCTTGTGGTTTGTCCATGGAAAAGAGGAAGTGGGTTCTGGTCCTGTCCTGTAACGAGCATGCGTGTTTCTATCCCGTATCTCTAATGACCTAGGGGCCGATTCACAGAACTAATCTGAGATAAAATCCGAACCGTACTTCTTTTGGTATTCACAGAAGCCATCTAGTATTAGTAAAGTTAGGACTCCTAAGTTTACTACTACTAAACTAAGACAAAATCCTAACTTTATGACTTTCAGTATTCACAAAAGGCATTTAGTAGTAGTAAAGTTAGGAGACGTAACTTTACTACTACTAAATGCCTTCTGCGAATACCAAAAGAAGTAAGTTTAGGATTTTGTCTCAGATTAGTTCTGTGAATCGGCCCCCTAGTGTCTCGCCCTCCCGCGTCCCCCAGCCTCCGGGCTGCATCCTCCTCAGCCTCCCTCCTGGAGTCAGTAGCCGTCAAAGGTGTCGCTGGATCATGATACTCCATTCCCTGTTGTCTTTGTGTCCCCCTCTCTTTCTTCTCTCCCAATGCATCGCCTGATTCCGCCATCTTGTTCCCCCACTGACCCTGTACACCTCTTGCCTCCTTTGCAGAGTGGACTCCATCCTGTTGGTGGAAGAAGGATTCCAAATGACCAGTGTCGATGCCAGCGACAAGATGCTGAAGTACGCCCTGAAGCAGCGATGGAGCCGGAGGAAGGAAGACGCCTTCGACAAATGGGGTGAGGACATAGCGCAAGCGCATTGACTGAGATCCGATGAGGAATGAGCGAATGTCAGCGTTTCTTTCTGTACTTGGCTGAAAGGGGAAAGTGCTCAATGTTGAGGTCTGTGTCGGGCCTTGAGACCGGGAGAGGATCAATGCTTGTCTGCCGTCTTGCGATTCCGCAAGGAAAGTGCCGGTTTTTGAGATTGAGTAACAAAAGTGCTTGAGATCAATGTTAGTCCACCGTCTTGAGACACGATGTGGTGAGTTCCTGAGGTCAATGTTTGTTTTCTGCCTAGTGATCCTGTGAGGGGGGGTGCGGAATGTCAATGTTCGTCTCGATCCTTGACGTAGGACGAGGATGATAGGGTCTACACTCACATTTTGACCACCATCTTGAGATCGGGTGTGGAAAGTGCCTTAGGTCAAGATTTGTCTGCCGTTGTGCATTCTGTGAAGAAAGTGCTGTTTTTTGAGACCTGGTAACAAAAGTGCTTAAGGTCTGTGGGCCTGATTCACAAAAGTAACCTGAGACAAAATCCTAACTTTACGACTTTCGGTATTCACAAAAGACATTTAGGAGTAGTAAAGTTAGGATTTTTCTCACTTTAGGAGTAGTAAAGTTAGGAATCTTAATTTTACTACTCCTAAATGCCTTTTGTGAATACCGAAAATCATGAAGTTATGATTTTTCTTACTTCAGGAGTACTACTACTAAATGCCTTTTGTGAACACCAAAAGTAGTAAGTTTAGGATTTTATCTCAGATTAGTTCTGTGAATTGACCCCCAAGCGTCCACACTAGATTCCGTTTGCTGGACCAGCGATGCTACCTCAAATCAAGATATGGATACAAATTCCTACTCATTTACAGAGTATTATAAAAGTTTCAATGTAGTTTTTTTATGTATATGTACTTTATTTTACTACTAAAATGATTTAAGTTTAACAGCTGCAGACCCCCTGAATAGGTGTTGCGGGCCTGCAGGGGTGAGGTAGAAAGGTGTAGCTTTTCACAACATGTTTTGAAAATGGTTTGGTTTGTGTTTTTTCAACATTGAGCTGCAATTGGTCTTTCCATACAACGGCTCAACATGCCTCGGTGGGGGCATTTTCTGGACATTGTGTACTTATTTTTACAATAATGTGCATGTTTTCCTGTTGCCCGTCCGCGCCTGGACCGCGCCCAGCGCCAGACCCCCTGCCCCTCGCGCTGCCCAGCCCCCCCGCGTTACCTATGATGCCGCCACCCTCCTAGCCCTCAACCCCGGTCGCGCCCCCAACTGCGTCCAAGCCGCTCCTGGACACACCCATGGACCTTTCTCATGCTACTCCTGCAAATTCAGCGGCACCAACAACATCTCCGCTACAACCACACCACAGATTCCCGACCCCAACCACCTACAATGCATCCTTCTCAACACCCGATCGGTGCACAGGCACGCCATTGACCTATGGAACTTACTAGACTCCTTCTCTCCAGACGTCGCCTTCCTAACAGAAACATGGATGAACGCTTCCTCCGCACCAGACATCACCATTGCCATCCCTGAAGACTATAAGATCACCCGCAAAGACCGTACCGGCCACACAGGAGGAGGAATCGCTATCGTTCATAAGAAATCTATCCGCATCTCAACTAGCTCTGACGCCAACCTCGCCAACTCCGAACACCTCCACTTCCAGATCCACATCGACCCCAAAACAACACTCAGAGGCACTCTCCTCTACAGACCACCAGGACCTCGCGCAAAGTTCAGTGAAGACATCACAGACTTCATCTCGCCACACGCGCTCCCCTCCAAAGACTATATTCTTCTGGGAGACCTCAACTTTCACCTTGAAAAGATCAACGACCGCAACACCACCACCCTCTTGGACAACCTCGCCAACCTCGGACTTAAACAACTAGTCACTTCCCCCACCCACATCGCAGGTCACACACTCGACCCCATCTTCACATCCAGCAATCATGTCTCCTTCAGCCACACTACGGATCTCCTATGGACCGACCACAGCTGCGTTCACTTCACCTACAACAAGCCGAAACCCATCAACCACTCCCAACCTACCTTCCAAAGAAACTGGAACAAAATCACCACGGACCAAATCTCCGCATCGCTCCTTCGACACTCCCCAGCCCTCTCTTCTAACGCCAACGAAGCCGCCGCCAACCTCACCCTATGGTTATCCAACACCGCCGACTCATTAGCCCCACTGAAAAAACGTCAAAGCAAACCTGGCAGCAAGAAAGCCTCATGGTTCAACGAGGATCTCAAGAAGTCCAAGAAACTCTGCCGCTCCCTTGAAAAGGCCTGGAAAAAAGACCCAACCACCAGCACCAAGGACGCCTTCAAAAACGCCACCCGCACTCACCACCAACTGATCCGAAAAGCCAAGAAAACAGCATTCAAGGATCGACTTGACAACAACGCCCACAACAGCAAGGAACTTTTCAACATCGTCAAAGAATTTTCCAACCCCTCGGCCAACTCCAACGACATCACCCCCTCTCAAGCCCTCTGCGACTCCCTAGCTTCATTCTTCCACAACAAGATTGCAGACATCCACAACAGCTTTGACAACCATCCCGGAAACCAACCCACCCTACCATCTGCTGACCATCTTCCCCCCGTGAACACCCTCAACGCCTGGAACCCAATCTCCACTGAGGACACCATCCGCCTGATGAACTCCATCCACTCAGGATCCCCCACAGACCCATGCCCTCACCACATCTTCAACAAAGCAGACTCCGTCATAGCACCGCACCTCCGAGACGTCATCAACTGTTCCCTCAACTCCGCTACCTTCCCAGAAGACTGGAAACACGCTGAACTCACCGCCCTTCTGAAAAAACCAACAGCTGACCCCACCGAACTCAAAAATTACCGCCCCATCTCGCTACTTCCATTCCCGGCCAAAGTCATCGAGAAAGCCGTCAACAACCAGCTCGCCGCCTTCCTCGAAGCCAACAAATCCCTCGACCCCTCACAATCTGGCTTCCGAGCAAAACACAGCACTGAGACCGCCCTCATCGCAGCAACAGACGACATTCGAACTCTACTGGACAATGGAGACACAGTCGCCCTCATCCTCCTCGACCTCTCTGCAGCATTCGATACAGTCTGCCACAGCACCCTTCTACAACGCCTCAATAACATCGGAATCCAAGGAAAAGCACTTGAATGGATCACCTCGTTCCTCACCGGAAGAACCCAGAGAGTCCGCCTTCCTCCATTCAAGTCCGAGGCCTCTGAACTCATCTGCGGCGTACCTCAAGGATCCTCACTCAGCCCCACCCTTTTCAACGTATACATGAGCCCCCTCGCGGCCATCGCACGCCAACACAACCTCAACATCATCTCTTACGCGGACGACACTCAACTGATCCTTTCTCTCACCAAAGACCCCAGCACCGCCAAAACTAACCTACACGAAGGAATGAAAGAAGTTGCCGAATGGATGAAACAAAGCCGTCTGAAACTGAACTCAGACAAAACAGAAGTCCTCATCTTAGGTACATCCCCCTCTGCTTGGGACGACTCCTGGTGGCCGGAAGCCCTCGGAAAAGCACCCATCCCGACAGACCACGCACGGAACCTTGGCGTCATCCTGGACTCTTCACTCTCAATGAACAGACAAGTCAGCGCCGTATCCTCTTCCTGCTTTAACATTCTTCGCATGCTCAGAAAAACATTTCGCTGGATCCCCTCAGATACAAGGAAAACAGTCACCCACGCTCTGGTCACGAGCCGACTGGACTACGGAAACACCCTCTACGCAGGTACCACCGCTAAACTCCAGAAGAAACTCCAACGAATCCAAAACGCCTCAGCCAGGCTCATATTAGACATCCCACGCAACGAACACATCTCGGGTCACCTTAAAGACCTCCACTGGCTACCCATCAATAAAAGGATCACTTTCCGACTGCTTACCCACGCACACAAATCACTCTACGACATCGGACCAGATTGCCTCAACTCTCGACTATCCTTCTACACCCCCTCCCGCCAACTACGTTCTTCCAGCCAAGCCTTCGCCACTGTACCTCGCATCAACAAGACCACCATGGGAGGCAGATCCTTTTCTTACCTGGCTGCTAAAACATGGAACTCACTCCCCGCTTACCTTCGCCTCACCCAGAACCACCTAGCGTTCAGAAAGCAGCTTAAAACATGGATATTTGACAAATAATCCTCCTCCCCTCCATAAGCGCCTTGAAACCCTCTGGGTATGTAGTGCGCTATACAAATTTCATGACTTGACTTGACTTGAAATCATGGATATAAGTAAAGTCTTCCAGATCACTGCCATAGCAAAGTGTTGGTTTGCCAACATCATGGCTTAGAATGTTCATATGGCTTTCATGTCATAGAATGTGTGTGTGTTCAAGGCATAGAATGTTCATTTATCCTTCAAGGTGTAGAATGCTGGTCTTTGCCTTTAAGGTGTAGAATGTTCATGTTGCCCCTATGGTATAGAATACTCTCCTTTGCCTTTAAGCCGTAGAATGTTCATGTTGCCACTATGGTATAGAATGCTCACATTTGCCTTAAAGGCTTAGAATGCTCATGTGTCCTTTATGGCATACAATGTTCATCTTTGCCTTTAAGGTGTAGAATGTTCATGGTGCCACTATGGCATAGATTGCTCTACTTTACCTTTAAGCCATAGATTGCTTATGTTGTCATTATGGCCTAAAATGTTCACCTTTACCTTATAAGCATAGAATGCTCATGTGTCCTTCAAGGCATAGAATGCTCATGTGTCCTTTAAGGTATACAATGCTGGTCTTTGCCTTTAAGGTGTAGAATGTTCAAGGTGCCACTATGGCATAGAATGCTCTACTTTGCCTTTAAGCCATAGAATGCTTATGTTGTTGTTATGGCATAGAATGTTCACCTTTACCTTATAAGCGTAGAATGCTCATGTGTCCTTCAAGGCGTAGAATGCTCATGTGTCCTTCAAGGCATAGAATGCTCACGTGTCCTTTAAGGTATACAATGCTGGTCTTTGCCTTTAAGGTGTAGAATGTTCATGTTGCCACTATGGCATAGAATGCTCTCCTTTGCCGTTAAGCCATAGAATGCTTATGTTGTCATTATGGCATAGAATGCTCACCCTTGCTTTAAAAGCGTAGAATGCTCCTGTGTCCATTACGGTATAGAATGCTCATGTTACCACTATTTTCATAGACCTCTTTCCTTTGCCATTAAGGCCAAGAATAGTCATGTATCCTTTAAGGTCTAGAATGCTCACTTGTCCTTTAAGGCATAGAAATGCTCATGTTGCCATATACCATAGAATTCTCATATTTACTTATATGGTGCACAATGCTCAGATTGCCATTATGATATGGAGTACTCACCTTTGCCTTAAAGGCGTAGAATGCTTATGTGTCCTTTATGCCATGCAATGTTCATCTTTCCCTTTAAGGTGTAGAATGCTCATCTTGCCACCATGGTATAGAATGCTCTCCTCTGCATTTAAGCAATAGAATGTTTATGTTGTCATTGTAGCATTGAATGCTCACCTTTGCCTTAAAAGTGTAGACTTCTCATGTGTCCTTTAAGGCGTAGAATGTTCATGTTGCATAGAATACTCATGTTTACCTATATGGTGTACAATGCTCAGATTGCCATTATGGTATTGAGTACTCACATTTGTCTCTAAGGAGTAGAATGCTCATGTTACCACTATGGCATAGACTGATTTCCTTTGCCTTTAAGCCATAGAATGCTTATGTTGTCATTATGGCATAGAATGTTCACCTTTACCTTATAAGCGTAGAATGCTCATGTGTCCTTCAAGGCATAGAATGCTCACCTGCCCTTTAAGGTCTACAATGCTGGTCTTTTCCTTTAAGGTGTAGAATGTTCATGTTGCCACTATGGTATAGAATGCTCACCTTTGCCTTAAAGACATAGAATGCTCATGTGTCCTTTATGGCATACAATGCTCATCTTTGCCTTTAAGGTGTAGAATGTTAATGTTGCCACTATGGCATAGAATGCTCTCCTTTGCCGTTAAGCCATAGATTTCTTATGTTATTATGGCATAGAATGCTCACCCTTGCCTTAAAAGCGTAGAATGCTCCTGTGTCCATTACGGTATAGAATGCTCATGTTATCACTATTTTCATAGACCTTTCCTTTGCCTTTAAGGCCAAGAATAGTCATGTGTCCTTGAAGGTCTAGAATGCTCACTTGTCCTTTAAGTACTTGAATGCTCATGTTGCCACCATGCCATAGAATGCTCATATTTACTTATATGGTGCACAATGCTCAGATTGCCATTATGGTATAGAGTACTCACCTTTGCCCTAAAGGCGTATAATGCTCATGTGTCCTTTATGGCATGCAATGTTCATCTTTCCCTTTAAGGTGTAGAATGCTCAGCTTGCCACCATGGTATAGAATGCTCTCCTCTGCATTTAAGCCATAGAATATTTATGTGGTCATTATGGCATAGAATGCTCACCTTTGCATTAAAAGTGTAGACTTCATGTGTCCTTTAAGGCGTAGAATGCTCATGTTGCATGGAATGCTCTCCTTTGCCTTTAAGCCATAGAATGCTTATGTTTTCATTATGGCATAGAATGTTCACCTTTACCTTATAAGCGTAAAATGCTCATGTGTCCTTCAAGGCATAGAATGCTCACGTGTCCGTTAAGGTATACAATGCTGGTCTTTGCCTTGAAGGTGTAGAATGTTCATGTTGCCACTATGGTATAGAATGTTCACCTTTGCCTGTATGGTGCACATTGCTCAGATTGCCATTATGGTATAGAGTACTCACATTTGTCTCTAAGGAGTAGAATGCTCATGTTGCCACTATGGCATAGACTGATTTCCTTTGCCTTTTTGGCCGCTAATGCTCATGTGTCCTTCACGGTGTAGAATGTTCATGTTGCCATTAAGACATAGAATGTTCAACCTTTGAGTTCAATGCATTTAATCCACGTGTTGCCATTAGGGCAGAGCATGTTCATCTTTCCCAATATGGCTCACAATCAGGGGCATAACGAAGGCATCTGCAGCCCCTGAAAAGCAGGGTGGTCCAACCCCCCAGGGAGCCCCCAACTCTTCAAGGGTCCCATTCAGCCCAAGGCCAATGAAAACCTGTGAGATGTGAGGGACCCAGGTTCTTTAGGGGGCCCCGTCGTGTGGCCCTACGCGACTGCACACAATACTCAGATTGCCTTTTCCTAGGAGCTGTTGACAACTTCCAAGAAGTGCCTGGAGGGGATGAATGTTCTTCCAGAGTGGGTGTGTTTGATTTTGTGTTCATTATTCTCCCTGTGCATCAAATATTTGTGTTCATTGTGTTTTTAGTTTGTATTTTGGCTTTGTTTTCTGTCTACGTTCAGGCTGTTTAAACCACAATAGGAGAGAGAGGGAGTTTTTTTCAACTATTGCCCCCTTATTCTCAACCAAAGAACGCGATAATGTACCAGGTACGCTATGCACTAGCACGAACAGCTCTTTGTTGCAGAATCGAAACTTAG
Organism: Lissotriton vulgaris; assembly: GCF_964263255.1. Taxonomy (NCBI): domain Eukaryota; kingdom Metazoa; phylum Chordata; class Amphibia; order Caudata; family Salamandridae; genus Lissotriton; species Lissotriton vulgaris. Next base: position 7,768,425 of record NC_141694.1, read on the forward strand.
CAAGGAACGTTTCTCGGAATCCAGCAGGATTAGTTTCGAGCAGCAGGAAAATGGCGCCTAAAGGATAATGGCTGAGCGAATGCGAACTTATACAAGACATTAAAAAGCATCAGCGAGCATAATCTAACAGAGGGGTGCGTGGCCATGCCCACGGTGGACAGCCGCCACCCCTTATACTTCTTATTACTGACTGGTGTCTATTGAGCAGAACAGGAGGGGCCCGATTCACAGAACTAACTTAAGACAAAATCCTAAACTTACTACCATTTTGGTATTCACAGAAGGCACTCACTCATTTCGGTATTCACAGAAGGCACTTACTCATTTCGGTATTCACAGAAGGCACTTACTCATTTCGGTATTCACAGAAGACACTTACTCATTTCCGTATTCACAGAAGGCACTTACTCATTTTGGTATTCACAGAAGTTAGGACTCCTAACTTTAGGACTCCTAAACTGAGAAAAATCCTAACTTTAAGACTTTCGGTATTCACAGAAGGCATTGAGGAGTCCTAACTTCTGGGCTCTTTTTACTTTCACTTTTACTTTTGCTTTCACTTTTACTGCAGTGACATCAGTGCGCCCTGCATGCAGATTATCAGTACAGTAAATAAACTTGGGCTGCTCGCAAACAGCACAAGCTAAAAATAAAATAAAGGACTCGATGTGGCCGTTACATGCCTCCCCAGCGTTGGCCAATGGCTAACAGGCATACTGGGGAGGTAGTGTGGGTGTCAGTCATTGGCTAACACCCGTCCCTAAGGGGTTACATTTTTCTCTATTTTTCTAAATTGTTATGGGATTTTTCTTGTGTTGTGTTGTCACTTTATTACTGTTTGTGTGCTGCATAAATACTTTACAGATTGCGTCTAAGTTAAGCCTGACTTCTTCGTGCCAAGCCACCAGAGGGTTGAGCACGGGTATTTTAGGGTTTATATTTCACCCCCTCAATCAAACGCAATTTCCTACAATATTTATTATATTCATTAATAGGCCTAATGGGTACATGGGGTGCAGAGTAATGTGCTTTGCAGACACTGTATTCAACTGTCTCTATCTTTCTCTCGTCCTCTCTCTCTCTGTCTCTCTAGGCCCCCAGTCCTTCCTCTTTCTCTTCTCTCTCTTTCTCTTTCTCTCTCTCTTCTCTCTCCCTCTCTCTCTCCCTCTCTCTCTCTTTCTCTCTCTCTCCCTCTCCCTCTCCCTCTCCCTCTCCCTCTCCCTCTCCCTCTCCCTCTCCCTCTCCCTCTCCCTCTCCCTCTCCCTCTCCCTCTCCCTCTCCCTCTCTCTTCTCCCTCTCTCTTCTCTCTCTCTCTTCTCTCTCTCTCTCTCTCTCTCTCTCTCTCTCTCTCTCTCTCTCTCTCTCTCTCTCCCCCTCTCTCTCTCTCCTTCTCTTTTTCACTCTTTCCATTTTCCTCGTCATCTTTCCCTCTTATTAAATTTTGTCTCTCCTCTTCAGTTTCTTGGCGTCCACACCCTTTGTCTTGACCTCTAACCTTCCTCTGGTCTCTTTCAGTCATTGAAGAAGCGAACTGGCTGACCCTCCAAAACGACCTGCCGAGGCCTGGACCCGGGTTCGACGCCGTCATCTGTCTGGGCAACTCCTTCGCCCACTTACCGGACTTTAAAGGTGAGTGACCCGGATCCCTTCCTTCCTGGGTGGGCTCAGTGCCAGAGGGTGTCCGATGCCCCGGCTCCATTGGTGCAGAAGGTGCAGTGGCACCGGGGCCCACCGAACCCTGGTGAATGCTGTAGTTTATTAAACAAACAGCAGGCGGGGCTCTCTCCCTCCAGGGCCCAGGGTGTGTTTGGGAGGCCAATGTGGGACCAATTTATAACCATTCTGATTCCCTTGTGGCTGCTCATGCAATGAGGCATGCTCGGCCACTATGGGAATAGTATAACCTATGCCACACCCTACAGTTTATCACTGAGTGCATCATACACAGATAAAAATACGTAAACCCCTTCAGAATCCAGACACAGCCTGGTCTGGGGACTAATGCGTCCATTCCTGGGGCCTGTGTTTGATCTCATGGACACAGGTTCAAGTCCTGGCGGGTCCACTCAGTCTTTCATCCTTCTGAGGTAAATAAAATGAGTACCATTGAGATGGGTAACAATAAACATCTGTTATTCAGTGCCAAGATACCCTTGGATGAATGTGAATTTTACAAATACATGTTATGCTAGATAATTGAGGTGCAAAAGGACGCTCGGAGCTCTGGGCTCCGGTGCCACTGCACCTGCTGCATCATTGGCAGGTAACACCCTGTCCCCACACCCCATACACACCACCTAACTGCAGCTTGCCTCCGACATGATGTACGGTTGCTATAGTGCCGTTTTCTTCCGACATTAATATTTTAATGTTTCCTTCCGAGTAAAAATCGAGACAACCACCTAAAGCAAGAATTTTTAGCCCTTATCTGAACCTAATTCAAACAGCAAATATGAATGGAAAACACTTTTAAATGGATTCTAGAGTTGCAAAGATTCGTGACTATTAAATATAGACAAATCAGACGGAAAAGTCAGGGTTCAAATGTATACATGCAACTGTATTCATAGTTCTGTTTAGTATCATGTCCATGTCCGGGCACTCTCAAAACTACAACAAATAGCCAGTGTTTCTTTTGGAAAGGTGACAAGGCAACCCCGATTGATAATTAATGTAAACAAAGTGAAAAAGCTCCCACCTGCCCCGCTGTCCTGTACCTGTGTTAGAGACACCCACCTGCCCCGCTGTCATGTACCTATGTTAGACACCCACCTGCCCGCTGTCATGTACCTATGTTAGACACCCACCTGCCCGCTGTCATGTACCTCTGTTAGACACCCACCTGCCCCGCTGTCATGTACCTATGTTAGAGACACCCACCTGCCCCGCTGTCATGTACCTATGTTAGACACCCACCTGCCCGCTGTCATGTACCTCTGTTAGAGACACCCACCTGCCCGCTGTCATGTACCTGTGTTATAGACACCCACCTGCCCGCTGTCATGTACCTGTGTTATAGACACCCACCTGCCCCGCTGTCATGTACCTCTGTTAGACACACCCACCTGCCCCGCTGTCATGTACCTCTGTTAGACACACCCACCTGCCCCGCTGTCATGTACCTCTGTTAGAGACACCCACCTGCCCGCTGTCATGTACCTGTGTTAGAGACACCCACCTGCCCGCTGTCATGTACCTGTGTTAGAGACACCCACCTGCCCGCTGTCATGTACCTGTGTTAGAGACGCCCACCTGTACGACACAGTATCACACAACGGCAGTGTCTACTGCGTGATATATAAATTTATATCAACACAAAGGGGGGACACTGTTCCAAGGTGAGTAGTGCATGTAGTCACTCTCTCACTGAAGAAAGAATTAAGAACAAAGAGAAGACGGAAAGGAGGTGTCCCAGATCTGGGATTCGGTGTGGAAGAACAAGTCTTGTCTCTTGTTGCCCTCACACACCCGAAGGATGTCTTGCTTCATCATCGGACAGTTGCTCCTCGTCGGGCCGGCGCTGTAATGCCCTACGGGTCCCCCGAAGGGTCACTTTTTCAGAGATCTTTTGAGAACTGCCGTTTGGTGCATGCTGGTGTGTGGTGTGAGTCCTGTGGGGTGGGGGGTGACAAAGTGTGTGAAAAGAGATAAAACTGTCTAAGGGTTGCCAGAAGAGATACTTTCATAAGGTGGTACCCTTGGCAGAGTAAAAATACCCGTAGGTTAGGAGTTATCCCTGTAGGCGTAATGTGCCCAGGTAACTAGGAGGTCGACATGTTTCACGCCTCAGTGGTCAAAAAGATCCCTGGCGTTTCATCAGGACCAGAAGAAAACTGTGAAGCTTGTGTGATGCACGTGAAGAAAACTAGATTTTAATAATACTAGTGAGAGGGTAAAGTTAACCCTCAGGGCGATCAGTGGGGGCCCTCAACTAAGTGTCCTTTAGTTAAGACCACAACTAAATAATTGTGTCCACTCCCGATCGTGACCTAGAAGGGAAAAAGGCACAGAGACAAAAGAGACATACGACAGGTAAATATGGGCGGCTTAAAGGTGGACCTCTATGCGCTTATGTCGAGGTAACGCTTCTCGCGTAAGAAAAAGGTTGAGACAGACCAAGTATACATAGTACCCCCTACTTCGGTTTCCAAAAGTCTGTGCCGGTTATTATTTCTGGCAGGTTTCCTTGGGGTACAAAAGGGTCTTAAGCAACTGTTTTTTGGCCTCTAGTTTCACAATAGTAGCAAACCCAATAGAAGTGAGAAACGCATGCACGTCAATGCCATCCATGGGACACCCCCTCTTTAAACCTACGAAAGCTCAGCTGGTTAACACGATTACTGCAGAGGCCAGTGTGTGTACCCAGAGAGCCACAGCCCGAATCCTGGTCAGCAGAGTGTGTACTTATAGCGCTGAGAGGTCCCAGTCTGCTACTGAAAGCACTATGGATATGCCAGTCACCATGCAGCCTCGAATGGAGTGTCCATCCCGCTGTCCCCGGATCCACCCACTCTTATGGATCCGAGGCGCGAGGCACAGACCACTGACCCGTACAACGAGGCCTTGCAAGTGTTTGTAGGTCGTGGACCAGAGCTGTCAGCCAGTATCACCCCACGCCTGGTCTGTGTCCACTGCACTGAGGAAGCAAGACTCGGGCCTCGTTTACAATCTGTTGGCGTAGGGCAGCGCCGCAAGCCTTCCTGCTGCACTGCCGTGCGTCAAACGAAAAGCGCAGGAATGCGTCGTATCTATCAGACCCAGCACATTTCTGTCCTCTTTCCCTGCGCTGACGCACAATGGGCTACCGTACCACAATGCAGGTACCCTTCACCATGGTGCAAGGGTGTCTACGTTGTAGGCAGGGCACAAGTTCTAAAAAAAAGAAGTGGGGGGACATTCCAAGTTAGGTGGTGTCACCGGAAGTGGAGAAGTGTGGCTCACTGGTTAGAGGAGGCAGACCTGGAAGGAGAGGTCAGCCCGGGACCAGGGTTCAATTCCTGGCTCGGCGGGTCTTGAGTCCGAAAATGTCCACAGACTCGACAATTCTCGCTCCGGTGCCTACTCGATTCACGGGTTCACACTCTGCGACTCTGGGCAATAGCTTGCTTAATCTCCACAACGGCTCCTCGCAGCGGGATGCCTGGCTTTCACCTTGCAGATACCCTGCCGGGGATATCTCACAGGGGAATACCAGGACGGGTTCCCTAAGCAAGCGCTTAGATACCGGGTCGGTGATTTGCTCTATATAAATACATGTACATTTACATTTACAAGTGCCGTCACGACAGGAAGTGGCCTAACAAAATGTAGTCCCCTCTCTAAAAAAGGTTACAAGGCGATGGGGGCAGGTTCAAAGGGCATCAGCAGCTCATGCTGCCTTTGATGGAGGGTTTTGTTGAGGGGCGTGGTGATATCCAGATTAGACTACATGAATGTAGTCTCCACTGGGCTTCCTTCCTGCTCAATGTGCAGGAAGAATACCTCAGCCAGAGGTATTTATAAAAATGAAAATCAAGCATATTACCCTTGCACTAGTTGAGCTGCACTGGTCGGCAATCAACAGCAGCGTTAAATGTAGCATGCACTACCGTGTTTACCACGCCCCCTTTGAGCACAGTCCCATAGTATCTAAAGAGTTGTTTGTCAGAAGCGAGCTTCCATTAAATCTCAGGACAAGCGCCGGCTGCAGGACCCGGGCAGGCGCCGGCTGCAGGACCCGGACAGGCGCCGGCTGCAGGACCCGGGCTCAAGAATGTCTGCATAATGAGCGATTTCCCTGCAGACCAGCCTAGGTTTGGAAAGGTGACCTGCATCGAGCAAGAGAGCATACCTGCCTGCTCGAGGAGTTGTACTGGGCCTACCAGAGAATCCAACCTGATTCACACGCAAAACGGGGCGCATGTGGCTAAAAGCTCTGTTCGCCCTCTCGGCAATAGCAGGTGAGGTTTGGTGAGTGCTGAGCACGCGCGCAGGAGCAGTCTCTGGTACCGGCTCCATCTTTTAGGCAGGGGGGACGGCGTCCACCCGGTATAAACCCAGTAAAAAAAAGTAGGGGGATGCCGTCCACCCGCGTGGTATCCCGACTCGAGCCCTGGCCTGGTTGTAGGGATCAACTAATCAAAATGTAGGTAGTAGTGTTCCCGTAGGGAAACGTCCGCACATTTCACTAGACAAAGCAGTAGTATAGCACTAATTAAGCGTGATAAATGTGGGTATCCTACTATGTTCAAAATACGGGTGCTATATCTCCCCAACACCTACTACCTCAAGGTGTTGTAGGCACAAATCAATGTGCAACCAAATTACATACAAAAAGTCAGGGCGTTTTTCAGCACACCATTAAGTCCCTATTCGGTCTTCATTATAATCATCACTTCTTGGGGTATGGGTAAACCATCTAATGGACAATTGAAACAAATCAATAACACTACTTAAAGAACAAAGATCCAGATCGGTCAATCTTCCTGCTGTTCAGCAATCCTTTATTTGCATATAGAAAATGTAAAAAAAACTCCCAGCACACGGTTTGCTGACACATGTTTCGTCTTTTTCTAAGACTTTCTCCAGGCAGAACAATTGTTTCAGGTGCCCCTATGTTCACTGGACCAACAAGAACATCAAAAGAGCTAGTATGTACAGAGCCGGAATCGCCAAAATGCCGCTGCGTGCTCCCAAACTAATTCCCAATATCACAGAAGGACTACCCCACAGATCCTGATATTTCTTATAGGGAACATCAGTGTATCAACGAGTTGCACCAACTGGGCATGGTAAATCAACTGGCCAATGGACGTCTATAACATCCTGTCTGGTGTCTGCAGGTATCCGTATCGTTGCGGCGTCCTTATTAATCCTGGGCAGTCCCTTTATTGGTAAAAAATCATGTCCCCGCTCCTATACGAGTTGAGAGCTCACAAAGTCCTCTCTTTACACTGGTAAATGGTCTAAATATTGATTCCAAAATATCGAGTAACCTAAATATCGAGTCCAAAATATAGAATGGACAAAATATCGACTGGACAGAATATAGACATCCAAAATATCGTTTTGAAAGTAATTAATGTAATATCGAATTTAAAAATATAGACAGTCAAAATATCGAAGTACATAATATAGGTTATTAAAAATATCGACTTTAATATCGAATTTTTTAAAGTGTTTTGTATGTTAGTATATGTGTGAAAAGTGTATATTTATTTGTAATTTATTGTAAGTAATTTTATGTTATTTAGTTTTTGCGTAATTTAATTCTGTAGCGTGTTGTGGGTTTATAAGGGAATAGGGTGGGAAGTAATTTAATTATAATTAATTAAATATGTTAATTGGTATTTATTTTGAATAAATTGTTAATTCATTTTTAATTGGTAATTAATTATTTGTTAATTGATGATACATTTTTATAAATTGATTAATTGATAATTATGTGAATAATATTATTTTATTTTCTGTAGCGGGGTGTGGGTTTATAGGGGAATAGGGTGGGAAGTAATTTAATTATAATTAATTAAATATGGTGATTAATTAATTGGTATTTATTTTGAATAGATTGTCAAATTTTTTATTGCTAAATAATGAATTGTTGATAAATCATTTTTCTTAATTGATTAATTGATAATGATGTGAATTATTTTATTTTTTGTAGCGGGTTGTGGGTTTATAGGGGAATAGGGTGGGAAGTAATTTAATTCTAATTAATTAAACATGATAATTAATTAATTGGTATTTATTTTGAATAAATTGTTAGTTAATTTTTAATTGGCAATTCTTAATTGCTAATTACAATTTATTAATTTATTATTGTGATTTATATCAATTTATTTTCACTAGAGTGTGGATAGTAAAATTTACCCCTACGCTATCCAACGCTTTCCCTACTGTTGCACTTCCAGGAGTGGGAATAGTAATTTTTACACCCCGCTATCCTACGGTAATAACATTGTGTATTTTTTATTAATATTATGTTTATATATATATGTTTTAACAGATATGATTGTATATTTTTTTTATATAAGTTAAATTAATTATTTAATAATTTTAAGGTAATTTAAGTATTTCTAAGTATATTTTAGCTATGTATTTTTAATATTTTTTAATTTTACATTATTTTTAACAAATTCGATATTTTTACAATGTGTATATATATATATAAACGATATTTTGGATTCGATATTTTGGTACTTACCTGTTTGTAGATAGGAATTCGATATTTGGTCTGTCGATCTTTTGGCGTCGATATTTTGGGTAGTCTATATTGTGTCCGTCGATATTTAGTCAGTGATCCCTTTACACTATACGCCGACCTCAAGTTACAGTATAGCGTACTTAGTTGCTTTAAATTCAGCAACCTCTCCCGCCCGAGGTGGTCCAACCATGATCATTAGAAACCTAGCAGTATTATTGGCGGCAGAGAAACCGGGCGTCCCCTCAGTGTAAAATCTGGTTGTAGGGATGATTGTTTCTGTGCAGGAAGGGACACCTTCCTGTAAAAAATAAAAAAATGGAGGCAATTTGCTCTTTCTTTGTGTGCTGCAGAATGCAACGCACATTGAAAGAGGAAAAAATGAGGAGAAATATCGTTATTTCTCCTCGTTACGCCTTAACTACGCCTCCTCTGGGGAGATGCGAGCTTTTGACGCACTCCCAGGTTTACAGAGCGTTGTAAATCTGGGAACGCCCATTGCAACGCCCATGACACGCCTTCCCTCTCTGTGTGAAGCAGTGCGGCAACTTGCGCTGCGTTGCCTTACACCAAGACCGTGAATTTCCATGGAGGGTAGCTGCGTGTAGCTTTGTAGATATGGCCCTACAAGGCACGCCACCAATGTGCGCCGCCAAAGCTTTCCGGCGGTGCAAGGGCCGTGCAAATGAGGCCCTGAGACTTTAGCAACAAGAGAACCTGTGTCCGGTTCTCTACTCTTCGACTGACCTTATGGCATAGTAACCCCTCCGCATCTCTTGAAATTAAAATCTCGGCTCACTGTTTGTGCTTTACTCCCCGAGCCCATGCAGTGGTTAAGGGTGCCAACCTGCCGCCACTTGACGATTGCGAAAACAATCAGAGCCACACCAGGTGGCGTTGCGTAGCTTCATAAATATGACTTGGAGCTTTGCATCGTGCATGTACAACATTGCATGGTGCAAGCATGACGCAAGGCCTCGTAAATATGCAAAACACACAAGATGATGGACGGAATGTTGCACATTGGCAAAACATTCACCCCCATTCACAGATCTGGGTTTAATCCTTCATTATTTTGCTCACCACGCCACCACAGTTCAGACATAGCCATATGCAAATCAGTCTTGACCCTGTGCCTCATGGGAACAGTCTAGCCGGAACTGCCAAGCCATGTCTTCCCTGGACCGGAATCAAGCATCCTAGGACCGGTGTCTGGCTATCAGCCGTCTTCAGCCAGGATAGCTTGACTCCAGTGGCATATTGAGCAAGTGACCTACGTCTGGGCAGACTCTTCCCACATAGGGTGAACAGCAAAACACACAAGATGATGGACGGAATGTTGCACAATAAATGTTGTAAATATGCCCCACGGTTTACATGTAGCAGACAGTGTGGACCTTGTATGTGACAGTGGCCCAAAGTCGAGGAAAAGCTGACTCCATGGTGTGTTGTTGTATTTTCAGTGTTGTGAATGTGACCTTGGAGGTTTGATGATACTCGCATTTCGAATGGTAGACCTCACTGTAGCGCTCTGAAGTGGCCACATGTCACAAGCCAGCACTTCTAAACAATCAGACAAACAAACATATATCATTAAAATGAATGGGCAGGGCATTCTTGAACTAGGGCGGTTACTGGGTGCCTGAGAATGTAGGGACGATGGTAGCATTCAGACCTGTGTGTGCGCCTCTAGGTGGGACACCCCGCCCCTCCCCGGTGACCTCCACTGTGGTAAAGTCTCATCTCCTCTCCTCTGTCCACAGGTGACCAGAGTGACCAGCGGCTGGCACTGAAGAACATCGCGAGCATGGTGCGACCAGGTGGGATCATGATCATCGACCACCGGAACTACGACTACATCCTGTCCACGGGCCGCGCCCCCCAGGGAAAGAACATCTACTACAAGGTAACTACAAGGATAGTGCCAGGTGGGCTAGGGGCAGAGGGGGGAGCGATGGAGAGCCAACTGGAGAGATGGCATCTAGAAGTGCACAGCTCTGTACTTGATAAAGATGAACCATAGGGCAGTGCCCAGTGGGGTCGTTTACATAACCGATGTCTAATCTGGCACAGTTTGAGCAACCAAGTAACAAGGCGCTGTGCAGGATGGACGTTTCGGACCTTAAAACCATTTATGGGGTCTTCAACAGCGCAGAACCATATGCCTCTCAAATATCCGAAACAGGACTATCAGTTAATTCACCCTGTGGGCCATGGTGCCAATCAGGTGATCTGTTGTTGGTATTGATCACTGATTCACATGGTTTGCAGCATGAATCTGTAATTGATCCACATGATTGGCACTTGTGTACCACTGGTTCCCTCTCTAAAAGGTTCTAAAGCGGCTTCAAAACCTTTAAACACCAATGTGTGGCCTTACAGAGCCAGGCATCTGTGTCCAGACATCAAGCACACAACAAAAGTTATGAAACTCTACTCAGCTTGGATTCTGCTGACTTCTGTGTCCACCAGAATGAGCTGCACTTCCAGTTTTCAGTTTCTCTAATGGGAGTTTGACAAAAAGTTAGGAACATGATAAGTGTATTCTTGTGAATATGTGGGCTTAGGTGACACAATGTTTGTGTTTTTGTGAGTATATGTGACTACAGTGATACTATAGGTGTATTCTTGTGAATATACTGCAGTATATATGGCTATATACCCACAGATTCAAATAGAGGGTACTATTACGACTTCAGTCTCAGCGGCCATAACACACTTCCCGGTATTAAATGAGGAGAACATCCTTGTACTCATGAGTACAATCAAACCAGGATCTCCTTTGCATCCAGCACCAGCGCATATTGTATCTAAGGGCGAGAAGGTAATTCGTCCAACTATAGTTGATTTACTCAGCCTCTCAGTAGAGTCAGGGATAGTCCCAAAGAAATGATAAAAAAGCAATCATTAGTCATCAATGGAGCGCACACCGCTAGCCCCTCCTCCGGATCGCCCCTCGGGACTCTGGTACTTGCAGTTCTTTAGTGGATCACCCAGGTGGGTGCTAGTCGGTACTTGTAGGACTGATGAATCTCTAGACCCGATACATGTCCCGGGTTTTAGGATGTCGCCCGAGACATGTCTCGGGTTTCGGGACAACTTCCCTCATTTGTAGAGAAAGATCGTTAGGGGTGGAAGAGAAGCAATCATTAGACCTTTGCTGAAGAAATCCCACCTAGATCCCACAATGCCAGGCATCTACCGTCCCATCTCTCTGTTACTTGTCTTTAGGAAAATTATTAGAGAAACGTGTCAACCATTCGTGGTCACTCTTTGGAGGAGAACCGTTATCTACTCCATGCACAGATGGGCTTTCGCGCACAGCACGGAATCTGCTCTCTTGGTTGTCACAGAGGAGCTCAAAAGCACACCTGACCAGGGTGGCTCTGCCACAATTTTGCTTTTACACCTAAGTGTGGCGTTTGATACTGTAGACCACTCAATTCCGATAGAAAGGCTCACGGAAGTGGAGATCCAAAATAAAGCTCTGGATTGGCTCACTTGCTTTGTAAAAGATATAACTTTTCAGGTCATGGTTACCATTTTCTCTGATTTAATGCCTCCTATATGTGGGGTGCCGGATGGCTCGTTACTCAGCCCAGGGTTGTGGAATTTATTAAAATATCTACTTGTCCATGGGGCAGGTTGCTTCATAAATCTACTTGTCCTGTAACACAATCCACTTGTCCCTTTGGTGCCATGTGGTTCGGCGACAAATTATGGCAACAATCTCATTATATAAGAGCTCTTATATAGCCTCTCTGATTATACCAGGGCTCATAGCATAGTAGTTTTTGAATACTAGCAATCCCTTTATGTTGCCACGTTTCTGCAGATCTACATACTGGGACTGAAGGTAGTGGTAAGCAATATTTCCAGGGTTGTAATGCCCTTTAAGTCTGTGCAAACCTACTAACTTGCATGTTTTAAGGGTTTTCAACAACTCTTCTCTAATCTTTTCCCATACTGAGAAATGTTGGAAATTTACTCTTGACAATGGCAGACGTAAACTTTCTTCCGTGGTTGGGAAAAAGTGGTTGATGGGAAAATGATCTTGCAAACACTCAGGTTTTCGCATGAGCAAATCTACACATGCAGATTTGCTCATGATAAACTGCAGTTCGCAAATATTTTCTAGGAGTACATTTCTTGCCCTACTTCTGTAAATTCTTGTAAATTCACGAAAGCCATATAGGTGCACTTAATGCAAGGACATATACCAAGGGTGCACTTTTGAGACTTTCTTTAATAATCGAGCCCCTAATTTGGTCTGGCATTAACCACAGCTATTTGTGTTTGTTAAAATTCTCTCTCGCTCTCTCGATCGGCTGGCTTCACTGTGAGTGACGGCATTAAGCTCTTTCACAAGGAGTATATTGGCACACAAAGTAGTTTTGTTCAGTGGGAGTAACTAATGTGGCAGTGTGTGCTTTTTTTAGACCAATTTTTTTGTGATTTTGCCAATGTTAGTTATAATGGTGAGGGCCCGGCAGCTCTAACATCAACAAGGCTTTACAAAAACCATGCCAAAACAAGTCACGTATTGGCAAAACTAAAAAGCTGACCACTAATTTCAGACCTAATGGCTTTGCCAATGCTTGTTTATTTTTATGTTTCTCATAATCTTATTAAAACTGGTTACATTGATTGGCCAATATGATTATTTTTGCGAAATACTAGCATGCATCAACACATTTTACTAAATGATGCTGCAAAGAAATGGTACCTGAAATTTCACAGTAATTTAGCAAAATGTGTTTTTTTCACCTACTTTCATGTTTTTTTAGGAACTTTTTATATTGAAAGCAAAGAGTCATTATTCTTGCTTTCAAGCTTCTGCAAATATTTGCATCTAATCAGAGAGCTTTCTGGGAGCATTCTGCATAGCCTCATATTGCTAAACTTTGAAACCGCGAGTACACATTTTTGTACTGGAACCACTGTCAGTAGAGCAGTCAGAACTTACATGTATTAGAGCGCTCACCCTATTAATAAAGGCTTTCAATTAATGAACCATAAATACAAGTTTGAACAGCTTTAACATAGGCACACAAATAATAACTTAACTTCAGGCAGTGCCCTTCCCTTAATGTGCTGCTGCAAACTGGCAGCCAAAGGGTTTGTGCTGCAGGGGATTGGGCCTACTTGTCCCAAGGACAAAATACACATTAAAACTTGTTGCCCTTGACCCAAAACAATATGTCCTGGGCGTCGGGCTATAGGAATTCCACATCCCTGTCAGCCCCACTTTATTTAATCTTAATATGAGTCTGATGGTGAAAATTGTTCAGATGTTTGGGATGTCCGTAGTGTCTATGCGGACGACATGCAGTCAGGGGTCTCCTTTGCAAATGGTTTGAACTTGGAGCACCATCAACCAGCGCCCTGTCTGGATGACGGGATGGTGAGTTGTTGTTTGAAATAAATTGGCCAGGGCTCTTGTCAGGAGCCCACTGCAGCTTGCACCACACATTGCCCCTGCCAGCGGTGCCAATGATAGTGACAACACAACTACTGGCCATCACACGCCTACAAGTGTGAACAATCAGACTATTCCAGGCCCCCAAAGCTATAGCAATGGCTTGGGCGGCAGGTAATAGTCATTTTAATGTATTCTGAATTAATAATTAACTGTTGTGGTGATCTCTAAATTATCCAGACAGCGCCACCTTGTGGTAAAGCGTTAGAAGCACCGTTTTTGACAATTAAGTGCCGGTGCCGAGCACTGGAACCCACCGGCTCAAATTAAGCACTGTTAGTCTCCCCTTACATACCAACTAGAGGTCTGAGATCGGCACATGGCCGCCTCCTAAGAACCTCAAAAATTAAGAGGAAGAGATGGGGAGGCGGATCATTTTCACACCTAGTCCCAAAGCTCTGGAATTCATGCCCTTTGAACTGAGACTTCTGGAAGAGGAACCCAGCTTTAGGAAAGAGCTCAATGCCCGGCCGTTCCCCCAGTAGCTCCCTAATCAACTCTTTCACCTCTTTTTCGGTCAAATTCTCATTTGGCGCTGGGAAGCCTTAGGGGAGCCATGCGCTTACGAAAAACACAACATAAACATATGGGCTCTGGTGACATGAGTGCACCTGGGCAAAGTTTGTGTTGAGGCACCTGCTGGGAGACAGACTGTGAATTTGGGGGTGGCTGTTATTTATTTATTTAAACTTTTACCGCGCACAGCTACCCACAGTGGGTTTCCCGGCGCTAGGGACAGACTGGAGAAGAAGATATCAGATAGCCAGCATACAGGATCCAACTACTTATGTGAACAACAGCGTTTTCAGTGCTCTGCGAAAACAAAGAAGACTGGTCTCTAATTTAAGGGCGGTAGGCAGGGCATTCCAATATGTTAGACGTGTGGGAGGTCGCTGCTAAATACCTGTGGGGCACATTATACGGTGTGAGTGTCGGGGCTTGGAGAGTGTGTCTGTGCAACAATGTGTTTAGCAGGGGAGGTTTCTCCTTAGGGCTGTGGGGACGCACCCCTCTTAATTCACACATTTACATAACCACATATTAAATTTATTTAGAGATACAATTGTATCTCTAAGTAAATCGATGTAGTTAAGTCTGGGCTGGGCTGTGTGTTTCAGGCTGCCTGGCCCACCTCGCTTTGAAGCAGGAACGGAAGCCCGGCAGTAAATCAACTTTCGGAACTGAGATGCTGGACGCTGGGCTTTATATTTTTAAAGCCCTCCCTTGTCATTGGGTCTATGATAGCTTGCACGCTGTGGGCCAGTGACACAATTAGCGTCATGGTTTCAGGGGCAGGAGACTTTATCCCTGCGTGACTTCAGACATCCGTCATTCAAAGCTGTAGATCCCACCTTTTTGTCATCCGTGAGAGTGGATGCAAGCATGTCTGATCTGGTGCCTTGTTCTCGGTAATAAGTGATTGCAAGCTAATGCTGAGTTATGTATATTGTTCTGAGACCCCTCATCAGCTAGCCTCCCCCATTGTGACACCCCAGGCTCTGACTGCATGTCGCTGACCCCGTTATAAGTAGAGCTGCAGCATTTGTTCCACCAAGTACTAGATCCAAATAACGAGCAGAGTTCGTTCTTGTTCCCTTACGAAGTTGATCCAAATATCCGAATCAAGCAAAGCAAGAAATATGTGCTTGCAGTGGACAGTTCTCTGATGTGTGACATTAAAACTGGCACTGTGTACATTCCCCCAAGTTAACAACCATGCCAAAAACATGGATTGACTTGCAAACAATGAATGTTAAAAACCTTGAGGTAATACTTGATATAGTTCCTCTTTTATTTATCATTCTTTACTTAATCTTGCATTCCATAAGAGGTCACTATTTTATAATGTTGTTGTTTATCTGTATTTGTTTCTGTGCATACGTTGAGGCTTGAGCCATGCCAGGTGTTTATGAGGGGCTTTGATTGAACGCGCAGGCGCCACAGCTGAAGCCAAACACAGTGTCTGTCAGTGGGCTGGCCTCTCTGCAGAGCACACAGAACAATGTTTATGTATTCCATTTGAAAAGAGAAGGAAGGGGCCGTGCGACCCCCCCCCCCTCTACTGTGGCCCTGGGGACCGCCACCCCCAGAGCCAGCTCCAGCTTTGTCCTGGGGGGTGGGGGGATGCCACCCCCGGGAAATAGCTGTTTGCTTTTGCTTGGCGGGAGCTTTGATATCTGCTGCCAAGCAAACGCAAACACTCCATTTCCCGCGGGCGACAGCTGTCAAAGTGCTCCTGCCCACTAGAAGTGGCGGTGCAGATCAAAGTGCCACGAGGTGGGTGATTGGCGGTGCTGTGAGATGGGTCGGTGGGAGTGCCATAGAGTGCGCACAGACGGATGCTATGAGATGGGTGATGATGGTGCTGTGAGGAGAAGGGGTGGTGGTGTTACAAGGTGGGCAGATTGAGGCTCTGTCTGATTGGTCTTTGCAAGTGTTTTATCTGGAAACAAGCGAGTGACTTTGTTGGCGTTTCTCTTCCAGAGTGACCTTACCAAAGACATCTCCACCTCGGTGCTGATGGTAAACAACAAGCCTCACATGGTCACCCTGGACTACACCGTGCAAGTGCCGCCGCAGGGGGATGAACCTGCAGAGATGAGGTGAGTCCTGGGTGAAGGGTACGGGGCGAGGAGGGGTCTAGGAGACGCCTCAGGGGGATGAACCTGCAGAGATGAGGTGAGTCCTGGGTGAAGGGTACAGGGTGAAGAGGGGAGATGCCTCGGGGTATGAACCTGCAGAGATGAGGTGAGTCCTGGGTGAAGGGTACGGGGTGAGGAGGGGTCTAGGAGACGCCTCAGGGGGATGAACCTGCAGAGATGAGGTGAGTCCTGGGTGAAGGATACGGGGTGTGGTGGGGACCGGACTATTGCTCAAGTGCACCCTCTGCATTCCCTTCAAGGTGGAAAAAGACTCCTCTACACGAATAAAAAATGCCCAAGCGAATCCCCAGAATCTCTCAGCCGCAACCAGAAACGTAGGGAGTGGACTCCTCCCAGCACATACGTGACCTTTGACCCTCCATGGCTTCTCAAACACCCGCCAGGACCAGACTGGTAAACCAGGACGGGTTGCTGTTATCCACAGCGCGTCCCTTCAATGTAATAACTTTGAATCATCTCAGGCTGTTTGGTGAGAGCCCCTCTCTGTTTGCTTTGAAGACATCCCACCAGAAGCCCATGACATTCCCCAATGTACATCACCATCCAGGGAACAGCCATCTCTCTGTTGGACACTGGAATTGGCTTCTAGCTGGAAGATCGACAACTAACTTTACTGAAATTTTCCTCCGAGACTCAGCGGTGTCGCATTCTTCTTTTTTTTTTTAACAACTATATTAAACCATTTTGTCGCACCCCCACCTTTTTGAAAGGCTCCATCTCAACCTCCTCATTAGCATACATGACCTCATCAAATGCCACCCTCCGATTCCCGTTGACTGATCCGATCAGTCCTTTGTTCCCTTCCACCTTCTCTACTCAAAAAACCTCCGCACGCGGACACAACCGGAAACCAAGGGTGTGGATCCTGCACTTTGACAACATCAAACAGTCCCGACTAAACTCTAAAATAAACTAAAAACTCTTGTCCTCTTGATCTATCAATGACACAATAAGCCTCGTCGAGAACTACAACTCCATAATGAGGGAAGGTTCTAATGATCTCACCTGACTCCAACTCAAACAAGCATTAGAAATGCAATAGGTCTCGCAGCATTAGAGTTAGTGCTTTTAGAATTGTTTATGTTTTTTTTTGTAAATCTTTAGCATGAGGTTGAGGGTGAGTGAGGGTGAGTGAGGGTGAGGGGTTGAGGGTGAGTGAGGGTGAGTGAGGGTGAGTGAGGGTGAGTGAGGGTGAGGGGTTGAGGGTGAGTGAGGGTGAGTGAGGGTGAGTGAGGGTGAGGGGTTGAGGGTGAGTGAGGGTGAGGCTGAGGTGGTGAGGGTGAGTGAGGGTGAGGCTGAGGTGGTGAGGGTGAGTGAGGGTGAGGCTGAGGTGGTGAGGGTGAGTGAGGGTGAGGCTGAGGTGGTGAGGGTGAGTGAGGGTGAGTGAGGGGTTGAGGGTGAGGGGTTGAGGGTGAGTGAGGGTGAGGGGTTGAGGGTGGGTGAGGGGTTGAGGGTGGGTGAGGGGTTGAGGGTGAGTGAGGGTGAGTGAGGGTGAGTGAGGGTGAGTGAGGGTGAGTGAGGGTGAGTGAGGGTGAGTGAGGGTGGGTGAGGGTGTAATGTCGTAGAAGGGGGTTTCAACGTCCGTGGATGGCAACATCAAAAAGAATTTGGGACAAAACTAGACTCTAATAACCCTGAACAGGTCTATGCCATAAACAAATCAACCACAGGAGAAACAATATGTGACAAGTTCCCTGGTGTTCACAGAAAGCTCAGGATTGCTTAAGGATTTTCAGCATAAAATCAAACCGAAACCTAATGCTGTACCAGTGGTGCATAAAACCAGTGTTACAAAGACACTTGCACACAGGAGAAGAATTGAAGAGCCTTTATTTAGAGTCTCCACTCTCCGCAATTCCAAGCTGCCTCCAAGCCTCACAGAAATACCTTTCACAACATTCTAAGGCAGGCTTCAGCTCCAACTGGTCAACTGGTGGAAAGCAGCACTTGACAGATATTGGATGGGGGTGGGTGGGGTGGGGGGGTGGGGGGGGGGAGAGATATACCATATAACAAAATAAGAATAACTGAAAAAGTAGCATTATTTCAGATACATCTATAGATGTGTAAGAGGAAAGATTATACCAGTAACACTAACAAAAGCGACCAGCTGAACGGCATCATGGCTGCAAGGAGGGATCTATCAATTTAATAAATGGAATAAAGCCAACAGATTAACATAACGTAGTGTTGGTACAGATTGTAGAACTCACACAGAATATAATTGCAGCACAAAAAAATAAGCTTTCTTTCCTTCCCTGCAGTGTCTGACTTAGTGGACAGGGTTTCCCATGGCAGACAACAGAATTTTGAAACCGAAAGATACTCAACTGTACAAAGCAGAGGGAAAAAAATTGAAAGTACTGGTAGAATTAGAACCAAAAACTGAATGCACATACCTCCCTTGCCAGGTAACGAGCATTTGTTCTATCTCCTTTTGCAAACTGGAGGTAAAATCATGTACAAACATTTGTATCGCCACAAGGTCGGTACACGGAAGTAAAATTAGTCGGTAAGAGGAAATGAGGAGACTGCCTGAATGAACGTGACGAGTGTAAAAACTCATAGGAAAAAGTTAACATGGAGGCGACACGGTTAGTGCACTCAATTTGACTAAAGGTGGCGACACCATTCCCGAGCAAACCGGAAACTGCCACACTTACCAGGACAGCTGCATATCTCGAGGAAAGCCATCTGCAAAAGTACTGATGAGCTGGGAAGACGCTATCTTCGAAACAAAACCAATTGCATTTCAAATTGGTGAACGAAGAGAGCTGCGTTACGCCCTGCCCAGGAAAGTCAACAAGGGAGGAGAGGAGGAGGGGGGAGGAGAGTACACCATTCCCGAGCAAACCGGAAACTGCCACACTTACCAGGACAGCTGCATATCTCGAGGAAAGCCATCTGCAAAAGTACTGATGAGCTGGGAAGACGCTATCTTCGAAACAAAACCAATTGCATTTCAAATTGGTGAACGAAGAGAGCTGCGTTACGCCCTGCCCAGGAAAGTCAACAAGGGAGGAGAGGAGGAGGGGGGAGGAGAGTACACCATTCCCGAGCAAACCGGAAACTGCCACACTTACCAGGACAGCTGCATATCTCGAGGAAAGCCATCTGCAAAAGTACTGATGAGCTGGGAAGACGCTATCTTCGAAACAAAACAAATTGCATTTCAAATTGGTGAACGAAGAGAGCTGCGTTACGCCCTGCCCAGGAAAGTCAACAAGGGAGGAGAGGAGGAGGGGGGAGGAGAGTAGGCAAGGCGACACGGCGGGAGGGGGCGGAGCGGGTAAAAAAAAGACGGACATGCACGCGCCCGTGACTTTTAAGGTCAATGCGCATGCGCATAAGCTTAATGCGCATGCGCATTGACCTTAAAAGTCACGGGCACTGCAAGGAATCGCCACGATTCCTTGCAGTGTAGATAAAGAGTGGATAACTCGCAATACTCTCGCCTTGCTCGATGCGCATGCGCATCGACAGGCGAGACCTAAAAACTCCTCCACATCCGCGCATCACAATGGTTTCCACACGACTCCTAGAGGAATGAAAGATCCTCAGACCTACTGAGCTCTTGCGGAGACTAAACCCCTCAAGGACTCCCTGGAAGATCTTCAGCTGAAGCGTAAACTATACAAACGACGCATCTTCGAACCTAAAGCAGGATTCTTCAGAAAGGAAACACAGAGGTCCAAAAGTAAACCTATTGTCAAAAATATTGACCATACCCTCCCTCAACCAAATTGACAACTTCTCCCCCTGGCGAGGCATAGTGTCCGACTTCTTAAAATAAGGACAGGTCACCCCTCGCAGAAACCAAACGCCGACCTGCTGACCCCAATATCTTCCGCCCTATCTTCAACCTGCCATGGCTAGCCAAAATATTGGTGGCCTAGCAGCCACCACCTGGAACGCCCCACCCATCCACATCAGACATGCCACCTCCCTCCCCAGCTTCACGAAGGAACTGAAGACTTGGCTTTTTAAATCCACCACACCGGCACACGCTGCACTATTCCTCCCCCCCCCCCCTCTCCAAGTGCCTTGAGACCATAACGGGTGAGTAGCTGCGCTTTATAAACTTCAATTGATTGATTGGTTGGCATGAAAGCTCAGTGAAATATCTTGCATTTAAACGTACCACCTCTCGCGACTTCCAAGCCTGGTCTTCTTACGTCAGAAACCCCTGAGTCAAGAAGCCCAGAACTCTGAGACCAGCCCCACGGGACCCACCCCTAAAATCTGGAGTGCCACCTCACCTGCAGTCAGGACTGACATCTACCATCCTTCCTTCAATAAAGAACCCAAAATCCTCCTCCTCCAACAGCATTTATTGGAATAAAATATGTGAATCTACAGCTCTCAAAAAGGCTCCCTCGCTTCTTTCTCTCAGACTATAGGACTCTTTTTCTATTGAATTAATGTATATACCCTTGTCGATGACCAATGTAAAGCTCATACTCCTCAGGTGTGATTCACGCTATATACTTAGATACGTAATAAATTAGGATTGGCCTATGGACGTTATTTGTTCTTTTGAACTGCTTAGGGTCAGCGGTGGCTCCTTCTCAATGGCGGAGGAGCGTCGCCCCACTGGCTGAGAGCAAGCAGCTGAAAAAGAAAACAATATTTTACTATTTTATTTTTCAGCAGTTGGCTTAGCCAGCGTGTGCAGGAAGGGGCCATAAGAGGGAGGAGGAATGGTGTACATGTGTAATTCAACATCCACACGTCTGTGTGGCCAGCCGCCTTAGGCCGGCCAAATAGACATGCGCAGTTAGGTTACTCCAACCCGGCTGTATTGCACAGCCGGGTTAGAGACACAGCACAGACTCCCTGTGCTTGAGCGAGCATTAAACCAGCCCTTGGGTGTCCGTACACTCTTCAAGTTTTCCTAACATAACATGAGCGCAAAACTGGAATCTAGTTTGTATTTCCTTCGGGTTGTTTGCAGCATTAGATGACGAAGAGGCTCAGTGTGTACCAGGGACTGGTTATGGAGTCATTGGAACAATTTCTGTTTAGGAACATATTACAATGAGCCAGTTATTTTATATGCATTATTGTGGAAATTAATTGCTGCAATGCTCTACCTGTCCCTTAAGGAACCCCAGGTGAGGTCTCAACACCTGGAGGCCACTTTGGAGACGAGTGACTCATTCATTCTGATCACTAAGGGTCTCCCAGGGCTCCAGGTTTGCTCCTCACCGAGGTTCAGCAGACATGTGTCTTCCCTGCTTAGCGACATTTTGTTTTAGGCCAAATGTCTGTCGTGATGCTGACGCTTCTCCTGCTCTTCTCTTGCAGTAAGTTCCGTCTCTCCTACTACCCCCATTGCCTAGACTCCTTCACCGAGCTGCTGAAGACTGCTTTCCAAGGGAAGTGCGAGCACAGCGTCTTTGGAGACTTTCAGCCCTACACGCCCGGCCAGGAGACGGCGCCATGCTACTTCATCCACGTGGTCAAGAAGACCGGATGAGGCCCTATGGGCCAATCCTAGACGCAGCCAATCGCAGCCAGGGTCATCCCACTGCTGTCAGATGACCTCATGGTGACCTCACGGGCACTGGGGTTTGGAACTCACACAGAGAAGGTGCTTGCACCTTGGGCCAGGCTTAGGCGTGCAGGCACCTCTGGGGTATCTGACCACCCTGGATGCTGCCGCGACTCAGCAGACGCTTCAACCAATCAGGGAGCTACCTTGAAGCTAACATGGGAGAGCTGGGGTGTTACAAATCAGGGGCCTTTCCAGCCAATACGATTCCGCTGCAAGCGACATTTACAGAACTCATGAGAAAGCCCATCTTGTGCACTGGGCTGCAAATGGACTGTACCATTTTGTGGTGATTGAAGGGTGTGGTTATGGATGTTTTCTCTTAATAGTATTTTTTATTTCAAAAATAAATACTAGTTTGTCCTGCTACACAGAGGGGTATTTGATTTGATATTGTCTCAGAGACTGAAAATAAATTGCTGAGACTGAGAAAGGTGAGATGTTAAATGTGGCCTAAAAAAGGACCACTCGTGGAGTATGACCGAGGGGATCCAATATTTAGGAGGTTGAGACATATGAAGGATATGTCAGGGAGAGAATGGAGAGATCATGGGAAGCTTTGGTGAAAACCATGACTTACCATGTGGATCAAGGGTATCGGAAAAACAGCCTTGGCTTTGCTTAATAGAGAAGGCCGTATGATATAGGAAAATATCCAGGAAATGGACTTCACCTGAAGGCTTGGGTAACTTCAGGTGTTGGAAGTGAAATGTGAGAGGATTTTCCATTCCAAAGAAATTTAGACAGACTCTTATCGATGTCTCTGGATTATTTTGCAGGAATCTTGAAAGGTAGCATTGAGAGATAGAAATTAATGATAGGGAGAATCATTATTTTGATGGTGTCATGTCGGCCCCACCAAGACAGAAAATAGTGGTGACCAGCCCTCGGGTAATTTAGCAATTCTAGAGAGAAGAGAATCCATATTTAATTTTAAAGTGTCTCTCAGATTATTTTGATAGAGGATTCCCAAACATTTTATCTTATCCGTGTTCCAAGATAGGCCCGTTGCAATGAATGAGGAGTTGAAGCAGAACTTATTCAAGGGCATTGCTTCAGATTTTTGTATATTAAGTTTGTACCCCGATATCTCAGAATATGCCACGAGCTCTTCAAAATAGAACGGAAGGGAGGTTTCTGGTTTGGAAATGTAAAGGAGGATGTGGTCCTCGTATGGTGTTAATGTAATGGCTGTGTTATTAATCTGAAAGCCAGAAAAGCCCTCAGAGTATTTCAATCTATAAAGAAAAGTTCAAGAGTGAGGATAAAAAGCAAGGGCAAAAGAGGACTTCGTCGCCGAGTGCCTCTTATAAGAGGAAAGCATGGAGATTGTACTCCATTGACCACGACAAATTAACGGGGAGAAGAATAAGCAATGAGATGACTTGAAGGAATTTTGGACCAAACCCACACCAACGAAGAGACTGTAGGAGAAATTCCCAATTGAATCTGTCAAAGGCCCTTTCAGCATCAAGGGCTATCGCCTCCGGGGAATGTTTGAGTTTGGGGGCTTTGATTAGAATATTATGAAAAACACATAAGTTATCAGTTATGTTTCTATTTTAAACAAAGCCTGACTGTTCAAAATGCACTAGATTGGAAATAAGAGCATTGAGACGAAGGGCTATCGTTTTAGCAAAAATCTTACAATCCAAGTTTATTAGTGATATAGGGTGATAAGTTTTCATTTGAGACAGGTCCCTGTCTATTTTTTGGAATGAGACAAAGCATTGCTTCTGTAAAAGAGTCCAAGGAATTATTTGGTGAGTGAATATGATTAATGTAAGTAAATAATTTAGGTACTAATAGTTTAGAAAAATTAAGAAACAATTCAACTGTGAACCCATCTGGTGCGGGTGCCTTACACATATTTAGACATTGAACATCTGAGAACAACTCCTCTAATTGGTAGCTCGAGCGGAGCTAGATCAATATGTGCAGACTTGTGTATTTCAAAGTGATAGAAATATAACTTTAGAAATTCTTTTCAAGGCATAGAATAAGGGGTATACAGTTCCTGATAAGAATTTGCAAAGCAACTGGCAATCTCCGAGTTGCGAAACCGATTAGTACCGGCCTAGTCAGTAATTGATTTGATTGAGATTTTTTTTCTATTCTACTTTTCTAGTAATTTGCTAATAGAGTACCAGTTTTATTTTTACCTCCGTAATATTTTGCATTATCTTCAGCAATGTGCTGTATGCTTTCTCTTAGGTTTATTTCTTAAATTGAACCTTCGCTTCTAGTAGTGCATCCAAATAAGCTTTATTTTTGGATGCAAAATATTTGTGCTGTAAACATTTAATATCCACAAGGATACAAGCAGATTCTTTCTCCACAACTTTCTGTTTATTAGAGACAACGTTAACTATAAAGCCTCTTGAGGCAGCTTTGAAGGCATCCCGTACAAAGTGAAAAGAGATCTCCCCTGTATCATTAAACCCAAACTAGTCATGTACAAAATTTTCATATGATTTTAAGGAACTCCTTGTCGGATAATAAGGTTTTATTGAACCGCCACCTAGATCCAAAAGGGGTATCTTGAAGAATATCCAAGTCAGTAGAAATAGAAACCGGAGCGTAATCAGAAATCAAGATTGAACCGATTTCCGAGTGTTCTAGGTGCCAAGTCAAATTTTTTTACTTGGGAATACATAATCGATCCTGGTTTGGAAATTGTGAGGGATTTAGTAAAAGGAAAATTCTTGTAGAGGGATGAACTTGTCTCCAGGAATCTGATTGGGCGATTATGAGAGATGGCTGTTTGAATGCTTTGTGGGCCTTGTGCGGAAGGAGTTTCGTGGATGAGTGTTGATCAAGGATAAGATCGTTTATGTGGTTGCAGTCACCACCTAAAATGAAATTGTCTGCGGAATGATGTGCAATGTTTGAGAAATAGCCCTCAAGAGATAGGGTCGGTGCTTTTTGCGCTATACTTTCAGTACTGTAAAAGTAACATTGTCAATTTTTATTTTAACTAATACCTCTCTACCCTCCATGTCAGTCTCCTGCTAAATAAATGATAAGTTTAAACGTTTGTGAAATTGTGACATAATATTGCTACTCAGTTTTGTGTAGAATAGAAGGGGAAAAATAGATTTCCCCAACCCATTGCTATTCGGGTTTGTTAATGTCGGTATAAGTGAGGTGTGTTTCCTGAAGTAGTGCGAGTTGGCATTTCAGTCTGGATAAGTGAGGCAAAACAAGTTGATATTTAATAGCATTACTTAGTCCCTTAACATTCCACGTTGTTATTCTGAGAGGCAAACAAGAGGCCATCAATGTGCATCAATAAAAACATCAGATCTCATAATGCTGAACTTTGGAAGTGCTCCATTATAAGATAAAGTGGGAAGAAAAGCATGAAAGAGGGGAGAAGGAGAACACCCCAGAGTAATAGAAGAAAGAAAATGAAGGCAACACAGGAAGGGAAATCCTTGGTTGCGGTAACAACGTTATTGCCTGGAGAGAACATCCAGAAGGATGCAGAGGGTACGGAGCACCTAAGAAAAATATAGGACCAGCCTCGGCTCTGGTAAACGAGGGAAGGGATACAAAAACATTTTAAGAAGCTGGAGGAGTAAATGTTTTATGGAAATAGGTGAAAACAGGAACTGGGTAAAACAAGTGAGTATAGAACAATTACTAGAAAGGTAAGAATGATAGGGTACATAATGTGACCAAAAAATTAGGAATAAAGGGAATTTGAACTTACTGTGGACCCCAGAGGATAGGAATTGGTGGGAGCAGTACACAAGAGATGAGGGCAGGGAAGACTGAGACAGTAGAAAAACGCAAAGACAAACTCATGGCTGAAATACAAGGGGAAAAGATAAGATGTTAAATAGGGGAAAATAGAGTATAAGAAAAAAACCTTAAATAAAAAAGAACAATCGGTTAATCATAACATCAGGCTAACTGTGGAAACAGTCATGTTTTGGCAGCAGCACCAGTTTCCATACTTTCGTGGCAATGTTGATGAAGAAAGTCTTGCTGTAAGGCTGGGTCTTCAAACTTGTACGTTTTTTCTTTGCAGGGAATTTTAGAAAAACAAGGGTGGACTAGACCGTATCTGAAGTGTATAGATTTTAATTGTGGATGAAACTCAAGGAAACACTTCCTTCTTGCAGCCATGGCATCGGAGACGTCCTGAGAGGAATATACTTTGTGACCAAACCATTGCAAGCACCCCACTTGCCTGGCAGCAGTGAGAATGTGCATGAAGTCCGTGTACTGCAAGAAGAGAAGTATTATGCCTCTATGTCTGGTGTGGGGTGTTGAAATCGAATGCTTGGGGCCTAAGCAACGCACTCCTTGGATGTTGGGGGGGGGCTATGCTCATGTAGGTGGATGAGGGTAGGAATAGCCTTTTGCAGAAATTAAATCATGTTGGGGACGTCTGAATGCTCAGGAATACCATAACTTTGCATGCTATTTCTCCTGTTCTTATTCTCCAAGTCTTCAGTAGTTTGATTAAGTAATTCAGTTTCCTTAGTAAGATGGGATATATCTGGGATAGAGTCCTCCACAACGCTGACCTGTCGCTCGGCAGCTGTAAGACGTTGATCATGAGCGGACCAGTAAGATGGGATATATCTGGGATAGAGTCCTCCACAACACTAAAAGGTTTTAGAGCCTGCAATTCATCCATGACTGCGTCTAAGGTGAAAGGAGTAGGCGATTTAGAGGGAGAGTCTAGATCTTTCTTAAGTCTTTCGACTGAGCTTGAGGGCTGTTTTTACAAAGAGACAGAAGCCAATGATGAACTCCCCCCACTGGGAAATCGCTGGTGTTAAACGTGAGAATGGAGCCGTTTCAGGGGCGAGGTCCAGTTGTCGATTTCTATGGAGTTTGGTGAGCTTGGAGGATGATGGACGAGGGGCAGCCATTTCGCTCTGCTTTAATGACCTGCCCATAAAGGAGGCTGCAGGCGTCCGGCCTGTCCAAACACCAGGTGGAGATGTAAATAAAAGAGGACTGCCCCAGTAGTAGGTTGGGATTGTTTAACACCGTCAGCGCGGCGCGAATTTTCGCTCTGTGCTGAAGGTTCTCAATAACGGGTGTGGTCGTGACGGAACGGTTCCGTCATAAGCACAGCCCAACCGGCGCTCGTGACGGAACCGTTCTGTCACTAGCATCGAAAGGGTTTAGTCCGTGATAACCTCCTTGGGAAGGTTAATTTGTGACTTGGATCAAATAAACTACACAGCCAGATACATTCAAGAAATGAACCTCAGAAGACCAAGAGGGTGGAAGCAGTGATTCAAAACACTGTGCATAGGGCCAGCAGGCGAACGCACCCGAGATGAGATGCAAATAGATGCAAATAGCCACACCAATGAGGAGGGCAACAATATCCGGAAAAGTCCAAAAGTACGTGAGAAAAGGGTCCTTCGCTTGATTAAATCATTGCTGCAGAGGTGTTAATCTGAAGAAAGAAGTTCCTTCAGCCTTCTTAGGCAGACCGGCGGGTTTCTATATAAAAGGCCTGTGAGCACAAGATGACACCACCTCTTAACATGCGCAGCGTTTCATGAGTAGAAAAATGCACAGCTGCGTGCCAGAAGCCGGAAAAGTAATTAAAATGAAGGCACTACCCTTCTGACATTAGTATCATTGTGTGCGAGGGGAATAGGTTGGTATTTAAGCCAAGCCCCCAGGAGTTCACTGGAGCCACTCGGGGGAGTTAAATAGTAGTGGCCATCTTGAGAGGTGCACGCGACACATCCATTCCTACTGTATCTTAACCTTTTTAACACAAATCCCCTAACTCTGTACTACACAGGTGTTTTAACAATAGGAGACTCGCACAACAGGAGCACATGTATGGTATTGTCCATGCTTAGAATTTGATTTTTACCGAGCTGCCAAGTTTTATGTTAGTATGTTTGTATAGTGCAGACGCAGCAGGGTGGGCACACCGCCCTGTGCTGTGGAGTCAACCCTTCCAACGACTATGACTGCACCACCCAACTCCATTGAGTCAACTCTCCCCAAGCCATGGATGCCTCCTTACACTGCCATGGAGTAAACTCTTCACAAGGCATGGATGCCGCCATCCATCGCCATGGAGTAAACTCTTTCCAAGGCATGGATGCCGCCATCCACCGCCATGGAGTAAACTCTTTCCAAGGCACGGATGCCGCCATCCACTGCCATGGAGTAAACTCTTTCCAAGGCACGGATGCCGCCATCCACTGCCATGGAGTAAACTCTTCACAAGGCATGGATGCCGCCATCCATCACCATGGAGTAAACTCTTCCCAAGCCATGGATGCCGCCATCCACCGCCATGGAGTAAACTCTTCACAAGGCATGGATGCCGCCATCCATCACCATGGAGTAAACTCTTCCCAAGCCATGGATGCCGCCATCCACCGCCATGGAGTAAACTCTTCCCAAGCCATGGATGCCGCCATCCACCACCATGGAGTAAACTCTTTCCAAGCCATGGATGCCGCCATCCACCACCATGGAGTAAACTCTTTCCAAGCCATTGATGCCGCCATCCACCACCATGGAGTAAACTCTTTCCAAGGCACGGATGCCGCCATCCACCGCCATGGAGTAAACTCTTTCCAAGGCACGGATGCCGCCATCCACCGCCATGGAGTAAACTCTTTCCAAGGCACGGATGCCGCCATGGAGTAAACTCTTCCCAAGCCATGGATGCCGCCATCCACCTCCATGGAGTAAACTCTTTCCAAGCCATGGATGCCGCCATCCACCACCATGGAGTAAACTCTTTCCAAGGCACGGATGCCGCCATCCACCGCCATGGAGTAAACTCTTCCCAAGCCATGGATGCCGCCATCCACCGCCATGGAGTAAACTCTTTCCAAGCCATGGATGCCGCCATCCACCGCCATGGAGTAAACTCTTTCCAAGCCATGGATGCCGCCATCCACCACCATGGAGTAAACTCTTCCCAAGCCATGGATGCCGCCAACCACCACCATGGAGTAAACTCTTCCCAAGCCATGGATGCCGCCATCCACCGCCATGGAGTAAACTCTTCCCAAACCATGAATGCCGCCATCCACCACCATGGAGTAAACTCTTCCCAAGCCATGGATGCCGCCATCCACCGCCATGGAGTAAACTCTTCCCAAGCCATGGATGCCGCCATCCACCACCATGGAGTAAACTCTTCCCAAGCCATGGATGCCGCCAACCACCACCATGGAGTAAACTCTTCCCAAACCATGAATGCCGCCATCCACCACCATGGAGTAAACTCTTCCCAAACCATGAATGCCGCCATCCAGCGCCATGGAGTAAACTCTTTCTGTCTGACATCTGCGATTCTCAAGATCCTCTGAGCAAAGCATTGTAAGTGTCAGAGATGAACACCGAAACGTGAAGGGCGATCAGTCATGGCCTGGAATGAGTTCACAGTGCCAGCCACTCTCCAAAACACTCACCCTGTCCGGCACCGTGTGCTTTGTGCCAGAGACACAGTCAACATGTCTGCATTAACTTCCCGATGATGCCATTCTTATCATAGACACTCAGGCCATACCTTACGCTGTGCCATCAATGCATTAATAGCTGTTTCGAAACTTCAGTCATGACACGAGTACTGTCCAGCCGGCTCAGACACTCTTTAGTGACCTTATAATAGCATTGAGACAATAACTATTGACCACCACTACTCTCCAACCACCTCAAAGAGACTCACCTTATTGATCCATTAGCACCCCCAAGCCATCACCCCTGCCGCCCAGAGCTGTCCAACCACCACTCTTTTCAAACCGCTCCACACTGTCAATAGTTATTCAATAACACCATGAACTGTCCATTCCTGGCGCGCGGTACAGTTCAACCAGTGCGCTTTCCAAATCATCCGGACTCTATCAATTTATATCCAATAACGCCCTGAGGCCTCCACTCCTGACACCCGAGACTGTCCATCACAACTCATATACTTTGTCACTTGTCCGAAGACCCCATCACACCTTCCCTCAAGACATCCCATTTCTGCCCAACCACCTCCATGAGGATCAGAGGAGGTCGAGAATGTAACCCTTTAAATACAATTAAAGGCTTGAGTCTGTCGCAAAGTGTTGGAGGACGTGGGAGGAAGCAGTGATCCAGACAAATTCTAGAATCACCCAGAACTAATCTGGTCACATAGGGCCCGATTCACAGAACTAACTTAAGACAAAATCCTAAACTTACTGCCATTATGGTATTCACAGAAGGCACTTAGGATTTTTCTCAGTTTAAAGAGAGTAGTAAATTTAGGACTCCTAACTTTAGGACTCCCAAACTGAGAAAAATCCTAACTTTAAGACTTTCGGTATTCACAGAAGGCATTT
The DNA here is from genome assembly GCF_964263255.1 of Lissotriton vulgaris. Classification (NCBI taxonomy): domain Eukaryota; kingdom Metazoa; phylum Chordata; class Amphibia; order Caudata; family Salamandridae; genus Lissotriton; species Lissotriton vulgaris. The sequence continues at coordinate 7,798,621 of NC_141694.1, forward strand.
AGGAGTCCTAAAGTTAGGAGTCCTAACTTCTGTCTGTGAATACCGAAATGAGTAAGTACCTTCTGTGAATACCAAAATGGCGCTGTCAGCATGTCATGTCGCTCCAGCTGCAGCCGTGCATGAACACAGGCACCATGGTTCAAGGGTGTCTGCATTGTTGGCAGGAGTGTTTTTGTGGTGGAGGGGCAACTTCCTGCACAAAAACGCGACCCTGCTTGAAGGTTAGGGCGCTCCCCACGCCGCACAGCTCTGCCTGTGTGTCCCTGCCTCTGTGCCCACTGCTGCCGGTCTGTGAGTTCGCTGCTCCCCCTTCTCTGTCTGTATTTCTGCCTGTTATTGTATTTATTGCGTTGCCTTTTGTTAAATGTTTTGTGCCGTTTTGATTATTTTGGTTTGCCCCTTTCTTCCGTTTCCTCTTTTGCCTTCTGTACATCTGTCTCTTCCCGCTGCTGCCTCCCTGTGGCCCTGCACCCTCGCTCACCCATTTACCACCCCGCTCCCTCCTCCCAGCTGCTCCTCCCTCCCACCTCCCCTTATATGGTGGCTGCTGCGTGGCCGCGCCACTGGCGTGCCAAAGGCGCACCTAAGGCATGCCTGTCCGTGCCTGGACCGTGCCCAGCGCCAGAACCCCTGGCCCCCGCGAACGCCACGGTGCCCGTCTCAGTGACGACTCCAGCACCCTCCACGCACTCAATGCCGGACGTTCATGCACCTGCTGCCTGGCCGCCCCGAAGCGCACTCAAGGACCCTTCTCCTGCTGGAACTTCAGCTTCTCCAGCATCCGCCCGCCAACCCACCGACCAGGAAAGAACCCAACTACCTCGGATGCATTTTCCTCAACACCCGCTCCGCCCGCAAACACGCAGTTGAACTCTGGGACCTACTCGTCTCAGCCTCCCCAGATGTCGCCTTCCTGACGTAGACCTGGCTGAACCTCTCCTCAGCACCCGACAGCGCCATAGCCATCCCGGAAGGCTACAAGATCACCCGCAGGGACCGCACCAATGGAGTAGTAGGAGGAATCACCATCGTCCACAGGAACACTCTCAGAGTCTTGACCAACACTGACGACACCCTCAGCACCGCCAAACACCTGCACTTCCAGATCCACACCGACCCCCAACACCACCCTCAGAGGAACCCTCGTCTACAGACACCCCGGACCCCGACCACAGTTCAGCGACTCCATCGCCGACTTTGTCTGCACACACGTCCTCGCCTCCATAGACTACATCCTCCTCGGGGACCTGAACTTCCACCTCGAACAACAACAACAACACCAACTCCTCCACGCTAATCTGCAACCTCGCCAACCTCAGACTCAGACAACTCATCACAACACCCACCCACTCCGCCGGCCACGCGCTTGACTCCTATTCTCTGCAAGCCTCCACGTCTCCTTCAACCACACCACCGAACTCCACTGGACTGACAATTGCTGCATCCACTTCACCTTCCGGAAACCCACCACGCACCACCGCATCCAACAGATCCCTCGGCGCTGCTGGAGCAAAGTCACCGAAGACCAGCTAACCACCACCCTTGCCCAGAGCACACCCGCTGACCCCATTGACGCCGACACTGCCGCCTGTAACCTCAGACGGTAGATTGACGACTGCGTCAACACCCTGGCCCCGGTCAGGAAACCCTCCAACAATCACACTAGCAAGAAAGCCAGCTGGTCCACTGAAGACCTCCGGGCCTCAAAGCAAGCCTGCTGAAAGCTATAGAAGAACTGGCTCCGCGAACAAACACCTGACAGCTACGCAGCCCACAAGAACGCCACCTGCAAACACCACCACCACCTCATCAGATCCGCCAAAAGGGCCTCCTTCAAAGACCGCCTACACAACAACGCACACAACAGCAAAAAGCTCTTCAACATCGGGAAGGAACTCTCCAACCCCAAGTCCAACACCAACGACATCCCACCTTCGCAAGACCCGTGCGACTCGCTTGCCACCTTCTTCCACTGCAAGATCGCAGACATCCACGACAGCTTCAACGCCACGACCACCCCGACAGCCACTGGGACCTCCGCCCCCACGACCACCATCTGCACCGACCGCCTGCTCTCCTGGACCAACATAAATGACAACGACACCATCAAAATCATGAACACCATCCGCTCCGGATCTACGTCAGACCCATGCCCACACCACATCTTCAATAAATCCAGCACCGCCATCGCACCCCACCTCTGAAAAGCCATCAACATCTCCTTCGAGACCGCAACCTTCCCGGAGAGCTGGAAGCACTCCAAGATCAATGCTTTTACTCAAGAAACCCAAGGCGGACCCCAAGGACCTCAAGAACTTCCGACCCATCTCCCTGCTCCTGTTTCCGGCGAAGATCATTGAGAGGACCGTCAACATAAAACTGACCCGCTACCTCATGAAGAACAGCATCCTAGACCCATCCCAGTCCGGGTTCCACAGCAACCACAGCACCGAAACTGCCCTCATCGCCGCCACTGATGACATCCGGGCCCTGCTAGACAACAGAGAAACCGCAGCCCTCATCCTCCTGGGCCTGTCAGCCGCCTTCGACATGGTCTGCCACTGCACACTATGCACACGCCTCCACAACGCCGGGATCCAAGAGAAGGCCCTGGAGTGGACCACCTCCTTCCTCTCCGGCGGAACACAGAGCGTCCGACTCCCCTTCCCCCCCCCCACCCCCCTCTTCCACTCCAAAGCCACCGAGATCATCTGCGGCGTGACCCAGGGCTCCTCCCAACGCTGTTTACCATCTACATGGCACCGCTCACCCACATCGTCCGACTGCACGACCTCAACATCATCTCCTACGCCGATGACAACCAGCTGATCCTCTCCCTCACCAAGGACCCCCCACACCGCCAAAACCAACCTTCACGAAGGAATGAAGGACGTCGCCGAATAGATGAGGAACAGCTGACTGAAGCTGAACTCGGACAAGACGGAGGTCTTCATCCTCTGAACCACCCCTTCGGTCTGGGACGACTCCTGGTAGCCGACGGCACTGGGAACAGCTCCAATGCTCACTGACCTACCACCAACCTTGGGGTCCTCCTCGACTCCAGTCTCTCCATGACTAAGCAGGTCAACGCTGTCTCCTCCTCCTGCTTCAACACCCTCCGCATGCTCCGCAGGATCTATAAGTGGATCCCCACTGAAACGAGAAGAATGATCGCCCGGGCCCTCGTCAGCAACATGTTGGACTACGGAAATGCCCTCTACGCGGGAGCCCGGCCAAACTCCTGAAACGACTACAACGTATACAGAATGCCTCTGCACGCCTGATCATCGACGTACCCCGCCACAGCCAACCACTCCCCTTCTGAGAGACCTGCACTGGTTCCCGGTCAACAAGAGGATAACCTTCAAGCTCCTCACATACGCCCACAAGGCGCTCCACAACACCGGACCAACGTACCTCAACAGACGACTCCGCTTCTACACCCTGAACGGCCAGCTCCGCTCCACCGATCTCGCCCTCGCCACTGTCCTCCGCATCCTAAGAACGACCTCCGGCGGCAGATCGTTCTCCCAGCTCGCCGCCAAGACCTGGAACACCCTCCCACCCTCCTACGGCAGACCCAGGACCTACTGACCTTTAGGAGACTCCTCAAGACCTGGCTCTTCGAGCAGTAGCAGCATCCCCCCCTCCCCCCAGCGCCTTGAGACCCTCACGGGTGAGTAGTGTGCTTTATAAATGCTATGATTGATTGAAAGGAGGTGCTTTCCTCACAGCACACGTGGAAAGAGGAAAGCACGTTTCTCCTCCTTACGCCTGCTTTGGGAAGGCGTAGGTTTTGTTGTAAATCTGGAGCAGCGTCAAAATGCAGGGGTGCAGCGTGGGAACGCCCCCAGCGTCACCCCTGGAGCGCCCCCTTCAGGCGGAGGAAGGTATCGCCTTGGTCCATATTTTCAGGGCCGTGAGTGTCCCCGCAGGGGGCGTCAATCTGCGCCTACAGAGCGGCCTAAAGTGATGCGGGGGTTGGGGGGGGGCGTTGTAAATATGCCCCGAGGTGTTAGTAGATTTCATTGAAACTTGTCGCCCTGTGTGTATCCGCCGGGCTCCTGCGGTGATGCGTTTCAAACAGCGCCTGCGGATCCAGCGCTTTGTATCCCAGGGAGGGACTCGCAGCGCTAGGAGCTGACGTCAAACTCGGACCCGGACCCGGACTCCCCCCGGCCCCGGGGCACGGCCGTCAGTCGCCTCTCCTGCCCCCCTGTGTGCCCAGGACCCCGGAGATAAAGGGTCAAACCCGGCTACGGGATAGAATGTATCCTTGAACCCGCGACCCTGCAAACCCCCCCCCCCCCCCCCCCCGCTGGAGCCAGGGGCTCAGCTTACATCTGTTTACTTGCCCTTCACTGCTCGGGGGGGTTAGAGGTGAGGGGGGGGGGGCTGTGTCTGTGCTTCAAGGGGCATTTACGGCCCTCAGGCAGGGGTGGGGGCAGACAGGGGGGGCTGCGGGTCTCACGCGAGGGAGGACAGAAAGAGGGAAAGTTCGCGCTCTAGAAATATGGGGGGGGGGGGGGGCAGGCATGTTCTCATTCAACCGCTAAGCTTATGTCCCAGGCATGTTATCATGTGACCCTCTCCAGCACATGCCTTGGTTGCGTGTCCCACTCATGATGTTCTTTTACATGCTCAAGCACATGCCTAGCTTGCATGCCACAGGCATGTAATCATGTTAGCTGCTCAAGCACATGCTCAGCACATGCCTAGTTGGCATGTTCCAGACATGCTGCCACACCAGTGCCCAGCTCCTCCGCCCCGTGCCCACCTGGGGCTGGCATGACCTGTGTGCGCCCCATTGAGAGGGCGCCAGGCTCTGGGCCCTTCCATGGCCAGTGTTGACGCGCCTGCCCCCACACACAGCTCGCCGCTCTCCCATGGCTGCTGCATGTGGGGCCTGGGATTGGCTGCAGTGCCCGGGGGCAGGGTGACAACAGCCACAGAAGTGCTGAGTGGGCGCCCTGGCTAATGTGGCGCGCAGAGCTCGCGGGCCCGGCTCATTCTGCACCGGAGGCTCTGACCGGCTGAGGCTCAGCGGCATATATGTATCAGGACACAGCAACGGGAGACGTCACCTAACCAATGTGCGGGGCCAACTGGTAAGAGCTGCTATCTCCCTCCTGGTGGGGCAAGCTGACGCGCGTGTGGTCAGTTGGGGGGTCTTCTGGAATGTGGTGGGCCCCCTCCCAGCCCCTGTGGTGTGGCATGGCTGGTCAGTGTGTCAGAGGTGTGTGCGCCAAACCATCCCTGGGCCGCTGGCATATGGCGTCTTCCATCGCAGTCGCGGGTGCATGGTATGACATGGTATCACCTAACTCTGTCTCCAAGATCTGGTAGGATCCATCTGTCAATGACATGGTATGACCCAGCACTTTAAGATGTGGTGGATCCTTCCATGTCAAAAACATGGTATGACCCAACTCTGTAAGATATGGCAGGATCCTCCTCTGTCAATAACATGATATGACCCAACTCTGTACGATATGGCAGGATTCTCCCCTGTCAATAACATGGTATGATCCAACACTGTAAGATTGACAGGATCCTCCCCTGTCAATAACATGGTATGACCCAACTCTGTACGATATGGCAGGATTCTCCCCTGTCAATAACCTGGTATGACTCAACTCTGTAAAATGTGGCAGGATCCTCCTCTGTCAATAACATGGTATGACCCAACTCTGTAAGATATGGCAGGATCCTCCTCCGTCAATAACATGGTATGGCCCAACTCTGTAAGATATGTCAGGATCCTCCTCTGTCAATAACATAGTATGACCCAACTCTGTCTATAAGATCTGGTAGACTCCATTTGTCAATAACATGGTATGACCCAATACTGCCTGTAGGATATGTAGGACCCATCTGTCTGTTTCTAACATCTGGTAGGATCCATCTGCCAATAACATGGTATGACCCAACACTGTAAGATATGGTATGATTCTTCCCTGTCAATAACATGGTATGACCCTACACTGTAAGATATGGTATGATTCTTCCCTGTCAATAACATGGTATGACCCAACACTGTAAGATATGGTATGATTCTTCCCTGTCAATAACATGGTATGACCCAACACTGTAAGATATGGTATGATTCTTCTCTGTCAATAACATGGTATGACCCAACACTTTAAGATATGGTAGGATTATTTCCTGTCAGTAGCATGGGATGACCCAACTCTGTCTGTAAGATATGGAAGGATCCATTTGTCAATAACATGGTGTAACCCTGCACTGTAAGATATGGCAGGATACTTCCCTGAAAATAATATGGTATGACCCAACTCTCTCACTAAGGTTTGGTAGAATCCATTTTTCAATAACATGGTATAACACAACTCTCTCTGTCAGACATGATTCTTCTGTGTCAATAGCATGGTATGACCCAGGTTTGTAAGATATGGCGGGTACTTATCTCTCATAAACGTGATATGACCCGGCTGCGTATGTCACATATTGCATGTTCATCTCTTCCACTCGCGTCTAATATGAAGAGGCTGGGAAAGTAAAATACAGTGTGACCCAACTGTGCATATAACATAGAGCATGAGTCATCGTCTTCATTAAGATATGGTATGTTCCAACTTTACACTGGTTATGAGGATTTCAATTATATCGACATGGTACATTCCATCGCTGCCATTGGTGCATGGTATGCCGTGGTATGATCCAATTCAGTATATCGCTCATATGATATGGTCTGGGTTGTCTCCTTAAGATAGTGTGTGATCCAGTGCTGTCAATAGCATGCTATGAACCGGCTCTGTCCGTATGACATGGTACGTTCCATCGCTGTTATTGGTGCATGGCACAACATGGTATGGCTCAGCTCTTATGTGAGATATGGCATGTTCTCTCGCTGCCTCTGGCATATTGTGTGAACCAACTCTGGAAGATGCTGTAGGATCCATCTGTCAATAACATGGTATGACCCAACACTGTAGGATATGGCAGGACCCTTCTCTGTCAATAGCATGGTATGACCCAACACTGTAAGATGTGGCAGGACCCTTCTCTGTCAATAACATGGTATGACCCAACACTGTAAGATATGGCAGGACCCTTCTCTGTCAATAACATGGCATGACCCAACACTGTAAGATATGGCAGGATCCTTCCCTGTCAATGACATGGTATGATCCAATTCAGTATAGGAAATATGGTGTTATTCATCGCTCATATGATATGGTCTGGCCTGCCTCCTTAAGATAGTGTCTGCTCCAGTGCTGTCAATAACATGCTACGAACCGTCTCTGTCTGTATGACATGGTACGTTCCATTGCTGTTATTGGTGCATGGCACGACATGGTATGACCCAGCTCTTATGTGAGATATGGCATGTTCCCTCGCTGCCTCTGGCATATTGTATGAACCAACTCTGGAAGTAAGACATGGTGTGATATGTATGTATGTATGTATGACATGGCATGGAGATATGGTATGATCTAGACGTGTCAATAACATGATACGACTAACTCTGGTCTCAAAATATGGTATGTTCCATCTGGTTCGGGTCTGTACTCAGGAAGGGCCCGGAGCCGGTGATGAAAAACAAGTTGTGTACACCTCTCAAGATTCCTTTGGAGCTCGGCAGTTTATTTATTTAGTATATTTTATTTTAAAAGTTTTGTGTAGCGCGAACAAGACCCCTAACGGTGTCAGAGCGCTTCACAGTAATGGAAGGGAAGAACAAGGTACAGGGGACATTGCTGAGGGGGTAAGAGAGGATAACAAAAGGAACTACTAAGAATGTACAAGGATGCGAACACACATGACTTAGTAGGCGAAGGCAGACAATCCTGGGCAATACAGTTGTTAGGCCAAAAAAAAGTGAAATCAAAGGAGAACCATTGCCATTTAACCCCTTCACTGCGGCAGCTATTCCGCCGCAGTGCTAAGGGGGAGGCGGGGCCGCGCGGCGGTCTCGTGCTCGTGACGGAACCGCTCCGTCACGACACGCGGGTGAGCTGTGCTTGTGACGGAACGGTTCCATCACGGCCCGCCCGTGCTGCAGAACGTCAGCGCAGGCGCGGAATTCACGCCGCGCAGGCACGGCGAGCGGACCGTGACGGAACTGTTCCGTCACCAGCACAGCCCACCCGAGGCTTGTGACGGAACGGTTCCGTCACGAGCATGGGAGGGGTTAAGGCAGGAACTTGTTCATTAGGATTGTTTTTACTTCATGTTTGAAAGCAGCCGCGTAGGGGATTCTGCGGATTTCTGGTGGAAGAGAGTTCCAGATCTTCGTTGCCGAGCCCGAGAAGTCTCGGAGCCTCGTTCTCTTTTTGCCAAAGATCTGAGGTTTCAATAGTAGACAATTTTCCCTTCTTGATAGTCTACCCCCTCCTCCTGATAGTTCCAGTTTTTGAGCCAGGTAGCCTGGGGCTTTGTGTGTTAAACAGGCAATCTTTCGTTGTATTCTTGCTTCGTACGGTCACCTCTTTACGGATCTCAAAGCTGGGGAGGTGTGATCAGTTCTTTTTGCGTCAGTGATCAGCCTGGCAGCGGCATTCAACGAGTCCCTGAGCTGGGCCAAGGCATATTTGGGAAGGCCACAGAGCGTCGCTCTACCATAGTCTAGCCTCGGCAGGACAAGCGCTTGAACCACCTGCTTTTGGTCCTCTTGAGGGAGGAATGGTTTTAGATTTCTAGTTAACACCCTTACACATCATACTAATGTTTTTCTTCATGGTCCGGTGCGTGTCTAGGGTGATTCCGAGAGATTTCGCTGAATCGATGATAAGCGGGGAGCAGCTGAAGGTAGTGAGATGCTTCATCCAGAGGTCGATCTTGGGGGTGCTTAGGAGGGGATAGGAGAAGGAATTCTGTTTTGTCGGTGTTGAGCAGGAGATGGTTCTCGGTTGGCCAGTTTTGGGTAAACGTCAAGGAGGAATTGAGTGAAATGAAGTCTTCAGAGGAATTTATCTTCTCTTTATTTTAAAAGTCACTTGGAAATAGTCCAGGCTGCTCTCAAATACAGTCAAGTGATTTCTTGATGTGTTTGCTGTTTTAGGTTTTAATTTCTAAGGTGGCCTCTCTGTGCCCCTGGGGTATGGTACGGTCCTTCTCTGTCAATACCATGTCCCCAGCATATGGTTCAGTCCACTCATGTGCCACATACATAAGGATTAACCCCTGCTCTCCCTGGCACAGGCCACTGTCCACTAGTCGATGACATATGGTACAATCACAAAGTCACAGCCACAAAGTATTCAGAGTTGATGTCACTGAAGTGTGAAGTGTTCCAAGTCACAGCGCCTTGAGACCCTCACGGGTGAGTACCCACGCTATACAAGACCCTGATGGATTGATTGACAGTACAGAGGCTAATCAAAGCATCCGCCTGACACGTGGTACGATCCATGTTCATCAACAAGACACATGTGTGTGTGATCTGTATGACACAACACTAGCCGACGTAGTGGGGCGAAGGGAAAGATTCAGTAAGTGAGTGATCGGAGAGGTCGCTACTTTGTGGACTGAGTTCTTTAAAAGGTCTCAGTGTCTTCAACTCTTTCTTACATTGGGACAGCGTTGGGGTGATCCTGATGGATACAGGGATATTCAGCCTGATTCATCATTCTCCCGTTTTGCGAGCCCCTAATAGCGATTCATAGCGAATCGCTATTAAGGACTCGCAAAACAGGATTCATGTAGAAATTGCATAAAGAAATGCGATTCCTACATAATCCTTATTTGCGATTAGCAAATTGCTAATCGCAAATAAGGAATAACTCCCCATTCATTCCTATGGGCCAAAAGGCCCATAGGAATGAATGGGGAGTATTCCTTATTTGCGATTAGCAATTAGCTAATCGCAAATAAGATAGCGATTTGAAGGGTGCCAGGGGTGTCCAAAGGACACCCTGTAGCACCCCTCAAATGAAATTTTACACAGGTGTTGCACACACACATGTCCAAAGGACATGTGTGCGTGTAACATGAACTCAGAAAAATGCATTTAAAAGCATTTTTCTGAGTTTTCGCAATTTACCACGAGGTCTGACCTCGTGGTAAATTGCGACCAGAAATTGCAAATTCGCAAAACAAAATTGGATGATGAATTGCATTTAAGGAATCTCAAATAGAGATTCCTTAAATGTAATTCCTCGCAAAATTCCGAGATCGCAATTAGCGATTTTTGCATTTGGGATGATGAATCCCAAATGCAAAAATCGCACTCGCAAAGGGCCAGATTCTCAGAATCTGGCCCTTTGCGAGCCGATTTCGGCTTCATGAATAAGGCTGTTAGTTCCAGATCCGGGGTTCGCAGATGCTGGGACGCTCCTGATGGATACAGGGATGTGGTCCTGTTCTTGGTTGCACAGATGCAGGGGGATCCCGATTGATAAGGGGATCTGGAGCATTGATACTTCGGGGGTCATGATGGATACAGGAATAAGGTTCCAGATCCTCGATGTACAGATGCTGGGGTGGTCCTGATGGATACAGGGATGTTGTTCCAGATACATCCCTCTATCAGACATGGTATGATCCAGCAGTCTTCCAGATGTATGCTGTGATGTATCCCTCTATCAGAGATGGTATGATCCATCAGTCTTCCAGAGGTATGGTGTGACGTATCCCTCTGTTAGAGATGGTATGATCCATCAGTCCTCCAGATGTTTGCTGTGATGCATCCCTCTATCAGAGATGGTATGATCCATCAGACCTCCAGAGGTATGCTGTGATGTATCCCTCTATCAGAGATGGTATGATCCATCAGTCCTCCAGAGGTAAGCTGTGATGTATCTCTGAGAAGTTGGCCTGATGTATGATGTCCACAGTTCTGTGGGCACCCTGTATCAGTCCAAACAATCCCTTATGGTGGTGGTTGTAAAGTCAACCTTATGGACAAGCTATCCTAGGGGTAGCATGGACTAAGCAGTCTTAGGCTAAACTCAAGATGGCATGTGAAGCCAGCTGTTTTACCATATGCAATTCTGTAATATCAAATGAAAGGACACCACACAAGTTATATATTATAAAAATATATGTATTTATTACTAGAATAATCCTCTGTACTCTTTATGAGGGCAGAGGCACAAGCATTTAAATAAAAGCACAGTAAAACATTCAAAAGTTGCACAGTTTTGGATAGGCCCGGTAGCCACTCAAACCATATACTAAAATAGTGGTATAAGTACCACCTCTCAAACAATGGTAAGGCCTAGGGCGTTGTGATTCGCTGGGACTACTCGGGACTAACAGTGATGAAGTCGGGAGAGGCCCGCGGGACACGGGTGCAGTGCCTAAAGCACACGCATGCACCAATGCAAAGTCAATGGCGTGTAAAAGTTAAAGAGTTACTGTTTTGGAAGTCTTCAGACTGTAATAGAATTACCCCACTTTAAACTAGGACACTAGAGGTGTAAACCACTACAGGAGCACCGGTGTCAGTTTGTTACCTCACCCACAGGAAGCGGGTGCATAGGTGCCAAAGTGTGTCGGGTTTTGTCGTGGAGATCTATGGAGCCTGGAGAGGGAGATGCTGCAGGCTGCCAGGAGAGAAGAGTCCAGTTGGATCCAAGGGTGGATCGAAGATGAAGAGTACCTGAAAGCAGAGGGGACAGAGTCTGGGTCACTAGCCAGTGACCTGGATTGAACCAGGAAGGAACCAGGCGATGTCGGGCGCAATCAGGTGGTTGTCGTGAAGCTTGACTCCGCTGCCACGTGGACTCTGGGGCACCGACGATGACCAGGAGTGGAGCACGAGCTGTCCCACAAAGGCTCTCGCTGTCGGCGGTGTCGACTTCCGGATTGGAGCTAACAGATCTTGGTAAATGCAACCCACACAGGATTCAAAGATTGCTTCTTACTCGGACCAGCAAGGTCAGAGCGATGGCTCCTTTTTAGGGGAGCGAGGGCCAGTCTGGAGCAACCAGACTAGCAGTGTAAATTGTAAGGTTCATCGGTTCTGGGGCCACTAGCCAACGGGCAAGCGACCGGACCAACGCATCAAGCAGGAAAATGCAAAAGGGCCCCACGCAGCACTCAATGAGTGTGGAGGGGAGATCTTCGGTGCACGAGCTGCTCGGGGCTGGGGCTTCTCAAACCCCAATGCACAGCTTCGAGGGTGCCTCGGGAGCTGCACAGTCAGCACTTTGCAGTCTTTTCAAGATGGCCGGCTCCATGCTTCACGTCGCATCCACGGGTCTCAGATGGATGTATGACGTTACAACGCATACTTTTACAACGCATACCATTACAACGCAATTTTTACAACGCAGGATCCTTTACAACGCATGACATTACATAGCAGATGCTATTACAACGCATGCCATTACAACGTAAGTATAGGTAAGTATATGATTTAAAAAAATGTAATTAATCAATATTTAAATAATTTAATTTATTAAATAATTTTTTAAAAAAGAATTTGTAAATATATATATATATATATATATATATATATATATATATATATGATAAAAATACCCCAGTATCCCATAATCCAAACCTACCCCTGAACCCTAAAAATACCCCTGTACCCCATAACCCAAACCTAGCCCTGAACCCTAAAAATACCCCTATACCCCAAAACCCAAACCTAGCCCTGAAACCTAAAAATACCCCTGTACCCCTGTACCCCTTAACCCAAACCTAGCCCTGAACGCTAAAAATACCCCTATACCCCAAACTCCAAACCTAGCCCTGAACCCTAAAAATACCCCTATACCCCAAAACCCAAACCTAGCCCTGAACCCTAAAAATACCCCTGTACCCCATAACCCAAACCTAGCCCTGAACCCTAAAAATACCCCTATACCCCAAAATTAATCCTAGCCCTGAACCCTAAAAATACCCCTGTACCCCATAACCCAAACCTAGCCCTGAACCCTAAAAATTCCCCTATACCCCAAAACCCATACCTATTCCTAAACCCTAAAACTACCCCTGTACCCCAAAACCCATATCTAGCCCTGAACCCTAAAAATACCCCTATACCCCAAAACCCATACCTATCCCTAAACCCTAATTTATTTAACTTATTTTTAATATTTATTAAATTAATTAAATACATTTCATTTTTTTAAATTAAATAAATGTTTAAAAAACAGATAAACATACCTATACTTACGTTGTAATGGCATGCGTTGTAATAGCATCTGCGATGTAATGTCATGCGTTGTAAAAACATGCGTTGTAAATACACTTGCGTTGTAAATACACTTGCGTTGTAAAAGTTGCGTTGTAAAGGTTGTTCACCATCTCAGATTCACTGGGACTGTGGATCGGGCTGTTAGAAGTCAGGGAAGCTGGGTCTTGTCGATCTCTGTTGCTCGAGTTCCAGCGGGAACTGCAACAAAGCAAACTGTTGGGCGCTGGATGGTGCCTGTTTGCACAGGGAGATTCTTCAGTCTTCTACGTCGAGTGGGATGTCAAAGGGTCCGGAGTTCTGTATCAAAGTTTCAGTCAGGATAATCTAATGCTCCTGGGCACAGCTCCTACCTTTATTCCAAATCAAGGGGCTGGATTACCTGCTAGGTCCCACCTATGGGTGGAACCCAGGAAGGGGGTGGTTACACCCCTTTCCCTTTGTCCAGTATCGCGCCAGAGCTGGGACTAGAGTGTCCCAGCACCGGTTTGAACTGGACTATGCATGGGAAGCCTAGTGCTCCCCAGGCAGTGTCTAGTTTTATTCAACCCTCACTGCTACAATCCACTATCTCCTGTCTGGGGTGGTGTAACACCTCCCTGTGACAGGATATCTATTGTCCAGGCCTCCCCTGCCGGAGTTTCGGTCAGCAGCAGGAGGCCAGACTTGTGTCTGTGGCAGCAGCATCCATTTTGTGATGCTGGGGCTCTGGTTAGATTTAACCGCGTTTAAGGAAAGTAACATGTCTTCTCCCTCTAGAAGGGTGGAATGCTACCCCCGTCGCCTGAACTGGCGAGGGGGTAGTATTCCAAAGCGTTTGACACCAAACATGACATGTTTTGATAAAGCCAAACCAAAGCTAGCAATAACCGCGAGGATTATAATGCACTTAAGAGTATATGGTATGGCAGTATCCTGGAACAGCTAAGGGAGTTGTTCCCGAAAACTGCAGAGGGGCTCAGCTCATGCTAGAGCACCATCTCACATGAAACCAAGCACTAATGCCTCCAGGATTGTTAAGGCCTGCCAAAGGAGTGACTCATAGGTATATATGTGTCCAGATATAGGTTTAGATATAGGTATACTTTATCTAAGCAAGGGGTGACTACACGACTTTGCCCCAGCTGAGTGATCAGCCAGTTGTGTCAGTTTGGGTGGCCAGCCAGGGGTGGAAAAAGATATGCTGCAGCCCCTGGTAGGCCTTGGATGCACCTATGCCCTGGGTACCTATAGTACACTGTACAGGGGCTGATAAGGTGATCCAATGTGTGGTAAATATTTGATTTACCGTCCTAATTTCTATGCAGGTAAGTACTTAAACAAAAATAACTCAATCGGAAAGAAAGACGCAGAGTCCGTGGTGTTAGAGTTCTTAGGGGTTTTATTCCTTAAAAAGGAATGGTTCTGGTACCGGATATCGGGTTCCTGACACCACTGGGGTGCAGGAAGGGATAGAGCATACTTTATTGACATTACATTACTTTTATACTTAATATACACAATAGAAGTTAATGCAGAAGGCGTAACAGCTGAGAGAAACAAGATAAGAACACACACGTGTTAGCAATACGTAATCAGAAGGCGTGAACTAAGACGTGCACAGAGGTGTGTTCTAGAAACGTCACATGTAAGTGTCAGAAGTGGGTGGCTCTATGACAGAATAGTGCAGAGTCAGCAGGAATCAGTAGCTAGGATGCGCGCACAGCTGCATGACGTGTGATTGACGTGAAGCTGGAGGGTGCAGGGGACTTGACATTTACACTAGAGGAAAGAGACAGAAGTCTGGCATGTCAGATCAACTCGTTCCTATATCATATCTGATATCTGATGTTTGGGAACCATACTATCTAGAAAGAAAGGTCTCTTGGGCAGAGGTTATCCTATACTGACTATGAGTGCGTGCACATGTGCCTACGTGTCTGTGGGCAAAGCGAGGGGGTATGGTCCTACCATGGTAACGGGAGCTATGAATTACTTGCATGGAGACAGAGAGGCCGGGCCCTTTGCTCTGCAGCCGGGGGTTTGTTTATCTATTCTGCTGGACTGGAATGTGTTTTCGGGAAGCTAAGCTTGGCTATACTGATAGCATGAAGGTAAAATACTGTCTTTGGCAGGCAGACAGGCCGAGCCAGGCTTCGCTCGCCTCGCAGGGAGTAGGACAGAGTTCACGGGTGGGGGCATCCCACCTTGCAGTTTCAGGAGGCAGAGATGCTTTTGAAAAAGAGGCTTGATGACAGAAAACAGGGCCTAACTCGCACAGAGCCAGGAATACATGAAAGTGCACCATACAAAGACGGTGGCAAGGCATGTGTAGGAACGGAATATCCGACCCATTCGGGGTGGATCTGAAAGAGGACATGTTAACGTTGGACGCAAATGTGTTTGCGTCTTCATAGCTGGCACAGGAGGGAAGTTACATGCACTTTAAGCTCGTACATGGAGACAGTGGGGTACACGTTAGGGAACATTTCTTGACCATAAAATTTATATTTCCTCATTCCCTCCTTGTTCCCTACGGACCCTTCATGATATATCAATCGTCATTAATCTATTTATTTGAGTAGTTAGCATCATCTGCTCATCCTTTTTCACATGGGATTTAGAACGTTGACTTGAATGGGGAGTGCAGGATGTGGCGCACAAGCCGCAAATCGCCGGCCCACATTGTAAACATAGACAGCAACTGAATACTATAAGTAGAATGGTTCCAAGAAGTGACAGTATTTTCCAACCCCAAGCTGATATGGTAGTCCAGAGCCAACCGGACCAAGTCCAAGTGCCTGGATTCTGATGTATCTGACTAGCTATCTTATGGAGACGGGTAATAGCCTTATATACGGACGGAGCATTATCTGGGATAAAAACGTAACAAGCTGACCCGAGGACCTTACAGGCTCCTCTGCGATCGGCTAGTATGACGTCAATAACAAGACAATTTTGAAGAACGACAAGTCTCATAGCAGACTGTTCCTCAGTCAAGTTACCTAGGGCGGAAGTGGTCTCTTTCACTACTGCTTCGAGAGTTCTGGTCAAGTGACGTATAGACTTACTATTAAAGATAGCACCTAAGTAGGGAAAGAAACCTTTATTGAAATCTGTGAATTTTTCCCA
Organism: Lissotriton vulgaris; assembly: GCF_964263255.1. Classification (NCBI taxonomy): domain Eukaryota; kingdom Metazoa; phylum Chordata; class Amphibia; order Caudata; family Salamandridae; genus Lissotriton; species Lissotriton vulgaris. The sequence continues at coordinate 7,814,843 of NC_141694.1, forward strand.
TGCCGTTTCCGTATAGTCGACAATTGGGAGATCTCTTTTGGGTCTGTGAACTAGACGGGAATTTCTATGATAATCAGGTGGAGCTAGGAAAACAGGTGGCAGTAAGAATCCAATGTAACAGGTCCCATCCCAATCTAATGGCAAACGTATGTATGCTGTCTGACCACAAATGAAATAGGAATGACGTGTAGCTTTGAATGTGGACTTGCCCTTATCACTAAATTCGATCACGGTAGTACATTTACTATGACCCAGGTGTATTGAACCCTTCTTTCTAATACATAATTCACCTTTGACTGGTAGTACTGACATAGTGGGCAAGTCTGGTTCGGTTTCGGATTCAACATTCAGAATCATGAGGTTGAGTGTAAAATTTCCTAATCCATATACTTCATTTTCTAGATCAGTTCCTGTTCTTTTGGGGACTCCCTCTTTGTCAGGATAACATACTCTATGCAGAACTGTGTTCAGGTTTCCCCATACCCAGTTACCCTGATAAACTACGGAATTTGAATCTAAGGCATTAATCAAACTAAACCAGGTTCCACATGAACCATTGTGTGTGAACGGGTACGGGAAGAGGGGCAGAACTCCTTTGTATTTCTGGTAGGGAGGGAGTCGGCCACATATCCAACAATTTGTAGCGTTGCTGGTCTGATGCGAGTGGTGTAACATACTAATGAATGTATTGTTGCGCAGCGCAAGTCGGTAGGACAATTCATGAAGAGGTAACTCGCTAAAAGAATGCTCGGCAGTGTCATTAGAAGAAGAATGTGCACGTGTAGCAATAGGAAAGTATATATGTAGAATTATACTGGTGACAATAATCGTAAGACTTAAAGAAAACATAATCCATAAGGTGACAATACAGTAACTTTTTAGAGATTTGCAGTAGCGTTGCTTCTTGATCTGTTTCTCTCTATCTCTCTCTCTATTGGGGTCTAGGGGATACATGTCAGAGACTATTTAACCGATTCACCCAGGGGAGGACTTAAACAATTAAACTGTCTGACTTGCTAGACCGTAATTTCAACTTGTACTCTTCTTGCGGAGTTTTCTCTACCATGGGAGGTTTAAAGTCACTAGAATCTGGGCAGTCCTTTGAGGGGGTGGAAGAGTCAGTTTCTGGCAGCAGCAGTTCATTACATTTTTTGACGTGGCTTGTATGTATCCACCCTTTTCTGCCCTCCACCTTGATCGCGGTCCTCGTGGTTAGAAGGACGAGCTTCGGCTCCTGCCAACGGGGCTCCAGCGGACTCCTCCTGTCGAAATTTCGTATCAGCACAGTATCCCCGGGGCGGACATCGTGTGGCTTTACATCAGTGTTGTCGGGAAAGGCTGCGGCAACCTGTGAACGACATGATTGGAGTGCAGACATCAAGGAGGCAAGGTAATCTGTCAGCATATTACAATCAACATCGGTTATTTTCTTAGGCATGGGCGTCCCCCACATATTTGGTGGCCTGCCGAAGACCACCTCATACGGGGATAGCCCTGATCTCGAATGAGGAACCATCCTCATATAGAACAATGCAACTGGCAGGGCGACTATCCAGTCGACCCCTTTCTCTTTACAAACTTTAGCAAGACGGGTTTTCAGTGTCTGATTGTGTCTCTCTACAAGGCCAGCTGCCTCGGGATGTCGGACGCAGTGGAATTTCCACTGATATCCTAGCAGGAGTGAGACCTGCTTCATGAGCTCGGACGAGAATGGCTGTCCGTTATCTGAGTATACGATACGAGGCAAGCCGTACCGTGGGAAGAATTCTCGAACCAGCTGCTTGGCAGTGGTCAGGGCAGTGTAGTCTGGTACTGGATATGCTTCTGTCCAACGGGAAAGTGCACAAACAACTACGAGGACGTACTTGAATCCTCGACAACGTTCCATCTGGATATAATCCATCTGGAGGACTTCAAAAGGGTGATCGGGAGGATGAAATCCACCTTGCTCTACAGGGACGCTTTTACCATTTTTGAACTGACAACAGATCATGCAAGTACGCACTTTCTGTTTTGCTGCTGCTCGTAAATGTTTGTTGTACCAGAGATTCTGTAAACTGTCTAACATAGCTTTTTCTCCTAGGTGTGCTGGACTATGTGCTGTATTTATTATGACTTGAACCACAGAGTCGGGGAGAAACCATGTAGATTTTCCCTTTGTCACCCATCCCTGATCTGTCTGGATCCCTCCTAGTTCAGTCCATTTCTTGATTTCATCTGAAGTGGCATGTGTCTGAATATCGATTACATCTAGTGTGGGATCCTTAACAGTCATACAATGTGTCGGTACTATTGCCTTTGTTACATCAGTTGTCTGGGTGTGAGTCAATGCGGTATGTTTTGCTGTTTGATCTGCCAGGTCGTTACCCTGGGAAATAGAGTCTGTAACTTTAGTATGTGCTTTACACTTCATGATGGATATGCCTGAAGGCAGATGTATTGCTTCTAACAGTGCTTGAATGAGGGGACCGTGTTGAATCTTGGCACCATGAGAGGTCAAGAAACCTCGTTCTTGCCATAACACCCCGAAGTCGTGTACGACTCCGAAAGCATAACAGGAATCAGTGTATATGTTAACATTTCTGTTCTTGGCTAGTATACAGGCTCGGGTCAGAGTGATGAGCTCCGCTGCTTGAGCAGACAGTGTGTCAATACGATGTGTTTCTTTGACTTCGGTTTCAGTGGTTACTGCGTACGCGGCCACTAACTCTCCTGTACTTGTTCTCATACATGAACCGTCCACGTAAAGTGTCAGGTCTGGGTTGGTCAGTGGAACATCTGCTAAGTCTCGTCGGGGCTTTGTTACTGCATTAATGATCTCTATACAATCATGCGGAGCTGGATCTGTTATAATTGAGGGTAACAATGTGGCAGGATTTAGAATGTTACAGCGTCTGATTTCTATGTGTGGCTGGAACAGTGTCAGTTCATAACCTGTCAGTCGTGCTATAGTCAGGTGTTGAGTCTGTGTTCGGTTTAGAAGGACTTCTACAGAATGTGGAACTTGTACTGTCAATGGATGTCCTAATACAATTGAGTCGCTCTGTCTGATTGCTAGGGCTGTCGCTGCAACTGACTTTAAGCACGCAGGCAGGGCCTGGGCCACTGGATCCAATGTACTTGAAAAATAAGCGCAAGGCTTATGCGAACCTGCTTGATCTTGTGTGAGGACAGACAACGCTGTACCATCACGTTCTGTAACAAAAAGTGTAAAAGGTTTGCTGTAACATGGTGTCGCTAAAACTGGTGCTTGACATAAAGCTTTGTTTAATTCCTCAAAAGCCTGTGTATGTTCCAAAGTCCAAGGAAGGGCAGTCAAAGTCGCTGCCTCCTGTGTTGTCAACTGAATGAGTGGTTTAGCTAGAAATGCATACTGGGGAATCCATTGTCTGCAGTACGAGGTGAGGCCTATAAAGGCCCGCACTTCCTTTTGTGTCTGGGGTTGTGGCATATTTATAATTAACTGGATGCGGTCAGGAGTGAGCTGTCTCCTCACTTTGGACAGCAAGTGACCCAAGTACACAACTTGCTGAACACAGAATTGTAGCTTTGAAGGAGACACCTTGTGTCCCTTGTCGGCCAGAAAATGTAAAACTGTCAGTGATGCTTGTTCACATTCGGGTTCACTTCGTGCGGTGATCAGCAGATCATCGACGTACTGGAGTAAGGCAGTGTTAACTGGCATTTGGATACAATCAAGTTGTCTTTTTAGTGCTTGGCTGTAGATGCTGGGGCTTTCTGTGAATCCTTGAGGTGCGCGTGAAAATTTGAAACTTCGTCCATTTAAACTGAATCCGAAGAGATATTGGCTCTCTGGATCAATGGGCACACTGAAGAAGGCGTTCTTGAGGTCAATTACAGTAAAGAACGTCGCTTCTGAATCAATAGCAGTCAATAAGGATGAGATGTCGGGAACCACAGGGTACTGTGGAACAATGCATTTATTCAGTTCTCGTAAATCAATCACCAGCCGATCTACTGGCGGTGCATTGGGATCAGTACGTTTAAGAATCGGAATGATAGGGGAATTACAGATATTGGAGTCGGTTTCTACGACCACTCCTTGGGCAATGAGCTCTTCAATGATTTCCAGTAAAGCCACGACAGCATCGGGTGGTAACTTGTATTGTCTGATTCGGGGTAAAACAACTCCTGGTTTGAGTGTAACACGGTATGGTGTAATGTGCATGCAACCTACATCGGTTGGGCCTTGTGCCCACAGGTGTTTCGGTACATTTTTCAATCTGACATCAAATTCTCGTAATACATAGTGACCCTTGAAGTCACGCAGAAAAAGTCTAACTCCTTCCGGGGAACAACATATCACAGCTCCTAGAGCCTTCAGCGTCTTTATTCCTAACAAGTTTTCTGGACATGATTTCGTGAGTAACAAGTCTGTAACACGTGATAGTGGACCTACTGCTAGGGGGACGGGTTCTGACACTTCATTTACAATAGGCTGTCCTGAAAAACCAAGGGAAACATTCTGTGAGCCTGAGAGGGGTGCCCCTGGGACTTCATTATGGCTGATTGTTGTGCGGCTTGCCCCTGTGTCAATTAAAAACTTTCTGTCTTTTCCCAATACTCGACTATGTACATAAGGACCCTCTTGATCTACAGGAATCTCAATAAGAGGCAAGCCAACCTCCCTCTCTAGGCTATTTCATGTGTATCGCTGATAATCGGGATAGTCAGATTGGGCATACTGGTACATCTGCTGTGAAACTTGCTGAGTCGCGGCAATGGGCTGTGGCTGTGATACCGCTACGGTCTGGGCGGTGTGTGATGAAGCATGCATAGGCTGTGTGTTCTGTGAAGTCTGTGGCTGGACCTGGTCTTGTCTAGGCTGACGCGGTCTTTCTTTAGTTTTACCTGTCGCTATATTGTGTTTCAGGACTGGACATTCATTTACGTAGTGGCCTGGCTGTTTGCAATAGTTGCATGTCCCTTTAACAGGAGCTGCTGAATTATTTGTCTGCGTCCCACCCTTTTTCTGACCGTCAGCTGGGACTGACTGGGCAACTAGTATTTTCATTTTCGTGTCTTTCATACGTCTATGTTCATGTTCTTCCCTAATTCTGTTCTGATGATATTGTAACATTTGCAACATCTGAGATGGCGTATTTGCTTGCCATGTACTTTCGACTTTATATACACGATTCTTAACCTGGGTTAGGGAATTCTCTACTAATTTACTTACAAAAAGGTGTGGGTATGACTCGCTGCTTGGTTTCAGGCCACTATTAATAATAAAACATTTCTCGAATCTTGAATAGAAGTCACTAGTATCTTCATCGTGTTTCTGTTTACAGGCTGAGATTGCGTCCCAGTCTTCCTTTTTGGTTGTCAATAATCTTGGTAAAACCTGTACTATCAAACCTGGTAATGCTTTAGCTTTCTCCCCAAGGCCTAGCCCTGGGGTACGAATTTTTTCCTCGTCTTCTATTTCAGTCCATATAATCTTTTTATCTCCCACCTCCCATTCTTTTTCTTTGAGTTTCTCATAGATGCCAGTGGGCAACAGTACTTTTAACAATTTCATAATATCCGTATATGTGTAATCTCCCATGAGTAACATATCCTTAAGTTCTCGGTGAAAACCTGCAGGGTCTTTATCGTGACAGGGTACTAGTTTCTTCATCTCTAACAATTCTAACTTTGTCAAAGGTGTGTACACATACACATGTTTCAGGGTATTATCGGCACCCATAACTGGGTGTACTTCTCGTAAAGGATTCTGCCTGTCAAAATGCTCCAAATTAAAAAAAATTCTTTCTGGGGGCGGAGCTGAAACATGTTGAGGGCCTAAGAAAGCGTTATATCTGTGCCGTTGCTCTAGAATTATTTGAATCAACTTGGTACTTAAGCCTCTCCATCTATTCATAAGTAGTGCTTCTAATGTATCAGGTAAGGGACCTGGGTCCGAATGTTGGTTTCTGTATAACGTGAGAAGATGCTGAATCATGTATACACCAGCTAATTTCTGTTCGTCTGGGGAAAGGTTCAGAAATGTCTGTGCTACTGTATCATCATTGTATATGCTAGGATTGTCAGCCCATAGTACTGCTGACCGGGCTAGTTCTTGTTCGTCCATAGAATTTAGTACGTGGTACCCCATTCGTTCTTGAAGAATTTTATCGGTAGCCTGAAACAGATATTCAGGAGAACTTGTTTTCGAGATGCCAGAGAGAAAAACTCTCTTGCTTTCTGGACGAATGCCTTTCTTAAGGTAATTTCCCTTACCTACATATGCTATTATTTCTTTAGGTTGTTGTTCGGATTCCTCTGGGTCGTCCTCCTCGGAGGAATCAAGCCGGTTGTTATCTGCTTCCCTTTCTTGTTTCTTTCTTTCGTGTATCTCTATTACTTCTTTCCTGATCTTTTTGTACATACTTGCTATACAATTCTGTTTATCGTGTTTTCCCTCGGCTATGTTCTGGCCCCATTTGTTTAGTGCATCCATCTCGTCCTGGTCTACCCCAGGCCTGTCTCGTTCTCTTATTAGACAGTTTATGAAGAAGCGTAATATACAACCTTGAGTGTCAGCTTTCTGGTGAGCCAGGGCCTCTTTAATACTGTCAGGTCAAGTCAAGTCAAAACATTTATATAGCGCGCTACATACCCAGAGGGTTTCAAGGCGCTTAGGAAGGGGAGTAGGATTATTTGTCAAATATCCACGTTTTAAGCTGCTTTCTGAACGCTAGGTGATTGTGGGTGAGGCGAAGGTAAGCGGGGAGTGAGTTCCATGTTTTGGCAGCCAGGTAGGAGAAGGATCTGCCTCCCATGGTGGTCTTGTTGATGCGAGGTACAGTGGCGAAGGCTTGGCAGGAAGAGCGAAGTTGGCGGGAGGGGGTGTAAAAGGACAGTCGAGAGTTGAGGCACTCTGGTCCGATGTCGTAGAGTGATTTGTGTGCGTGGGTAAGCAGTCGGAAAGTAATCCTCTTGTTGACGGGTAGCCAATGGAGGTCTTTAAGGTGACCAGAAATGTGTTCGTTGCGTGGGATGTCTAATATGAGCCTGGCTGAGGCGTTTTGGATTCGTTGTAGTTTCTTCTGGAGTTTTGCGGTAGTACCTGCGTAGAGGGTGTTTCCGTAGTCCAGTCGGCTCGTGACCAGAGTGTGGGTGACTGTTTTCCTTGTTTCGGAGGGGATCCAGCGAAATGTTTTTCTGAGCATGCGGAGAATGTTAAAGCAGGAAGAGGATACGGCGCTGACTTGTCTGTTAATTGAGAGTGAAGAATCCAGGATGACGCCCAGGTTCCGTGCGTGGTCCGTCGGGATGGGTGCTTTCCCGAGGGCTTCCGGCCACCAAGAGTCGTCCCATGCAGAGGGGGATTTACCTAGGATGAGGACTTCTGTTTTGTCTGAGTTCAGTTTCAGACGGCTTTGTTTCATCCATTCGGCGACTTCTTTCATTCCCTCGTGTAGGTTAGTTTTGGCGGTGCTGGGGTCCTTGGTGAGAGATAGGATCAGTTGAGTGTCATCCGCGTAAGAGATGATGTTGAGGTTGTGTTGGCGGGCGATGGCCGCGAGGGGGCTCATGTATACGTTGAAGAGGGTGGGACTGAGTGAGGATCCTTGTGGTACGCCGCAGATGATTTCTGAGGCCTCGGACTTGAATGGTGGGAGGCGGACTCTCTGGGTTCTTCCGGTGAGGAACGAGGTGATCCATTCCAGTGCCTTTCCTTGGATTCCGATGTTTCTGAGGCGTTGTAAAAGGGTGCTGTGGCAGACTGTGTCGAAGGCTGCAGAGAGGTCGAGGAGGATGAGGGCGACTGTGTCTCCATTGTCCAGTAGAGTTCGAATGTCGTCTGTTGCTGCGATGAGGGCGGTCTCAGTGCTGTGTTTGGCTCGGAAGCCGGATTGTGAGGGGTCGAGTGATTTGTTGGCTCCGAGGAAGGCGGCGAGCTGGTTGTTGACAGCTTTCTCGATGACTTTGGCCGGGAATGGAAGAAGCGAGATGGGGCGGTAGTTTTTGAGTTCGGTGGGGTCTGCTGTTGGTTTTTTCAGAAGGGCGGTGAGTTCAGCGTGTTTCCAGTCTTCTGGGAAGGTAGCGGAGTTGAGAGAGCAGTTGATGACGTCTCGGAGGTGCGGAGCTATGACGGAGTCTGCTTTGTTGAAGATGTGGTGAGGGCATGGGTCAGTGGGGGATCCAGAGTGGATGGAATTCATCAGGCGGATGGTGTCCTCAGTGGAGATTGGGTTCCAGGCGTTAAGGGTGTTAACGGGGGGAAGAAGGTCAGCTGATGGTAGGGTGGGTTGGCTTCCGGGTTGGTTGTCAAAGCTGTTGTGGATGTCAGCAATCTTGTTGTGGAAAAAAGAGGCTAGGGAATCGCAGAGGGTTTGAGAGGGGGTGATGTCGTTGGAGTTGGCCGAGGGGTTGGAGAATTCCTTGACGATGTTGAAAAGTTCCTTGCTGTTGTGGGCGTTGTTGTCAAGTCGATCTTTGAATGCTGTTTTCTTGGCTTTTCGGATCAGTTGGTGGTGAGTACGGATGGCGCTTTTGAAGGCGTCCTTGTTGCTGGTGGATGGGTCTTTTTTCCAGGCCTTTTCAAGGGAGCGGCATAGTTTCTTGGACTTCTTGAGGTCGTCGTTGAACCATGAGGCCTTCTTGATGCCAAGTTTGTGTTGACGTTTTTTCAGTGGAGCTAAGTTGTCGGCAGTGTTTGATAACCAAAGGGTGAGGTTGGAGGCGGCTTCGTTGGCGTTAGAAGAGAGGGCTGGTGAGGTTTGAAGGAGCGATGTGGAGATCTGTTCTGTGGTGATTTTGTTCCAGTTTCTTTGTAGAGTTGGTTGGAGGAGGATGGTGGGTTTCGGCTTGTTGTAGGTGAAGTGAACGCAGCTGTGGTCAGTCCAGAGGAGATCCGTAGTGTGGCTGAAGGAAACATGGTTGCTGGAGGTGAAGATGGGGTCGAGAGTGTGACCTGCGATGTGGGTGGGGGAAGTGACCAGTTGTTTAAGTCCGAGGTTGGCGAGGTTGTCCAAAAGGGTGGCGGTGTTGCGGTCGTTGATCTTTTCAAGGTGGAAGTTGAGGTCTCCCAGAAGGATGTAGTCTTTGGAGGGGAGTGCGTGTGGGGTGATGAAGTCCGTGATGTCTTCACTAAATTTTGCGCGGGGTCCTGGTGGTCTGTAGAGGAGAGTGCCTCGGAGTGTGGATTTGGGGTCGATGTGGATCTGGAAGTGAAGGTGTTCGGAGTTAGCGAGGTTGGCGTCAGAGCTGGTTGAGATGCGGATTGATTTCTTATGGACGATAGCGATTCCTCCTCCTGTATGGTCGGTGCGGTCCTTGCGTGTGATCTTATAGTCATCAGGGATAGCGATGGCGATGTCAGGGGCGGAGGAAGCGTTCATCCATGTTTCCGTTAGGAAGGCGATGTCCGGAGAGATGGTGTCTAGTAGGTTCCAAAGGTCAATGGCGTGCCTGTGGACCGAGCGGGTGTTGAGAAGGATGCATTCTAGGTGGTTGGGGTCGGTAATCTGTGTTGTGGTCGCAGCGGAGATGTTGTCGGTGCCGCTAAATTTGCAGGAGAGGCAGGAGAACGGTCCATGGGTGCGTCCAGGAGCGGCTTGGACGCAGTTGGGGGCGCGACCGGGGTTAAGGGCTAGGAGGGTGGCGGCATCGTAGGTAATGCGGGGGGGCTGGGCAGCGCGAGGGGCAGGGGGTCTGGCGCTGGGCGCGGTCCAGGCGCGGACGGGCGTAGACGGGCTTACCTTTGGCGCACCTTCGGCGCGGATTGGGCGCGAACGCTGCGCGTGAACGCTGCGCGCGGGAGCTACTGTCATATATGGATAGTGGAGGGGGAGGGGCGAGGGCGTATCAGCTGGGAGGCGGGGCGGGTGCACGAGGACAACAAACAAAATGGAGGCGGAGGGGGGAGGCACAGCGTAGCGCTACAGGTAAAAGCGCTGAGAGCGTAGGGGAAGCAGTTGAAAAGTTACAGAGCGCAAATGAGGCACAAAGCAAGCAGATAAACAGCGCTGAACAAGCAAAGCGCTAGCACAATTTCTGAAGCGCCACTGCGAAATACACTTTGATCAGATTAACAGCGCTGAACAAACAAAGCGCTACTTAGCTATGCAGCAGGCGAGGTGAGTCGAGTCGGTAATTATGGCAAAGGAGGCAAAGCAGCGCGAAGAGACCAGCTGTCTGCAGGGACAGTGGGAGCGACTCCTCAGTTCGTGGGAAAGGAGCGAGTCCCCAGTCTGGATAAAATGGTATATTCTATCTAGGTGTTCAGTCATTCCTGGGAACAACACTAAGTAATCTGTAACTTTTCGTAAGCGTAGAGATGCTAATAACATCCTATCGTCTTTACCGGGTACTGGATCGTATCTGCAAACTGGAAGGGGTTCTTTAAGCATGTCGAAATTTGATGTTCGGGGTGTACGGTTCTTTAATATGTCCCTTATGTTTAACCTATGTGTTTGTGGCGGGGTCTGGTGACCTCCTGTCGCACCTCCAGAGGCGGAGGCTTGAGCATGACTTGTCTGTGGGGTCTGTGTAAGTAACTGAACTGGTGTTTTGCCAGGGTCAGGCCCAAACGGATTCAGGGTATTTATCTTAGGTGTAGGAAGTGGTGGAGGAACAGGTGGAACAGGATTTCGGGCAGGTGAACTTTGTTGTGGTAATGGCGGGACATTGTCTTGGAGTGGGTTGCCACCTCCGTCACCGTCAGCAGGCGGTACCTGGGCAGGTGGATTGGTGTAAGCGGGAGCTACATCATCTAGATAGGAAGCAAGGAATATGTCTTTTGTGGTTCTGTGGCTTACTTTAGTCGGAATCAACGGTGGTGGCAGATCTTTCGGTATTTCTGAAGTGGCTTCAGGCGAACCTTCGGTCACTAAGTACATGCCATTTACAAGATTGTTTCGCATGCGGTCTACTTGTTCTGCTTTTACTCGGATCCCTTCATTAACTAATTCGTTTTCTCGGACTTTATCCGACTCTTCTCTATGTCTGTCTTCTTTTCGGAGGGCTTTTTCGGCACGTTTATGTGATTCTTTACGCCAAAATTCTATGGCGTCTTTCTGAGATTGTCTGGCTTTCTTTTTCCATAGCGCTTCTTCTACTTTCAGGATGCACTCGGCATCCCAAGTTCCTGTAACGGGCCATCTGTGTCTTTCTTCTAGGTGCTTAGTATAATCGGCCCATAAATCTAGGTACAGTATGGCATCTAAGCCATGCTTATGGTACATAAAATTTCCAGGAGTGTCCCTAGGGGGGATAGGAATTTCTTCCTCTAGCATCCCTTTCCTAGTTCCTATCTGTCTTAACTTATTGAAAAACGGCATCTTGTTACTTAGTGCTGGATACTCGATATTTGTTACTTACTTCTGAACACAGCTAGTTACACAAAAACACAGTAATGTACACAAAACAGTCCACTCATACCACGACATTTATCACATGAAACATTTTGAACACATATGGCCTACCTTTGAGTTTCAGAAAAAAAAAACAAGAACAAAAAATTGAAAATCTTGAATACTTTATGTACTGCTAAACAGCACAGATACACTGTCTAAAACAGTGCAGACCGTGTTTGTGTACCCAAACCCGTCTTTACCGGATACATAATAATGCACCCGTCTAGATGCGTCCCCAGCAACGGTACTCACCGGGAAGCACGGAACAGAAGGCCTCGGAAAACTCGACTGGACTGGACCGGACTGGACTCGACTCAACTCGATACGTGAATACTTCGGAACTGGTGGGCCTCTTGACACCTCGGACCTTGCTTCTTTCGGCTAGGCTCTGGTCGGGATCCTCCGCACTCCTCACCGCCTCGTCTGGGTGCTGATCGCAGTCTCCGTCACCTCCGTAGGCCTGAGGGAGATACAGGAAATCCTGCGGGTACGCATAGTGTCCGTCTCGACTGTGGCAGGGGGCCAAGGCTGCAACGCACCAACCGGCGCGTGGGGTGGGGGAGGGGTCCCTGTTCGGGCGCCAAAATAATGTGGTAAATATTTGATTTACCGTCCTAATTTCTATGCAGGTAAGTACTTAAACAAAAATAACTCAATCGGAAAGAAAGACGCAGAGTCCGTGGTGTTAGAGTTCTTAGGGGTTTTATTCCTTAAAAAGGAATGGTTCTGGTACCGGATATCGGGTTCCTGACACCACTGGGGTGCAGGAAGGGATAGAGCATACTTTATTGACATTACATTACTTTTATACTTAATATACACAATAGAAGTTAATGCAGAAGGCGTAACAGCTGAGAGAAACAAGATAAGAACACACACGTGTTAGCAATACGTAATCAGAAGGCGTGAACTAAGACGTGCACAGAGGTGTGTTCTAGAAACGTCACATGTAAGTGTCAGAAGTGGGTGGCTCTATGACAGAATAGTGCAGAGTCAGCAGGAATCAGTAGCTAGGATGCGCGCACAGCTGCATGACGTGTGATTGACGTGAAGCTGGAGGGTGCAGGGGACTTGACATTTACACTAGAGGAAAGAGACAGAAGTCTGGCATGTCAGATCAACTCGTTCCTATATCATATCTGATATCTGATGTTTGGGAACCATACTATCTAGAAAGAAAGGTCTCTTGGGCAGAGGTTATCCTATACTGACTATGAGTGCGTGCACATGTGCCTACGTGTCTGTGGGCAAAGCGAGGGGGTATGGTCCTACCATGGTAACGGGAGCTATGAATTACTTGCATGGAGACAGAGAGGCCGGGCCCTTTGCTCTGCAGCCGGGGGTTTGTTTATCTATTCTGCTGGACTGGAATGTGTTTTCGGGAAGCTAAGCTTGGCTATACTGATAGCATGAAGGTAAAATACTGTCTTTGGCAGGCAGACAGGCCGAGCCAGGCTCCGCTCGCCTCGCAGGGAGTAGGACAGAGTTCACGGGTGGGGGCATCCCACCTTGCAGTTTCAGGAGGCAGAGATGCTTTTGAAAAAGAGGCTTGATGACAGAAAACAGGGCCTAACTCGCACAGAGCCAGGAATACATGAAAGTGCACCATACAAAGACGGTGGCAAGGCATGTGTAGGAACGGAATATCCGACCCATTCGGGGTGGATCTGAAAGAGGACATGTTAACGTTGGACGCAAATGTGTTTGCGTCTTCATAGCTGGCACAGGAGGGAAGTTACATGCACTTTAAGCTCGTACATGGAGACGGTGGGGTACACGTTAGGGAACATTTCTTGACCATAAAATTTATATTTCCTCAAATGTCCAATTGGGTTTGTACCTAGGGTACATGGAGTCCATTTTACAGAGAGAGCAGATAGCCTGGGGCCCTGATTAGCAGGATCCCAGGCCAACTACGTTGAAAACCAGCTAAACACTAGGCAAACAATCTGGGGTAACCATAGTCAGGTATCCACCTTCCTACAGTATCCCTCTATCAGAGATGGTATGATGCATCAGTCCTCCAGAGGTATGCTGTGATGTATCCCTCTATCAGAGATGGTATGATGCATCAGTCCTCCAGAGGTATGCTGTGATGTATCCCTCTATCAGACATGGTATGATCCATCAGTCCTTCAGAGGTAGGCTGCGATGTATCCCTCTTTCAGACATGGTATGATCCATCAGTCCCCAAGAGGTATGGTGTGACGTATCCCTCTGTTAGAGATGGTATGATCCATCGGTCCTCCAGAGGTATGCTGTGATGTATCCCTCTATCAGAGATGGTATGATCCACCAGTCCTCTAGAGGTATGATGTGACGTATCCCTCTTTCAGACATGGTATGATCCATCAGGACTCCAGAGGTATGGTGTGACGTATCCCTCTGTTAGAGATGGTATGATCCATCAGTCCCCCAGAGGTATGGTGTGACGTATCCCTCTATCAGAGATGGTATAATCCATCAGTCCTCCAGAGGTATGGTATGATCCATCCGTCCTCCAGAGGTATGCTGTGATCACCATCCACAACACCAGACTCTCTTACATCAAACACCGCCTGACCTTCAATCAGCCAAGCAGACAACTCTGATCCACCTCACTTGCCCATGCGCATGTCCCTTGCATCTGGCAGAGCAGCAGCGGAGGTCAGTCTTTCTCCTACCTCGCCGCCAAGTCCTGGAATGACCTCCCGCTCCGCCCTCAAACCTCTCCCTCACTTGCCGGCTTCAGGACGAGACTCAACACCTGGTTCTTCGCCTACAGCTCCCCATCCCCTAGCGCCTGGAAACCCCCTGGGGTGATAAGCTGCACTATAAAAATACTAAGGATGTGGACTTCGAAGTTGGGTCTCCAGGTTCGAGTCTCGGCATCAGCTCAACATCTTGTGATTTTGAGCAAGTCACTTAATCTCCCTTTGCCTATGGACAGTGCCTGGATCCCCTCAAGGGTGATACGCTGCGCTATACAAATCTGTGTTTCATTTAATTTCTTTTCACTGATTGATGGTGCAGGGCAGCCATCACAAAGGCACCGGCCAGTTGTGAATGTAAATAACTGGGGAAGGGTGAAGTCACGCCCTATTACTAAGCAGGGTCTCTGCCATATGAGGAGCACGGACGAGCTGGCAACGGCTCTGTCGGGTCACCATAAGACAACGTCCCCCAACGTCAGAAAGGGTTTTATGTGGTCAGTCGGGACCTCCCATTGACCAGCAACTGTACCTATGGCATGACCCTGCCACAAGCACTCCAAAAGCAAGTAACGTGCTGCTCAGCACTCACAGACGTCATGAGGCGGTGGAGGTGGCAACGACTGACAAGCCACAGGCGGGACCATGACCATGACTGACAGGACTGACCATACGCTCTCCACGGCCTCACTCTTTAACCTGATAAGCTGGCTCCTTGGCGCCATGGGGGCAATTCGTCCACCCACAGAGATCAGGCAACCTGAACCGGCAAAGACAAGTAGCCTAGCCAACAATCCTTTGGCAATGACTATTGCACTGAGTGTGCCAGTGACGCAGGACCATTGATCCATCACCCCGGAGAAGTGACCATTTTTATGACACTTTTAAATTATTAACTATATCATTACCTACTGCCTGGGCTGCAACCGGTACCATCACGTGGAGCAGATGTATGAACATCCCAGTCACAAAAAGAGGTGGAAAGTTGCACATCAACGATTTTAGAATGAAATAGAATTTTTCAAACCAACCATTACTTTAAATGTATTTTATTGTATTGTAATTGCATTTGTATAGCGCTTACTACCCCTGATGAGACGTTGAAGCGCTTTTTCCATGAGTAGCCCGCT
The DNA here is from genome assembly GCF_964263255.1 of Lissotriton vulgaris. Classification (NCBI taxonomy): domain Eukaryota; kingdom Metazoa; phylum Chordata; class Amphibia; order Caudata; family Salamandridae; genus Lissotriton; species Lissotriton vulgaris. The sequence continues at coordinate 7,830,029 of NC_141694.1, forward strand.
ACTCCGGGACCTATTGAGGATTAGTGTTGAGTTACTTTAGTGAAATATGAAAGTAATTTGAGTGGTGGATGTTAGTCAGTTATTTTAAATAAGAAGTTAATAGATCAGTTCACAAAAATCCATTTGACAGTCCAGCCTAAATCATTACTATACAGGAGGTAGATTGCAAATGTTGACACATTCCCGCTGGTGGCCATCAGAGGTATAGTGGCCTGCTGGGGTCAGTATATATTTCAATTCCGGAACCGCGCCGAAGAGTTACAGAACAATGCTGCCCTATTGATGTGATTCATCACCATCTAGGACGCCTTCCATAATCATTGTGAGTCTAACCCATGGTGGACCATTCCCGGAAGACCATTCTTTCATAAATTCTTGCTGTCCCTTTTATCACCTTGTCCTGAGGAAGACCCGCCGTGCCTATCAGTAAATCACGCACCTCATCAGGTCGAAACATCGACGTGCTCGTGATAAACCTGACCCGACTTTCTCCGCCCCTCGTGAAAAAGAAATTTTAAAAACCCAAGAGGCGCAGAGGTTTGTGTGCCAAGGGATGGATGTCTTTTGAATCACCAGTTTCATCATTGCATACAGACCGGTATATATCTTGTTCACATTCATCCCTTTTTTCACACTTTTCTTCACCATATCACTTGCGCCATTGGAACAAATTATATGCTCATGAACCTTGACAGCCTGTTAATGTCATTTCGACACCATAAAATGTAAAGAGCATATGGATTTATCCTTACAGACCATGATTGATTTAATTTTGGTGTGTTTTTGTTTTTGTTCTTGTTTCTTTGCTTCATGATATTTGCCTCATTGATTATTACTGAAAGGTTTGAGTATCGTTATTCAGTAAACCTAGAATCGATTCTGTGCCTGACAGAACCAGCATTTTCCACATATTTGTGTCAGTGAGTGAGCACATGTTCCAGTGGTATATGGGTGAGTAACTAGGTATTTTAAAGGCAGTATATGTGAGTGATGGGGTATGTGAGTGACTGTATGGGTGAGTGAGTGAATGTGAGAGTGACTGTATGGATCAGTGTGTGCTTGTATCAGTGACTGTATGGTAGAGTGAGCACGTGTTAGAATCTAGAAGTAAGTGAGTGAGTGTGTGTGTGTAACTGTATGAGTGACTAAGTGACTGTGTGATTGACTGTATGAGTGAGTGACTAGCTGTGTGATTAGCTCTATGGGTGACTGACTCAGTGTGTGAGTGGCTGTATGTGTGTATTAGTGAATATGTCAATGGCTGTAGTACTGAGTGGATGGGTGTATGAGTTGCTGTATGGGTGAGTGAGTGGATGTGTGTGTTGATCTATGATTCAGTGAGTGGCTGTGTAAGTACTGGTATGGGTGTGTGAATGGTTTGAGAATGGTAGTGTTGAAGTTGGAGTGAGTGTATGAAATGTTATTTTGGGGTGTGAGTGGGTGCGTCAGAGATTCTGTGGATGACGTCATCAGTAATGTCATGAGTGATGTCATTTGAGATGTCCTCCGTGTTCACACTGACCATGTCATGAGTGATGTAATATGTGAGGTCATCAGCAGTGCCACTGCGGGGGCACGAGTTATAGTTAGCTCAGCTAACACACACATACATACTATAATAAAAGTTTTGTTTTCTGAAAGGAACCACTGTGTGCTCAATGTTTTACAACCGTATTACGGTTGGAAAACATGGATACGCTGCATTACGTACTTCAAAATATAAGGGACGTGCCTAACATGTCCCTTCCAAATATTGATTTGTTATGCATTTCTTAAGCGATTTTGTGACGTGAAAACCATTTACTGAGTAGCAAAATGGGTTTGATACATATCAATAAGCCATTTCAGGGTTGCAAACCCAGTGATTTTGCGAATCGCAGGCTTTACAACTGTAAAATGTCTTTGTTCATCTGACCCCGTACGCCGTCTAGTCCTGCACCCTCCCATAGAAGCGTAATCAAACACGTTATTGTTTGTAAGAGGAGTTAAAGGTGCATTATTACATTTGTTTGTGCGGAGATGATAAGACAACACTGCTCCCACCCCCGAGAAGCCCACACCACTACTGACGGCCTTGTAAACAAGATGTTGTATGTGCTAAACGTGACACTGTCACCAAGATCAGGGTTTCTAAAGCTGGAACACCTATGAAGGAAAAACTACAAGTCCCAGAAAGCATCATGCTGCCTCAAGCTGCATTAAAGGGTCGGGAGGGGGGGTGGGTTGTCCGAAATGGTATGCAACGCTTACAACGCGCGCGATACCACGACCTACCATTACAACACGGTCGTAACAACGAAAGTTGTTACCACGCAATGCGCTGGGGGGCGCTCAAGGATAGGAAATGATTTAATTCACTATCCCAACACCTTCCCTACTATCCACGGGGACTGGTGTTGGAATAGTAAATTAAATTATTTAATTTTGCGCCCCCCCAGCGCTATGCTGATGTACGCGATGTCAGAAGGGATAGATGAGCGCGCCGTCGTTTATTGACAATACATAGCTTATATACTTGATTTACATCATAATGTTCAATGTAAGAGGCGTAACAGCTGAGAGAAGACAAGATAACAGTATACACGTGGTGCTAGTACATCATCAAGAGGCGTAAACTAGGCGTGTGTGCTAGAAACGTCACTGATAGGTGACGCAAGTGGGTGGCACCAAGGGGTGGTGCTAACAGAATGTTGCAATGTCAGCGGAAATCGGAAGCTTGGATGCGCGCGCAGCTGCATGACGTGTGATAGACGGGGTGCAGGGGACTTGACATTTACACTGGCGGAAAGAGACAGAAGTCTGGCATGTCAGATCAACTTGTGCTTCTATCATATCCGATATCTGATGTTTAGGAACTAAGCTATCTGGGCAGAAAGGTCTCTAGAGCAGAAGCTATTCTATACTTGCTGTGAGTGCGTGTATAAGCGCCTGAGTGTCTGTATGAGAAGCGTGGGGGCATGGGGCCTTCCATGGAAGCATGGCAACAGAGGCTATGAATTACTTGCATAAAGACAGGTCGGCCCTTTAGCCCTGTAGCTGAGGAAGGATGTTTACTGAAGCTAGCAGGCCGGAATGTATCTTCGGGGAGGAAAACAGATAACTCGAAGGTTATAGTCAATCTTGGCAGGCAGCAGGCTGAGCTGAGCACGGAGGGCCGCGCTAGAAGTAAGTCAGAGTTCACGGGTACGGGGGCTGCTTGGGCAGAGGCCCTCGCAGTCAGAAGCCAGAAAAGAGGCTCGGTGGCAGAGATTCAGGGCCTACTTTCAGCCAGGCTGAAAAACGTAGGAGTACACTTCAAAAAGACGTTGGCATAGCATACTTAGGAACGGACCATCAAACCCATTCATGGTGGGTCTGAAAGAGGACAAGTTAACGTTGGACGCAAATGTATTTGCGTCTTCATAGCTGGTACAGGAGGGAAGTTACATGCACTTTTAACTCGTACATGGAGTCGGTGGGGTACTCGCTAGGGAACACAACATGACCATAAAATTTATATTACCTCATTCCCTCCTTGTTCCCTACGGACCCTTCATGATATATCGATCCTCATAAATCGATCAGTTTGTTCTTGTAACATTATATGTTCGTCTTTCTTTCTTTGACTGTTTGAGAGGCAACTGGAATGCTCAATGCAGGATGTGGCACACAGTCCACATATCGCTGGCCCACACTGCAGGCACAGGCAACAACTGAATACTATAACAAGGCCAATGCCTAGGAACGATAAGATCTTCCATCCCCAAGCTGTCAACGTAGTCCAGAACCAACCGGACCAAGTCCAGGTGCCTGGATTCTGATGTATCTGATTTGCAATTTTATGTAAACGGGTGATAGCTTGATAGACAGATGGTGCGTTTTGTGGAATGAAAACACAGCAACTTGACCCGATGACCTTACAAGCTCCACCTCTATCTGCCAAGATGACGTCAATCACAAGACGATTTTGAAGGACAACAGTCCGTATAGCAGACTGCTCCTCTGTTAAGTTACCTAGAGCGGAGGCAGTTTCGTTCACTACTGCTTCGAGTGTTCTCGTTAATCTGCGTATTAATTTACTGTTTTGGACAGGTCCTAGGAAGAAAAAGAATCCTTTATTGAAATCAGTGTACTGTTCCCATGCCGTTTCTGTGTAGTCGACAAGGGGAACATCTCTTTTGGGTCTATTCGGTGCTAGATTCGTATTTCTATGGTAATCAGGAGGAGCTAGGAAAACAGGTGGCAGAAGGAAGGCAATGTAACAGGTACCATCCCAATCTGGAGGCAAACGTATGTATGCGGTATGACCACAAACAAAGTAGGAATGACTGATAGCTTTAAAGGACGATTTACCATGGTCACTGAACTCGACCACAGTAGTGCATTTACTATGACCTACGTGTACTGAACCTTTCTTGCTAACACATAATTCACCTGTGACTGGTAGTACTAACATATGGGGCAGAACTGGAGCAGTTTCAGATTCAACAGTGAGGATCATAAGGCTAATTGTGTAATTACCTAATCCATATACTTCATTTTCTAGATCAGTTCCTATTCGAGTGGGAAGTCCTTCTTGATCAGGATAACAGACGTTGAGCAGGACTAAGTTCAAGTTCCCCCAAACCCAGCCCCCATCGAAAACAGCAATATCAGGATCTAAAGAATTAATTATTTTAAACCATGCTCCACAGGAGCCATTGTGAGTCAATGGGTACGGAAAGAGAGGCAGAGCTCCCTTGTAATTCTGGTAGGGAGGGAGTCGGCCACATATCCAACAGTCTGTAGCATTATTTGTCTGATGGGAATGGTGTAACATACTAATGAATGTATTGTTGCGCAGCGCAAGTCTGTAAGAGAGTTCATGTGCAGGAAGTTCACTAAAAGTGTGTTCAGCAGAGACATTGTAAGCAGATTGTTCACGCCTGAAAATAGGCCAGTACATAGGAAGCAGAATGCTGGCAATAATAATCAGAATACTCAGAATAAACATGATTATTAGTGTCACTATGCAGTGACTACGAAGTGATTTGCAATATGTTCTTCTCTTTTCCTCTCTCTCTCTAACTCGATCTAGGGGATACATGTCAGAAACTATTTAACCGATTCACCTAAGGGAGGACTTAAACAATTAAACTGTCTGACTTGCTAGATCGAAGCTTCATTCGGTAAAGTTCTTGAGGAGTCTTTTCTCTTTTAGGCACAGCAACGTCTTGTGCTTCAACACAGTCTTTGGTGGGGGTGGACGAGTCAGAGTCCTGTTTCAGTCCGTTTTTTAGTTCATTGCATAGTTTGATGTGACTCGTGTGGACCCACCCCTTTCTCCCCTCGATTTTCACGGCGGTCCTGGTGGTAAGCAGAACGGTCTTTGGAGACTTCCAGCGGGGCTCCAGCGGACTTTTCCGGTCGAAATTCCGGACGACTACCAGGTCACCTGGGCGGACCTCATGCGCCTTTACATCGGTGTTGTCAGGGAAGGCTGCGGCAACCTGTGAACGACATGATTGGAGTGCAGACATCAAGGAGGCAAGGTAATCTGTCAACATGTTACAATCAATATCAGTGATCTTTTTCGGAACGGGCGTCCCCCACATATTCGGCGGTCTGCCAAAGACCACTTCGTACGGGGATAGCCCTGATCTCGAGTGGGCGACCATCCTCATGTAGAATAGTGCCACGGGCAGGGCGACTATCCAGTCGACCCCTTTTTCCTGACAGATCTTGGCAAGACGGATTTTTAGTGTCTGATTATGCCTTTCTACAAGGCCAGCTGCTTCGGGATGTCGGACACAGTGGAACCTCCACTGATATCCTAGCAAGAGGGAAACTTGTCTCATCAGCTCGGACGAGAACGGCTGTCCGTTGTCTGAATACACGACACGGGGCAAACCGTACCGTGGGAAGAATTCACGAACCAACTGTCTGGCAGTGGTCGGAGCAGTGTAGTCTGGGACTGGGTATGCTTCGGTCCAGCGGGACAGAGCACAAACAATTACAAGGACATACTTAAATCCTCTACAGCTATTCATCTGGATATAATCCATCTGGAGGACTTCAAAAGGGTGATCGGGAGGATGAAATCCACCTTGCTCAACAGGGACGCTTTTACCTGGATTGAACTGACAACAGATCATGCAAGTACGCACTTTCTGTTTTGCTGCTGCTCGTAAGTGTTTGTTGTACCAGAGATTCTGTAAACTGTCTAACATGGCTTTCTCTCCAAGATGGGCAGGACTATGTGCTGTATTTATCATGACTTGAACCATTGAGTCGGGGAGAAACCATATAGATTTTCCCTTCGTCACCCAACCTTGATCTGTCTGAATCCCTCCTAGTTCAGTCCATTTCTTTATCTCCTCTGGAGTAGCATGTGTCTGGATATCAATTACATCTAGGGCGGGATCTCTAACTGCCATACACTGGGTCTGGACTATTGTCTTTGTCACATCAGTAGTCTGGGTGTAAGTCAATGCTGTATGTTTTGCTGTCTGGTCTGCCAGGTCGTTACCCTGGGAAACAGAATCTGTGACTTTAGTATGTGCCTTACACTTCATGACTGATATGCCCGAGGGCAAATGTATTGCTTCTAACAGTGCTTGAATGAGGGGGCCATGTTGTATCTTGGCCCCATGGGAAGTCAGAAAACCTCGTTCTTGCCAGAGGACTCCGAAGTCGTGTACAACTCCGAAGGCATAGCGGGAATCTGTGTATATGTTAACATTTCTGTTCTTGGCTAGAATACAGGCTCGAGTCAGAGCGATGAGCTCTGCTGCTTGAGCAGACAGGGTGTCAATACGATGTGTTTCTTTAATTTCAGTTTCAGTGGTCACGGCGTACGCGGCCACTAATTCTCCTGTACTTGTTCTCATGCATGAACCGTCCACATAAAGTGTCAGGTCTGGATTTGTCAATGGGACATCTGTTAAGTCTCGTCTAGGCTTAGTTACTGCATTAATTATTTCTATACAATCATGCGGAGCTGGATCTGTCATAACTGTAGGTAACAGTGTTGCGGGGTTCAGGATGCTGCAACGTCTGATTTCTATGTGTGGCTGGAATAGTGTTAATTCATAACCTGTCAGTCGTGCTATAGTTAAGTGTTGAGTCTGGGTTCTGTTTAACAAAACCTCTACAGAATGTGGTACTTGAACTGTTAACTGATGACCTAAAACAATTGAATCACTTTGTCTTATTGCTAACGCTGTTGCTGCTACTGACTTTAAGCACGCAGGGAGTGCTTGAGCTACTGAATCCAATGTACTAGAAAAATAAGCACAAGGCTTATGTGAACCTGCTTGGTCTTGAGTGAGGACAGACAACGCTGTGCCATCACGTTCTGTAACAAAAAGTGTAAACGGTTTGCTGTAACATGGTGTCGCTAAAACTGGTGCTTGGCATAAAACTTTCTTTAATTCTTCAAAAGCTTGTGTGTGTTCCTGAGTCCAAGGGAGGACAGTCGAAGTCGCTGCCTCCTGTGTCGTTAACTGGATGAGTGGTTTAGCTAGAAATGCATACTGGGGAATCCATTGTCTGCAGTACGAGGTGAGGCCTATGAAGGCCCGCACTTCCTTTTGTGTCTTGGGTTGCGGCATGTTCACAATTAACTGAATGCGATCGGGAGTGAGCTGTCTCCCCACTTTGGACAGCAAGTGACCCAAGTACACAACTTGCTGAACACAGAATTGTAGCTTCGAAGGAGACACCTTGTGTCCCTTGTCGGCCAGGAAATGTAAAACTGTCAGTGATGCTTTTTCACATTCGGGCTCACTTCGTGCGGTGATCAGCAGATCATCGACGTATTGTAGTAAAGCGGTGTTAACTGGCATTTGAATACAATCTAGTTGTCTTTTCAGTGCTTGACTATAGATGCTGGGGCTTTCTGTGAATCCTTGAGGTGCGCGCGAAAATTTGAAACTGCGTCCATTTAAACAGAATCCGAAGAGATATTGGCTCTCTGGATCAATAGGCACGCTGAAGAAGGCGTTCTTGAGATCAATTACAGTAAAGAACGTTGCTTCTGAATCAATAGCAGTCAAGAGAGATGATATATCGGGGACCACAGGATACTGTGGGATAATGCATTTATTCAATTCTCGAAGATCAATCACCAGCCGATATACTGGCGGTGCATTGGGATCAGTACGTTTAAGAATCGGAATGATGGGTGAATTACAGATATTGGAGTCGGTCTCGACGACCACTCCTTGGGCAATGAGCTCTTCAATGATTTTCAGTAAAGCCGCTACAGCATCGGGTGGTAACTTGTATTGTCTGATTCTGGGTAATACAACACCTGCCTTGAGGGTAACGCGGTATGGTGTAATGTGCATACATCCTACATCAGTTGGGCCTTTTGCCCACAAGTAATCAGGTACATTTTTCAATCTGACGTCAAACTCACGAAGGACGTAATGACCCTTGAAATCCCGCAGAAAGAGTCTAACTCCCTCCGGGGAGCAGCATATTATAGCCCCTAGAGCCTTCAGTGTTTTAATTCCTAACAGATTTTCCGGACATGATTTTGTTAGTAACAAGTCTGTAACGCGTGATAACGGACCCACAGCCAGGGGAACTGGTTCTGAGACTTCATTTACAATAGGTTGTCCTGAAAAACCAAGGGAAACATTTTGTGAGCCTGAGAGGGGTGCCCCTGGAACTTCGTCATGACTTATTGTAGTGCGACTTGCCCCTGTGTCAATTAAAAACTTTCTATCTTTCCCCAATACTTGACTGTGTACATAAGGACCTTCTTGATCTACAGGAATCTCGATAAGAGGCAAGCCACCTTCCCTCTCTAGGCTGTTTCATGTATATCGGGAATATTCGGGGTAAGCAGACTGGGCATACTGGTACATCTGTTGTGAGACTTGCTGAGTTGCAGCAATGGGCTGTGGCTGTGGTACTGCTACGGTCTGTGCTGTCTGTGCGGATGCATGCATGGGCTGTGTATTCTGTGTAGACTGATGCTGGTTATGGTCTTGTCTAGGCGGATGCGGTCTCTCTTTAGTTTTACCTGTCGCTATGTTATGTTTCAGAACTGCACATTCGTGTACGTAGTGACCTGGCTGCTTGCAATAATTGCATGTCCCTTTAACAGGAGCTGCAGCGTGACTTGTCTGGGTCGTACCTTTCCTGTGACTGTCGGATGGGACCGTCTGGGCTACTAACATTTTCATTTTCGTGTCTTTCATGCGCTTCTGTTCCTGATCTTGTTCTTCCCTAATTCTATTCTGGTGATATTGTAACATTTGTAACATCTGGGATGGCGTATTTGCTTGCCATGTACTCTCGACTTTATACACTCTATTTTTAACTAACGGTAGGGAATTCTCGACTAACTTTGATACAAAAAGATGTGGGTACGACTCGCTACTTGGCTGGAGGCCACTATTGATAATAAAACATTTCTCGAATCTTGAATAAAAGTCGCTAGTATCTTCATCATGTTTCTGTTTACAGGACGAGATTGCATCCCAATCCTCCTTTCTAGTTGTCAATAATCTGGGCAGGACCTGTACTATTAAACCTGGTAATGCTTTAGTTTTGTCCCCAAGGCCTAACCCTGGAACCCGTTTCTTTTCTTCATCCTCTATTTCTGCCCAGGCAATCTTTGCGTCTCCCACCTCCCAGTCCTTTTCCTTTAATTTCTCGAATATACCCGTAGGCAATAATACTTTCAACATTTTCATGATATCATCATATGTGTAGTCCCCCATCAGTAACATGTCTTTAAGCTCTCTATGGAAACCTGCAGGGTCTTTATCATGGCATGGTACTAATTTCTTCATTTCTAACAGTTCTAATTTAGTCAGAGGCGTGTGCACATACACGCGTTTCAAAATTTTATCCTCACCCATAACAGGGTGCACTTCTCGCAAGGGGTTCTGACTTTCAATACCACCCCCGCACTGCATATGGTACATTTTCCTTTCTGGAGGTGGGGCGGGAACATATTCAGGACTTACAAAGGTGTCATATCTGCGTCGTTGTTCTAGAATTATTTGAACTAATTTAGTGCTTAGGCCTCTCCATCTATCCATCAGTAGTGCTTCTAGTGTCTCATGTAAGGGACCTGGATCGGAATAATGTTTTCTGTACTTAATGAGAAGGTGCTGAATCATATATATACCTGCTAATTTCTGTTCGTCGGGGGAGAGGTTCAGAAATGTCTGTGCTACGGTGTCATCATTATATATGTCTGCATTTTCGGCCCATGATACCGCTGATCGGGCTAATTCTTGTTCATCCATAGAATTGAGTACATGGTACCCAACTCGATCTCGAAGCCGTTTATCAGTTTCCTGGAACTGATGTTCAGCAGAATTCGGATTCGTTAAGGCAGAGAAGAAAACTCTCTTGCTTTCTGGACGGATACCCTTCCTAAGATAAGTTCCCTTACCTACATATGCTATAGTGCCTGTAGTCGGTTCTAGTTCTTCAGATTCTTCTTCCTCCTCGGAGGGAGCCTTTTCTTTCTCTTTCTCGTGTACTGCTATCACTGCTTTCTTAATCTTTTTATACATGGCCTCTATGCAATTTTGTCTGTCATGTTTTCCATCGGCTATATTTTGACCCCACTTGTTCAATGCATCCAATTCACTCTGCTCTGTTCCGGGCCTGTCTCGTTCTCTTATTAGACAATTTATGAAAAATCGGAGTATCAGTGCTTGCATATTAACTTTCTGTTTCTCCAGGGCATCCTTAATACTGTCGGGGTCCTTTCCCGTTTGAACGAACTCATATATTCTATCTAGGTGCTCCTTCATTCCTGCATAACATAACAAACTATCAGTAGCAGATCTTAACCGTAAAGACGCTAATATCATTAAGTCGTCCTGTCCAGGTTCTGGATCATATCTACAAACTGACATATTTTCTTTTAGTGCATCAAGACGGGATGAATTAGAAGAACGGGGGGATCTGTGCGTAAAAGGACTCTGCATACCTCTGAGATTTAATCTGTGAGTCGGTGGCGGGGTCTGGAGACCCGCGGTCGCACCTCCTGAAGCGGAAACTTGGGCATTATCTCTGTGTGTAGTCAGTATCTGAATTTGTCTTTTAGTAGGATCTGATTGAAGTGGTTTCGGCAGATCAGTTTTAGGTGAGGGAAGTGGCGGAGCTGGCGGAACGGGACTAGTCTTTTTCGGTGTCGGCTGAGAGTGATCTTGGGGGGCAGTACCACCCCCGGCCCTGTCAGTAGGCAGGGCACGAACAGGCAGATTGGTGTAAGCTGGCGCTACATCTTCGAGATATGAATTTAGGAATATGTCTTTAGTAGTCTTATGCATTACTTTAGTTGGAACTAATGGTGACGGCAAATTTTTCGGTATTTCTGAAATGGCGTCAGGGGTACCATCGGCCAAAAGATACATGTTGTTCACTTTGCCATTTAGGATACGATCTATTTGTTCTACTTTTACTCGAATTCCCTCAGTAACTAATTCGTTTTCTTGGGCTTTTTCTGATTCTTTAAGCCTGTCTTCTCTACGGAGTGCTCTATCAGCACGCTTACGTGATTCCTTACGCCAAAATTCTATGGCGTCTTTCTGAGATTGTCTAGCTTTCTTTTTCCGTAATATTTCTTCTACCTTTATGATGCACTCGGCATCCCATGTTCCGTTAACTGGCCATCGGTATCTTTCCTCTAGGTGCTTGGTATAATCTGTCCATAACTCTAGATACAAGATGGCGTCTATGCCATGCTTATTATACATGAAATTACCTGGAGTGTCCCTAGGGGGGATTGGAATCTCTTCCTCTAACATCCCTTTCCTAGTTCCTATCTGCTTTAATTTGTTAAAAAACGGCATTGTGCCTACTTGATACTGAGATGCTTGATCCTTAATACTTAATTTCGCCTGTAACTATTTAAACAAAAAAAACACAATAATACACAAGAACAATCACATTCATACCACGACATTAATCACATGAAACATTTAAAGACATAGCTAACTTCCCCCTACTCTGAATGTACCGCTCAACGATACAGATACACTGCTGTAACAGTGCAGAAATTCGGAATACTTTATATACTGCTAAACAGTACAGATACACTGCCTAAAAACAGTGCAGACCGGACTTGCGTACCCAAACCCGTCTAGATACGACCCAGCAATGGTACTCACCGGGAAGCACGGAAAACAGAAGGCCTCGGAAAACTCGACTGGACTCGACTCGGAACTTCGGAAAACTTCGGAAAACTTCGGAAAAACTTCGGAAAACTTCGGAAAACTGGTGGGCCTCTTCACACCTCGGACCTTGCTTCCTTCGGCTGGGCTCTGGTCGGGATCCTCCGCACTCCTCACCGCCTCGTCTGGGCACTGATCGCAGTCTTCGTCACCTCCGTGTGTCAGAGGGGGATGCAGGAAATCCTGCCAGTACACGTGTTGTCCGTCTAACTGATGGCAGGGGACACGGATTGCAACGCACCTTCCGGCGCGTGAGGTGGGGGAGGGGTCCCTATTCGGGCGCCAAAATGATGTAAATAATTAATTTACTCTCTTAATTTCTATGCAGGTAAGTACTTAATCAATAATAACTCAATCGAAATGAAGGAAAACAGAGTCCGTGGTGTAAGAGTTTCTAAGGGTTTTATTCCTCATAAAGGAATCAGGATATCATGTTCTGACCACCACACAGGATGTCAGAAGGGATAGATGAGCGCGCCGTCGTTTATTGACAATACATAGCTTATATACTTGATTTACATCATAATGTTCAATGTAAGAGGCGTAACAGCTGAGAGAAGACAAGATAACAGTATACACGTGGTGCTAGTACATCATCAAGAGGCGTAAACTAGGCGTGTGTGCTAGAAACGTCACTGATAGGTGACGCAAGTGGGTGGCACCAAGGGGTGGTGCTAACAGAATGTTGCAATGTCAGCGGAAATCGGAAGCTTGGATGCGCGCGCAGCTGCATGACGTGTGATAGACGGGGTGCAGGGGACTTGACATTTACACTGGCGGAAAGAGACAGAAGTCTGGCATGTCAGATCAACTTGTGCTTCTATCATATCCGATATCTGATGTTTAGGAACTAAGCTATCTGGGCAGAAAGGTCTCTAGAGCAGAAGCTATTCTATACTTGCTGTGAGTGCGTGTATAAGCGCCTGAGTGTCTGTATGAGAAGCGTGGGGGCATGGGGCCTTCCATGGAAGCATGGCAACAGAGGCTATGAATTACTTGCATAAAGACAGGTCGGCCCTTTAGCCCTGTAGCTGAGGAAGGATGTTTACTGAAGCTAGCAGGCCGGAATGTATCTTCGGGGAGGAAAACAGATAACTCGAAGGTTATAGTCAATCTTGGCAGGCAGCAGGCTGAGCTGAGCACGGAGGGCCGCGCTAGAAGTAAGTCAGAGTTCACGGGTACGGGGGCTGCTTGGGCAGAGGCCCTCGCAGTCAGAAGCCAGAAAAGAGGCTCGGTGGCAGAGATTCAGGGCCTACTTTCAGCCAGGCTGAAAAACGTAGGAGTACACTTCAAAAAGACGTTGGCATAGCATACTTAGGAACGGACCATCAAACCCATTCATGGTGGGTCTGAAAGAGGACAAGTTAACGTTGGACGCAAATGTATTTGCGTCTTCATAGCTGGTACAGGAGGGAAGTTACATGCACTTTTAACTCGTACATGGAGTCGGTGGGGTACTCGCTAGGGAACACAACATGACCATAAAATTTATATTACCTCAATGGTAACAACTTTCGTTGTTACGACCGCGTTGTAATAGTAGGTCGTGGTAACGCGCGCGTTCTAACGACATACATCCGTCTGAAATGCATCTAATGACCAAAGTGTAACTGATTGGCTTGCCTTGCAGCAAGATGGCACCCAAAGTGTTAGACAAGACACTTACATGACACACCGAAACACATGGACCTGCCACACATTAGCAATCTCAAAGCATAGCAGACACAGTAAATGAAAAGAATAAAGCATCTACTGTAAGGCTGTAATCAGATTACGCCCTGGTTAGAGCCCCATTTGGTGCCGGTTATTTCCCTGCTTGTCATCCAGATTGTGGCCTGACACAAAGAGCGAACACGTGTCTCCGTTAACTCCACATATACGTGTTTTCATTGCATGCTGGTACTTGTAGTCCTATATTTATAGTGAGGAGAACAAAACTGCAAGCACTGGAATGCAAAGAGTAATGGTAGGATGTATTAGAATACTACTGATTGAGCACCACAGTGTGTGGTGCAAACACAGCCCACACAATTGGATGTTATGATTGCCCTGATGAAGTGGGCGTGAAACCAGTGTTTGGCCGAAACGTATTGAAGGACAGAAGATAAGATCATGATCATGAATGTTCGATGGATTGGACACACATTATTGTACACCCTGCTATTAGACTCAGATCTCTATTTGAGAGATAAGATTGGAATTTTAAACTCTAAAAGGATGATAGGGTCCAAGTTCAAATGTTCTTGCGATAATGTTCATAAGATAGCCCAGGGCATAGGGCTAGCGTAAACATGAGCACTACAGTGAGCGCTGGTACCCCAAAGTATATTTCAGTATTCAAGTCATGAACCAAGTCACACGCAAGGCTCTGGAGTGGGAACATTAACCCAACAAGCTATGTTAAGAGGATTTAAACCTGTGGCCAGGGATTACAAATAGAAAATGAAACATCAATTATTTATATCCCTTCAGAAGGACACCTGAGGCATGAAGTGATACACTATAAAAACAAATTAACATTCCATAGTGAACTGATGCTAGAATCTTCATAAATTTAGTATTGTAGACATCCCCCTTTTGGGTTACACATGTTCATTTATTTAGGGGTATACTTCACATATAAATGATGCACAATTATTAATTTAGTTACAGTATTAGATTAATTGCAACTTGATAACTGAGCTTCCTTGAATAGCTCCATGTTTATGTGTCAGGAACGAGGCTTCATAGAAATCCATATCTTGATGTCTCAGTTATTGTTTATGATCAGTACACAATATTTCACAGACTATGAGGTGAAAGATTAGAAGGACTTCATGATTAAATGTTTATTTAGAAAAATGTTTAACAATGTTCAGTAACAACATATAATCTAGAAAGAAGCATTATTAGATAGAAAGGAACTTTGAACCATGGATATGAGGCTGAGGGGCACATGTACAACAGAATTACGGAGCGTGGCATTAAGCAAAACTTGCTCCGCCATTCTGAAAACGCAGGGATGCGCATATTTACAAAGATAGGGCGCGCACCAGCGTTTCATCTAGTACTGGCGCTACATTAAGCTGCCTAGCGCCAATGCAGGCATCCTTGCACCACATGCAAGGGGGCCTGCATTGGGAGGAATGATTGTTCATGTGCAGAAAGGCGTCCATTCCTGCACATACACAATTGTGAATGGCGATTTGTAACTCCTGCATTGTGCAGCACACATAGAAGTTGCAAATCGAAATATTTTCATTGTTTGTTTATGTGCAGGAAGGCGCACCTTCCTGCACATAAGCAATCATTCATGGCGTTCTGCTGTTTCCATGTGTGCAGCACACATAGAAACAGCAACTATGAGGAGAAATAAAGCATCTCTACTCATTTCACCATGCTAAGACGAGGTTTTCCTTGGTGTTAATTTCGGCGTTGCCTCCTATTTACGCCACCCTTGTAAATTTGGGGCAGCGGCAAAATTAATGGGTGTTGTGGCGGAACGCCCTCCCCAACACCCACTACCCACCCCTTTAACGCCAGGTATACTGTGAAAGGGGGCCGTATTTACAAGGCATGTAAAGTCACATTGAGTGGCCTAACACCGCCTTGTAAATATCGAGGGCTTGTAAATATGCCCCAGAGTGTCCTTCCTTTAGGCTACGGGAGAGGCACGTCATGTCCTCCAACGAGCGTATATGGTATGCAGAAGGTGACCATCTACGATACCCCAAAGTGGCCCCTTTCGGGGCTAAGACCACTCTGTTGAAGTCCATTGTGATTTGACCATGGAACCTGGAACTGGAATGGAGCCTGCTTTGCTGACACGGTATCTGTCCTAGAACTCCTTACTGGCCACTTTTACCTCCTCCCTGCCAGAATTCCCGAACACAACTTTATAGAAGTTTTTCAAAGTTTCCACTAACCACAGTAGTTACCAGTACAAATATGGGATTTTAACTGAAAAGCAGTGATTAATTCATAAAAAGTAAGATCTATGGGGGCACATATATGAAACTGTGGTGCAGAGCAGCACATCAAGTCACCCTACTGCGCTGTCCTGCATCGCATGGGAGAGGGCAGGAAAACACTGTGGGCCCGATTCACAGAACTAACTTAAGACAACATCCTAAACTTACTACTTTTGGTATTCACAGAAGTTAGGATTTTGTCTTAAGTTTGTCTTAAGGCAGACTTAAGACAAAATCCTAACTTAAGTCTGTCTTAAGTCTGTCTTAAGACAAAATTAAGACAAAATCCTAACTTAAGTCTGTCTTAAGACAAAATTAAGACAAAATCCTAACTTAAGTCTGTCTTAAGTCTGCCTTAAGACAAACTTAAAACAAAATCCTAAATTCTGTGAATACCAAAAGTAGTAAGTTAAGGCAGACTTAAGACAGACTTAAGTTAGGATTTTGTCTTAAGTTTGCCTTAAGTCTGTCTTAAGTCTGTCTTAAGACAAACTTAAGACAAAATCCTAACTTAAGTCTGTCTTAAGTCTCTCTTAAGTCTGCCTTAAGACAAACTTAAGACAAAATCCTAACTTAAGTCTGTCTTAAGTCTCTCTTAAGTCTGCCTTAAGACAAACTTAAGACAAAATCCTAAATTCTGTGAATACCAAAAGTAGTAAGTTAAGGCAGACTTAAGACAGACTTAAGACAGACTTAACTTAGGATTTTGTCTTAAGTTTGTCTTAAGTCTGTCTTAAGTCTGCCTTAAGACAAACTTAAGACAAAATCCTAACTTAAGTCGGTCTTAAGTCTGTCTTAAGTCTGTCTTAAATCTGTCTTAAGTCTGTCTTAAGTCTGCCTTAAGACAAACTTAAGACAAAATCCTAAAGTCTGTGAATACCAAAAGTAGTAAGTTTAGGATTTTGTCTTAAGTTAGTTTTGTGAATCGGCCCCAGAATTTATTCAATACAGCGCATTCCTCTGCTCTTCCCTAGTGCTGCCTACGCTTTGGCAGCCGAGTGTAAACGTAGACACCCTTGCACCATGCTTCAAGGGTGCTTGTGTTGTAGGCAGGACTGTTTCTGTGTAGGAAGGGGCACCTTGCACCAGTCCAAACGACCCTTATTGATGGTAGGTTAAAGACAACCTTTATAGAAAGCTACCCTAGTGGTAGCTGTGGAGAGCAGCCTTCAGGCTAAGTCTTAGAGGAATGTAAAGCAGCTTGTTTTACCAGTCTATAATCTCATGAATGACCAAATGAAAGGAGAACCACGCCAGGTATATATATAAAATATATGTATTTATTCCAAACACATCCCTCTAGTCTCTTTATGAGGCTAGAGGCAAAAGTACATAAAGTAAACTTATTTAGCACACAGTAAATTAGCACAATATATGTTTAGCCCCAGGGGCGTCACACACCATATACTAAGAAAGTGGTATAAGAACCATGACTGACATAGATACAAGGCCTAGAGCCTTTAGAACCGCTGGGTCCCCCCGGAACCACGCAAGGTAGTGACACAGGAGAGCCATGGGGGACGCGTGCAGTGTCTAAACACAGACGCGAATCACCATTAACTTCTATGGGGAAAGTCGCAGCTGCAAAATTACAAAGGAAGGACACTTAGAAGAGGACTTCGAGCAAACCCCTTTAGAACTAGGAAGTTCTAGAGTCAATACCCGCAAGAGCACCGGAGTACTCGAGTTACCTCACCCAGGGAAGCCGGGTGCATAGGTGTCTTTTGGTGTCGGGTTTCGTCGTCGTTTTCAATGGCTGCTGCTGGCGACCAAGTCGAAAGTGTCCGGGTGGATCCAAGGGTGGATCGGAGATGTGAAGAACCTGAAAGCAGAGGGGACAGAGTCTGGGTCACTTGCCAGTGACCAGGAAGCCGAAGAGAAAGTGCCAACCGATGTCGGGTGATTTCAGGTGAAGAAGGTGAAGCTTGACTCTTCAACCACGAGGACCAGGAGGCGTCGAGGATGACCAAGAGCTGGATTCTAGCTGTCCCATAAAGGATGTCAAGTGATGCAGTGTTGGTTTCCGGATGGGATCCAACAAGCCTTGGCAACAGCAACCCATGCAGAAAGCAAAGATTGGCTTCGGTGCAGACCAGCAAGGTCTGAGGGACTCACCCTTTGGAGGGGAGTCAGGGCACATCTGGAGCAACCAGGAAAGCCCAAGAAGCAGAAGAGGTACCTTCGTGGGGACCCACCAGTCGATGGACCAGGGATCGCAAAGGAGCATCAAGCGGAAATGCTAGAAGCGGGCCCACGGAACACTCGTGGAGTGTAGGCCCAAAATCTTCAGTGCAAATGGTGCTCGGAGCTTGAACTACAAGTAACCCAAAGCACAACTTCATGAAAGTTCGGGAAGTTGATGCACTTGCAAATGTGCACAGTGTCCAGGAGTTCTGGTTCCACATCACTTATGAGGGCTGCGGGTCTCATTTTTGCTGTGATCTCGTGTCGGCCTCAGAGATGTCTGGAAGTCTGGGTCCTGTGTCAGAAATACAGCAGGATCCAGCGGGAGGCTTGGAAATGCAGACCGGCAAGATGCTTCTTGGTGCCTGTTTGAACAGGGGAGTCACTCCTTGACCCAAGGGAGATTCTTCCGTCTTCTAGTCGAAATAGAATGTCGAAGTTCCAGGATACATGTTGCAGAGTTTCGTCCAGGGTAATCTAAAGTCCTAAGAACTGCGTTCCTATACTTATACTAAGTTTAGGGGTTGGACTTACTCTAGGGTCCCACCTATGGAAGGACCCAGGGAGGGGGTGGTTACAATCCTTTCCCTTTCTTCAGTTTCACGCCAGAGCAGGGGCTGAGTGCCCCTGCAACCAGTTTGAACTGGGATATGCACAGGGACACCAAGTGTGCCCCCAGCACTGTCTGAAAAGCATTCACTGAATGCACCCACCCAGCCACAATACACTAAAGCCTGTCTGGGAGGTGGTTACACCTCCCTGTGACAGGAAACCTGCTGTCCAGGCCTCCGCTGCCGGTGTTTCATCCATCAGTAGGAGGTCAGACTTGTGTTTGTGGCTGCAGCATCCATTTTGTGATGCTGGGGCTCTTTTAAACTATTACCGTTTAAGTATGAACACTTCTTCTCCTTCTAGAAGGGTGGAATTCTACCCCCGCCGCCAGAACTGGGGTAGGATTCCAAAGTGTTTGACACCAAACACTACATTTTTCCATGCAGACATTCCAAAGTTAGTATTAACCCCGAGGTTATAATGCACTTAAGAGTATATGGTCTAGCTGCATCACAGAACAGCTACAGAGAAGTGATTCCGAAAGCTGCAGAGGGGTCATGCTCATGCATGGGCACCCTCTCAGACAAAACCAAGCACTCTACCTTCAGGATTGTTAAGGCCATGACATAGGAGTGACTTATAGGTTTATATGGGTCAGTGATATAAGGTAGATATAGGTATACTATATCTCAGTAAGGGGGGCATGCACCACCTTACCCAGGCTGCAGTAGCAGACCTGCGGTGCCATTTTGGAAGGCTTCCCAGGGGTGCATGATACATGCTTCAGCCCCTGGTAGGCCTCTGGGGTACCTTTGCCCTTAGTACCTAAGGTACCATATACTAGGGACGCACAAGATTAACCCAGTAACCAATCTGGAGTGTACCTAATGTACATGCAATCAATTTAGAGAGGAAGCAGCTAGTCTGGGGTCCTGGTTAGCAGGGCCCCAACCAGACTAAAGTCGAAAAATAGTGAAACACCAGCAAATAGTGGGGGTAACCATAGTAAGCAGATCCTACTCTCCTACAAAGAACACCAGGCATAGTTTAGTGGACAACTACCCATGTAGTTCAGAATGTTAGAAGAGGTGTCTTGAGTAATGAAGGGGTTACCTGGCCCATATTAGCCGATTACACACCATACCCTGACACAGTACATTTGCTAGTTCCAGTGGCAAGACACTTACTTTGTCAGTTATCAGCATTCTATAGGCGACTTCAACAGTTTGTTTTACAATCAGGGTCACAGCAGGCAATCGGTCCAGAGACTATTAATGCTGTTAAGGGCAGAGTGCCTACTAAGCGAGTCGCGATTCCGTTGTGGATCGCTTGTAAAACTAACCAGCTAGAGGTGGTCTACGCTCATACAACACCCAGGGCAAAGATGGGATGCTAATTCACTGGGTCTGGTCCCAGCTGTAGATGTGTGTACTACAGTGTGAAGAATGTGTGTGAGTATCTATACCTCTGCTCACAGAATACCCTCATTGGCAGTGTTATCAGAGGTGTTAAAACAAATACAGAAGGAGCACGAAGCTGAACTGGCCCTTGATTTAGGAAGGAAAAAAGTGGGGAATTCTGGAACCGTTTCTTGATAGTTCTGAGTAGAGGCAGCAGTCCTGGCAGTACGCCAGTGGTTGGCAGCAGTCCTGGCAGTACGCCAGTGGTTGGCAGCAGTCCTGGCAGTACGCCAGTGGTTGGCAGCAGTCCTGGCAGTACGCCAGTGGTTGGCAGCAGTCCTGGCAGTACGCCAGTGGTTGGCAGCGGTCCTGGCAGTACGCCACAGGTTGGCAGCAGTCCTGGCAGTACACCAGTGGTTGGCAGCAGTCCTGGCAGTATGCCAGTGGTTGGCAGTAGTCCTGGCAGTACGCCAGTGGTTGGCAGCAGTCCTGGCAGTAGGCCAGTGGTTGGCAGTGGTCCTGGCAGTACCCAAGTGGTTGACTGCAGTCCTGACAGTATGTCAGTGGTTGACAGCGGTCCTGCCATACGCCAGTGGTTGGCAGCACTCCTGGCCGTAAGCCAGTGGTTGGCAGCAGTCCTGGCAGTATGCCAGTGGTTGGCAGTAGTCCTGGCAGTATGCCAGTGGTTGGCAGTAGTCCTGGCAGTACGCCACAGGTTAGCAACAGTCCTGGCAGTACACCAGTGGTTGGCAGTAGTCCTGGCAGTATGCCAGTGGTTGGCAGTGGTCCTGGCAGTACCCAAGTGGTTGACTGCAGTCCTGACAGTATGTCAGTGGTTGACAGCGGTCCTGCCATACGCCAGTGGTTGGCAGCACTCCTGGCCGTAAGCCAGTGGTTGGCAGCAGTCCTGGCCATGGTTGGCAGCAGTCCTGGCAGTACGCCAGTGGTGGCAGAGGTCCTGGCAGTACGCCACAGGTTGGCAGCAGTCCTGGCAGTACGCCAGTGGTTGGCAGCGGTCCTGGCAGTACGCCACAGGTTGGCAGCAGTCCTGGCAGTACGCCAGTGGTTGGCAGCAGTCCTGGCAGTATGCCAGTGGTTCGCAGTAGTCCTGGCAGTACGCCAGTGGTTGGCAGCAGTCCTGGCAGTAGGCCAGTGGTTGGCAGCAGTCCTGGCAGTACGCCAGTGGTTGTCAGGAGTCCTGGCAGTACGCCACAGGTTGGCAACAGTCCTGGCAGTACGCCAGTGGTTGGCAATAGTCCTGGCAGTATGCCAGTGGTTGGCAGCAGTCCTGGCAGTCGTCCTGGCAGTACGCCAGTGGTTGGCAGTAGTCCTAGCAGTATGCCAGTGGCTGGCAGCGGTCCTGGCAGTACGCCAGTGGTTGGCAGCAGTCCTGGCAGTACCCAAGTGGTTGGCAGCAGTCCTGGCAGTATGCCAGTGGTTGGCAGCAGTCCTGGTAGTACCCAAGTGGTTGGCTGCAGTCCTGTCAGTATGCCAGTGGTTGGCAGCAGTTCTGGCAGTAGTCCTGGCAGAACGCCAGTGGTTGGCAGTAGTCCTGGCAGTATGCCAGTGGCTGGCAGCGGTCCTGGCAGTACCCAAGTGGTTGGCTGCAGTAATGGCAGTATGCCAGTGGTTGGCAGCAGTCCTGGCAGTACCCAAGTGGTTGGCAGCAGTCCTGGCAGTATGCCAGTGGTTGGCAGTAGTCCTGGCAGTACGCCAGTGGTTGGCAGCAGTCCTGGCAGTAGGCCAGTGGTTGGCAGCAGTCCTGGCAGTACGCCAGTGGTTGTCAGGAGTCCTGGCAGTACGCCACAGGTTGGCAACAGTCCTGGCAGTACCCAAGTGGTTGGCAGCAGTCCTGGCAGTATGCCAGTGGTTGGCAGCAGTCCTGGTAGTACCCAAGTGGTTGACTGCAGTCCTGGCAGTATGCCAGTGGTTGGCAGCAGTTCTGGCAGTAGTCCTGGCAGAACGGCAGTGGTTGGCAGTAGTCCTGGCAGTATGCCAGTGGCTGGCAGCGGTCCTGGCAGTACCCAAGTGGTTGGCTGCAGTCCTGTCAGTATGCCAGTGGTTGGCAGCAGTTCTGGCAGTAGTCCTGGCAGAACGGCAGTGGTTGGCAGTAGTCCTGGCAGTATGCCAGTGGCTGGCAGCGGTCCTGGCAGTACCCAAGTGGTTGGCTGCAGTAATGGCAGTATGCCAGTGGTTGGCAGCAGTCCTGGCAGTACCCAAGTGGTTGGCAGCAGTCCTGGCAGTATGCCAGTGGTTGGCAGCAGTCCTGGTAGTACCCAACTGGTTGGCAGCAGTCCTGGCAGTATGCCAGTGGTTGGCAATGGTTCCTGTTCAAGAACATTAACAGGAGCTTCCTAAGATTATTTCGGGAGTTTACACCCCTGTGGTCCATGATACTTTAGGTTTTGTTCCAGTAAAGAGAGAGCCGGGTCTGGTGGCTTAATAAACTAATGCATTTACTGAAGGGGCCTGTGTTTGATCTCACGGTCACTGGTTCAAATCCCAGTGGGTCCACTCTGCGGTTAATCTTTCTCAGGTCGATAAAATGAGTACAATGGAGTTGGGTAACAAAACTCATCTGTTATTCAGCACCAAGAGACCCTTCTGGGTGGAAGTGCGCTTTACAAATAGACGTTATATCAAAGCTGCACCGAAGTTTAAGAAGAAGCAACAGAAAACCAGGACTGGATCTCCTCCATCACAGGAGTCGAGTATGGGTGGACAGAGTTTGAGAAACTGTGATAAAAGTAGAAAGCTGGATCGGAATCAGCCAGCCCACCCATTCTGCGAAGCACTGTGGAGACCGCCATAGGACAGAAAGACTTGGCGGAGTGAACGTCGTAGAAAAGACATATAAGTTCACATAAAGAAGAAAGTGGAAGGTTCAGATTCTTTTTAAGAAAAATAAAGCAACCGGTTTAGCAAAAAATAATGTCCTGTAGATTACGGATTCTTTTGCGGATGTGACGTGTGTAGTAGCTACTCGACAGCGCAGCAGAAGTGACGAGAGTTCACCAGACTCTTACGGAGCACCTGATGGTGACTCAGACTAAAGGCTATATACAGGTTGAGACACCCACCGTATGGTCCCATAAACCCTCCACACAGGGTTTACGATGTAGAAATACAGATTAAGTGTGAAATTATATAGTGAGCTTTTTCAAAGCTTGCTCTTATCGGATGCTTATGACGTCATCCTTGCAGAGGATGGGTGGTTGCATTCGAACAGCCATGGAACGACCCTTGATGCAAAATAGCACAACTCTGCATTACTTTGGGGTACTATCCAATGCAAATCCTAATTTGCATTGGATGGTAAATCCCACCCCATCACTTTATTTATTTATTTTTGTGTTTTGTAGAGCGCGAACTTGACCTGTGAAGGTATCAGAGCGCTTTACGTGGTATACAGTGATGAACAAACAAAAGGTTTAAAGTGCAGAAATATACAAGATCAACATGTAGGGTTACAATCACGGTGATAGTCTGTAACAACAAAGGGCCCATATGATCTTGGCGTGAGGAGTTGGTGATCGGGGGAAGCGGTAGACTTAGATTGGTCAGGCACGATGTGGTGGTTGAGTGCAGGCTTAGACGAGGAATTTGCCCATGAGGAAGGTTTTGGCCTCGTTTTTGAAACGTACTAGAAAAGGGATTCTTCTGATGGCGGGTGGGAGGAGGTGAGCTTGTCTCATAAAAGTGACACAAACCTTGTATCAAGCTTTATTTAAACTGGGCCTGAGTGTCAGTAAATGTAAGAGATAATGTGTGAGATTAAGAGGGAATGAATTGAGTGAGTGAGAATGAATAAGAATGAGTGAAAAGGTTGTATGAATGTGAGAATGAAGGAGATTGAGTGAGTAAATGTGAGTGTGAATGTGATGTGATGCTTTTGAGCTTGTCATTTACCCTCATATACAAAGGTAATTATTGTCTCAGAGATACGCAGAGAAAAATACACAATTTCAGCCCATTCTTTTCAAATTCTTCTTGGGAGAAGCACACCCCCACACACCTGCTCAAGCGCCTGGATACCCTCATGGGTGAATAGTGTGCTCTACAAATCAACATAATAAAATTGTGTCACTTTAGCACCCTGTGTACTAGGCTACAATGCAGATTTGCCACATCGGCACATAAATGGATTCAGTGATTCAAAGGTTAAATCAACATAAAGTAAACAACTTTAGTCCGTGTTCAGCACACCATGACCCATAAAAGTGAAGACATTCACGCTAAAGAGAACTGTGCAGCGAAAACAGCGGTGCAGAGCTTTAAGGTAGCTGCTGTAACTTGATCTCCAACTAAGATCGATGCAGACATTTTCGTAGCAATACATGCAACATTGAAAGGGGAAAAGCCTCCTGACTGTTTTCCCCCCAACTATTCTTATTCTCTTAACAAAAACGCTCCTTCGGTTTTTATACCTGGCATTTGGGATAGGCATATTTCTAGTGAGCGAGCTAGATTGAATTTAGTCAGGACTGCCAATGAAGCTTATGTTGGCATCAGCGCTACTGTATCAATGCCTCTGCTACGGTACTAGCCATACTGATAACTGTAAGTAACCACACTTACCAAGGTTACGACAAATATGTACAGAAATGTAACATTTATCAATAAATAAAGAATTGAACTGTTGCAAGACTAGCTCCTACTCCCCTGACTATCTCTAACAAACCGTTCACTGTAATTTTCCTCAACAATATTGGTTGACTACCGAGAGTCAATCAATTTAAGTACGAATCATTTGTAGTCGATTCCTGTTATAGATTTCTGTGGTCTTGGCCAAAAGAGTAGGCCACTGCTTGAGCGGTCATTAAAGACTAGTGCAGATTAGTAGCAATGGGAGCAGTTCATATCTTTCACTCAGACAATGGTCCTGCATTAACCTATAAGATGTTTATGAATGCTATGTCTGCTCTGGGAGTTTGACTGCTATATGCACACCCCGTTTTTCACCAGGAATCGAACGGTGTTGTGCAGCAAGCCAAAGGAACACTTAAGTAAGTCTTGGCAGATAGAGTAATGGATACAGGATTGCCATAGCTACATAGCCTGTGTGAGGTTCGGAGAGCACTAATTAACTAGCGGAGTATTAGAATGTCACACCCGAGACTGATTACTCTTTAGTGTACCAATGTATGTGCCTGATCTTGATTTCCATGGAAAGGTGACAGTCAGAAATTTAATCATCTGACCCTCTTTATTGGTTGAATCTGCTGAAGACTGTTTACAACATATGACTAAAGATTCCAACTTGAAGAACTCTAACTCTGCCGCGATGATAATAAACTTACTAAAGCTGTTGGCAGGTGGCTCTCCAAAGCGTGAGAGCAGGTGCAGCAAAAGTGTCCTATTAAACAAGTCTTTGAACTATCGTACAGATCACTTGTCCCAGTTTTTAGGCTAGAAGGCACTCAGACAGTAATCTTGCTGCTGTTTCCTGGCTGAAGACCAACAGGAAAGTGTTGATATATCACATCAAAAAGCATTATGTGGCCCATTTCTGCTCAGCAGACCTCTACTGACACCAAGGTGCCTTGAAGAACATCAACACATCCTTCCACTTCCCTGGAGAAATTACCCCAAGAAGAGTACAGTCACGTTGAAAACCTTGATAAGACAGCTGCGTCTCTAGTTTTACACCAAGTGCCAACTGCATCATTTGATGAATCAAATTGTGCAACACAAGTGCCAGTTTCAATGAGTGAATCCGATGCTTCACTATCAACAATTCCAACCTCTGCAACTAT
Organism: Lissotriton vulgaris; assembly: GCF_964263255.1. NCBI lineage: Eukaryota > Metazoa > Chordata > Amphibia > Caudata > Salamandridae > Lissotriton > Lissotriton vulgaris. The sequence goes on from NC_141694.1 coordinate 7,856,041, forward strand.
ATTTCATCATTACGAACCACCAGCAGACCCCACATTAATTGAGGTGATACCGTTGTAAGAAATAGCGCTATATGAAAATGACCCTGGTTCACGTTTTGTTTTTAAACAACAGAATATCTCTGACATATGGGAAACTCAGGGGCCCGTCACCACAATCAACAGGGGCATGGGGTCTGTGATACACCACTGCAGGGCGCAAGTGTCAGTGAAGCAACTGCTCTCTTTCATGGATGGTTGAGCGTTGGTGGAAGGCTCTGTAGAGTGACGGGAACGGTAGAGCGCTGGACTCTAACATGGTAGCTCTTGGCTCAATAGTGGGGTACACAATCCTTCCGTGCCAGATGCAGACTATGGGCCTGTTGAGCGATATACTGTGTTCCTTGTTTTGTGGATTAAATGCTTCTTTATTCTATTTCAGGTTGCCTAAAGGAACTCTACTGAGGAGTTGGCTAACAAAGTCAAGGCCTAGACTGCTCCTCTTCATCGCTGGACTGAAGCGGCCGCAGGTCACCCTCATGAGAAGGAAGAGGATGAAGCGAACCAAAGTAGCAAAGGCCACGTAAGCGGTAAATCTTATGGGTGATGGTGGGAAATATCACAAGTACCTCTCACATTGGTATAAATCATTTAGGACCTGATTTCGATCTCGGTGGATGAGTTATTCTGTCACAACGGTTCGCGGATATCCTATCTGATGAAATACAAATCCAATTATATCCTTTGGGATTTATATTCCGGCGGGCGGGATAGCCGTCACCGTTACCTGTCCATCAAGATCTAAATCAGGCCCTTGCAACAAAAAACCAGCTGCAAGTCTTGCGTGGTGCATCTGTGAAGCGCTTCCCACCACTGCCCGGCAGCTCTGTCCCTGGTTCTCTCTGGTTTGTAGTGTGGCCTATGTAGGGACCCTGGCTAACGTGAAGCAGAGGATCATGGGAGTATTGCATGGTAACATCTGTAGAGCGCCTCCTACCCCTGCCGGGCAGCCTTGTCCCTCAGGAGGTGGGCTGATTGTCTCTGCTTGAGATGTTTGTAGTATGGCCTATGTCGGGGGCCCTGGGAGTCATTGCTGAGGTGAAGCAGAGGATCATGGGAGTATTGCATGGTGGCATCTGTTTAAATCTGTGTGGGCTGGAAAAGCCTTCTGCTGGGCCAGTGATTGAACAGAGTAGCTCCAGCCAAAGAAAAGCTGCGGGGGAACTGAGATAATTGAGCGTCTCCCTTTGGGAAGTTAATTAGTGAAGGCGCTGACAAAAGCAGTCCCAAAAGGGTCCATGGGGAAAGCTTTCAGAATGACAGCCTCCTTCTGGAGAGATTAGCGTCCTCTGGCAAGGGGAAACATGCATCCCTTAGTGATAGAGCAGCAGAGGTAAGAAAGTACAGCTCATGTGGAATAACGTCTCCCGAGTATCCTAAGCTTTTCACTGGTTGGTGCTCACCCTGTGGAGAGCAGAGGGCATCTGATGTTAGAAGATAGAGAAAGGGCTACTGTTTGTAGAGAGGGAAGAAGGACAATCACAGCCTATCTATTTATAAAGGAAGCACTTTTGCCTAGAATAGAAGAGTAGAGTATAAAGGGTGTCATTGATAGGAGTGGAGAATAAATGGTGATAGGCACACCTGGGGGAAAACATTGGCAGAGAGTCTGAGTATTTCCACTAAATATTTTGTGGTGAACTTTTGGTGATAAATTCAAGAAAATTGTAATTGCAAAATGTTACTCCTCCCCAGTTTTTTTGGGTCACCCTGGAGAACCAGTAGTTATGTGAAGCAAGTGGAAGAAAATCTTTAGGAATTACAGTGTGCTCCACTAATCTTAGTGCAGAAAGGAAGAATACACTTTTTCTGCATTGTTTGGGAGGTGAGGGTCAAGAGGTATTTGAAAATTTATCGGGTTAGAGTCCAGAAGAAGAACGTAATCGGAATGAATATGAAAAAAGCATTCAGAAACTTGATAAACATTATCTTCGAAAAACAAGTACTATAATAGAGAGAGATAATTTTCGCTTCAGGTAGCAGGGGCAAGGGGAAACAGGGGAAGAATATGTTACTAGTTTAAGAAAACTTGCTTCCACATGCAAATTTGGAACAGCATTGGAAGACCGGATTAGAGAGCAGTTTTTGTACAAATGTAGCAGCGACAAAAAATATGTGAAAAATTGTGGCTCAATGATGAGTCCCTCTTCATGAAGTGATTAGTGTAGCGAAGAGGGTGGAGCACATGGTAAATGTGTTGTGAAAATGGTATAACAAAAAGAGCAGAGACTAGATACTGAAGTGAATATGATTAAGTTGAACAAAAGATAATGGAGTGTGTGAGTAGATTTTCAGGAGATGGCTTTAGATGTGCTAGGGCAGGACACAGAGCTAATTCTAGCAGCTATCAGGTTTTGCATGTGAGTTGTAATACTTGCAAGGAGAAATGACATTTTAGAACATGTTGTAATCGTAAGAGTATAAAAAAATTATTCTGAAAAAAGTGAAGGAAAATACACAAGAAGTATTTTTTCAGATAGGAGATTAATATGAAAAACAATAACAATCATCTAAGTAAAATTGTGTAAATTGGTGAGGCTATGGTACAAATGCATTTTGATCCAAGTTCCCAATTAACTATAGTCTCAAAATCAGTTTCTGAGAGAGAGTTTTAAGGGAAAGTAGAATTGCATGAAATGGATATAACACCAGTAGGATATGGTGGGACCCCTATAGATATGATGGGATATTTTGTTACACCTTTGAAATTTGGAACATGTATGACTGCAGGGAAAGTGTATGCATCACTTAAAGGAGATGAGTTAATAGGGTGGCCTCATCAACAATTAGGTATCAAGTTAGATCTAAAAGCAGATCTGTAGATACAAATACAGTCTATTTCTCATGACATTCTTCAGTATGAACAAAAATTCAGTAAATTGTTCAGAGGTTCTTTGGGTTCTCTAGTGGGTTACAGGTACCACATAAAGTAAAAAAGAGGAGCTGTACCAATTATGGCAAAAGTATGATGCATACCAGTGAATATGTAAGAGAATGTTGCCAAGGAGTTGAAAAAATTGAAGGTAAATGTTGTGATTGAGCCAGGGGTGGCCACAGAGCAGTTGGCTCCCATAGTTGTTGCAAAAAAGACAAGTGGGGCTGTAAAGCTGTGTGTTGATCTAAGGACATTAAATTGTGAGGATGTTGTGGATAAATATCCTATACCAAACAATGATGAGATCATCATGGCGCTAAAGGGGATAAATAGTTTACAACATTAGATCAGGCATCTGCGTACCACCAACTAGAACTAAATAAATCTTCCCTAAATATAACGGCCCTCATAACACCACTTGGTGCATTTAAGTAGAAGAGAACCCCTTTTGGTTTGATATCTGCATCACCTGTATTGCAGAGAGTGATGGGTAAGGTTTTGGAAGGTGTAGTATAGGTATGCTTCTGGCAGGATGATTTGTTGATCTTTGGGACTAGCAAAAAAGAGCATGATGACGGAGGATTTGAGGTGTTAAAACTCTTTGATGGAAGTAGGGTTCACACTGATGAAAGATAAGTGCCCATTTAGGATGACAGAGGTTAATTATCTGGGACACAGAATTTCCAGTTTGGGAGTATCACTTAAAAAAAAGATTTGGTAGATACTATTCTTAACTTACAGGCGCCAAGTAACAAGGACGGGTTAGTTTATTTTATATGAATGGTGGAATATTACAGAACATTTAGCAGTAAGCTTGCTGAGGAGCCAGTTTAATTGAGAAAGCTTCTTGTTAAAAAAACAGAGTTTTTGTGGCCTGAGGAATGTGAACAAGAATTTCAGTTCATCAAGAGAGTTTTGGTAAAGGCACCTGTGTTGCAGACTTTTGTATCTGGAAATAAAACGTTTGTGATTACTGATGCAAACTCCAATGGGCTGGGAGCTATCTTAGTACAGTAGAGAGATGGAAAGGAACAATTGAATACATGCATCTCCAGGAATTTGAGAGATTCTGAGAATAATTGTTCCGTCAAGAGAGAAGGTCTAGTGATTTACTGGGATTAAATAAACTCAGGAATTTGGTGTGGGGAAGGCCAGTCATGGTACGAATGGATCAAAAACCTGAGAGATAAATATTCTCAAAGAACGGATTAGATCAGTTATCTTCAAGGATAAGAAGGTGGATAGTTTCTTGAACTTGAAGATGAAATGAATGTGTGTGAGGTGATTCATGAGGAGATTACAGAAAATGAATGGAAGCAAGCCCTCTCGAATGATGACATTTTGTGTGCAGTTATTAAGGAGCTTAACAAAATGAAAGGTAATTGTGTGTACTAGGAAGAGTGTGGGAGTCAAGGAAGGAGGAATTAACAGTAGACAAAGGTATTTTGTTAGGAGAAACAAGATTCATTTCTTCAAATTCACTCAAGAGACAGAATGATAGAAATGGTTCATGTAGGGCATCTGGATATTGTTAAGATAAAGGAAAGGCTAAGATCAAATTTTGGTGGCCCGGCATGGATGTGGCGGTGGAAAGAGTTGTCCGTGAGTGTGTAGAGTGCAATCTGAGTGACAAGATACTAGACACCAGTAACATACCTATGGTGGAAAAGGATTTACTAAAACAACCTTGGGATGAAATTTCAGTTGATATAATAGCTCCTCTTTGTGGTGAGCAGCGTACACTGTTTTTTTATGGTGTTGTTTGATCTATATACCAGGTGGATGGAAGTTAAGTGTGTTTCTGTTGTTAATACCTCAATAAATCAAAATTCTTAAATGAGATTTAAAAAAAAGAAAGTTAACCCAACTGGATTTCATTTGCTAATGGCCCTCAGTTTTGCGCAAAGGAGTGTGAGATTTTTTTTTTTTTTCAATGGCGTGGTGCACAAGAAATGTGCAGTGTATCATCCAGTGTCTAATTGTGCCATTGAGAGGGAAAATAAGACTCTTAAGGAGGGTATTCAGTTAGCGAAAGCTAATGGACTGGATTGTAGAGAAACACAACAGGAAAGGATCACAGTATATAGGATGAAGCTGCATTCATCTACAGGGAATATTCCTTTTGAATGATTTAAAGTCACCTAATTCGCTGTTATGTCCAAGGTGGATGCCACGGAATAAATGTGTAAAAGATATGAGGATAGGGGAGTGGCGAGGCAGTGAAATGGTGAAACAACAGAAGAGAAAACAAAGGTATGACGAAGAAAAGTATTAAGAGAAGATGATAGTTAAGGTGGGTGAGTGTGCGAGAACAAAAGCACCAAGTAGGTTGGGCATGGTAGTGTCTGTAGAGGGTTTCCTACCATTGCCCGGCAGCTTTGCCCCTTAAAAGGTTGCCTCATTGTCTATGCTTCAGAGGATGTTTGTAGTAAGGGCTATGCAGGAGCCTTGGGAGTCCTGGCTGAAGTGAAGCAGAGGATGGGAGGTAGACAAGGAGGTGCCGACATCTTCCCGTTCACTGGTGGATGGTCATTGGTCACATCCTGAGAGAGCCCGTGTGGTGGCTCAGCTGTTGGGAACAGCCAGGTCATTACAGCTCTTCTGAGCTTGGGCTACAAGTGGAACACCCATACTTTCACCAGGAGACTTCTAGAGCTTGCCACAAGTAACCAATATCTTCAAAATGAAGCTAGGGTATGAGGAGAGTTGATGTATCAGGCTAATAAAGCAAACAATACTTGGGTGAATGTAAATCCAGAGTTTGCAAGCCCAACGGTGGAGTCAAGGGGGGCAGTACCCTTGGGTTCACCAGTCTACCCCACGCAGTTACTGCCAGCTCTTGGCGTCTTTCCTCTAGCATCCGCTCTGTCTTTGCTGAGGTAGTAGAAGTGAAACTTAAAGCCAAAGGAAGCAGGCGGTGGCAAAGCTGCTCTCCATGAGAGTGGAGGGTTCAGCGGTGAGACGCCAAAGACTCATGTCCTCTCAGTACTTATTTTCCCCTGAGTTTTATATAGCGCGAACTTGACCTGAATCGGGTATCAGAGCGCTTTACATGAGCACCAGTTGCGTTACACAAGGACACATTAAGTTTTGTTAGACACAGTGAGATTAAGTGATTTGCGCAGAATCACAGGATGTTGAGCGTCGTTGCAGAGACTCAAACCCAGTTCCCCAGATTTGAGGTCGACAGCCCTAGACATTAGGCCACATTCTCTCCCCGTGTCTCAACTTGTCTCTGAATGTAATCAGTTGGCTCTTCCACATGGATGGTGTGGTATTGGGAACGAGCTATGTTTTATTTCCGATGATGGACCGGCTGATGAAGACTCTGATGAGGATAGCTCAACCTATCCTTCGGGGAAGGGCCCCTGGAACAGCAGGTCTCAATATTCAGATTTAGCTGGCAGGAATATTGGCCCCGGCCTCAGGACTCCCTTTGTAGGATGCAGGACTGGTGTGAAAGTCCCGCTCAGCAGCTGGATCGACTTTGCTTTAAGTTCTATTTTCTCCTGGGTAAGATGAGTGTGCCTTGGCATTAAGGTCTCTTCCCTCCTGGGTAATAATAAAATCCATATTTGTAAAGCACGAACATATCACCCCTTAAGGTTTAAAGACGCTGGGGGCCGGAGAGATAAAGTGAGGTATTGCCCAGAGTCACATGGTGCTGAGCTGAGTTGCAGCTGGCGCCGGGGATCGAACCGTGAGCCCCACCCTCCGGAGTCAGCCGCTCTGGCCGCTGCGGCACACCTCTTCCAAAGGGTAAGATGGGTTTGTCTTGGCATTAGGTTTTCTTCCCTCCATCAATCACTCAATCAATCTATCAGCATTTGTAGAGCCTGGCACTGTTACCCCAGGGAAAATCTGGGCATTGGTGTGCAAGGTTTCTGTTGTGCCAGCTCCCCCTGTGGCCAATCTTGAGGAAACAGCAGAAAGAGGGAAGAAACAAGCAGAAAAAGGAAAAACAGAAGGCAGAAAAAACAAGTGGGCAGAAAAACGAGTGAGCAGAAAAGGCAGAAAAACAAGTGAATAAAAAAGGCAAAACAGAGGGCAGAAAAAAAAGCAGAGGAGGCACAAACAGAGGGTGAGCTGGCACGAGGAGCTGCTCAATGGGGTTGCGATAGGCCTCACTTAAGTAGTTCCTGGGGAAGGGCAGGGTGCTGGGTGGCGGGCAGAGGGAAATGGCAGGAAGAGGGAAGAAACCAGCAGAAAAATACAAAACAGAGGGCGGGAAAACTAGCAGAAGAGGACCAAACAGGGAGCAGAAAAATTAGCAGAAAAGGCAAAACAGAGGGCAGAAAAATGAGCAGTAAAGGCAAAACAGAGGGCAGATAAATAAGCAGAAAAGGCAAAACAGAGCAGAAGAGGCCACCACAGAGGACAGAAAAATGAGCAAAAAGGCAAAACAGAGAGCAGAAACCAAGCAGAAAAGGTAAAACAGAGCAGAAGAGGATAAAACAAAGGGCAGAAAAAGTTGCAAAAAGATAAAACAGAGCGAAGAGGCTTAAAACAGAGGGCAGAAAAACAAACATGAAAGCAAAACTGGGGCAGAGAAACATACAGAAAACGCAAAACAGAGAGCAGAAAAATAAACATGAAAGGCAGAACAGAGGGCAGAATAATTAGTCTGGAATTGAGGAGAGGAGAAACAAACAGAGGGGAGAAAATCAAGCATAAATGGCAAAATAGAGGACAGAAAAACAAGCAGAAAGGCAAAACAGAGCTGAAGAGGGCAAAACACAGGGCAGAAAATTTAGCAGAAAAGGCAGGGCATAAAACAAGCGGTAAGGCAAAACAGAGGGCAGAAAAACGAGCAGAAAAGGCTAAACAGAGAGCAGAAAATGAACATACAAGGCCAAACAGAGCAGATGAGGGCAAAACAGAGGCAGAAAAACAAACAGGAAGGCAAAACAGAGGACAGAAAAATGAGCAGGAAATCCAGAAGAGGGCAAACCAGAGGGCAGAAAAACGAGCAGGAAAGGCAAAACCAGATGGCAGAAAAATGAGCAGGTAAGGCAAAACAGAGAAGAAGAGAGCAAAACAGAGCGCAGAGAAACTAGCAGAAAAAGCAAAACAGAGGGCAAAAAAAACAAGCAGGAAAGGCAAAACAGGGGACAGAAAAATGAGCAGAAAGGCAAAACAGAGAGTAGAAAAATTAGCAGAAAGGCACAACAGAGGGTAGAAAACCAAACAGAAAAGGCAAAACGGAGCAGAAGAGGGAAAAACAGAGGGCAGGCAAATAAGCAGAAAAGGCAAAACAGAGCAGAAGAGGGCAAAACAGAGGACAGAAAAATGAGCAGGAAAGCCAAAACAGTGGACAGAAAAATGAGCAGAAAGGCAAAACAGAGGGCAGAAAAATGAGCCGAAAAGCCCTAACAGAGCAGAATAGGGCAACACAGAGGGCAGAAAAATTAACAGACAAGGCCAAACAGAGCAGAAGAGAGCAAAACAGAGCAGGAAACTAGCAGGAAAGCGAAACGGGGGCAGAGAAACATACAGAAAACGCAAAACAGAGAGCAGAAATATGCATGAAAGGCAGAACAGAGGGCTGAAAAATTAGTAGAAAAGGCAAAACAGAGCACGAATTGAGCAGAGGAGAAACATACAGAGGGAAGAATATCAAACATAAATGGCAAAATAGAGGACAGAAAAATAAGCAGAAAAGGTAAAACAGAGCTGAAGAGGGCAAAACACAGGGCAGAAAATTTAGCAGAAAACAAGCGGAAAGGCAAAACAGAGGCCAGAAAAGGCTAAACGGAGGGCAGACAAATGAACAGACAAGGCCAAACAGAGCAGAAGAGGGCAAAACAGAGGGCAGAAAAACAAACAGGAAGGCAAAACAGAGGACAGAAAAATGAGCAGGAAATGCAGAAGAGGGCAAACCATAGGGCAGAAAAACGAGCAGGAAAGGCAAAACAGAGCAGGAGAGAGCAAACCAGAGGGCAGAAAAACGAGCAGGAAAGGCAAAACAGAGGGCAGAAAAACAAGCAGAAAGGCAAAACAGAGCAGAAGAGGGCAAAACAGAGGGCAGAAAAATGAGCAGAAAGGCAAAACAGAGGGCAGACAAACAAGCAGAAAGCCTTCACAGGGCAGAAGAGGGCAAAATAGAGGGCAGAAAAACAAAAGGGAAGGCAAAACAGAGGACAGACAAATGAGCAGGAAAAGCAGGAGAGGAAAAACCGGAGGGCAGAAAAACGAGCAGGATAGGCAGAAGAGAGCAAAGCGGAGGGCAGAGAAACTAGCATAAAAAGCATAACAGAGGGCAGAAAAACAAGCAGGAAATGCAAAACAGAGCAGGAAAGGCCAAAACAGAGGACAGAAAAATGACTAGAAAGGCAAAACAGAGGACAGAAAATGACCAGAAAGGCAAAACAGAGGGCAGAAAAATGAGCAGAAAGGCAAAACAGAGGACAGAAAACCAAACCGAAAATGCAAAACAGAGCAGAAGAGGAAAAAAACAGAGGGCAGAAAAATGAACAGTAAAGACAAAACAGAGCAGAAGAGGGCAAAACTGAGGGCAGGAAAAACGAACAGAAAGCAAAAAGGGGCAGAGAAATATGCAGAAACTGCAAAACAGAGGGCATAAAAACAAGCAGGACAGGCAGAACAGAGCAAGGAATGAGCAGAGGAGAAACAAACAGAGGGAAGAAAATCAAGCATGAATGGCAAAACAGAGGGCAGAAAAACGAGCAGAAAGGCTAAACAGAGCAGATGAGAGCAAAACAGAGTCCAGAAAAACGAACAGACAAGGCCCAATAAGCAGAGGAGGGTAAAACAGAGGGCAGAAAAACGAACGGGAAGGCAAAACAGAAGGTGGAAAAATGAGCAAGAAAGGCAAAACAGAGCAGAAGAGAGCAAAACAGAGGGCAGAAAAATGAATAGAAACAGGCAAAACAGAGCATGAAACAAGAAGGAGGTACAAAGAGAGGGCAGCAGGTAGACAGGCAGTTGAAGGTAATGGACGGTGGGCAAGCTGGACAGGAGAACTGTAGCAGAGGGAGCTGGCACAGGACCTGCATCTTGGCATTAAGTTATCTTTTCTACCGGGTAAGAGGAGTTTGTCTTGGCATTAAGTTCTCTTCTCTCCAGAGTGGGACGAACTTGTCTTGGCACTAAGTTCTCTTTCTTTCTCCACTGCAGGGTGACCGTTGGAGTTCCTCATTTTCCGGAAGACCCCAGGGTCGGACCTTTCGGTGATGCCTGTCCTTTGCAGATGTTCCAGCGGGAGGTGGAGTCACCGGACGGTGCAGGAGCCACAGCCAATGCTGCACACGCGTCTCTGTATAATGCCTTGATGCCCTCTGTCATGTGTTCAATCAAACATTAATACACGTCTAGATTCCATGTACCCCACCTTGTCATTTGCATTTCATTGGTTCAATTTGCCAAGTGATGGAAACCTAGAGAGAGAAATTAACACACATTAAGAATGGTACAAAACTGGGCAGAACTTGATGGGAGGGGACAGGAGAAATGATTCCACAACAGAGCTTTCGAGAGGGTCAGAGGGGGCACATATGCAGGAACAAAGCCCGCTTGAGGGTCCCAGGAGTGAGTCCGGGGGCACTGTATGTTAGCGAGCCATGGGAGATTGTGAATTGGGGAACACCATGTGGAGGACCACGAGACAATATGTAGAGGGCATACTGAAGGGTCTGAAGAAAATATACTCTAAAAAAGGGTTGCAAAGCACACTTAAAGGGAAAATTCAGGAAGACATTTTTTTCTTACCTGTAACTACAGTTCTCATGGTTTAAATGATTCTCCAGTGACAAGGTGGGAGCCCCAGGTAACTCCAAAAGCAGTATGAGAGCAAACCAGGTGTGGAATGCCTCAAAATATTGTCACTTTAGTAGCCTTGTCACCTCATTTGTAAAGACCCAAAGACTAGCCAATGAGGTGAGAGTACCCTGGTTGTCACCCCTCACAGAGGCCACCTCACCTCTGATTTCCAGAACATACATTACACTCCAAATGATGGGTTAGTAAAGGAATGGCTCGCCTTTACCTGAAAAGATGATAAAGTGCAGCAACCAAACAGTAGCGTTGACTGAAGGGACGGCGAGTCTTCCAGGTGGCTGCTCCGCAGATCTTGGTAATAGACACTCTCGCATGAAGAGCCAGTGGTACCAACTTGCTCCTGGTTCAATGTGCCATGACTGTTTTTTTCCAGAAAACGTGCTGCTTTTGTTTAACACCATGCGCGCTAGCGTTATTCTGCTCGCACGCTGAGATTTGCAAAAACGCACTTTACATGACGAGCTGGGCTCGTCATCAGCGTGCGAGGAGGCTACGCCATGACGAGCCCAGCTCGTCATCAGCGTGGAAGGGGTTAACTGCAGGTACTCGCGGCTGCTACCCAACTCACTGAACCTTATTTTGATAATAGGTATTGTCGGAACTCCTTTCTAAACGCCACAGGACACGCAAGGTCTACTGAGCCCAGCCATGGTGTTTGAGGCGTTTTAATTGGACTCATATTTATCAAGGGTTTTGATTCACCTTTGCGCCGTGCCAGGGGCGCTGGGACGATGCAGAACCATGAATGATTCTTACCCCGCCACGTCAGGCCACCTCGTGTGGCCCTGCATGGCTTGGTAAATGTGGAGTAACGCAGCGCAAGTCACTGCTTTGCGTTACCCTTCCCCAGGGTGGTGTTACATGTGTTTTCCTCACACATCCACCCATGGATTGTGATGCATTCCTAGAATTACCATTAGTGGTAGACCTGGGAAGGCATCAACATGTAACAAGGAGAGATACCTTTATTTCTCCTTGTTTTTTCTCTTTCTACGTGTGCTGCATCCCGCAGCACGCACAGAAAGAAGAAAATGCCTTTGAGGATTGTTTTTGTGCAGGAAGGTGTCCCTTCATGCAGAAAAACAATCATGCCTTCATTTACTTGCTATTATAAGGAAAAGAAGTATTGGATTTCTAACTCTACACATTCTAAGGAATAACAACAGTCATGATCAGTAACACAATCCCCTTGTGGTTGGGGCTATAGCTTTTGCCCAGCAAATCCCTGTCCCACCCTCTTCTTTGTAACAGGGACGGGGTCACTGGTGGCCACATCCAGCTCACAGGAATGCAGCAATCCACAAATCTGTCTGGGGGGATTCCTCTCCTCCTCATGCCTTCACCAGGCGGGCCTGTTCTCCTCAAAATGGAACCCAAAGCCTTCCATGTAATGTACCTTTGCAGGCACTCTTGCACTCGGTGCATCTTCACAGGGCAAGTGCTCTCCAGGACTGTTACCTCCGTGCATGGCGCCACTACGGATACACATACATGCAGCCCACATTAAATCTGAGTGAAGGTTCAGTACTGTAGTTTCTCTGTATTGTACCAGGATCTGCTATTTGCACACACACTCACCAGGTGCAAACTGCATAACGCTTCACCATTCATGTATAGTACATCACGCAGGCACATGCACTACACAGTCCTACACCTTTCATGTAATATATTCTGCACAGGCATACATGCACTCAGTGCAGGCACTAATCACACACATACACTGCACAGTACAGCTCTATCCATGTACTGTACCCTCCCCTGGCACACATACAACTAGCACAGAGTCACCACTCCTGCACTGCGCAGCACTCAACATCTACCTGATGTAGCCAAAAGGGTAAGTTAGGCACACAGCAGAGGAACTTTTAAAAGGGGAGTGAGCCTGTAGGACTCACTCTAGTGACGCAGGGTGCAGAGGGTCTGTTCACTATTACTCATCACTACACGGTATGATGCCACACCATGCTTGTGTTGCTTAACTCCTGGTGAAGGCGGTAGCCTTCCACCTCTATCAGGAGAGTGCTGTGGGCATCCCCCCTACTCCAACAAAATCTCAATCCATGAGACAGACCTATGTCATGACACCCACAAACATGTTTCGCGCTCGCCTGTGACAAAAAAAACCCAAGCGTTTGCAATGCAATAGTTCTCGCATTTATGGTAGGCATCACGGACAATGGGCCGGTGGGTGAGCGGGCGGGAGAAAGAAGGCACAGACAACGGGAGAGAGGGTGTTCGGGGGGAGAAGGCACGGATAATGGGAGGGTGGCCGTTGGAGTTCCTCATTTTCCGGAAGACCCCAGGGTCGGACCTTTCGGTGATGCCTGTCCTTTGCAGATGTTCCAGCGGGAGGTGGAGTCACCGGACGGTGCAGGAGCCACAGCCAATGCTGCACACGCGTCTCTGTATAATGCCTTGATGCCCTCTGTCATGTGTTCAATCAAACATTAATACACGTCTAGATTCCATGTACCCCACCTTGTCATTTGCATTTCATTGGTTCAATTTGCCAAGTGATGGAAACCTAGAGAGAGAAATTAACACACATTAAGAATGGTACAAAACTGGGCAGAACTTGATGGGAGGGGACAGGAGAAATGATTCCACAACAGAGCTTTCGAGAGGGTCAGAGGGGGCACATATGCAGGAACAAAGCCCGCTTGAGGGTCCCAGGAGTGAGTCCGGGGGCACTGTATGTTAGCGAGCCATGGGAGATTGTGAATTGGGGAACACCATGTGGAGGACCACGAGACAATATGTAGAGGGCATACTGAAGGGTCTGAAGAAAATATACTCTAAAAAAGGGTTGCAAAGCACACTTAAAGGGAAAATTCAGGAAGACATTTTTTTCTTACCTGTAACTACAGTTCTCATGGTTTAAATGATTCTCCAGTGACAAGGTGGGAGCCCCAGGTAACTCCAAAAGCAGTATGAGAGCAAACCAGGTGTGGAATGCCTCAAAATATTGTCACTTTAGTAGCCTTGTCACCTCATTTGTAAAGACCCAAAGACTAGCCAATGAGGTGAGAGTACCCTGGTTGTCACCCCTCACAGAGGCCACCTCACCTCTGATTTCCAGAACATACATTACACTCCAAATGATGGGTTAGTAAAGGAATGGCTCGCCTTTACCTGAAAAGATGATAAAGTGCAGCAACCAAACAGTAGCGTTGACTGAAGGGACGGCGAGTCTTCCAGGTGGCTGCTCCGCAGATCTTGGTAATAGACACTCTCGCATGAAGAGCCAGTGGTACCAACTTGCTCCTGGTTCAATGTGCCATGACTGTTTTTTTCCAGAAAACGTGCTGCTTTTGTTTAACACCATGCGCGCTAGCGTTATTCTGCTCGCACGCTGAGATTTGCAAAAACGCACTTTACATGACGAGCTGGGCTCGTCATCAGCGTGCGAGGAGGCTACGCCATGACGAGCCCAGCTCGTCATCAGCGTGGAAGGGGTTAACTGCAGGTACTCGCGGCTGCTACCCAACTCACTGAACCTTATTTTGATAATAGGTATTGTCGGAACTCCTTTCTAAACGCCACAGGACACGCAAGGTCTACTGAGCCCAGCCATGGTGTTTGAGGCGTTTTAATTGGACTCATATTTATCAAGGGTTTTGATTCACCTTTGCGCCGTGCCAGGGGCGCTGGGACGATGCAGAACCATGAATGATTCTTACCCCGCCACGTCAGGCCACCTCGTGTGGCCCTGCATGGCTTGGTAAATGTGGAGTAACGCAGCGCAAGTCACTGCTTTGCGTTACCCTTCCCCAGGGTGGTGTTACATGTGTTTTCCTCACACATCCACCCATGGATTGTGATGCATTCCTAGAATTACCATTAGTGGTAGACCTGGGAAGGCATCAACATGTAACAAGGAGAGATACCTTTATTTCTCCTTGTTTTTTCTCTTTCTACGTGTGCTGCATCCCGCAGCACGCACAGAAAGAAGAAAATGCCTTTGAGGATTGTTTTTGTGCAGGAAGGTGTCCCTTCATGCAGAAAAACAATCATGCCTTCATTTACTTGCTATTATAAGGAAAAGAAGTATTGGATTTCTAACTCTACACATTCTAAGGAATAACAACAGTCATGATCAGTAACACAATCCCCTTGTGGTTGGGGCTATAGCTTTTGCCCAGCAAATCCCTGTCCCACCCTCTTCTTTGTAACAGGGACGGGGTCACTGGTGGCCACATCCAGCTCACAGGAATGCAGCAATCCACAAATCTGTCTGGGGGGATTCCTCTCCTCCTCATGCCTTCACCAGGCGGGCCTGTTCTCCTCAAAATGGAACCCAAAGCCTTCCATGTAATGTACCTTTGCAGGCACTCTTGCACTCGGTGCATCTTCACAGGGCAAGTGCTCTCCAGGACTGTTACCTCCGTGCATGGCGCCACTACGGATACACATACATGCAGCCCACATTAAATCTGAGTGAAGGTTCAGTACTGTAGTTTCTCTGTATTGTACCAGGATCTGCTATTTGCACACACACTCACCAGGTGCAAACTGCATAACGCTTCACCATTCATGTATAGTACATCACGCAGGCACATGCACTACACAGTCCTACACCTTTCATGTAATATATTCTGCACAGGCATACATGCACTCAGTGCAGGCACTAATCACACACATACACTGCACAGTACAGCTCTATCCATGTACTGTACCCTCCCCTGGCACACATACAACTAGCACAGAGTCACCACTCCTGCACTGCGCAGCACTCAACATCTACCTGATGTAGCCAAAAGGGTAAGTTAGGCACACAGCAGAGGAACTTTTAAAAGGGGAGTGAGCCTGTAGGACTCACTCTAGTGACGCAGGGTGCAGAGGGTCTGTTCACTATTACTCATCACTACACGGTATGATGCCACACCATGCTTGTGTTGCTTAACTCCTGGTGAAGGCGGTAGCCTTCCACCTCTATCAGGAGAGTGCTGTGGGCATCCCCCCTACTCCAACAAAATCTCAATCCATGAGACAGACCTATGTCATGACACCCACAAACATGTTTCGCGCTCGCCTGTGACAAAAAAAACCCAAGCGTTTGCAATGCAATAGTTCTCGCATTTATGGTAGGCATCACGGACAATGGGCCGGTGGGTGAGCGGGCGGGAGAAAGAAGGCACAGACAACGGGAGAGAGGGTGTTCGGGGGGAGAAGGCACGGATAATGGGAGGGTGGGCGGGGGCAAGAAGGTACGGACAACGGGGGCGGGGACAGAAGGCACGGACAACAGGATGGCGGGCGGGGAGAAGGCACGGACAACGGGAGGGTGGGTGGGGGGGAAAGAAGGCACCACAAGAGGGAGGGGGAGGAGGCACCAAAGCATGTTGTGCCCGCAGTAGGAGAACCTCATTAAAGTAAATAGTGCTCACAGTCTAAATAACACATACCGTGTAACAACCGAATTAAAGGGGCCAGTCACCATGTGAGGAGACAAATGAAGAGTAGGCGGTACTAAAGAGGCACTAAAAAGCCTATTAACGAATCAGAAGAACAATTTACTTACCTTCGGTAATGATATATCTGTAAGAAACAATAGTAGTGATAGATTTCTTACCTCAGAATTACCCCCAGGCGTCAGACTGGATCCGGAAAGTTTTCGTCAGCAGTTCCCATGGGCGTCGGTAGGTGGCGTTGTGCGGCTCCGCGTCCGTCGCTGGCTTCGTGGTCGTCGAGATGACGTTGTGGTGCTACTTAGACGCCGCCCACGCGCGCTGATGTCAGTTCTGTACACGACTTTCCGCGCCAGGAACGCAGAGCCATGCAAGATACTGACCAGTGGTGCATTGAAACTAGGGCCCTGAAGGGATGACCTTAACCCTGGAAATCAGTTTGCAGAACGGGTGGATGGGTGGAGCGGTAAGGAATCTATCACTACTAATGTTTCTTACAGATATATCGTTACCGAAGGTAAGTACCTTGTTCATCTGAAAGAAACACGTTAGTGATAGATTCCTTACCTTAGAATAGATACCCCAGCGGAAAGAAAGTGTGCAAGGTGATAGTTTGCCCAAAGTGAAAAGCAGTGACAACTTTTGGCAAAAAGGAAGGACGGGACCTGAGCACAACCTTGTCCGGATGGACCGACAGAAAAGGAGGCTTACAAGAAAGAGTCTGGAGCTCACTCACTCGCCTAGCGGAGGTGATAGCAACCAGGAAGGCAGTCTTCAAGGTCAAGAGCCGAAGAAGACAGTTATGAAGGGGCTCGAAAGGAGCACACATGAGAAAAGTAAGACACATGAAGTAAGTAAGAACCAAATTCAAGTCCCACTGCGGCATCACAAACGGAATAGGAGGGAAAAGGTGTGTAATGCCTCTGAGAAATCTACTTACAACAGGAGACTTGAAAAGAGAAGGCTGATCAGGGAGCCTGAGAAAGGCCAAAATGGCAGAAAGATAACCTTTGATAGTGCCCAGAGCAGAGCCATGCCGGGCCAGAGAAAGAAGTAACAAAAGGACCTCAGAAAGTGGATCCACAGCCTTTGCTGTACACCGTGCCACAAATTTGTTCCACCTGCAGGCGTAAACTACCTTAGTGGAGGGATGCCTGGCTGCCAAAATAACATCACAGACTTCGTAAGGAAGGTCGAAAGGAATCAACTGCAGCCGCTCAATCTCCACGCAAAGAGGTGGAGGCTGGACAGGTTTGGGTGGAGGACCGTCCCCTGCTGCTGCGACAGAAGATCCTCCTGAAGAGTCAGTCCAATTGGAGGATCGATGCTTATACTGAGTAGCTCGGGAAACCAAACTCTTTGAGCCCAGTCCGGAGCCACAAGAATGACTTGGTCCCGGTCGTGCCTGATCTTCTTCAGAACTCTGGGCAGAAGTGTTATAGGCGGAAAGGCATACAACAGACCGCAGCTCCACTCGCGACGAAAAGCATCACAGAGTGAGTGCTGCCTTGGAATTTCCAACTCGCAGAACTGATGACATTGCGCGTTCTCTTCGGTGGTGAATAGATCTAACTAAGGTTCTCCCTCCTGCTGAAAGAGACCTTGCACCAAGTCCGAGTTCAGACACCATTTGTGATCCATCCTGCACCTGCGGCTGAGTTTGTCCGCCCTGGCATTCAGAGAACCTGCCAGGTGTTGAACCACCAGTGATATGCCCTGATGTTCCAGCCATGTCCAGAGGCGTAGGGCCTCCTGACATAGGGTCCACGACCCCACCCCGCCTTGTTTGTTGCAATACCCCATGGTGGTGGTGGTGTCGGTGAACACCTGCACTACTCTCCCCTTGACAGAGGGATGGAATGCTTTCAGTGCAAGTCAGATCGCCCGAAGCTACAGAAGGTTGATATGGAGCTTGGACTCCGCCGGAGACCAGAGGCCTCTGATCTCCGCCGACCAAGTGCCCAAAAGAACATTAGAAAGTGCCTTGTTGAAGGGAAGCAGCGGTTCTGTAGAAGTAGCTGCTGGCTGAAGCACTTCGGTCAGGTGGTTAGTCCTGAAGGCCACAGTAGGGAGCACTAGGTGTAGGGCCTTGGCCGCCCTAGGCAACACCACAGCATAACGAGCGCCCTCCTCCGTAGCCACGTTAGGAGGAGACAGCATGCCAAGGTCTGGTGAGGTATCCGGACCAATGGCGTCCCCCAACTCCTCTGCCCAGTCCTTTTCAGACTCGCAAGCAGCTGCAAGAGGGTCCTCAGACCCCTACCAGTCCTCCCCCCCTCCTCAGGCTGGTGTACAGGCCGAAAATAAGGAGTAGGGACAAGGGGATAGAAATGTGCCCGAGCGGCGTTGAAAACATCATCGAGCAAAGCCGGGCCGACGCAGCGTCTAATTCGGGGCTGAAACTGGGGTCGACATCGTCCCGAGCAACGTCGGAAGTGGTGCCGGTGGGGTTGCGCCGGTGGAGGTGTAATAAGGTCAACCATCGTCTACGGGGATCCAGGCCTGGATTTAGGGTGGGGGTAGGGGGGGGGGCGCCGGGACCAGAGCCACCAGCGATAAAAAGGCAAGGTCCCCCACTCAGGACTGTGGGGACTGAAGGTGCACCGGCGGGACCCGACGGCCCAAAGAGGCGATCCATGGCCGACAGGAATTCCTGTATCTGGGCCAGCATCGCTGACGAACCCGGAAAGGGCGGGATAGGCCGGCGGCAACTGCATAGGCACTGCAGGAGTCGCGGGGGAGGCACCACCCGCGCCCTCAGCCGAATCGCCCGACCGGCGAGTGGAAGTCGGAGAGCAATGTTGTTTCTTCGACTTCTTGTGCTTCATCTCACCTGACCCTGAGTGCGAAGACTTTAATCCCAAAGACCGATGGTGATGGCTCCACATACGGTCCCTCGACCTCCCACAAGAACATGACCCCGAACGGCGCGGAGCCGACTGCAGGGATTCCAGCAACTTTCGGGACCGCTCCCGCGAAGTTTTTGGCGCCTTGGTTCAGCAGTAGGGGCACGACTTGAGGTCATGGTCGTGCCCCAGGCAGAAAATACACACTTGCCGCGGGACCGTTACCGACATCATACGGTGACAGTCCTCGCAGGACTTAATACCGGGCATCCTAACTGCACCTTAGGAGTCGTACGACTCGATAACAAAAATGGAGACAAAAAGCCTCAAAAAGTCAGTCAAAAATTGACTGGGGGTTCCTGCCCTTCCTGGAGCTGCGCTTGTTGGCGCGGAAAAAGAAAGAACTGACATCAGCGCACATGGGCAGCGTCTAAGTAGCGCCTGTGACGTCATCTCGGCGTGCACAACGCCAGCGACGGACACGGAGCCGCACAAAGCCACCTACCAATGCACAGGGGTACTGCTGACGAAAACTTTCCAGATCCAGTCTGACGCCTGGGGGTAATTCTTGGGTAAGGAATCTATTACTTTGTGTTTCTCTCAGATGCCAACATTTAGGACAGACAAGGACTAGAGCCAAATGCCAATATGGGCGGAGAGTGGGTGGAGGTTCTATTCCCTACTCCACTACAAGTCTTGCAGAGCAGCGCATGCGCGCTGACTCTAGGTTCGACCTAATCAGCATTAGGGATTCAGACAACAGTACAGTTTGGCACCCAGGGCAGGGCTACACTTCATTAACCGTGCAGAGAACATGTCCGTCCCAACAGGTATCCTTTTGTCGGGTTGGAGAACAATACCTGCAACGTATCAGACTTTCTGAATTCTTTTGTTCTGTTGAGGTAGAGCTTTAGACACCTGCGCATGTCCACAGAGCCCTTTGATTGCATCTGTAGGATTCTGGAACAACGATTTAAGAACCGTCAGTCAATCAACATGAAATTCCGTTCAAACTTTAGGTATAAACTGTGAATGTTTTCATCAAGTTTTGATTGCCTGCACCACAGCATGTGTCAACATATTTTGAAATATAATACTAATATTTCGCTGTGAGTGTTTTGTTTTGATATAATGGGCTTCCTAATTTGCTAAAATACAACACGCATCAATGTATGAGTGCACGTTCACTAGTTCAATAAATGCGGAAATATACGATTTTACGAATCATTTATTCACAAAATAAATATAAATACTGAAAAGATATCTAACGCATGAATATGGATACATATAGCCAGAAATGTTAAAAAAATAAATACCATGAAACTTGGCGCCTAGCCCACACATAATCCAATCCAGCCCTTTGTTATGTCCACGATACAAGTCAGCAACACTCAGCCAACAAATGTTTCGTCACGGTAAGCGTGCGACCAGGGACTTCTTCAGGGCTAGAGAAGCAATGTAAAGACAGATCCCAAATATTTCTATGTATAGTAATGATAACCCAACCCCAGGTGAGGGTGAAACATCATCAGCAGACTAGGTAGCTGCACTGTTACCAAGACAGAAAAAACAAAAAAAAACTCATATCCAGTGGAGGTACTAAAGACCCCGCGCCTCCAGTTCTGTTGATCAATGTTGTGTTGTCCATTCGGATCAACATTGATGAATGGTGCGCATGTGGTAGAAAGGCTCTGGTGGTCCTCAGTGCGAACACACTGGTGCACAGTTTGTACCAGCGGTAGACCCCGCCTCCCACCAAGGCCTCCATGTTTAGAAGCCTCTCTCATGGACACTGTGACAGGGCCCGCTTTGGCTTCTTCTGTTTGTCTTGTGTTTGTTGCCTGCATACTGGATCAAAGCGTGTGAGGTTCAGACATGCACAAGAAGTCTTGGCATCATGTCTGTCTCCTCTCCTGGCAGACATCTTTTCTGTTTATATTCTGGTCACTGCCATTTCAAGATGGACACTCGCAGCGGAGGCTAAAACGCCAGCACGTGAATTGAGAAGACACACTCCCCGCCATATGCACTGTCTCTTATTTGGACTGTGATGGCGCCAAATGTATAAATATGAGATAGAAATCTGCAACCACCTGCCTTAAACACCCCTGAATTTGGTGTAGTTTGTTTGGTCAGTTTTAGCAAAAGAACCATACAGCCACACATGGCCACACCACACACGTTACCACCCACCCTCAGTTCCACCACAGTCATAACCAGCCCTGGCAACGTTGAAGGTTCTTGTGACATGTTGGAGACCAAACCATGAGCAACAGCATATGGGAGGGAATAGAAATATCACACTTCAAAAGTATATACTGGATCAAAAAATATATTTACTAAGCAACATTTTGGTGTCATTTGAGAGACGTACAGCTTAATGTGAAGAAAGAGGTGCACGCATCAGTCACTTTCATGAACGTGTTTCAGATATGCATCAGGAAAAAACCTAAATTAACCAAACCCTTCCCAACAGCAGGACATAATGTCTGCAAACTGAGTCCCTAGGGTTCACCCCCTTCTCAACCTCCAGGGCTGCTGAAGCTGATCAATTACCACCAAACAGATCGATTTCCCAAGGACCACATCACTGCTCAACACTCTCCCCTTTCACCCTGCATCAGGCCTCCCACACAAGTCCTAACACTCCTCGCAACACAAAAAGAATTCACAAACTAGTCCGGCCTTCTCTGTTTTACAAGGAATGCATGCCATTGCATCATGTTGAAATCTGAGAAAGGAGAGGATAGTGCAATGCTGCCCTCTAGTGGCGAATACTCGGCAGTTTTAGGTTACAACTGAGACTGCAGATTTCTATCTGGTGGGTTTTAAACCGTTAAAACTAGTTGAAGCCGAAATACGGACACCTTAAGAATAGCCAAACTGCTATTTCTCGTGGAGAAATGTACGCTGTGTGATCCATCGAAAGAAACTCAATGTTTAGGCTTCCTTTTTTCTGCTCAGTTTTAGTTTGGTACTTAGAAGAAGCGATGTGGGTTAGAAAGCTAGGAATGTACTAACCATGCTAAGGCTGTTCATATAGTATCCTATGTAACCCTGGGCGTAGCGCTACGCTCACGTAGTTTGCACAACTACGCGCTGCACAAATTGCACGTTACACAGTGCAAAAACAAGTAGCGTAGCGGGCATTTTTTGCTTGCTCGCGGCCCTCAACGTCAAGTTGACGACCGCGAGCGAGCAAAATAACATCCTGGCAAGACTTTTTCACGATCAGCAACATCAAGTTGCCAATCGTGAGAGTGGAAAATAAACCTCCCGGCGAGATTCTCAACGCAGGGAGGTCTGGTTTCTCATTGCGAGTGGTCACGTATGCTCGCGACTGCTCGCAATGAGAAACTACCAGTCCGCGTTGAGAAAGCTGCCGTTTGAGTAGAAATCTACTCGAGCGGCAGAAAACGACTGCTTGCACTGTGCAAGATGTGGTTTGTAATGATTGCACAGTGCGGACAAGCATCCGGCACTGTGCAATCAGTGCAAACAGGATTTTGCACAGCGCACTACGCAGTATGCGTAGCTACACGTAGCTTGCATAGTGCGAAGTGCACTTGGCGTAGCTACATGTAGCGCTACTATGCAAACTACGCCCAGGGTTATGACCATTTCAGGCATTGCTGCATTTATTTTCACATTCAATGAAGTTACCATTCATATTTTATACACTAGACTTGTGTTTTAGAAATAATCATTTTAAAGTTTTACCCTGATTGTTACTGCTATTTTGAGTGTGTAATTCATTAATGAAGGAGGGTTTGGAGTCTGCTGTGCCTCTCACCGATCATGATGAGTAAACACCACCGCACAATACTGCTTAGCGGGTTGTGTGTAGATCGCAGCCCAACTGGACTTCGTGTTGGTGCATTGAACTAAGTCCTTGCATCAGGTGGTCCGAGATCCAACCCCCGCGGATTGTGACCTGTGGCACCCAATGTGAGGTTGCCAGAATTATCTGGATTGCCGAGACCCCTTTAAAAAAATCATTACCAACATACAGAGGCGGCCACTGGAATAGTGGCCCCGCCTTCAGATTACATGGGCTGTTGTGGAGCTGGTGATGTCAGAGATGGATAAAGGAGTCTTCTTCTTGACGTCACTCAGGTCAAGAGGCGCAGCAGGCTCGATCACTTGAGGAGCTTTTGAAGGATTTGTTCCACAGGGTCATGGGAGGAGAAGGACACTTCCTCTGCAAAAGATGACTTTTTCATTAATTCAGCAGGGTACAGATGGTGTTTGCGCGCTTTCTTCTCCTTCTCGGGGGTGGGGGGCTCTCTGGACAGATGTATCCTGAAGTGAGAGGGGATCAGCAGTCTTTGAATTTTGTAGACATCTTAGAAACCTTTCCTCAAAATCAAGAGTTTATGCTGCAAATGTCCTACAGTTTCTAAATCTGTGAATGGTGAAGAGAATATACATACACCCTACAAGGACCACCAGTGTAAACACTCATTCTGTCACAGACATTCAAAACATTGAACCTCAAAGAGATTTCAGTTTTGAGAACAGCGTGCTTTCCCCTCCTCATCTGAAGGTGGTGCTTCAAGGCGCGCTCTCCCCACAGGAAAGGCCTTGAGAGAGCTCTCACCTCCTTGGATGGACTTGGGCACTTTTGGAATGAAGTGACAAGGCTTCTAAAGTGACCATATTTTAGGGCTTTCCAGGCCTACTTTGCTATCACACTGTTTTTGTAGGGTTACCGTGGGACGACATTGAAAAGTTCAAGCCAGTGAAAAGTATACGAAAGATGCAAAGCAGGAGAAAGGTAAATAAAGGACAGAACATATTCAGCAGGTGCTAGAGATGGTGCACAAAGTGTTACACAGCACTCTCGGTGTGTGTGAACATGAATAGTATAGACTAGGCTCATGAAGGCTGTGCCAGGGCTGGTGCACACAGCGTTACACAGCACACTCTGCGTGTGTGTGTGTATGAATAGTATATACTAAGACTGGCTCATGAAGGCTGTGCCAGGGCTGGTGCACACAGTATAACACAGAACACTCTGTGTGTGTGAACATGAATAGTATATACTAAGACGGGCTCATGAAGGCTGTGCCAGGGCTGGTGCACACAGCGTTACACAGCACACTCTGCGTGTGTGTGTATGAATAGTATATACTAAGACAGGCTCATGAAGGCTGTGCCAGGGTTGGTGCACACAGCGTTACACAGCACACTCCGCGTGTGTGTGTATGAATAGTATATACTAAGACAGGCTCATGAAGGCTGTGCCAGGGCTGGTGCACACAGCGTTACACAGCACACTCCGCATGCATGAACATGAATAGTATATACTAAGACAGGCTCATGAAGGCTGTGTCAGGGCTGGTGCACACAGTGTTACACAGCACACTCCCCATGCATGAATAGTATATACTAAGACAGGCTCATGAAGGCTGTGCCAGGGCTGGTGCACACAGCGTTACACAGCACACTCTGCGTGTGTGTGTGTATGAATAGTATATACTAAGACAGGCTCATGAAGGCTGTGCCAGGGCTGGTGCACACAGCGTTACACAGCACACTCCGCGTGTGTGTGTATGAATAGTATATACTAAGACAGGCTCATGAAGGCTGTGCCAGGGCTGGTGCACACAGCGTTACACAGCACACTCTGCGTGTGTGTGTATGAATAGTATATACTAAGACCGGCTCATGAAGGCTGTGCCAGGGCTGGTGCACACAGCGTTACACAGCACACTCCGCGTGTGTGTGTATGAATAGTATATACTAAGACGGGCTCATGAAGGCTGTGTCAGGGCTGGTGCACACAGTGTTACACAGCACACTCCGCATGCATGAACATGAATAGTATATACTAAGACGGGCTCATGAAGGCTGTGTCAGGGCTGGTGCACACAGTGTTACACAGCACACTCTGCGTGTGTGTGTGTATGAATAGTATATACTAAGACAGGCTCGTGAAGGCTGTGCCAGGGCTGGTGCACACAGTGTTACACAGCACACTCCGCATGCATGAACATGAATAGTATATACTAAGACAGGCTCATGAAGGCTGTGCCAGGGCTGGTGCGCACAGCGTTACACAGCACACTCCGCGTGTGTGTGTATGAATAGTATATACTAAGACGGACTCATGAAGACTGTGCCAGGGCTGGTGCACACAGCGTTACACAGCACACTTCACGTGTGTGAGTATGAATAGTATATACTAAGACGGGCTCATGAAGACTGTGCCAGGGCTGGTGCACACAGCGTTACACAGCACACTTCACGTGTGTGAGTATGAATAGTATATACTAAGACGGGCTCATGAAGACTGTGTCAGGGTTGGTGCACACAGTGTTACACAGCACACTCTGCATGCATGAACATGAATGGTATATACTAAGACGGGCTCATGAATGCTGTGCCAGGGCTGGTGCACACAGCGTTACACAACACACTTCACGTGTGTGAGTATGAATAGTATATACTAAGAGGGGCTCATGAAGGCTGTGCCAGGGCTGGTGCACACACAGTGCACTTTAAGGGCATGAACATGAATAATATTTAAAGGTTGATCCCACTCAGTGTGCCAGGGGATGGTGCACACGCAGTGCGTGCGAGGGGATGGTGCACACGCAGTGCGTGCGAGGGGATGGTGCACACACAGTGCTGCACAGCAAACATGCTATGAATAGAATATACTATAGAGAGATCATTCAGCGTCTCCAAACAGAATGTTACAGAGCACCAAATACACCCAGGTGCACAGTGGGCAGTATTGGTTGATTTCACAAGTCTCCAAGCACACATTTCTTACCCAGTTTTACCTGCACACATCCTAATCGAAGGCAAAGCCTGGAGTCGGTCTTGGTGGCAAATACTTTAAAATTCCCATCAGCGTAAAGTGTAATTTTGCAACCTGGGAAACGTTTCAGGGTGCCCTAATTAGAACGTCATGTTCTTTGCAACAAGTTTCACCCCAAGATTTACCTGCTGCAAACATGTGGGCAAATTGGATATGATACGTGATTTGGGTAAACAGCATATGTGCAATGAGTCGTTAGCAAACGTCACTCAACTTGGACACTCACTTGTGCCCAAATGGAATAAGCCATTGTTATGATCAGCAAAATCCAAACACAAGGGCAGTTAAGGCGCAATTACATTGCACACGCGTTTCCACTCAATACCAACCCCAATGGTGCTGAACATCCAGGGGTCCAATGACCACCAACTGTTGAAATTAAGATCAAATGAGAAGAACTCAAATGAAGTCCTGGTATCTGTATTTTGTTAAAATCAACCACAAATTGTTCATAATGTTTATCCTCCTGGTATGAAAAAACAAAGAACAATATTCAATTCACTCCTTCCAGGACCATCCACAGAAAACTTCTTCAATCTTCATTTGTAGCAAATCATCTTTATTGATAATTATTAGATCTTCTTAAAACACATTGATAAGTCAGCCTAGCCAACGTGTTTCGCCCCGTCCTAGGACTTCATCAGGGATCATTGTGGAGGCACAGACTCTTCTGACTGATCTGGCCACACTTGGCTTTAACAAAATGAATCAGGGGCCCACACACTTAGCAGGCCATACATTGGACCTAGTGCTATGCAACTCTACAGCCATAAAATGTTTGCCTCCCATCCAAGTGGATTGGACTGACCATTCCATTATTGAATTCTATACTCGGTCCAATATAAAGCAAAGGGCATCCAGAGGACTATGGCAGATGTCAGGAGACCCTGGAATAAATTAACACCAGAGGGCTTTAGGGGGAAATACACTGAACCCAATTGGGACGAATGTGGGGACAATGCCACCACCGCATTATGTAAATTCAATGAAGCTGTGACAGCAACCATAAATCACGTTGTTCCTTTCAGAACATATAAACCCCGGCCTGCCCCAAAACAAGAAGTTTGGTTCACTGACGATCTCAGACAACTAAAGCTAACTGCGAGGAAGCTAGAAAAACGATGGAGGTTCACACGCAAAGCAGAGGATAAAGAGAACCATAGGATTTCTCTAAAAAGCTACCACAAAGCTATTCGGACTGCTCGGAAACAGCATATAGCAGCCCAATTATCAGCAGCTGGTAAAAACGTGAAAGTCCTCTATCAAATCCTACAAACCGTTATCAAGCCCATTGCTTGTGAGACTGAGGGGATTGAATCTCAGGAACTTTGTGACAATATCTCCCAGTTCTTTATTAGAAAAATTGAAGGCATTTATGCTAAGATATTAGCCTCTAAATCCATCCCTAACAATATGGGAACAGTTGACTATATGGTTCAGCCACACATTAGAACAGCAGAAAACAAGGCTAGTAAGCTTGTAGAATTCCCTCCCATATCAATGGAGGAGATAATTGCTCTAATCACCCAAACAAAGAGCGGGTGCCCCTCAGATATCATCCCGGCACGTATCATGCCACTCCTGACTGACGATCTGGGTGCTGGAATTCGGCAGGTAGTTAATCTATCCTTGAGTACAGGGGAAGTCCCCCTAGACTGGAAGCGCGCTCTGGTGAGGCCTCTACGGAAAAACAATTCTATCCCTTGGACCGAACTGACTAACTTGAGACCGATCTCCCTCCTCCCTTTCTTAGGGAAGCTCACTGAGAAGTTTGTGAATCGGCACTTGTCAAAATACATCGAAAGTGCGGGGGGGCTAGATCCCTCCCAATCGGGGTTCAGGCCTAGGCACAGCACTGAGATCGCCTTGCTGTCCGTCGCTGACGATCTTCATATGCTACAGGATAAAGGATATTCCGTTATCCTGGTGCTTTTAGATCTGTCAGGGCCTTTGACACTGTGTCACACGACATCATGACCTCCAGACTAGTTGACATCGGTCTGGGAGGCAAGGCGCTGGCCTGGCTAAGGAGTTTTTTCACCAAACGTACTCAAAGAGTCATTCTGGGTCCATATCAGTCAGAGGAGGTGGAGATCTCTAAGGGGTGCCACAGGGCTCTTGTTTGAGCCCAAAGTTATTCAACATCTACGTGGTGCCCCTAGCTAACATCATGAGATCCCACGGGTTCATCCCCGTATCGTATGCGGACGATACTCAACTCCTCTTTCCGTTTAAAACCAGGACTCCTGAAGTACGTAACTCCTTTGCCCGGGGGATGAAAGAAGTGGCACATTGGATGGCAGCAAACTTCCTGCAGTGTAACGTCTCTAAGACTGAGGTGATGCTCTTTGGGGAAGCCAAACGCCTGTGGACTCCTGACTGGTGGCCTCAAGATCTAGGCCCAGTCCCTGAGCCCAAAGTGGTCGTGAAAGATCTAGGAGTTAAACTGGATCAGGAGCTCGCCCTTAAACAACATTCCAATCAAGTGGTTAGCTCCTGTTTCCATGTCATTGGGCTTCTCCGGAAGGTATTCCCCCTGTTACCTGACACCACCAGAAAAACACTAGTACAGTCGCTCGTGCTGAGCAGGCTGGATTACTGTAATGGTTTGCTGCTAGCCGCCAATGAGGGGATTATTGCTAGACTACAAGTTGTGCAAAACACTGCTGCACGCCTTGTTCTCAATGTCCCGGCCCATACCCTTCAAAACCATTATTAGTTAAACTTCACTGGCTCTCAGTGAAACAGAGGGTGATGTTCAAAACTTGTTGCATCATTCACAAGTGCCTTATTGGTAAAGGTCCAGATTACCTAACCAAAAAATTCATCCCATACATCCCCTCTAGATCTCTGAGATCAGGAGATCAAGAACTGTTGTGTGTCCCCAGGTTCAGGAAGTCAAGACAAGGGGGAAGGGCTCTATCAGTTGCCGGCCCAAAACTATGGAATGAACTTTCCTTTTTAATTACTAGTTATCTGGTTGGGTAATTGAAATATATGACTGGGCCTTTTTTGCTCTCAGATGCTGCCAAAGGCGCGGAGATACTCCTCTGAGAGTCGATTCCTAGCGCGGTACAAGTTTGCAAATAAATAAATAAATCATACTATCTGCTGTAAGTCATCGAATACCAAACTGCCGGGCGTGGTGGGACAATGCGACAATTGGACTACATGACAGTGTTGGCCATGACCACACAAATCGAGTACTCCAAGTGTGTGAAGAGAGAGGCCCATGGACACTGACAGAAATTGATAACCGGCATGTGGGATAGGGAACAGGGGAGGGGATGATGCTGTATTCCAGACATGAAGTACCGTAATACTGCTCTGATGTGTAATTATGCTGCTTGTTCTTGAACTTTGTGATAAGGCATGCTCTGAACATTTGTGTCAGCCTGATGAGTACCCGGACTTCTTAGACCTGACTGATGAGTCTGCTCTGCTATATTGTGAACCAATGAAGGAAGTCAAAAAGGAAAATGCTACTTACCAGTATGCATCTGTTCTTGGCATGTAGAGCTGCAGAGTTACACACTGTGCATAGATCGCCACCTAGTATTGGGCCCAGATGTTTGCAGTTGTTTTTGTCCTGGAAAGTCTTTGGAAGTCACGGGATAGGTGAATCCTCCTTTGGATCATATTGCGCATGGGCATCGGCTCCATCTTCAGATTGTTTTTCGCCATTAGAAAAATGATGGAGCTTTGCAAGAAAAGGAAGGATGTCCATGTAAGTTGTATCTAATTAAGGTAATACTGGAACAGATAAAGGTAGCCGGGGAGGCGGGTGGACGTGTGTAACTCTGCAACTCTACATGCCAAGAACAGATGCATACTGGTAAGTAGCATTTTCCGTTCGAGGCATATGAGCTGCAGATTACACACTGAGCATAGATTGTATAGTAGTACCCACACTTAGCGGCGACCACCTATATCCGTTGCAGTAGTTTGAAACAATGTTTTGAGTACAGCCTGGCCCACAGTAGCTTGTGGTTTAGTTTGCACATCTACACAATACAGTTTTGTGAATGTGTGCAGTGTAGATCATGTAGCTGCTTTGCAGATGTCATCTAAGGGAATGTTCCCTAAAAATGCCATTGAAGCCCCTAACTTTCTTGCTGAATAAGCTTTAGAGGACAGATAACGTATGTTTAGCTTTGTGGCAGCAAATCTGTTTGCATTTGACAATCCACCTTGCTATCCCAGCCTTTGATATAGGGTTGCCTTTGTGTGGTGGTGAAAAGGACACAAAAAGTTGTTTAGTTTTACGAAAAGGTTGTGTTCTTTCGATATAGTAAAGCAATGCTCTTTTGACATCTAAGGTATGAAGAGCTCTTTCTGCGACTCTTTGTGGCTGCGAGAAGAATACGGGCAGCTCTACAGATTGATTGAGGTGGAAGGGGGAAATGACTTTTTGAAGGAATTTAGGATTGGTTCTGTGAACAACCTTATTATGATGCATTTGCAGAAAAGGTTCTTGAATGGTAAATGCTTGTAGCTCACTAACTCTTCTGAGAGAAGTAATAGCTACTAGGAACGCGACCTTCCAAGTTAGGAATTGCAGTTCACATTTATGTAGAGGTTCAAAGGGAGGTCCCATTAAGCGTGTGAAAACAATGTTTAAATTCCACTCCGGTGAAGGTGGTGCTCTGGGAGGAATGATTCTTTTGAGGCCCTCCATAAAAACCTTTATGGCAGGTACTTTAAAGAGTGATAGATGCTGTCTATTCTGTAAGTATGCTGCAATGGCAGCAAGAGGCAGTCTAATAGACGTGTACGCTAAGTTACATCTTTGGAGGTGTAGTAAGTATCCTATGATGTGTTGAATAGACACATTGAGAGGATTGATGTGGTTGTTATGACAGTATATACTAAACGTTTCCACTTGGCTGCATAACATGCTCTAGTGGTGGGACGTCTAGCCTCTTTAATAACGTGCATACAGTCAGGGGGAAGGTTAAGGTAAACAAACTGACTTCAGGTGCCAGATCGCTAGGTTGAGCTGAGCTGGGTCCGGGTGTCTGATCTCTCCATGGTTGTGGGCTAGGAAGCGTGGAGACAGCGATAGCTTTTGCTGCGCTACCACAGACAGTTGGAACAGAGTGGTGTACCACAGTTGTCTGGCCCAAGTTGGAGCAACTAGAATGAGAGTCAGTGAATGTTGCTGTCATTTGCGTACAGTTAGTGGAGGCAGTGGGAGAGGTGGAAAAGCGTACGCAAATTTGCCGGACCAGTTCATCCATATCGCATTGCCTTTGGACAGTGAGTGTGGATATCTGGCGGCGAAGCTTGAGCATTTGGCGTTTTCGTGGGTGTCGAAGAGGTCCATCTGAGGTTGCCCCCACATATGAAAGAACGGGTGAAGAACTTGTGGATGAAGTTCCCACTCGTGGATCTGTTGTGTCTGACGGCTTAACAGATCGGCTATGGTGTTTTGTACAACTGGAACATGCTGGGCTAAGAGGAAGATGTTTAGAGGTATAGCCTGTGAGAAGTTGGCCCGATATGCAGCGTTCGCTATTCTAGCGACCACTATGCATCGGTCCAAACGACCCTTATGGTGATTGGTTGTAAGTCAACCTTAGACCAGCTATCCTAGTAGCGTGGATACGAGCAGTCTTCGGGCTAAACTCTAGAGGGCGTGTTAAGCCAGCTGTTATAGCATCACATACCCCTTGAACCCCAAGTGAAAGGACACCACACAAGTGTTATGAAAATAAACAGTGTATTTATTAGAATCACAACAGCCCTGGACTCTTTATGAGGACAGGGTACTAAGCACAGAACAAAACTCTTAAGAAAATACTTCAAGTGCACAATTAAAACAAATGCCCGAGGGCACGGAAAGTTCTAATGGTCTCGGGCGGACCCGATAAGGCAAGTCGGAAGCGAGGGACTCGGGACCCTAGAGTAAGGAGGCTATGCAGGCACCGAAATGCCGAGGTTACCTAGCCACGAGGGCTGCGGCTGCACAAGTCTTACAGGCGTCGGGGTCTTCGCTGACGAGCCAGGAGCCGGAAGAAAAGGAGTTGCTGGCCGGCGACCAGTGATGAATAGTTCGTTGAGATCCAAGCCTGGATCAGTGATTGTTGATACCTGAAAGCAGAGGGGACCAAGTTCGTACTACTTTCCAGTAGTCAGAGGGTTTCAGGAAGGCACCGGATGGCCGTCACCCCGACTAGGTGAGTGGGCGACGCTAGGCTCTGCAGTCTCACGGACCAGGAGGCGTTGTCGGCGACCAGGATGGAGGTGCGAGCTGTCTCACGAAGGTTGATGCTGTCGGCGTCGCTGGGCCCAGGATTGGGGCAACCCGCCTTGGCAGATTTCAGGGCCACGTGGTGGGCCTAAAATGGCGTCTTGAGTGGACCAGGGGGGTCCGGGGTGCTTCTCTCAAAGAAGGAAGCAAAGGCCAGTCTGGAGCAACCAGACCAGCAGTGTTGGTTGTCGGATGTCGTCAAAGAAGGACACAAGCCAGCGGCCAATGACCAGACAACGTGCTGAGCAGCGAGCAGAAGGGACCCACGCAGATCGTGGAGATGCTGGGAGACTGCACTTCGGTGCTGGAGCGGCTCAGGGTCGGGGCTTCTCGGACCCCAGAGCACTCACCAGAGAATTGCTTCGGTGGTCGTGCTGATTAAGAAAGCGTGCAGGTTTTGATGATGGCCGGTCCCTCGAGGTCTCGTCGCACCCACAGATCTCAGCTGAGCTGACGACGTGGGTAGAGGTCAGAGGTGCCAGGGAAGCCGGTTCTCGTCGAGCTGGGTCGTCGGATTCCTGAGGAAGGACTTGCAGCAAACCGCAGAGTTCTTAGATGGTGCCCGCTGGTGCAGGGTGACTACTCCTTAGCCACAAGGGAGAAATATTGAGAAGAGTCTCGAAGTCCTTTCGTAGAAAGTATTCTTGATTCAAAGATGATCTAATTTGGAAGGGTCCCCGCTCCGGCCTTTATCCTAAAGGAAGGGGTGGGTACATGACTAGGTCCTGCCCTAGGGGTGGGACCATGAAGGGGGGTAGTTACACCCCTCTCCCCTGCCGGACTTTCCCCAGGTCAGGGGCCGCGCGCCCCTGGAACTGGTTCTAGCTGGCAGATGCGTAGTGAGCACCGGGGTGCCACTCCGCAGTCACCTTCTCGTAAAGCCCTACCTACCCAGAATACACAAACCCTATCTGGGATGGTGCTAGCACCGCCCCGGACAGGAAACCCTTTGTCCAAGCTCTCCTCGCTGGAAGGACTCCCAGCAGCAGGAGGTCAGACTCGTGTCTGTGGTGGCAGCATCCATTTTGTGGAGCTGAGGCTTCAGTTAACTTTAACCGGGGTTCACAGTTACGTACATGTCGTGTCCCTCTAGAAGGGCGGAATGCTAACCTCGTCGCCAGAATTGGTGAGGGGGCAGCATCCCGATTCGTATGACACCTTACTCGACATGTCTTGATAACGCGATACCGAAGTTACCGATATGATGCGCGTTATCATGGAACAGCTATTGGGTCTTGGTTCCGCAAGCTGCAACCGGGCTCGGCTCGTGCCAGAGCCCAATTCACATGATTCCCCGCACTCTGCCTTCAGGATTGTTAAGGCCTGCCATAGGAGTGACTGATAGGAACTCGGTGTCCATTTTGGGTTTAGATATAGGGATACTATACCTACAGCAACGGGCGAGTACGCCACGCTGCCCCAGCTGTCGTGCAGCCAGTTGTGTCGGATTTAGGTGGCCAGCCAGGGGTGGCATAATACATGCTTCAGCCCCTGGTAGGCCCTGGGTTCACCGATGCCCTGAGTTACAGGGTCTGACAGGGTGGCCCAGTTCCAATTGGTAATGCACCTAAGGTACACGCATCAATTTAGTGAGAGAACAGCTAGGCTGTGGGTCTGATTGGCAGGCCCACTGCCCGAGAAAGTCGTAAACCAGTGAAACAAAAGCAAAAAGTCTGGGTGATCATAGGATTGCAGACCCTACTCTCCTACATGACCCCCCCCCAAACGTTGGGACAATAAGCTAACCTTGACCAGATGAGTCTTCTTGTTCTAAGTGGAAATACCTGGAGAGCCCATCTGCATTGCCATGATCAGTGCCAGGTCTATGCTCCACTGTGAAGTCCATCCCCTGTAGGGAAATGGACCACCTAAGCAGTTTGGGGTTTTCACCCTTCATCTGATTTAGCCATAGGAGGGGCTTGTGGTCGGTCTGAATCTTGAAATGAGTGCCAAACAAGTATGGCCTCAGTTTCTTCAGGGCCCACACCACAGCGAAGGCCTCCCTCCCTATAGCTGACCAATTTTTCTCTCTGGGGGTCAGCCGTCTGCTTATAAAAGCAATGGGCTGGTCATTACCATCAAAATTCAGTTGAGATAGAACAGCTCCCACACCCAACTCAGAAGCATCTGTTTGGACAATGAATGGTTTGGAGTAGTCTGGACTCTTGAGGATAGGTGCCGTGCACATGGCCTGTTTTAGGTCATCGAATGCTTTTTGACAGCTCGTTGTCCACTGAACCTTTTTTGGCATTTTCTAGCTCGTCAGTTCATTGAGCGGAGTCACAATCAATCCGTAATTTCTGACGAACTTCCGGTAGTAACCAGTCAGGCCCAAGAAAGCTCGAACCTGAGTCTGGGTGGTTGGAGGAGCCCAGTCCCTGATTGACTGTATCTTGCTCTCCAGTGGTTGAACTTGGCCTCCACCGACGAGGTGACCCAAGTATACAACCTGTGTCTGCCCTATCTGGCACTTGGTAGCCTTGATAGTGAGACCTGCTGCTTGCAGAGCCTCTAACACTTTCCGCAGGTGGACCAGGTGATCCTCCCAGATGGAGCTAAAGACAGCAATATCGTCAAGATACGCCGCACAGAAGTCATCCAGCCCAGTGAGAACGTGATTCACCAACCGTTGGAAGGTGGCAGGTGCATTTTTCAAACCAAAGGGCATCACCACGAACTGATAATGCCCACCAGGGGTAGAAAATGCGGTCTTAGGCTTGGCGTCCTCAGCTAACCTGATTTGCCAATACCCAGCTGTCAGGTCAAACGTGCTTAAGTAGTTGGCCGAAGCCAATATATCGATAAGCTCGTCTGCCCTTGGTATTGGGTGGGCATCAGTCTTAGTGACTGCATTGAGACCCCTGTAGTCTACGCAGAACCTCATCTCTTTCTTACCGCCCGGGGTGGGAGGTTTCGGCACTAGAACTACGGGACTAGCCCAGGGGCTGTCTGAGGGTTCAATGACTCCCAGCTCCAACATTTTCTGCACTTCATTCTTGATGCAGTCTCTAACGTGATCGGGCTGCCGGTAGATTTTACTCTTGACGGGCAAGCTGTCACCAGTGTCGACCTCATGGGTACACCAATTGGTCCGACTGGGTGTTAGAGAGAACATATGCCGGAAGGATTGAAGAACCTGTTTACAATCCTCCTGTTGATGTTCAGAGAGGCTGCCACAAAAGACAACACCGTCCACCGATCCATCGTCAGGATTCTGAGTGAGCAGGTCGGGGAGAGGGTCACTCTCCTCCTCCTGTCCCTCATCTATGGCCATGAGCAAACTCATGTCCTTCCTGTCGACATATGCTTTGAGCCTGTTGACATGGAGCACCCTGTGGGGGCTCCGGGGAGTTTCAAGGTCCACCAGGTAGGTGACCACTCCCTTTTTCTCCAGGATGGTGTAGGGCCCGGACCATTTGTCCTTGAGTGCTGCTGGGGCCACTGGCTCCAACACCCACACCTTCTGTCCGGGCTGATAAACAGTCAAGACAGCCTTTTGGTCATGCCAAGCTTTTTGGAGTTCTTGGCTGGCCTTAAGGTTTTCAGATGCCTTCTCCATGTATTCAGCCATCCGCAAGCGGAGACCAAGCACATAGTCCACTATGCTGGTTGCAGGCTTTTTGAGAGGTCTCTCCCATCCTTCCTTCACCAAACACAGGGGTCCTCTTACAGGATGCCCTTACAAAAGTTCAAAAGGGCTGTAGCCAACCCCCTTCTGTGGGACCTCTCTGTAAGCGAATAAAAGGCAGGGAATCAGGACGTCCCATCTCCGCCGAAGCTTTTCCGGTAGTCCATGAATCATCCCTTTTAGGGTCCTGTTGAATCTCTCAACAAGCCCATTGCATTGTGGATGATAGGGTGTAGTGAACTTGTAGTTGACACCACATTCCTTCCACATAGCAGTTAAGTAGCTCCACATGAAGTTTGCACCTCTGTCGGAGACGACCTCCTTAGGGAAGCCCACTCTGGAGAATACTCCAACAGGAGCTGTAGTGGTCCTAAGGGGAATAGCTTCAGGATACCTGGTGGCATGATCCACTACCACCAGTATAAACTTGTGCCCTGATGCTGTTGGTGGTTCCATGGGACCGACGATGTCGATCCCCACCCGTTCAAAGGGCACCCCCACCACAGGCATTGGTATAAGGGGGGCCTTTGTAGCGCCACCTGACTTACCACTGGCTTGGCAGGTGACACAGGAGCGACAAAACTCCTTGGTGTCTTCGTTCATATGAGGCCAGTGAAAGTGCGAGACAAGCCTGTCCCACGTCTTCGTCTGGCCTAGGTGTCCTGCTAAGGGAATCTCGTGGGCCAAGGTAAGGAGGAAACCACGCTGAGACAAGGGGATAACCAGCCTCCTGGTCATGCCAGGCTTGGGGTCTCTTGCCTCAGTGTACAGGAGTCCATCTTCCCAGTACACCTTGTGGGTACCTGTGGCGTTCCCAGCAGCAGCCTGCTGTCTGAGGGGTTCAAGGGAAGGGCAGTCTAACTGATCCTTCCCCAGGTCTTCTCGTGTGGGTCCCCCTGAGCCCAGAAACTCAACTTGATCAAGTTCGAGTTCTTTAGGTTCAGTTTTCCGCAATTCCTGGGGGTCAGCCTCCTCTGAGACTTGATCCTCGACCTGGGGCAAGGGGGAAGGCGAGGCCTTAACCCGACTGCTCTTCTTCTTGGGAGGTGTCTGGTCCGTTGTTCCAGGATCCAGCACCTGTTCAGCGGGGCATCGTCTGACCTGTGACCTAGTCACAGCAAACACATGTGCTGGCAAGCCTAACATTTCCACGTGAGTCCGTTGCTCCACTTCCGACCATTGTGATGACTCCAAATCATTGCCCAACAAACAATCCACTGGGAGGTCTGAACTAACAACAACCTTTTTCTGGCCATTTACCCCTCCGCAGGAGAAAGCAACAATCGCCAAACTATGACTGGTAGTGAAGTTGCTGGCATTGGTCACCAGGAAATCTGTACCTGGCATGATCTGTCCAGGGTCCACAAAGTGAGGCGTCACCATCATGACACTGGCACAAGTGTCCCTATAGGCCTGAGCCATTCTTCCATTTATTAAAGGCGTCTGTCGGTATTTGCCCAAAGTATTGGGACTGACATCAGGGGATATATCCACATCCCCCGTATAGACAAGGACAGCCTGAGTGAGCGTGCCAACTAAGCTGTCACACCCCTCAGAACCCAAGGTTAACCCAACTAGTCCCTTGGGAGGCGCACTACTACTGCTGGCTGTACTAGGGGGCACAGGTGCCTTAGGGGCTGCAGTAGTAGGAGTCTGCCCTCCTTTCTTGGTGCACTCACTAAACCAGTGAGTTTTACTTTTACAGTATTGGCACCACCTTTTCGATTGGCCTTCTTGATTCTTCTTTTTCTGGGAAGCCTGACCCCCCCCCTCTTTGGGTTGTTGGGGACCTGTCGAAGACTTCTGGTCAGTTTGTTCCCCTTTCGAATCTTTACCCTTCTGGTCTGCTTTCTTCTGACCACCCTGGTTCTGGCCCTGGTTTTGCTTAACCCTTGTTCTGACCCATCTGTCTGCCTTCTTTCCCAATTCTTGGGGAGAGGTCAGATCCGAGTCGACAAGGTGCTGATGCAACAACTGGTTCTGACAATTGTTTAAAATCTGTTCTCGCATGATCAAATTATACAATCCTTTGTAATCAGTAACCTTACTGCCCAGCAACCAGCCCTCGAAAGCCTTAGTGGCACAATCAACGAAATCAGACCAGTCCTGAGACTGAGTTTTCTGGGTATCCCTGAACAGCAACCTGTACTGCTCAGTGGTTAGGCCGAACCCATCAATCAGTGTGTTCTTCAGGACCTGGTAATTGTTAGTATCCTCAACTCTAGTAGTGAGGAGCTTATCTCTACCTTTACCTTCAAAGGAGAGCCACAAGATAGCTGCCCACTGACTCTGGGGGACGCACTGTACAGTGCAGGCTCGCTCCAAAGCAGTAATCCATTTGTGGATGTCGTCCCCTTGCTTAAAGGGGGGCACTATCTTATTCAGGTGCTTAGTGTCTAAACTCCTGGGTTCCCGTGGGGGAATGCTGCCACCAGTGGGAATTGTCCCACTCAACTCTTGCTCTCGAGCAAAGGCGAGTCGCTCTTTGGCTAGGGCAAGTTATTCCCTTTCGATCCGCAGTTTGACTTCCCGCTCCTTTGCTTCGTACACTCTCCTCTGAGGTGATGTCATCCCTCTTCGAGCAGAGCCTCGAGAGCCATTGGTTCGAACAGATCTGTTAGAGCCTCTTGACAGAGATCTAACTCGTCCGTTCCCAATGTTAAGCTGGCCCGAGAGAGGCCCCAGGGGTCTCCTAGTACCAATCTCGTGCCGGCTTAAGTTGTCCTGAGTTAGCTGACTAACTATGGCTGGACCTTTGTCTGCCTCGTCCCCAGATGTCTCTGGCTCCTCGTCCTCCTCTTCGTCCTCTGCGGAGAGATGGATAAGGTCAGGGTCACCTCGGGTTCCCTCGAGGGGGGGCATACTCTCTTCTGGATGAGAAGGGTCAGTGTTACCCGCCCTCCTGGCATCATAAGTCTCCAAGAGACCAATCAGAAAGGGAGTTGTAGGGTTTGCACCCTGTTTTAACTTCCGAGATGTACAGAGCTGTCGCATCTCTTGGAAGCTAAGTGCAGCTTATCTGGAGGTGACCTGTGGAAGGTCGACTGACACAAGGGGAGACTCAGAGTTTCCTCCTTTGTCTGACATGCTGCTTCTAGTGTGGTGTAAGTGATGCACCTACCTACACTATGGGTTTTCCTACTGATCCCTTGCTAAGAGTTGTAGCCAAGGTGTGCTAAGCCTTGAGGAGCTACAACAGCTGGTTCAGTAGAACTCAGAGTATTCTAAGCTAAGTTATATGTACCTGGAGTACTTATGCGATCTTTCACAAGATGTTCTTAGGATACGCGTGGTAAAACAACAGCAAGCTCAAATCCCACCGCTGCCACCAATGTGAGAAGTTGGCCCGATATGCAGCGTTCGCTATTCTAGCGACCACTATGCATCGGTCCAAACGACCCTTATGGTGATTGGTTGTAAGTCAACCTTAGACCAGCTATCCTAGTAGCGTGGATACGAGCAGTCTTCGGGCTAAACTCTAGAGGGCGTGTTAAGCCAGCTGTTATACCATCACATACCCCTTGAACCCCAAGTGAAAGGACACCACACAAGTGTTATGAAAATAAACAGTGTATTTATTAGAATCACAACAGCCCTGGACTCTTTATGAGGACAGGGTACTAAGCACAGAACAAAACTCTTAAGAAAATACTTCAAGTGCACAATTAAAACAAATGCCCGAGGGCACGGAAAGTTCTAATGGTCTCGGGCGGACCCGATAAGGCAAGTCGGAAGCGAGGGACTCGGGACCCTAGAGTAAGGAGGCTATGCAGGCACCGAAATGCCGAGATTACCTAGCCACGAGGGCTGCGGCTGCACAAGTCTTACAGGCGTCGGGGTCTTCGCTGACGAGCCAGGAGCCGGAAGAAAAGGAGTTGCTGGCCGGCGACCAGTGATGACCAAGCCTGGATCAGTGATTGTTGATACCTGAAAGCAGAGGGGACCAAGTTCGTACTACTAGCCAGTAGTCAGAGGGTACCAGGAAGGCACCGGATGGCCGTCACCTCGACTAGGTGAGTGGGCGCCGCTAGGCTCTGCAGTCTCACGGACCAGGAGGCGTTGTCGGCGACCAGGATGGAGGTGCGAGCTATCCCAAGAAGGTTGATGCTGTCAGCGTCGCTGGGCCCAGGATTGGGGCAACCCGCCTTGGCAGATTTCAGGGCCACGTGGTGGGCCTAAAATGGCGTCTTGAGTGGACCAGGGGGGTCCGGGGTGCTTCTCTCAAAGAAGGAAGCAAAGGCCAGTCTGGAGCAACCAGACCAGCAGTGTTGGTTGTCGGATGTCGTCAAAGAAGGACACAAGCCAGCGGCCAGTGACCAGACAACGTGCTGAGCAGCGAGCAGAAGGGACCCACGCAGATCGTGGAGATGCTGGGAGACTGCACTTCGGTGCTGGAGCGGCTCAGGGTCGGGGCTTCTCGGACCCCAGAGCACTCACCAGAGAATTGCTTCGGTGGTCGTGCTGATTAAGAAAGCGAGCAGGTTTTGATGATGGCCGGTCCCTCGAGGTCTCGTCGCACCCACAGATCTCAGCTGAGCTGACGACGTGGGTAGAGGTCAGAGGTGCCAGGGAAGCAGGTTCTCGTCGAGCTGGGTCGTCGGATTCCTGAGGAAGGACTTGCAGCAAACCGCAGAGTTCTTAGATGGTGCCCGCTGGTGCAGGGTGACTACTCCTTAGCCACAAGGGAGAAATCTTGAGAAGAGTCTCGAAGTCCTTTCGTAGAAAGTATTCTTGATTCAAAGATGATCTAATTTGGAAGGGTCCCCGCTCCGGCCTTTATCCTAAAGGAAGGGGTGGGTACATGACTAGGTCCTGCCCTAGGGGTGGGACCAAGAAGGGGGGTAGTTACACCCCTCTCCCCTGCCGGACTTTCCCCAGGTCAGGGGCCGCGCGCCCCTGGAACTGGTTCTAGCTGGCAGATTCGTAGTGAGCACCGGGGTGCCACTCCGCAGTCACCTTCTCGTAAAGCCCTACCTACCCAGAATACACAAACCCTGTCTGGGATGGTGCTAGCACCGCCCCGGACAGGAAACCCTTTGTCCAAGCTCTCCTCGCTGGAAGGACTCCCAGCAGCAGGAGGTCAGACTCGTGTCTGTGGTGGCAGCATCCATTTTGTGGAGCTGATGCTTCAGTTAACTTTAACCGGGGTTCACAGTTACGGACATGTCGTGTCCCTCTAGAAGGGCGGAATGCTAACCTCGTCGCCAGAATTGGTGAGGGGGCAGCATCCCGATTCGTATGACACCTTACTCGACATGTCTTGATAACGCGATACCGAAGTTACCGATATGATACGCGTTATCATGGAACAGCTATTGGGTCTTGGTTCCGCAAGCTGCAACCGGGCTCGGCTCGTGCCAGAGCCCAATTCACACGATTCCCCGCACTCTGCCTTCAGGATTGTTAAGGCCTGCCATAGGAGTGACTGATAGGAACTCGGGTGTCCATTTTGGGTTTAGATATAGGGATACTATACCTACAGCAACGGGCGAGTACGCCACGCTGCCCCAGCTGTCGTGCAGCCAGTTGTGTCGGATTTAGGTGGCCAGCCAGGGGTGGCATAATACATGCTTCAGCCCCTGGTAGGCCCTGGGTTCACCGATGCCCTGAGGTACAGGGTCTGACAGGGTGGCCCAGTTCCAATTGGTAATGCACCTAAGGTACACGCATCAATTTAGTGAGAGAACAGCTAGGCTGTGGGTCTGATTGGCAGGCCCACAGCCCGAGAAAGTCGTAAACCAGTGAAACAAAAGCAAAAAGTCCGGGTGATCATAGGATTGCAGACCCTACTCTCCTACATAGCCCATCTCCATATCTGCTGCGCTAACTGAGAAAGTTGAAGAGAGTGTGTTCCTCCTTGTTTGTTTATGTAGTACATAACTGTCATATTGTCTGTGCGGACTAAGACATCTTATCGGATTTTGGAATTCTTTTAGGGCTAGAAATATGGCTAGTAACTGTAGATGGTTGATGTGGAGTAGCTTTTGGTGCGGCGTTCACCTGCCTTGCATGGTGTGCTCCAGTAAGTGAGCTCCGCAGCCGGAGAGCGATGCGTCCGCTGTCATGACTATTTGAGGAACTGGCTCTAGGAACGGTCGTCCTTTGGAAAGGTTTTTGGTGTTCCACCATTGCAGAGAGAGGTGAGTTCGACCGTCTACCAACACTAGGTCTGTTAATTGACCTTGAGCCTGGTTGCACTGTTATGCTAAGCACTCTTGAAGAGGACGCATCTGTAGTCTTGCATGAGGCACTATGAATATGCAAGAGGCTATCATTCCTATGAGTTGCATGAACACTCGAGCTGGAAGAGAGTGGTGCGGTTGGAATTTTGTTAGGAGAGCTTACATATTTGTTATCCTGGCAGGAGAGGGATAAGCGAGCGCTGTTGAGGTGTTTATTGTGGCACCGAGATATTGTTGTATGTGGGACGGTTGCAGGTGAGACTCGGTGTGGTTTACTGTGAACCTCAAGTCGTGGATAGGTGGATGGTGGCGTGAGTGTGTTGTACACACTGACTGTATGAGCTTGCTTTTATGAGCCAGTCGTCGAGATAGGGAAAGACGTGAATGTGCTGCCTTCTTAAGTATGCTGCTACTACTGCTAAGCACTTGGTAAACACTCTTGGTGCTGTTTTGACTCCGAATGGGAGCAGCTTGAATTGATAGTGCTGACCTTCCAGTGCAAATCTGAGATACTTTCTGTGTGCTGTGTGAATGGGAATGTGGAAAGAGGCGTCCTTGAGATCTAGGGTAGCAAGGAAGTCGTTTTGTAAAAGGAGAGGAAGGACCTGCTGGAATGTGACCATGTGGAAGTGGTCTGATTGTATGTACAAGTTTAGTGGCCTGAGGTATAGAATAGGCCTCAGAGAGCCGTCCTTCTTTGGGATAAGAAAGTACAGGGAGTAAACTCCCTTGTTTCGTTGATGTGGTGGAACTAGTTCTATTGCGCTTTTTTGTAGGAGGGATATTACCTCCTGCCTTAGGAGAAGCAAGTGTTCTTGCGACATTGGACGCTGTTTGGGTGGTATGTTTGGGCGGGGTAGATGTTAGTTTGAGACAGTAACCGGATTGAATTATTTGTTGCACTCGCGTGTCTGATGTGATGTTGGGCCAGACCGGAAGGAATTGTTGTAGTCTTCCACCAACTGGCGTGGAATGTGGTGGGGGAAGTGGAGGAAAGTCATTGTGCAGGGGTGGAGGCAGAGCAGGAGTTATTAGTTTTGCCTCTGCCTTTGTTGTTGTTGCCCCTGTAACCTCCTTTTTGGTAGCCCCTATTGTAAGTGGATTGTGTAGGGGCTTTGTAAGAAGTAGAGGGACTATCTGTGGAGTAGCCTCTAGTGTTACTTCGGTAGGTGAGAGACGAAAGGAGCGTCTGGGAGCTTGCGCCTGCAAGGCTCCCATAGATTTTGCTGTCTGTATCTTTTTTCATTTTTTTCAAGGGATACGTCCACATTAGGCCCAAATAAATGTTGCTCATCAAAGAGTTGATTGAGTATGGCACTCTGCACTTCAGGTTTGAAACCTGAAATGCCTATCCAAGAGGACACTGGTGTTTATCGCCCTTGACGCAGTATCTGCTGGATCTAGGTCACAACGAATAGAGGTATTTGTAATAGTTTTACCTTCTTGTATAAGTTCATTGGCCCTGTTTTTGTACTTGTCTGGAAGGTGCTGCATTATGGATTCTAACTCATCATAATGTGCCCTGTCGTACCTTGCTAGTACTGCCCGAGTATTGGCGATGCGCCATATGTTTGCGGCCTGTGACGCTGTTCTTTTGCCCGAGGCGTCAAGGAGCTTAGACTCCATATGGTGGGGGGCCTTCCCTGATTTTTGGGAATTGGCTCTCTTGCTTGCATTGGAGACTACAAGGGAGTCTAGTGGCGCTGGTCCTTCAATGTAGGCTGGATCTGAGGGGGGCAGCCTTATATTTTTTCTCAATTCGGGGGTTGATCATTCAAGCCCTGTGTCTTTGAAGACTTCTGGCGGGCGCATGCTTGTTGACCCCTTTAAGCATGGGTAAAGTTCAGGTGGACCTTTGTGTGGTGTCAAAGGTGTCCATAAGAAATTCTTCCTCTACTGGATCAGTATGCATGTCAACCCCATGGTATTGGGCAGCCCTATGGACCAGCTGGTTAAAACCCATAGTGTCCTCTGGTGGGGTGGGTCTAGAGGGGTATACGTCATCTTGAGGCATGTTAGGGACGTCTGGGGTGCTATAATCATCTCAAGGGTCAGGTGAGCCATGAAGACTAGGATTATCTAGTGG
This sequence comes from Lissotriton vulgaris, assembly GCF_964263255.1. Taxonomy (NCBI): domain Eukaryota; kingdom Metazoa; phylum Chordata; class Amphibia; order Caudata; family Salamandridae; genus Lissotriton; species Lissotriton vulgaris. Next base: position 7,899,981 of record NC_141694.1, read on the forward strand.
GTCATTATCTGCACCACCCCCTGTGTCAACAGAGTTGTTATCCCCGTTATCATCCCCTTCTAATGGGGTAGGAGATGGGGTAGGGGAGTGATGTGGTGGAGAAGGAGTAAGAGGTGGAGGAGGAGAAGGTATTCTTAGAGGAGAGGTTGCAATGTCCTTCTTAGGATGAGGAACTGGTGCAGGCATGTCTAATGGTCGCTTTTTTAGAACTAAGAGTTAATCGATCAGTTTTGGGGACCTTTACAAGAGTTTTTTGAGTAGGATCTGGACGAAATAGTTCCTCTGTGGGAGGTAGATCCTTAGGTGCCGAGGTCTTTGGTTCCGTTGGCTTTTTCGGCACCGAATCGGTAGCATCTCTTGACTTGGAAACATGTTCTTTAGCTGGTTGAACGTGTGGTTTTTACGGTTCCAAAGCGGAACAGTCTCTGGGCTCGTATAGTATATTCTAGAGCAGAACTTAATCAGAAAGTGTAAAGCACACAGTCTTACAGAGACATCACAGAGTGTGCGAACCGGACCACTATATATAGGAACAGTACATCCCATTCAGAGAGTGCCAGGGATGGCACGGACACGCTCAGTGCGCACGAACATGAGCGGTACACACTAGAGTAGTTCATTCAGAGAGGGCCAGGAATGGCGAGGGCACGCTCGGAGCCTTTTAAACATGAGTGGCACACACTAGGGCAGTTCCCTCAGAGAGCCCAGGGGATGCTTACATTTACACTTCTTCGTAGGCATATTTTTCGAGACTTGAACCTTCCGTACGAGGGCTAAGTTCACTGCACAAAATGTTGACGTTTGTTATGGTCGACGACAGCTCTGAAAAGATAGAATAAATAATGGTGGACTGACTGGGGCTTTGGCATCGCAACAAAGGTCAAGTTTATGATAAAAACAACATCACTCCTTTATTTAGTAAAAGGAGCATTTCGCCGACACTGTGGAAGTCGCCATATGCCAGATTTCCAGCCCAGCTAAATCCTTTTCATCCCTGAGAAGAATCGTGTCCAGCTCTACAACAAGATGGGTTCCCTGTTTAAGCGCACCCACAGGTAACTGAGGAGTTGGATCCCCCTCAGGGAATCTGGCAGACTCACCCATCCTAGACACACTAGGACAGGGAGCGCAAGGTAAGAGCAGGACTATGTTCAGATGCAAGAATATAATCCACGAAACAGCACGATGGTTGAACTGTTCATTTTCTTTACCATTCTTCTAATGCTGATTCCTCTGTTTTATTTCCTTCTATTGATAATTGCGGTACACTTTTTTAAATAAGATCTTCCTGCTTCAATAAATATTTGAAATGCCAATTCGAGTATTTATTGTGTCTCTCTTTGGGCATGCATGACTTATCAAACAAAAGGGATCTTGATCTTTTTCCACAATTTCCTTGGAGAGTCTGGGTTGTCATGTTCTGAGGCTGCGCATTTCACCTGTTACCTTGCTTTTTTTGCCCACTCTGTGTAGACCAAAGAACTCTGCAAAGTTTTTTCTGTTGCGCGGCTTGCCAACATTAAGTTGGTGAGCATCAGTGAGAAAAATTGCATTCTAGGCCTCCTCCCGGCAAGATTTCTAAACACGGGCAGTCACGGTAGGACGCAAGCGCTTGCATTGAGAAATCTACTGCACGCGTTAAGGAAGCCGCTGCTTAAATAGAATGTTTACTTGACGGCAGAAAGAAGCAGTGGGCTCTGGCACAATGACCAGTGCCACTCACTGGGATTTTACAGCGTAGGACAAACTCCCGGCACTAAAAATTAGTGCGAACAGCGTGACTTATCACACTCTGCGGCTCATGGAACTCTGCGGAGCGTGGCAGAGTTTTTTTGGCACTTCGCAACTCAGCCCAGGCCTAGTAGGGGTACAGATGGTGCACGCTAAGCTAGCCAGGACTACGACCAACCTAGCCTTATGGTGTGCGTGGACTTGGTTCGCACAGTTTTGATTTTATGTTGTCCAAGAAGCATAACATTTTACTGAGAAAGTATGAACCATACGACAAAATCTAGGGATCATCCTAGACCATAAACTCTCCGTGAAAGTCAACGCATCCTACGCATGCTATGCAACATCTTCAAGTGGCTGCCACATAACACCAGACGGACCATCACCCAAGCACTCATCACAAGCAGGCTCGACCACAGCAACACACACTACGCCGGAATCTGCGATCAACTCCTATAAATACTCCAAACTACCAGAATGCCGCCTCTAGACTCACACTAGACCTCCCAGGCTGTATCCACATTGCACCTCACCTCAAAGAGCTTCACTGGCTCCACATTCACAAGCACAGCCAATTCAAACTCCTCACTCACACATACAAAGCCCTACACAAGACCGGAACAACATGTCTAGACAGCTTTATTCGCTTTCACCAGCCAAGCAGACACCTATGCTCTACCTCACTCTCGCTTGCACATAAACCCCGAATTTACATACCCAGAGCAGGAGGTCGCTCATTCTCCTACATCACACCCAAAACATGGAACAACCTTCCTCAGCACTTTAAAGCTTTCTCTTCACTGCTCGAGTTCCGCAAGATGCTAAATGTCTGGCTCTTCGAATAACTCTGCAGGGGATATTCGCCCACCCACCGGCTGAAGTGCTTGGATACCATCACAGATAATTAGTGGTGCGCTACAAATTAACATAGCATAAAACATCCCATAACTTAAAACATAACACAACATAATGGTTGTCATTACAACCCCTGCACTAGAAGAAGTCTGCCCCCCCAGTACAGTGCCTGCACTGCAAAGGGAGACTGAAATTCCATCAGGACTCCCTGCACATCTGCACAGTCACTCTATTTGAACCCTTCTCCCTGCAGTCAAAATATGAGCCCCCTGCCCAGTCCTACACAGTTACGCTGTATGTGAGGTACAGAGTACAAGCAGGCATCAGACCTCCTCCAGAATACTGGCTGCGTCTGCTGGTCTGAAGGAGGGCAGTATGTGGGACATTTCACTCACAAGAGGTGTCACACAAACAGAATAAAATATTTTATTTCACAAAATAATTTCACAGTTTAAACAGACAGGCATCCTCACGGTCTCAAAAGTGCATGGTCAAAAGAGTTAAATTGTGTCAGAAAGGTTTAAACACATACTTGTAGTTTCAGAGCCACCAATGTAGCTGGTTTGAAAGACTGGAGCAGTGAACCCTCTGGACAGAAGGGTCACAGGCAGTTTTGGTACAACCAGAGACATACTAGGAAAATTCATCAAGAATCTGGTGGTAACTATGGGATGCTTCACTACTCTGAGGGTGAGAATGCACCATTCAACCAGGAAGGCGACTCCTGGATTTCAGCAGCAAACAATGTATGGTCTCTGAGTCAGGGACAGTGCAGTGACATGCTAGAAGGCAGCAATGAATTCTGGGAACCATATCAGCACATTAGGACATCAGTCAATAGATGACAGGGGCTGGATTGAGCCACCTGCCACTCAAACAGTGTAGGCTGGGATCGGTCACTGATCTAACAGAGATGGGAGGGGACCCTGGCCAAAGGCAGTCACTGGCACAGCTCTGGTGCAGACTGGAATAAGGTCACTGAATGCAGATGGGAGGATTCACTGGAACAGGCTGGCATCTGTCAATGAGCTCAGAGAGGACAGGAGCTCCTTTTCACAGTGCTAATGTGCTCGGGTATCTGTCTCCAAGCACACATTTAAGCTCCCTTCAGTCATTAAGGGTGGAGAGGGGAAGCGCTCACTGCACATTACCAGCAAAGACAGGGAGCCGTGCTGGGCTCTTAGAAGGCAATGGGCCCAAACTCTGCACCAGTGCATGTTGTATCCAGTCACTGACTCAGGGGTATGGGAGGGACCCTAGCTCAGCACCAGTGCATGCTGTAACCAGTCGCAGACTCAAGGGTGTCTGAGGGCCCGGTCGCTGACTGAGGGTTGTGGGAGAGGCCCTAGCTCAGCACCAGTGCATGTTGTAACCAGTCGCGGTTTGACACATGTGGGAGGGGCCTAGCTCAGCACCAGTGCATGTGGTAACTAGTTGCTGAGGGGTGTGGGAGGGGCCTAGGTCAGCTCCAGTGCATGTGATAACCAGTCACTGAGGGGTGTAGAAGCGGCCCTAGCTCACCACCAGTGCATGTTGTATCTAGTCGCTGACTCAGGGGTGTAGGAGGGGTCCTAGCTTACCATCAGAGCATGTTGGCACCAGTCAGTGACTGAAGAGAGGGGGTGGCTGGGCTTTCTGACACAGCAACAGAGGCTCTGGCACAGATCTGGCTCAGGCTGGAACCAGCGTCAGAGCAGGAGGAGAGCAGATCTCTACAGTGCTTGTGTTCATCCTCGGAAGGCTGCACTAGAGTCCAGCAGTCCTGCACTTCCAGCTCCTGAGCAGCTACCCCGATGCAAACTTCTGCTGGATGCGCCTGTACTGCAGCAGTTCCTGCTCGGACACGGATGGCTGTAGTTGCTCGGCTGCTTGTACGAAATCCTCCATCGTCAAAACCAGCTCCAGCTTCTCAGCGTCCGACCCTGAAGAAGAAAAGGGAGATGGGGCCATTAACCTTCATTTGTTATGAGGACGGTGTAAGTGCAGAAACAAGGCAGACAGTCGAGCAAGAATGTCCCTCAGAGCCCAGGAAACAGCAGACCCCACTCAGAGCAGCTTCCCAGGGACCAGAGAGGGGTCCTGATAAAGGAATCTACAGCCAGAAAGGTACCTATGAAACAGTCACTGATCAGAGCACTTTGTACACACAAGGCCATCAGCGATCGTCCATCACTGAAGTGAAGTTCCATCAGCAAGGCAAGAAGTAGCATTGTAGGAAGCCGGCCTTATAAAACCCACACTGAAACCTGCTGATACCCAGTGTAAGGTGATCAACACACCAGCAATGAAGAGCAGCTCATACCTTCCTCCAGCAGCGACACCTTCCGCTTGATGGCAGACATCATGGCATCCGAACATAAAGCGTAGAGATCTGCTCCAGTCAACCGTGGAGGACACTTTTCAAGGGCCACAGAGAGGTTCACAGATGGGTCCAGCTTAAACCTGCCGAGGAAGGAGACATCAGATGGTAAGAGAGGAGGAGGACCAGTGAGAGAGAAGAGAGAGAAGGGGAGCCAAAAAACAGACAAAGCTCAAACCATGCAGTATTGGGGGAGCTTAGCTAGACTGAGCTGCAGTAATCATCGGTGGATCGATTGGGGCCGAAGCAGAGACGGAGGGGTCATCACGAGTGGCGGGTGTGACGAGGTAAGCGCGGCTCTCACTTCAGGAGGTGCCTCTGGAGTATTGTAGTCCCCCTGTGTACAGCGGAGTGCACTCCTCCGGGGAAGGTATAACTATCACCCTGGGCGACCCACTGGTCACTGCAAGCAGGTCCTCCGCTGGCACATTGGGGGTGAGGTCCATCCTGCGCTGCAGCTCTACAAAGGGAAAGAGAGCAGTGCCCAGGAGACCTTGGTCTGTTCAAGCTCTCCCCGAGGGGTGAGTCTGGGCCCTGGGGGACAAGGCGAGTTGAGTCCCTGAGGAGCCCTAAAAACACTGCATCTGGCCAGCGATCTGCCCCGTCTGAACTTATCTACATTACTTGAGGCCAACTTCCGCCGCCTTGATACCGTCTCAGGTGGTTGGAGAAACCAAGCGCCCAAGTCAACGGTATGCCCCCAACAGAGCCATTTTTGGAGCGATTGCAGATGCTTAGACTGGGAAGGAGTGTGATCATGGGGAAAATTGATAAGTAGTCTCCCCCCCCCCCTCCCTTTGGGCCCAGCAGGTGCCCTAGGCAGTAGTCGCCCAACGATGTACTGGGCACTCCTGGAAGGCAGCCTCAGACTCTGCAGGGATGGGGCAGAGATGAAGGCCTTGCTACGCAGCAATGCAGAAAAGCCTGGCATTTACGGATTATAAAATAGATACCCTAAACGCCCGTATAGACTCCATTACAAAAAAAATCCCCTTAACAAGAACGAAGTCTGCCTCAAGAAGCAAAACGCAGAATATTGTCAGCGAAAGATGGCATGGTGGCCAGGGGAGAGACAATGCAGAATAGGGAGTAAGTTCTGCAAATCATCACAGTCAAAGAAGAAGATTTTGAAGCTCGATCCCAGTGTAACAACATCTGCATGTTAGGGGTGCCGGAATCGGCTAATACCGGACGCACAGAAGATTACGTAGAGAAGATGCTGCTGGAGATGTTCAGGCATGAAGCCTTCTTGCGTCGTTTGGTGGTTGAGACGGCACGAAGATCCTTGGCTGCCAGACATCTCCCTGCTGCCTCCGCCCGCCCCATCATAGCATGCTTATTGAATTTCCAAAACACAGCACCTCGGTTGGCAAGAGGGAAAAATCACTTTTGATGGCAACCAGGTCTCATTGTACCCGGACTTCACCGTGGCCATACAAAAAGCCAGGAGGATATTCCTGCCACTTAAACAGCAGCTACTAACGGCAAACATCCAATATGCTATGTTATGCCCAGCCTGCATGTGCATCCTATATGGCGTTAAACAACATGTCTTCCAGACTCCTAAGGAGGCATCAGACTTCATTTAGAAGCTTCCATGGTGCAACTTATGAAGCCCAGTCGTGGAGAAACTCAGCACAACACACAACAGATTCTGAATAAAGAACTACTGACACCGTCCAGGAGGATGCCTGGGCGCCTCCCCCCTGGTGTCGCATCATGTACTTACATCCATTGCCTCTTCATAGGTGTTTGAACTCAAGGATACCCCCGGCACCTGCAAACCATCATTGTGGGCGCACCTTTCTTGTTTACCCAATGTCCCCAATGGGAACTACCCCTTCATACCTTGTTAGTAACCTTTCTTGGTTCAGAGTGTGCTCTCGTTTAAGGAGAATGTTTTTGATTGTACTGAGAATGCTCAGAGGTACTGTCCTGATGGGGTTGGGCCATCAGTGTGGGTGGATTGGGAGAGAGTGGGTTTCTTCTTTGGTTATGGGCGTAGGATTGGCTTCACTGGACAGCGGCAGACAGGACACTACAGTCAGCACTACAATTTCCCTAATGTCTGCACACAGCTTAGCGAACATCTTCTGGCTTCCCTTACATTATGCCTAAAACAGACACTGATCACATTGTAACTATCTCATGACTAACCTGAAACTTTAGGGTCCTGGGAAGTCTGCACTAGAAACAATGGCTGCAAGCATATATAGATATACATGGTGTCTCAGTGGCGTTGCTGCAGGAGACACATTAGCCCGCATTCCGACCTCCCGTTTGTAAAGCAATGGTCGGCATCCAGCTGTACATCCTCTTATTCATCCTATACTAGGGGGGTTGCTATAGTTATAAAGGGCAGCCCCTTCACCATGACAGGCTCATTTTATGAAAGTCAGGAACGGTATGTCATACTACGGGGAACGTGGGGCCCGACCACCGTCATGTTTGTTAACTGCCTTGGCCCTAATACTGGCGATCCAGGATTCTTTGACACTCTCTGGAGCAGGGTATTGGCAACTGGACCTAACACCATACTGTGGAGCTCAGACTTTAATTGCACCGTTCATGACCACAATGATAGCAGACTGATAGAGCACATACGAACCACAGAGGAGGCACACTGTCCTCCAGGGACTTGTGTGCCATTATAGACGATCATGCGTTAGTGGATGTATAGAGGTGCCATAACCCACAGTCGCGCGAAGGCACACATTACTCCACTGCGCAGGACACCAGGTCCCGGATAGACTACTGGCAAGAGATGTTGAGACATGGGTAATAATTGTTCGTCACTTGGTTCATGCACTGTCAGACCATTCCCCTGTGCTGTTGACCCTATGGATCCCAAGGCTGTTAACGGGGGACACAATGGCAATTAAACTCTAAGGCCCTCTTGATGACATTGTCGTGGGAGAGATTCAGGCAGCCATCGTTGAATATTTTTTACTTAATTTGGGGTCAGTCAAAGAGAGGGGAACCAAATGGGAGGCCTTTAATGCCACCACTCAGGGTGTCTGTATTTCAAAATTAGGTGGCATTCACCCTTACCCCGACTGGAACTAGAACTGATGCCCCAGGAGTTACAAGTGGAACATAGTGTTCAGCTTCAGACGAGCATCATAAACTTACCAAATACATAGAAGTAGTCGACAGAGAAGCTACATTTTGTGGAAAGTATGCTTGAGCCTGGTCCTTTGGAGAGGGGGAGCTCCCAGGAAGGTCACTAGCAAACATGATTAAATGCCCATGGGCTGCCAACACCATAATGTCTACTACTGAAGAAAAAGGTGTTGAACGGGACTCTATGCCTAAGATTTTACGTGTACTCCACTCTTATTATTCTAGGCTCTATTCCTAGGGATCACACACCGCTCCAGTGTGGCTTGGTGACGTCCAGCACCAATTACCAGTGCAACCTTTCACGCATGATGAGGTGTGTGAAGTGATAAATAGGCCACCCACATGTAAAGCTCCGGGATCAAATGGACTCCCTGTGGAGGTTTATAAACATTATCGAGATATCTGTATCCCACACCTCCTGAGTATGTTTGAGGAGGTTCGCACTCGCTGAGTACTTCCTTCCTCGATTTGGAAGGCTATTTTGTAGACCCACCAGAAACTGGGCAAACTGGTACAATACTGAGATTCTTACCGCCCATTGCCCCATCTCAATTGTGGCACAAAAATACTGCGTAAGCTAATCGTAACCAGGATGAAGCTGCTCCTTCCTAACAGGATCCGTACGGATCAATTAGGGTTCATTGCAAGCCACTCTATAGCACACAGTCACACAATATCCGCAAAGTCTTTGCCCTGATTCAAGAGCACGACCTGGAGGTCTTCACGGTTGCAGTGCTTTTGGACGCATCCAACGATTCAGAAAAGGGGGTGGTGATGAACAGAGTGTCTGAATTAAGCAGACCACTCTTACCCAGTCCAAAGATCAGGGCTTGATCCATCACCGTTATTTATCTCACTGCCCCATCCCAGCTCAAAACCTGGCTATATGCAAATCAGTCTGTCCCTGGCCCAGTGCATCATGGGAACAGGGCAGACTAAACTACCAAGCCAATTCTTCACCAGAAAGGAGACAAGCTACCGGGGACCGGTTTCTGGCATTTCAGCCGTCGTCGGCCCGGCTTGCTTGAATCCTGATGGTGCAGTGAGAAAGGGACTCATGTCTGAGTATACCCTGCCACACCTATAGTGGCCAAAATCGATTCAGAAAAGGGGGTGGTGATGAACAGAGTGTCTGAATTAAGCAGACCACTCTTACCCAGTCCAAAGATCAGGGCTTGATCCATCACCGTTATTTATCTCACTGCACCATCCCAGCTCAGAACCTGGCTATATGCAAATCAGTCTGTCCCTGGCCTGATCTCTTGACTGGGTGAGAGTTTTCTGCTTAATTCAGAGTCTGATCTCTTGACTGGGTGAGAGTTTTCTGCTTAATTCAGACCCTGATCTCTTGACTGGGTGAGAGTTTTCTGCTTAATTCAGAGACTCTGTCCCTCACCACCCCTTGTTGTAAATATTTTTGTCCACCCTAAGCGTGGAAGGGTATACTCAGATGTGAGTCCCTTGCTCATTGCACCATCAGGATTCAAGCAAACTGGGCCGAAGACGGCTGTAATGCCAGAAACCGCTCCCCGGGAGCTTGTTTCCTTCCCAGTGTAAGAATTGGCTTTTGTAGTTTGGTTTGCCCTGTTCCCATCATTCACTGGGACAGGAACAGACTAATTTGCATACAGCCAGGTTCTGAAACTGGGATGGTGCAGTGAGCTAAAAAACGGTGTTGGATCTAGCCCTGATCTCTTGACTGGGTGAGAGTTTTCTGCTTTATTCAGAGACTCTGTCCCTCACCACCCCTTGTTGTAAATATTTTTGGACGCATCCAGGCATTTGATTAAGTGGAATGGGATTAACTCTTCCCTATCCTTTCGCAAATGAGTATACCACAAACTTTTTAACCTGGGTCCGCCTCCATTATAGCTCTAAACGACAGGTATAAGAGTCAATGAATGCCTCTGGTGATCTCCAGAGGCACTAGGCAGGGATGCCCTCTCTTACCAGTTTTATTTACCTTGGCTCTGGAGATCTTGCCCCCTGGTTCTCTGATGAACTCAAAAAGCAGAAACAAACTAACAAACAAAGAGAAAGACATTGGCGAAAGCACTATGACCCCGAGAGTAAAGTGCTATATAAAGAGTCACTCACTCGGTACAAACATATGATTGCGGAGGCCGAACAAATAGACAAGGCAAAAAACTCATGTAAGGAGCTATTTGATATAACTAAGCTTTTATCAGGTGGTACGCAGGATCTCACACCCCCTCCTTCACAACATCTCTGTGATGCCCTATCTGATTTTTTCTTCAAGAAAGTCAATGATATCTTCCAGGCATTCTCCCTAAACACTAACATCGACCCTCATTCCCCTCCTTTCACACCGCGTGATAACACACTCACACGCTTTGCTGACCTCACTATGGACCAGACGCAGAGCCTCATTTCAAGGATTAAATCAGGGTCAGCACTGGATCCTTGCCCGCTTAAAGTGCTTACACCAGTTATGGACACGCTGATTCCGGTCATTACACAGGTCTGTAATGCTGTGTTTAGATCGGGCATTTTCCCTGCCTCACTGAAACACACTTTGGTTAAACCACTACTAAAAAAATTCAATCTTAACAAAGATGAACTAAAAAACTATCGGCCGATAGCTAGTCTCCCCTTCCTGGCCAAGGTCATAGAAAAAGGTATGAACCAACAATTGTCGGAGTTTGTTGAGCGGCATCAGTTGCTCGACAATACTCAGTTCGGTTTTCGCAAATGTCATGGCACGGAAACCGCCCTCCTAAAAGCGGCAGATGATATACGAGCCATACGAGATCAGGGGGGGACAGCAGTCTTGGTCCTGCTGGATCTCTCTGCGGCCTTCGACACGGTCGACCACAAGATCTTGGCCGACCGTGTCGAACGATTAGGGGTCCAGGAAACAGCGCTGGACCTACTTGTATCATTTTTGGCTAACAGAACGCAGGCGGTATCCCTTGGACCATACCAATCTCCTAAGGTGTCCTTGCCGTGTGGGGTCCCCCAAGGCTCGTCCCTAAGTCTGACGCTCTTCAACATATACGTGTCGGACCTTGCTAGTGTCATCAAAGCATTTGGGATGAGCCTGACCTCCTACGCCGACGACACCCAACTGGTATTGGCCATTAAAGGGGATGGGGATGAAGTGGCCAAGTTATTCACCAGGGGAATGGTGGCCATAGGTGACTGGATGGCCACGAATTGTCTCAAACTTAATTCAGATAAAACTGAAGTGGTCATCTTCGTTCACCTTTCTCCGGCCTGGTCACCAGAATGGTGGCCAACATCGTTTGGAACTCCCCCCAGCCCAGCTCTTAAAGTCAGAAATCTGGGTATCACTTTTGATGCAGGTCTAAATTTCATGGCACACGCTAACAAGACTGCGGCGACTGCTCATATGAAACTCAGAATGATCAGGAAATTACTACCATACCTACCGGACACTGCTGGGAGAACTCTGGTCAGCTCACTAGTCCTGTCCGCACTGGACTATTGTAATGCTCTATTCCTAAATGCACAATCCCGGGTGACTAACAAGATGCAGTCAATTCAAAATGCTGCCGCCCGGATGCTGGCGGGACTTCCCAAGTTTGCATCGGTCTCAAACACTATCAGGGAACTTCACTGGCTTCCGATACGTAGCCGTATCAAATTTAAATCATTGTGTATTCTTTACAAGGCACTCAATAACCAAGGCCCCCACTTCCTTAAACATAATCTTCATCACTACACCCCAACCCGTTCCCTTCGCTCCTCTCACCACAATCACCTAGTAGTGCCTCGTACTAGAACAGTCACTTGGGGTGACAGGCGCTTTCTGGTCGCCGCCCCCAAACTCTGGAACACCCTCCCTCTACACATTAGGACTAGCCCTTCCCTGTTCATATTTCGCAAACAACTTAAGACTTGGTTATTTGACCAATAGCTCCACTTTTTGTTAGGTCTTCTAAAATACTGATCCATCCCTTAAGCCAGCGCCGAGACGCCTACGGGTATTCGCCGCGCTCAATAAATGTCATTAAATAAATAAATAAATAAATAAACATGTTGCACCAGCTCTGCTACACCCTCCACCCCATTCTGATATCGCTTTACACGGATGATATGACCTCATACTTGCTGAATCCAGGTACTTGCCTTAAAATTCTGTGAGAGTACAGTAGATTTGAGCGGCTATCAAGGGGTCACTAATAATTAGGGAAAATCCTTAATCTTTCCTCTAATAGAGGGGGTGTGGCATTGTAAATGTAAATGTTTTTGTACTTGTATAGCGCACAGATACCCGCAGTGGGTTTCCCGGCGCATGTACGAATACTGCAAGGGAACCCTTCCTGGCTTTCCCTGTGAAGTGTCCCCTCCTGGGCATCCCCATGGTGCAGACCAGGCATCCCTCGCGTTGTGGGGGGCGTTGTGGAGACTAAGCAAGCTATTGCCCAGAGTTGCAGCATGGGACCCATGATCAGAATTGGCACTGAGGCGAGAATATCCGGTCAGGGGAATTAATGAGCCCGAGACCCGCCAGGGCAGGAATCGAACCCTGGTCCCTGGCCAGAGCTCTGCATCGAGGTCTGCCTGCTCTAACCATTGAGCCACACTTCTACCCCAGATTTCTCTTTAGAGTGGTGCGAGGGTTCGGAGAAAAATCTGGGGTTGTGGCTTAGTTGGGACATGGATGCAGTGAGCCGAGACAACTATGGCCGAACAGTGAGATAGATTGCGGACCTGGTGTCCGGCTGGATGAGTCTCCCTCTGATGCTGGCAGGTTGAATAGGACTCGTTAAAATGGTGTTAATGCCTAAGCTACTCTGCTTGGTCCTAAATATCCCTCTGTCTCTCCCAAAATGCCTTCTCCGTCACATCTGCTCCCAGTTCATAAACGTCACTTGGGCCAATAATAAGCAGCATCATATAGGGTGAGATACAATTAACACCGTCTTTTGGCCGGGGGAGGGTTTGAGGCTCCTGACCCAGAATTGTACTACCTTAGTGCCAAGGTCCATTTTTCACACTACTGGTACGGCTGAGGACGTCCATCTCCCACACTGTGGTTGACGCAGATAAGTTGGCACCTACATCACTCAGAGCACTTCTTGGCTGGGCACCCCTAGGGTATGAACTAAGCATGTCCACGGCTAACTGCACACAGCGGGCATGGACTGAACTGGGAAGGCGTGAGGGTCTAGGGTACTATATTTACCCCCCTTCCGCTTCACAATCATCCACAATTCACCGCCATGCACGAAACAAAGGCCATTCCCCCGATGCGCAGAAGGGACCCATGCTGAGCAGCGCACCGCGCTAGGATACTTTTCTCAATCACCCCGGAATTCCCTGCAGAGCCAGTGGCCTGTGGGGCCTCCTCTACGATGCAATCGATTTCTAAATTATACAGAGCCGTACTTAAAGATGCGCCAATGCCATTGCATTCCGCATGTATGAGATGGGAGAGGAGGTGGGTTTTAAGATTCCAGTGAAAATTTGGATTTTTTGCTGTGCTGTGTGCTTTAAATGGGGCAGGACTGTCGGGTACTACATACCAGCACTTTTTTATTTTGAGAGGGAGAGTACTAACACTTCTCAAGAGAGATGAAACAGATTTCATTGGAGTTTGCCGGCACTTCGAGGGACGTTACAGGTTTCATTGGAGAGTACCGGCACTTCGAGGGACATTTTAGATTTCATTGGAGAATGCCGGCACTTCTTTGATGACACTCTCTACTTGGGTAACCGGTGACGGGCCTAGGGATCCGAGGGTAGCTGTGCTGGGATGGGTATGGGACATCCTGGCATTCTATCGCCGCCATACTGCCTGGCGCTTCTCCAGGGGCGTAGATTAGTGGCTTGCTGCTGGGGAGGAACCCCAGCTCCGAACCATAAGCACCCAATGAACAGTTCGATCTGTGCGCTTCAATGCTTCCCTCGTTGTCCAGGTATTAGAAATGTGGGACCCTCTACAAACGATCCAGCTGACTGAGCCCGACTACAGCACCGGGACCCAGAGGGGGGATTCTGAGTGAACTGAGGTGTTCTGGACAGCTTGGGCCTTGGCGGTGTGTAAGGTCTGTATGTATGCAGGCCGACTGCTCAGGAGGACTCGGCGATGAGGGGCCTTGGAGGCTTTCATCGCATCTTCTTGATGTAGAAGGACATCAGCTCTTGGGGATTGATAATCCTGTCCAGGGGCCCTCACTATACGCCTCGCTTTGGATTCTGTTGTTAATTTCTGTTTATTTGTCACTCAATAACCATAATAAAATAAACAAAATACAAATCACCTCTGCCTTATGTCCATTAAAAGTAGGTGGGGGACTGTAAGAAGTGCAGGGCACCGCCTGCGAGTAAACACTGATGCCAAGACAGCTGGGTTAAGACTAAACTGTGCTGCAGTTAATTTGAAAAGTTACACAAAGGGGTTACGGTCATTTATTTATACGTAAATTAGCGTTCTGTAGACTTATTGCGTAGGTGGCTCGGGCACTTGAAGGGAAAGCGGGAGTCAAGGCACACGCTCAGGGCTCGCACAAACAAGGTCGTTCAAGTAATTTAAACAAGTCCGCTGCTGATGACGACGGGTTTCCCTACAGACAATGCATCGGTTTAACATCCGGCCTCCCCACAATCCACCGTTAGAAAAGGAACTACTTGAGGCACATGTCAACGACGGGAAGAAGCAAAGTACAGGGAGCCAATAGAGACGGTGGGCTGACCCAAAGCCAGTGGGCGGGAGAGAAACATGAGTGACACTATACCAGGCCAACGGAAGAAGCTTGGGGCCAGAAGCTCCTCCGTGGCTGAACATTATTATGAAATGTTGGTAAAAAGGTAAAAACAATAGTCAGTGGTAAAGCTAAAGCTGTCTCAGGTGAGACCTATGAAAGGAAAGTCACGGGCGCTGCTCTTCACACTGCCGCCCTTGCCCTTATCGGCCCATATAGCCAGCATGGCACTGCCATGGTGCGGAGAAGGTCCCTCTTAAAGGAAGAGATCTTTCAACTAACACCTTTGGAGGTCGCTAGAGATGCACAGAGTGCACGAGTCTATTACTTACAACTAGGTCATGACAAGGTGGAACTTGAGGTTTGTTCCGGTTTTGTATCATTGTGTGAGAGAATGCTTATATGGGGTCAGACTACAGCGGGAAATAGGTTCATGCAGCAAAACTAAAGTGACCCCATTGCTGAATGAAATACCTGAAAAAAAGGAAGATGTTTACAAATTGGGGTCGTTTTGAACTTGTGAAGACGCGTTGCAAGGTATGGAAGAGAGCGTGGATTTGTACTTTCTGCAGGCAATGTTTGAATTAATATCCGAGAAATCACAGTAAAAACAGCCCACACACTGACCCGTCAGACCAGCCTGTCTGGCACTGCCTGAGTGGCCTATAGGCCAGTCGGGCTCCGTGTTTTTGCGCATTAGATGCTGATCTACAGACTCACAAGCGTTCAAGTTACACAATGTGGGCAGCACCTCTGTTACGGTCAGACATGGTCTGCTTCGCTCCACTGTCACAGGCCCTCTCTTGGGGGCCAATGTAGTTCTAGAAAGGGATGCGGAGTTTGTGCAGTGGTGACATCAGCAGGACTAAAGCCGGACACATGAGCGTCTGTCCATAATCCAAAGCACAAAGCGATACCAAAGGGGATGATGGACGGAGCGTTTGAGCAAATCAAACACTCACCCCCAGTCAATTGATCTGGGTTTAATCCATCCCCATTCAGCTCACTCCACCACCCCAGTTCAGACATGGCCATATGCAAATCAGTCTGACCCTGTGCCTCATGGGAACAGTCCCTTTGGTATCGATTTGTTCGCCTAAAGTTGGCAGTGTATGCCCAGACGTGGGTCCCTTGCTCATTTTGCCACTGGATTCGAGCTATCCTGGCTGATGAGGGTTATGAACCCGAAACCGGTCCCAGGATGCTTGTTTCCGGTCCAGGGAAGGCATGGCTTGGCAGTTCGGGCTGAACTGGGGTGGCGGAGTGAGCTGAAGAACAGTGATGGATTAAACCCAGATCAGTTGACTGGGGGTGAGTGTTTGATTTGCTCAGACGCTCCGTCCATCATCCCCTTTGGCATTGCATAATCCAAAGCGCAGCACATTGGACACACTTATACACATGGACTGTACAGGGGGAAAAGGGGGCAGAACCAGCTGCACAGAGAACACATGTGTAGGGTAGGGCCGTCCCTAGAAGAACTGGAGAGAACTATTTATACATATGTATGGACTGAGTGGGTTATGAGGCCGTCTGCACTGAGGACACATGGACAGGGTAGAAGGACACTGTCTACATGATAGACACATTGAGAGGACAGGAGGGCCCCATCTGTATGGAGGACACATGGACAGGGTGGGAAGGGCTCGTTGGTATGGAGGACACATGAACTGAGGGGGTGGGAGAGGTCCATAATGATCAAAGGCGAATGGCAGGTTGGGGTGGTTAAACTCTTCGGCATGCAGGATACACAGATGGGGTGATGAGCCCCATCTGTACTAACGACCCATGGATACAGTGACCAGGCCCATCTGCAGGAGTCACGTGACCAGGTGGAGGACTGCACCATCTTCACTGATCGTGCACGGTGAGACCAATCTGATAAAGAAGACGGCAGGGTGGGAAGAACCTTACGCAGAGAACATTTAACCGAGGTTGAGGAAAACATTTTGAGGAAAGAGCACAGAGAGTCTGTGGAAGGAGAAAAACAGGTAGTGTGAGCAGCCCCATTTGCACAAGAGAACACAGGGGGGTGGATAGTAAGAAGAAGAAAGAAGAATATGGCTGGGGCAAGTGGGCAACATTGCACTGAAAACCACATGGACTTGGCCAGCAAGAAAGAAGACTAGCCCAGCACTCACTCACTCACTCGCTCACTTACTTTCTGGTGATAGCCTTCAGCACTCGCAGCTGCGAATCACGGTCCTCGTTCACCCCAACATAGAGCAGCTTCTCAAACCTGGAAAGGAACAGAAAGCATCATAGCAAGCTCTGAAATACCAGCAGACCGACAGTGAAGCCCATTTCCAAACACCTCCCTGTAGGAACGCGGTCACTGGTTGCAAGGGCTGAAACCTTACTCAGGCAGCAACCGTTCCTGTCAGGGTGAAACAGAAGCAACCCCCAAATTAACCTGTGCTCAACCCTCTGGTAGCTTGGCACAGAGCAGTCAGCTTAAGTTAGAGGCAATGTGTAAAGCACTTAATCAGCACAAATAGGATTCTCCCATGACATGCCTATAAATGGCTCTGATTCAGTTCAGTTTAGATTTATTTATTATTTATTATTTATTTGAAGAGTTTTGTGGTTTCCTTCTCTCCTTTGAGCCTTCGATCATCCAACTCTCCCCTCATTCAGATCCCTTCTTTGTCCTTGAGCGCCTTCTAGTAATGAGTTCGCAGTTTGAAACAGTGAGGGTAAACAGAGATGTATGTGAACTAATGGAAAAACAAAGACTGAGAAAGCACACTGAAGGGAAGCTTGCAGCTGTACTACGCACTCGTCACCAGAACCCGAGAGCAGGGCAGGTGTCGGCTCCCTTGTACGTCTCACAGGCTTGACAAAAAGATGGCCTAAAAGGGCTTTTAACTAAGTATGTATATGCACAGTATATAAAGTCATCCTCTTAATTTGGATTCCGATCAGATTACTTATGTCAAAAACCACAAAGACAATAGTTTTATATTTTCCATAGCTTTCGTTACGATTGGAGGATTTACCAGTGTAAGGAAATGCCTCATTTTGCATGACCACCCCAGAGTTTTCGAGTGATGCTGCTGGTTTGTTGACTCCGAGTGCTAACCCGGCCCCAGAGCCAGTGCTCTGACCCGCAAAAGAGTATCTTTGATTGGCTCATACCCAATTGGCATAAGTGAACTTACTTAAAGGTCCCTGGTATAAGGTACCGGGGTACCAGGGCCTGTAAGTTTACGCGCCCCTCATAAGCTGCAGCCACCCTGAGCGTGACAAAGTAAAACAGGTCTCCCAGCCTGCCACAGCAGAGCAGTCGTAAATTGCTAACTAGACTCTGCCACTGAACTCAATGACAAAGTCCAGCCTCCTGTTTAATATATACAAGTCACGCTTAAGGTTGTTCTATCGAGCCCTAAGGCAGGGTGCTCTATATTAAAAGGTAGGACATGTAAGTTATACATCCAGACAGTAAAAAAACCAAATGATCATTGTTACTGTGGAAAGGCGAGTATCCCTATTAGAGTATAGAGTATAGAGTTACACGCTGGCAACTCCGCTGTGCTAACTTCAGAATGGGGCTACTAAAGTTGGTACTTCGAGGCATCAAACACGTCATTATATTATAATTCGACTTGATGCTCAAGCCAAACTTAATGCAACTGTTGAGCAAAAGGCAACTTCACCAAGTTGCCACTCTGTTGCCCAAGTTTTCCAGTGGCCATTCACAGATCCTGGCTATAAGACAGCCTGCTGCCCTCGTGGTGGGAAGAGCGAACGACTCCCTGGAAAGGACACAAAAGAGGCGTTACCTCTCACTGGCAGGAAGCGACACGGGCTGTGACCCCAAAAGGCAAGTTTCAAAGGGGAAGCCGCCTTTGAAGGGCAAATGGTGGACACATTAGAGGGGCTGCCCTGTTGTTCTGGTGGAAGATGGATTTAGCCCACATCTGTGACTGGGGGTGAAAGTTGGATTTGCTCTGCATTCCGTCCATCATTTTTTTGCTTTTGTTCTGGTAGACAGGTTGACATCAGGGACAGAGAGGGGAAATAAGTTGCCAAATTGGCTTTCCTGTGGACCTGAAGCCCTCAGGTAGCCACACCTCTAGGGTGGGGCTACCAAGCTACACACCAAGAGAAGGGATCTGCCACCTTGGAAATGGGCAGAATATTGAACTCTGGGATAGCTAGATGCAACACATTGCAAGAAGTCTTCCTCAGGTTGGGGAAGCAACTGATAGCCCATTGGCTAGTAGTCACCGCATCCCCTAAGGGCAAGTTGTGGGCATAAAATTGTCACCCATGGCAACCAGATAACAGATCACCTCTGTACCGGAGCTAGAACTAAGAAGGCCTGCCCTGCTGTTTTCTGGACCCGGCAAAGAGCAGCTGCCCCAAGACTAGACTGCACCAGCTGAGGCTTGGGATAGCAAAGAGAGGACGGTGCTTGTGGTGCATGGCTCGTGGAAAAGTCATCCATGAGCCACAGACAGAAGAGGTGACTCCAAGACTCAGTTGGCTGACTTTCTGTTACAGCTCCAGGGCCACAAAAGCTGAAAAAGCCGCCTTAGCAGAGTTGGTAGCCACAATTGCTTGTTCACCGCTAACC
This sequence comes from Lissotriton vulgaris, assembly GCF_964263255.1. NCBI lineage: Eukaryota > Metazoa > Chordata > Amphibia > Caudata > Salamandridae > Lissotriton > Lissotriton vulgaris. The sequence goes on from NC_141694.1 coordinate 7,919,320, forward strand.
ACCAAAGAACAGCCTGGGAGACCGAACCCTGACACTCAAAGGTTGCACCGAGTCCTCAATGAGCAGTTTGGTTACCCAAGACAGAAGGGAACTTCTGGTTTCACTGTAACCGGAGACCAGTAGCAACTGCCTTTTTGGTGGACTTCGAGGGGACAACAACCTCTGTTTCCAAAGTGCCCGTCCGTGTTCGTGGACTGAGAACTAGCCCCCAGAAGACCCCCGTCAAACGGATCAGCATCCACAACATCTTCAGCATCCTGTATCTCTTGCATCAGGACCACTCCATTGATGTCTGACAAGGTTTGCCCCTAGAGCCTAGAAATGGACAGAAGACCGCAAGGTTTCTGTCCTGCTAAGCCTTATTGGCCCCCTTGACGTGCTCTGTGCTGGCGTTGGTTGCTCAAAGTGGGCCAGAGTAGCCAAACACAACTTTACAAAAGGTTTCAAAAATTGTCAAAGTAACCGTTAACCATGGTAGTCGTCAATGCTTGAGATTGAATGAAAAGCAATGATTTATTATTTACTTAAAATTCATATCTCCAAAACCTTCTGCTGATTTTTTTTCATTTGGCGTCTTAAAATTAATAAAAAATGAGATCTATTTTTCTAAATTGGTGTTGGATTTCTTTCCTTCTTATTCAATTGTTTTGGTGCTTATAAATGCTTTACACTTGTTCCTTTGTTAAAGCATGGCTGCTCGAAGCCACAGCTACCAGGGTTGAGCTAAGGCCTGGCTGGACCCAGGGAGGGTTCATGAGTTTATTACACAGAGAGGTCTCACACCAGCACCATATAATAAACCCCATTTCCCCACAACTAGTAAGTAAAATATTTTGGGATCAGTTCCAAGAGAAAATGCATTTAGCACAAAATCATAAAATTAATACCATGGAAAATTGTCAGATTTAGTCAATACTGTGCCCATAAGGACTTCTCTTATTCAAGAGCAGACGTACCTTCCAGGGCGCAGCAGTGCCGTGTCCAGCAGATCCGGCCTGTTGGTGGCTCCAATGACAAAGACATCAGTGGTTGAATGAAGGCCGTCCAGCTCAGCCAGAAGCTGCGACACGACCCTGTGTGAAGAAGAGGGAAGACCGGCTTGTTTAACGAGGGAAGTCACTTTCCCACCTCCTACTAACCTGGTAAAATAATGACATTGATTTAAATCAGCCTTCCCGCCCTAGGACACTCCAACATTAACACACCAATGTCTCTGTCCCATGCTAGTTGCACCTACCTCCACTGTGTCCCTTTAGGTGGGTAGAGAAGGAAGACAGGTAGAAAAATGTAGGCAGATACATAGGTGGTGTGGTGGAGGGTAGCCACGCACAGGCACTAGTGTGGGCACTTACAAAAGGTAGAGGACAGACATATATGAGTGCGATTATGGACAGGTACAGTTGAAGGGGAGTAGGGGTGGTGGACGGCAATCGAGCAGTGAAGTGAATATGGGCAAATATAGGCACAGGCAGGTGTGGCGGAGAGCAGTCAAGCATGAGTGCGTCTGTGGACACATACAGGCACAGAAGGTGTGGTTCTAGCAGCCACGTACAAGGGTGACTGTAGTACATACAGGAAACGGCGGGTGTGGCAAAGCGCAGCCATGCACTGTAGCGATTGTGGGCATACACAAGCACAGTAGGTGTGGTGAAGGCAGCCACGTACAGGTGGGGCTGTGACACAAACAGGAACAAGTGGATGTGGCGGAGGGCAGCCATGCATGGGAGAGACATTGGATACATACAGGTATCGGCAGGTAAGGTGAGGGCAGCCACATACAGGTGGGACTGTGGCACATACAGGCATTTAAGGGGAGGGCGGCCACGTATAGGTGGGACTGTGGCACATATAGGAATTAGCAGGTAGGGTAGGGGCGGCCACGTACAGATGGGACTGTGGCACAAACAGGAATTGGCAGGTAGGGTGAGGGCGGCCACGTACAGATGGGACTGTGGCACATACAGGCACAGGCATTTAAGGTGAGGGCGGCCACGTATAGGTGGGACTGTGGCACAGACAGGAATTGGCAGGTAGGGTGAGAGCGGCCACGTACAGATGGGACTGTGGCACAAACAGGAATTGGCAGGTAGGGTGAGGGCGGCCACATACAGATGGGACTGTGGCACATACAGGCACAGGCATTTAAGGTGAGGGCGGCCACATACAGGTGGGACTGTGGCACATAGAGGCACAGGCATTTAAGGCGAGGGCGGCCACGTACAGGTGGGACTGTGGCACCTACAGGAATTGGTAGGTAAGGTGAGGGCGGCCACATACAGGTGGGACTGTGGCACGCACAGGCAGGTAAGGTGAGGGCGGCCACGTACATGTGGGACTGTGGCACATACAGGAATTGGCAGGTAGGGTGAGGGCGGCGACGTACAGATGGGACTGTGGCACATACAGGCACAGGCAGGTAAGGTGAGGGCGGCCACGTACAGGTGGGACTGTGGCACATACGGGCATTGGTAGGTAAGGTGAGGGCGGCCACATACAGGTGGGATTGTGGCACATACAGGCATTGGTAGGTAAGGTGAGGGCGGCCACATACAGGTGGGATTGTGGCACATACAGGCATTGGTAGGTAAGGTGAGGGCGGTCACATACAGGTGGGACTGTGGCACATACAGGCACCGGCAGGTAAGGTGAGGGCAGCCACGTACATGTGGGACTGTGGCACATACAGGCACAGGCAGGTAAGGTGAGGGCGGCCACGTACAGGTGGGACTGTGGCACATACAGGCATTGGTAGGTAAGGTGAGGGCTGCCACGTACAGGTGGGACTGTGGCACATACAGGCACAGGCAGGTACGGTGAGGGCGGCCACATACAGGTGGGACTGTGGCACATACAGGCATTGGTAGGTAGGGTGAGGGCGGCCACGTACAGGTGGGACTGTGGCACATACAGGCACAGGCAGGTAGGGTGAGGGCGGCCACGTACAGGTGGGACTGTGGCGCATACAGGCATTGGTAGGTAAGGTGAGGGCGGCCACGTACAGGTGGGACTGTGGCACATACAGGCACAGGCAGGTAGGGTGAGGGCGGCCACGTACAGGTGGGACTGTGGCACATACATGCACAGCTAGGTAAGGTGAGGGCAGCCACGTACAGGTGGGACTGTGGCACATACAGGCATTGGTAGGTAAGGTGAGGGCGGCCACGTACAGGTGGGACTGTGCCACATACAGGCCCAGGCAGGTAAGGTGAGGGCGGCCACGTACAGGTGGGGCTGTGGCACATACAGGCATTGGTAGGTAAGGTGAGGGCGGCCACGTACAGGTGGGACTGTGGCATATACAGGCACAGGCAGGTAGGGTGAGGGCGGCCACGTACAGGTGGGACTGTGGCACATACAGGCATTGGTATGTAAGGTGAGGGCGGCCACATACAAGTGGGACTGTGGCACATACAGGCACAGGCAGGTAAGGTGAGGGCGGCCACGTACAGGTGGAACTGTGGCACATACAGGCACAGGCAGGTAAGGTGAGGGCGGCCACGTACAGGTGGGACTGTGGCACATACAGGCACAGGCAGGTAAGGTGAGGGCGGCCACGTACAGGTGGGACTGTGGCACATACAGGCATTGGTAGGTAAGGTGAGGGCGGCCACGTACAGGTGGGACTGTGGCACATACAGGCACAGGCAGGTAAGGTGAGGGCGGCCACGTACAGGTGGGACTGTGGCACATACAGGCACAGGCAGGTAGGGTGAGGGCGGCCACGTACAGGTGGGACTGTGGCACATACAGGCATTGGTAGGTAAGGTGAGGGCGGCCACGTACAGGTGGGACTGTGGCACATACAGGCACAGGCAGGTAGGGTGAGGGCGGCCACGTACAGGTGGGACTGTGGCACATACAGGCTAAGCATGAGCGGATTTTGAGGATTGGCAATCCGCGAATTTTGCGGATTTGCGGATTCGCAATCCGCAAAATCCGCGAATTCCCGCGAATTTGCTTTTTTTTGGTGTTCGCCCGTGTTTCTGCCAGTTCGCAAGGGTTTTTACAATTTCGCAATTTGCGAACTTACCTGTCGGGTCGCAAGTTTTGCGAACTTGTTGTTTCTACGTGTCCAGCCTGTTTGGGACACTCTTCTTCATCACTGCCACTCTCTGTCACCACTGCCACTCTCTGACTACTCATGCCACCCTCTGGCCCACCCATGCCACCCTCTGTTTCATCACCACACCCTCTGGTTGTCCAGTGTACATTATTTTCGGCAAAGCAAAGCACACCTTCCCTGCCTCAAGTGACCTGAATTAATTTGGGGCTGATTAATGTGTCACAGAATATTTTTTTAGCTGGCACCTGCTTCCTTAGTGCGCCCTGATTAGTGATCTTTTGCACTTGCTAAGTGCTTTCATTGTTGCAAAATTAGTTACAACACCTGCCCTGCCCCAACTGACAATAATGAATTAGGGGCTGATTAATGGATTTTAACTTCCAGCCTGGCTCCTGCTTGTCTCCCTTAGCTGTAATTCAGGACCTTTGTGGCATATGTGTAACTATTCTGAGGTTCAGAGCAGGGTCACATAATAGTTTCAACTGGCAACTGAACTCTGGAGGGGCCCCTCAGGAAGCACTACAGGAAATGGCTACTAATGATGAGCCTGAACTTTTGAACCTGGTAAGTAGTTACTTTCAGTTTTGCTAAAATCGTATTTCTGCAATTTTGCACTTATTCGCGGGGCGCGAACTCACGCGAACAGTGCGAGCAGTGCGAGCAAAATCCGCTGCTCGCGGATTTTGCGGGAGATTCGCAAATCTCGCGGATTGCGAATTTCCCGAAAATCCGCAAAATCCGCGAGCGGAACGGATTTTCCGCCCATGCTTAATACAGGCACAGGCAGGTAGGGTGAGGGTGGCCACGTACAGGTGGGACTGTGGCACATACATGCACAGCTAGGTAAGGTGAGGGCAGCCACGTACAGGTGGGACTGTGGCACATACATGCACAGATAGATAAGGTGAGGGCGGCCACATACAGGTGGGACTGTGGCACATACAGGCATTGGTAGGTAAGGTGAGGGCGGCCACGTACAGGTGGGACTGTGGCACATACAGGCATTGGCAGGTAAGGTGAGGGTGGCCACGTACAGGTGGGACTGTGGCACATACAGGCATTGGTAGGTAAGGTGAGGGCGGCCACGTACAGGTGGGACTGTGGCACATACAGGCACAGGCAGGTAAGGTGAGGGCGGCCACATACAGGTGGGACTGTGGCACATACAGGCATTGGTAGGTAAGGTGAGGGCGGCCACGTACAGGTGGGACTGTGGCACATACAGGCACAGGCAGGTAGGGTGAGGGCGGCCACGTACAGGTGGGACTGTGGCACATACAGGCATTGGTAGGTAAGGTGAGGGCGGCCACGTACAGGTGGGACTGTGGCACATACAGGCACAGGCAGGTAGGGTGAGGGCGGCCACGTACAGGTGGGACTGTGGCACATACATGCACAGCTAGGTAAGGTGAGGGCAGCCACGTACAGGTGGGACTGTGGCACATACATGCACAGCTAGGTAAGGTGAGGGCGGCCACATACAGGTGGGACTGTGGCACATACAGGCACAGGCAGGTAAGGTGAGGGCGGCCACATAATGGTGGGACTGTGGCACATACAGGCATTGGTTGGTAAGGTGAGGGCGGCCACGTACAGGTGGGACTGTGGCACATACAGGCACAGGCAGGTAGGGTGAGGGCGGCCACGTACAGGTGGGACTGTGGCACATACTAGCATTGGTAGGTAAGGTGAGGGCGGCCACGTACAGGTGGGACTGTGGCACATACAGGCACAGGCAGGTAGGGTGAGGGCGGCCAAGTACAGGTGGGACTGTGGCACATACATGCACAGCTAGGTAAGGTGAGGGCAGCTACGTACAGGTGGGACTGTGGCACATACAGGCACAGGCAGGTAGGGTGAGGGCGGCCAAGTACAGGTGGGACTGTGGCACATACAGGCATTGGTATGTAAGGTGAGGGCGGCCACATACAGGTGGGACTGTGGCACATACAGGCACAGGCAGGTAAGGTGAGGGTGGCCACGTACAGGTGGGACTGTGGCACAGACAGGCATTGGTAGGTAAGGTGAGGGCGGCCACGTACAGGTGGGACTGTGGCACATACAGGCATTGGTAGGTAAGGTGAGGGCGGCCACGTACAGGTGGGACTGTGGCACATACAGGCATTGGTAGGTAAGGTGAGGGCGGCCACATACAGGTGGGACTGTGGCACATACAGGCATTGGTAGGTAAGGTGAGGGCGGCCACGTACAGGTGGGACTGTGGCACATACAGGCACAGGCAGGTAGGGTGAGGGCGGCCACGTACAGGTGGGACTGTGGCACATACAGGCATTGGTAGGTAAGGTGAGGGCGGCCACGTACAGGTGGGACTGTGGCACATACAGGCACAGGCAGGTAGGGTGAGGGCGGCCAAGTACAGGTGGGACTGTGGCACAAACATGCACAGCTAGGTAAGGTGAGGGCAGCCACGTACAGGTGGGACTGTGGCACATACAGGCATAGCTAGGTAAGGCGAGGGCGGCCAAGTACAGGTGGGACTGTGGCACATACAGGCATTGGTATGTAAGGTGAGGGCGGCCACATACAGGTGGGACTGTGGCACATACAGGCACAGGCAGGTAAGGTGAGGGCGGCCACGTACAGGTGGGACTGTGGCACATACAGGCACAGGCAGGTAAGGTGAGGGCGGCCACGTACAGGTGGGACTGTGGCACATACAGGCATTGGTAGGTGAGGGCGGCCACGTACAGGTGGGACTGTGGCACATACAGGCACAGGCAGGTACGGTGAGGACGGCCACGTACAGGTGGGACTGTGGCACATACAGGCACAGGCAGGTAGGGTGAGGGCGGCCACGTACAGGTGGGACTGTGGCACATACAGGCATTGGTATGCAAGGTGAGGGCGGCCACATACAGGTGGGACTGTGGCACATACAGGCACAGGCAGGTAAGGTGAGGGCGGCCACATACAGGTGGGACTGTGGCACATACAGGCACAGGCAGGTAAGGTGAGGGCGGCCACGTACAGGTGGGACTGTGGCACATACAGGCACAGGCAGGTAAGGTGAGGGCGGCCACATACAGGTGGGACTGTGGCACATACAGGCATTGGTAGGTAAGGTGAGGGCGGCCACGTACAGGTGGGACTGTGGCACATACAGGCACAGGCAGGTAGGGTGAGGGCGGCCACGTACAGGTGGGACTGTGGCACATACAGGCATTGGTAGGTAAGGTGAGGGCGGCCACGTGCAGGTGGGACTGTGGCAAACACAGTAACAGGCGAGTGAGGTGAAGAGCAGCCACTTGTAGGAGAGGCAGGTAAGGTGAGGGCAGCCATGTACAGAAGTGGCTGTGGCACATACAGGAACAGATGGTGGAGAGCAGCCACGCAAGGCAGAGACAGTACACAGATACAGGCACAAGGAGGTGTAGTGGAGGGCACCACTGGTGTGACTGTGGGCACAGAAAAGCAAACTGAATTGGTTTCAACTGCTTTTAACCACACAATCCTCAATGCCACCACTGACAGATTGTTAGTTTTATTTGTTGCGAAAGGGAGAATTCCATGATGCTGGAATATTTCACAAAACTGTCTGACAAACAAGAGTGAGTTACCAAAGAAAAGGCGCGAGGCTTGGGGGTCCTGCGGCCGCTTACTTCCAGTACCAACAGATGGGATCCCGGACGGAGGATCTATAAGCACATCGTGGTAGTCCAAAAGAGGTCCTTCTTTGACCTTACTGTGGTCTCCCACTCTACCCGCCCTGTAGCGTGATGCCCTATGGCTGGAAAGCCTCCTTGGCACTGGTGTAGCTTACATCCCTGTCTGAGAGTCCGTCTGTTTTATTTTCTGGAAGAAGGCATTGGCGTCAGAACCAACTAAATTTGTTTAATAAACAGGAGAGTTCACGTATTCTACTGCACATTACTTCTGAAGCCAACAATAGTGCAAGAAAGCGATGTCTGACACGTGCCGCCTTCCGAAATCGTCTCAGGCATCGAGTTCTGATAGATGCAGGGATATGATGAAACTTTGATTTCTACTGTATGTAGACGGTATTTCTACTGCACGAACCTAGCCAAACGGCTTCAGAGCGTCTATTTGGAGAAATTCGTTTACTTCAGTCTTATAATCTCTCATTCATATCCCATGTATACATTTTGGGGCAGCCGTGTGGAACACGACTGCCATAAAGCTGAAAATGAACTGCAATGTGTCAGGGTCTCCGTATTTCTTTTCCATTGGCAGTACAGTTAAGGCCACGCAATGCAGCCCTAACCCAACGTAAGATGGCGGCAATCTTTGAAGGTTCCCACCAAAATCAGTGAGCTTCACAAAACCAAACAACCTACTGACTAGAAAGGCATGTTGGCCAAATTAATTAGAGGCACACACTTCTTTCTCCATCTCGACAAAACCCAGTCATAATACGATTCTGGTCTGTGGAATCGGGATGCAATAAAAAAAAAAATGAAACGTTCCGTAAAAAATATTTTCCCCTGCGTTTGCAAAGGGTAAGGGGTTCCCCGGGGACCCCTTCCCTTTTGTGACCCTATTACTACCCTCTTGAAGAGAGTGGTAATTTCTGAGTGATTGGCGCCCGCAATTGCGGACACAAAACATTCTTACATAGAGTTGCACTCGCTATTAGGAAGGGAACGTCCCTTCCTAATAGCGACTCGCAAAACCCTATTTTACGAGTCGCAAAAATTTGCAACTCGCAAAATAGGGTTTGTACATTCCCCATGCTGTTTGTGCATGTGCAAACAAGTTTGCAAACCCGTTTGCACATGCAAAAATGGTGGTACACCTGCCCCTGAGCTCTCCTGCCTGAGAAATAGAGAGATGTACATTCGAAAGGTGGCCGCACAACAACTCTGTGTAAAAAATTAAATATAGACAAAATGACTAAGCCATTCACAATGGTCAAAGACTCCCACTATTTCAAACACTGGAGGTGAGATATAAATCAGACATATCACCATTCCACCGCACACAGGCAGACCACATCTCCTCACCTGTCCATGACACCTCCAGAGTCTCCACTGCGGCCTCGGTTTGGAGCCAATGAGTCCAGCTCATCAAAGAAAATAATACAGGGAGCGGCCTGCCGAGCTCTGGCGAAAACTAAAAGAGAGAGCAAGTTAGAAACAAGGTTTACACACAAACACCACTCGGGTGGCAAAGACAGGCCCCTCAGTGGGGATGTAATAAGCTAAATCCCAGGTACAGACAGGACCCTCAGTCAGGATGTAATAAGTAAAACCCAGGTCAGGATAGGACCCTCAGTCAGGATGTAATAAGTAAAACCCAGGTTCAGATAGGACCCTCAGTCAGGATGTAATAAGTAAAACCCAGGTCCAGATAGGACCCTCAGTCAGGATGTAATAAGTAAAACCCAGGTCCAGATAGGACCCTCAGTCAGGATGTAATAAGTAAAACCCAGGTCCAGATAGGACCCTCAGTCAGGATGTAATAACTAAAACCCAGGTTCAGATACAACCCTCAGTGAGGATGTAATAAGTTAAAAACCAAGTACAAACAGAGGGCCTCTTCGCTAAATTGAGCTTCTACAGTTTCGAGCCACAGTCGGGAGTACCTAATGTGTCCTTGTGAATGAAGTGCACACAAGTCCCAAGACACATGGAAACGTCCCCGCTAGGGGGGTGAGAGTGGTGCAAGTGATCCACTGTCTTTTCAAGGTCAGCCTTCTATGAAAAGTAATGCTGGGCTATTTTTAGGTCTCCCTGACAGACCGCTTTAGCTGCCGGTTGTCCTAAGACCTACTGTGTACAATACCAGTACTAAGGGAGAACTTTGGGTAATCCCACTGCACAGCCCTCGTTGATTTTCTTGTCAATCTCATTTGTTTGCAGCTTATTCAATGTCCTCCCTTCTTGTGTTTGTTCTTGTTCCGGAGCACAGTGGTTTCTGATGGATGATGGGCTAATGGGAATCTCGTCCTAGTCCATATATGGTGGTAACTTTAAAATAAGCAGCAATGAGTGTGGGGTTCATGGAGTGGACGCGATAAAGCAAGAGACACTAATGCGCTCCAACAAAAGGCCATTGAAATGAGTTTTAGCATCTTGAGAGATCTTCAAGCGACACTTACCATCACGAACATTCTCTTCACTCTGTCCAACGTACATGTTTATCAGCTCTGGACCTTTCACACTGCAAATGGGGACAGAGAAAGAAAATGTTTAATATTACTAGCCGCATGCAGCATAAATTAGACAAGAAAACAGACAAGGGTGCTGAAGTTCTCAAAAACACTGAAAAGGCCTGAAATTCCATACGTACACGGCTAACAACCATCTTATCTCTTAAGTCCTGATGATGATCCACCATCTTCTAGAGGTATCGAATCGTTCTCAACTACCACTACGGACCCTAGATAGATATTATATATAAATGGGCCGTGTAGTTCTTGCTTTTAAGACACAACTTTGAACACTGCATTTGTTCACGTGTATCACTTCCATGAGAGCATCAAGCACATCACTACACATCCACTGCGCCTCAGAAAGTAAACATTTTTTTAAATAAAAGTTCTCTATATATGAATTATTATAACTAATGATTAAAATAATCATTTGCTTCACTTGTATTGATTGTACTGTTTTCAACCGTGGCACTACATTTTAAAGCACCCTATTTCAGACATCAGATTTCACTTTTCATTCTCGTTTGTGACAAAGAATTTGAGTTTTCACAGACCAGGACTTGAGTGGCGGCTGCACATCAAGTTTGCGGAGTCTGTATTGAGTACTAAGTATGGGGCACTACAGCAGCTCACAAGTCTGGCACAAAGGGGTTAGCCTTAGGTATTTGGGTACACACTCTCTATCACAGCTCAGAGTGGAGATTGTTACGAATGAGCGGAGTGGTGCACTTCTCTGCTTCATGGCCGGACTGAGACTGATTCATTTCGCTTCACCTAAGGTGTGGACAGTCAGTCACACCGGGGGCTGGTTCGCTGCAGCCAATCACAGACATGGGCTCAGCCTTCCCTCTTATCAAGCACTTTTTTTGTTTCCCAGGGAGCTGGGCTGGCCTCTATCGGTTAAACTAGTGCCTCACTTACACTGCTCAGAAGAACCCCCTCAACTCCACCCTGCGTCTGTCCAGCTGCCCTCAGACACGTGTATGTCAGCATTGAGTGAGAGACATTTGGAGCAAAGAAGCCACGGTGGACAGACAGGAGGACTTACAGAACAGGTAGCAGAGTCCTGTTACTGTGATTGTCCTGATAAGGAAAACTCCACTACCACTAACCTTTCGGTGAATCGACTTCAGAGGCTCAGGATAACACTGAAACACACAGTGTGTCAGCCGAGGGGGTCTGCCATGTGACCATCCGCTCCCCCTCTCAATCAAAGTCACAAGGAGATTGGCCATGTCGTAGGCCCTGCTCCATCCATTGCATCATGCCTGTACACGATGGACCATTAAATAAGAGTGCCAGAGGCAGCATGAGCGGCAACTAGTGCTGGCCACAGAGGAGTGGGACTGCAGGACCGGAGTGTAAATGTGTCAGTGGGGTGCATGTTCCGCCCAAGAGCTGAGAAGAGCAGGGGATGGATCCAGTGGTGAAACAATTTAGAGCCTCATGTCCTTGATGCTATAATGTGCTGCTGAGGCATTCTACTTTGCACTTTACTTCGCTGTTTTTAACCTGATTGTTTTATGTGACCTATTTTAAAAAACGACTTGTATTTTACACTCACTTCGTAATCAGGCTTGCTGCACTCGTCATCCTTTCGCCAGCGCCCCGTTCCACCACGGGTTTTCCCGCATGTTGTGGAGGGCGCCGGCACAGATTGTTGGTCTCTCGCTGATTGGAGACCCAGGGTCACACGCTAGCCTCTCCTCCAGGCACCGCCCTATTTAGTCCTCATGACTTCTTCCGCGCTCAGCGGACGCGCGTATCCGGTGCGTGCTGAATTCACGCCTAAGTCCATCTCGTCTGCGCTGAGACCGCGCCTGGGGCCTGGGAGTCTGGGCTAGCCTTTACTGGTTTGCAAGTAGGTTTCTGTTTTTCTAAACAGTTGTTGCTGGCGTTGAAGCCTTTAGCCAAGCCCTGTGATTATACTACTGCCCCTGAGGCTTTCTCAAGTAGGTTGGGTTGTGGATGTTTGAGTAGTGTCTCCGGAAACGGTAATCTCCGGAAGACTCAGCCGTGCATTGGTGCCTCTAAGTGTGCGCTCAACCTTACGACTAAAAAGGGGTTTTTATCAATGCTCGGTCCTTAATAAAAAACAACATTGCTTTTAGAGACTAACGGTGACATGCATCAACAAAACCATCAATCAATCAATGACACTTGTAAAGCGCGCTACATACCCGTAGGGTCTCAAGGCGCTGGGGGGGGGGGGGGGGTGCCGCTACTGCTCGAACAGCCAGGTCTTCAGCTTCTTCCTGAAGGAGAGGTGGTCTTGGGTCAGGCGCAGGTCGGTCGGGAGGGAGTTCCAGGTCTTGGCAGCCAGGTAGGAGAAGGACCTTCCTCCTGTAGTCGCTCTTCGGATGCGGGGGACGGCGGCGAGGGCGTGGTTGGCTGAACGGAGGTGGCGTTTGGGAGCGTAGAAGTTGACTCGGCTGTTGAGGTAGCTCGGGCCTTGGTCGTGTAGGGCTTTGTGTGCGTGGGTGAGGAGGCGGAAGGTGATTCTTTTGTTGACGGGGAGCCAGTGAAGGTCTCTCAGATGTCCGGAGATGTGACTGGTTCGTGGGATGTCGAGGAGGAGTCTGGCTGAGGCGTTCTGGATCCGCTGGAGTCTCTTCTGGAGCTTGGCGGTGGTCCCGGCGTAGAGGGCGTTGCCGTAGTCCAGTCGGCTGGTGACGAGGGCCTGGGTGACGATCTTCCTGGTCTCGGTGGGGATCCACCAGAAGATCTTCCGTAGCATGCGTAGGATGTTGAAGCACGCCGAGGAGACGTTGTTGACTTGCCTGGTCATGGAGAGGGAGGAGTCCAGGATGAAGCCCAGGTTGCGTGCATGGTCTGTCGGTTTGGGTGCGGTGCCCAGGGCGGGAGGCCACCAGGAGTCGTCCCAGGCGGAGGGTGAGGGGCCCAGGATGAGGACCTCCGTCTTGTTCGAGTTTAGTTTCAGGCGGCTGGTCGTCATCCACTCGGCTACCTCTTTCATCCCTTCGTGCAGGTTGGCTCTGGCGGCGGTGGGGTCGTTGGTCAGGGAGAGGATCAGCTGGGTGTCGTCGGCGTAGGAGATTATGCTGAGGTTGTGTTTGCGTACGATGGCCGCGAGGGGGCTCATGTAGACGTTGAAGAGGGTGGGGCTCAGAGATGATCCTTGAGGGACGCCGCAGATGATTTCGGAGGCCTCTGACTTGTACGGTGGTAGGCGGACTCTCTGTGTTCTTCCGTCGAGGAAGGAGATGATCCATTCCAGCGCCTTGTCCTGGATTCCGATGTTGCTGAGGCGCCGTACTAGGGTGCGGTGGCAGACCGTGTCGAATGCCGCGGAGAGGTCTAGGAGGATGAGGGCCGCTGTTTCTCCATTGTCCATCAGGGTTCGGATGTCATCGGTGGCGGCGATGAGGGCGGTTTCGGTGCTGTGATTGGCTCGGAAGCCGGACTGTGAGGGGTCGAGGGATCCGTTCGTCTCGAGGAAGGCGGCCATCTGCTTGTTGACGGTCTTCTCGATGACTTTGGCTGGAAACGGGAGGAGTGAGATGGGGCGGTAGTTCTTGAGGTCGGTGGGGTCCGCTGTTGGTTTCTTGAGTAGAGCGCTGAGTTCGGCGTGTTTCCAGCTCTCAGGGAAGATGGTGGTGTCGAAGGATGTGTTGATGATGTCTCGCAGGTGGGGTGCGATGACAGCGTCGGCCTTGTTGAAGACGTGGTGAGGGTAGGGGTCGGTCGGTGATCCGGAGTGGATGGAGTTCATCGTGCGGATGGTGTCTTCGGTGCTGATCGGGGTCCAGGCGTGGAGGGTGGTGGTGGGTGGTTGTTCGGTCATGGTGTGCGTTGGTTGGTTGTTGAAGCTGTTATGTATGTCCGCGATCTTGTTGTGGAAGTATGAAGCCAGGGAGTTGCAGAGGTCTTGCGATGGGGTGATGTCGTTGTTTCCTGCGCTGGGGTTGGAAAGCTCTTTCACGATGTTGAAGAGTTCCTTGCAGTTGTGTGCGTTGTTGTCCAACCTGTCCTTGAATGCTGTTTTCTTGGCGGCGCGGATCAGCTGGTGGTGTTTCCGGGTGGCCAGCTTGAAGGAGGTCCTGTTGTCCGGTGTCGGTTCCCTTCTCCAGACTTTCTCGAGGGCTCGGCAGTTCTTCTTGGAGCTCTTGAGTTCGTCGGTGAACCATGGAGCCTTCTTGCTGCCGGGTCTGCTAGGCGGGGTCCTCAGAGGGGCGAGTTCGTCCGCGCTGTTGCTGATCCACTTTGTGAGGTTGTCGGCGGCCTGGCTGGGGTCCGCTGAGCTGGCGGGAGGGTGCTGGCTCAGGGAGGTGGCGAGCTGGTCTGCTGTGATCTTGTTCCAGCTTCTGCGGGCGGCCTGTTGTTGGTGGTGGTGGGTCGTCGTTCTCTTGAAGGTGAAGTGGACGCAGCTGTGGTCCGTCCATTGAAGCTCTGTGGCGTGGCTGAAGTCGATGTCTGTGCTGGAGGAGAAGACTGCGTCGAGTGTGTGTCCGGCGAGGTGGGTGGGGGTGGACACCAGTTGCTTCAGTCCCAGGTTGGCGAGGTTGTCGAGCAGGGTGCTGGTGTTGTGGTCGTTGTTGTTCTCCAGATGGAAGTTGAGGTCTCCCAGGAGGATGTAGTCGGCGGAGGGGAGGGCATGCGGGCTGACGAAGTCGGCGATGTCCTCGGTGAATTGTGTGCGTGGTCCAGGGGGTCGGTAGATCAGGGTGCCTCTGAGGGTGGTGTTCGGGTTGGTGTGGATCTGGAAATGCAGGTGTTCGGCGCTGGTCAGGGTGTTGTCGGTGCTGGTCGTGAGACGGATGGTGTTCCTGTGGATGATGGCGATGCCTCCTCCCATCTGGTTGGCGTTTCGGTCCCTCCGAACGATCTTGTAGCCCTCTGGGATAGCGATGGCGATGTCGGGAGCTGAAGAGGCGTTCATCCAGTTCTCCGTGAGGAAGGCAACGTCAGGAGCTGTGGCGTCTAGAAGGTTCCAGAGTTCGATGGCGTGTCTGTGGACGGAGCGGGTGTTGAGCAGGATGCACTTGAGGTGGGTGCTGCTGGTGTTCGACTTGGCGGGTGCTGGTGCAAGGCTGGTCCGGATGCAGGAGAACTTGCAGGCGTGGCAGCTGAAAGGTCCGTGGGTGCGTCGTGGTGTGGCTTGGTGGCATTCTGGGAGTCGGCCGGTGTTGAGTGCGGTGAGGGTGGCGGCGGAGTACGTCAGGCGGGTTGGTCGGGCTCTTCGGGGGCCAGGGGTCCTGGCACTGGGCGCGGTCCAGGCGCGGACGGGCGTAGACGGGCTTACCTTTGGCGCGCCTTCGGCGCACAAACGGCGCACCCGCTGCGCGTGACCGCTGCGCGTGACCGCTGCGCGTTCGCACGGTCGCCATTTAAGGCGAAGTGCGCGGGTGGGCGGAGCAGCTGGGAGGCGGGAGCGGGGAGGGAACAGAAGAGAAAGGGGCGGGGCTAATGGCGTTGGCGGGAAGCGGGAGCGGGGAGGGAGAGCGGAGGGCGGCGAGGTAGGCGGGCAAACAGGAAGGAGACAGGCACAATGCACAATGGGGGTCAGCACACTAAGAGGAAACGGCACAGAAAAATACAGGCAAAAATACAGGTCAAAAACGGGGGAAAACAGTTAAGCTGACGATCTGACGGCACACAAAGAAACAAGCACAAATGTCGGGCAAAATTCAGGTCAAAACGGGGGAAACAGAAAGCTGACGATCTGACGGCACACAAAGAAACAAGCACAAATGTTGGGCAAAAACGGGTCAAAACCAACGGGGATCGCTCAAGGCGGCAGCGAGGCCGGCGCTGAGGCAGAGGCAGGCACTGGGGGCACACGCAGCAGCTGGTGGCCGTGCGGCGCGGGGGTGTCCCACAAGTGGGTCACACTCACCTGCGTCGCACGGTCGCCATTTAAGGCCAAGTGCGCGGGTGGGCGGAGCAGCTGGGAGGCGGGAGCGGGGAGGGAACAGAAGAGAAAGGGGCGGGGCTAATGGCGGTGGCGGGAAGCGGGAGCAAAAACGTTTTGTGATTCCTTATTAGCGATTTTTAAGGAATCCCAAATAAGGATTCGCAAAACGGGATGCATCAATTTATTCACATAATTTTTGCGATTCGGTAAAAATAGCAATTTTATGCGAATTCTAATTTGCGATTTCGCAATTCCCATTGATTCCTATGGGCCAAAAGGCCCATAGGAATCAATGGGAAGGCATTGACATTTTGCGAATTGCAATTAGCGATTCGCAAAATATTAATGCATTCCATGGGTGCTGGGGGGGTCCAAAGGACCCCCTCCTGCACCCCTGAAATATATTTTAAAGTGCATGTTTCACACACACATGTCCTAAGGACATGTGTGTCTGTAACATGACAGTGTTTAAAATGCTAATTTGAGCATTTTAATTATTTTTCGCAAATTACCACGAGGTTCACCCTCGTGGTAATTTGCAACCCCTAATTGCGAATTCGCAATTTTAAAGGTTTCTTGCATTGCATTTAAGGAATCTCAAAATGCGATTCCTTAAATGCAATCGCAATTTGAGAATTCGCAAATATTTGCGAATTCTTAAATTGCGAGGGCCTTGAACTTTCATGCATTCCAAAAGAGGATTTTGCGATCGCAAACGGACGATTTTTGCGATTCGCACCGTTTGCGATCGCAAAATCCTTTGATGCATGTACCCGTTTGTCTCTGATAGGAAACCTACGTGGGTGTTCATTACCGAGACCTGGGCCTTCAATGCCTCGGAACCTGATTTAATAGATGCTATTCCCACTGGGTATGCCCTGGCCAGGATGTACAGAATTGGTCGTCGACGAGGTAGAATAGGAATTCTTTACAAGGATTCCCTTATATGTCTTACTGACTTTCTTTCCACTCCCTCTGACCCTTTTCAGGCCTTGTACTTTTCCATCAACTCCACTCCCTCTGTCTCTTTCTCTGGCCTCCTGTTTTACAGACAGCCAGGCCCTAGATCTTCTTTTAGTCAGGATCTGAGTAAGTTGCTAGAGCCATTTATTGAGAGACCCAATATTACTCTCCTGGGTGACTTTAATTTCCATTTGGAAAATACGGGATCTAGAGACACCCAGATTCTCCTAGATACCCTGGATTCCTGTGGTTGGACTCAGTTGGTGGTTGGTCCTACTCATCTGGCTGGGCATACACTCGACGGAGTCTTTTCCAATGACCCCAGGTTGAAGGTGGGCCCTCTGGTTCCCTTAGCTTGGTCCGACCATGCGGCCGTCCCGCTAGAGCTGTCATTTCAGGATGCACTCCCTTCTCTTCCGGACGCCAAGAAGTGGGAACTTAGAAGGAACCTTAAAGCCATTGATAATGTGGTTCTCTCTCCTTTTTTTGAATGAATTGACACCGGCTGAACTGCAGGATACCAATTCTGCTGCCCTTGAACTCGCAAGTACTATCTCAGGGGTTTTGGATATCGTGGCCCCTTCAAATTGCATTACTCTGCGAGAAAGAGTCCGTCGGCCCCTTGGTTTTCGGACAGTCTTAGGCTGTTGAGACAAGGGTGTCGTAAACAGGAGAGGCTCTGGAGGGCTCAGCTGGATCCCTTAGAGAGGGAACAACATAAACTCTGTCTAATGGATTACAAACTAGCCATTTTGGAGGAAAAGATGGCCTATTTCTCCAAGATCACTGCTTCTCTTAACTCCCCAGAGATCTTTTTAAAATCATAGACTCCTTATCCTCTCCCCAGGTAGTTGACCCAATAGCGGATTCTCAGGAGTTGTGCGACAATATCTCGGCTTTTTTCCACTCAAAGATCGCTGATATCTACAGCTCTCTTGAATCCCTGAATCTTGGTATGCCCTCTCCCATTAACTTCGCTCCCTCTAGAGATCGGAGCTTGTCTGGTGGACACCCCCCTTCTTACTCCTGAACTGATGACACAGCTCCTGGATAACACCAAATCGGGCTCCCCCTTAGATCCTTGCCCGATTAAAGTCCTGAAGGCCTGTCGGGATGTGCTGATCCCCCCCCCCCCCCCCTCATGAATGTCATGAATCGTGCGATCTCGGAGGGAGATAGCGGTTGTTAAACCCCTTCTTAAGAAGTCCACTTTAGATCCAGGGGTTTTGAAAAACTTCCGCCCCATTTCACTTCTTCCTGCACCTGCAAAGATGCTGGAATCTCATCTTAATCGGCACCATAGCTCCTTCCTAGGGGACTCGGTCCTTCTGGACTTTTCCCAGCATGGCTTTAGGAGATCTCATAGCACTGAGACTGCCCTTACGGCTGTTAATAACATCCGCTGCCAGGTTGATAAGGGCCATACCACCCTCCTGGTCCTGCTGGACCTGACGGCGGCGTTTGACGCTTTGTCTCCATCCATTCTCGTCACCCGCCTCAGGGACAAGGGTTCGGAGGTCCTGCACTGAGCCTCTTGTCTTTCTTTCTAAATGACAGGGAACAGAGAGTGAACTGGACCAGTTTCTTTCTGCCCCTAAACCTGTGCATTGTGGGGTCCCCCAGGGCTCTTCATTGAACCCTACATTATTTAACATCTATGTGACCCCACTTGCCAGGTTAGTTAGATCTTTTGGGCTGGAAGTACTCTCGTACGCTGATGACACCCAAATAATGGTCTCCCTCACGCAGCCCTTGAAGGACTCTGCCTTGAACTTCAGGAACTGTATGGAGGCCGTGTCTCAGTGGATGGTACAGAACTTCCTGAAACTAAACGGGGAGAAAACAGAGGTGCTGATCTTCGGGGGCAGCCAGGATATCTGGTCTAAAGATTGGTGGCCTGCCTCTCTTGGAGACTGCCCTCTTCCCGATCAGTTTGCTAAAAACTTAGGAGTTCTGGTGGACACTGCTCTCTCCTTTGACCACCAGGTCAGTAGGACTGTCTCCACCTGTTGTGGTATCATCAGGGTCCTCAGAAAGATTGCCCATTATCTCTCTCCTGATGCCCGCAAGCTGGCCACTGTGGCATTAGTCTCCTCAAGACTGGACTACTGTAATGCTCTTTATGTGGGCATAAATAAGAGCCTTATCCATCGCCTCGAGATGGTCCAGAATGCGGCGGCAAAGATGGTTTTAAACCTTCCTAGACTTGCCTCGGCCACGGCAGCCCGGAGAAGTCTACATTGGCTTCCCATCTAGTCCAGGATCTCTTTTAAGATTCTTTGTCTTGCCTATGGGGCCCTCCACGGCACGGGTGTTGTGGGTCTTAAGTCACTTATCCATCTCTACTCTCCTAGTCGACCCCTTCGCTTCTCTAATAAAAATCTTCTTGAGGTTCCCTGGTTAGTAAGAGCAAAATGGGGAGGCAGAGCATTTTCCTCGGTTGTACCCAGGCTATGGTACTCTCTTCCCTTCGAACTCCTGGGGCAACCGTTGATTGCTCTGTTTCACAAAGCACTGAAAACCTGGCTTTTTTCTGAAGCGTATTTGTAGAGTACTTCATCGGTGACTACATATTATTGGACCTGCTTAGGCGCCTTGATGCCCTTGGGCAAAGTTGAGAGATAGAAGATTCACTTCATTTATTCATTCATTCATTCATGTCCATCTGTCGGTCTATGGTTGTGTGCACATTTATGTGTGTGTCTGTTTGACACGGAGTTCCTCCATGATAAAGTGTTGCTCCATGAAGCTATACCTGCTGTCACGGACCACCAGATATATATGCTGCCGCCTATCAGAAGGGGTTTATCTCTGGCCCAACCGAGACCACTCATGGCATAACTGTGCCAGTGGTAAGTTATGGTCACCATTGACTACTTTGGGCATTCATAATCTAGTTGCGGTTCACTGGAAGCCATCACTGAAGTAGTAAGAGCTCAAATGCTCTACTGTTGTGAGCATCCATGGCCTATGATTCTAATACTTCCTGTGACGAATCAGGCTTTTTGCAGGTTTCACCTATACACTTTACCCCCGTTTTGACTATTAGGAACTGGTGCAGTGGCTCTGAAATGCCCGAGTCCTGCTATCAAGACTCCGTGCCTGTACAGTGATCCTTAAAAACATACATTGGTGACAAATCGCACAGCCTAACTTACTTTCAAGTCTCTAATATATGGTACCGCGAGTACCCAGGGCCTGTACGTTCGTGTCCGCTCAGACACTGCTGAGTTGTGCCACCCTGAGAATGGCAAAGTAAAACATGGCTCCCAGCCTGCCACTGCCGACTGGTAGCTCAGTTTTAACTGCTGAGTCAACTTTGCCATCTATGGTGCCGGCAAAGCCCAATCCTCTCTTTTTAGGTCAAGCCTGGGCAGAACATGCAATGCTCTGCGAGACATGCAGTAATCTAGACTGTGGCTTGAGGCCTCCCCCATCTTTTCCATTCATTCCTGTTCATGCCCTTCATAAATACTTGCTTTGGTTGGTCAGCATGCTTAATTAGTCCTGCCTTTTTGTGTTTCAAACCCTCCCAGGAGATTAGCCCATGTTGCACGTGGCTTCACTTTTTTTTCTATAGGTTCCGTTATGCTCACTATTTTTTTCTTGGTTGCCTCAGCTACTATATCAGCATAGAGCCCGCTACACAAACGCTGTGCTTCATGTTTCAGCTGGCATTTGCTCGCTGGTTTAATTATTGTTTTAGTTTGGAGGCCGTACGCTTTTAACGACGTGTCAAATTTAATTTTCACTATTGCATCATCATCAGGTAGGAGGCCCATGTTTGACATGCTAGCCTGTGCCTGCATGCCCGCCTCCCAGGTGCCAGATCCAAAACCGGCTGCACCTGGTGGAGGGGGAGGTCGCCGGTCCATTCCTGGAGAAAGCACTGCCGGCTTCATCTTGCTACTTCTGGAGAGTCGAGTGCACAGGTGGAGAAACCAGGTTATGTGATGAGAGTCAACAGTACCAGAGGCCCTTGGACAAAAGTATGAAGTAGCCGAAAACACCACAAACACTGGCAGTAACCACTGTCTGCTGCAAAAGACATCGCATGCTGTCACCCTCAGAAGTTGTGATGGGCTCTCGTGCATGAGTGCTAACACTCTGCTCCTGACTTCACTCTCTGACAAGGAACAGTTACCAAGAATCCACGCTTCACTTTCTATGCGTAAAACGAGAGCAATCATTCCTTGCGTCACTGCTTCACTTACGCCACTTACGCCAGGCGCCCACAGGTCAGCGCAACCAGGCAGAGAAATGAAGGATGTTTTATAGTCCGGCTGATGGCCACATGCAGAAGGCTCGCTGGAAGCCCCACGTACACTGAGGGAGGTCTTGTATTCTGCTTAAAACTGATAAAAGCAGAGATGTCCAGCTCACCTGAGGAACGTCATGGCACACTCGGTGGCCACGGCTTTGGCCAGCAGCGTCTTGCCTGTCCCAGGAGGTCCATAGAGCAGGAGCCCAGAGCGCCGAAGTCCTAGAGACAGAAGCTCAGGGTGCTCCAAAGGCAGCTGAACAGTGTCCAGGATTTCACGTTTGACATCCTGCAGCCCCCCAACATCCTGCCACTGTACAGAGGGGACCTGCAGAAGGAGACACGAAAAAGGTGCATAATGATTGAGACCATGAAGGACGGGAGAGGAATTCAAAACCGAAGAAGTCATGGGGAACGAGAGTCAGCAAATACTGAAGAAGAAGAGGGAAAAAAGGAGAAATCCGGCATGAAAATGAAAAGCACAACAAGACGAGAGCATGAAAATGAAACAGGACGAGAGCATGAAAATGAAAAGCACAACAGGACGAGAGCATGAAAATGAAACACAACCGGACGAGAGCATGAAAATGAAACAGGACGAGAGCATGAAAATGAAACAACAGGACGAGAGCATGAAAATGAAACAACAGGACGAGAGCATGAAAATTAACACAACAGGACGAGAGCATGAAAATGAATAACACAACAGGACTGGAGCATGAAAATGAAACAACAGGACGAGAGCATGAAAATGAAACAACAGGACGAGAGCATGAAAATGAAACAACAGGACGAGAGCATGAAAATGAATAACACAACAGGACGGGAGCATGAAAATGAAAAGCACAACAGGACGAGAGCATGAAAATGAAACACAACAGGACGAGAGCATGAAAATGAAACAGGACGAGAGCATGAAAATGAAAAACACAACAGGACGAGAACATGAAAATGAAACAACAAGACGAGAGCATGAAAATGAAAAACACAACAGGACGAGAGCATGAAAATGAATATCACAACAGGACGGGAGCATGAAAATGAAACAACAGGACGAGAGCATGAAAATGAAACAACAGGACGAGAGCATGAAAATTAACACAACAGGACGAGAGCATGAAAATGAATAACACAACAGGACGGGAGCATGAAAATGAAAAGCACAACAGGACGAGAGCATCAAAATGAAAAACACAACAGGACGAGAGCATGAAAATGAATATCACAACAGGACGAGAACATGAAAATGAAACAACAGGACGAGAGCATCAAAATGAAAAACACAACAGGACGAGAGCATGAAAATGAATATCACAACAGGACGAGAACATGAAAATGAAACAACAGGACGAGAGCATCAAAATGAAAAACACAACAGGACGAGAGCATGAAAATGAATATCACAACAGGACGAGAACATGAAAATGAAACAACAGGACGAGAGCATGAAAATGAAACAGGACGAGAGCATGAAAATGAAAAACACAACAGGACGAGAGCATGAAAATGAAAAACACAACAGGACGAGAGCATGAAAATGAAAAACACAACAGGACGAGAGCATGAAAATGAAAAACACAACAGGACGAGAACATGAAAATGAAACAACAGGACGAGAGCATGAAAATGAAACAACAGGACGAGAGCATGAAAATGAAAAACACAACAGGACGAGAGCATGAAAATGAAAAACACAACAGGACGAGAGCATGAAAATGAAAAACACAACAGGACGAGAGCATGAAAATGAATAACACAACAGGACGAGAACATGAAAATGAAACAACAGGACGAGAGCATGAAAATGAAACAACAGGACGAGAGCATGAAAATGAAACAACAGGACGAGAGCATGAAAATTAACACAACAGGACGAGAGCATGAAAATGAATAACACAACAGGACGGGAGCATGAAAATGAAAAGCACAACAGGACGAGAGCATGAAAATGAAACAACAGGACGAGAGCATGAAAATGAAACAGGACGAGAGCATGAAAATGAAAAACACAACAGGACGAGAAAATGAAACAACAAGACGAGAGCATGAAAATGAAAAACACAACAGGACGAGAGCATGAAAATGAATATCACAACAGGACGAGAACATGAAAATGAAACAACAGGACGAGAGCATGAAAATGAAAAACACAACAGGACGAGAGCATGAAAATGAAACAACAGGACGAGAGCATGAAAATGAAAAACACAACAGGACGAGAGCATGAAAATGAATAACACAACAGGACGAGAACATGAAAATGAAACAACAGGACGAGAGCATGAAAATGAAAAACACAACAGGACGAGAGCATGAAAATGAATATCACAACAGGACGAGAGCATGAAAATGAATATCACAACAGGACGGGAGCATGAAAATGAAACAACAGGACGAGAGCATGAAAATGAAACAACAGGACGAGAGCATGAAAATTAACACAACAGGACGAGAGCATGAAAATGAATAACACAACAGGACGGGAGCATGAAAATGAAAAGCACAACAGGACGAGAGCATCAAAATGAAAAACACAACAGGACGAGAGCATGAAAATGAATATCACAACAGGACGAGAACATGAAAATGAAACAACAGGACGAGAGCATCAAAATGAAAAACACAACAGGACGAGAGCATGAAAATGAATATCACAACAGGACGAGAACATGAAAATGAAACAACAGGACGAGAGCATCAAAATGAAAAACACAACAGGACGAGAGCATGAAAATGAATATCACAACAGGACGAGAACATGAAAATGAAACAACAGGACGAGAGCATGAAAATGAAACAGGACGAGAGCATGAAAATGAAAAACACAACAGGACGAGAGCATGAAAATGAAAAACACAACAGGACGAGAGCATGAAAATGAAAAACACAACAGGACGAGAGCATGAAAATGAAAAACACAACAGGACGAGAACATGAAAATGAAACAACAGGACGAGAGCATGAAAATGAAACAACAGGACGAGAGCATGAAAATGAAAAACACAACAGGACGAGAGCATGAAAATGAAAAACACAACAGGACGAGAGCATGAAAATGAAAAACACAACAGGACGAGAGCATGAAAATGAATAACACAACAGGACGAGAACATGAAAATGAAACAACAGGACGAGAGCATGAAAATGAAACAACAGGACGAGAGCATGAAAATGAAACAACAGGACGAGAGCATGAAAATTAACACAACAGGACGAGAGCATGAAAATGAATAACACAACAGGACGGGAGCATGAAAATGAAAAGCACAACAGGACGAGAGCATGAAAATGAAACAACAGGACGAGAGCATGAAAATGAAACAGGACGAGAGCATGAAAATGAAAAACACAACAGGACGAGAAAATGAAACAACAAGACGAGAGCATGAAAATGAAAAACACAACAGGACGAGAGCATGAAAATGAATATCACAACAGGACGAGAACATGAAAATGAAACAACAGGACGAGAGCATGAAAATGAAAAACACAACAGGACGAGAGCATGAAAATGAAACAACAGGACGAGAGCATGAAAATGAAAAACACAACAGGACGAGAGCATGAAAATGAATAACACAACAGGACGAGAACATGAAAATGAAACAACAGGACGAGAGCATGAAAATGAAAAACACAACAGGACGAGAGCATGAAAATGAATATCACAACAGGACGAGAGCATGAAAATGAATATCACAACAGGACGGGAGCATGAAAATGAAACAACAGGACGAGAGCATGAAAATGAAACAACAGGACGAGAGCATGAAAATTAACACAACAGGACGAGAGCATGAAAATGAATAACACAACAGGACGGGAGCATGAAAATGAAAAGCACAACAGGACGAGAGCATCAAAATGAAAAACACAACAGGACGAGAGCATGAAAATGAATATCACAACAGGACGAGAACATGAAAATGAAACAACAGGACGAGAGCATCAAAATGAAAAACACAACAGGACGAGAGCATGAAAATGAATATCACAACAGGACGAGAACATGAAAATGAAACAACAGGACGAGAGCATCAAAATGAAAAACACAACAGGACGAGAGCATGAAAATGAATATCACAACAGGACGAGAACATGAAAATGAAACAACAGGACGAGAGCATGAAAATGAAACAGGACGAGAGCATGAAAATGAAAAACACAACAGGACGAGAGCATGAAAATGAAAAACACAACAGGACGAGAGCATGAAAATGAAAAACACAACAGGACGAGAGCATGAAAATGAAAAACACAACAGGACGAGAACATGAAAATGAAACAACAGGACGAGAGCATGAAAATGAAACAACAGGACGAGAGCATGAAAATGAAAAACACAACAGGACGAGAGCATGAAAATGAAAAACACAACAGGACGAGAGCATGAAAATGAAAAACACAACAGGACGAGAGCATGAAAATGAATAACACAACAGGACGAGAACATGAAAATGAAACAACAGGACGAGAGCATGAAAATGAAACAACAGGACGAGAGCATGAAAATGAAACAACAGGACGAGAGCATGAAAATTAACACAACAGGACGAGAGCATGAAAATGAATAACACAACAGGACGGGAGCATGAAAATGAAAAGCACAACAGGACGAGAGCATGAAAATGAAACAACAGGACGAGAGCATGAAAATGAAACAGGACGAGAGCATGAAAATGAAAAACACAACAGGACGAGAACATGAAAATGAAACAACAAGACGAGAGCATGAAAATGAAAAACACAACAGGACGAGAGCATGAAAATGAATATCACAACAGGACGAGAACATGAAAATGAAACAACAGGACGAGAGCATGAAAATGAAAAACACAACAGGACGAGAGCATGAAAATGAAACAACAGGACGAGAGCATGAAAATGAAAAACACAACAGGACGAGAGCATGAAAATGAATAACACAACAGGACGAGAACATGAAAATGAAACAACAGGACGAGAGCATGAAAATGAAAAACACAACAGGACGAGAGCATGAAAATGAATATCACAACAGGATGAGAACATGAAAATGAAACAACAGGACGAGAGCATCAAAATGAAAAACACAACAGGACGAGTGGCTAAAATATTATAAAAAGTTATGTATCTCTAGTAATTGATAGAACCCTCCAAGAATCGCTGGTGTAAACGATGGCTCAGGGGTCTGCTTCTCCTTCATTGTCCTAGACATCCTAGGCGTGTCATGTTCATGGACACGTAATGAGTATCCATTGACAGACATGGATGACTACTGCTTAACCTGCTTTTTGCATTGGACACGCGTCTAAGCCAGCATCACTGACATCATCAAGAGCCTTAAATCTCCGCCCATGTGTTTCCTTTCCACTCACTTGAAAGATGGATGGACACAACTTTGCTGGTTCCCAGGAGGGGGGGCTGTGACGGACGCTCTTCAGAACTGCTTTATCAAACACATTTCATCTCCAGAAGCTGCAAAGATCAATCCACTGAAGACTTCAAAACATGAGGGACCGGTATTAGTCATGTCAAGCATTGCAGACTGGAGGGAAATGGGAGAGGGATGTTTAGGGCACCTGGAGGAGGATGAATGAGTCAATGCTCCACTGGCTCCCAGGGCCCTGGCAACACCAACGCAATTGTGGCTGGTATAAGTCACTGTTTTGAGTTAGATTAGTGAGCCCTAAGAATGAAATTTAGGCAATAGGGTCTCCCTAACCTATTTTAACACCACATTGCACTCACTGCACTACTTATTCCGCACGCACCAAAAGGCTTCACCAAAAAGATCTCCGCCAAACAACCCCTTCGCGGGTGCCCGTCGGGCATTGCAGCGTCCGCCTGACGAGGAGCAGGCCCATATGATGAAGCAGGACATATTTCGGGATGTGTGAGGGCCCTTTTTCACAGAACTCAACACTCCCACTTGCACTTAGGAACTGCACACCTACTGGTTATAGTTTAGATGTCTGCACCGAGTCTACGACCCAGAGAGCCTAGATGAAATGAGGAACAACAGAGGTAGGGAATGCCGCCGGTGTAGAGTGAAGGTAAGCACGCTGATGCACAGGTCTCGGAATGCCCGAAAATATGGCCCTGTACACCGGAGAAGTGGTCCTAAGAGCTCCTGATATGGACCCAATATGGTCTTGGGAGTGGGGGGGGGGGTTGTTTATGGCATTCAGAACTATGATGGGCCTGGGTGTTCTGCTGCCCAAATGTGAAACAGCTCAACACTGGAGATGGCGGAGACGTATGGATGTAGCTCACAGGTGCAGGAAGTAGTGTATGCCAGCAGGGGGTACCCTCAGAAAGACAAGAACATCTGAGGCCCGTGGCAAGACTATACCAAGGGAGATGATGTTGACAGAGACATTCCCTTTCAGACAGCAGGCCGCTCCAATGCCCTTCAATGAAATGCGTATCAATGCAGTTACACTTTGCGAATGTGCGGACTCAGGGCAATGTAGCGGCCTTGCACATGTCGGTTAATGGCCTAAAAATGACACTGTTCCCCCTTCTTTCGTATAGAATGTGCTTGTGGGGCACCTGTAAGTGTGCGCTTCGCTGTAGTAGAGCAGTCGGAATACATTTAACAAGCCCACTGAAATTACCTGCCTTTCAGCTGGGGAAAAAGAATGAAAGTTCATATTGTTTTTTTGTTTTTTTCCAATTGTGCAAGTACGCTGTAATATCCAAGGTCTGTAGAGAACACTCTGCAATTATCAGGGAATTGGTCAATTGGTAATTGACTAGACCTATTGGTATGGGATGGTGATTCCTCCTTTGGTAGAAAGTGTGGGTGACTACCCAGAACTAGCCTCTCTTTATGGATTGAACAACAAGTAGGTGGAGCCGAGTGACTAGGCTGCGACTCCGTACCACTCCGGAAATGATGTAGCGGACCAGCCTAAAGAACCACGCCTGTGCGGTGATGTAGTTTCTTGTATCCATCTCCAACCGCGTCCTCAGAAATCAGAGCCCAGACAATTTGTGAGTGACAGTGAGCCCCTCTCTAACTTGGGATATCTTTAAAAGGGGGACTGGGAGTGCAGTGAGGAATCTGTGGTAAGTCGGTGGATTCACAAGAAAAAGCGTTTCTGAAGACAAGTAACTCGTTCTTCTGATGGATACTTCTAACCGTAGATTACGCACCTTTATAAGAGATACTATAGCAGTACCTTCCCAAGGTGGAGGGTCTGAGGACCGGACCAAAGCATCCTGTGATCGAGCAAGAGAAAGGAGCTTCCCACCATACCTGGCTATTCAGGTGGTAGTACGTGGTCAACTTATGCACAGAGGCCCCTGCTGAAGTCTGGCAGATATCTGTAACAAAAGAGGGTGGTGATGGACGGAGCATCTGAATCAATCAAACACTCACACCCAGTCAAAAGATCTGGGTTTGATCCATCACAGTTCTTTAGCCCACTCTGCCACCCCAGTTCAGACATGGCTGTATGCAAATCAGTCTGACCCTGTGCCCCATGGGAACAGTCCAGCCCGAACTGCCAAGCCATGTCTTCCCTGGACCAGAAACAAGCTTCCGAGGACCGGTTTCTCGCATTCCAGCCGTCTTCAGCCCGGCTTGCTTGAATCCAGTGGCAAAGTGAGCAAGGGACTCACGTCTGAGCATACCCTGCCACACTTATGGCGGCCAAAAGCGGTACAAAAGGGGGTGGTGATGGACGGAGCATCTGAATCAATCAAACACCCACACCCAGTCAAAAGATCTGGGTTTAATCCATCACCGTTCTTTAGCCCACTCTGACACCCCTGTTCAGACATGGCTATATGCAAATCAGTCTGACCCTGTGCCTCATGGGAACAGTCCAGCCCGAACTGCCAAGCCATGTCTTCCCTGGACCGGAAACAAGCTTCCGAGGACCGGTTTCTGGCATTCCAGCCGTCTTCAGCCCGGCTTGCTTGAATCCAGTGGCAAAGTGAGCAAGGGACTCACGTCTGAGCATACCCTGCCACACTTATGGCGGCCAAAAGCGGTACAAAAGGAGGTGGTGATGGACGGAGCATCTGAATCAATCAAACACTCACACCCAGTCAAAAGATCTGGGTCTAATCCAGCAAGCCGGGCTGAAGACGGCTGGAATGCCAGAAACCGGTCCTCTGAAGCTTGCCTTTTCCTCCACCTGAATAACCGACAAAGAGCTGAAACATTTGCCCGGTATTCTTGTGTGCGCTTGATATGAAAGCTAAGTGTACTTTTGAGGTCAAGACAAAGGAGTTTCTCTTCGTGCTTCGCGGGATGAGGGGAAACAAAGAACGCCAGAACAGTGATCAACTGACTAAAACAAAAAAGGGTGTCATGGCTTTCAGAAGGAATCCAGTCTGTGTTCTCGACACAAATTTTAAAGCAGAAAGGAGGTGCAGGGTAGCTGTACCAGCAACGCCTGAAATCCACTCACGGTGTGCTGACATGATGGTAATGAGGAAGACAGCTGTAAGAGTCAAAAGCCCCAGGGAGTAGCCGAGCATTGGCTTAAAAGGCAAAACAAATTGAGGACTCCTTGAGACATAATGACTAGTTTGGGAGGAAACATGTGAGTCAAACCTTTTATAAAACACATAACAACCAGTGACAGCTGGTCATATAAATACGGAAAGGCCTGAAAAATAGCCTTTTACCATGTCCACAGCAGAGCCTTGGAGGGCTAACGAAAGAACAAACAAAAGGACATCAGAAAGTTTCACTTATAACTGGTCTGTTTCTCATGCACCGCACCAAGCGACAAACGCGTCCTAAAGCCAAGAGTATCCGCCAGCAAGGATGGCATCGACCTCCTTGGGATGTAAGTAAAACAAATTAAGCTGCAGCTACTTAATCTCCTTGTATGGAAGTGTAAGGTGTCGAGATTCAGACTGAAGCCCCTCCCCTTCTGCTGAGTCAGGAAATCCTTCCACACAGAAAGACTGATTGGAGGACAAACACTCAGGCTGAGGAGCATCAAATACCACATGCTCCAGGCCCAGACCGGGGCAGTGAGAATAATCTGGGACCCAGTCTGTCTTGATCTCGCTCAGAACCCGGTACAGGAGCAGGTCTTCCATTCTAGCTATCGTGCACCATCTAAGGAGCGCTCTGGAGGACGCACAGAAGTGTCAAGACTGCATGTACTCCATAGTGAACAGATCTAGCCAGAGCGTAACCCCCTGCTTGAAGACACCAGGCATCACCTCGGGATGGCGACGCCACTCATGGTGTGCCAGTTGGTGGATGGCAACCTGAAGGATTGGCAGATGTGCTGTCCGTGTAGTCCAGTCCCCTCCTCCTTCTGATGGACGCAGCTGAAAGGCTTTCGGGGCAGACTAATCGCCCGTAGCTCCAGCACTGTGATACAGAGCTGATGCTCAGCTGGAAACCAGGTGCCTCTGATCTCCACTTCTGTCAGGCGGCCTCCCAAGTCCACCGACGAGGCATCTGTCATAGCTGTACGCCCTGGCTAGGGAAGGAAGAGCGGAGTGTTGCAGGTCAAATTGGCATTCACCAGCCACCATCGCAGATCAAATGCAATCTCCTTCAAGGTCTGTGTAGTCAGAAAGACAACCCTGATGCTGGGCCCACCGGATCAGAGGTTCCACTGCAGGATCCGCATGTGTCACCTGGCATTCGTGATGTGGAGGATACAACGGCCAGGAGTCCAAGGATCCTCACAGCCATCCCCACTGAACCTTCGGGCTGATCCCGAGACTCCAGGATCACATCTTGAATGACCCATACTCACTGTGGCAGGGGAAAGAACTTGAAGGCCACCATGACCAGGACTGCTCCAGCAAATGGGATCCATTGTTTGGGCCTCGGGAGCGACATCGGCTCATTAATAGTTGTGGGGAAACCCCTCTTTTTGTGTGTTCATCCCCAAGCTTTTAGACTGATGCAGCTGGTTTTTGACCCAGAGTGCACTGAGGCCGCTAACCAGACCTCAGGGACAGTGCTTCGACCCGAAAGTGTTCGTCAAATATGCTGTACCCAATTAGAAATGGCTAACTTACCTGTAAGTCCTTAGCAAATGGTACCCTGGTACCCAGGGCATATAATTTAGAGGGGTACCCCGGGGCTTCCAGCACTAGTTATGTCACCCTGGAGGTCCCCCAAATAGAACAAGTAGCCAAACCGCCACTGCAGATTGGTAGAGCAGTCACGCAGCTCCTGCCCCCTGGTATTCAGACATCCTCAAGCGAGAAAAAGCTATATGCAGGGCCATGGAAAGGAAAGGGAGGAAGTCCAAGGCAGAGCCAGATGAACAGCTCTACCGAAGGGCACATAGAGCCTATGTTAACAGCTGTAATGTAGCCAGAAGAGCACATCTGGGCTCTCGCATTATGGAGGCAAAGAACTCCTCTAAGGAGCTATTTAAGATCTTGAAGGAATTCACCAACCCGAAGGTCTACAATCTGTTGCCACCCCCCACCCAGGAGCTTTGTGTGTGACGACCTAGCCATCTATCTCACCCACAAGACTGATACAATCTATCGCTCTTTTGAATCGGTTTGAAGTAGACCTGGTGGAAGCAGACTTTCCTGTAGATCATTCACAGGAAACACTAATTTCTCTTAGGTTAGAATTCCTCCATCATGTTACAAGTAAGGAAGTGGGCTCCTTATTAAGCCTCGTGAAATCAGGATCCTGATTAGATCCTGTACCACCGACCATCATGTCAGAACTCAGTCCGGTCTTAGCTGACGCGCTTGCTAAGGTCTATAATATCTCGCTAGACACGCCACGTTCCTGAGGAAGTGGAAAAACGCACGCATAAAACCATTGCTTAAAAAGGCGCTAGCGGATCCGACTGATCTACAAAACTATAGGCTGATCTCGCTCCTCTCCTGCTCCTCGAAGGTAACGGAATCACTGGTTAACCAGCATTTGTCCCACTATCTGGAATAAAACAACCTTTTGGATCCTTCCCAGTCCGGCTTCCGTGCCTCTCACAGCACGGAGGCCGCGTTGTTGGAGGTTACGGACACCTTAAGGCAGAAACTGGACAGGGGACCCCAGTGATCCTAGTCCTTCTTGATCTGTCGGCAGCCTTTGACCCATCTCTCACAGGATCCGGCTGGACAGACTGCGAGGGATTGGTGTCAAAGGCCTGGCCGTTAAATAGATACAAAGCTATCTATCAGAGCACACCCTAAGCATCCAGCTAGATTCCTTCGTGTCACAAACCACAGTGGTGGACAGGGGAATTCCTCAGGGATCCGTCCTGAGTCCCACCCTATTTAATGTGTACGTGACTCCCCTGGCTGAAATCATCAGAGGCTGTGGGTTCCAGACCATTTCGTATGCCGACAACACGTTGATCGTCCCCATTGAGGACGACATTGTATCAACTCAATCAAAATTTTAAAACTGCATGTCTAGCATCGCGATGTGGATGAAAAAGAACTTCGTACAGCTCAACTCAGCTAAAACAGAGATACTACAGTTTGGGAAGGCCGAAGACATCTGGTCCCTTGACTGGTGGCCTGTAGAGTTGGGAGAGGCCCCTTCCCCTAAAAACTGGGCTAAGAACCTCTGCATCAGGATTGATAATAAGCTATCAATGGAGGAGCAGGTGTAGACATTGTCAGGCATCTGCTTCGGAACAATGAGGATGCTTAGAAAGATCTTTCCCTGGATCCCACTTAGCAAGAAAAACCCTTATCCAGTCACTTTTGGTGAGTCGACTCGATTATGGCAACTCGTCGTTTGTTTGCGGCGAGTACCTTGGATGCTCCCACGGCCCTTCCTATCAGCAGCCCGCTGCACTGAGTCAGCGGCGAGTACCTGGAAGCTCCCATGGCCCTCTCTATCAGCAGTCCACTGCTCTGAGTCAGCGGCGAGTACCTTGGGTGGTCCCACGGCCCTTCCTATCAGCAGCCCACGGCTCTGAGTCAGCGGTGAGTACCTTGGGTGCACCCACGGCCTGGGCATGAGCTTCGTGCAGATGATCCAGAGCCAGGTTAAAGTCTTCAGCAATGATGGGGTAGCCAGCAGCACACAGCTCCCTTGCCTCTTCCTCACTCAGCTGACTGGAGGCACTGCACAGAAACACAACACAGTGGGTCAATGCACACAAGTGCCAGGACACAGGGAGCACACAAGCACCAAGACACAGTGAGCACACGAGAACCAGGACACGGTGAGCACACGAGAAACAGGAGACAGGGAGCACACAAGCACCAGGACACGGTGAGCATATGAGAACCAGGAGACGGTGAGCACACGAGAACCAGGAGACGGTGAGCACACGAGAACCAGGAGACGGTGAGCACACGAGAACAAGGAGACGGTGAGCACACAAGAACAAGGAGACGGTGATCACACAAGAACAAGGAGACGGTAAGCACACGAGAACCAGGAGACAGTGACCACATGAGTACCAGAAGACAGTGAGCACACCCAGAGGGTCAATGCACATGGATACCAGGAAACAGTGACCACTCACAAGAAATTACCAGGAGAGGGGGCTCAGTGCACACCAGCATCAATGGGGAGCATTCACATGTAAGCACCAGCAGAGGATTGTTTCAGAAAACAGGCACCAGGTCATGGCGCGCAGTTAAAAAAGCTACAAATCTGCAGGACACAGGGAAGATGCACAGAGGAGAGCACCGGGAGACAGAGAACATGGGGACAAGGAGACGGGAGTGCACTAGCATCAGGAGATGGTGAGCACACACATAGGTGGTTTAGTGCACACAAGCACCACCACACGCTGAGAATACGAGCACCAGGAGAACCAAACACGATGAACAAACTAGTACACGAACATGGAGACACATGAGCACTAGGAGACCGTGAACGCACACGGAGGAGACTCACTGCACACAAGCACCAAGGTAAGGTGAGCACATGAGCACCAGGGGACAGTGAGCACATTTGCGTCAGGATACGGTAAGCACACACAGAAAGGATACTGCACAGGAGCACCAGGGCACACGAAGCAGACACAGAAAACCACCAGCAGTGGAAGGTTAGCATTAAGACACAGTGAGCACTCACAGAAAAGCACCATGAGAGGAGGCTTGCTGCACGATAGCACTAGGGCACTCTGAGCACCCAAAGAAAACATCAGCAGAGGAGAGGCACACAAGCACCAGGGCAAGGTGAGCACCTGGGAACCAGGAAATGCTGCTCACACACAGAGGAGGGTCACTGCACACAAGCACCAAGACACAGTGAGCACACAAGCACCAGGACACGGTGAGCACACGAGAAACAGGAGACAGGGAGCACACAAGCACCAGGACACGGTGAGCACACGAGAAAAAGGAGACAGGGAGCACACAAGCACCAGGACACGGTGAGCACACGAGAACCAGGAGACGGTGAGCACACGAGAACCAGGAGACGGTGAGCACACGAGAACCAGGAGACGGTGAGCACACGAGAACAAGGAGACGGTGATCACACAAGAACAAGGAGACGGTAAGCACACGAGAACCAGGAGACAGTGACCACATGAGTACCAGAAGACAGTGAGCACACCCAGAGGGTCAATGCACATGGATACCAGGAAACAGTGACCACTCACAAGAAATTACCAGGAGAGGGGGCTCAGTGCACACCAGCATCAATGGGGAGCATTCACATGTAAGCACCAGCAGAGGATTGTTTCAGAAAACAGGCACCAGGTCATGGCGCGCAGTTAAAAAAGCTACAAATCTGCAGGACACAGGGAAGATGCACAGAGGAGAGCACCGGGAGACAGAGAACATGGGGACAAGGAGACGGGAGTGCACTAGCATCAGGAGATGGTGAGCACACACATAGGTGGTTTAGTGCACACAAGCACCACCACACGCTGAGAATACGAGCACCAGGAGAACCAAACACGATGAACAAACTAGTACACGAACATGGAGACACATGAGCACTAGGAGACCGTGAACGCACACGGAGGAGACTCACTGCACACAAGCACCAAGGTAAGGTGAGCACATGAGCACCAGGGGACAGTGAGCACATTTGCGTCAGGATACGGTAAGCACACACAGAAAGGATACTGCACAGGAGCACCAGGGCACACGAAGCAGACACAGAAAACCACCAGCAGTGGAAGGTTAGCATTAAGACACAGTGAGCACTCACAGAAAAGCACCATGAGAGGAGGCTTGCTGCACGATAGCACTAGGGCACTCTGAGCACCCAAAGAAAACATCAGCAGAGGAGAGGCACACAAGCACCAGGGCACGGTGAGCACCTGGGAACCAGGACATAATGCTCACACACAGAGGAGGGTCACTGCACACAAGCACCAAGACACAGTGAGCACACAAGAACCCACAGACAGTGACCACACGAGTATCAGGACATGGTGAGCACTCTTATCAGGTAAACAAGACACCATCTGAGCTACAATACACCAGTCTTATGATGTAAACAATACACCCTATGTGGCTATATGCCAGTCTTATGATGTAACCAAGACACAATCTGACGCTACAATACACCAGTCTTATGATACGAACAAGACACCCTATGAGGCCACAATACACCACTCTTATGATGCAAACAAGACACCCTATCAGGCTAGAATACAGCACTCTTATGATGTAAACAAGACACCATCTGAGGCTACAATACACCGCTCTTATGATGTAAACAAGACACCCTATGAGGCTAAAATACACCACTCTTATGATGCCAACAAGACACCAGTCTTATGATGCCAACAAGACACCATCTGAGGCTACAATACACCACTCTTATGATGCCAACAAGACACCAGTCTTATGATGCCAACAAGACACCATCTGAGGCTAGAATACACCACTCTTATGATGTAAACAAGACACCCGATCAGGCTAGAATACACCAGTCTTATGATGTAAACAAGACACCATCTGAGGCTAGCCCCTTAAGTGCTGCCTCGGTGCATTGGCCGACGGCAGCACTACCTCCCCAGTGCTGCGCACGACCATTGAACGTCCATTCAGCACTAGTTCTAATGGACAGCGCAGCACTGGGGAGGAATGTTTAATAGCAGCTATGGGGTTAAAATACGCCACTCTTATGATGTAAACAAGACACCATCTGAGGCTACAATACACCACTCTTATGATGCGAACAAGACACCATCTGAGGCTAGAATACACCAGTCTTATGATGTAAACAAGACACCATCTGAGGCTACAATACACCACTCTTATGATGTAAACAAGACACCCTATGAGGCTAGAATACACCAGTCTTTTGATGTAAACAAGACACTATCTGAGGCTACAATACACCACTCTTATGATGTAAACAAGACACCACCCGAGGCTACAATACACCACTCTTATGATGCAAACAAGACACCCTATGAGGCTAGAATACACCAGTCTTTTGATGTAAACAAGACACTATCTGAGGCTACAATACACCAGTCTTATGATGTAAACAAGACACCATCTGAGGCTACAATACACCACTCTTATGATGTAAACAAGACACCACCCGAGGCTACAATACACCACTCTTATGATGTAAACAAGACACCACCCGAGGCTACAATATACCACTCTAATGATGTAAACAAGACACCATCTGAGGCTACAATACACCACTCTTATGATGTAAACAAGACACCCTATCAGGCTAGAATACTCCACTCTTATGATGTAAACAAGACACCCTATCAGGCGAGAATACACCACTCTTATGATGTAAACAAGACACCACCCGAGGCTACAATACACCACTCTAATGATGTAAACAAGACACCATCTGAGGCTACAATACACCACTCTTATGATGTAAACAAGACACCCTATCAGGCTAGAATACTCCACTCTTATGATGTAAACAAGACACCCTATCAGGCGAGAATGCACCACTCTTATGATGTAAATAAGACACCATCTGATGCTACAATACACCAGTCTTATGATTCGAACAGGACACCCTATAAGGCTAAAATACACCACTCTAATGATGTAAACAAGACACCATCCGAGGCTACAATACACCACTCTTATGATGTAAACAAGACACCACCCGAGGCTACAATACACCACTCTTATGATGTAAACAAGACACCATCCGAGGCTACAATACACCACTCTTATGATGTAAACAGGACACCATCTGAGGCTACAATACACCACTCTTATGATGTAAACAAGACACCCTATCAGGCTAGAATACACCACTCTTATGATGTAAACAGGACACCATCTGAGGCTACAATACACCACTCTTATGATGTAAACAAGACACCATCTGAGGCTACAATACACCACTCTTATGATGTAAACAAGACACCATCTGAGGCTAGAATGCACCACTCTTATGATGTAACGAATTTGCTACTTTCCAGTATGCATCTGTTCTTGGCATGTAGGGCTGCTGACATTCATATCTGTGCATAGATCGCCGCCTAGTGTTGGGTCCGGATGATTGCACATTGTTGTCCTGGAAGAGTCTTCGAAGTATCACGAGATAGGTGGCTCCTCCCCTGGACTGCAGTGCGCATGGGCATCCCCTCCATCCTCAGATTGTTTTTCGCCATTGTGGCAGAGATGGAGTGTAATACAGTAAGTGATGACCATGTCTGAGAATGATTCTGAGTGCTACAGCTGCGACAGGCGCCGGGGAGGAGGGTGGGCGATATGAATGTCAGCAGCCCTACATGCCAAGAACAGATGCATACTGGTAAGTAGCATATTCGGTTTGAGGCATGTGGGCTGCTGAATTCATATCTGTGCATAGATTACATAGCAGTCCCTCCTGTTAGCGGCGGCTGCCCGTGCCAGCTGCAGCAGTCTGAAAAAGAGTTTTGAGAACAGCCTGTCCTACAGCTGCCTGCTGTTTAGAATGCACATCTACGCAGTAGTGTTTCGTAAATGTATGTGTGGTGGACCATTTGGCTGCCTTACATATCTCATCTAAAGGAATATTCCCCAGGAAAGCCATGGACGCTCCTAACTTACGTGTGGAGTGTGCTCTTGGTGGAATGGTTAGTGTGCGTTTAGCCTTAGCATAGCAAATCTGTATACACTTAACGATCCACCTGGCTATCCCTGCTTTGGAAATGGGGTTGCCTTTGTGTTGTGGAGAAAAAGCAACAAAAAGCTGTTTTGTTTTTCTGAAATCCTTTGTTCTGTCTATATAGTACATTAGAGCCCTTTTGACATCTAACGTGTGTAGGGATCTCTCCGCGACATTTTCTGGATTAGGAAAGAAAACTGGCAGTTCTATGGTCTGGTTCATGTGGAACTGCGAAATCACCTTAGGCATAAATGTAGGGTTGGTGCGTAGTACAACTCTATTTGCGTGGACCTGTATGAACGGATCTTGAATGGTTAGTGCCTGGAGTTCACTAACTCTTCTCAGTGAGGTAATGGCTACTAGGAAAGCAACTTTCCAGGTCAGAAATTGAATCTTACAAGAGTGTAGAGGTTCAAAAGGTGGTCCCATCAATCTGGTGAGGACCACATTCAGGTTCCAGACTGGTGAAGGTGGGTGTCTGTGAGGGATCACTCTTTTAAGTCCCTCCAGAAAAGCTCTAATGGTAGGCACTCTGAATAGTGAGAGGTGCTGCCTGTTCTGAAGATAAGCTGCAATTGCGGATAAATGTATACAAATGGAACTGTACGCTAGATTACATCTGTATAAATGCAACACATAACAGATAATGTTCTGAATAGATGCATCCAGTGGGTTAATGTCATTGTTGTTACAATATATGACAAACCTTTTCCATTTAGCCGCATAGCATGCTCTAGTTGTGGGCCGTCTTGCCTCCTTGATGATATTCATACACTCAGGCGGCAAGTTGAGGTAGCCAAATTCTAAGACCTCAGGAGCCAGATCGCCAGGTTGAGCTGTTGCGGATCTGGATGCTGAATGTCGTCATGGCTCTGCGTCAAAAGCCTGGGCGTGAGATGCAGCCTTTGATGCGGTACCACAGATAGTTCTAGAAACGTGGTGTAAAATGGTTGGCGCGCCCACATTGGAGCAACCAGGATGAGGGTCGAGTGTTGCCTCAGTTTGCGTGCCACTAGCGGTATTAGAGGTGCTGGGGGAAAAGCGTACGCAAATTTGCCTGACCAGTTCATCCATATCGCATTGCCCTGCGATTGTGGATGTAGGAACCTGCTGGCGAAGCTTTGGCATTTTGCGTTTTCCCTTGTGGCGAACAGGTCTATCTGTGGATGACCCCACTGCTGGAAGTACGGTTGGAGTACTGAGGGATGTATCTCCCACTCGTGCATTTGGTGGCTGTGCCTGCTGAGCAGGTCCGCCATCTGGTTGTCTTTGCCCGGGAGGTGTTCCGCCATAAGGAAGATGTTCCTCTGAATGGCCCACGACCACATGCTCTGAGCCAGATGAGACAACTGTGGAGAGTGTGTTCCTCCCTGCTTCTGTATGTAGTACATGGCAGTCATGTTGTCCGTCCGGATCAACACGACCTTGTTGCACAAGTGTACTTTGAAAGCTTTCATTGCCATGAAAATTGCCATCTATTCCAGAAGGTTGATGTGCATCCTCTTTTGTTGTGCTGTCCATAGTCCCTGCACTGTGTAATGGAGTACATGAGCTCCCCATCCTTGGAGAGATGCGTCCGTTGTCAGTATTATTTGTGGTACAGGCTCTTGCAAAGGTTTCATGGGTTCCACCAATGCAGAGAGTTGTATGCCCGACCGCTCACCTACACTAGGTCTTTTCACTGTCCTTGAGCCTGAGTCCACTGACGTGCTAGGCACTCCTGAAGCGGGCGCATATGTAGTCTCGCGTGCGGGACTATGAAGATGCAGGAGGCCATCATGCCTATCAACTGCATGAACACTCTTGCTGGAAGTGAGTGTTGGGGTCTGAACTTCTGTATCAGCAATTGCATGCTGTTTATCCTCGCTGAATTTGGCTGAGCTTTGGCTGCCAGAGTGTTCATTGTCGCGCCCAGGTACTGTCGCACGTGGGCGGGCTGAAGATGTGACTTTGGATAATTCAGCGAGAATCCCAGACTGTGAAGAAGATGAATGGTGTGGGACATGTGGGCGGCACACTGCTGGGCCGTCTTTGCTTGAATATGCCAGTCGTCCAGATAAGGGTAGACATGTATGTGCTGTCTCCTGAGGTGTGCTGCAACTGTTGCCAGGCACTTTGTGAACACCCTGGGTGCCGTCGTTACTCCGAAAGGGAGGACTTTGAACTGATAATGTTGATCTTGAATAGTGAACCTGAGATACTGTCTGTGTGATGGGTGTATGGGTATATGGAAATACGCATCTTTTAGATCTAGAGTCGCGAGGAAGTCTCCCTGACTGAGTAACGGTAGAACCTGCTGTAAAGTGAGCATATGAAAATGCTCTGACAGAATGTAGCTGTTTAGAGGCCTGAGGTCCAGTATGGGTCTTAGAGACCCGTCCTTTTTGGGTACCAAGAAATACAGAGAGTACACCCCTGAGCCTTGGTCTTCTACAGGCACGAGCTCTATGGCCCCTTTTTGCAGCATGCTGACGACCTCCTGCTGCAATAAGTGTAAGTGCTCTGCGGACATAGGAAGGTGTCTTGGTGGGATGTTGGGTGGAGTGGATGTTAATTCCAGACAATACCCGTAATGGACAATGTCTCTCACCCACCTGTCTGTGGTGATGGATTTCCAGACCGGCAGGAACTGCTGCAGTCGCCCCCCGACAGGTGTTATATGATCGGGGGCAGTGACAGGGCGTCACTGTTTGCTATTGGCAGAGGATCTGGAACTGTTGTTTCCTCTTCCTCTGCCCTTGATGTTGTTTCCACGATATCCACCCCGGTTGTTCTTATTTTAGGTGGATTTTGTACCTCCTTTATTGTATTGTGTTTGTTGTGTTGACTGGCCTCTTGAGGGGCCCCTAGTATTGGAGCGACGAAAGGAGCCACCCCGAAACTGCTGGAACTGCAGAGCCCCCATAGACTTTGCAGTCTCTGTGTCTTTTTTAATTTTTTCAAGGGTGGTGTCAACCTCAGGTCCAAATAAGTAGTCCGGGTTAACCGGCTGATTGAGGATAGAAGTTTGTATTTTTGGCTTGAACCCCAAGATTCTTAACCAGGCATGTCGTCTTAACATGACGCTAGTGTTAATGGCCCTGGCTGCAGTGTCAGCTGCGTCTTGCGCGCACTTGATGGAAGCATTGGTTATAAGCTTCCCTTCTTGGATTAGTAGCTCTGCTCCCTCCTTGTACTGATCTGGTAGGTGTTGCAACAGTGTCTCAAGGGTATCATAATGTGCCCTGTCATATCTGGCTAAGAGTGCCTGAGTGTTGGCAATGCGCCAGATGTTAGCTGCCTGCGTTGCCACCCTTTTTCCTGAAGTTTCCAGTACTTTCGACTCTTTGTCAGGAGGAGGAGCATCACCTGTAGTCTGGGAGTTTGCTCTCTTACGTGCATTAGAAACAACTAATGAGTCCAATGGCAACTGTCCTCTTATATAAGTGGGGTCCACAGGTGCCGGTCTATATTTCTTTTCAATTCTTGGGTTTAATACCCTGGCCCTGGTGGTTTCCTTAAAAATGTCACCAGCATGCTTAAGGACCC
Organism: Lissotriton vulgaris; assembly: GCF_964263255.1. Taxonomy (NCBI): domain Eukaryota; kingdom Metazoa; phylum Chordata; class Amphibia; order Caudata; family Salamandridae; genus Lissotriton; species Lissotriton vulgaris. The sequence goes on from NC_141694.1 coordinate 7,961,097, forward strand.
CTTTTAGCATGGGCAGAGTCTTGACTGTTCTTTCTGAAGTGGAAAAGGTGTCGACCAGAAAGTCTTCCTCCACAGAGTTAGCATGTAGTTGTACGTCATGGTTACTTGCCGCCCTTTCAATAAGGGCGTTAAAGGCAGTAGTATCCTCAGTGGGAGATGTTTTTACACTGTATACCTGTGTGTCAGGGGCAGTGTGCGGATCTTTTGGGTCAGCTGGGTCTGCCCATGGTTGGTTTTGATCATCGGGATCAGTGTCTACATGATAAGGGTCATCCTCATTTTTGTCATCCCCTGCATCAACATCTGAGTATGTGGGTGAAAAAGTCTGAGGTTCTTGACCATAGGATTGGAGAGGTTCCACAAGAACTGGCGATGTTGTGGAGTCCCTCTTCCTCTTTAAGGGAATCCTATATGACTCCATGGGTGTTTCCGGTGTGATCTTCCTTTTATATATGGACAGTCTAACAGGTTCCGAGTCGATGAACTGCCTCGACTCCTGTTCTTCAGGCTCCTCTGTGGCCTCCACCTCCATCGACACTTTTTTGATGGCTCCGATACCTTGCTACGGTTCGAACATCTTCGGACGCACCGTCGGTGGCAACCCGAATTTGATTGGTGTCGATGAGGGCTGAACGTTCCCGACCAGCTTTGGTGTTGGGGCCTTCTTCAGCCCGACTGCCGTAGCCTTATCTTTGATGCGTTGGAGCGACTCCGACACCTCTTTGGCTATGAATGGGCTCGGTTGCGTCGACTCGACAGGGTCCTTGGAGCCAGTCTTTGTCTTGTCCGCAGGCCTCGACCGAGGATTGAACCCTTCTTTTGGTTCGGGTCTTTTGTGTGTGTCGACTCCCTCCGGTGTCGACTTCGTCGGTTCGACAGCCTTGACTTTTGCCTTTGGCGCCCCAACCTTTGGCTCGATGACGTTCTTGAGCTTCTCGGCATCGACGGCGAAATTGTGTTTCTTCAGCTCCGAGGGGTTTGAGGCCTTGGAGCCAACCAGAGTTAGCTTCACTTTCGGTTTCGGTTTTGACAGTGATGTTTTAGGTTTCGATGTCTTGGCATCGACCGATGGCGGTTTCGAAACCGATGGCTCTTTATTCATGTTCGAAGCCGGGCCTTTATGCGGGGCTGTTGAACGAGTCTGTAGATCTCGGGTAAGGCCTTGTGGCGATCCCTCGACCTGAGCCTTAGTGAGCGCTTCGTCGTCGGCCCCCGTATAACCGGTGGGCCTAGCTCCTTGCCTGAGCTATCTTCTACGGCCCCAAGGGCCTCTGCGTTGTCTCCTACCTCCTCGACGACGTTTTCGTCTTCTTCTAAGACCTCTTCATCTTCGGCGTCATACTCGGAGTCATGGCCCGAAGCCGGATCAGAGTGTTCTTCTTGATCCTCCAGATCAACGACCTCTTCGTCTTCGGTCCCGAAGATGTTTTCTGGAACAGGCGCTGATCTCCGCGACTCCAATCGAGCCGCGCGTCGAATCTGAAGAGTTTTCTTCGACCTGAACCGGGCAAAGGCCATACAGTTGGCTTTGTTGTGATCCGGGGACAGGCACTTGTTGCACACCGGGTGGACATCGATGTGCGGGTATTTTGCATTGTAAAGTGGACACCTTTTAAATGGACTTCTTTCCATTGTTGATCGAAGATCGGGTCGAAGTGGAAGAAAAACCCATCTGAGTCCTCGATGTCCTCTCGAAGCAAAAGTATCGGTACCGAACGAAACAATACCGACGCTGTTGAAAGCCTTTTGGCTTTGTAGAAAGTTTTCCTAACTTGAGCTAAGATAGTAACATCCGAACCCAATGGCGGAAAAAAACAATCTGAGGATGGAGGGGATGCCCATGCGCACTGTAGTCCAGGGGAGGAGCCACCTATCTCGTGATACTTCGAAGACTCTTCCAGGACAACAATGTGCAATCATCCGGACCCAACACTAGGCGGCGATCTATGCACAGATATGAATGTCAGCAGCCCACATGCCTCGAACACAATTCACCATCTGAGGCTACAATGCACCAGTCTTATCATGTAAACAAGACACCATCTGAGGCTACAATACGCCACTCTTATGATGCAAACAAGACACCATCCGAGGCTACAATACACCCCTCTTATGATGCAAACAAGACACCATCTGAGGCTACAATACACCACTCTTATGATGCGAACAAGACACCCTATGAGGCTAGAATACACCAGTCTTATGATGTAAACAAGACAACCTATGAGGCTAAAATACAACACTCTTATGATGTAAACAAGACACCCTATGAGGCTACAATACAACACTCTTATGATGTAAACAAGAGACCCTATGAGGCTAAAATACACCACTCTTATGGTGTAAACAAGGCACCATCTGAGGCTAGAATACACCACTCTTATGATGTAAACAAGACCCCATCTGAGGCTACAATACACCACTCTTATGATGCAAACAAGACACCATCCGAGGCTACAATACACCACTCTTATGATGCGAACAAGACACCCTATGAGGCTAGAATACACCAGTCTTATGATGTAAACAAGACAACCTATGAGGCTAAAATACAACACTCTTATGATGTAAACAAGACACCCTATGAGGCTACAATACAACACTCTTATGATGTAAACAAGAGACCCTATGAGGCTAAAATACACCACTCTTATGGTGTAAACAAGGCACCATCTGAGGCTAGAATACACCACTCTTATGATGTAAACAAGACACCATCTGAGGCTACAATACACCACTCTTATGATGTAAACAAGACACCATCTGAGGTTACAATACACCAGTCTTATGATGCGAACAAGACACCATCCGAGGCTACAATGCACCACTCTTATGATGTAAACAAGACACCATCTGAGGCTAGAATACACCACTCTTATGATGCCAACAAGACACCATCTAAGGCTACAATACACCACTCTTATGATGCGAACAAGACACCCTATGAGGCTAGAATACAGCACTCTTATGATGTAAACAAGACACCATCTGAGGCTAGAATACACCAGTCTTATGATGTAAACAAGACAACCTATGAGGCTACAATACAACACTCTTATGATGTAAACAAGAGACCCTATGAGGCTAAAATACACCAGTCTTATGATGTAAACAAGACAACATCTGAAGGCTAGAATACACCAGTCTTATGATGTAAACAAGACACCATCTGAGTCTATAATACACCAGTCTTATGATGCGAACAAGACACCAGTCTTATGATGCGAACAAGACACCATCCGAGGCTACAATACACCACTGTTATGTTGTAAACAAGACATCCTATGAGGCTAGAATACACCACTCTTATGGTGTAAACAAGGCACCACCTGAGGCTAGAATACACCACTCTTATGATGTAAACAAGACACCATCTGAGGTTACAATACACCAGTCTTATGATGCGAACAAGACACCAGTCTTATGATGCGAACAAGACACCATCTGAGGCTACAATACACCACTCTTATGATGTAAACAAGACATCCTATGAAGCTAGAATACACCACTCTTATGGTGTAAACAAGGCACCATCTGAGGCTAGAATACACCACTCTTATGATGTAAACAAGACACCATCTGAGGTTAGAATACACCAGTCTTATGATGCGAACAAGACACCATCCGAGGCTACAATACACCACTCTTATGATGCCAACAAGACACCCTATGAGGCTAGAATACAGCACTCTTATGATGTAAACAAGACAACCTATGAGGCTAAAATACAACACTCTTATGATGTAAACAAGACACCCTATGAGGCTAAAATACACCAGTCTTATGATGTAAACAAGACAACATCTGAAGGCTAGAATACACCAGTCTTATGATGTAAACAAGACACCATCTGAGTCTATAATACACCAGTCTTATGATGCGAACAAGACACCAGTCTTATGATGCGAACAAGACACCATCCGAGGCTACAATACACCACTCTTATGATGCCAACAAGACACCATCTAAGGCTACAATACACCACTGTTATGTTGTAAACAAGACACCATCTGAGGCTACAATACACCACTCTTATGATGTAAACAAGACACCCTATAAGGCTAGAATACACCACTCTTATGATGTAAACAATTCACCATCTGAGGCTACAATGCACCACTCTTATGATGTAAACAAGACACCATCTAAGGCTACAATACACCACGCTTTTGATGCGAACAAGACACCCTATGAGGCTAGAATACACGACTCTTATGATGTAAACAAGACACCCTATCAGGCTAGAATACACCACTCTTATGATGTAAACAAGACACCATCTGAGACTACAATACACCACTCTTATGATGCCAACAAGACACCCTATGAGGCTAGAATACACCACTCTTATGATGTAAACAAGACACCATCTGAGACTACAATACACCACTCTTATGATGCCAACAAGACACCCTATGAGGCTAGAATACACCACTCTTATGATGTAAACAAGATACCATCTGAGGCTACAATACGCCAGTCTTATGATGCGAACAAGACACCCTATGAGGCTAAAATACACCACTCTAATGATGTAAACAAGACACCATCTGAGGCTACAATACACCAGTCTTATCATGTAAACAAGACACCATCTGAGGCTACAATACACCACTCCAATGATGTAAACAAGACACCCTATCAGGCTAGAATACACCACTCTTATGATGTAAACAAGACACCATCTGAGGCTACAATACACCACCCCAATGATGTAAACAAGACACCCTATCAGGCTAGAATACACCACTCCAATTATGTAAACAAGACACCCTATCAGGCTAGAATACACCACTCTTATGATGTAAACAAGACACCCTATGAGGCTAGAATACACCACTCTTATGATGTAAACAAGACACCCTATCAGGCTAGAATACACCACTCTTATGATGTAAACAAGACACCCTATCAGGCTACAATACACCACTCTTATGATGCAAACAAGACACCATCTGAGGCTACAATACAGCACTCTTATGATGTAAACAATTCACCATCTGAGGTTACAATGCACCAGTCTTATCATGTAAACAAGACACCATCGGAGGCTACAATACGCCAGTCTTATCATGTAAACAAGACACCATATGAGGCAACAATGCACCACTCCTATGTTGTAAACAAGACACCATCTGATGCTACAATACACCAGTCTTATGATGCAAACATGACACCCTATAAGGCTAAAATATACCACTCTAATGATGTAAACAAGACACCATCCGAGGCTACAATACACAAGTCTTATGATGTAAACAAGACACCCTATCATGCTACAATACACCACTCTTATGATGTAAACAAGACACCATCTGAGACTACAATACACCAGTCTTATGATGCGAACAAGACACCCTATGAGGCTAAAATACACCACTCTTATGATGTAAACAAGACACCATCCGAGGCTACAATACACCACTCTTATGATGTAAACAAGACATCCTATCAGGCTAGAATACACCACTCTTATGATGCGAACAAGACACCACCTGAGGCTACAATACACCACTCTTATGATGTAAACAAGACGACCTATGAGGCGAAAATACAACACTCATGATGTAAACAAGACACCCTATGAGGCTACAATACACCACTCTTATGATGCGAACAAGACACCCTATGAGGCTAGAATACACCACTCTTATGATGTAAACAAGACACCATCTAAGGCTAGAATACACCAGTCTTATGATGCGAACAAGACACCATCCGAGGCTACAATACACCACTCTTATGATGTAAACAAGACATCCTATCAGGCTAGAATACACCACTCTTATGATGCGAACAAGACACCACCTGAGGCTACAATACACCACTCTTATGATGTAAACAAGACGACCTATGAGGCGAAAATACAACACTCATGATGTAAACAAGACACCCTATGAGGCTACAATACACCAGTCTTATGATGCGAACAAGACACCCTATGAGGCTAGAATACACCACTCTTATGATGTAAACAAGACACCATCTAAGGCTAGAATACACCAGTCTTATGATGTAAACAATTCACCATCTGAGGCTACAATGCACCACTCTTATGATGTAAACAAGACACCATCTGAGGCTAGAATACACCAGTCTTATGATGCAAACAAGACACCCTATGAGGCTAGAATACACCACTCTTATGATGTAAACAAGACACCATCTGAGGCTAGAATACACCAGTCTTAGGATGTAAACAAGACACCCTATCAGGCTAGAATACACCACTCTTATGATGTAAACAAGACACCATCTGAGACTACAATACACCACTCTTATGATGTAAACAAGATACCATCTGAGGCTACAATACGCCAGTCTTATGATGCGAACAAGACACCCTATGAGGCTAAAATACACCACTCTAATGATGTAAACAAGACACCATCTGAGGCTACAATACACCACTCCAATGATGTAAACAAGACACCCTATCAGGCTAGAATACACCACTCTTATGATGTAAACAAGACACCATCTGAGGCTACAATACACCACCCCAATGATGTAAACAAGACACCCTATCAGGCTAGAATACACCACTCCAATTATGTAAACAAGACACCCTATCAGGCTAGAATACACCACTCTTATGATGCGAACAAGACACCATCTGAGGCTACAATACACCACTCTTATGATGTAAACAAGACACCCTATGAGGCTAGAATACACCACTCTTATGATGTAAACAAGACACCCTATCAGGCTAGAATACACCACTCTTATGATGTGGACAAGACACCCTATCAGGCTACAATACACCACTCTTATGATGCAAACAAGACACCATCTGAGGCTACAATACAGCACTCTTATGATGTAAACAATTCACCATCTGAGGTTACAATGCACCAGTCTTATCATGTAAACAAGACACCATCGGAGGCTACAATACGCCAGTCTTATCATGTAAACAAGACACCATATGAGGCAACAATGCACCACTCCTATGTTGTAAACAAGACACCATCTGATGCTACAATACACCAGTCTTATGATGCAAACATGACACCCTATAAGGCTAAAATATACCACTCTAATGATGTAAACAAGACACCATCCGAGGCTACAATACACAAGTCTTATGATGTAAACAAGACACCCTATCATGCTACAATACACCACTCTTATGATGTAAACAAGACACCATCTGAGACTACAATACACCAGTCTTATGATGCGAACAAGACACCCTATGAGGCTAAAATACACCACTCTTATGATGTAAACAAGACACCATCCGAGGCTACAATACACCACTCTTATGATGTAAACAAGACATCCTATCAGGCTAGAATACACCACTCTTATGATGCGAACAAGACACCACCTGAGGCTACAATACACCACTCTTATGATGTAAACAAGACACCATCTAAGGCTAGAATACACCAGTCTTATGATGCGAACAAGACACCATCCGAGGCTACAATACACCACTCTTATGATGTAAACAAGACATCCTATCAGGCTAGAATACACCACTCTTATGATGCGAACAAGACACCACCTGAGGCTACAATACACCACTCTTATGATGTAAACAAGACGACCTATGAGGCGAAAATACAACACTCATGATGTAAACAAGACACCCTATGAGGCTACAATACACCACTCTTATGATGCGAACAAGACACCCTATGAGGCTAGAATACACCACTCTTATGATGTAAACAAGACACCATCTAAGGCTAGAATACACCAGTCTTATGATGCGAACAAGACACCATCCGAGGCTACAATACACCACTCTTATGATGTAAACAAGACATCCTATCAGGCTAGAATACACCACTCTTATGATGCGAACAAGACACCACCTGAGGCTACAATACACCACTCTTATGATGTAAACAAGACGACCTATGAGGCGAAAATACAACACTCATGATGTAAACAAGACACCCTATGAGGCTACAATACACCAGTCTTATGATGCGACAAGACACCCTATGAGGCTAGAATACACCACTCTTATGATGTAAACAAGACACCATCTAAGGCTAGAATACACCAGTCTTATGATGTAAACAATTCACCATCTGAGGCTACAATGCACCACTCTTATGATGTAAACAAGACACCATCTGAGGCTAGAATACACCAGTCTTATGATGCAAACAAGACACCCTATGAGGCTAGAATACACCACTCTTATGATGTAAACAAGACACCATCTGAGGCTAGAATACACCAGTCTTAGGATGTAAACAATACACAATCTGAGGCTAGAATACACCACTCTTATGATAAAAACAAGACGCCCTATGAGGCTACAATGCACCAGTCTTATGATGTAAACAATTCACCATCTGAGGCTACAATGCACTAGTCTTATCATGTAAACAAGACACCATCTGAGGCTACAATACGCCAGTCTTAACATGTAAACAAGACACCATCTGAGGCTACAATATGCCAGTCTTATGATGTAAACAAGACACAATCTGAAGCTACAATGCACCACTCTTATGATGCGAACAAGACACCATCTGAGGCTACAATGCACCAGTCTTATCATGTAAGCAAGACACCATCTGAGGCTACAATACACCACTCTTATGATGTCAACAAGACACCATCTAAGGCTTCAGTACACCAGTCTTATGATGCAAACAAGACACCCTATGAGGCTAAAATACACCACTCTTATGAAGTAAACAAGACACCATCTGAGGCTAGAATACACCAGTCTTTTGATGTAAACAAGACACTATCTGAGGCTACAATACACCACTCTTATGATGTAAACAAGACACCGTCTGAGGCTACAATACACCACTCTTATGATGTAAACAAGACACCACCCGAGGCTACAATACACCACTCTTATGATGTAAACAAGACACCACCCGAGGCTACAATACACCACTCTTATGATGTAAACAAGACACCACCCGAGGCTACAATACACCACTCTAATGATGTAAACAAGACACCATCTGAGGCTACAATACACCACTCTTATGATGTAAACAAGACACCCTATCAGGCGAGAATACACCACTCTTATGATGTAAACAATTCACCATCTGAGGCTAAAATGCACCAGTCTTATCATGTAAACAAGACACCATCTGAGGCTACAATACGCCAGTCGTATGATGTAAACAGGACACCATCTGAGGCTAAATGCACCAGTCTTATGTAAACAAGACACCATCTGAGGCTACAATACACCAGTCTTATGATGTAAACAGGACACCATCTGAGGCTAAATGCACCAGTCTTATGTAAACAAGACACCATCTGAGGCTACAATACACCAGTCTTATGATGTAAACAGGACACCATCTGAGGCTAAATGCACCAGTCTTATGTAAACAAGACACCATCTGAGGCTACAATACACCAGTCTTATGATGTAAACAGGACACCATCTGAGGCTAAATGCACCAGTCTTATGTAAACAAGACACCATCTGAGGCTACAATACACCAGTCTTATGATGTAAACAAGACACCACCTGAGGCTACAATGCACCACTCTTATGATGTAAACAAGACACTACTTGAGCCTGCAATACCTATTGATAGATACAACACCACCCTCATGCACAGTCTTAAGCTATATTATGCCACTCCATGATGTACACAAGGCACCGTCTCAAGGTACAATATACCACTCCTATGATGTACACAGGTCATCATCTGAGGCAATAATAAGCTGCACAGGAGGCACCGCCTGACGCTACAATAACACGCTCATGATGTAGACAACACACCATCTTACATTATGCACCACTCTTATTATGTACAATAACATGCTCATGATGTACACAAGACACAATCTCACATTTCAATACACCACTCCTTTGATGTACACAAGACACAGACTGATGCTACTACACCCTACCCATGATTTTACACAAGACACAATCTGAGACCAAAAAATATCCAAAACATGACAAAACCTGGCGGTAGCAGGATGAGATAGATGCATGAACAACAAAATCCCTTCGATGTAGTACTTTATAGGTGAGATAAACTCAAAAGCTGCATCCGAACCGAAAGGGGGACTAGAGGATGTGAAAGTGAAGCGACAATGCAGTGTTTAATCCCGGCGTCAAAGTACCACTACAGCCATACCGAAACACTGACACTACTAACTCTAAAGTCTGCTGCAGACTACGTCTAGATTAACCTTATGGGGCAGTTCCAAACACCTGACAGCCTTCACTGTTTGGTTTTTGTGCCCACACTGCACTGGTGTTGCTTGTTGCAGGAAGGAAGGATGTGAAGCTGACCTGATGGCTCGGGCAGGGTATTTTATTGTGCCATTTGGAGAAACTCCCACCTGGGAAGGGGCTGGACCAGCTGACACAGGGCTGCAGATGGTGTGTGGTTGTGGATGGAACCTCCTAATGGCACCAGGTGGGCTGAGGAATTGGTTCCTAATGGCCTCATAATGTATATGAAACTTTACACCTCGATGTACATGATACTTAACCTAAAGCTTAAACAACCAACCACTTCCAAAACAAGCCCAAAAAATATTGGTCAACTTTGCAGCTACTGCTGCAAATGCTATTTAATTGACAGGTATATACAGGGAGCAAACAAAAAGGGAAAATATTATCTTGAAGGTGGGGGACAAAGAAGAGGCACTTGGCAGGAATATCACTGAGAGTCCTGAAAAAAAGAAAGATTAAGTATATAAATGGGGTCTGGAGACCTCGAGTTGACAAACCGTGTCTCACCTTGAGTTCTGAATCCGGCTGCAGGCGGCTCGGCCACTGTGGGCCAGAAGGGCACAGAAATCTCCAAGGACAAACCCCTGTGAATGCACAAAAGGCCACAGTGTGAATGCACAAAAGACCAGTGAGACACGAGCTTCTGCACAGAAACAGATCATCATCAAGCCACAGGGGAATTTCACTCAAACACAACTGGACCAATGCCCCTGAACACACATGCGCTGGTCATGTAGGGACCGATGAGGGTCACCAGCAAGCGACTATCTTATGGATGCTTTTGTGGAGACTGTGGGATTGTGCAGGTGCCGCCAAGGAGCCCTGACTTACCTGTGGGACTTCAGTGCCCAGCTCTCCTCCTGGGAGCCCAGGCCCTCCAACGAGCCCAAAGCGCTGCTGATTCCCCCGCTGTGCAGGACAGACGTGGGGGGGGGGGAGGGCGAAGACCAGGCCAAGGGCGGGACTCATCTGCGCCCATCCTGGGCCCATCCTCTTGTTTGCTTCAAGAGGATTGTGCTGGTTGGGGGAGTGCCCTTGTGTCTGAATGTTGACATTAAGCTTTTTCCGATGCTCCATAGTTTCTCCTACCTGGTTCTTTTGGGTGCTGTACATAGCGATTAGGGATATTGTCCTGGTCTTTTTTTTTGGTTTGGAGGCCGGGCCTAGGTTCTCTCTCTCTCCTAATAGACTTTTGGATGGCACTGCCATGGTTAAGCACAAAGCCGTTCCGGCGCCCAAGAGCTTGACCGATAAGGGTGCTTCTAGGAATCCGTCCTCCATTTTGTGGCACCTGGCTTCGGCGGTAGGGACACCTGCAGAGGAGACTCTTACTGTGGAGCAGGACCTTGGCTTGGGCAGCCTTAGTCTACAAGGGTCCAGGGGGGCCAGTGTCGATGAGATCCCCACCATAAGTAACCAGGAGACTAGGAGGTCAAAGGGCCCTTCATCCAAACCTGTAGGACTGACTATTCAGACTGCCGCGGACATTCAGCCTGAGGTGACGGAATCTTCCATGGAGCTCAACCCACCTGCCTGCAACGTTATAAAAAAGGAACGCGCCCAGACTCAGCGGGAGAAGGGACTCGGATGTAAAGACTGCTGGCAGGATGCTCCATGATGTGGGCCCTGATATGGAGGGGTTTCGTCCTGAACCCCTTAATAACGACAGAGCTTTGATCGAAAGCTTGCCTCAGCAGGATTGTCATCTTAAGTTTCAGATAAACTGAAATGTAATGTTAGATCAATGGTTGATACAGTTCCGGTGACGCTTCTACTATAGAGCTAACCGGTCCCACCAAGCCTATTGGGGCCTCTGACTGCCGCTCCAATGCCAGGGAACGGTGGTTCCCTGGAGGAGCCGGCGCTGTCAAAGCGGTCCAACTCCTAATGGGCGGTCGGACCGCCGGTGCGGCGGGGGCTGGATCAGCCACTGCCGCGCCTCCTCAAACCGCCTGATTCGTAATCAGGCCTAAGTGATTGTTACGTGGAATTGTATGGTTTGTGTGTTGTAATTATTTTTTGTGATGGATTGAGTTTGTTTTGAACTTTCTTGGTTAGTGAAGGTTACATTTAAAAAAAATATATATATATATACAATTTTATCACCAGCATTCATTAACATTGGAATTTTAATACATCTTTCGACTGACGTAATAATTATTTTTTTTATTTTAAATAAAAAATATATTTGGTATATTGGCTTAGAATTTTTCATAGTTTTTGAGGAGTTTGGGACTTTAGAATTTATTTTATAATATGCTTCTGGCTATTATTTGTAAGTAATCTACTCCATTGTTGTTTAAGAAGAGTTAGACTTTAAATTGTAGCATCTCATACATTATTTTGTTTTTTTTGCTACGTTTAGGGCCAATTTGGCTAACAGATTCGCAGTTGTTGGTAGCTTTGCTCTTTTTTTAATGTGTCTATAAATTAGTAGAGCTTAGGCTGGGTTCTACCTAGGCCTTGTACCATCGTTCCACCGCATTGTTTGTTTTGGCCTCCTGTGCCAGTGGGCTGTCAGACATTCCACCATGGTATCTGTAATTTGGCTTGGTGTCTGTGTCCTGAGTGATGCAGTCTGCCAATCCAAGTGTCTTCAAAATAGTCCATTACAGGATGAAGTTTGTCTTATCCCCTATGTTGATGATAGAAAGGGCTTTCTATTGGTAAGTTATAATGGTTGACTACCTCTGATACAGGGACATAGGCTAGTGCTATTGTTTATTTTATTTCACAGTCAATTTGGCTGCAGAATATTCTAAACATAGTGCAGATTTTTGGAGGCACCTCCATACACTTAGATTGAAATGATAGCAACAGCCTCCTATAGCTGTGAGGCATACATTTTTAGAAAGGTTTGAATCATGGCTTGCTCAAAAGTCTATGATATTTTCTGGGGGTAGTAAAGATTTGTTTTAGGTTTTATACGGCTCAAGAGGTCACAGTAGGTGCTGCTTTGTTTATTTGGCAGTACGGCATATATAAAAGGGATATTTGTTTTTGGATATTCACCATATATGGCGTAGATCTGATTACATGGCTTGGGACACATTTTGAAGGTCCCGCCCATTATCCATGATTGACATTGGCTAAGCTTTACTACGTTATCTGCTGTAGAGAATATCAGGATTCATGTTTCATTATTCACGTTCTCGTATAACAGGAAAGATTTCTAATTATGTGTAACTGTTCCATGTTCAGGCGTGGTATGTCTGGGTATATTCTGGGGGCAGAAGGAGCATCACTGGTAGCTTTCTAGGTTTGTGCAATTAAACGCTTTAAAGAATTATAGGTGGTAGTTGGCCTGTTAAGTGTACGGGGACTCTAGGTAGTATATCTGTCAGCATTTTGCTTGTGGCTTCTTAGGAGCTAGTGCTTTTCTCTTCTATATTCTGCAATATCCCCCTTACTTTTATTTCTGTCACATTTGAGGGGTGGTTGTGCTCTCTTATATGAATCAGAGCAGCTTTTGTAGTTGCCCTCCCATACCATGCATTGGAATGATATTTAGTAAACTTTCCGTTTACCTTTTCCGTCATGGCCCGGCCGCCGCGCCTGCGCGGCGCGTTCTATTGAGCGGGGCGGGCCATGACGGAACCGCTCCGTCACGAGCACAGCTCAACCGCGGCTGGTGACGGAGCGATTCTGTCACCAGCATGCGGCCGCCGCGCGGCCGCCCCGCCCCGTTAGCGCTGCGGCGGAATAGCCGCCGCAGCGAAAGGGTTAATGTAGTGTAATAGAATAAATATATACAGTATTATAAAGTTTGTATGTTTGTTATTTACATGTAAAAATATGCAACTGCTTCTATTTTGTATACTTACATTTATGTTCTGATTAGATGTTTCACACAGTTTTGCAGCTTTTCTTTTGGGTGTTTCCAACAGTCGGAGCCTTCAGGGCGGCATCATAATCTGCCTCTGGGCTTACTTTCCGACTGCCGCATTACAATGCTGGCCAACTGAAAGTAAACGGCCGGTCATTCCGGCTGGCTTCCGACGGGCTCAAGGAGTACGTCAGCCATTCGGAATCGGCATGCAATCCCAAAGGGCGGGTCTTTCCGCCCTTGGAATTAAGATGCATGGTTTCCGGCATGGCTTCTATAGCGGCCTGTCCGACATGGAAACTATATCAGAAAGCATGTTTGAGGGCCCCCAGCAGGGTACCCTTGGGTGCGCGGCCTCCGGTTGGGGGACGAGCGAGCACCTATGGTGCTCCCCTGTTGAGCCTTACACCCGTTGACAGGCACCTTGAGGTGCCTGCCACAGGGTGCTGGAATGAACTGAACCTCCCATTTCCCTATGAGAGCATGTATTATGGACGGTTTGCGGCCGTAATGCATACTTCTATATGGAAATATAGGAATGCGACTGAACAGTGTTCAGTCGCATCCTAATTAGGTGGTCGGTATTGCCAACAAGAGGTCGGTCGGACTCATTTCCACCCAACATCATAATTAGCCCCTATATGGGTTCCTGCACTACTGTAGCCTTTTGTTCCCCATCCCCCACCTCGGGCTCAGTCCCCAAGAAGGGTCAGGAATATCCTTCCACTGCTTGGTATAATCCACCCCTGCTACTCCTGATGGCGGTGGGACTCAGAGTGGACGTCCCTCGCCTATCATGAACATTACAAGGTGATCGCCACGGCTGGGCTCAAAGCGTCAGGAAAGCATGCTCCCAGCTCCCTGATCCTGCATGTGGGCGCTAGATGGTACAAAAGGGCTCAGCGTGTCAGCAAGCATGCTCCCAGCTCCCTGATCCTGCATGTGGGCGCTAGATGGTACAAAAGGGCTCAGCGTGTCAGGAAAGCATGCTCCCAGCTCCCTGATCCTGCATGTGGGCGCTAGATGGTACAAAAGGGCTCAGCGTGTCAGGAAAGCATGCTCCCAGCTCCCTGATCCTGCATGTGGGAGCTAGATGGTACCAAAAGGGCTCAGAGTGTCGGGCAAACTTGCTACCAGCTCCCTGATTCTTAGTTCTCACTGGCATCGCACATGTTTGGAGTAGAAGAGAAGTAATATGATTCTAACATCATACAAGCATCAACACATTCAATAGCTTGAGAAGAAGAAGCAGAAACAAAGAAGTCCAGTATTTAGGACACAGTACGAATAACAAATACAAAACAACAGATCGTAGGCGACAAGTTCAGAAAGAAGCACTAGGACAGTCCTGCGCCACAGTACGAAAGAGGGGTCCTACTCACAGCTGTCCTCTTTGCAAGCTTTGCAAGGTTCACATCTTTGCCGAGGGGAAGAGATGCAGTGAGGGCCTGCAGGATGGACCTTCTCTGCTCCTCTGACGGAGCTTCGAGCCTCACTTCATGCAGGAAGGTGGTCTGCACATCCAAGACAACGTCGCGTGGCCTGCTGGTGGTACCAATCACCAGCACAGGAAAGTCACTAGGATGTAAGGAGAGGTTATTGTGAGCTGGGTGAGTCACAGGTTTGTGTGCACGTCCCGTGTAGACGCACACCGCAGCCCATTCATACAAGGAAGACACAGCGCTCCACAAGGACAGAGGGTTGTTCCTACACTCGCTGCCGGATGCGTCCCCTTCGAAGCCACCAAGAGATACAAGCAACGGCACTCATCTCTGCTGAACGGCACCCCATGCCAACCACAGGAGAGACTGCCCTGCTGTAGAAGGCATGCATGCCCTTTTAATGGTACCAGCAGAAGAGGCCCTCGGGCCTCTCACATCCAGCCAAGAGCAGCAGCTCTTCTCGGAGGTAGCAGCCACACACCCTCTCTGAGGAGGACTTTACATTATCAACAACTGATTATCACAGCACAAACCACAAGGGGCATCTGATCCCCTCCTAGTGTGTGACATTTCCTTGCCTTCCTCAGAAGAATGCAAACCCATAATTCATCTCCTAAAGTAGCTGATCCTTGCCTGTGATTCAAGGCAGCCAGATCTAGCAGCTTCTCTAGTCTGTGCCAATTACCTGAAGCGCCCCAAATTATAGCAAACCTCACTCCCCTTGAAGGTCACTGCAGACCCCACACCACCTGCTGTGTTTACCAAAACAAGCGCTGTCTCCAGTAAGGCCTCACATACCAACTACACATAGCAGGGGAATGTGGAGGGCTGAAGGACACGTTACTTTCAGTAATCTCATCTGGTAGAGACATGATCTAGCTTGAGATTCCTTACCTTTTCATTTCCCAGGCATCAGAATGGATCCGGAAGACTTTTCTTCGAGCAACACCCATGCGCGCTGGTAGATGACATCGGTCGGCTGCGCGTGACGCCAGCCATGTCCCCCCTGGACAAAGCCAGCCAGCCGTGTCCACCCTGGACAAAGGCAACCAGCCGTGTCCACCCTGGACAAAGGCAGCCAGCCGTGTCCACCCTGGACAAAGGCAGCCAGCCATGTCCACCCAGGACAAAGGCCGCCAGCCATGTCCATCCAGGACAAAGGCCGCCAGCCATGTCCACTCCGGACAAAGGCCGCCGCCAGCCATGTCCACTCTGGACAAAGGCCACCAGCCATGTCCACCCTGGACTACAGGAGCCAGCCACGTCCACCCAGGACAACGGCAGCCAGCCACGTCCACCCTGGACAAAAGCAACCAGCCATGTCCACCCTGGACAACGGCAGCCAGACATGTCCACCCTGGACAACGGCAGCCAGACATGTCCACCCTGGACAACAGCAGCCAGCCAGAGCAGCCTCATTTTGGGCACCCGTGCACAGGATGCATCTCAATGAACACCACCATTCACCTGGTGCAGTGAAACACACACACTGACGTACACAAAGCACAGGTCTCCTTCAGATACCCCACTCTTGAGGGGAAACAATGGAGCCCAGTTTACAGGGCAGAGGCAGTCTCCCACATACTGCAAATAACAAGGCCTGAGCCTCTGGACTACAATCCTGGTGCCATCTCAGCAGTCGCCTCACAGCCTGCAGTGAAGGGGGCAGTATCCGCGCTCACTCAAAATAGGGAACACTCACTGACAAACAGCAAAGAAACAATATCGGGCGCTTTTCATGGAGTAACACTGTCGAGTGGACTGGAGGAAAGAAAGGAGAAATGATTTCAAAGCAAAGATTCTTTGTCCCAACACCACATTCCAGGAGGAGGCGAGGTGAGAAAAGGCTGGTTGTGTTCTCTGTCTGAGGCGCACCACAGTGACAAATACCTGGAGGTCCTCGTGATGTCCAGTAGGAGGCGCTGCAGGGCTGCCACTGTCCTGGAGTCTTCGGTCACCCCATCCCGCTCTCGGCCCAGCAGATGGACATTCCTCAGCAGCAGCACGCAGGGCCGATACAGGGTGGCATGTGAGAAGGCAGCCTGCAGCTTTGCCTCAGCAGCTCCGCTAGTGTCCCTGCAGAGGGTCACACTGTCCACCTGCAGGGAAGAAAGCAGACGGTCACACTGTGCACCGGCAGGGAAGAAAGCAGACGGTCACACTGTGCACCTGCAGGAAGACAGCCATGGGACAAAGTGAGGCAGAGGTATGGAGGAGACAGCACAGGGTGCAAAGCAGCAAACAGAAGAGTGGACAGTATACAAGAGTGAGCAGAGAAAGATGATCTTCCTGGTGATGTCCACCAAATGACAATATTTCCCTTGGAGACTTCAACATGCGCTGGGGAGACGAGGCCAACAGTTATGTGAACACTTTTACCTCCTTTTTCAATGCAAATGACCAACAACAACACTGCCACAAACCCACTCACCAAGAAGGAGCCAGTCTGCATCTGATAATCTCCAACTCCTCAAACCTAAAGACATATCACCACATCTAGTCGACTGGTCCCACCACATGTAGATCCCGTTCTCTCTTACCGGCTCTAATACCAAAACATATGGGCAACTCAGGAAGGAGAGAGGAGAATGCTACTTACCAGTATGCATCTGTTCTTGGCATGTAGAGCTGCGAAGTAGTACACTTTTGCAATAGATCGCCATCTGCTGTGGGGCTCGGATGCTTGCACCTTGTTGTTGTCTTGGAAGAAGTCTTTTGTAGTCACGAGGTAGGTGACTCCTCCCTTGGACGATAGTGCACATGAGCATCGACTCCATCTTCAGATTGTTTTTCCCCAAGAAGGGAAATGATGGAGTTTATAGGAAATAGAATAGATTTCCATGTAAGTGTATCTAATTAAGATAAAAACTGGAACAGATACCGGTCCCGGGGAGGCAGGCGGGCGTGTACTACTCTGCAGCTCTACATGCCAAGAACAGATGCATACTGGTAAGTAGCATTTTCCGTTCGAGGCATACGAGCTGCAGATAGTACACTTTTGCATAGACTGTACAGCAGTGTCTCCCCTAGCGGTGGTCACCTGTATTTGTTGCAGTAGTTTGAAAAAGTTTCCTAAGAACAGCTTGGCCCACTGAAGCTTGGTGCTTGGCCTGCACGTCAACGCAATAGTGTTTGGTGAAGGTTTGTGCAGTAGACCAAGTTGCTGCATAACAAATGTCTTCTAGGGGAATTTTCCCTAAGAATGCCATGGAAGCCCCTAGTTTGTGTGTTGAATGGGCTCTAGGGGGAATTGTTAATGCACGTTTTGCTTTTTGATAGCATATTTGAATACATTTGACTATCCACCTGGCAATTCCAGCTTTGGAGATGGGGTTCCCTTTAATGAGGAGGAGAGAAAGCTACAAACAGTTGTTTTGATTTTCTAAAGGGTTTACTCCCGTCTATGTAATAAAGTAAAGCTCTTTTGATGACGAGCGTGTTAAGAGCGCTCTCTGCTACTGAATCAGGGTTTTGGAAAAATACTAGTAACTCTACTGATTGATTAAAATGGAAAACAGAAATTACCTTTGGAAGACATTTTGGATTTGTTCTAAGAACCACTTTGTTTGGATGTTATTTGTAAAAATGGTTCTTGTATGGTTAAAGCCTGGATCTCACTTACTCTCCTAAGAGAGGTGATTGCGACAAGGAACGTTATTTTCCATGTAAGGAATTGTAATTCACATTTGTGTAAAGGCTCAAATGGGGGCCCCAAGAGTCTAGTAAGAACAATGTTTAGGTTCCACACCGTAAATGGTGGCGGTCTGGGTGGAATTAACCTTTTAAGACCTTCCATGAAGGCTTTGATAGCAGGTACTCGAAACAATGACAAATGTTGTCTGTTTTGTAAGTAGGAGGCAAGGGCAGCCAGATGTAATCCAATTGATGAGTATGCAAGATTGCATCTTTGTAGATAGAGCAATTAGCAAACAAGGTTTTGTGTTGAAGCATCTAATGGGTCGATTTTGTTGTTTTTGCAGTAAATAACTAATCTTTTCAATTTGGCTGCAGATGGAGCTCTAGTAGCGGGGTGTAAGGCTTCCTTAATCTATACTACTATTATAAAGAGAGAGAACAAACCTTTTGGCAAGGTAAACTCGGGAACCACAGAGCCAATCCACACACCCAATACATTGTTGTAATACTCAGGGTGTGCAGATGGACATAGGCTATAGAATTTTTTTTTAAAAACGTAAATTTAAAAATATAACTTTAAAAAAAAAAGTAGTGCCCTGAAAGTAGCGCCGGCCGCGACGCTGCGCTGGCCGCAACGTAAGTGACGACGAGAAGGAGCGGCGGTGAAGTGAGGAGCGTGGGGAGGAGCGGCAGCTCGGGTGCGTCATGACGAGGAGGAGCGGCGGTGAAGTGAGGAGTGCGGGGAGGAGCGGCGGCTCAGGTAAGGCTCTGGGACACGGGAAATGTTGGGGCAGGAGGGAGCCGGTGCAGGAGGTTGGCCCTGAACAAATGCGGCTGAGGTAAGGCTCAGGCTCTGGGGGCAGCATTTCAGGCTTGCGTGCACTCCCGCCCGACCCCCACCCACCACGACATTGTCCGGGACACAGACAATTTGTGGCGGGCGGGGGGCCGGGGCGGGAGTGCACACAAGACTGAAATGCTGCCCCCAGCCCCCTTCTGCCCCAGGCACCGCTGGGGCGGGCTGCTAGTAATATTCATAAAGGCCGGTGGGAGGTTCAGGTAACCGAACTTTAAGACTTCAGGAGCCAGATCGCTAGATTTAGTTGCGCTGGATCTGGGTGCCTTATTTCTCCATGGTTCTGCATCAGCAGCTTTGGGGAGAGCCGTACTTTTTGATGAAGGTCTAGTGATTGTTCGAGTAGTGTTGGGAACCATGGTTGCCGTGCCCATGTGGGAGCAACTAGGATCATTTTGAGAGATTGATGTTTGAGCTTGCATACTACTAGTGGAATAAGTTAGAGTGGCGGAAAAGCATACACAAATCTGCCTGACCAGTTCATCCATATCGCATTGCCCTTGGACAACGGGTGTGGGAACCTGGCGGCAAAGGTTGGGCATTTTTCGCATTTGCGTGTGTGGCGAACAGATCTATGTCTGGTTGGCCCCACATTTGGAAGAAAGGTTGAAGTACTTGTGGATGAATGTCCCATGCGTGTATTTGTTGAGTCTGACGACTTAACAGATCCGCTATCTGATTGCTTACTCCTGGAAGATGTTCCGCGAGGAGATATATGTTTTGTGGAATGGCCCATCCCCATATACATTGCGATAGTCGAGATAGCTGCAGAGAATGTGTTCCTCCTTGCTTTTGTATGTAATACATTGCTGTGATATTGTTCGTCCAGACTAAGACAGTCTTGTTGAGAAGATGTAGTTGGAATGACTTTAAGGCTAGAAATATGGCCAGTAGTTCTAGATGATTGATGTGAAGCACTTTTTGTTGAGTGGTCCACCTGCCCTGAATTGTGTGGTTTAGGAGAGGGGCTCCCCAGCCGGTGAGAGACGCGTCTGTTGTTACTACTATCTGTGGAGCAGGCTCTAGGAACGGCAGTTCTTTGGAAAGGTTCCACCACTACAGAGAACGATGTGTGCGGCTGTCCACCAATACCAGATCTGTAAGTTGACCTTGAGCCTGGTTCCACTGACATGCTAAGCATTCCTGTAAAGGGCGCATGCGTTGTCTCGCGTAAGGTACAATGAAAATACAGGAGGCCATCATTCCTATGAGCTGCATAAACACTCGTACTGGGAGAGAGTGTTGGGGCTGAAACCTGTTGAATAGTGTTTGCATGCTGGGTATCCTGGCTGGATTGGGGTATGCTAGAGTTTTGCAAGTGTTTATTGTGACTCCTAGATACGGATGTATGTAGGAGGGTTGAAGGTGTGACTTGGTGTAGTTCAGTGTGAGCCCTAAGTTGTGTAACAGTTGCATTGTTTGATAAGTACGGTGAACACACTGGTTGTATGACTTGGCTTTTATCAGCCAGTCGTCCAGGTATGGAAATACGTGGATTTGCTGTGTTCTCAAGTGTGCTGCTACTACTGCAAGGCACTTTGTGAACACCCTGGGTGCTGTACATAAGGGTCCTCATCCGCCCCCTTTGTTCGTTTTTCTGTGCCACAGTGATTGTTTTCCCGTACTCAAGGGGATACTCTCCACAGATTACACAGGATTGGTTAGGATCCCTCGGACCTACCTCCCTGTAGGGGTAATAATTTCCCCCCAGATTACGGGGGGACCCCGAGAGAAACCGAATGCGACGGTCCTGACGAAGACCGGAGTGACCATACAGGCGCATCAAGAGCGGTCGAAACATGTTGACTCTGGCAGTGGTAGGAGGGAAGCCTTGAGGTTCCTAATTATCTCCTGAAGGCATTTTCCCATCCTCTGTTTATTCATCTTTTTAATCCTGGTAGAGGTGCCAAGTAACGTTTAATAAAGTTGTTTTTCTAGTTGACACCTTTAACCAGTCTTAAATTCACTCCCTATACTGCACTATTTCTTTGTCGCACTTTTCGGTTTTGAAAACACAAGGTGTTTGCACTATTTTCACCACAGTGGTTGTATTAAGTGTTGTGTCTGTTTAGTTTGTTTGATTATATGTTGTGTTAAGTGGAATTTATTATTTTTCCCCCTCCCTTATGCTCCGTCCTGTGTGGGGTACACCAGGGCGTATTGTAAGCAGGCCCGATGATGAAGCATGTCACATACCTCGGTATGTGAGTGAGGGCAGTTTTTCCAAATAGAGCGATTTGCCCTATTGGGGCTGACTCTATTCTTTACCATATTAGTATATACGGTATTATTATTTACTCTTTCCACCCCTTTCGTGTGTACACTAGTGTTCTCTCGGGGGTCCCGGGGTGGCGGAGTATAAATTGTCTTTGACCCTCGCCCCTTCTTTGTGATTATTGCTGTGGTCACCCCAAATGGAAGGACCTTGAACTGATAGTGCTGGCCGTCCACTGTGAACCTGAGGTATTTTCTGTGAGCAGGGTGTATGGGGATGTGGAAGTAGGCGCCCTTGAGATCTAGTGTGGCAAGGAAGTCGCCTTGTTGAAGCAGGGGCAGAACCTGCTGAAGAGTGATCATGTGAAAATTATCTGATTGTATGTACAAATTGTGAGGTCTGAGGTCCAATATTGGCCTTAGGGTCCTGTCTTTTAGGGGGATTAGGCAATACAGGGAGTAAACCCCTGTTCCCTGATGTTGTATGAGACCCAGTTCTATTGCATGCTTTTGAAGCAGTGGAAGAACCTCTTGTTTGAGGAGTGTTAGATGTCCCCCGGACATTGGGTGCTGTTTGGGTGGAATGTTGGGGGGAGTAGCAGTAAGTTCTAGGCAGTAACCATAATGGGTAATTTGCCTTACCCACTTGTCTGTAGTGATGGAATTACAGACAGGTAGGAACTGTGATAGCCTCCCTCCGATCGGAGTGTAATAGTCTGGAGGGAAGTCACTGCTTATTAATGGGGAAGCTACGAGTGTTGTGGTTACCTCGGGCTCTCCCTTTGTTGTTATTTCCCCTGTATCCACCTCTAAAATATCCCCTGTTGCGGGATGTTTGTGTGGTGTTTTTGTAGGAAGCAGTGTCTGTGTTGATGTTTTTGGATGCTCCCCTATAGAAGGAGAGTCGAATGGAACCACGTGTGGATGGAGACTGCAATGCTCCCACGGATTTAGCAGTCTGTCTCCTTTTTCATTTCTTCTAGCGCTGTGTCTACAGCCGGTTCAAAAATGTTGCTGATAGAACGGCTGATTGAGGATATTGGTTTGTACCTCCTGTTTGAAGCCACAGATGCGCAACCAGGCATGTCGCCTGAGTAACACGCTAGTGTTAACGGCCCTAGAGGCGGTGTCGGCTGCACCAAGGGCACATTTGATTGGTGCTTTAGTTTTTAATTTTCCCTATTGAATTAAATCATTGGCCATGGTCTTATATTGACCAGGTAAATGTTGCAATAGAGTTTCTAGTTGGTTATAGAGAACCCTATCATACCTAGCTAGTAATGCTTGTGTATTGGCTATCCGCCAGTTATTAGCTGCTTGGGCAGCAACTGGTTTGCCAGAAGCATCTAATAATTTAGACTCCTTGTCCGGAGGTGGCACATTACCAGAGGTTTGAGAGTTGGCACGTTTTCTAGCGTTAGTTACCACTAGGGAATCTAAAAGGAGTTGATCATTGATTAGGCGGGATCACTGGGCGCGAGTTTATATTTTTTGGACAATTCTTGGATTCAGAATCCTAGCCCTAACAGGGTCCTTGAATATGTCGGGGGCATGTTTAATGACTCCTTTTAACATTGGCAGGGTTTGTACAGTCTTTAGTGACTGTTCAAAGGTGTCTAGTAGAAAGTCCTCCTCTGCGATGTCCGAATGCATTGGGACACCATGGTACTGAGCCGCCCTATTTACAAGCTGGTTAAAAACCAATATTGTCATCTGGGGAGATGGCTTTGTTGGGTATGCACGAGGATTAGGGAGGTCTGGAGGATCTACTGGGTCATCACTCATCCTAATCGTCCTGTGGTACGTCGGTATCGTTATCAGGGTGATCAAAAGGGTCAGTGTTGTCTCCCCTCTCCCCATAATCATCATCACCCAGAGTTAGTGGTGAGTTTGGTGGAAGTATAGGAGAGTGTGGCGGAGAGACAGGCTTAGTAGGAAGAGCAGGAGAAGAGGGTTGTAAAGGTGAAGTAGCACAGTCCTTTACAGGCACTGCAGGAATGCCTGGGGTGTCCAATTTCCTTTTGTTGTGTGGAACAGTAGACATATGTCCTGTTTTAGGGTCTATGTGGAGTGTTTTCGGAACGATAGGATCCGGTCGAAAAAGTTCTTCCTCTTCGGTAGATACTTTCGGCACTGATTTTTTCGGGTCAGAGCGAGGTTTGGATTTCAGATCCAAAGCATGGGAAGGTGGTTTTGGGTCCTTTGGCTTCGATGTGGAGGCGGAAATCTTTTTAGGCTCCGAATGTTTCGGTTTTGGATCCAATGCCTTTTCCTTCGGCATGGGGGTGGTGGGTGCTGAGGTCTTTTTGGAAGTAGGGTGCACTCTGTGCTTCGGTGCCGATGGCGCCTGTGGGACAGTGATATGCAGTTTGCTCGGACCCGAGCTACCGGAAGGCTTGTCCTTTATCTTCGGAGATGGGCCCAAGGGCAGGGCTTTTGAAGCTTGTTTTTGGTCACGACTGGGGCCAGCAGGCGAATTCTTGACCAGGGCCTTCTTTTTTGGAGGTGGAATTGGGGTAGGGGCAGTTGTACTCACTCGTTGACCTGGTGTGATGGGGTGGTCAGAGTCGTCTGCTTCGGACGCGATTTCCAGATCCTCAGAATCCTCTTCCGGGACATTGGGTACCGGAGCTGGCTGTTGCGCCATGATGTGTCGTCGGGCCCAGCGATCACGAATGGTCTTTTTGGATCGAAAGGAGGCACAGGCCTGGCAATTATTTTTGTCGTGCTCGGGCGAGAGACACAGGTTACAGACCTTGTGGTGGTCACTGTGTGGAAATTTAGCTCCACACTTGGGGCATTTTTTAAATGGAGTCCTTTCCATAAGCCGTAGGCCCGAACGGTGTCGATAAGCCTAGCGGCCCGCGTCGACGCCGGAATGGAATATTTGAGGAGCGCGTCGAAGATCATGCAATTGAAAACAATACAGTTGAGTGAGTGTTTATGATGATTTGCGAGTCGAAAAGGTTGGAGAATATGGTACCGAACCGGAGCGCAGAAGTTACAGTCGAACCCGATGGCGGAAAAAAAACAATCTGAAGATGGAGTCGATGCCCAAGCGCACTATCGTCCAAGGGAGGAGTCACCTATCTTGTGACTACAAAAGAATTCTTCCAAGACAACAACAAGGTGCAAGCATCCGAGCCCAACACCAGATTGCGATCTATGCAAAAGTGTACTATCTGCAGCTCATATGCCTCGAACATATGCATTTAGCAATGATTTCCATTTGTTTCAATTCCCTGTCGGGTGTGTGGTGGGAAATGAATTCCGATTCAGACGGCTGAATGATGCCTGTACCACCAAGCTTTCCCGGGTTGGGTGCTGGAGCAGAAACTTGGGGGTCTCAAGCGCTGATCAGCATGTCAATGAGCTTCATCAAAGTTCAGAAGAGGTTCTTGGGTGGTAGTGGCAGGGTAAGGACATCTGTAAGGTCATTTTTTTCACCCTTTGCATGGGCAGAGTCAAATCTAAGACAGGGGCGGCTCCTCCACCATGGCAGCAGAGCGTCGCCCCACTGCTTTCTCACAGGGTGAGAAGCCAAAACATAAAATGGTGATAACTTTTAGTTATTACCATTTTATGTTGCTTTGCAGGCGGGCGGGGCTGCTCTGCTCTCCGAGCAGGGCAGAGGAGGAGTGGTTGCCCACTCCAGAGTGCACAAGCACTGTTTGGTCAGCCCTTTCGGGTCGCCCAAACCAGTCATGCACACTTTGCTCTCCTCCATGCAGGCTGAATTGCAGCCTGCATGGAGGACATGCCCACCCCTCTAACCCCGAGCTGAGGGCTGTGTCATGGCGCTCCAGACCAATCACAACACTGCATGCAGCATTGCGATTGGCTGAGGGGAGGTAGCCTGGCTGCCTGCTTCCTGTTCCTGTCAGGAGCAGGAGCAGAGAAGACATGAAACCCGGCGGAAAGGTAGGACATGCCCACCCCTCTAGCCTCTAGCTGAGGGCCGTGTCATGGCGCTCCAGACCAATCACAACACTGCATGCAGCATTGCGATTGGCTCAGGAGAGGTAGCCTGGCTGCCTGCTTCCTGTTCCTGTCAGGAGCAGGAGCAGAGAAGACATGAAACCCGGCAGAAAGGTAGGTTTTAAAATATATATATTTTTGTAACTATGACCCCTCTCCCCCCTGCATGACCCCCGTGTGACCCTCCCCCCTTTCCCAACACCCCTAGTCTCCGTGTGACAACCCAGCAGGATACCCTGCTGTCCCCGTGCGACCTCCCCTACCCTATGCGACCTACCCCGCGTGACACTCTCCCCCCCTTCACCCCGTGTGACACTCTCCCCCCCTTCACCCCGCGTGACACTCTCCCCCCCCTCCCCCCGCGTGACACTCTCCCCCCTCCCCCCGCGTGACACTCTCCCCCCCTCACCCCGTGTGACAATCTCCCCCCCTCACCCCGCGTGACAATCTCCCCCCACTCACCCCGCGTGACACTCTCCCCCCACTCACCCCGCGTGACACTCTCCCCCCAATCACCCCGCGTGACTCTCCCCCCCTCACCCCGCGTGACACTCTCCCCCCCTCACCCCGCGTGACACTCTCCCCCCCTCACCCCGCGTGACACTCTCTCCCCCTCACCCGACACTCTCTCCCCCTCACCCGACACTCTCCCCCCTCACCCCGCGTGACACTCCCCCCTCACCCCGCGTGACACTCCCCCCTCACCCCGCGTGACACTCCCCCCTCACCCCGCGTGACACTCCCCCCTCACCTCGCGTGACACTCCCCCCTCACCTCGCGTGACACTCCCCCCTCACCTCGCGTGACACTCCCCACGCGCCACATACTTCCCCCTCACCCCGCGCGACACATACTTCCCCCTCACCCCGCGCGACACACACTTCCCCCTCACCCTGCGCGACACACACTTCCCCCTCACCCTGCGCGACACCCCGCGCGACAACCCCCCCTCACCCCGCGCGACAACCCCCCCTCACCCTCCGCAGCACACACACACCCCCCCTCACGACACACACCCCGCACGACACACCCCCCTCACCCCGCGCAACACACACACACCCCACACGACACACTCACCCCCCTCACCCCACATGACGACACCCACCCCGCGTGACGACACCCACCCCCCTCACCCCACGTGACGACCCCACCCCACGCAACACCCCCGCAAACACCATTACACCCCACGCGACCCCCCACTTGACACCCTAAACCCCGCGCAACTGCAAGAACTTGCAATGTCGGCTGCACAAATGGTACAGAGCAGATGAGTTGTGACTCTGGAGAGGAGCCTGGTATGGGGACATCTAGAGCAGCAGGAGGGTATGGCTGTCATGTGGGAGCCTGGTGACAATACACCCGGAGCAGGGGGAGGATATGGCGGCCTTGGGGGAGAACTGGTCTCTAATTCTCACTGATAATCTGCTGACAGCTTATCTGTCGAAAGACAGAGAACAAGCTAGACTCTTACCGGGTATAAATGGAGGTTTAGGCGGCTGCAGGCAGCACGCACAGCTGTCGTCTTGCCACTGCTGCTAGGTCCAGATAACAGGATCCTTCCCCCTCCATGCAGGTCTGCCACACTGGAAATACAAATGACATCACCGGTCACCAGAACTACGCAGCACAGGGGAAGCCCGCTCAACAGCTCTGTCCCCGCGTTCTCCCCGTCCGGCTGAAAGGCATCCACACGTCTCTTACTAGAGCTTTAGTCCCCATCATGAAAGGCCTTCACCACGTATATCTCAATGACACATATTTATGTGTGTTTCACTGTATGAATGTAAATGGTACTTCTACAGCACGCTTAGCACCAACACGGCCCACTGCTGCCTACCCACCGCAATGAAAGCCCCCACACATGCCCACCTGCCGCTAGCTCATCACACTTAACATGCAGTTTTGGTAAAAACGCATATTTTTGGAATTCCTTTGATTCCTGCAGACGCAGATATTCAATGACCCTGAATGGAAGAAACACAGGGAGTCTAGAGACCCACCCATGGGTGTGAGTTTGGGGCAGTCACAGGTTAGAGGCATTGCCCTTTAGGGGGAGAGTTTATGATGTTATTTTCTACTTAATGCTTAGTTTAGAAAATGAAAAAAACTTTCATTAACATTAACAGAACAGTTAAAAATAGGATGGCCAACAGACAACTAACAATGTTAGCACTCTCCAAGGCCAAATACGGCCCCAAACATTTTTACAGCTCCCTCACGCTGCACACTAACTATTCTTTTACAGTGGCCTTCTGGCAAAGGATCCTGCGGTCTGAGCTTATGATCCTGAGGAGGGAGGATACTGCAGTCCGAGCTTATGATCTTAGGTGAAAGACATTGCAGTCTGAGCTCATGCTCCTAAGGCGAAGCATTCTGTAAAGCTCATGATCTTAAGGCGGTAAATCCTGCAGTCCTAGCTTACATTCTTAAGTCAAAGGATTCTGTAGTCCAAGTTTATAGTCTTAAAGCGGGGGATTCGGAAGCTCGTGCTTATGGAAAAGGATGCTGCAATCCAAGCACATTACCTCATGATGAATGATAGTGCAGTCTGTACTTGTGGCCTTATGTTAAAGGATCCTGCAGTATATGCTAATGGACTTAAGTTGAAAGATCCTGCAGTCGGTGCTTGTGGCCTCAAGTCGAAGGATCCTGCAGTCTGTTCTTATGGTCTTAAGATCACGAGCACCAACTGCAGGATGGTACGACTTAAGTCGAAGGATCCTGCAGTCAGTTCTTATGGTCTTAAGTCGTACAATCCTGCAGTCGGTGCTTGTGATCTTAAGTCGAAGGATCCTGCAGTCAAAGTCAAAGTCAAAAGCCAGCTTTATTCGATTAATTAAAATCATAAAAGCAACAATACAATGCACTTTATAAAAACAATTGTTAAAAAAGAAATTGTTTTTACATATCGTATATTTCATATGGATAAAACAGTTAAAAAAATCAGTCAAAGTGATATGTAGGTCCATTCAATAATTTAGGTGTTAATACAAAAGCAATACATTCACAGTGTAATCATAAGAAGAATAGTTAATTTAAAAAATATTAGCTAAATCAGCAGGATAATGAGGTCGCCCTTCCAAGTCCTTCGGGGATAGCTTCCTGGTTTTAGTGCGCATAGCTGCGACCAGAAAGCTAGCAACCCCGAAGATTATCTTGGTACTCCCTAATAACTGTAGATGCAGTAACGCTGGGCGCACCTGCATAAAACCTGCTTCCCTTAAAATAGGGACCAGATATAATTTTCTACTCTTCTTAAAGTGCTCACAAAACATTACAAAATGTATAAGGGACTGCTCTGAGAAGTTATCGCAGCTACAAGGAATTGACTCATCTGGCACCCCCCATACAGGGAAAACTCCCAATGAGTACTGTATGATGTTGAACCTAAATCTAACAAGAAGGTGTCGATGGTATGGACGGCTTACAATTGTTAGATAAGGTTCAATCGAGGGTGTAGTCAAGAGGAGGAAGTTTGCTCTGGCTCTGGGTTTAGTCAGCTCCTCACTCTCCCGCTTTAGCGCTGCCATCCTCAGGAAATTATCCTTAATCCATTTCACGTCCCCCTTGCAAATTGTATTAGGGTGGCTAAAAAGATTGGGCCTACCAAGACTTTCCAGGACGCCCTTGACATAAGCCATCCACGGGATCTTTAAAACACTATCCAGTGCCATGCAATCCCTAAGAATAATGTGGTTAATCCTAATTTCATTGTTCAACCAGGTTTTGGCCCAACACACCAATGGTTCCAAGAGAAGCTGATCAGTAATGAAACCCAAGCCTAACTCTGTGTGTAAGGAGAAAACTGGGGTGGATTGTGGGACACTCAGTAACGTTCTAAGAAACTGATTTTCCACAATCTGCAAGACCCCGGTTGAGTGGTAACCCCACAGCGCAGCGCCGTAGGTAGCTATGGAAAGGCATTTTGTTTTGTACACTTTCAATAGTGCCTCCATTGGGCGTGAGCCTAGTCGCTTTGCAAATCTTAGCAGGGCTGAGGTTGAACGGGTTACAGCAAGTGACTTGGCACACACCTGCGGTTTCCATGAGCCCTTCTCCTCAAAAATCACACCCAGATAAGTGAAGACCTGTACCCTTGAGACCCCCTCACCACAACAACTAAAACTTTTTAATTTTTTCGGCCTTTGCCGCCTCCCGGCCACCATGACGTGCGATTTTTTGTTATTAATCAGGAGGTCGAGCTTCGCCATAAAATCGCCAAAGGCATCCAGGAGATTTTGTAGCCCCACACCCGTGCGGGCAAGGAGGACCGCATCGTCTGCGTAAAGCAGAACAGGCACTGCGGATCCCCCCACATGCGGGATGTCAAGTGTGGACCCCTACAATGCTTTGTCCAAAGAGTTGATGTATAGGGTGAACAAGAGGGGGGCTAAAATACAGCCTTGCCTCACTCCTCTTCTGGATTTGAAGGGTCTGGTGGTGTTGCCTTCCTGAGTTATTCTTATGGATGCTGATAAATCTTCATGAATGGCCGCCAAGAAGTCTATGAGGGGCGGATCAAACCCTATCCCAGCTAGAATGGCCCATAACTTGGTCCTATTGACCAAGTCAAAGGCCGAAGAAAGGTCCATAAATGCAAGGTATATGTGACCCTCTTTTGCCACGGTATATTTGCTGACCAGCATATGTAAATTCAGGCACTGGTCAATTGTGCCCCATTTCTCACGGAAACCGTACTGGAGTTCCGAGAGCACCCCCTTTTCTTTCACAATATTGTTCAGTCTAGTCAAGATAACTCTACCGAGAATCTTGACTGCGGAGTCAATTAACGATATCGGCCTGTAGCAGGCCGGATCGTTTCTTGGCCCCTTTTTATATATAGGGACAATAGTTGAGGTGGCCCAAGATTCGGGGAACCCCGCTGTAACCGTTGCATTAAAAACGTTAGTGAGTATTTTGGCCCAAAAGAGTGGACTTGAGCTGTATAAATCTGCCGGGACTCCGTCGGGTCCTGGAGCCTTGTGTTTGGTCATCTCAACTATTGCCCTGTTGACCTCCAGTTCATTAAAAACAACAGGGGGGGCTTCTATCGTAGGCTGGTAGGACCTACTGGTTGTTGGAAGCATATCACTCTTATAGATCTTGCTAAAATGTTCAACCCATTGGTCTTCAGAAATTACACAGTCCATAACACTATTGTTTGATGTAGAGAAATAGGGGTGATTAATGACCATCCAAAATTTGGAGCTATCCTTCAAGACATTGGTCGATATTAGGCTATCCCAAGCCTCGCTTTTGATTAGCTTTTTCCGCTTTTCAGTTGCCTGTCTATATTTTTTCCTAAGCCCTGCCACAAGGTCTTTATTTCTTGGTTGTTGTTTTAGGGCTAGAGGTAGGTCTTTATGTAACCTAGAGCATTCTTTATCAAACCATCTTGGAGTGGAGAGATCAACCTGCTTCTTGGTGCAAGTTAAGTCCTTATTAATATTAGAACAAATAGTAGTAAAAGAACTAATAACGGCAATACCCTCAGATGTACTATCCATGCATATTGATATATCAACTTGAGAATTATGCACAAGGTTATTCATAAAAGAATCCGGCACCACCTTTGCCCATTTAAGTCTGCGGCCCTGGTCCTTAGGAACAAGGGTGTCGCCACGTCCCCCCAGACGCTCAACCTGGGTGACGCTATTTCGGCCCATGCTCAGGAGCAGGACCACTGGGTTATGATCACTAAAGGGGGATAATATCACTTCGTAAGATACTACTATATTGATTAACCCTGGTGTGATAAAAATGTAATCGATGACCGTGCTAGCATCCCTGCCAACAAAGGTCGGTGTTCTTACATCCTCCCATGCCCCGTGTGCCTCGTACAAATTTTGGTTTGCTAATAAGTTCTCCAAATCCACCCCCTGTAGGGTGTGCTCGAAGTGGGTACTGAGAGCTCCTGGTGGGCCTAATAGCTCCTTATTCTGGCATCCCCAATTGCACGGGTGAACATTAAAATCTCCCAATAACAGGGTTTCGAATAAAGCTGATTGCTGTGACTTATATCTTACTAAGAAAGAAGATAGGGAACTCAGATGTGAGCGGCTTCTATCTCTATCAGGTGCATTATAGAAGTTTATAATCAAAATTAAGGGGGAATTTGGTCTTGCCCACTCTATACCTAGTATACTTTCAGATGAAAACGCAATTTTCCGTGCGGAGCCCCGCAGTTTTATGGAAAAGAATATATACAGGCCCCCCTTATGTCTGCCACCCTCCCCGGGGGTAGCTTTAGTCGAAAAGCTCCTGTTAGACGGACCGGGAGGGTCGGCCGAGAATAAGGGGAGAGGTCTCCGGGGAGAGCCGTCTCCAACGATTGTACAGACAAGTAACTTCCCCCCCACAGACGGACACCACACAAGGTTAAAGTTCAACGAGACTTTATAGGCAATTCTTCAAGTTACGATGAATGATACAAGGAGGTCTGGACTCAGGGGTCCCCTCGGTTCTGGTCTCTGGTTTGGGAAAAGGGGTAGCGGGACAGTCTTGTTACCAAAAGGTGGATATAGCTCTCAATCCTCGAGCTCGGCGTTCTAGATGATCGGGCCGCGGCGGAGCCAGCAGGTCCCGAGATGGACGAAGGAATCGACGGTCCGCGGCGGAGCCAGCAGGTCCCGGTGAAGATGACGGTTACAAACGGTCCGCGGCCACGCCAGCAGGTCCCGGTGACGATGAAGGAAATGAAGGTTGCGAAGGTTGCGGCAGCGACAACAGGCAGGACGATGGTGCACAAGACAGAGCTACGGCAGCGCCAGTAGTCCGTCTAGGATGAGTTCCTCTTTGCGTCTCTCGACTCCAAGATACAACTGCCTTCCTGCTCTGGAGCTGCCCCAGTTATAGGGCTGTTGTGCTTTGATGTCCGGACCCTCGCACTTGGAGGTCGGGAGGTCCGGGATGAGGGAGTCCAGACACCCAGCAGGGGGGTGGAGCCAGCGCCCGGGGAGGCGATGGGCGAGCGGCACTTGGCGGGGGAGAGCCATCGACACCTCTTTCTCCCATTGACTTGCCAAGTAGCCCGCTCACCTCCTGGGTGGATGGTGGTGCCGGGATGTCTGAGGCCTGGCCAGGCCCAGGGTTGAGGTCGATCGGGGGCCAGGCGGCCTCGTGGTGGAGTGTCCAAGATGGCGCCCCAGGATGGGCGCGTGGGCCGGCAGTGGATCGGACCCACGAGGTCGGCATGCTCGAGGGCAGGGGTCCCTGAGGGGACGGAGGACGTGCAATGGTGGGGTGTGGTCCTTGCGGGCCCGGGCTCGGGCCTGGTTGGGCTGGGGGAGAGCGGCCCTTCATGTGGCCTGTCCAACATGCGTCCCCCCCAGCTGAAGGCGGGGAGAGTTACCCATCCTCTTGGGGACTCTCCTCGTCGAGGCGGAAGAACCGGGACAGGCCATCCGCGTTGGCGTGATCTGGCCCAGGCCGGTGTTCAACGGTGAAGTCCATACCCTGTAGGGAGATGGACCAGCGTAGTAACTTTGGGTTTTCCCCCCGCATCTGCATCACCCACTGCAGGGGTCGGTGGTCGGTCTGCACCCGAAAGTGTGTGCCAAAAAGGTAGGGCCGGAGCTTCTTGAGGGCCCAGACCACAGCGAAAGCCTCCCTCTCTATGGTGCTCCAGCGTTGTTCCCGTGGTAGGAGTCGCCGGCTGATGAAGGCCACCGGTTGATCAAGGCCTTCGGCGTTCACTTGAGACAGGACTGCCCCAATGCCATGGTCGGAGGCATCCGTCTGGACGACGAACTCCCGGCTGTAGTCGGGGGCCTGGAGCACAGGGGCGGAACACATGGCGGCTTTCAATTGTTCAAATGCAGCTTGACACTCTGGGGTCCAGTTGACTTTCTTGGGCTGATTCTTTGACGTGAGTTCTGTGAGGGGCCCCACTATCGTACCATAGTCTTTCACGAACCTTCGGTAATAGCCCGTGAGGCCCAGGAAGGCTCGTACCTCGGTCTGGGTGATGGGGGGCTGCCAGGACTGGATGGCGGCAATTTTTAGCTGTAGAGGGGCCACCAGGCCGCTTCCCACCTGGTGCCCGAGGTAGGTTACAGACCCTTGCCCAATTTGACACTTGCTGGCCTTGATCGTGAGGCCAGCTCGCTGAAGGGCTTGTAGCACTGCTCGGAGGTGGTGGAGGTGCTCGGACCAATGGTGGCTGTACACAGCGATGTCGTCTAGGTAGGCGGCGCTGAACTCTTCGAGCCCCGCAAGGACCTGATTGACGAGCCGTTGGAATGTTGCTGGGGCATTCTTCATGCCGAAGGGCAGGACTGTGAAATGGTAATGGCCATCGGGGGTGGAGAAGGCAGAACGTTCTTGCGCCCGGGGTGTGAGGCCGATTTGCCAGTAGCCCGCCGTCAGGTCGAAGATACTGCGGTAGCGGGCAGCTCCCATGCGGTCGATTAGTTCATCTGCCCGGGGGATGGGATGTGCGTCTGTTCTGGTGACCGCATTCAAGCCCCGGTAGTCGACGCAGAACCGGAGTTCTGGTGTGGTGCCGGGGGCAGCTGCTTTGGGGACCAGTACTACAGGGCTGGCCCAGGGGCTGTCTGAGGGCTCGATGACCCCGAGTGTGAACATCTTGGCTACTTCTTCCTGGATGCAGGCCCGTACCCGATCTGGCACGCGGTAGGCCCGGTGGCGGATAGGGGGGCTGTCCCCCGTGTCCACATCGTGCACACACCAGGAAGTGACACCTGGGGTGAGGGAGAACAGGCTGGCGAACTGTGACAGGAGGACTCGACACTCCTGGCGTTGCTCTCTGGTGAGGGCCTCCGAGAGTCGGACCCCATCCACGGAGCCGTCTTGCTCCCGAGTCCGTAGGAGGTCAGGGAGGGGCTCGGAGTCTTCTTCAGCCCCATTGTCTGTGGCCATCAGGAGGCTGAGTTCTGTACGTACAAAGTGGGGCTTCAGTCTGTTAGCGTGGAGGACCCGGAGGGGGTTCCGGGAAGATTCCATGTCGATGAGATAGGTGGCAGGGCCCTTGCGCTCGACTACTTTGAAGGGCCCTGTCCATTTGTCTTGCAGGGCGCATGGCTCGGTGGGGGACATCACCCATACCTGTTGGCCAGGTTCAAATTCAATGGATGAGGCATTCCGGTCATACCACTTTATCATGTCCTCTTGGCTGGCCTCTAGGTTAGCTTTCGCCAGCTCCCTGAACCGCCGGGTCTGGTTGCGGAGTGTTAGGAGGTACCGGAAGACATCTGGAGGGTTCTTTAGCGGGGGCATCTCCCAGCCTTCTTTGACTAGGCTGAGCGGTCCCCGTACTGGGTGTCCATATAGCAGTTCAAACGGGCTGAAGCCCAGTGATTTCTGGGGGACCTCCCGATAGGCGAAGAGGAGGCACGGCAGCAGCACATCCCACTGGCGACGGAGGGGCTCTTCCAACCCCCCGATCATCCCCTTTAGCGTGCGGTTGAACCGCTCAACGAGTCCGTTCCCTTGAGGGTGATAGGGGGTCGTGAATCGGTAGGTAACCCCGCACTGTTGCCAGAGGGATTTCATATATTTAGAAATAAAGTTCGTGCCTCTGTCGCTGACGACTTCTCGGGGGAAGCCCACACGGGAGAAGATTCCCATCAGAGCCCGGCCGACTACCGGGGCTGTCACGGTCCGCAGGGGAACAGCCTCAGGGTAGCGGGTGGCGTGGTCCACTAGCACCAAGATGAATCGATGGCCTTGTTTTGTGCGCGGGTCCAGGGGCCCCACGATGTCTATCCCGACCCTCTCGAACGGGGTGGTGACCACGGGAAAAGGTTGCAGGGGGGCCTTTAGTTTGCGGCCGCTCTTTCCACTGGCTTGGCACGTGGGGCAAGATCGGCAATGCTGGTGTACATCGTTCCTCATTTTGGGCCAGAAGAAGTGGGTCACTAGGCGACTGTAAGTTTTATCTTGTCCCAGGTGTCCTGCCAGGGGAACATCGTGGGCCAGGTTCAGCAGAAAGTCTCTAAAACGGAGGGGCACCACTAGTACTCGGCTGGCCCCCAGCTCTGCGATTCTTTGCTCACTATACAGCAGATCATTGTCCCAGTAGACCCAGTGAGTTCCGGAGGTATCCCCTGCGCTTTGGGCGAGCGCTTGCTGGCGGAGTCCCTCGAGGGAGGGGCAGGTCTTTTGTTCTTGGCGAAATTGTTCTTGCGTGGGCCCCCCCTCTTGAGGCCACTGGTCGAGGTTAGCGAGGTCGGAAGGTTGAGCTGGTTCGGGGGGGACGTCACGGTCGGTGGTTTCGGCTGGGGCGACCGGAGGCGGTGGCGCCGGCCATTCGGGCTCTTCTGGGCGGTGGTTGGCACGGGCGGCCATGGACCGGGTGGTGACGCACGCCCAGTCCGGGACGCCTAACATCCCCAGGTGTTCTCTTCGTTCTACGGCTGCCCACGGGGAGCTTTCAAGGTCATTCCCCAGGAGGCAGTCCACGGGGGCATCGTCTCGGACCGTTACCTTCAACATGCCGGAGACCCCTCCCCATTCGAAGGGGACGCAGGCCATCCGACACAGGCTTTCTGAGTTATCGGCTGAACGTACAGGGCAGAGAATGTTCGGTAGATACTGTTCTGGGGTCACCAGGTGACAGCGGACGGCTGTTACACTGGCCCCGGTGTCACGAAGGGCTTCGGCCCGGCGTCCATTGATGCTCACCCACTGGCTGTACTTCTGGGTGTTAGCGGGTAGGGGGACCCGCGGGACCATGTCTTTCCCCCCTAAGCATGCTAGGGCCATGGCGGCTGGCTCCCATTCTTGATGCTCTTGTTCATATTCCTCTTGTTCCTCTGTGATGTGTTCCTCCCCTAGAGCAGCAGCGGCTACTTGTCGGGGTCTTGGGCTCTGGTACTGGGGGCAGCTTGGGTCGTTTGCGTAGTGGCCGACTCGTTGGCATCGATGGCACGTAACATTGGCTCGGTATCCCGGTCGCGCCGGGGTGCTGCCCCGGTTGGCCGGGGGGGTGGTGCTGGTAGCGGGGGCGACCGGGCCGTTGTCTCTTCCGCGTCCTTGGCCCCCTCCTCCTCCTCTGGGTCGGTGCTGACCATTGTTGTTCCGGTTCTGTTCGTAGGACCCATTCCGGCCCACTCTGGTGATCTCCCACCGGTCAGCTTCGGCTGCGAGCTGCCGGGCATCTGTTAACTTGCTGTCGAGG
Source organism: Lissotriton vulgaris (assembly GCF_964263255.1). Taxonomy (NCBI): domain Eukaryota; kingdom Metazoa; phylum Chordata; class Amphibia; order Caudata; family Salamandridae; genus Lissotriton; species Lissotriton vulgaris. Next base: position 7,998,390 of record NC_141694.1, read on the forward strand.
AGGTGCTGGCGGAGTTCAATGAAGCAATTGTTCGACAGATGCTCCCATACCATAAGATTGAACAGTTGTTCGTAGGTTGTGACGTTGCTTCCTTTGATCCAGCCCTCGAAGGCTCGGCTAAAGTAGTTTACATAGTCCACCCAAGTTGTACCCGGGATGCGGGTGCAGTCTCGGAACCTCTGACGGTACATCTCGGGTGTGAGGCCATAGCGGGTGAGGAGTGCAGCTTTCATATGGTCATAGGAGGTCATCTGGTGGTCCGGGAGCTGTAGTAGGGCATCACGGCCCTCATTGAGGAATCTCCCCCATAGCCCGGCTCCCCAATCGCTTCTATCGATCCGGTGTGCAGTCATAGCGATTTCATAAGCCTTAAACCATTGTTGGATGTCGTCCTCTCGGAAGTATTCTCGCACGACATCTTTGGGGATGTGTACCTTTTTCTCCGTTGCCCCTGGGGTGTGGGTTTGCTCGGGCACCCCTACTCCTTTATTCTGCTTGCGTAGGTTGATTTCAGCTAGGTTCCGCTCGTGTTCGTACGCCAGTTTCTTTTCCTCGAGCTCCCTTTGTCTCTGTTTCTCCTCTCTTTCTTCTCGGAGACGCAGGTGCTCTAAGTTGATTTTTTGTTCGGCCAACTTAAGTTCAACGTCCATTTTGAGTCGGGCCATTTCCAGCTCGTGTAGTCGGGTTTTTTCTCTTTCCTGGATCTCGTCTTGCGAGAGACCCGTTCTTCGCTCTTCAGGGGCTGTGGTGGTTTTTTCTGCGGTGCTTTGATCGGGGGTTCCGGCAGCCCCGGTTTCTGCCCAAGATTCTAGGGCATGCTTAAAATCGTCTTTTGTACTTAGTCCGGTGGTAGCGATACCTAGTTCGATGCAGAATTGTTTTAGTTCCCGATGGCTGTACTCATCCAATTTCTCCATCTGGAACTTCTCGGTTGATCCGCTTTCTTTAGTTGTCATTGTGATTTCGTCGTGGGGTGAGCTACTCTCTGTACGTTTATGCGGTGATTCGGATCGCGCCGCTGGCCACCAATGTTAGACGGACCGGGAGGGTCGGCCGAGAATAAGGGGAGAGGTCTCCGGGGAGAGCCGTCTCCAACGATTGTACAGACAAGTAACTTCCCCCCCACAGACGGACACCACACAAGGTTAAAGTTCAACGAGACTTTATAGGCAATTCTTCAAGTTACGATGAATGATACAAGGAGGTCTGGACTCAGGGGTCCCCTCGGTTCTGGTCTCTGGTTTGGGAAAAGGGGTAGCGGGACAGTCTTGTTACCAAAAGGTGGATATAGCTCTCAATCCTCGAGCTCGGCGTTCTAGATGATCGGGCCGCGGCGGAGCCAGCAGGTCCCGAGATGGACGAAGGAATCGACGGTCCGCGGCGGAGCCAGCAGGTCCCGGTGAAGATGACGGTTACAAACGGTCCGCGGCCACGCCAGCAGGTCCCGGTGACGATGAAGGAAATGAAGGTTGCGAAGGTTGCGGCAGCGACAACAGGCAGGACGATGGTGCACAAGACAGAGCTACGGCAGCGCCAGTAGTCCGTCTAGGATGAGTTCCTCTTTGCGTCTCTCGACTCCAAGATACAACTGCCTTCCTGCTCTGGAGCTGCCCCAGTTATAGGGCTGTTGTGCTTTGATGTCCGGACCCTCGCACTTGGAGGTCGGGAGGTCCAAGATGAGGGAGTCCAGACACCCAGCAGGGGGGTGGAGCCAGCGCCCGGGGAGGCGATGGGCGAGCGGCACTTGGCGGGGGAGAGCCATCGACACCTCTTTCTCCCATTGACTTGCCAAGTAGCCCGCTCACCTCCTGGGTGGATGGTGGTGCCGGGATGTCTGAGGCCTGGCCAGGCCCAGGGTTGAGGTCGATCGGGGGCCAGGCGGCCTCGTGGTGGAGTGTCCAAGATGGCGCCCCAGGATGGGCGCGTGGGCCGGCAGTGGATCGGACCCACGAGGTCGGCATGCTCGAGGGCAGGGGTCCCTGAGGGGACGGAGGACGTGCAATGGTGGGGTGTGGTCCTTGCGGGCCCTGGCTCGGGCCTGGTTGGGCTGGGGGAGAGCGGCCCTTCATGTGGCCTGTCCAACAGCTCCTGTACCCATCCATGAAGAATTCACCACTGGAATCCCAAGTTTCCTGGAAACCCAGGATATCATGTTGTGTGATTAGCTTTAACCATCTTTCATCAGAGACTTTTTTCTTTAGCCCAGCAACGTTCCAGCTCATTGCAGTGACATGACAACCGCTAGCTACTGTAGTGGCATCCCGAGATGGTGAAGCAGTGGGTGGTTGTCAATCGTTAGTGTCTAGCGTAGAGGTGTTTATAAGAGGATGGAACCTATTGCTAAGTGTAATCCCTGGCCCCTGGCTAAGGGTATGCTGTACTTCGGGTGCTATTACTGGAGCACTATTTGGCCTTGCCCTCAATAGTGCCTGCTGGGTTTGATAGGATACAATGGACTTCGCTCCCAGTCTCTCCCCACTGCCTATATAGGCTGGGCCATAAGGGAAGTTAATTTTGGGTTGAAGGTAGGTGGGGGGAGGATAAAAATACCCTAAAGGGAGTGGTCTGATACTTCCACTCACTAGGTCAGAACCATCCCAGAGTAGGGAGTCTGCAATGTTGGGTGTGTTAAAGTTGACAATCACGCAGTCTCCAACAACGCATTTAGGCCTCCTCCCCACCCAATCCACCCTTTGAGCAGCTATAATATATTTACCCACATCCAAACTTCCACTGCTAAACTGAGCACACCATCTCCTAGTTCTGTTTAGCAAGTCTAAATCAGATTCCTTCTGTTGTGGTTTAAGGCGCGGAATCCCAGTTAGGATGACAACTAAGCTTGCTGCCTCCGGGGGAAGATCCACTGGGCGGCTCAGTCTTTTACTGGGCTCACTGAAGGGGTACTATGTTAGTAACAAGGACCCCCTGATAAGGATAAATATCCTGGGACAGGGCAAACAGTATGTGTGAAATAACACTCCCAGGCATACAATAAATTACACAATAGATTGAACAAACAAACTAGTGCAGTTAGAAAAAATACATTTTTAATATAATTAAAAGTTGATAATAAAATTCAGTGCAATTTAGTCAAACTTGATAAAATAACAATATGGTGATACATGTGTATTCACAGAATTTTTTTTTTTAAAAAGGTAAGATGGCATCCAGTCGACGCGTTTCGACATTAAGAATATGCCTTCATCAGGACTTTACCATCAATTTCTGTAAAAAAGATCATAACAATGTTTTAATATATTCATTTCCTATCATCCAATGATATAACTGTACTAGCTTCACGTTTGTTCATAGAATTCTATTGGTAACAAAAGATATTTTAAAATTTATGATATACCGCTTTTTATAACTAATTATCAGACACCTATGCGTATACCTAAAAATTCTACAGTAGGCCCTATTATGTTTGGTGTGTGCTGACAGGGAGATTCACATAATAGTAATGTATTCACATTTCTCAAACTTAAACCTTTGCAACATGATACATTTCAGTGTGATTTTAACAATGATAAAAACAAATTTCACATTCGCATAATCAGAGAAATAGTATTGTGTTAGATTATTCCTTTTTCATGACACAATAACTCACTCACATTTCATCAAATTCCATATGACTCTTATTGTAACAAAAGGACCTATCAGCTTTTGGGCACAAGAACAGACAAAAGATAGAAAAAGAGGACAGAAAAATAATAGTGATGTTTTATATCTATCTTCTATGTTAACCCTTACTATAATTAACTACTAATTTCATGGTTGTGTGCATTTTATTTTCTTACCTAGAGTACTACTCGTATGCAAGAACTGTATTGTATTCTTGTGGTATTGATTTATTAAAGGTCCAGAGAGATGACACTTCCCTATAAATAAAGGAATGCATTTTAGCTGGTGGCAGCTGTATTCTCATTTCATGTATCGGGGTCGACATAATTAAAATAACTTACCCCTAAAGAGTTATGGGACGTTCCTCATCTGGGGTCTGTTGTTCGGTATGGCACCACGACTAATGTAGTTTTAAACAGATAGAAACCTAATATTTTAAAACAAAAATGCAAAGAAAAGAACTTATATTTTCAATGAAGCTTCCTTAATTTTTATAGGCTAGATATAGCTAATATTTATGCTTACCAGAGGTTATCTAAGCGCTGTTTCTTAAGGTTGCCACTCAATTATGTGTCTATTTCTTATAGGCGTAGTATCTACTGTTCAGTTAGACTGCCGTTTTGCTTATTACTCCTGATAACAAGGAGAGAGGGCAATGGGTTTAGAACCTGTTTCTTCTCAACATTTGCGCAATTTTGTTTTAAGGTGGTGGCTTTCCACCGCTGTTTTGTAGTGCCACACCTGCTCTTCATATGACCGTTATTACTATTAGAGCGGACCTGAAATTTTGACAGCCTGCCTAATTAACAAAAAACGCTTAAGCTTAAAAATGCTTCATGCTAAGCGCCCTTCTGTTTACAAAACGCGTTCCTTCTTTAGAGCCTTCCGTATTAAGTACCCCTCTCGCTTTTAAAGCGTTCCATGTTCGGAGCCTGTTTACCTTTGTTTAAGCAAAAGGACGCTAATTCTTTTTAATTCCGTTCTCCCCTCGTGGTCTCCGATTGTAGTATACGGCGGTAGCGTCACCTTCACTCTTTTAGTGTTTCGCGCTGTACGCACGTTACTCCTAGCAGGAAAGGAGCGGGTTTTAAATTTTGCGCATTTACCAAATACACTCTTAGTCTACGGTAGCGCAACGGGCATAATATCTTACCGGGATAGGCGAGGGTCTATGTCAATAAAGGTTTCTCTTCCAGCGAGTCAGCTTTCAGGAACGGCAGCCCTGATTAGCTGAACTCGCGATCCTTTTAAAGACGACCAAAATTATTGGTGCACGTGCGTGCAGAATTATTTTAAAGGGACAGAGAGTATTTCCGCATATTTTTTATTTAATCTAATCGTTTGTTCTGATCCTCATTGTGTTTCCCATTATTGTCCAAACTCGAGACAATATATTTCACAATAATTGGACCCAGGGGATCACAAGTGTGTATTTAACTTTTTGTTTTCAAATTACCACCTAAGGAATGACGAGCATTTCAATGTGGTTTAAGACATTTAGATTCCTTAACAAATTACTGATGACACCCTAATATTAGTTATAGTGTATGTTTCTTCTCTGGTAGTAGGATAGGCATCCAGGGTAACTACGCCTATTCTTTTTGAGTATATCAGGTCTTCAATATTCCTGGGACTACTTCATTTATTTAGGCTGAAAAAGGTTGAGCCACAGATCCTAGTGCATCCGTAATTATTTAGAGGTATCATAAAATTGCATTTTCCCAGGGCAAATCATTGTTAAGGCCATGGCTAAAGGTTTTAAGGGAGAAAATCCAAAAAACTTCACGTTTTTTTCGTATCTTCTCTCCTCCCTTTGTGCGTGTGAGGGAGGAGAGAAGATACGAAAAAAACGTGAAGTTTTTTGGATTTTCTCCCTTAAAACCTTTAGCCATGGCCTTAACAATGATTTGCCCTGGGAAAATGCAATTTTATGATACCTCTAAATAATTACGGATGCACTAGGATCTGTGGCTCAACCTTTTTCAGCCTAAATAAATGAAGTAGTCCCAGGAATATTGAAGACCTGATATACTCAAAAAGAATAGGCGTAGTTACCCTGGATGCCTATCCTACTACCAGAGAAGAAACATACACTATAACTAATATTAGGGTGTCATCAGTAATTTGTTAAGGAATCTAAATGTCTTAAACCACATTGAAATGCTCGTCATTCCTTAGGTGGTAATTTGAAAACAAAAAGTTAAATACACACTTGTGATCCCCTGGGTCCAATTATTGTGAAATATATTGTCTCGAGTTTGGACAATAATGGGAAACACAATGAGGATCAGAACAAACGATTAGATTAAATAAAAAATATGCGGAAATACTCTCTGTCCCTTTAAAATAATTCTGCACGCACGTGCACCAATAATTTTGGTCGTCTTTAAAAGGATCGCGAGTTCAGCTAATCAGGGCTGCCGTTCCTGAAAGCTGACTCGCTGGAAGAGAAACCTTTATTGACATAGACCCTCGCCTATCCCGGTAAGATATTATGCCCGTTGCGCTACCGTAGACTAAGAGTGTATTTGGTAAATGCGCAAAATTTAAAACCCGCTCCTTTCCTGCTAGGAGTAACGTGCGTACAGCGCGAAACACTAAAAGAGTGAAGGTGACGCTACCGCCGTATACTACAATCGGAGACCACGAGGGGAGAACGGAATTAAAAAGAATTAGCGTCCTTTTGCTTAAACAAAGGTAAACAGGCTCCGAACATGGAACGCTTTAAAAGCGAGAGGGGTACTTAATACGGAAGGCTCTAAAGAAGGAACGCGTTTTGTAAACAGAAGGGCGCTTAGCACGAAGCATTTTTAAGCTTAAGCGTTTTTTGTTAATTAGGCAGGCTGTCAAAATTTCAGGTCCGCTCTAATAGTAATAACGGTCATATGAAGAGCAGGTGTGGCACTACAAAACAGCGGTGGAAAGCCACCACCTTAAAACAAAATTGCGCAAATGTTGAGAAGAAACAGGTTCTAAACCCATTGCCCTCTCTCCTTGTTATCAGGAGTAATAAGCAAAACGGCAGTCTAACTGAACAGTAGATACTACGCCTATAAGAAATAGACACATAATTGAGTGGCAACCTTAAGAAACAGCGCTTAGATAACCTCTGGTAAGCATAAATATTAGCTATATCTAGCCTATAAAAATTAAGGAAGCTTCATTGAGAATATAAGTTCTTTTCTTTGCATTTTTGTTTTAAAATATTAGGTTTCTATCTGTTTAAAACTACATTAGTCGTGGTGCCATACCGAACAACAGACCCCAGATGAGGAACGTCCCATAACTCTTTAGGGGTAAGTTATTTTAATTATGTCGACCCCGATACATGAAATGAGAATACAGCTGCCACCAGCTAAAATGCATTCCTTTATTTATAGGGAAGTGTCATCTCTCTGGACCTTTAATAAATCAATACCACAAGAATACAATACAATACAGTTCTTGCATACGAGTAGTACTCTAGGTAAGAAAATAAAATGCACACAACCATGAAATTAGTAGTTAATTATAGTAAGGGTTAACATAGAAGATAGATATAAAACATCACTATTATTTTTCTGTCCTCTTTTTCTATCTTTTGTCTGTTCTTGTGCCCAAAAGCTGATAGGTCCTTTTGTTACAATAAGAGTCATATGGAATTTGATGAAATGTGAGTGAGTTATTGTGTCATGAAAAAGGAATAATCTAACACAATACTATTTCTCTGATTATGCGAATGTGAAATTTGTTTTTATCATTGTTAAAATCACACTGAAATGTATCATGTTGCAAAGGTTTAAGTTTGAGAAATGTGAATACATTACTATTATGTGAATCTCCCTGTCAGCACACACCAAACATAATAGGGCCTACTGTAGAATTTTTAGGTATACGCATAGGTGTCTGATAATTAGTTATAAAAAGCGGTATATCATAAATTTTAAAATATCTTTTGTTACCAATAGAATTCTATGAACAAACGTGAAGCTAGTACAGTTATATCATTGGATGATAGGAAATGAATATATTAAAACATTGTTATGATCTTTTTTACAGAAATTGATGGTAAAGTCCTGATGAAGGCATATTCTTAATGTCGAAACGCGTCGACTGGATGCCATCTTACCTTTTTAAAAAAAAAAATTCTGTGAATACACATGTATCACCATATTGTTATTTTATCAAGTTTGACTAAATTGCACTGAATTTTATTATCAACTTTTAATTATATTAAAAATGTATTTTTTCTAACTGCACTAGTTTGTTTGTTCAATCTATTGTGTAATTTATTGTATGCCTGGGAGTGTTATTTCACACTCACTGAAGGGGTACTCCTGAGGTCTAGGGGTAGGTATCGTATTAGCCCTCCCCAACTCCTCGAGCCCTACTGATTGGGGCCTCCGTGCTAAATCAGTATTTTTATTAAGTGAAATAGGTGCAGGTAAATATTGCGAGCTGCGCGCTTCCATTGGCGAGCTGGATAAAGCCGCAATTTATGTTATACCCCTCCCTTCATGTTCAAGGGCCACACTACTACTGGTGTGGGGCCGGCAGTGTGGGCAATGTGTGAGTGGCTCTGTGAGATATTTGTCAATCCTTTCACATTTTTTCATAATGTTATCAACACATAATTTGAGGGTGTCCACAATGTCTTTAGCCAAGTTCACCAGTAAAGGTTCCAGACGGGATTCGATTAAGCCCTCCACTACCCCCACCAAATTGTCCTGGAAGCCCTGGACTGTCTGTTTAACCGCTTTTGCACCGTGTACTTCATGTGGCTTCTTCCTGGATGAGTTTTTAGCCTTATGACGCGTGTTTGCAGTAGAATCCACATGTACAATATCGCTGCCCGGGCCATGTGGAGAGGTAATAGCCCTAGGGACAGAGGAGGCAGTAGAAGTAGTGACTTCTATGGTGGGTTCCAGGGGGATGTGTGTAACGTGCTCGGGGACCACTATGTCTATTACATTCCTCCCCTCTGTGACCGTGTGGTCAAGCCCCAGTTCTTTTTCCGCGTTGGCAATTTCGTCATTTAAGGCCCCCACTGCAGATGTCAGATATGATATTATAGTCTCTGATTTCTTAGGGACTTTAGCCTTCTTACCTTCTCCACCATTCGTTGTTAACTTGCGTTTGCCCATTGCGAGGAGCAGGGTCTCTGGCCCTACCCTACCTCCTCCTGCCAACGACTGCCAAAGACTGTCCCGCCCTTGTCCCGGGCTTATCCCGGGCGCGTCCCGCGTAGGCGGGAGGTGAAGCCGGTGCTTTGTAGCGCCTCCGGGCGCAGCACTCGCGTCACTGGTGGTGCGCCGGGCCCCGGGGCAGCTGGGATCTGTGGTCTTCCCGCTGTCGCCCAGTCCCGGTCCGGCGTGGGAGAGACAGCCGCCGCTGCCCACACGGCCTCCCCAGGTGCAGAGCAGGTGAGTTGGTGATCTGGCCGTTGCCCTCACGGCGATTGCCCAGCTGGTTCCGTCCCCCGAGGCTCTCTCGATGGAGCCGGTGCTTTGTAGCGCCTCCGGGCGCAGCACTCGCGTCACTGGTGGTGCGCCGGGCCCCGGGGCAGCTGGGATCTGTGGTCTTCCCGCTGTCGCCCAGTCCCGGTCCGGCGTGGGAGAGACAGCCGCCGCTGCCCACACGGCCTCCCCAGGTGCAGAGCAGGTGAGTTGGTGATCTGGCCGTTGCCCTCACGGCGATTGCCCAGCTGGTTCCGTCCCCCGAGGCTCTCTCGATGGAGCCGGTGCTTTGTAGCGCCTCCGGGCGCAGCACTCGCGTCACTGGTGGTGCACCGGGCCCCGGGGCAGCTGGGATCTGTGGTCTTCCCGCTGTCGCCCAGTCCCGGTCCGGCGTGGGAGAGACAGCCGCCGCTGCCCACACGGCCTCCCCAGGTGCAGAGCAGGTGAGTTGGTGATCTGGCCGTTGCCCTCACGGCGATTGCCCAGCTGGTTCCGTCCTGCAGTCAGTTCTTATGGTCTTAAGTCGTACGATCCTGTAGTTGGTGCTTGTGATCTTAAGTCGAAGGATCCTGCAGTCAGTTCTTATGGTCTTAAGTCGTACGATCCTGCAGTTGGTGCTTGTGATCTTAAGTCGAAGGATCCTGCAGACAGTTCTTATGGTCTTAACCCCTTCGATGCTCATGACGGAACGGTTCCGTCATGAGGCACAGTGGAGCTGTGCTGATGACGGAACCGTTCCGTCATGAAACTATAATGATAATGATTTTTCAGTCAGTTCTTATGGTCTTAAGTCGTACGATCCTGCAGTTGGTGCTTGTGATCTTAAGTCGAAGGATCCTGCAGTCAGTTCTTATGGTCTTAAGTCGTACGATCCTGCAGTTGGTGCTTGTGATCTTAAGTCGAAGGATCCTGCAGTCAGTTCTTATGGTCTTAACCCCTTCGATGCTCATGACGGAACGGTTCCGTCATGAGGCACAGTGGAGCTGTGCTGATGACGGAACCGTTCCGTCATGAAACTATAATGATAATGATTTTTCAGTCAGTTCTTATGGTCTTAAGTCGTACGATCCTGCAGTTGGTGCTTGTGATCTTAAGTCGAAGGATCCTGCAGTCTGTTCTTATGATCTTAAGTTGTGCGATCCTACAGTTGGTGCTTGTGATCTTAAGTCGAAGGATCCTGCAGTCTGTTCTTATGGTCTTAAGTCGTACGATCCTACAGTTGGTACTTGTGATCTTAAGTCAAAGGATCCTGCAGTTGGTGCATGTGATCTTAAGTCGTACGATCCTGCAGTCTGCGCTTGTGATCTTAAGTCGAAGGATCTTGCAGTCTGTTCTTATGGTCTTAAGTCGAACGATCCTGCAGTCTGTGCTTGTGATCTTAAGTCGAAGGATCCTGCAGTCTGTTCTTATGGTCTTAAGTTGTGCGATACTACAATTGGTGCTTGTGGTCTTATGGCAAAGGCTACTGTACCTCTCCAGTCAGCAGCAGCAGCAGATCTCATGTCAGACGTGCAGAGAAAGACAGACCTCACCGTTTTGGTGTAGTTCTTCCTGAGAATGCAGTCACTTCTACAGACAGGCGAGTAGCTCTTCCTCTTTCCAGGTCACTGTACAATGGCGCTCTATAGGCTTTCACAGAATCAGGCCCAGTCTGGAAGAAGGGTAACAGTCCAGCACAGACTCTTCTCTGGGTCCTTGCATTCAGGACTCCTGTGTACTAAGTTGAGTACAGTGAACCCAGCACTCGCTGGCATGCGTGTGCTCCTTCAAGCCTAGGGGAGCATCTTTGTGTTATTCTTGGACAACAGACTGAGCCGACAAGTTCTGACTGGTTCAGGAGCGGTGTGTATTTGCTTCCATCTGGATGCTTGGTCAGCTCAAATGTGAATGGAGCTGATCACAGCACAGGAAATGAGGGATGGTTGAGTTTCACATAGGCAGGGCAACCATACCCTGACATGAGAGGAGCTGCAGACCTCTTTAAAGACCAGGTATACAGAGTTTGTGGTGGGGGTTCAGGCTGAGATGAGTGCAATGAACATCACTTCTGCACGAAAGTAACCCCCATTTTCAGCAGCACACAGACGTGTGCACCAGCACTTACAGTCCATTCACAAACCACACATACACATGGACACAGCAGGCATCCGTTCAAATATTTCCCAGACGTGATGAAGGCAAAGGATCCCAAATACGAGGACTGAACAAACTGCTTAAAGGGTAAAGCTTTTAGAAAGTTCCCCAAAGGGGTATTAACTTGAAACGCCTGAGCTGTGCCCTGCACTATAATCACTGTTAGCTAGACCATACTTGGAGATACCACTCAGAAAGGGAGGTACACTTTGGGTCTCCCTCTGGCTTCAGACCATAGCCCTGATGTCAACAAAATCTTTAACTGTAGGAGCATGTCCTGTGGGCTCACAGAATTGTTGTGATCGAAGAAGAGAATCAGGCAAGGCCGTCCATCAGTGTGTGGGAGAGCATCACAGCAAAGGACTCTCGGTCAGCAAAGGGAACTGGTCCTGCAGCTCGTCAGCTGCCCAGCTCTCGCCTTCTACAGCCCTACTCTATATCCTAAAGTATAGCTAGCCATCACAGTGACAGACAGAACCAAGCAGCACAAAGCAAGAGAGTGCACACAGAGGCCTTCCTTACAGACAGACAGCGAGATCACTGCAGTGTGGTAACACCAGACCCAGCATTGCCAACACAACAGCGATCAGTAATTCTGGGATCACCTACAGATCTTCATGGAATGAGAAAAAGGCGCAGTCAGTGTTGCTGCATCGACTTCCCATCTAAGGCCAATCTTCTTTGTCTGGAAAAATCCAGACAAGTTTGACCTGGAGGATATGCCCCCAGTAATGCTGCTGCCACAGGATACCAATTTGGGAAAAGACTCCTGTTTCTGATCAAATCAAGACTCAGGGGCCAGTTGTTAAGTGGGTCTGACAGTACATCACTCAAGAATAATTCAGCACCAGCAGACACTACAGAGAGAGACTGCTACAGCACTGATAAACACCCACAGAGAGACAAACAGTAGAGAAAGCGACACACAGATCCTGAATGTGCCCACATGAGAGACAATCACTACACACAAACACAGCTCCCACTGATACCTGGCACCACACACACCAGAAAGACAACGATCAAGTGAAGTCATTGACAGAATTATTAGCGGGAGGAAAACATCATAGCCAGCCCTCAGAGTCAAAGAAACGTCTCTGTCAGCCACATCAAGAGTAGTAAACATGACTTGTCCTTCAAGGTTAGCAGGTTCAATACAATCAGCAGAGCCGTCAACAGAGCAGCAACAGCCCCTTCTGTCCTCATGCTGAGAAAAAAAGGCGAAGACCAACGCTAGACTTACCTGTTCCTGAGGTGCGGCTGAAGAATACTGCAGATCCGATCCACAGCATGCGAGAGGCCAGCAGGAGACAGGCTGCCCCAGAACACATGGCCATCACTGGAGGGGAAAGATGGCACATAGCTGTGTGTGGGACCTGCCTTGGGGAGATGGAAACAAGAACACATGCTGAGGAGGCTGAGACTCGACATGCATAGGGGAAAGAGAAACAGGAGCACAGATCAACCTGCCTAGGGGAGAAGAAAACAGGCTCAGATCAACCTGCCTAGGGGAGATGGAAACAGGAGCACAGATCAACCTGCCTAGGGGAGATGGAAACAGGAGCACAGATCAACCTGCCTAGGGGAGATGGAAACAGGAGCACAGATCAACCTGCCTAGGGGAGATGGAAACAGGAGCACAGATCAACCTGCCTAGCGGAGATGGAAATAGGCACAGATCAACCTGCCTAGGGGAGATGGAAACAGGCTCAGATCAACCTGCCTAGGGGAGATGGAAACAGGAGCACAGATCAACCTGCCTAGGGGAGATGGAAACAGGAGCACAGATCAACCTGCCTAGCGGAGATGGAAATAGGCACAGATCAACCTGCCTAGGGGAGATGGAAACAGGAGCACAGATCAACCTGCCTAGGGGAGATGGAAACAGGCTCAGATCAACCTGCCTAGCGGAGATGGAAATAGGCTCAGATCAACCTGCCTAGGGGAGATGGAAACAGGCTCAGATCAACCTGCCTAGGGGAGATGGAAACAGGAGCACAGATCAACCTGCCTAGGGGAGATGGAAACAGGAGCACAGATCAACCTGCCTAGGGGAGATGGAAACAGGCTCAGATCAACCTGCCTAGCGGAGATGGAAATAGGCACAGATCAACCTGCCTAGGGGAGATGGAAACAGGCTCAGATCAACCTGCCTAGGGGAGATGGAAACAGGAGCACAGATCAACCTGCCTAGGGGAGATGGAAACAGGCTCAGATCATCCTGCCTAGGGGAGATGGAAACATGCTCAGATGAGCCTAGTCTCACCCAGCGTTGTCTCACCTGGTACAGCGTTGTGTTATTTGTGTCCGCCAGGTATCCAAAACATGTTTTTTCCCCCTCTCGGCCAACAATCTTCTTCACTTTAAAGTAAATATCTGGGCATCTGAAAGAGAATAGAAACATCTGAACCTAGGAGGATCCTCTGTTCCCATTTCTTGGCGCTACACGGGACAGTCATCTCTCTGCTCAGTGCTGGCTCACACATCCCACCTACCTGGAATCAGCTTCTGGGTTCACCTCTAGATACGCAGGCTGGTCACACGTTGGAACACACAGAACATCCCCAACCTGTACTGCCCTGAAAGAGGAAAGGTAGCAGTCAATGGCAGTCGTCTGAAGAAAAGAAGGCTCACATTCCTATTCTCACTCTGTCATTCCATCATATCGAAGGCTCCGTCCAAGACTGCTAATGGCATCTCTGGAACAAACGTGCATTTCCAGAGTCCTACAAGCGGATTGGCTGCATAGGACTAAGGTCAAACATCAAAGTTGTGTAAAGAGGGCGAGTGGATTCAGAGACCTTGTGCCCACAGCAGTGGCCTATCAGGAACAGGAAGAGAATGTATGCGTATGTGGGTATTTATGTAAAGCGAGCCTGGGGCAACAAAGCGCTGCACAGTGAGCATGAGAGGAGATTAGGAGTCTAATATATATTGCCCTAGGCTCGCTCTACAGAAACACCATCAAATGCACAAAGTCTCTACCCGTTCCTGGTGGCCACAGCTGTATGAACAAGAGTTGAGTTTAGGGAGGGGACGGGACTATGTAAAGAGACAAGATGTCGTGTTCTTTCAGGGGGCATTTCCTGGGCTCTCTCCTGAACTGAAGACCTGATGGGGATGGGGGTGTCTTTCAATTCAAGACCTTCTATTGGGACTGGAAGAGAAAAGGGTATCTGTTCCAGAAGCTCCTCTGGCTGCCATCTGGGGCGCTCTCAGCACGAGCTATAAACAAGTCAACACATCTTTTTAGGCCCGCTGTCCTTAACGCAAGGGTGCTGGTGAGATTGACACCTGAATGGGAGTGATCATAAATTATGAATGGATAAAGGAGTATATGATATGGTTTAATTTCCGAGCTGTGGATCTCTTCGAAACGCGCTTAGGTGCCCCGGCTGCAGCCAAGGGGTGACTGGCACCCTCACGGACAGTGCATCTGAAGGAGCACGTCAACACGCACCCTCCTCAATTGGTCCCATCTCAGGTACACAGGCATCGTCCTATCCCGAGGAAGGTCTCATCTCAGCTCCACAGGCAGCATCCTATCCCAAGGAAGGTCCTGTCTCTGCTCTGCAGGCAGCATCCTATCCCGAGGGAGGTCTCATCTCAGCTCCGCAGGCAGCATCCTATCCCGAGGAAGGTCCAATCTCAGCTCCAAAGGCAGCGTCCTATCCCAAGGATGGTCTAATTTCTGATCCGCAGGCAGCGACCTATCCCGAGAAAGTTCCCATCTCAGGTACGTAGGCAGCGCCCTATCCCAAGGAAGGCCCCATCTCAGCTCCGCAGGCAGCGTCCTATCCCAAAGGTCTCATCTCTGCTCCGCAGGCAGCGTCCTATCCCGAGGAAGGTCCCATCTCAGGTACGTAGGCAGCGTCCTATCTCAAGGAAGGTCCCATCTCAGCTCCGCAGGTAGCATCCTATCCCAAGCAACGTCTCATCTCAGCTCCGCAGGCAGCGTCCTATCCGAGGAAGGCCTCATCTCTGCTCCGCAGGCAGCGTCCTATCCCGAGAAAGGTCCCATCTCAGGTACGTAGGCAGCGTCCTATCCCAAGGAAAGCCTCATCTCAGGTATGCAGGCAGCGTCCTATCCCAAGGAAAGTCTCATCTCAGCTCTGCAGGTAGTGTCCTATCCCGAGGAAGGTCTCATATCAGGTAGCCGACTGCTATCTGGGCTGCCACCACTGAGTCTCACTATAAAAATTTAACATTTCAGGACGCGTCTCCCACCTGTGGAATATTTCCACCTTCACATAAATAATCTTAAGAACCTTCCATCTTGCTTGGTCATGTCTACAGTCTGGTCTTATCCACTCCATCCCAAGGGTGTATATAAGGACATCCACCTCCTAAGTATGAATGGACTCTTCTCCTCCCACGTGGTTATCGCTGGAAGAACACTTCAGAGGCAATTGAATACCAAATGCAATAGCCTAATTCTTGATCTTGCTTATAACTGGTGGTATGTAAACACAATTTAGGAAATAGAGCGGTCTGGTAAGCATGTCAGACACAAAGGATTTAATGATTATTTCATCGGGGTTAGGTGCTTCACCCCAAATATTGTTTTAGTACAACAGTGCTACATGGTGCAATCAAAACCTCACTGGACCAATTGGGAATTAGTTGTTTCTCCGGTCAAGGAATGTTTGCAAAAAATAGTGCCAATGCCAAACTGTCCATCATCCCCTTTGGTATGGCTTTGTTTGCCCTCAGTTGGCAGGGTATGCCCAGATGTGGGTCCCTTGCTCACTCTACCACTGGATTCAAAATAGCCTGGATGATGAGGATTATGAATCGGAAATGGGTCCCAGGATGCTCGTTTCCGGTCCAGGGAAGACATGGCTTGGCAGTTCGGGCTGGACTGTTCCCATAAGGCATATGGCCATATCTGAACTGGGGTGGCGGAGTGAGCTAAAGAATTGTGATGGATTAAACCCAGATCAGTTGACTGGGGGTGAGTGTTTGATGTGTTCAAACGCTCCGTCCATCATCCCCTTTGGTAATGCCAAACTTTGAAGCACAACGGTCAATAGCTTTGTTAGACACATGTCTGTGTGATCTTGGACTAGCCAGCCAAGGACCCCCCCTAGAATAATTCTGGCACATTGTTAAAAGGATGCAATGATAGTTGGAAGAAACAGAGCACACTTCTGTACACTCCGAGTGTCCAGTCTGACCCATCTACACCAGCCACACTCAAGATATCTTTCTCCTTCAACTCTCCACTCTGATATTCCCACGACTTCATCACCCGACAGAAGTACCTTACCTCGAACACCCAAGAGAGAGTGCAGTGTCTGATTGTCAACAGTGTGAAATAACACTGTTGACAAATCTAAAAAGATCTAAAGCCCAGTAGTCTGCACATAATTTATACAAAAGTGCAGTCTGGCACCAGGAAACCTTGGGAGGGTCTAAAAGTGTCCTGGGACCACTGGAATGAAGGAAACAAGTTAGCGGCTGTCTTTCTTTGAAGGATAATGGTGTTTGATGGTCCTACGCTTCATAGTCATTCTTTTACTTCACAGACACTCAAGGAGGGTTATTACATCGTGTAAAGCTGATCTTTTCCCTCAACTCTCTAAACTCAAGGCTCACCACAGTAACTTCTGCTCCTTCTGGATCCACAGAGAAAGGGCTTGGTCACTGGAGGGATTCGCGTGGTTGGGACTAAACTTCATAGACCCGTTACTTCAAAAATACAAGATTCCTCGCTCAAGACAGCCCCACATAAAGGACACAAGCACATTACCAGCAGCTCTCAATGTACACTGGGTGGGAATTACCCTTCACTTGCCTGGCCTCTCCAAACAAGGCACATAAACCGCAGGGCGGAGGAGAGGGCTTATGTTGTTACCAACCATGTCATGCTGCAGCTAGTCTCAGCACATGCAACCCAAGTGTGTGCTAATAATGAAAAAGGAGAGGGCCATGGATTTCAATTCCCTCATTCATGCACCTCCAGCAATGAAGTTCACACAAGAATAAAAGGACATTAGCTTTAGATGCGCACCTGGGGGTCTGGAAGTGCTGGTACAGTAGGGTTTCGTAGGCTCCCTTGATGCTGTAGGTGGGCGAAGTGACTATCTCAATCACCAGCTCCTTGGCAAATGGAGGCACAGACAGGAAGGACTGACTTCTCTTCGCCCCCTGGTCCACGGATGGAGGATCACGAGAGAACCTCTGTGAATGAGAGCAAGAGGCAATCCATTCAGAAGGCAAGGCTTGCATCATGGTCCGTAAGAATCTATGCTTCGTGATCCCTAAGAATCTGTGCTTCATGAGCTCTAAGATTCTATGCTTCGTGATCCCTAAGAATCTGTGCTTCATGATCCCTAAGAATCTATGCTTCATGATCCCTAAGAATCTATGCTTCATGAGCACTAAGAATCTATGCTTCATGAGCCCTAAGAATCTATGCTTCGTGATCAATAGGAATCTATGCTTCATGATCCCTAAGAATTTATGTTTTGTGATCCCTATGAATCTATGTTTTGTGATCCCTAAGAATCTATGCTTCATGATCACTAAGAATCTATGCTTCATGAGCCCTAAGAATCTATGCTTCGTGAGCCCTAAGAATCTATGCTTCGTGATCCCTAAGAATCTATGCTTCGTGATCCCTAAGAATCTATGCTTTGTGATCCCTAAGAATCTATGCACAGTGATCCCTAAGAATGTAGGTTTCATGATCCCTAACAATATATGCTTTGTGATCCCTAAGAATCTATGCTTCATGATCCCTAAGAATCTGTGCCTCATGAGCTCCAAGAATTTGCTTCGTGAGCCCTAAGAATCTATGCTTCTTGATCCCTAAGAATCTGTGCTTCATGAGCTCTAAGAATCTATGCTTTATGATCCCTAAGAATCTATGCTTTGTGATTCCTAAGAATCTATGTTCCATGATCCCTAAGAATCTGTGCTTCATGAGCTCTAAGAATTTGCTTTGTGAGCCCTAAGAATCTATGCTTCATGAGCCCTAAGAATCTATGCTTCGTGATCCCCAAGAATCTATGCTTCGTGATCCCCAAGAATCTATGCTTCGTGATCCCTAAGAATCTATGCTTCGTGATCCCTAACAATCTATGCATTGTGATCCCTAACAATCTATGCATTGTGATCCCTAACAATCTATGCATTGTGATCCCTAAGAATCTATGCTTCGTGATCCCTAAGAATCTATGCTTCGTGATCCCTAAGAATCTATGCTTCGTGACCAATAGGAATCTATGCTTCGTGATCAATAGAAATCTATGCTTCGTGATCAATAGAAATCTATGCTTTATGATCAATAGGAATATATGCTTTGTGATCCCTAAGAATCTATGCTTTGTGATCAATAGGAATCTATGCTTCGTGATCAATAGGAATCTATGCTTCGTGATCCCTAGGAATCTATGCTTTGTGATCCCTAACAATCTATGCTTTGTGATCCCTAAGAATCTATGCTTCGTGATCCCTAAGAATCTATGCTTCGTGACCAATAGGAATCTATGCTTCGTGATCAATAGAAATCTATGCTTTATGATCAATAGGAATATATGCTTTGTGATCCCTAAGAATCTATGCTTTGTGATCAATAGGAATCTATGCTTCGTGATCAATAGGAATCTATGCTTCGTGATCCCTAGGAATCTATGCTTTGTGATCCCTAAGAATCTATGCTTCGTGATCCCTAAGAATCTATGCTTCGTGATCAATAGGAATCTATGCTTCGTGATCAATAGAAATCTATGCTTTGTGATCAATAGGAATATATGCTTCGTGATCAATAGGAATCTATGCTTTGTGATCAATAGGAATCTATGCTTTGTGATCCCTAAGAATGTAGGTTTCATGATCCCTAAGAATCTATGCTTCGTGATCCCTAAGAATCTATGCTTCATGATCCCTAAGAATCTGTGCTCCATGAGCTCTAAGAATCTATGCTTTATGATCCCTAAGAATCTATGCTTTGTGATCCCTAAGAATCTGTTTCATGAGCCCTAAGAATGTATGCTTCGTGATCCCTAAGAATCTATGCTTCGTGATCCCTAAGAATCTATGCTTCATGATCCCTAAGAATCTATGCTTCGTGGTCCCTAGGAATCTATGCTTCGTGATCAATAGGAATCTATGCTTCGTGATCAATAGGAATCTATGCTTTGTGATCGATAGGAATCCATGCTTTGTGATCCTTAAGAATGTAGGTTTCATGATCCCTAACAATCTATACTTCGTGATCCCTAAGAATCTATGCTTCGTGATCTCTAAGAATCTATGCTTTGTGAGCCCTAAGAATCTGTTTCATGATCCCTAAGAATCTATGCTTTGTGAGCCCTAAGAATCTATGTTTCATGATCCCTAAGAATCTATGCTTTGTGAGCCCTAAGAATCTATGTTTCATGATCTCTAAGAATCTATGATTTATGATCCCTAAGAATCTATGCTTCGTGATCCCAAAAAATCTATGCTTCATGATCCCTAAAAATCTATGCTTCGTGATCCCTAAGAATCTATGCTTTGTGATCCCTAAGAATCTGTGCTTCGTGATCCCTAAGAATCTATGCTTTGTGATCAATAGGAATCTATGCTCCGTGATCAATAGGAATCTATGCTTCGTGATCAATAGGAATCTATGCTTTGTGATCCCTAAGAATGTAGGTTTCATGATCCCTAACAATCTATGCTTCGTGATCCCTAAGAATTTATGCTTCATGATCCCTGAGAATCTGTTTCTCGATCCCTGAGAATCTATGTTTCTTGATCCCTGAGAATCTATGTTTCTTGATCCCTGAGAATCTATGTTTCATAGAGTAAGAGCCCATAAGGTTCACTCACTCCCAACAGCAAGACCAACCACACTAAAACATCTGGAGTTAGACAAAGGAACCAGTCCAGCACCTCAAGACTAATAACATGTTGGGAAGTTTACCAGCAAGAAATGAGCTACAGGCAGGTCCCTCACATCCATCGATTCCAGGCCTAAATTTCCTCACATGGGTGTACACAGTTGGCTGCCCACCCAGCGTCGGCTACCACCCAGCATCAGCTGCCCACCCAGCGCTGGCTGCCCTCCCCGTGTTGATTGCCCACCCAGCGCCGGCTGCCCTCCTAGTGTCGGTTGCCCACCCAGTGTCGGCTTGTTCCATGAGGTGCAAATAATCTATTGTTCTCGATGATGATTAAACGCTTATGATGCCTGTAAGATGTAGCAGGACAACCCATAGACATCGGAAGAGGCTTCTTCCTGTGTGTGTGTATATATGTATATGTATATATATATATATATTCATTGAAAAAACCATTGGTTATAGACCATATATAGTTAGGGATTAGCATTTACAAAACCTTATTTTACTCGCATAAAACCATTGAAATTCGCATATATAGTTAGTTGCGCTAACTATATATCGCGCACCCGCAATCCACTGCTGATGATGTCACATATTACATCATTCATGACATGGTCAGTGACATCACTGATGACATCACTGATGACATTACTGATGACATCTCATTTGACATTACTGATCACATCACTGATGACATCATTCATGTGATTATACGATGAACCTCTTCAGATTCTGATATAACCTTAGATACACTCAGTGTAAACAGACACTCACAGACTGTCACTCATCCATGGAGTTACTCACACACCTAGTCAGTCATGCAAAGAATCAATCACACCTCCATTTCCTCAACTATACAGTTATACACACCTTACTTATTCGAACATATACTAACACATATTTACTCTTTTATACAATCCCTGATACAAGTTCACAATGATCCATACAGCCACTCACACATTCACTGGCTCTCATGCACAGTAATTTATATATGTGAACTCTCACATGTACTGTGTTTTACATATGTACTTACTTTGACATGTAGCACTGAGATATCCATTCACTCACCAATACACTCGTACACAGTCAACCACCCATACAGCTGTTTCCACATGCAGTTTTGAACCCATAGATCTAGTGAATCAACTGTTCACACATGTATGCACAGAGTCACACACCTCCCAGCCACCCCCACACACACACTCACTTTCCCATACAAATACTTGGACAACCAATCAATAACCCATACAGTTACTCATATAGCTACTGATCAACACATGCAGCAGTTTATAGAACAACAGATATAATGATGCACAAATTAAGACAGTTTAGTCACTAACCCATGCACTCAGTGAGACACATTTAATCACTCTCTCATACAGTCAGTCATGCACCTACTAAATCCTTCATCCAGACACTTATACATCCACTCATTCTTCAATATGTAAGACATATTTTAACTTTACAGAAACAGACAGTCACTGGATGTTGTCATCAGTGATGTCATTTGAGATGTCATCAGTGATGTCACTGACCATGTCATGAATGATGTAATATGTGACATCATCAGCAGTGGATTGCGGGTGCGCGATATATAGTTAGCGCAACTAACTATATATGCGAATTTCAATGGTTTTATGCGAGTAAAATAAGGTTTTGTAAATGCTAATCGCTAACTATATATGGTCTATAACCTATGGTTTTTTCAGTGAATTTTCAAGGTTTTGTAAATGCTAATTCCTAACTATATATGGTCTATAACCAATGGTTTTTTCAATGAATTTTCAAGGTTTTGTAAATGCAAATTCCTAACTATATATGGTCTATAACCTATGGTTTTTTCAGTGAATTTCATTGGTTTTTTAAAAGCTAATATCTATAGTTGTAAAATATATTCTTTATTACGTGACGTATCACGTAGCCACGTGAGACGCCTCATGACACGTCGCATAAACGTGACGTATCGTCTCTGCAGCGCAAACAAAACCCGTAACGTAAGCGCGCCAGAGCACGCTTACAGATATATATATTTTTTTTAACCTTAATTAGACAAAATCCACACGTGCACATATCTTGAGGCCTTGCAAAGGCACATCAAACAAACAGTCCCTACAATTTTGCCAAGTTTGGTGGAAATCTATTCCTTTAAATTTTATTTTACTGTTTCTCTTGGTTTTCCCCTTGTTACGCTTACCGGAACGCTACCCGGTACACAAACCGGACGCTCCAAAAACACAAGATGTCGGACTCCCGTTACGCTGCCGGTTAGCTGCCCGGTTGGCGTACCGGGAAGCGCCTCTACCGCGAAAAATCGCAATTTTCTTTTTTTTTCTTTTGCCCCGCGGGGCACTTTAATATCCCCCTCATCAATCCTAGGGAGTCAGGAGGTGTCTACCTTGCCCCCTTTCCTTCATTTCCCCCTTCGTTTTTCACCACCTCTTGTCTCTCGATCCTACCGAGAAACAAGATGGCGGCCGCTCCAGACTGTTTACAATGTTGACACCCATTCAGCTTCTCCTCAGACTCCCGTTACACTGCCGGTTAGCTGCCGGGTTAGCTGCCCGGTTCATGTACCGATTTGCGCCTCTACGACAAAAAAAAAAAAAAAAAAAAATCGCAATTTTTTTTATTTATTTTTTTGGCCCCGCGGGGCACTTTAATATCCCCCTCATCAATCTTAGGGGGTCAGAAGAGGTCTACCATGCCCCCTTTCCTTCATTTCCCCCTTCGTTTTGGCCTCCTCTTGTCTCTCGATCCTACCGAGAGACAAGATGGCGGCTGCTCCGGACTGTTTAGAATGTTGACAGACACCGGACAGCCAATCAGCTTCGCTTCGCAAAGCTCCGTTACGCGAAAAGTACGCGAACTGGTGCGCTATCCAGGACGCTGTCACAGATATATAAATTTTTTAAAACGTTAATTTCTCAAAATCCACTGGAGCACATATATTGAGACCCAGCAAAGGCACATCGGGCTAACAGTCCCTACAATTTTGCCAAGTTTTGTGCAAATCCATTCAGCCGTTCGAGCTAAAAGTGAGGCCAAACGCCCTATGGAAATTAACATGGGAAAAACGCGTTTTGGGACCCCCCTTTTTTCTCGGCCCCCCCCTTGACGAAACCCCCCCAAATTTTCAGGGGCTGCTCAGAAACAAAATGTGCCATTTTCCTGAAAATTTCAGCCGATTCCGTCCACAAACGCCAAAGTTATTAGACATAGAATTTTCAAAAGTCCCATAGGAAAAAAATCCTAACTATATATACCTACTGGCTATCGCCAGTAGGTAATATATATATATATATATATATATAGTGAAAAGCAGAAATCTAGGCCAGAGGCAACAAGCACTGTACACAGTACAAGGGGAATACACATGTCAAAAGAGAAGAATATTGACAAATGATCAGTGAGCAGAAGACCAAACAGGGCAGGAGCTGGTAACTCAAAGGGAAACTAGTGGCGGAGAAGGGACTCAAAGACAGGCCAATGGAAGATGTAGTGGAAGCTTGTAGCCTCTGGGGCAGGAGCAGGTGTCATCCAATCGCAGGGTTCAGCACCGCAACATGAGGGGCCTGGAAATGGGTATGGTGTTATATCCTGCTTATTTAGTATATCTATCCCTGGTTACCTTTCTCCCAGCTGCTCAGACAGTGTAAGTGTTGGCAGTGGAACGTTGGTGTAATGGACATGAGTGGAATGCTTGGGTGCCTGTGTGAGTGACAATTGGAAGATGGGCTGAGCAGCAGGCAGGCGGCTCCTGTGGGGTTGTCCCTTAAGGATTAAATAAAGTAATACTTAAAATACAACTCAGCTATGTCTGGTAAGATACAACATATTTTGGCGACCACCTGAACTAAGACCCAAGCATACTACTGGATTTAAAAGACACGTCTATGGTATGAACAAGGAGAAACTAAGGAAACCTACCGAAACGAAGAATAAAGCAGCTACAATGAAGCTCCAAGCGTGCCAGCCCCACCAGTGTCCTCGTTTGCGGACAGCCCCAGCCTGGACATGCTTCATTGGTCTGCTAAAAATGACATTGATACAAG
The DNA here is from genome assembly GCF_964263255.1 of Lissotriton vulgaris. NCBI lineage: Eukaryota > Metazoa > Chordata > Amphibia > Caudata > Salamandridae > Lissotriton > Lissotriton vulgaris. The sequence goes on from NC_141694.1 coordinate 8,022,462, forward strand.
TGGGTAAGTGGTGTGAGCCTCAATACTTCCCCATCTATATTTAGTTACTTTCTACATATGGATGGATCAACTGGTTTTGGAAGGTTTACAATCATACACATTTAAAACAGCAGACAATCCTATCCAGGGCTTATTTCTTTCTATTGCACTCCTGAGTGTTCCAGCCACTTCAGTCTCTAGAGGCTTACAAGGGGACGATTGCTTGCTGGAAATGGGATCTGCAATTTACAGGAGTCATTTGTGGTGGAGAACATCCTTTAATATTTGCATCGCAAGCATGAGACCTATGGTATCACGCACAATATATATTTTTGGGGCGGTATTATTATTGTTTTTTTAATCGGGGTGAGGATGGGTCCATCGGCCATCGAGGGCGAGATTAATTCAGATTTTAATGTGTTTTGTCCCTACTATAAAGTCATGCCTACGTTGCTGGTTAAACCGTTTTGCTGCGATTTGTATATCATATTAGAGCGCATGCACAATACTTTTATCTGGAGTCGTCAAGTGCCTCTGTGGGATCTTCTATGACGTCTATTCTTCTACCCAGCTTCTGGCTGCCATGGGACGCTTTTCAGCATGCTGCAACCGTAGGCCACCCAGCGCACGTCAACTTTATGTGACGCCATCTTGTTTTTGGCAGCGCATAGTTCACAGCGCTGCAATGTGTCCCGTATTGTTCGGCCAGTTTGTGGTTTGTTCGGCCAGCCCACGAGCAGTGTGGTCAGTTTGGCCTTGCATCGACTGCATGCTAGCAGACCTAGATTTCAGGTGACAGGGTGCTGTCTTCATCGTGCAGGAATCTTCAGCAGTCCTTTATACAGCTCGAGCCCGGATGTGAGGTGGGACTTAATGTTTTTTTGCCGCGTGTTCCTATGCTAACAAGCTGCAGCGTAAAGGATATTAATTACGATCAAGCCACAGCACATCCATCATTAAACGCCCGGCGCTGGATCTTTCCTTGCACTCGCCTTTGGTTGGGAGCTTGCGGCCGCACACTAGGCTGCATGTTTTTTGATAAAGCGATTTTGCAGCCGGCTGTCAAGTTCAAGACTGCGCTAATTGTAGACGCGCATTGTGTTCTGTTCATTCATGTTTGCTGAAACCGCATGCTGCATAGGATTGCTGATCAGAGGTAAGGAACAATGTCTGCTCTACATGTGGTGTTCAAAAAGCCTCGGCGTACTGTGTTTTGACATTAATGTTCTTGACAATCTGCTGCTACGGCTCGTAGGTCTTGCCCAAACTCAGTGTTCTGGAAAGAATAACTGCAGCAACATAGAGGTGTTTTGTACTTGGAGTGTTCTATCCTGGGTTCACCTCTCTCATGGTTTATCATTGCAAGTAGTTTGTGTGAGACATCGCTCACAGGTGGTTTTGGTCTGATTACAGTTTAAAATAAAAATACAAGACAAAGAGTTTGCATGATTTTGAGTAAATATTAGAGTAATAGTCATCACTTGCATGTGTAATAGTGATGCCAAGGTCCTACATGGTTTTTTTGTCAATGTTTATGGAGAAACAGCAAACGACAAATATTCAAAAATTTCACATGCTACACTATGTGGGTTTCACTATATTTGTATGTCATCATTTTCACATTTTTCTCTACAGGTATGTCGACATTTTACAGTACCTATTATGCAACTTTGCTGCATCGCATTGTACATATCCCTTACACATGGGATTGCGTTATGGGATTAGTTGCCAATCTCTTTGGAAGTCTCGTTACCTTTACAGAAGTGGGGTCCTAATCTCTTAGTGGGTAGTGGTCACCCATCTTTCCCTCCCTTACTTGAGGGAGGTTCTAGTCTCTTGGTGGATGGTTGCTCACCTTTTCAGTTTCATAGTTACACTACTTTACTTGAGGGTTCTGTTAATGGTGTGTAAGTCGCCATGCGCTACACGTCTTTCCTGCTCGGTGTGCAAGTCGCCATGTGCTACACATCTTGTCTATACAGTAAGTCACCAGGTGCTACATGTATACTTTGGTCTCTCACCCTCACGTCAAGGGTAAGTTATGGGTGTTACTCCCATTTACACGGTTTGTCAAAAACACTTACAGGAGGGATGACTTTTTGGGTTACAGTCCAAAGTGTTTTACCCTTTACATGAGGGGTGTCACAATTGAGTGTGTACCTCATGTTCCTTACATAAGGAATCCTTTTCACACTTTTGGTTCAGTTGTTGGGATCGTAGTTACGGGGTGCGGTCCACCCTTTGCTACATTTTATTATAAATTGTTTTACTGGGGAGGATGGGTTATACTGCTTGTCAATTTATTTTATTGCTTGTCAATTTATTTACTCTTCCTTTCAGGTTACTTAAGTGTTCTGACTCATTATGTTGTATTTTAATTTGCATCCCTGAGTTTTGAACTACTTTCTGCTTATGTACATTCTTGGGTATAGTTCCTCCCAATTTGCATCGTTGTTTTTATTTTTCATTTAAAAGGAGGGGGGATAGGTTATATCCTGCTTATTTAGTGTATACATTTCAGAAGTGTGATGCAAACGGATTTACAGAGGAGCAAAACAAATCAGAACACTTTACTTGGTGATGTGCAAACAACAAATATTTGAAGAAACTCTATTTACAAACACTGTACTCTATATATATATATATAAAATTCACTGAAAAAACCATAGGTTATAGACCATATATAGTTAGGAATTCGCATTTACAAAACCTTATTTTACTCACACAAAACCATTGAAATTCCATATATAGTTAGTTGCACTAACTATATATCGCGCACCCGCAATCCACTGCTGATGATGTCACATATTACATCATTCATGACATGGTCAGTGACATCACTGATGACATCTCAAATGACATCACTGATGACAACATCCAGTGACTGTATGTTTCTGTAAAGTTAAAATATGTCTTACATATTGAAGAATGAGTGGATGTATAAGTGTCTGGATGAAGGATTTAGTAGGTGCATGACTGACTGTATGAGTGAGTGATTAAATGTGTCTCACTGAGTGCATGGGTTAGTGACTAAACTGTCTTAATTTGTGCATCATTATGTCTGTTGTTCTGTAAACTGTTGCATGTGTTGATAAGTAGCTATATGAGTAACTATATGGGTTATTGATTGGTTGCCCAAGTATTTGTATGGGAGACTGAGTGTGTGTGTGTGGGTGGCTGGGAGGTGTATGACTCTGTGCATAGATGTGTGAGCAGTTGATTCACTAGATGTATGGTTTCAAAAGTGCATGTGGAAACAGCTGTATGGGCGGTTGACTGTGTGCATGAGTGTATTGGTGAGTGAATGGATATCTCAGTGCTACATGTCAAAGTAAGTACATATGTAAAACACAGTACATGTGAGAGTTGACATATATAAATAACTGTGCATAAGAGCCAGTGAATGTGTGACTGGCTGTATGGATCATTGTGAACTTGTATCAGGGATTGTATAAGAGAGTAAATATGTGTTAGTATATGTTTGAATAAGTAAAGTTTGTATAACTGTATAGTTGAGGAAATGGAGGTGTGATTGATTCTTTGCATGACTGACTAGGTGTGTGAGTAACTCCATGGATGAGTGACAGTCTGTGAGTGTCTGTTTACACTGATTGTATCTAAGGTTATATTAGAGTCTGAAGAGGTTCATCGTATTATCACATGAATGATATCATCAGTGATGTGATCAGTAATGTCAAATGAGATGTCATCAGTGATGTCACTTGAGATGTCATCAGTGATGTCATTTGAGATGTCATCAGTGATGTCATCAGTGATGTCACTGACCATGTCATGAATGATGTAATATGTGACATCATCAGCAGTGGATTGCGGGTGCGCGATATATAGTTAGTGCAACTAACTATATATGGAATTTCAATGGTTTTATGCGAGTAAAATAAGGTTTTGTAAATGCGAATTCCTAACTATATATGGTCTATAACCTATGGTTTTTTCAGTGAATTTTCAAGGTTTTGTAAATGCTAATTCCTAACTATATATGGTCTATAACCTATGGTTTTTTCAGTGAATTTTCAAGGTTTTGTAAATGCCAATTCCTAACTATATATGGTCTATAGCCTATGGTTTTTTCAGTGAATATATATATATATACACACATACATATATAAACATATATCATCTGTATATCTATATAAATACAAACATAAATGCATGCATACATATACTTATATGCATACAGATGCATGTTATTTACATGAAAGTTGAAAAAACACTAATAAAAGCAAAGCTAAAAAGCCACCTCATTACAAACAGAAAGGCTTTAAACTTAAACGAGGGCGAGATCTATTGCATTTTCAATGCATGTTTACTTTGGTTCCATCAAGAAGGCATTCAGATGTGTCACACATTTGCCATAAATTCTGAATGTTAGCACTCTAGTTGCACATTAGATCACTGTAGTAAAGCTACTGCTCACCAGGGACGTCTGCTGCTGGTATTCAAAGTGCATGTTTCAGTCTGCATGTCAGAATTTTTTTAATGAAATAGAAGAGGATTTGAGAAGTCACTCAAAATGATCCCTAATTTTTCTTTCTGAAGCACTAATCATACTTTCTATGGCAAAATTAACCCCCTCATGTTGTTCCTTTTTAAATTGAGTGTTTTCAGACTTACCACTTCATTCCAATCAAGATGGCTTCTGGTGTGCCATACTTTTGTCATAAGTAAGACTGTTAGCGCTCTAGTTGTTCTTTAGAACACTCTGGGACATTCTGTCATTGGGCTATACTTGGGGTACATCTGGGTGATATTTGGGCTACATTTAGGCTCTTTTGTCTCTGGTGGCCATCTTGGGAGACTGTATGTCATATTTTTTTATGAAATTGAAGAGGGTTTGAGAAGTCACTCAAAATGTGCCCTAATTTTTCTTTCTGCCGCACTAATCATAATTCATATGGCAAAATATACCCCTCATTTAGTTCCTTTTTAAATTAAATGTTTTAAGAGTTACCACTTTATTCCAATCAAGATGGCTTCAGGTGTGCCATACCTTTGTAATAAGTAGGACTGTTAGCGCTCTAGTTGTTCTTTAGAACACTCTGGGACATTCTGTCATTGGGCTATACTTGGGCTACATCTGGGTGATATTTGGGCTACATTTGGGATCTTTTGTCTCTGGTGGCCATTTTGGGAGACTGCATGTCAGAATTTTTTAATGAAATAGAAGAGGATTTGAAAAGTCACTCAAAATGTGCACTAATTTTTCTTTCTGCAGCACTAATAATACCTTCAATTGCATAATATACCCCCTCATTTTGTTCCTTTTTAAATTAAATGTTTTAAGAGTTACCACTTTATTCCAATCAAGATGGCTTCAGGTGTGCCATACCTTTGTAATAAGTAGGACTGTTAGCGCTCTAGTTGTTCTTTAGAACACTCTAGGAAGCTGCAGTAGAACACAAAGGAATCAACTGACAGTCTCTGTCCTTGTTGGATGTACATGTTTTACTGAGAATGTCAGACTTCATTTTCACATGACTGAGAAAGATAATTTGAATTTACAGAAAATATGCTTTCAGTTTAGCTTATAGATCCCCTTCCAAACCACTGTGGGAAAATCATGAGATATTAGTTTTCTTTCAAACAATATTCATGATATCACAGCAGAAGGTTTTTTCACATGGTAAAATCACCTTAGAACCCACCACAATTCCTAAAACGAGTATGGTACCATCAACAAATGATTTATAATGTAACTAAAGTCCTAAAACCCTCTATTAACTACAATGCTTTTTAATGAGGTGCTATCATGTATATTGGTCCCAAGATGGCTGCCAACACTTCTTGGATGAAGTGCTGACAGCCAATCAGATCAGATGTGTGGTTAGGCTCCGCCCAGATATATATCTTTTTTTGAACCTAAATTACTCAAAATCCACTGGAGCACATATATTGAGACCTAGCAAAGGCACATCGGGCTAACAGTCCCTCCAATTTTGCCAAGTTTCGTGCAAATCCATTCAGCCGTTCGAGCTAAAAGTGAGGCCAACCGCCCTATGGAAATTAACATGGGAAAAACGCGTTTTGGGACCCCCCTTTTTTCTCGGCCCCCCCTTGATGAAACCCCCCCCAAATTGTCAGGTGCTGCTCAGAAACAAAATGTTCCATTTTCCTGAAAATTTCAGCCAATTCCGTCCACAAACGCCAAAGTTATTAGACATAGAATTTTCAAAAATCCCATAGAGAAAAAATCCTAACTATATATACCTACTGGCGACCGCCAGTAGGATATATATATATATATATATATATATATCTATATATATATATATATATATATATTTTCCATAGTTTTATATAGCACAAACTTGACAAGAAGGTATCAGAGTGCTTTACATGAGCACCAGTTTTGTTACAGACGGACAGATTCATTATTTATTTTTTTGTTAGGCACGGGGAGATTAAATAATTTGCTCGGAATCACAGGACATTGAGAGTCGTTGGCGAGACTTGAACCCAGTTCCCCACATTAAAGGTCGACTACCCTAGCCGTTAGGCTACATAATCTCCCATATAGTTTTAAAACCACAAGTCACTGGGAAATACTGTGGGCATTTCAATGCAAAATCTGCTGATTGCAAATGACTGTGCTGCTACTTCATGCTTTAGTTATGCAGTTAATAAAAGCAACAGATTTTAAACACGAGTTGAGAAACATTACTGCCCCCGTGCTGATGACAATGCGGTTAATGAACTGAGGCAAGTCAGTGGTCATGTGTATCCTACATATGGCTAGATTTTTTATTATATATGGAGCAAAAGTTTAGTCTAATAAATCAAACAAAAGCATGTTCTGTACCGCTGACAAGATGAACTTGTGTATTTGAAGGTGCTCTCATGTGATAAAGAAGAAAATGGTGTCTCATTGAATTAAAATACTTGCCCGGGATCACATAATTTAAAACTAGTTTATGGGTCAAGAGCATTATAATTACGCCGAGTACATTATTGAAGTCACATATCTGCAGGTCTAATAACATTTTGGGGATTTTCCAAGGCCTGTGGAGGACAGGAGAGAAGCTAGGAGGCATCAAATAGAGCTGGAGAGGCTTAAGATGGAGTCACAAAAGATGCTTAGACCATGAGTGTGGTATCAAGGAGCTGGAGTTCGTGAGTAAATCCAGCACGGATGGCGGCAGCAATTCCTCAGTGCACTCTGAAAGAATATGAGACATTCCCAAAAATGTAGGACAAGCCTAACAAGGAAGAGGACATGCAAAGGTGGTCCCAGGGGTATGAGGCATCTATCCACATGAATGGGGTCTCTGATAGAAATTTGGGGGTAGGATTGTGGAACCACTTCACAGGGGAGGGACATATTGTTAGCGTTAGGTAAGGGATTCAATCTCACCCATACTGAAATGAAGGAGGCCCTCCTCACCAGTTACGGCCTCATTCCTGACAAGTACAGGGATCAGACCTGGTCAGAACATGTAGATTCTTTTTGCAGATCACAGGATGGTTGGGTGAAGGGCAGTAATGTGACAGTTTGCTATGGAGGCCGACCGCTAGGTGAGAACCAGGGTCCACAAGAAGGTGTATGGGGGGAGGCTCTACCAAAGGTGGGCAGGGTCCCCAGCAGAAGAGTGGGGGAACAAGGGTAAAGCGAAGGGAGTTCTCTAAAGGGCCCCAAACTAGTACCCAGGGTAAAGATCCCCCCTCCCACCCCTCAGTCCGGTGTCACCTGGTATCTGAGGAGCAAGTAGTCCCTGGTGTAATCCACCAAGTATTTGCTTTAGTTAACTGAAGAGCAGCAATGTAAGGTGGCACTGGTTCCCTTTGAGGGGTGTGGGTGAAGTCATCAGGTCCCTTGAGGATGGTTGGGATGCCCGCCATGCCTCTAGATCAGAGGTCTTCAATCTGTGGGGCGCGACCCCGAGGGGGGTCGTGGAGTCCTCTGAAGGGGGTCGCAGATTCTGTCCCTGGCTTGGGCTGATGAGGGTGCTCATGGCGAGGCCTAATTCACACCGAGGTGTGAAAAACATCGAAGCCTCATTAACAAGTAAAAGACTTGTCAAGTACTCGGGTGTGGCTGAGTGTGTCCCTGAAGCCGTTTCGAGCTGGGGAAGTGGGGGAGGGGGGCTGGGGGAGCAGGCTGTAGTGTAGCCTGCCCTTTGAGGTCAATGGATATTGCGCGCCTGGAGCTGTGGGTCCCGTGACACATCCCCCGCAGGGAGGCACAGAGATGCCCTACTGCCTCCCATGATCCGGAAAAAAGGAAAAACACGCAGAGAGATACTGACCCCCCCCTCCCCCATGAGAAAGGCACAGAAAAGGTGGGTGAATGAATGATGGGTGGATGGATGGATGTAAGGATGAAGGATGGATGGATGTGTGAAAAGGTGGGTGGATGAATGATGAATGGGTGGATGAAAGGGTGGATGGATGAAAGGGTGGATGGATGAAAGGGTGGATGGAAGGAAGGATGAAAGGGTAGCTGGATGAAGGATGTATGGATGGATAAAAGGTTGCATGGATGAATGATGGATGGATGTGTGAAAAGATGGGTGGATGAATGATGGGTGAATGGATGCATGAAAGGGTGGATGGATGAACGATGGATGTATGGATGGATAAAAGATTGCATGGATGAATGATGCATGGATGGATGTGTGAAAAGGTGGGGGGATGAATGATGGGTGGATGGATGAAAGGGTGGGTGGGTGGATAGATGAAAGGGTGGATGGATGATGGATCGATGTATGGATGGGAGGATGAATGGGTGGATGGATGTATGGATGGGTAAAAGGTTGCATGGATGAATGATGGATGGATGTGTAAAAATGTGGGTGGATGAATGATGGGTGGATGGATGGAAGGGTGGATGGGTAAAGGATGTATGTATGAATGGAAGGATGAAAGGGTGGATGGATGAAGGATGGATGTATGGATGTAAGGATGAAAGGGTGGATGGGTGAAGAATAGATGGATGAAGGATAGATGTATGGATGTAAGGATGAAAGGGTGGACCGATGGATGGATGTATGGATGGATAAAAGGTTGCATGGATGAATGATGCATGGATGGATGGATGTGTGAAACGGTGGGAGGATGAATGATGGGTGGGTGGATGGATGAAAGGGTGGGTGGATGGATGTATGGATGAAAGGGTGGATGAATTAAGGATGCCTGTATGGATGGGAGGACGAAAGGGTGGATGGATGTATGGATGGATAAAAGGTTGCATGGATGAATGATGGATGGATGTGTGAAAGTGTGGGTGGATGAATGATGGATGGATGTGATGAGGTCTAACAGGCGCATTTATGGTTGTCAAAAGATGATGATGAGTACCAGTTTCTAGAAACTTTTGTCAGAAGGGGGTCCTTACCCCTAAAAAGGTTTTACAAGGGGGTCTCGGCATCAAAAAGTTTGAAGACCTCTGCTCTAGATTGTCTGCTAGGAAACAACCTAGAGCAGTCCTTGTGGAAGGATGTTGAGATCAAGTCTCACTTGGAGATGCTTGGGTTGCCAGAGTGGAAATGCTTGACCACTCGGTCCATGGCAGCCGGGAAGGGTGATCAGAAGGGCCTGGAGCCTGAAAACAGTTTACCAGGTGCCCGCCGAGAGAAAGGGCAAGGGGGTGCACCGCTCCTGAGGTTCCCACAGTCCAAGAGGAGGCTGAACTCAAGAGGGGTACCCTGGAACCTATAGGGGAACAAGTGGCTGAACGGGGGGCGTATCAGAGCTGACCCATTAGCAGCAAGAGAGGGTGGGGGGGTCCCACCAGGGAAGAGTTTGGCAGGGAGAATGCCCTTCTTGGATTAGTTTACAGCAGCAGGCTGGAGGCCACGCATCTGGTGATCAGTCTGGATCACACTGGATCTACTAGAATGGTCTCCTATACAGTGAGCCTAAGGTCGCTGAGCCTTGGTCAGCCCGTGTGATGGTGATACCCCAGCAATTAAGGGCCTTCCTACTAGGTCTGGCTCAGGACATGCCTTTGGCAGGTCATTTAGGGTAGGACAAAACCTTTGACAGGATTGTCACCAGCTTCTTTTGGCCCCAAATGTGAAAGCAACATTGTAGTTCTTGCCAAACTTGCCAGGCAAGTGGTAAGAGTGAGAGGAAGTATAAGGCTCCTCTCCAAACTTTTACGATTGTATGCACCCCTTTTGAGAAAGTGGGGATGGACATTGTGGGTCCTCTAAACCCCAAGACAGCCATGAACCACAGGTATATCGAGTCTTGGTGGACCATGCTATCTCTCTCAGGACAACGACTGCAACCATGGAGGACCAGGAGTTGATGGGGATCTTTTCCGGTGTGGGGTTCCCCACAGACATGGTATATGACGAGGGTACCAATTTCATATCAAAGTATAGGATATCCCTGTTGGAGGAGTGTGGTGTAACCTGCAAGTTCACCACTCCTTACCATCTCCCAAGGTAATGGTTTGGTGGAGAGATTCAACCAAACTCTGAAGGGCATGATCAAGGGTCTAATCAACCCCATGAGGCCTAAGTGGGACGTCCTCTAGCCATGCCTGCTCTTTGCTTACAGGGAAGTAGCGAAGAAGTTATTAGGGTTCAGTCCTTTTGAGTTGCTGTATGGGCACCCTGTGAGAGGAGCTCTAAATCTTGTGAAAGAAGGCTGAGAGACAGCTCCCAGGAAACCCCTAACCCCAGGATGTATTTATCTACATGCTGGCCTTTAGAAACCAGACTGTACGCTTCAGGAGACTTGATCAGGAGAACCCTGAAGCCAGCCAGGAAGAGATGAAATGTTGGTATGACCAGAATGTCACACTGGTTTAGTTTATAGAGCGCACTGACACCATGGGTTTCCTGGCGCTGGTTGGACATAGAGAGGACAGAAGGACTAACCAGATTGAGGGAAAAGCCAAGTCTTTAAGGACTTACGAAAAAGTATCAGGGAATTAGAAGTTTTGAGAGAAAGAGGAAAAGAGTTCCAGAGCTTGGGGGCCAGGTGTGCGAATCTCCGGCCTCCGGATCTGCAGAGCTTGTAGGGGGGGACAGTCAAGAAGTGAAGATGAGAGGATCTCAGATTCCGGGATGGGCAGTAGGGTCTAATAAGAGATTTCACAAAGGCGGGACAGGGCCCGGTTAGCGATTTGAAAGTAAGGCAGCCGATCTTGAAGGCCGCCCTTGCGGTGACAGGGAGCCAGTGGAGTTTGGGCAGGAGGGGCCTGGCGGATTGCCACTTCGGGATCCCTAGGGCCAATCTCGCCGCTTGATTTTGAATCACTTGCAGTCTAGCCACCGATGTTTTAGGCAGACCGTGATAAATCGCATTAGAAAAATCTAAGCGGGAGAGGACGAGGGCCATGATGACCTGCAGGAGGGCATCAGGTGTGAAGAGGGATGCCACTTTCCTGATCCTGCGCAGCTGGTAAATACAGGACGAGGCCACCGTCCCCACCTGTGGCCCAAGGGATAAACCGGAGTCAATTGTGACCCCTAGACTCTTCACCGAGGCCATAGGGGTGGGAGAAGGACCAAGTTCCGCCGGCCAGAATTGTGGCCCCCAGGAGGTGGCGCTCCTACCGGGAAGGAGGAGCTCCGTCTTGCCGGGGTTCAATTTTAGCTGGTTGTGGCCCATCCACTGGAGAATGTGGGACATGACTGCCTGGAAGTTGGGGATAGCAGAAGAGGAGGTGAGAGGAAGGAAGAGTTGCAGGTCGTCCGCGTAATTAAACACGGTGACGTCCCACTGCCTCAAAGAAAGAAGGGGGCGAAGATAGAGATTGAAAAGAAGAGGGGATAAGGAAGAACCCTGGGGGACCCCGCAGGGCGAGTGCTCCCTAGGAGCCCTGAAAGTGCCCAGGCTGAGGGTCTGAGACCTGCCTGCCAGGAAGGATTTGACCCAGGCCAGCGCCAGGCCCTGGATGCCAGCCTGCTCGACACGGTGGAAAAGGATGTTATGATCCACCGTGTCGAAGGCGGCCGACAGATCTAATAATACCAAGGCCTGGGGGGTACCCTTGTCAACCCCGTCTCTCAAGGCATCCAGCACGGCCAAGATCACTGTCTCCGTAGAGTGGCCGGGTCTGAAGCCGGCCTGGTTGGTCTCGAGAAAGTTGGAACTCTCGATAAACTGTGAGAGACAGGTAGTGACGTGGGCCTCCAGGATTTTAGAAAAGAAAGGTAGGAGGGAAATAGGACGGTAATTCGCTGGGACAGCGGGGTCGGCCCCTGGCTTCTTCAAAAGGGGCACCAGCACGGCTTTCTTGAAGGAGCCAGGCACCGTACCGGAAGAAAGAGAAGAGTTTAACAGGGGGAGAATGCAGTCGGGTAAGGAGTGGCAGATGTCCTGGAGTATGGACGGGGGTCAGCAGTCGTCTGGGGATCCGGACTTGATACGAGTGGCAAGAGTGGCCAGAGAAATGGGGTCTAGGAGAGGGAATTGTGTGAACGAAAAGGTATTGTGAGGAGGGGAAACAAAACCAGCGCCAGGAGAAGTAACTGGAATGGTGTCCTTAATCAATACAATTTTTTCGATAAAATAGGTGCTAAGAGTATTACATGCTTCCTGTGTGGGGGCCTGGGTAGGGAGTGTCCTGGGGTCGGAAGTAAATTCGTTGAGGACTTTGAAAATTTCTTTAGATTGACAGGGGGCAGATAAAATTTTTCCTGAAGCGTAGGCTTTTTTTGCTGTGAGAATGGCAAGTTTGTACCTATTGCGGGCGACCACATAGGCATCTCTACTTAGGGGGTGGTAGTCTCTCCTCCACTTGCGCTCGAGTTGGCGAAGTTCCAAGTGGAGGGATTTGAGATGGGGGGTAAACCATTTGTGGGAATTACTGTGCCGGGATTGAGGGAACTTAGTTAGGGGGGCCAAGATGTCACTGGCTGTCGTAAGCCAGTCTGCTACCAACCCATAAAGCTTATCAGTACCGATGTCATTAGGTAACAAAGGACGAGTTTGAGACAGATGGGCTAGTAGTTTGGGGGAGTCGACAGCCTTCCACTTGCGGGCCATGCCGCCCTCCCGCGGGGGGACCCTAATCTGGCCAACCGCCGATATTGTGGTGTCGATCATGAGATGATCTGACCACACACAAGGTGTTATTAGTGGGCGGGAGGACTTGACCCCATGAGTCCAGATATGATCGAGGATGTGGCCGCCCTTATGGGTGGCAGACCTGACTAGTTGGGTGAAGTTCAGGCTCGAAAGACCCTCGAACAATTCGGAAGCATGCGGGCCAGCGTCCTCGTGCTGGAACCAGTAATTAAAGTCACCAATGATGACAATACGGGGGAGGAGGTAGCAATGTTGGTTAGCTAATCAATGAAAGATGAAGGAAAGGATGGCATAGGGTGGGGAGGGCGATAGAGTACCATAAGGGTGACTGCCCCTGCCTCAGTCCCGAGACTGAGGACCAGGGTGTCCACTTCCGGCAGGGTCATAGCTGCGGAGGTAATGATCTTCAGATCCTTACGTATTACCGCCGCCACCCCCCCCCGGAGCGACCCCCTGAACGGTTGGTGTTCAGCAGGAAGTAGTCTGGGGGTAATGCAGCCAAGATGTCAGGAAGTGAATCATCAGTGAGCCAGGTCTCTGATAACAATAGGACATAAGGACTCTCAGTCAAAAGTAGGTGTAAGATGTCGGCTTGGTGCTTAACCATGGAGCGGGTATTTAGGTATAGAACCCGTATCTGTGACTCAATGGGAGCCGAAGCCATAGGTGCTGGCATCGACGCAAGATGGGGGGATGGGGTGCCTGCAATGCCGAGAGATGTAATGCGAGTCCAGGTGTCGGGGGAGAGAGGACTGGCAAAGGCGTGTAGGCACTTAAGAGCAGAAGGAGAATAAGGTATGGAAATGGCAGCATCCCTAGCCCCTGGGCCCGCCCGGCCGCGGACGGGCGCAGACGGGCTGGACTTAGGCGCGACTTCGGCGCGCTGACGGCGTGCCCGCTGCGCTCCCTATATCGGGGCGCCATCCTACGCTGACCCCATAGCAGCAGAGTAACTCAACAGCTGTCGGGCAGTTTCCCACGCTGTTCTTCCTGACCCCGTGTGTCACCCACTTGTATAACCATGACGTGGACACTGGGGACAGTCCTCCTGTATAGCACAAAATCTACAGATTGACAGGGTCAAAGCCAACATCAAAGAGGTTTCTAAGATGCTGGTGTTAGAGGTGATAGAGCCCTCCAACCCAGTGGTCTTGGTCCCAGGAGCTGTGGCACCCAATGCCACTCCTGAGCTTCGGTGTAGCTTGGACTACAGTGGGCTTAATGCAGTCACCAGAACTGACGAGCACCTTATTCCCAAAGCTGATGGCTCGTAGATCGGTTGGAAGCTGCCAAGTTCTTCAGCATATCTGATTTAACATCTGGGTACTGCCAGATTGCCTTGACTTACGGGGCCAAGGAGAGGTCAGCATTTTCAACACCAGAGGGGCACTATCAGTTCCAAGTGATGCCCTTTGGGTTGAAGACTGTCCCTGCCGCCTTTCAGAGATTGGTCAACCAGGGGTTCGATGGACTGTAGTATTTCAGTCCTGCCTACCTGGATGACCGATTGTGTTCAGTTCCAGCAGGGATGATCACTTGTACCACCTCTGGGAAGTGTTGAAGACTCCACAGAAGGCGGGCCTCACTAGCACGGCCAGTAAGTGCCAGGTAGGGCAGGTGTCTGTGGTGTACTTAGGGAACCAGGTAGGAAGCGGCCAGGTGGCACCTCTACAACCTAAGATCGACACCATCCTGGCTTGGGACAACCCCAAGACCAAGACGTAGGCGAGAGCCTTTTTTTAAGTCTCACAGATTATAGGAGATTTGTCAAAGGCTATGGCACCGTTGCCACCCCCTTGACTGAGCCGACTTCAAGGAAGCAGCCAACTAAAGTTATCTGGACTCGTGCCAGTCAGTCTTCTTTTGATGACCTGAAGTCAGCCATGTGCATGGCACTCGTGCTTAAGGGACCCAACATCTCCAAGGAATTTGTCGTGCAGACCAATGCTTCAGAGCATGGTGTGGGAGCTGTGCTCTCACCTGAATGAAGTGGGTCTAGACCAGCCTATAGTCGGAGACTACACCCCAGGGAACAGAGGTGGAGTGCAATTGAGTGAGAAGCTTTTGTTGTGGCCTAGGCACTGAAGCAGCAAAGGCCCTACTTGTTTGGGACTCTTTCAGAGTTCAGACAGACCACAGGCACCTTTGATGGCTAATGCAGATAAGGGGGTAAGAACCCTAAACTGTTGAGGTGGTCCATCTCACTACAGGGAACTGACTTTACGGTGGAACACCGCCCTGGCAGAGAACCTGTCAATGCTAATGGTCTGTCAAGGTTCTGCTGCCTTAGTGGCGAGAACTCCCAGGTGGGTGGGTAGGTCTCTACTCAGCTAGAGAGGACATGCGTCAGACCTATCATCTTTTGCCATGTTTACCATGTCTTTTTACTTTCTGACCTCCTGTTTTTGATAGTATGCTAGACTTCCTTTTTGCTAGTTTAGAGTCTCTGCGTACTTTTTCAGTTATTTCGCGCTAAAGTGCAAGTGCTACTGCTGTAAATTGTGCTATAATTGGTTCTCCAGGGTTGGCATATTGCATTTACTGGTAAATCCCTAGTAAAGTGCACTGCATGTGCCCAGGGCCTGTAAATCAAATGCTACTAGTGGGACTGCAGCACTGATTGTGCCACCCACACAAAAAGCGTTTTTTAAATGTGTCTCAGACCTGGCACTGCAGTGTCTGCGCAAGCAGTTTTTAACTGCCATGTCAACCTGGCAAGCGCACCCACTTGAAGGGCCTTATCCTTCCCTTTTATTACATATAAATAACCCTTAAGGTAGGCCCAATGTAGCCCCATGGGCAGGGTGCAGTTTATATGAAAGGTAGGACATGTGCTGGTGTGTTTTACATGTCCGGATAGTGAAATACTATGAATTTCATTTTTCAATATTGAAAGGCTGTCTTTCCCATAGGTGATCATTGGAGATGCCTTGTAACATTTTACAAGTGTAACGTTCAATTGGAACAAGATGGAGAAATGGAGTTTAGGTTCCCTGACCTCCGAATTAAATAACATTTTAGTAAATTGTGTTTGAAAATGTCACTTTTACAAAGGGGTTATTTTCTTGCTAAACCATCCTGTGCGCCTATGCCCGCTTGTGGATTTGCCATCTAGTTTTAGACCGACAGGGGCTGTTTGCGCATTCACTCCAGACCCTCACACAAAGGGAGTTGAGGAGTGCCTGCATATGCTGATGGGCTATCCTGTGCTAGAGCGGTGGGAGGAGTGGTCACTGACACCTAAATAGGCTCTGGCTGCTCTGCACAATGTGGTCTTCACCCCCTGTAGTGTGGCTGGACTAAAGAGGACAGAACTGAGTTTGCTGAGCCAGAGAGACTTTATGAAGAAAAACTTCAAATGGAAAAAGAGGTAAAAGTATTAGACCTAAAACGCCAGAACTTTACAATTCTTTTGGATTAAGAAACCTGTAAAGAAGAAGACCTGGAAGAGCTGCCAGGAGGAGTAATGCCCCATTGCTGTGTGTTACTTTTGTGGGTTGGCCTGCAGTTGCTGCTTCTGTCTTGGGCAGTTCAAGTAGTCTCGGGACCAGCAAAGACTTTAAGATAATCTGCTACCAGCACTAGGAACTGTGTGTTTTCAGAAAATCAGCATGACGCCGTCAATTATGATGCTAACGGCTCTGTGACCTGTAAGCACTGCAGAGATTATCGCCCACACTTTGCACAGCAACCCTTGCCTTGTAGTGTTCTAATCTAGGACCCTGATCGATACTGTGATCTTATGCCCCTATACGGCTATAAATCCATTTATTCCCTATATTGGCATAACCGATCAAATGCAATATTCAGAAACTCGTCTCTGGCCTCACACGAACAGAGCCACATTTCAGAATCGCTTTCTCTGCCACTTCCTTTGCAACCAATTAGTGCAATGACAGAGCAGAAGTCACTATCTGAGATTCCTAGATTAACACTCCGAGTTCTTCAACAAGATAAAAACTCAGCAACCTGGAAATCCCTGCTTGCTATGTTTTGATTAGTAATAGAACTCTAATGAGCACTGATAGACGATTACTTCTTAGTGACATCTTTATTGACGTCTAATGTCCAAAAACTTACGTCAAACAAGGCACCTTTCAGGTATAAATATTACCAACGTTGCCTTAAGCAAGCGCTGTCTCGCTGCTGCTGAAGTTGCTGTTATGCTGATGATACCATAGCTGCTATCGCTATTGCTATCGCTGCTAACTAGCGAACGATGGTGTGGTGAACTTAGGAGCTGAACAGCCGTCCCCCTGCAAGAGCCCAGCAGATGCAAGCTGCCCGCGGACGCTGCCCCTCCTCCTCCTCGACGCGCTGAGAGAGACGCTGTCTTTTCTCCTGCAGAGAAATCCAGCTCCGGCGTTTCCAGGCTACCCTTGCGGGTGACTGGGATATCGACCCCCTGAAGGAGATACCAGACCTCCATCATTCTATTCCAGAGGTATGGTGTTGACTAAACCCTTAGAGAGAATTCTTGAAGCAAACCTTGGCAAAACCAACTTAACTTAAAGCTACTTACTTACTCCCCTCCCAAGTATTAGGCTTAGGTCAGGTACACTGGGGTAGGCGTAGTTAGAAGCACCAGTTGAGTATTTTAGCCTAATGTATATATGAATGTATATATGATTTATTCATTTTAAACCATTGTATGGCTAAGAAACCATATCAATGCTTTTACAGTATTATTTCGCAATACTCATCTTACTGTATGTACTTTTTATAATAACAAGTCTTGCAATTGTGGCAATTCATTTCTCTTGTACGAGAAGAAAGACTGTTCAATAAATGTTACCCTTTATTGACAACGCCCGTCTCTCTATTCTCTACATATTGTGAAAGTAACCTGCACAACCACTGACTGAGTAAAATAACTGTCTATTGTTCACACGACCCTAGAGATTGACTCTTGATCTGAGGAGCAAAGTTGTCATGTTGCACGGTTGTTGGAAAACTGAATCCCTTCTTGGCTGTGCCAGGGAAGCTGATCACTTCCTATTCAGTCAAGAAAGTTTCCAGTGACCTCTGAGCTAGTTGGTAACAACCCCAATTAAGTTTAGCATAGTCAGTGGAGGCCTGGAAGATCCGCACTTCTTCGTCGATACTACTGTTTATGTTATTCCAATGCGCAGGGCCTATTGAGAAAATAGGAACTACACTACAGCCTCACAGAGAACGCCACCCAGCTGCTGCTGCACAGTGATATGTGGGGACCGCATTTCGCACCGCTTCACATCGTCACCCTGGTATCCCCAACAATGCCGCTCCACGCCAACATCGGTGCCGCAGCCTGCACCGTGGCCTTGGGGTACCGGTCATAAGTTACTCATCGCACCGCCCCACACTGCAGCATTGCACCCACCAATGACAGATCTTGAGTAATAAAGATGCTGCCTGCACCGTGACCTGCAAGCACTGCCACACTTCAGCCCTGGTCTCACTGACGCCACCACCGAGCCGCTGAATGTACAGTGACCTGAGAGCAACGCACCGCTCCACTTTGTCGCAGTCCCGACACTGGTGCTCCCGACTTCAACCTCACAGAGTTCAATCTGCAATGCATGCGACTTCAAGGGCTCAACGACTCCTGCATCATCCTCTGGAGCGAAGCTGCTTCTTTGGAGCTCATCGCCAGGTCCCCAAACCCCTGCATGTCCAAGGTACTGTTTGTGGGTCTTCCCGACATGGTAGCTGGCCCGCAACCTCAGTCAGCCTTAACTGTTGGATTTGCTTTTTACAATACTGCGATAGCCCTGGACAGAGCTATTGACTTCAAGGAACTGTATTTTATGTCTATTCTAGCAAAATGTATATCTTTATTACAGTGTATTGGATTTTCATCATTTTGGTCTTGTTTTAAACAGATCAATATTGGCATTTATTCTAAAACTGGTATGGAGCCGTTTTTTGTGTTTTCACTGTATTAATGTGCGTCATGTGCAGATGATTTACACATTTCTTTCTAGAGAAGCCAGACTGCTTGTCCCTAGCTACTTAGGGGGTGAGCAAGGGTTATTTTAGTAGTGCAATCCCCTTACCCTGACTAGAAGGAAGGGCCCCTACTTGGGACAGCGTAAAACTGGCCAACTAGAGACCCCCATTTCTATCAGGAGCGAACACCTGCAGGTCTATAAATCTACTCTGGCCCTCCTCTCTGTGTGTACTAACAGAAATCTGGGAAACACTTAGAGGGACTCTCTTCCAAAAGTGAGAGTGACATTTTACTAAACACAGGACCCAAGCTAGGTGAACTAACTACTTCTAAAGCAGGTTCTGTAATCTTGCCTTTGGGGATCCTTCCATCAAATTGTTGCGAAAATCTGTGAATGTAGTGATGGTGCTGGCTAAGATCCACTCTTTCTTGAAAAAAGTTTTCAACCCTGGCCTTTTTTGGAGTGGCCAGGTGAGGATGAGGGGCTGGTCTGGCTGAGCATCCTTTCAATGCTCCCAAAGACTTTCAGGCACATGGAGACCTGAGAGTTGATAAGTGCAGTTCTTGTTACTGTGTGCCACAGGATCCGTAGTTGCTTCTCTAGAGAATGGTATGGCAAAAGAAAGAAAGCTTAGCCCCCAGAGTCCATAAAAGAATTGACTATTTGCCAGAATCATTACATTTCATAGGAAATCCAATATCCTGCAAGCTAAAGCTGTGGGCCAGCCAATCTAACGCAAAACCGTATAGCCAAATAAGCCGAAGGGAGATGGGTTCTAACGCACTGAGCCTCCTGTCCAAGGGACCTTTTGGTGGATGAGAGTTATTTTTAGGAAACGTATCGTTTCTCCCATGCTAGAAACCAAACGTTTTGCTTTGGTTAAATCACTTTTTGGAAGGTTAGCACTATATTTTGTTACACAAGAGTAGACTATTTCTGTTTTTTTCATAGTTCATAGAGGAGGTTGAGTCCATGACTGATCATACCTCTTCACTACCCTTTATGTTTTTAGCCTCCTGTAATAAACATGACGGACAGCTTACCATGTCACATGTGACAAACTGGCCTGTCAGTGTAAGCAGTGACCAGACATCCATTTGCAATCCATTTCCACAGCCACCCCTCAGGCTGTGATGCCTGGCGAAGATTAACTCTGATCACCGACTCATCAATTACCAAAGTTCAGTTCCTCCCCAGATGGGACTCTGCGGGGACACTCACCTGGATCAGGAGCTCATTGCCAGATGCGGGTTCTGCAGCCACATTGAAGCAGAGTGCAGCAGAGGTCAGGGCCGTCCCATCTGGGAGGGAGAGGTCAGGCTCCAGGCATCCGGCGCAGAAGTCTTGGTCAGTCCCATCTACTAAATCCCCCCAAATGTTCCCAAAATTAACTTGGTTGTTTGGATAGTCCAGGCAGAGATCGGCGGCCAGCACCACTGCCAGGTGTTTCCCGGTGGAACCCGCCAGGCTGGGTGACCCAGAGGTCTCCTCAGACCCCTCAGGGTGCCCCCTGCTCTCTTCACCCTGCCCTTCATGAGGCTCCTGTGATGCTGGCCTCAAGGAGCTGGCTTTGGCCAGTCTCAGGGCTTCGGGCCCGTGTGTCTCTGACTTGCCCTTCTGTGGCCCCTCCTCGGGTTCTTGGTCAGTAGATGCCCCGTGGACAAGTGTGGGGTCCCTGGGGTCTGCCAGCTCCCTCTGCAGCAGGGCCAGAGCCTCCCGAGCTTCCCTCTCGCCCTGAGGCCACTGCACGGGGTCCAGAGACCCCTGATCACTTCCAACCGAGGTCTCACCCAGGGGCCCCTGGTCACCAGCACCTGGCCTCTCACTTGACAGGGGCCCCAGGTCACCAGGCCTTTCACCTGTCAGGGGCCCCTCAACCGCCCGCTGACCCCCAGCCCCCCGCAGCGGTGCCCCTGCTGCCACTGACACCCAGACCCACTCCCCGTGGAAGAGGCCGAGGCCCCGCAGGCCGCGCCGGCTCACCCAGAGGGCGGCCTGTCTGTCCGGCCCGGGCCCCTGCGGGCCCCCCGCCTCCCTCAGCCTCCCGGCCCGCAGCAGGGCCCCAGGGTCCCCCGGGACGGTGCGCAGCGAGGCCCGGGCCCCCGCCGGGGCTGCGAAGGCGGAGACCAGCGGGGGCTGGGGTGGGGCCGGGGCCACACCCCCCGGGGGCCCCAGCTCGGTGAGGGCCAGGCGGGTCCGGGGCCCCAGCAGCCCCTGCAGCGCCGGCCGCGTCTCCAGCACCAGCAGCTCCCCGGGCCCGGGGCCCCCGCGCCACACCAGCCCGGGGCCCAGGACCAGGCCCCCGCCGCGCCGGGCCCCCAGCAGCGCCCACGAGAGCGCCGGGGGCCGCGGCACAGGACGGGCCCGCACCGGGGGCGGCGGGAGGCGGCGGAGGAGGGCGCGGGGGACCAGGAGCTCCTCCCCGCGGGGCTCACCCGGGGCCTCCGCACCGGCCTCACCGAGGGCCCCCACACCGGCCTCCCCCTGCCACGGCACCGCCCGCACCAGCACCTCCCGCCCTCCGCCGCCCCGGCCCCGCAGCGCCAACACCCCGCCGCCCGACCCTAGGGCCTCGGCCAGCCGCCCCGGGCCCAGCAGCGCGCACAGCGGGTCTGAGGAGAAGGGCTCCACCGGCCTCAACAAGACCGGCACCGCCGCCATCTTAGAGCGGGCAGAGTCCACCGGAAGCTACGGCCATAGAGGAGGGGAGAGAGCCAAGCTGGACCGGAAGCTGCGGCCATAGAGGAGGTGACAGGGCCAGACGGCATCGGAAAAGGCCGCCATAGAGACGGTGACAGAGCCAGGCAGGACCGGAAGCTGCCACCTTAAAGAAGGTGACAGAGCCAGGCAGGACCGGAAGCTGCGGCCATAGAGCAGGTGACAGTGCCAGGCTGGACCAGAAGCTGCGGCCATAGAGAAGGTGACCGAGATATAGGCGGCTACGAAAGCGTGTGTATCAGGAAAAATAATAACACAGGGTCAGGCGGAAGCGTAGGACACAGGCAGGCGGAAGTTGGGTGCACGTAGCTGTCAAATTCTCAGATTACTTGTTTATTTATTTTATTCAATGCAATTTTATTTTACATGAGGAAATGTACATACTT
Source organism: Lissotriton vulgaris (assembly GCF_964263255.1). Classification (NCBI taxonomy): domain Eukaryota; kingdom Metazoa; phylum Chordata; class Amphibia; order Caudata; family Salamandridae; genus Lissotriton; species Lissotriton vulgaris. Next base: position 8,044,483 of record NC_141694.1, read on the forward strand.
ACAAGTCACAAATACAAACGAGGAACATGAAAAGGTAAAATAAAACAATAGATAGTAGTCACTCAAAAATCAAAAACATAATAGTGAAAGCAGTAACACAAAAATCAAAATAACTATTCTATGGGACATTCTGCTCTGTTTATTTCTACCTGGACAGACAGACATCTACGGACATAACTGCTAAGGTTTCAGATTGCGGTGAGTGACATTTTCATAATACATAGCTGCCAAGGTTTCAGATTGCCATGTGTGACATTTGAAAAATTTGAGTGAAATTATGAGTGACATTTCAACGACTATGAGTGACACTTTCTCGCGAGCAAAAATCATGCAATTAAGGCGAGGGAAACTTATAAATATCAGAAATTACAGCCAACTGAGCACCAAGAAACTCCAAGAACTTCTTGAAACTGTTGCAGAGCACCAGCAATGGAAGGAGACTAATCCTATTGCTCCCTCCTGTAACCGTTGTGGATGATCATGAGGAGCAGGCTGAACCAAAAGCAAACGGGCTGGCCACCTGTTGTTGTGCTGGTAGGGGCTGGTGACATCACTGGGGCTCAGCTCTGCCTCTCCTCAGCTTGCCTTGTAATGATCACGAGGCAGCCGGGCCATTGCTTAGCAACAAGATGGGGACCCCTGGCCTGGGCCTCGAGTCTGAGTCTCATGTTGTGGCAGGTCTCTCGGACCGTCCAGGCCCCAACTCAACAGGATGTGTGAGCAGAGAGGAGCCACACTGAAGTCAACAACACAGGTCTCTGTCTGTGTGAATCAGTGTGTTTCGGGCAGGCCACTTCACAAATCAGAAAAAAAAGACACTGTGAAGAACACTGAGAGTGTAAATGTCCATGCACTGACCCGACTTCGGACTTGATAAAACCCACTATTCACAGCCCTAGATGACACTTAGAGCAGCTGTTGTGATAACACGTGCTGAAGAGGTATTAGGTCAGATTAAACCAGGGGCAGCAGGCTCTCTGACTCCGGAGGATGATCAGACAGAGCAGCCCTGCAGATCGATGCTTTTTATTATGTGAAATTATTGTTTCACTGCATCATGTCAGTAAAGGTCACGGTGGTGCTACGGCCAGGCAAGTAGAATACCTGACGCAGTGCTCTTTGCAGAAGGTCCAAGGGGATGCCGGGCTGTAATAATGCTGAAGGCTCAGTGCTTACCTCTCTGCGTAGGTGCTGCTGTGTGACAGTGAGTGTCTCACCTTCTGGCTGGCCTACCGGTACTCAATTTCTTTTAAAACTACTGTTCCTACTACATGCGCAGCCTAGGCTTTCTGCCTTTTTAAAAAAAATAAATGCATGTCACGGGTGGTAAGCGGCTACATAGAAGTTAACACAGCTCTGAGCTCTTGCTGCTGAGTGTCACTTTTCTCTTAACATGGTTGCTACCTCCTACATTTTGTTTGCTGTCACACTTGCACCAGACAGTGCCACCATTTCCTACGACGTAACGTTACGTTTGTTCTTGTGTTTGAGTGTCTGCCATTTATTACACTATTATAGGCTCTAGTCTACTTGTTACAAACTTAGACCGTCACCCTCACCCGCCAGCTCTTCACAGACAACCTCAAATCCACCATTTGGCAGCTAGGCACAGACACCCCCAAGGCAAGCAAGCAACAGGAAAGTCTCTAATAGACGGTATACGCTCGAGACAGCTCTGCGCAGACACCCCCAAACAGCACGAGCCATCACCCGCCTCGCGCGAAACTGCTTTACTGTGCCATCCATACCCCCGCTCCCGCCGACCCTTTGTCAAGGCTTGTTATCCTCCGCAAATATCCAGTCTCTTCCGCACATCATTGAGCGGCCTTCTATTCTCTGCTATTCTACGACCCCTCACTTTGTCTGCCCTTCTTCCTTTTATGTGCCCTGTAAACACCCTGTCTGTTTTACAGGCCTTCTGCTTCTCCGGGGCGTAAATGCCAAAATTGCAGCGAGTGCCTTAGCACCAGGCCTGGATGCGTCATAATCATGCTTGTATTTTCCTACCAGAACAGGGGGTGGAGGTGTCCATTTATTTGCGCGTATTAGGGCCGGCGGTATCCTTGTCACGTCACTGCCCTTCACATCGGCCTCCCTCCCTGCACTCATTCTCTTTCCAGAGAGTCCTCCCTCTCACTATCACTCCTTATCACCCTGTATTCAGGCATGCTTCTCCTCCTACCCCCTCCAATCCCTCCCTGCACCGAATCCTGAAACCACACGCTTTTATAACTTACTTGCATGCGTCGCATCATCATGCTACTTTCCTGTAATGCAGCGTTAGTGCTATCTCGTTTGGTCACGATTGTCACTTATGCCTCATGTAACACGTTGGCTTAAGCTTTTTGTGTAATTAATTTGCCTCATGACTAGTTTCTCCTCAGTACTACAGAGTTGTTGTCCGCGTGACGCAGCGCTGCAAAGTGCATAACATAAAAAATAAATAAAACAGTGACAGTCAGTGACTGACACACTTACTAAGTGACTTACTTGCTCAGCTGCTGCCGTGCCCACCCAGCCACGATGTGGTTCAACACTGGCCACTCTGACGAGTCTGCCTGCCAGCTGTGCCTGCTGCTTCATCCCGACGGACACTGTCACTCCTCGGCCGCCGCCGGGCCACGGCCCCTGTCACCCCCGAGCCCGGGCCACGCTCCGCAGTCCTCTGACCTCGGGCCTGGGTGCAGCTTGGCCAGAGCAGCAGTGAGTCTGTCGCCGCCGCCGGGGCGCTCTGCTGATCTTAGGAGCTCAGTTGCCAGAGGTGGGCCTGGGGCAAGGTGCGAGCTGCAGTGTCAAAGCGCTGCGGGGCGCCGGGCACGGCCATGATGGCGCTCAGAGAGACATGAGCGTCTCGTGCCGCGCAGCCTGCACTTGCGCTAATCGGACATCCAGATTAATCCCGGCCCCCTGGTGCGGTGATTGACAGCTGAGTATTACGACTCAGAGGGCAGCCCGGCCCCCCTGCAGCAGACTAGGACAGAGTCCGAGTAGCCGCGCCAGCGGCGCCTGCACCATTTGCGCATGATGTTGACAGTTGCGCATGATGTTGACAGTTGACAACAGGAACTTAGTCGGACAGCACAGGCAGCTGCTGGCAGAGAGACTAGATACATTGTAGCGCGCCGTTGAGCGCGCAGTGCAGCAAAGTCTCTCAGTTAACTGTTTAGGCACTCGGGCGGCTGGCAGCACCTCTCTCAGAACACTGAGAGCCCGGGCACAGGAGCGCCGCTGGCGAGCCTGGCACAAGTCGAAATGCGTGACAATGCATTTCAGTGCGGTGATGCGGATCACCGCACTGAAATGCGTGAGCGTCACACCTGTTGCGTGACGCTTGGCAGGACTGATAATATCATTGTAATTATGAGTGACATTTCAACAACTATGAGTGACACTTTCTCCTAAGCAAAATCAAGCAATGAAGAAAAGGGTAGCATATATATATATATATTTTAGAAATTGCATCCATTTGAGTAACAAGAAACTCTAAGAAGAACTTAAAACGACTGAAAAGCAGCAGAAATGGAAGGGCAGTGCTATAAATTAAAGATGGCAGGCTGGCACTGCAGCTGGTCTGAATATGATCTAATTAATCTGATCATTTGTGACGGTGCATCAGACCATCCTTCCTGCTGCCAGCCTGCGCCAACTGGGCCTCCTGGCTCCTACACTGGCAATCAATAATAATGGCGTGATAATGCATTACAGCACATTGACCTCCAGGCTGCTCTCTGACAATCGAGTCTCTACTCCAAGAGGATGTTAAATTGCCCCAACTACACTGAAATTATGAAAATTTCACACAGCAATCTGAAACCTTGGTAGCTATGAACACGGTCTGATCTCATCATCACCAGCTACCTAATTGGCGTCAGACTAAGTCAGCAGACTTACTCGAGCCGCCCAGCGCTGCATAAGGCATCGGCCATTAAGCATCAGAGAGTCCGACTGATCCACACCATCACTAAGTTACATTATAGGTCACAGCCAGGCGACCTCAGGCTGGCTGTATTTCAAAAACTCCGAAGTTGTGTCCTTTTTTACATGCTCACAGCTGTACGGCTCAGTCAGTCAGCCAGCCACAGAGGCCCGGCCATAACTGCACCAGATCACACAAGCAGCAGGCACAGTGCAGCCAGCAGCCACTCGCTCACCTCTGCTAAACTTTAGTGACCGGCGCAAATTAATGCATTAATTAACAAACTGATACTAAAAGTCATCAACTCTCGCAAGGCACTTCTTAGCAGCGAGGCAAGACGAGTGGAGCAATTTGGTGAGGCCAGCTCGACTTTTCTTAAAGTTACAGCTCGGACTAGAACCACCAGCCGGCCAGGGTGGCATGGATGGAAATGCCCAGCCATTCACAATTTTTCTGGGCGGCTGGTCATGTGTCCTCAGCTCTGAGGATCACGGCAGCGGCGGCTGCCTTTTCCCGACAGCCTGCTCCAAATCGTCACGTTTAAAAAAAAAAAAACACCAGCAAAACACAGGCAGTGCAGCATGGCCACAACGGAAACGGCAATCTTTGCCTATAATTAACTGAATTCTCTGTAAGCAAGCAGGTGGCAGCACGTGGTGTGGCTATAATGATCAGCTGTGAAACAGGCCCGTAATTAAAGAGGAATGTATCGCGCCGCAGGGGCTCTGCATGCTAGCACATTAGAGCGCAAAACTCTAAAATCATGATACCTGTGCTACGCTGGGCACTTCCTTCGTCGAGGGCCGATGAAAGGCAGTGCTGGCTAGGCCGGCCACCGGCAACCCAACTCACTCAGACCCCGCCCGCAGCATGTAAATGTAAATGTAGTATACTTGTAAAGCGCACAGCTGCCCCAGCAACGGGGCGTCCCGGCGCTGTATAACGCTGTGGAACCCTTCCTGGCTCTCCCTGTGAGATGCCCCTTCTGGGCACCCCCAAGGTGAAGCCAGGCCTCCCAGCGTTGTTGGGACCGTTGTGGAGATGAAGCAAGCTATTGCCCAGAGTTGCAGCGTTGGACCCATGATTAGAGTAGGCGCCGAGGCGAGAATTATCGAGTCCGCGGACATTGAGGCCAAGACCCTGCCGCGTCGGGAATTGAACCCTGGTCTCGGGCCTGATCTCTGCTTCAGGGTCTGCCGCTTCTAACCAGTGAGCCACACTTCTCCACAGCACAGCATTGAGCAACGCCGGCCGCCGGGCATGCCTGAGGGTCGTTGCTGCGGCTTAGCTACATAGCTTAACATTCAGGAACATTTTCTGCGCAGCTACAAACCACTCTGGCCATCAGTTCTTGGTTCATATCAGCAGCCTAGATGTTTGCTGCCAGCTGAGTAAGGATGCAAACTTTCAATTCAACTGTTACTGTGGCCGGTGGGTGGGCGGGTAACTGCAGCAGGACCCACCGCCTATCACACTGGGCACTTGCTGACTCCTCCCACCTGATCCGTGAAATGATAAAACCGCGGCCACGCGGTGAACCCAATCCTGAGGTCTGTTACATTGTAATAGTAGCAGCTTCGCTTGGCCTCAGGCAGACCCCAAGCCTGTGGGAACAGCATACAGCGAGCGCTTCCGCTCTTCACTTTCACATTAAAAATGTGTGGGTTAGCAGCCAGCGTTCTGACACTTCACAGCCAAGGATGCGCTACAAATGCGTGACTTTCCATTTCTGTGTGGTGATGCGGATCACCACACTGAAATGCGTTAGTGTCACTCCTGGTGCGTGATACTTGGCAGGGCTGTATGGAGAGATTGCATTAACCAATTGAGGTTTCACAGCTTGAAAGAGTACACTTACCACTCATTACCTAAACTTGCACTTGGCGTTCATTTTAGGTGTGTGCATTATTTGATATACAGTTACCCAAAACTGAAAGATAAACAAAAATACCAAACAAATGACTTTGTCCTTTCTGTCCACGTCTTTGCCCTCCCATTCCCACACTCGACACTGCCCCATTCAACCAATCAGCATTTGTATAGTGTAGCACAGGCACCCCGAAGGGTATCTGGGCGCTGTACATGGGACGTCGGAATAAAGGTCAGAAACAAGCAGAAAGAGGCAGAGTAAAAGTCAAGCTGGCAGGAGGACCATTGAGCTCCGTTTTAGTGCTCTGCTGCCAGCTTCACCTGTGCCAAACAGAAAGTGTCTGATCCAGCAGAGCACCTCTTGGAACTGGGGGGACCACTGCATACATGGCAATATTTTAGAAGAGGAAAGTGGGAGATTTTTAAAAAATAATTGGTAGAATGTATTTCTCCCATTGACTTCTATTGAGGCCTGAATGGGGTTTATTGCCATATATAGAACTCAGAAGTGTGGTGCTGCAGGATCAGAAAAGCAAATATGTTTTTCCTTACCGTCAGGAGCACACAAAAGCGCGATGACAGTCGGAGAGAGTGTGAGAAACATGTTGTGCAATGGCCTGCAGGAGCAGGTTACGGACAGTGCATACTCCAAATCTCACAAGACTATTCCCTGTCAGCTGAAGCCCGCCAAGGTATCGGGTTTCTGCATGCAGGAATCGGGAGGCTTGAAACTAGCCTTAAAATTGGTAGTGTCACGTCTGAATCGGGAGAGTTGGCATGTATGCCACTGGGATGCAGACTGTCTTTGGGCTCCCCTTGACAGTTGTGCTACCTGGGTGCAGCTCTACATGGCATGTTCTTGAGCTGCTGGCAGGTCCTGGAAGAATTAGGGGCACAGTGCTGTCAGCAAAGCTTGGAGGAGAGACCCCTGAGATCTGAGGACAGGGTAGCCAGCACATTTAAAGTGTGTGCTCGGCTTCTGGGATTGAACTGGTCTACAGGAACTCATGCACGAGGCTGGAGGGAAGATTAGGCTACAACCTATTGACTTTTAAATCAACAGCATCAGGGCAAGACTGGAAACCCAAAGCATCCTTAGAAAATGTCAGACCAGCCGCCATACAGTGTGTAGCGAGCGAGCGCAGCAAGAGAGCCTGACCACTACAACGGGGCTTGGGCGAGAGTAGTTCGCTCCACAAGAATATTTTGGAAAAGAAATTACATAAATGGTGCATTCTACAACACATTTTAATACTACATTCAATTGTGGTCGCTTTTAGAGCACAGTAAATGAGGACCTTACAGTGCACCAGGATTGGACAATCTTGTTCGGGGCCTTCAATGTTTCCCTCACTATCACCCTCCAACAGTGCCCCTCATCTCTCCAGAGCCCCTCTCTAAATTATTTCATTTCTTTTATAATGCATCTGTTGGGTTACCCCTAAACATATTGCCACCTTCCTCCCATCTTTCTGACCTTTTTGTTGTCTTTAGGCACTTTACCACTGATAATTAGTGCTAAAGTGCATGTGCTCTCTCCTCTACACATGGTATGATTGGTTTACACCTGTTTGGCTTATTTAATTTACTGGTTGTGAGGGGGCAGGGTCGGGGGACTCAGGGGATGGCGAGTCAGAACCAAGGGGTACAGGATCCAATGAGACCGAGTCAGGAAATAGTGCTCTGAGTGAAGGTTTTATTTTAAGATAGGCTTTACGTCTTTTGGTAGTCACTTCAGTCTTGCAAATTCAGAGGTCTCCGTTTTAACACCTCTTGTGAATCCTGAGCTATCCAGAATGAAGCAGGGCTGTAGACGAGTCGATTCGCTCTCTCCGGTCGTGAGGTAAGGAGATGTCGGCACACTGCAGTACTGGCTCGTGACCCCGTCCGGAGGTATCCCGGAAAATAAAGGAAAGAAAAAGAACAGTCACTGGGGCGTCCGTGTTGGACTTGCAAGGGCCCGGGGAGTGAGGGAAACCAAGTGCACAATTAAATACAGCCGTCCGTAGTGCTCGTGAGGGGAGGGGCACTTGACTATACAAATTTACACTGGGTCTCGAGGTTTCGACGGGTCACTCCGTCCCACCCAGCCCGCAACTGCACCCCGTACCTTGTCCAGCCACGCTCCTCCCGTGGGACCGTGGCAGGGCGAAGCGCCGAATCGGTGGCCTCCTGGCTTGACGATCTCAGCTGGGCTCTCTCCGTACTCTTCTCCTTCTCTGACACTCGACTCCACCGCTCTCCGTCTCCACTCCAATACACCTTCCGCCTCCAGGGAAACGCCGTCCGTCGTCACTCTCGCTCTTCCGGCTTTTGACTCTTCCACGCTCTCAGGGGGCGGGGCCTCGCCGACGTGTAGTCCCGGGTTAAAGGGACCGTGCTCTTTTTCCGGATGGTAGTTCCACACACTGTCGACCTCCGTCGCACCCCAGTCCCCTAGTCCTGTGGCATCAGTCTGTGCAGGGATGACAGAAAGGGGGGTCAGCGGCATAGCAGACCACCAGTCCGCGGGCACATCAGCATTGACATCCCCAGAATCCGCCTCCCCGTCACACACCTCCCCCCCTGGACTCTCCCGATCGGGGAGAGGGAGGACCCTGGACAGGAAATCCGCGTTCCCGTTTTCGGACCCCTTTTTGTGCAGCACAGTGAAGGAGTAGGGCTGTAGAGACAAAAACCATCTGAGCACTCGTGGATTGAGCGACCTGTTGCGATACATCCATCTTAGGGGGGCGTGGTCGGTCTGCAGAATGAAGGGCCGGCCCTCCAAATAGTACTGTAGTTTTTCTACCGCCTATTTGATGGCGAGACACTCCCGCTCCACAGTGGAGTACTTCTGTTCTCTAGGGAATAGTTTCCTGCTGGTAAATAGGACCGGGTGTTCAACACCCTCATTGTCCAACTGCGAGAGAACGGCCCCTAGGCCGGTCTCAGAAGCGTCAGTGGCTAGAAGGAAGTCTTTATTGAAGTCCGGGGATAGTAAAACGGGGGCTGAGGTGATGGCGTTCTTCAAGAGGGCGAAGGCCTCCAAGGCTTCCCTAGGGGGTTTCTGTATCTCCTTTGTCCTTACGTCTTTGCGTAGGAGGTCCGTCAAGGGGGTGGCCACTTCAGCAAACCGGGGAATGAACCTTCGGTAATACCCGATTAGCCCAAGGAAAGCGCGAAGCTTTCCAGAGTCTGGCCACTTGCACTTGAAAAGAGCGGCCGCCTTTATGGGTTCTGAGATACTTCGAGGAGACCATAAGATGTTGATGAGCGGATCTAAGAGATCTGGCAGGTACATAACAAGAGACTCTTCTGCAGACGTACTTTGCTCCTAGGCCGTGCAGAGCCTTGAAAGCCAGGACCAGCGCCTTAAAGTGAATTCTGCTGCAAACTGGCAGCCAATGCAGATTCCTGAGATGGTGGGAGGTCCGATCTTTGGGCCCAAGACTCAGGATAGCCCTGGCTGCCGCGTTCTGCACCACCTGCATTCTGTTTAGTAGGAACTCCGGGAGGCCCAAATACTGGACGTTAGCATAGTCCAGTCTAGAAATAATAAGGGCCTGAATGACCATTTTTCTATGTGAGGTCTGTAGTAAAAAACAAAAACCTCTGTAGCATTTTTAGGAGGCCAAAGCAGATCCCAGCTACCGCCTGACCCTGGGGTGCCATAGAGAGAGTGTCATCCATTTTTACTCTCAGGTTCTTTATAGTCCTGACTGTAGCCTGGGGGGCAGACATGTCTTAAGGCCACCATTGTTTCCAGACATCCAATGGCGGGGAGCCAAAATAAATTATTTCGGACTTGTCTGAGTTACATTTCAGATGGTTATATTTAAACCAGGCAAAAGTTTCTTTCAGGCACTTGTTGATCTTCTCCCCATTAAATTCCTCTCCCTTCCTACAGTTGAACAGCAGTTGAGTGTCATCGGCATAGGATATTATAGTGACCTCATGCTCTCGGCCAGGGTAGCCAGGGGGGCCATGTACAGATTGAAAAGGCAGATTTCAGGCCCTTCATTATTGCCAGCGATGTCACTACCGGCATAGGTGGGAAAGTGGAAAGGAAAGCCCTATCTTCCTGGCACTTCAAGGTGATCTGTGAAGTGGATGACACCTCTTTCACAACTGGGTCATCAAATGCGGATTGTATAGTTCCAATTTTTGTGTTGAAAAAATTAGGTAGATTACCAATCCACTCGTCAGAAGGGGGAGACAACCTAGTCACAGCCCTCGGTGAAGAAAAGCTTTTGACAATGTCAAAAATGTCTCTGCTTTTATTCCCCGCAGATTCAATTTTTGAGGCAAAAAAGCTCTTCTTGGCTGCCTGTATCTTTTTGTGGTAGTCTCTTAAGGCCTCTTTATAGTTCTTTTTATTTTCCACCTTAAAATCCTTCCTCCAGGCTCTTTCCTGGCATTTGCAATCCTTTCTGCATTGACGTAAGATGTCGTTAAACCAGGGGGCTGAAAGTCTAATTGTTCTTATGGGGCACGGGGTGGGGGGTGCAAGGGTCAAAGTGCCCTGTGCAATCCACTTTACTAGAACCTCTGTATCCTGATCTACGCCACCAGTGAGCATAGGAGGATGTAAGTCTAATACATGTTTCAAAGCATCCGGGGTGATCTTATGCAGAGGTCTATCTAGAAGTGGATGATAGCTGCTTAACCTGAGTCCATGAATGTTTAGACAGTTTTGGTAGGCTAAAACTGACCAAACAATGGTCTGACCAAAGTAGGGGTATAGAAGGCTCCGTCTTAATTAGGCAGTTTGCAAATACCCGATCAAGAGTGTGACCTTTCTCATGCGTGGGGGCAAATACACAGGGGGCCATGTTGAGCGTACCCAAGGATCCTAGCAGGAAGATAGTCTCCGAGGTTTCCTGTTGGTCCATGTGTATGTTAAAGTCCCCTAAGACGAGGAAGTGTTTAAATCTGGAGGCCACCGGAGCAATTACATCACCAATGGACTTCAAAAATGCTCCTCCTGCACTGGGGGTCTATATAAAAGGACTCCCGCAAGGCACTGATGGGGGGACAGGGTAGCCTGGAAACATAGACATTCCGCCCCTTCCATATCCTCCAGGGGAATGGAAGTGATGGCTATGTCTGTTTTGCTAATAATAGCAATTCCGCCTCCCTTGCAACCAACCTGGTCTTTGCTCACAATGGAGTAGCTGGAGGGGGGGGGATGGCTGAGGCTATAGAAGGATTTGATGAATCCGACAGCCTCGTTTCAGTCAGAAACAATAAGTCAGGTTTAGACTCCGTTAGAATATCATAAATATGTAATGCATGTTTATTTATTGAACAACAGTTTAAAAGTAGAGCCTCAAAATGTTGTTGTTTCTTAAATATAACATCCGACTTATCCTGTTTTGTATATTATACACAGGCATAGTGTTTAGGCTACCAGTGGTATCACCCCAGCTACAATGTCAACACTGTAAAGAAATGGTTAGTCACTTTATCAGTTGCTTTTTTACACTTGAAAGTTTAGCCCAACTCTATGAGAGTCTCCCTCTCATATGTAAGTGCCTTGTTGGAAAATAGGCTCAGACCGGCAGAGTTCCCGGCCCCGCCCGCCTCCGGGACGCTGACGGGCGCAGCCGGGCTTGCCTTCGGCGCTCCGTCGGTTCGCCTGCTGCGCGCATCCGCTGCACAGCCGGGCAACCATCGTGTTAAATGCTGATCCGTCTACAGAAATGACAGAGGCAGGGGGAGGAGTTGCGTCCCTCCACAACAATCAGTCCCTAAGAGACCAATATAACATACGACTTATCCTGTTTTGTATATTACACACAGGCACAGTGTTTAGGCTACCAGTGGTATCACCCCAGTTACAGTGTCAACACTGTAAAGGAATGGATGTATGGCATTACAACGCATACCTTTACAACACATTTTTTACAACGCAACATCCATTACAACACATTCCATTATAACGCATGCATTTACAACAATTTTTTTAAAACTACCTTTACAACGCATTCCATTACATTGCATACTACCTTTACAATGCATACCATTACAACGCATAACATTACATTGCATGTAAGGTAAGTATTTGATAGTGTAGGGGTAAAAATTACTATTCTACCTCCAGGGGGGTGCAACAGTAGGGTAAGTGTTGGATAGTGTAGGGGTAAAAATTACTATTCTAACTCCAGGGGGTGCAACAGTAGGGTAAGTGTTGGATAGTGTAAGGGTACTATGTGTTGTAATGCTTTGCGTTGTAATGGTATGCGTTGTAATAACGGCGTTGTAATGACATGCGTTGTAGTGGTGTGCGTTGTAGTGTCATGCGTTGTAATGGTTGCGTTGTAAATGCATGCGTTGTAATGGATGTTGCGTTGTAAAAGTTTTGTTGTAATGGTAGTGCGTTGTAAAAGTTTCGTTGTAAAGGTTGTAACCCTTGGAAAATAGGTTCAGACCGGCAGAGTTCCCGGCTGCCTCCGGGACACTGACGGGCGCAGCTGGGCTTGCCTTCAGCGCTCCTTCGGATCGCCTGCAGCGCGCATCCACTGCACAGCCGGGCATCCATCTTGTTAAATGCTGATCAGTCTGCGGAAATGACGGAGGCAGGGGGAGGAGCCGCGTCCCTCCACAACAATCGGTCCCTAAGAGACCGTGGTGTCCTGCCCTTACACATATGGCAGATTTATCCCTTGTGATGTCTGGAGCCAGGGCTGTGGTTTAAAGGGAGCGTTGTGCACTTCTAAGGTTTCTTTTGAAGTCACCTCTAGATCAAAGACATTTGGAGTTTAAGTACAGGGGCTCTAACCTCATTATTTTAGACACTGTGTGTGAGTTTTAACCAGATCCTGCTGGCTCTACATGCTGCACTGCTGTGCTACCAGGAGAGACTGCCACTTTACTAACTGCTTTATTGGCCTGTTGCTTATTGTGTGCTGAGCTGCAGCAGTGACTGCCACTCTGCGACCGGTTTCTGTGTGCTGTTCTGGTGCCTTCTTGGTCTCCTCAAGTGTTCCCCAGGGACTGGGTGGCTTATTCCCCCACTGTTCAAGCCATCCTGAAACTACTTCAGCGTCTGAGCGCTAGTTTCAGCACAGCGTGAATCTTGTATCCTCCCCAAGTGGTTCTGCATTCAGTTGACTCTGTGTCACGATCATCGCATGTCGAGCGCTTCATTTGTGTCATACTTGCTCAAAGCTAGTGCAGGTTCAGCGCTATGAAGGCCAGAAGAGTGGTGTGTTTACTTGCCTGAGCACCTTTATCGTAGATATCATTGTGATTCAACCGCATTGCTCATCAAATTCAAGAAATCACTGCCGTACAAGAAGGGGGCCCAGGGGAGCAGTCAAGCCGTCCCGCGGTTGTCGGCCACATTGTATGAAGACTGCGGGATTCGGTTTGCCACATTGTTAGTGTAGCAGCTTCACCGCGCTTTTGCGGGCAGCTGCCGGGGAGCATTTCTTTTCACTGCGAGGTCCCCGTCAGCGGAACGAGGCCATGGACTTACCGTGAGGACCTGATTAACTGGATCTTGTTCTCTGGACAGGGTAAGACTTTGACGGAGGTCCCTGCTTTTTGGCATAAGGAATTCACAGAAGTTACCGTAAGCACCGCATAACATATAATAGAAGCGCAGGTGTGCTGTGTCTATAGGATTTTTGCACTTGAAGATGCTTTTCCCTCTATGCTTATGGTGGTACTCAGTGGGCTATGATGATCCTCTGGAGATATGGTGACTTGTGTCTGTGAGAAGTTGGCCTGGTATATGGTGTTCACTATTCTAGTGGGCACCCTGCACCAGTCTAAACGACCATTATGGTGATTGGTTGTAATGTCAACCTTATAGACCAGCAATCCTAGTGGCAGCATGGACAAAGCAGTCTTAGGCTAAAACTTCTGAGAGCATGTGAAGCCAGCTTTTTTACCATATATAATCCCTTGAATACCAGATGAAAGGACACCACACAAGGTATATATCAAATATATATGTATTTATTACTAACACAACCCCTCTGTACTCTTTATGAGGTCAGAGATCGAAGTACATTACAAGTTACTCAATTAGCATACTATAAGTTGCACAAAATACAGTTATGCCCTAGGGGCCTCACAAACCATATACTAAGAAAGTGGTATAAGAACCACTTCAGGAATCTATACTACTATAATAAAGTAAGAACTTTCAGGCTTTGAGGCGGGTAAACTCGGGAACCACAGCGCCAATCTACACACCCGATACACCGTTGAAATCGTCAAGGTGTATAGATGGTCATAGGCTATATAAATTAAAAAAATAAACGTTATTTACAATATTTATATTTTTTTTAAAAGTAGTCCCTCCAAAATAGCGCCGGCCGCGATGTGCGTGCGCACGTCAGGAGCACAGGGAGGAGCGGCGTACGAGGAGCGGCGGACATGGCGCGGGGGAGGAGTGGTGACGTGAGGAGCAGCGGACAGGCCAGCGGCGGTGCGAGCAGCGGAGAGGCGGACATGGCGCGGGGGAGGAGCGGCGGCGGCTGCAGACAGGCGGTGAGGAGCAGAGCGGTGAGGACCGGTGAACTAAGGAGCGGCGGCTGAGGTAAGGCTCCGGGGACAATGTCGGGGCAGGCGGGTGTCGGGCCAGGCGGGGGACGGGGAGTATCCCTGCAGTCTCGAACTGAGGAGTAAGTCTCGAACTGAGGAGTAAAACGTATTAGAAAGGAGAGGCAGACTGGAGGTATGTTTGAAGGGCTGGTGGCGGGCCAGAGGTGGACTGGAGTTAGACTGGAAGCGGGAGGCACCTGAAGGTGGGCTACAGGCTGCTGTGGGCAAGGCTATTCGCCAGTGAACGCTGTCGGACACGCAGAAGTAAGCGCACTTGAGGAGAAAGACGATTCCTCTCCTCAGCATGGTAAGGAGGCAGGTCACGCTGAGGGGAACTAAACGGGCGCAAACCAGCGGTCGGCTTTACTAAAGCTGGAAAGGTATTTGAAAGTAGGTGCTGGGCAGAAAGGAATAGACCTCCGGGGGACAATGTCGGGGCAGGCGGGGGTCGGGGCAGGCGGGGGACGGGGCGGCCGGGGGCCCGGGCTGCTGGGCAATGTCGGGGCAGGCGGGGGTCGGGGAAGCCCGATTGCTCCTGGACAAGGTCGGGACGGGCTGCTAGTAGTAAATAGGCCTAGGGCCTAGGGAATCGGTGGAGTTTCACTAGATGACCAAAGGTTAGGAAGTAGGAGACCCACGGGAAGCGTGTGCAGTGTCTAAACACACACGCGAGTTACCATAGAGTTATAATGGGAACGTAAAAGTTATAAAGTAGTTGATTCAGGACACTTCCGTATGGACTACGGTAAAACCCCTTTAAACTAGGACACTTGGATAGTCAACACCCACGGGAGCACCTGAGTACTCGAGTTACCTCACCCAGGGAAGCCGGGTGCATAGGTGTCTTTTCGTGTCGGGTTTCGTCGCTGTTTCCTATGGAGAGCTGCAAAGAAGTGCTGCAGGCGACCAGAAGAAAAGTGTCAGGGTGGATCCAAGGGTGGATCTGTGATGTGAAGAACCTGAAAGCAGAGGGGACAGAGTCTGAGTCACTAGCCAGTGACCAGGAAGGAACCAGGCGATGTTGAGTGATTTCAGGTGAAGAGGTGACGCTTGTCTCTGCAGCCACGAGGACCAGGAGGCGTCGACGAGGACCAGGCGCTGGATTCGAGCTGTCCCATGAAGGATCTAGTTGACTGCGGTGTCGGTAACCGGATTGGACCCAACAAGCCTTGGCAAACGCAATCCACGCAGGAGGTGCAGATTGGCCTCGGGTCAGACCAGCAAGGACTGGTGAGCTTCTCCTTTGCAGGGAAGCTGGAGCAAGCCTGGAGCAACCAGACCAGTGGTTTAAATTCAAAGGTTCATCTTCAGGGGGCTAACCAGCCAGCGGGCTAGCAACCAGGAAGACGCGTTGAGCTGAAATGCTGGAGCAGGCCCCACGCGGCACTCGTGGAGTGTGTAGGGCTGAGCTTTTGTGCAAATGGCGCTCGGGTCTGGGGCTTCTCAAACCCCAATGCACAACTTCGAGGATGCCTCAGAAGCTGCACGGTTAGAAAAATGAGGATGTCCAGGGTGTCCGGTTCCACGTCTCACGTGTCCGCCACGGGTCGCAGCTTTGCTGTGGATGTGGGTCGGAGTCAGAGAAGTCTGGAAGTTCAGGCCTGAGTAGCTGAGTCTTCGGGTTCCGGCAGGAGCGTCGACAAAGCGAACCGGCAAGTTACTAGTGGTGCCTGTTTGCACAGGGTGGTCACTCCTTGGCCACAAGGGAGATTTCTTCAGTCTTTTAGTCGATGTAGAACGTCGAAGGTCCAAGAGTTTCGCTTCAGATTTCCGTTCCAGGATAATCTAAAGTCTCTAGACACAGCTCCTATCTTTATACTAAACTAAGGGGCTGGATTACCTGCTAGGTCCCTCCTATGGGTGGACCCTGAGAATGGGGTGATTACACCCCTTTCCCTTTGTCCAGTTTCATGCCAGAGCTGGGGCTGGAGTGCCCCAGCAACTGGTTTGAACCGGGCTATGCATGGAGCATCTTGTGTGCCCAGGCAGTGTCTGGAAAAGCATCTTTCCATTCAACCCACCCTGTCCCAATACACTACAGGCTGTCTGGGGAGGTGCTAGCACCTCCCTCGACAGGAAACCTAATGTCCAGGCCTTCCTCGCTGGAGTTTGCCCCAGCTGCAGGAGGTCAGACTTGTGTCTGTGGTAGCAGCATCCATTTTGTAATGCTGAGGCTCTGTTTAACTTTAACCGGGATTAGCAGTAACTACATGTCTTCTCCCTCTAGAAGGGTGGAATGCTACCCCCATCGCCAGCACTGGCGAGCGAGGGGGTAGTATTCCAAAGTGTTTGACACCTTACACAACATGTTTTGATAAAGCCAAACCAAAGTTAGCATTAACCGCGAGGATTATAATGCACTTAAGAGTATATGGTATGGCTATATCATAGAACAGCTATAAGGACATGGTTCCGAAAGCTGCAGAAGGGCTCAGCTCATGCTAGAGCACCCTCTCACATAAAACCAAGCACTCTGCCTCCAGGATTGTTAAGGCCTGCCATAGGAGTCACTTATAGGTTACTATGTATCTATATATAAGGTAGATATAGATATACTATATCTAAGTAAGGGGTGATTACACCACTGTAGGCGGGGTTACAGGGACGACCTTGACACCAGGTGTTGCGGGCAAAGAAGGTTTTATTTTTAGGGTGCTTTTATATACAAATGTCTTTCTCCTCCTCTGGGTCAGGCGGTCTCGGGGAAATGTGCTGGGATCCGTGGTTGTTGCTTCGTCCGTTTCTTGATGGTAGGTGGGGACGCTCTAGCGGGACTCCGACCAGCTCCGTGACATGTAAGAGACCAGAGAGAGAGGGAGGCCGTTACTGTATGTTCTTCTCAGTATATGCACCTTCAGGGACCGGGGTAGTGAGGACAGCCCTAGTGTACAGCAGTGCTCAGACGTCTTTAGTGCAACGGTGATCGAAGGGCGGGATAGGAGGTGAGGTACAGGGACGGAAGCGGGTAGTGGAAGGGGGGGGTCGGAGACACGTTAGGGATGAAACAAACAAGGGCTTTTTACACTATTCTACACGTGAGCACTCCGGCTCCCCACCCAGGCTGCCCAACGCCGCCGTACCTGTGACAGCCACACTCCTCCCTCGGGAGTGTGGCACGGCGGTTCACGGGGTCGTTGGCCTCCTGGCTCTCCTCTCTCCACCGGCTCCACCTCGCCTCCTCGATGTTCCTCAGGGGTCTTTTCTTCCTCGGTTCCGTCCTTCTCTCCGCTTGTCTCCGTCTCGACTTCCTCCTTCCGCTCCTCCGGGGTGTAAACACGCCCTCCGTACATCACATCCCGGCCTTTGACCATTCCGGTAGTGCTGACGTCCACAAGGGGCGGGTCCTCCTTCTCGGAATCGAACGCCCAGTTAAAGGGGCCCCTGTGATCGCCGTCCACGCTGTCGTTGCACTGATCGTTCCTCCAGTCAGTCTGTAACGAAGGAGGAGGTTCAGGGTCAGAGGGGCACGGATTCCACCATTCCCCCCGGGTACGCTTTCCGACCTCACCCTCGTTACACTCCTCCCCCCCTGGATTCGCCCGCTCGGGGAGAATGGGCATTCTGGACAAGAAGTCTGCGTTGCCATTATAACACCCTTTCCTATGTTTAACTGTGAAGGCGAATGGCTGGAGAAATAAAAACCACCTCAGGATCCTTGCATTATGGGATAGGTTTTTGTGCATCCATTGCAAAGGGGCGTGATCGGAGTAGAGTGTGAAGGCTTTACCCTCCAGGTAATACCTGAGCTTGTCCACTGCCCAACGTATTGCCAGGCATTCCTTTTCCACCGTAGGATACTTTTGTTCCCTTGGGTGTAGTTTTCGGCTCACGTACAGGATGGGGTGTTCTTGTCCGTCGGAACCCTCCTGAGACAATACCGCACCTATACCAGTGTCGGATGCGTCTGTTGCTAGGGAGAAGGGTTTCTCAAAGTCGGGAGAAATCAACACAGGGCTTGATGTGATGGCCTCCTTCAGGGCCTGAAAAGCTGTATTTGCCTCATCTGAAGGAGGGCATGGCAGTGTATTCCGAACCTGCTTCTGTAGGAGGTTCGTCAAGGGGGTTGAGAGGGCAGCAAAGTCCTTGATAAAACGCCTGTAATAGCCAATAAGGCCCAAGAATGCCCTTAATTCTCGCTTGGTCTTAGGGAATGGCGTTTTGGTGATTGCTTTTATCTTCTCATCCTGGGGGGCTATTACTCCGTCCCCCAGCATAAACCCCAGGTACTTCACCTTGGAATAGGCGGCTCTGGATTTCCGCGCATTCACATGTAGCCCGGCCGATTGCAGAGCACGAAGGACTCTGTCAACGTGGCTCAAGTGTGATTCCCATGTAGGACTAAAGACGACTATGTCGTCCAAGTATACTGAGCTATACTGGTTATGGGGGGCCAAAACGGTGTTCATCAACCTCTGGAACGTGGCAGGGGCTCCATGGAGCCCAAAAGGTAGCACGTTGAACTCGAATAGCCCGTCCTCTGTTGCGAAGGCCGTCTTGTGCCTGTCTTCCTCCCGCAGAGGCACCTGCCAATACCCTTTGGTCAGGTCAAAAGTTGTGATGTAGCGGGCTTCCCCTATTCGCTCTATGAGCTCATCCACCCTTGGGATGGGAAACGCATCAAACGAAGAGATAGCGTTCAATGCCCTGAAGTCCATACAAAAACGGGTTGACCCGTCGGGTTTTGGCACCATGACTATGGGTGAGGCCCAGTTACTTCTCGAAGGCCGAATCACCCCTAGTCTAAGCATGTCTTGTACTTCCTTTCTTACGTCGGCCCTTTTGGCCGCAGGTATATGATAAGCCCTTTGTTTGATGATTTGTCCCTCTTTGGTTTGTATTTGATGCTCCGCCATATGGGTGCATCCAGGGGTATCGGAGAACAATGGGGAAAAGGGGCGTAGGACTGCCATCAGTTCCTGTTTTTCTTTGTCATTTATCTCCGGATTGACTGGAAGTAGTTCCAAGGTCGACAGTTGTTGGCTTGACGGAAGGACTAGATTGGCTGAGCTGGGGGGGGGTCCTAGCCATTTTTTTAGGAGATTGATATGGAAGGTTTGTCTCCTGGATGGAGACAGTCGCACCCGGTAGGTTGTGCGGCCGATGGTTTCTATTACCTTGTACGGCCCCTTCCACTCGCTCCTGAATTTCTGGGTGGATGATGGTAGGAGTACCAGCGCCCAATCGCCTATCTCTAGGGTTCTCCATTTTTTCCCTTTATCGTATTGATGTCTTTGGCTGTTTTGTGCTTTTTCTAGGTTGGAATAGGCGAGGTCCCGCAACTTGCCCAGGCGAGACCTTAACTGCTGGGTGTAGTCCAGTAGACTTCTTTGTTCTGCTGCTTCTTCACCCTCCCATGCTTCCCTGGTGATTTCCAGTAGGGATCTGGGCTGTCTCCCGTACAGAAGTTCGAACGGTGAAAACCCCAAACTGCTCTGGACTTGGGCTCTTACGACATAGAGGGCCAAGGGTAACACCCTATCCCAATCTTTAGCTTCGGTGTTCAACAGTTTTTTTAACGTGGTTTTCAATGTTCTGTTGTACCTCTCTACGAGGCCATCCGTTTGGGGATGGTAGGCGCTGGTGCGGATGTGGCGTAGGTCCAGTAACTTGCATACTTCTTGCATCATACGGGACACAAATGGGGTTCCTTGATCGGTGAGGATCTCCCTTGGAAACCCCACCCTTGAGAATAACTCCACTAATTTATCTGCCACATTCTTGGTGGTAGGCGCACTGATGGCGAAGGCTTCCGGGAACCTGGTGTTGTAGTCAACTACTACCAAGGCATATGTGTGTCCTCTGGCAGTGCGCGGCAAAGGACCAATGAGATCCATCCCCACCCTTTCCCAGGGATTGCCTATGACAGGTAATGGTTGTAGGGGTACTGCAGGGGGTTTAGTAAGGTTCTTTTTTTGGCATACCTCACATTGGCTGCAATAGGTTTCCGCTTCCTTGTATATACCAGGCCAGTAGAACAGACGCAATATATTTTGGGTTGTTTTCTCGGTTCCACTATGCCCAGCAGTTAAGTGCGTGTGAGCATAAAACAGTATCTGCTCCCTGCAGTCTTTGGGTACCACTAGTTGACTTGGTTCTCCCGCCTTTCCTTCCCTGTAAAGTAGGTCTTTTTCTATCTTGAAACGGGGGTACGCTGTTGTTTGGGTATTCTGTGCCACGTGAGCCGCCTCCCACGCGTTCATGAGTGAGGGATCGTTAGCCTGGGCGAACTTGAACCCCCTATCCAAGGCCCAGGGTTCTATCGATAGGTAAGCCCCTACAGGGCTGTCTCTCAGTTCTCTTTTGAACATAGACAGGAAGTCTGGATTATCCACTCCTATGATTAACTCTTCAGGCAAAGAACCCACCACTCCTACTTTTACCGTGCAGGGATCCCTACCCTTTGGGTGTAAGGTGATGCTGGCCAGGGGGTAGGGTTTCACGTCCCCGTGCACACACCTAATATGCACTATTCCTTCATGGCCTATTTGGGCTGGGTGCAACAATCGCTCTTGGATTACAGATTGTCTACAACCTGAATCCAACAGGGCTTTCACTGGGTTCTGATTCACTAGGACTCTTACGTAAAACGAGGGTCCCATTTCCGCTGTGTACATCACGGCTCGGGGTATGTAGCCGACCTCCATGGGCTCCTCCGTTGGTTTCCTGTGGGGGCACATTCGTGCTATATGGCCCCATTCCCCACACTCGAAGCATTGAGGCCCTTTCAGGGGGGGTTCCGGGCGGTAGGGCCGAGGTTTGAGGGGCTCGGGTATTATCTTTCTTCTGTCCTGTTTTGGAGGCGGGACACTGGT
Source organism: Lissotriton vulgaris (assembly GCF_964263255.1). Classification (NCBI taxonomy): domain Eukaryota; kingdom Metazoa; phylum Chordata; class Amphibia; order Caudata; family Salamandridae; genus Lissotriton; species Lissotriton vulgaris. The sequence goes on from NC_141694.1 coordinate 8,065,618, forward strand.
CTTACCACCTTTTTCCATATCCCAAGGGAAGGACCGGGGGGCAGCCCTGGTATAGTTGGCCGCCATCTCGATCGCCTGAGCCGCTGTCAGCCCTGGATGCTGTCGCAACCACCTCTGGGTACCATAGGGCAAGGCCTCCATGAATTGCTCCAAGATAATACTGGTCATAACTTCTTCCTTACTTCTGCTACCTGGTCTCAGCCATTTTTCCGCCGCCATCTTGATCCTCAGGTACAGTGTCTTTGGATTTTCACCGGTGTTCCCCTTTTCCTTTCTAAACCTGAGCCTGTAGGCCTCTGCGTCCATTCCTAAATGGTCCAGTATCACCTCTTTGACATCATAATAGGAAGCGGTGCCCGAATGGTTGGCTACTTGATAGGCTGTTTGGGCCTCACCTGTCAGTAGCGGCGCCAAGAAGAAAGGCCATTTCTCCTCTGGCCACCCACAAGCCCTAGCGGCCCTTTCGAAATTGAGGAGAAAAGCATCGGGGTCTTCCCCCGCCACGTATTTTTGTAATGCCACTCCTGAGGGGTGTGCCCCTAGGGGTCTTCTATCAGCCGTTGTTGCTGTGCCTGGGGCTTGTACAGTCTTTTGAATGCTGTCCATTTGCTGGGCTATTGTGGTGCGAAACAGCTCCCTATCGGCGTCTGCTGTGTTGATCTGTTGACCAATGGCCCACTCCAGCTTTTGTTGCCCGTCGATCAGGGTTTGGATCACCTGGTCCATTGCCATGGCCGGGTCCGTTGGGGAAGATCCCACTTCTGACACCAGTGTAGGCGGGGTTACAGGGACGACCTTGACACCAGGTGTTGCGGGCAAAGAAGGTTTTATTTTTAGGGTGCTTTTATATACAAATGTCTTTCTCCTCCTCTGGGTCAGGCGGTCTCGGGGAAATGTGCTGGGATCCGTGGTTGTTGCTTCGTCCGTTTCTTGATGGTAGGTGGGGACGCTCTAGCGGGACTCCGACCAGCTCCGTGACATGTAAGAGACCAGAGAGAGAGGGAGGCCGTTACTGTATGTTCTTCTCAGTATATGCACCTTCAGGGACCGGGGTAGTGAGGACAGCCCTAGTGTACAGCAGTGCTCAGACGTCTTTAGTGCAACGGTGATCGAAGGGCGGGATAGGAGGTGAGGTACAGGGACGGAAGCGGGTAGTGGAAGGGGGGGGTCGGAGACACGTTAGGGATGAAACAAACAAGGGCTTTTTACACTATTCTACACGTGAGCACTCCGGCTCCCCACCCAGGCTGCCCAACGCCGCCGTACCTGTGACAGCCACACTCCTCCCTCGGGAGTGTGGCACGGCGGTTCACGGGGTCGTTGGCCTCCTGGCTCTCCTCTCTCCACCGGCTCCACCTCGCCTCCTCGATGTTCCTCAGGGGTCTTTTCTTCCTCGGTTCCGTCCTTCTCTCCGCTTGTCTCCGTCTCGACTTCCTCCTTCCGCTCCTCCGGGGTGTAAACACGCCCTCCGTACATCACATCCCGGCCTTTGACCATTCCGGTAGTGCTGACGTCCACAAGGGGCGGGTCCTCCTTCTCGGAATCGAACGCCCAGTTAAAGGGGCCCCTGTGATCGCCGTCCACGCTGTCGTTGCACTGATCGTTCCTCCAGTCAGTCTGTAACGAAGGAGGAGGTTCAGGGTCAGAGGGGCACGGATTCCACCATTCCCCCCGGGTACGCTTTCCGACCTCACCCTCGTTACAACCACCTTAACCCAGCTGATTGATCAGCCAGTGGTGTCAGATTTGGATGGCCAGCCAGGTGTGGCATAATAAATGCTGCAGCCCCTGGTAGGCCTTGGATGCACCTATGCCCTGGGTACCTATGGTACACTGTACAGGGGCTCACAAGGGTGACCCAATTCCCAAATAGGCATGTACCTGAAGTACATGGAATCCATTTTACAGAGAGAGCAGATAGCCTGGGGCCCTGAATAGCAGGATCCCAGGCCAACTTTTATTTTTTTATTTATTTATTTTAAAATCTTATATAGCGCGCAGCTACCCTAGGGCATCCCGGCGCTTCAAGACAACATCGGATGGTAAAAGGAACAGCATCGAGGCGTTATGCTGGAAACAGGAAGGTTTTAAGACCCTTGCGGAAACGCAGTGTGCAGGGCTCAGCTCGGAGTTTTTGGGGAAGCGAGTTCCAGAGCTTTGCCGTGTTAAATGAAAATCTTCTCCCACCAGTGCGGGCCTTTTTGACTCTGGGCACCATCAAGAGATGTTTCGTGTCTGACCGCAGCATTCTGCCAGCTTTGTAGGGAGTCACTAGATTTTTTAAAATAAGGGGACCTTTGCCTGCAAGAATTTTATGAGCGGTACAGAGTGCTTTAAAAGTCACTCTCTCCCGCACGGGGAGCCAATGCAGTGCCTTCAATGCTGGTTTCGCAGATTGTGTCCTCGGAATGTCCGTGAGCAGCCTTGCCGCTGCATTTTGGACCTGTTGAAGAGTCTTAAAGGTTGATTCAGGGGCGCCTAAAAAGATGGCGTTGCAATAATCGAGTCTAGATGTTATGAGACCCTGAATCAACAGCTTCCTCGATGTTACCGGAAGTAGGGGGAAGATTTTCCGAGCCGACCTGAGCAGGGCATAGCATACTCCTGCTGTTTTCTTGGCTTGGGTGCGGAAAGACAAGTCTGGTTCCAGCCAGACTCCAAGGCTTTTGATCGCATCCTTGGGGGCCGGGGGATCGCCCATACATCCCGGCCAACTAAGCGGCGGGAGAAGGGTAGTTTTACTCCCCAGCAGCAGTATTTCCGTTTTGAGCCGTTTAACTAAGTCGAAAACCAGCAAAACACCAGGCAAAAAGTTGGGGTAACCATAGTCAGGTATCCACCTTCCTACAGTGTCTACTTGCTTTAACCAAACTGCTGCAGTTCATGCTCAGAGATTCTAGTATATATCATTTTGCCTTGCACTTTAGGAATAACAATTACAATGCCAGGATTTGCATAGTATGCACAGTATTTATGTTTATGTTGGTTTGGCCTATGTTTTATGTACAATATATGAAATATTTTTATATAATCATGTGTGGAGTCTCTTTTGTAGTGTATGTGTTGTGTTACTGGAGTGAGTGTGTTGCACAAACGCTTCACACATTGCATCTGATAATAAGCCTGACTGCTCGTGCCAAGCTACCAAGGAGGTGAGCACAGGTGATCTGTAGTTTGTAACTGACTTGCCCTCACTAGAGTGGTGGGTTCTGCCTGGCTTAGGTGCCTACCCTAGCCAACCAGAAACCCCATTCCTAGCAGCCTCTCTCACACCAGAGTAGGGAGTCGGAGCACTTTACATCACACACACATACAGAGGCAAAGAATCATACGTGTGTGAATCAGGGATTAGAAAATGTTACATAAAACAATGAGGATTACAAGGTGTAGGAATTACATGTCATCCATTCATAGTGCTAGATTTATTACAATTATAAGTTACGATTGCAAGTAACTAAGGGATCTCTGTGACAAAAGCAGTAACCCACTGAGATATGCACATCAAATACGGTTCTGTGATCTATGTGCAGCAGGTATATTAACCCTTTAACTACATTAGATGAGTCAAAACTACCAATAAACAAAACTCCGATCTCTCTCCAGCAGGAAGATAAACCATCAGAGATATCAAGCTTGACACTTTTATTGTTGCCTGAAAACTGCTGGATATACAATGAACTCTGCAGGGAGAGTGAGAAGTGAGTCATTATGCTGGACAGTCCTGCTGATTTTGTTACTAGGGTCCGATATTGCAGCACTGCTGCAAAACCGGCCCCCAGTTATAAAAAAACAAACAGTGTACCACCCCTCCAGCGTCCTGGGGAAACAACCGATGGCCAGTGCGGCCAGTCCATCCTTGGGCAACATCCAATGGTTCAGGCTGGCTGGAGAGAAGAAAAGACGCCTGGTCAAATCATTAGGAGTCATGTGCAAGAAAACAGAGGCCGGACCAATTATTTATTCTCTACAAACGTGCTACTAAAGCAATATACTATTGACGTGTCGTTACTCGGCCACTAAACCTCACCCTAACCATTTGAGTCAGTGAGGAGCTGATAATGATAATTGAACTGGGTAAGCCAAAGCGCACTGGCTGCCTTATATCAATGCATCACCCCAAATAATTTTGGTCCCAGGAGCTATAAAAAGCGTGACTAAGAGTGCATGGACAGCTAAGATGACCGAGGCACATGATCCACTGAGGCTCCACTGCACATTTAAGAACAGTTAAGGCACTACCTCCACTAGTGGCCTGTTTTTGACCATGGAGGCTGTCAGGTGGTACAAATAATACTCCCAAAATGTTGGATTAAGGCAGATTCGGTGCAGGCCTCAAGGGACAAAAGGGCAGCAATATGGCCTCAGCGCAGAGCACGCATTTGTAATCGACAAGGGGGCCTGTGCCGCACGAGTCTGAACCTACCCCTCAATGCTGCACCACCCAGACTTGCACCTGAGGTGGGGGTAGACCCTTAAGAGGTACCAAAAACCCAGAATACCTGCGTTCCCTCCCGAGACAGTGATTGTTCACCCAGTGGGACCAGCACAATACCACTCCTCAGCACGGGTGTTCCACTCCCACCAGGATTATTGGCATTGGCAGGATTACTGGAGCCAAAGGGGTTGTGCGGGCCCCCTGCCTCCCCTTGAGATGGCGGCACAATGGAACTGGAAGAGAGGGGTCGGGGAATGAGAAGCTCCCCCAGCCCACACATGACAACTTCGCACACTGGGGATTCTCCCTTGTAACACCGAATTGACATCCTGTAAGCAATGGCTCTGCTCAGCCATGCTGTAACTGGTCAATTGCCTGACCCCAATATGGCAGATCTGCCAGGAGTCGAACAACCTCCACTGTAAAGATAGCGCTTCACCCCTGGGCCTCCCCGCAGATGGTACAATAGTTGGTGGCAGTGCTCCCGATGCACCCACAGACAGGCAGCATCACCCTCACCCTCACCATGAAGCCCCTGTTAATGCTCCAATATGCAAGGGAGGTCACAAGTGTCAATGGTCTGTTCTACCCTCCCACTATAACGATGCCCCTGTTAAGGACTTACGCCATATGTGGTGGGCCCGGCACCTGTTCTCATCCTCACTCCTGGGCAGTGTCCACTGACTTAAACGGCTGTCTTTATGCCTCCGAAGAAGCAACAGTTCAAAAGAGTTTCCAGTCATTTTACACCAGCAGAGACACAAGACACCTCCCCAGTGACACCCACTAGTGACCCATGTCTCTCACTAAGGAAGTCCTGCTTTCTTCAGTGCAGGATTTTAAGAGGGAACTACGAGATGTGGTTCAAGTGGACCTGGCCTCTTCCCTGAAAACTCTCAAGACCAACCTTAATAGTAATCATCAAGAAGATGTGGTCTCATTGAGCATCCGGGTGGTGTTCATCTTGATACTAAAGCGCCTGGAACAGGGCACCGGTCAGATGACGGACCTAACCCAATCCCTCTACTCACACCCAATGTTCCCTCTAATTATTTTCCTCTGTGTGCGGCAATTAAGGGCTTCTGTGCACTGTAACCAAAGCTTGTGCTCTGGAGACTAGTGAAAATTTACTATGTGAGTGTGGTGCGTGAGCTTCTGAAATTAGTTGTGTTTACTCCGATTAAGGTTTATGTGAAAATTAATGCAAAATGCTTCATTTTGATATAGTTTATCAACATGTGAAAGCCACTTTTATGGCAACTGATTTAATGTTACTGCATTGCAAACCAAATTGTTCACAACCACACCTTGTACTTTGGGTTCACTTATGGAAAATTGAAAACATACACTCTCAGCTTTTTTTTCAGAGTTCAACCAGTTTTTTTCCATTAGTAGAAAATCCTCAAGATAAACAAAAATAATACACGCCCGACTCCCTGATTTAATAGAGGAGCTCCATTTGTCTTAGACATGGTCAATTCTGGTAAACCCAGTAACATTCATTAATCAATTAACCTATCCAACTGGTTAGTGTCCCACCCTGTTCTCGCAGTCTATTCCTTCACTGATAACTGCAATTTGGAGGTTAAAGATTCTCTTGGTCCTCACGCACACCATCTAGGACCCAACATCGTTCATCATTTGTATGCCTGCTAGTTTGAGCCACAGTTTCAAGGGCATTTAGCGACTATTCAGCAGCACTACATGATTCAATAAGTCGACCTTTCATCAATAGATTAAAATTTCTTGTTCAAATGCAGTCACTTACTGTGAAGTATTTTCCAATAGGGATGACTCAAGCCTGTGAGATGGGGATGGAAGTGACTTAGTGGATTTTAGTGTCCTTTAAAGCTCAGTTTTGCAGTTGCAATGTTTCCTGTAATTTTATTTTTTGTTTATATGCATTTATTGAGCATTTGTGTAAGCACTTTCATCAGCCATGTGCAAACCTGAGTGGATTTTTATGTCGCTATGTCACTGCTCTACCCCTCACTGAATGGGCTATGTGTCGGGTAGGGGAAATGTAAGAGGTATCCTCCATCACTGTGCTTCTACTTTGTGCAAAATAAAATCATGCAATTTTAAAGCATTTTTATATAAATACTCAATTAACACACAAGAGTTTGTAGACAAATAGCTTGGCAAGATGTAAAAAAAACACAGTTCCAAAAGGCGTGCCTTTCTCATCTTTGACAACAATAACATTATTTTATTTTCATAACTCAAGCTCTGTTAACAACTAGCATATTCCACTATATGCACCAGATAAGCACAGGAGATTTGAACCTAAAAACTAAGTAGTAAAGTATATCTTCTAGAGTGCCCTCTATGAATAGAATCACGTCTAGGCACTTAAGTATCATGTCCTGCATGGAAGTAAGTGCTAGGGACAAATTTGAATAAAGAAGAACAGCAGTGCACATTCACATGCTATCTTTGCTAACTCTTATGGAATTACTTATGTGTGACCCTCTGGAAGAGGGATTTAGGAAAGCACATCACTTGGTGACTCGTTACAGAAATACACATCTCTCACCGAATGTATCAATTTTCTTGGTCAAACAATAATTTACATATGAGTACTAATTGTGTATCTAATCTGTTTTATGTGACTATAGCTGAAAAGACCATAGAACATATGAACGTTAAAGTACAGGTAAACTTTATAAAAAGGGAGAAAAGCAAACCAGCACTGGCTTTTGTGGAACTTGTTAAATGTGGAAGGACAGAAGAGTAAAATGTAACTGGCCTGGGTCGAGCTGATAAAGTCTGCGGAAAGGGAGAGGAGTGAAGCACAACTGCTCTTGACAGGACTAGCAAAATCTATGGAAGGAGAGAAGAGAGAAGCAGGACTTTGCCTTGTTTGGACCGATTCATTTTATTGCTGGAAAAAGATAAGAGAAAAGCAGAACTGCCCGCTTTTGCCCTTCCCTCCATTAATTTCTTACTCCCTCATGCCTTCTCCCTTATGTTATTCATATTTTATATAGTGCTACACACCACACGAGGTATTCCTAAGTGCTGAAAATAACAGATATTAACATTTGCCAATTTATGGTACCTTTGTTGCGTTGATGGGGCTTCTATTTTACGTAAGGCAGTGCTCCCCGCTTTAAAGAGGGGGGCGAGCCACTGAGATCTCAAAACAGGCTTGAGCCGGAAGCCGGGCTCTGGCTCAACACGGGGTTCTGTTGGAACCTCGAGCCCTTAATAGGCCGAGCTTTCATGTGGCTTCTACTTGCCTCCGTCCCTCTACCTCGGATGTGGCATTACTACCAGAGCTGCCAGCTGTGGAACTGGCAAACCAGGATCCAGTTTCAATGTCGGCTCAATATCCTGTGATTCTGGGCGCATCACTTAATTTCCCTATGCCTTTAAACAATGCATTTATTTATTTATCTATCTATGCTACTATTATAAAGAGAGAACTTGCACCTTTAGGCAAGGTAAACTCGGGAACTACAGCGCCAATCTACACACCCAAGACATCTTAGAAAACCTCAGGGCAAGCAGAAGGACATAGGCTACATAAAAATAAAAATAAAACGTTTTTTAAAAAATTAATAAATTAAAAAAAGTAGTCCCTTGCAACTAGCGCCGGCCACGACGTCTGCGTGAGGGGAGGAGCGGCGTTTACCAAAACCAGGAAGAGCAGACGACATGAGCGACGTCTGCGTGAGGGGAGGAGCGGCGTTGACCAGAACCAGGAAGAGCGGAGGACAACAGCGCCGGTAGGAGCTGCGAGAACCGGAGGAGCAGAGGCAGTGAGAGGTACGTTGCTGGGGCGGGAGGCGAGAGGGAGTCGGCGGGTGCACCGCGCGGGCTGCTACCTAATTTAAAACTAATGTTTATGGAGTCCGGGCGGGAGGCGGGGCGGGGCTGCTACTTAACTTAATTCGAGTCCGGGCGGGAGGCGGGAGGTGGGTGGGGGCGGGAGGGAGTCGGCGGGTGCAACCCTCGAGAACATGCTGCCCCAGCCACCTTCTGCCCCGGAGTAAAAATGCAGCCCCCGGCCCCCTTCTGCCCCAGGCAACGCTGGGGCGGGCTGCTAGTACTAATATAATAAAGAGAGAGCCCAAACCTTTGAGGCGGGTAATCTCAGGAACCACAGCACCAATCACAACACCCAATACAGCGTTGGAAAGGGCAGTTGCAGCAGAAGGACATAGGCTATGCAGACGCCCACCATATACATTTAAAAGGTAAAAAAAACATGCCAGCAAAGTAGTCTCTTGTGGGCGTGTCTGCGTTGTGCTGTGGGCGTGTGCTGGGGGCGTGACAAACGCTGGGGGCGTGTGGTACGTTCCGCCCTTCATGCCATGTCTCATATTGTGGGCTAATCCCCACCCTGCTCCCTTTAAATACTCCTGCACCCCATAATCATAACCCACCCTTACTCCTTAAAATACCCCAACACCCTTAAACAATAACCCATCATAACCCTATAAATATACCCTGTAACCCAAAACCCATACCTATCCCTAAACCCTAAAATACCACTGTACCCCAAAACCCAAACCTACCCCTGAACCCTAAAATACCACTGTACCCCAAAACCCAAACCTAGCCCTGAACCCTTAAAATACCCCTGTACCCCAAAACCCAAACCTACCCCTGAACCCTAAAAATACCCCTGTACCCCAAAACCCAAACCTGAACCCTAAAAACCCTGTACCCCAAAACCCAAACCTACCCCTGAACCCTAAAACACCCCTGTACCCCAAACGCCAAACCTAGCCCTGAACCCTAAAAATACCCCGTACCCCAAAACCAGCCCATAACCCTTAAAATACCCCTGTACCCCAAAACCCAAACCTACGCATGAACCCTAAAAATACCCCTATACCCCAAAACCCAAACCTAGCCCTGACCCCTAAAAATACCCCTGTACCCCAAAACTCATACCTCTCCCTAAACCCTAAAACTACCCCTGTACCCCATAACCCCAAACTGTATCTGAACCCTTAAAATACCCAAACACCCCAAAACATATACCTCAGTACCCCAAAATACATACCCCTATACCCATACTTACCTTATCCAAACATTTAAAAAAACATGCTTTTACCATTCATGCATTTACAACGAAATTCGCTGTAAATGTATGCGTGGTAAAAGCATATAAAATGTAATGCCATGCGTTATAATGGCATTGCGGAGTCATGGTACTTTCGTAATGAAAGTATGCGGAGTGATGGTATGCGGGAAGGAAGTTGCAGAATAATGGGTGTTTACCCTCCCCGGTAAGTACATTGGTGGCACGGCGGCCCACATCTCCAGCAACATACTCATATTTTTTCACCACCCATTTGAAAAATGCACAGGTCTCTCTCATTGATGGCCAGCACCGACATACACTTTTAGACACCTCCCGCCACAAGTTCTAGAATTGCGAACTTTAGAGCTGGGGAGCTACGTTCGAATCTCGACATCAGCTCAACATCCTGTGATTCCAGGTAATTCGCTTTGTCTCCCCGTGCCTACCACAAATGAATGTGTTCTTCTGTAATGTAAATTGTGCTCATGCCATGTTGTCGAGTTCGCGCTATAGAATATTGCAAGGAAAAATAAAGTAGGGAAACTCGAGTTCACACACTACTGAATGCATACTCTTAAGTGCATCAGCAGTGCACTGTGAATCGGAGCGTTTCACAGGCCTGTCACAGATAAGAAATGCTATCAAAACGAAATCCTACAAAACAATATGCTACTGGTCGGCACCAATTCATACCCGGACAACGTCGGGACGGGCTGCTAGTGTGATTTATATAGCGCCTGGCTACACGGAGGCTTCCCCGCGCTGACGATAAGAACTAGTGGCTAGATGGGAATAGCCAGGTCTTCAGCTTTTTCCTGAATATTAGTTCCTTTTTCTGCCCTCTGAGGTCCAACAGAAGAGCATTCCACAGTTTTGGGAGCAAGTGGGAAAAGAGCTATATTTTGATTCTGGTGGTGGTGAGGTGGTGAACGTGGGAGGATCTCAAAGATCTCGAGGGTGTATAGCACGATATCAAGGATCTGAGTTTCGGTGGGCCTTTGTTATTTATAGCTCTGTGTGCGATACAGAGAACTTTAAATTTTATTCTTGACGCTATAGGAAGCCAGTGGATTTGTTTCAAGGATTCTGTAACTGGCGCTTGTCTATGTAGTTTGAGCAGGAGCCCGGCCGCCGCATTTTGCACCGTCTGGAGCCTCTTGATCACATACTTGGGAGAGGCCAGGCATAGGGAGTTCCCATAGTCCTGACGGGATACTATCAAGGACTGCACAACGGTTTTCCCGAGTTCCTCCGGAATCAGTTCTAACATCTTTCTGAGCGTCCTCAGGAGTCCAAAACAGATGCCCGACAATTTATTTGCCTGTTCGCACATTGAAAGTATGCTGTTGAGCCACATACCTACATTTTTTACGACCAGTTTGTGAACTGGAGGCTCACCCATACAAAGAGGCCAATTGTTTAGGGGTCTTGGGATTGGCCCTCTTGCCCAGGATCATAAATTCGGTCTTATCACCGTTCAAATTAAAAAAACTATCTGACACCCAGTTGGCTAGTTTTGCCAGGCAGGGGCCCAATAAAGAGTTTTCCTGATGGTAATCCTGGGGCAGCGCGGCGATCAACTGTGTGTCATCTGCATACGAAATGCCTAGGATGTCAAATTCCTGTATTATGCTGGCAAGCTGCCTGACATAAATATTAAATAGAATTGGGCTTAAGGATGCATGTGACCTTGTTGAATGCAACTGGGCACCTATCATGACAATTGCACACTTTCCTTGTTTGCGCGCCTTCAAACAGGTGCGCCATCCGTAAACAGGGAAAGTATGCCCGATTATGTTGAATGAGCTGTTCTCAGGGCATCCTGGGGGCAGCACAATCAGGTGATACATGGAGTGGCTGCCCTGCGTTTCACTGTGTAGGCAGCAACCCTCTTGCACTTTCAAAATAGATGAGAGATTCCCTTGCTTGAGGTTGCCGAGGGTGACTGCACTCGCCTGAAGGGGGATGTCTAGGGGGTCTATGGGACCCAAGTCCATCCCTCAAGACAGCTGCACTCATGCACTTCCTGACAGCTTCTTTGCCTCTGCGCCTGCATCCATAGTATGGTGCGGGGGCAGAGAGATTCCTCCATTGCATCGGGTCATGCCCTCATGTAAATGAGAGTCTTCTCTCTTGCGAAAGTGCTAGCACTGCACCTGCTCCAGCACTATCAGTATTACAGAAGAGGCCTGTAGGAAAGTGGCTCTGTATATACTGGCCCAAAGTAAGATTCAGTGTGCACAGAGTCCACAGTCCACAGAGGTATGGCAGAGGCTAAAGTTAGATAGAACATTACTCTCTAAAGTGGTAGCTTGGTCGAGCAGTAAGGCAGTATCAGAGGACAGTGTAAAGCATTTGTTGTACACACTCAGTCAGCAAATGGTCTCACACCCTCACAAACTCAACTCTAGGCCAATTGTTTTGTATATAAAAATATATTGTCGTTTTATTTTAGAATCACAGGTTGGTATAAAAATACTTTCTCAGAATGAGATGTTGCAATAGAATAGTTTCATATAGCAATAGACTTTTAGATGCAGTAGATAAAGTAGTTGCAATATGCAACACAAACTTAACACAATTATAAGAGGGAGCTCAATGGGAATTTTAAGCAAACTGCAATATCATTTACTTTACGAACGTTTTTCTTACTCAGTGCTGGATCCTGGATTCAGCCCTGGTGCATCTCCTGAAAACAGTTGAAGGAAATTGATTTTGCTATACAGGCGAATTTTAAGGAATATTTGTATGTTGCAAAAAATCGACACTTAAAAGAATTTTCACTGAAAACAGTCAATGGTTTCCTATGGAGGGAAATTGCATCAGCGGTAAAGTACTTTTACTAATCAGTGCTGGAGACCTAGATTCTACAACAACGACACAACGGCCAGTACTGGGCTAACTTACTTCTTATTTATCAAAGATCTGTTATGAACAAAACATAGCTGTCTATTGTCAATTCCGTCACTAGTTTATTTTAGTCATTTTTTCTAGTCAAAGACTTTTTTCAATTTTTTGCAAAGGACATTTCTTGTGCATATACAAAATATATACAAAATATACAGATTTATACAAATTTTTACATAAACAATCTCTTAGTAACTAAACAACACATCCACACCAAACCTTTCTCACTACATACATTCAACTAGCATTCACACACATAAACAACATATACCTCTGAGGTGTAGGTCAATGTCAACAGAAATGCTTTTTAAAGTAAAGTGGTTTGATGAATCCTACATTTTTTATGTTCAAACAATGTAAACAGTTAGGGTGTATTATATTGTTTAGTTACTAAGAGATTGTTTATGTAAAAATTTGTATAAATCTGTATATTTTGTATATATTTTGTATATGCACAAGAAATGTCCTTTGCAAAAAATTGAAAAAAGTCTTTGACTAGAAAAAATTACTAAAATAAACTAGTGACGGAATTGACAATAGACAGCTATGTTTTGTTCATAACAGATCTTTGATAAATAAGAAGTAAGTTAGCCCAGTACTGGCCGTTGTGTTGTTGTTTTAGTGTAATTAGGCTTAGCCTTGCTGTGGAAGAGCCAAGACCCAGTTTTGTTCCCAGGATACCTAGATTCAGCACTGGGACATCTTTAGTAAACAAGTGAGTAAATTTGTTTTGGTAATTCGCACGATTTTTAATGAATATTTGTAGTTTTCAAAAGTTGACACTTAGAAACTTTTTCAGATAAAATCACCAATGCTATCCTATGGAAGGAAATTCAATTTGCAGGTGTAAAAGTGGAGAACCTACCCTTCGGGAATGGTGGAGCCCGAACCCTTCTGACTGTTCATTTCCGGCTTCTCCACAGAATCGCGAGTGGGAGCACGGAAACGAGACTGCAAGCGAGTCCGAGGAGAGCGGCCCCTTTAAGTGGGCGTCAACATCCGCTGAGGAAGCCCCGGCTCTACACGACGTCACGGAGACCGCATTGGACAAAAAGGAGGAAATCCTGTATGCAGGGTGTTGAAACACCGCGGAGGAGAAGGCGGGAGCTGGAGAGACGACGAGCAGAAGCAAAGTCGAAGACGGAGACAGAGGGAACCGAGCTGAAGATATCGAAGGAGCACACGGAGGAACCGAGTCCCGAGGCGAGCCAGGAGGCCAACGACCCTGCGGACCGCCGTGCCACACTCCCGAGGGAGGAGTGTGGCTGTCACAGGTACGGCGGCGTTGGGCAGCCTGGGTGGGAAAACGTAACGCCAGTGAATAGTGTGTAAATATCTCTATTTACCCGGACCCATAAATCATTCCATTCCTACCCTTCCAATTCCCTTCTCCCTCCCCCTATTTCCCTTCTCACTACCACCTCTCTTACATGGAGCACTGCAACTGATAAATTGAGTCACCGGGTGTACACCTCACACTCCCTGGGTCCCTTGGTGCAACCCTAATAGAGGACTGTGACCTAACGGACTTCCGTCTTGTTGGTCTTTCTTTTGCATGTGGCGAGCCCCTCGGTACCTGGAGAGAAGATCCATATTCTGAGTGAAGAAAACCGGTAGAAGACCAGCGCCATGGACCCCAGTACCTTTGCCCGGGAGAGACTGACATTTAGGACCAGAAAGACGTTCGTTACAAAACCCTTAAGAACCTTAAAAATAAAACCCTCGTTAAACCCTACATCTGGTGTCACGGTCGTCCCTTCATCCACGTCCACAGCAGGTAAAGTACTTTATCGTTACTTTTCTTACTCAGTGCTGGATACCTAGGGCCTCATTTATGAGCACTTGCGTCACTTTTACGCCCCCGGGGCTTCACTTTTTGTGACGCACCAGTGGCGTAAAAAATGCGCCTTGTTGCGCCATATTTACAAAGTGATGCATCTAGATAGATGCGTCACTTTGTAAACCCCTGTGCCACATTATACCTGCGCCAGGTATAATGTATGCAAGGGGGCCTTTTGATGCAAGAAAGGGTCGTAGAAGTGACTCCGTGAAATCTATGAGATTTCACTGCGTCACTTCAAGGACGCCGTTGCGTCAAAATCTTGCGCCTGCCTCACAGCAGGCGTAAGACTGACGCAGGCCAAGCCTCATGTGAAAGGACCCATTGCTGGAGTTGCTTCACTTTTGTAACACACTCCAGCAATGCGACACTTTTGCGCTTACAGATACGTCAGAAATACTGACGTATCTGTAACTCCTTGCGCAATGACGCATCATTGGTGTCGCAAGGAGGGTGCAATGAAAAGTGACGCATTGCTGTTTTCACACAGCGATGCGTCACTTTTCATAAATGAGGCCCCTAGATTCAGCACTAGGACATTTCCTGAAAACAATTGAGAAAATGCGTTTAGGTTAATCATGTGATTTTTAAGGAATATTTTCTGTTTTCAAAAGTCGACACTTACAAACTTTTTGGGAGAAAAAGTGTCAATTTTATTCAAAAAGAAAAAACAGGTGATCGGTTTCAATGTAATTAATCAGTCTTTGGAGTTAGGGTCCTGAGGTTAGACTCAGGGGTCTCCCAGGGTCAGTGAGGCACTGTTGTTGCATCCTCAGCGGCACTCAGGCAGCCGGGTGCAGAGTGTTGAGACCCAATGTTATCCTATGGAGGATAGGGGGCTCCGGTTAGTGGCGCCTGGCAAGTAGGCCACCGAGTTGTGGGAGCAAAGCTCCTAGGGTTAAGCTCAGGGCACGTTGGGGACCAAGTTAGCACCAAAGGGGTACCCTCAGCGGCACTACGGCAGCCGGGTGCAGGGTGCTGTTTTGAGGTCGGATGCCCTGTTGATTTCAATTGAGAGTCTCCGGAACAAAGAAACACTGCAGGCTCGGGAAAGAGGATCTTCCAGGAGTGACCAACACTTTGAGGGTTAAGTTGGGATGTTGAGGGCTGGTTAGGCACCGCTGGGTTCGGCACCCAAGGCCGTGGGGCTTCGGATGCAGGGGTGCCTTTAGACGTCGACTTTTCTAACCCGCTCTGGTCGCAGTAGGGGAGGGGGTCCTCTGGATTGAGGCTGCAGGCATCGTCTGCAGGCTTGAGGCAGGTCAGGGGTCAACGGATCTTGGGTCAGGATCGCTGGCGGGACCTCCTCGTGGTGTTTGTTCACTCAAACCAGGGCCGGGCTCAGCGGGTGCAGAGTGTGCTGGATTCGCGGTTCCTGGCTGGCACCAGAAGCTGCAGTTTAAACACATCCGGTGTTCATGGGAGAAACTGCTTGGAAAGTGAATGCAGGAAGGTCCTTTGAAGGTTTTTGAGGTTGCTGACCGCTGGACACGCCAGGATTTTGCAGGAGCAGGTTCGAGGGGAGACAGGCCTGTAGGGCTGGGGCCAAGTCAGTGGGCGTCGTCCTCTTGTTAGCTTTGCCCAGCTTCTCGTCCTTCTTCTTTTCTTGTTGTTGCTGGATCTGAGGAAGGCAGGTTCTGGGTGCCCCTAAATACTAAATTTAGGGGTGTTACAGGTAGGGAAAGGTCAGGGACCAATGGGTCCCTTCCCTGGGTTGGGTACACCCCTTATTCAGCCACTCTCTTTTTTTTCCTTTTTTTTTAGTCCTCATCTCACCATAGAGCATCTGCAAATATAAGCAAGAAACCAACCTTCGATCTTGAGCGCCCTGGGTTCCTACTATTGCATTGACTATATGCCTAACCAGGCCAGCTTCTTTGTACAAAGCCTGGTGTAATCATTGGACTTAGATCTTAAATCAGCCTCATTTCTTTGCCCCAGTCTAGGAGCTGGACCCAGATGTTACGCCTATCATTATTCGAGTGCCCCAAGCCCAGCTGGGCCGTAGCCAGAGCATCCCGCAGCCAATTCTCATAAAACGGGGGGATGGATCCTTACATAGCCTACAGGTCTCTCTCCGGGCAATAAGAAAAAGATACATTAGTAAACCTTTTTGCGCTGCAGACAGTATGGTCAGGGGATTGTTATCAACACTGAATATTACCATAGATAAATTCCGCTTAAGATTGGCCTTATTTGGTACCTCGAAGGCCCTGATTTCTTTGCTTCTAGAGGTGGGGCATATGATTACAAGACCTATTGATGCAATATTATTTGCCTAGAAAGAAAGACTCAATTCCATGTTGCCTTTATCTCATGCATTCCTTTAGCCAACTGTGACACTGAGCCATCATCTGCAGAGCTGTGCATTTCACATGTGCGAGGTGAATTACAGTTCATAAGTAAGGCATGATTGCATGGGAAGCCATCCTGTTATTCCCAAAGCAATTAGACAGGACACAATTGAACTGGCTCACAAAGACACTGGGGAATGGTGGCAACCAAGACGCGAATGAGATCAAAGTTATCATTCCCATACCTAGATGGATCGGTGGATTAGATGCTTGGCAACTGTCGTGTCTGTCAAACTCCGGATAGGCAACATCTCACCTACCCGAGGACATCTGGAAAGCAGTTGACGTTGATGTCATTTGTCCCATAGCCATGGATCCAAAATCTCCTCTGGGTGATTGCTGAATTTTCCGGATTCCCTGACGTCATTGCTGTTCCTAGCACAACTGCTGATATGGGTACTCCTGCCTTGAACAAGATATTCTTAACTTCTGGCATCACTGTCTCCATCAAGACAAGACTGGCAATGGACTACTGTTCAATGGTAGAGAGTTTAAAGAATTTGCCAAATTCATGGGATTTCATCATCACAAAATAACAGAACTCTGACCGCAGGCCGACAGTTTCATCAAACATTTCATTCACGCAGAAGAAAGACATGCAAGTGTCTAAGATCACTAAATCCCACAAATTAGACGTGACAAACCACTATTTGTTGTTAGCGTACTTTGCATGGGCAGCCCAAGACATCATCTTGACTCGACGGAAGAGCGTGGGCATGCCTATAACCGTACACGCAATGTATGATGTTCCCTGTAGTACAAGAGTGTTGTGGTGCTCTGTTGGGTAAACTCTTGAGCTGTACAGAGTGTCAAATGCAACAACAGATTCACTGGGTGCCGCTGCAGATTTGCTTAGGGAGTTGCACTAGACACAGGATTTTACATATACATGAGGCCTCTGGCACATGTTACATTCAGAGTTCAATGCATTATGTAAGCTGGTGAATCCCATCTGATCTCCAGACTTACCCTTGTTACGCCTCCCAAGACATCCGCTCCATAATATCAGACAGAGCTCAAAGGTGCTAAGAGACTACTTTGAATGTTGCACTCTACAAAAATGAAGAATGTATCACAGCGTAATGGTTTCGGCTGTGTCCATTGGTCCTAAAACACCTTCATCAGGGCAACAAAAGAATATAAACTTTTACAGGAAAAACATGTGAACTCAGCAAAATGATGTTAGGGCTAGTCGCTGAGTTGAAAAGATTAGTTCACAGATATATTGACCTCCTTGGCGCTTATATCAGTGTAAAGATAAATAAATAACATTGTGCTTGCCCACAAGCTGTAAATGTGACTGAGACACAACGCATACTCTTCAAGATGCACAGAGGGCTTCAGACAGAGAGCAATGACAGTCTGAGATACTGGGGATCTGAATGTGCGTCTTGACTTAATCGCAAATATGATCAGGTGTTTGGGGTCATGAACGTATAATGTCATCATAAAGGACAGAGCAGCATTGAAGCTGCCTCTCTTCAGGATCATTTTTGACAACCATATAAGCAGCAGCTCCTGGGATACAGGCTCCAAAAACCGCACATTACTGGCAACCATCTGAGAAAGAATCTGTCTCCTTGGTTACATGAAATTGGTGATTGTCCAAAAGCTTGGCTGTAAGAAAGTCAGTTTTTTCAAATCAAATGTCAAGAACAACTTCAATCCCTCTAATTCTGAACAACACAATAATGGTTCATTGAATTAATTCAATACACAAAGGTAAACTGACCTCAAGCACAGGGGTCTCCTCCTGCTTGTTCCTCTTGTTCTAGGGCTCAGGAATCTCTTAAAATGTTTACAACTGTACCAATTGTAGTGCAACTCACGAGGTATACACTGCTAATGACAGTGACTCCAAAACTCTATTGTTTGACAACCAGGAATGCACAGGTTACAAATAGGTACACAAACTATGAGCCAAATGTACTAAGATTGGATTCGCAAAAAACAATCACAAATTGTGCACCAACCTTTTGCAAATGAAGTGAAATGAAAACAAATTAATAAAGAATGCATGTACCAACAAGGCATCAAGGCGCTAAACTCACTGGAACGCCACTCGACCACGGAACCCTCATCGCCAGGAATCAGGAGTCCAAGAGCTCACCCTAAGTTGAAGCTCCTCCTTCCTCTCCAACAGAATGCAAAGGGTCAGAATCTCCACTTTCATTTCTTTTTTTTAAATATATTTTTATTTTCCATCCACTTTCATTTCTGAACCCAAGAAGTTCATCTATGGAGTCCCCCATGGCTCCTGTCTCAACTTAATGCTACTCAATGTTTACATGGCACCTCTCACCTGCATTATAAGAATCTACGTCATCAACACTGTCTCCTACGCCAATGACACTCAGCTCATCCTCTCCCCGCCCACAAAAACAACACCAGAAACAATTTCACTGCCTGCATGACCGATGTTGGAAACAGGATGCGAGAGAAGTGTCTCAAACTTAACACAGACAAAACAGAGGCCCTTAACTTCGGAAATAGGAACTCCCCCTGTGACTCATCCAATGGCCACCCGCCTTTGGCCCCACGCCCACCCCCACAGATCATGCCAGGAACCTCAGCACCATCCTTGACACAGGCTCTCGAAAAAGCAAGTTAACACTGTGATGTCATCTTGTTGCCGCATTCTCAGAGTGCTTTTCAAAATCTTAAATTTGCTCTCCACACCAGATGCACGGTCACCCAAGCCCTCATCATCAGCAGACTCGACTACAGCAATGCACTATATGTCGGCATGTCCAGCCACCTCACTCAAAGACTCCAAACCATCCAAAACCTCGCTGCCAGACTCATCCTAGACATCCCCAGAAGGGCACACGTCATGCCCCACCTGGCAGAACTGCAATGGCTTCCCATCTAGAAAAGCTTCAAATTCAAGTTCCTCACCTACAACTACAAAGCCCTCCAACAACACAGGACCAGCCTTCCTCCACAGCCGACTCCAACTCTCCCAAACCTTCAGACACGTATGCTCCACTTCTCTCTGCTTCGCACAAATTCCCCGTATTAGCCAAAGGCAAGGCAGGAAGACACAATGTTTCCTTCATCGCAGCCAAAAGCTGGAACAAACTCCCTCTATATATCCAGACCATCACTCAACTCCTCAAGGTCCGCAAGAAGCTGAAAACCTGGGTGTTCAACTAGGGGACCTCCTGCTCTGGCACCTTGATAACGTCACAGCTGATCAGATGCACCCAACAAATCTACATAGCATAACATACCATTACCACCTAGTCCTGGAGAAGAGACAGGCAGACCCCGAAAAGCTGTGACCTTGCAAAGCAAAAATCCAGGCTTTGATTTCTTTCCTAAAGGCCACATGATTTTCCATTCCTGAAAGGGGGCAAAAAACATGTAACACAATTTAGCTGTGGTCACTGAAAAAGATCTGCCAGCCCATCTGGCCCGAAGTATTCTTGGAAGCAGCCAATGAAACTTGGATCTGATAAACCTAGGTCCCAGATAGTATAATGCTTTATGAGCAATACGAAGGGACTTACAGATGATTCTTTTGCTCACGGACGCCCATTCACCAGAGAACGACTGGTATTTGGGAATATCTCAAATAAGCTGGGACAGGTTTATGCTTATTTGAAGAAACTTTGTTAATGTTCAGATAAACAGTATTACAGACTCAATCCGTGATAATTTCATGGCATGAACCACTGTTTTCCGTTCTGTTATCGAAATATAGGGAAATCTTGTTCTTAAAGATCTGATAGTTTTAAAAAGCATGAGGACACCGTGCGACTCACCTGTGGATCGAAGAATAGATGTTGATCAAAGATCACCCCAAGATTTTTAGCCGATTTAACAGGGGAAGGTGGAGCCCCACCAACAACATATCGTAAATGCTGTACCATACGGTGGGGTGACAGCTAAACATGATGACCTCTGTCTTTTCTGCATTTAATTTGAGACAGTGCTTTATCCAACTAGAGATGGCCCTCATGCAGGTGTTACATTTTATGGCTGCAGAATGTGAGTCCTTCAAAATGGTCACCATGATCTGCGTGTCGTCTGCATAGGATAACACCTGGAAGCCCTAAAAGGGAATCAACTTGGCCAAAGAGGAGACAGACCGGTTGAATAAGGTAAGACTTGATATGGATCCCAGAGGGACCCCACATGGAAGAGAAAATTATTTCGACATAAACTATCCACAAATTACTATCCGTGATCTGTCTGATAGGAGACGTTTAAAGAGTCAAGGCAGTACCTTTGATACCAAACAGAGGCAGCCAGAAATGAAGAAGTAGCGGGGAAACCGTATCAAAGGCTGATGAAAGATCTAACATAACTGGTGCTGCAGCCTGCCCCTTATCTGCTAGTGATCTAACGCTGCCAACAGCATCTACCAATGCAGATTCCGTACTATGCTCACTAAGAAAGCCTGATTGTGAAGGATCCAACCGCTCGCGCTCCTCAATAAATGTCATGAGCTGACGATTCAGGTATTTTTCCAGAATTTTGGCAGGTGTAGACCGCAAATAAATTGGGTGATAGTTCTTTACGTCTTTAGGATCAAGGTTCAATTTTTTTCAACAAAGGCCTAACTTTTTTCCATACTACTTTCCATGAGTAAGGAAAACAGCCAGAAGCTATAACTGTATTCATTGTGGAGGCCAAGTGCTCTGCCACTAAACCAGAACCATGTTAGAGAATTTGGGGCGGGCGAAGTTCCAACGGCAATCCTGACTTTGTATTCAGAAGAAGCTTCTCAACTGGTTCACTAGAGACAGGCAGGAAGGATACAGACACCGAGCCGTCTAACATATCATATGTCGATAACAGTGTCTATCGAGTACTGCATTGCTAACTCTCTAGAATTGTCAAATTTCTCCTGATCCTTAGAAGTAGGAAAAACAAAATAAATATTCAAGATCTTTCAAAAAAGAGTGCCAAGTTGCCACAAAAAGACTGAGTAATGTCTGAATTTTATTATTTATTAAATTCCTGGGAGAAGGAAGCATATTAACAATTTTCAAGAGCTCCTCTGAATTCTTTCAGTGCAAAATTTAGATTTCCCTAAAAAGTAGCTTGCTTGCTCTCCCTAATCAATGCTCTATATTTAACTTTCTTTCGTGGTTTATATTCTTCATGCCACCAACTCTCTTGTTTATGACAGTTTTGCCTCAAAGATCTAACTCTATCCGATTGTCAGGAGGCAGAAGGCTATTCTATAACAGTTAGAGATCCTTAAAGGTGCTACCTGATCTAAGACAGTTTTACGCCATCCAGAAAATTCCTTAGCAGCCAGTAAAATGAGTCTCAAATAGAGCTTTTGTGATAGAGGTATAAGATATATTTTTCCGGGCACATTTTTGGATTTTAAAACATGGTTTCCTGGAATAGTTAGAAGGTACCTTAAAAAACAACATGAAGCCCACCACCCAATGGTCAGACCAGCTTAAAGGGGGTGCTACCTTAAATCCTAAATGCAGATTATCAGTAAAGTTTCCATTTAAAGGGTGAGCAGCACAGTGGATGAGAGACCTCACAATTTAAAAAAGACCAACGCTGGATATGGTGTCAAACAGTGAGCTGACATCCTTGTACGTCAAGTCTTCCAGATGGAAATTGAAGTCACCAGGAATAGTGACATTTGACTTGTTTAAAAAGTCAAGTCTGGTGTAGAAAACTGACCTATGTCTGCAAATTTGCCCATTTTCAACAGCAAATTAGTTTTGTACATTTGGACCCTGGTTCTGTAGCTTCAGAAATATGTATATGCCAATCACCACCCTTCACTGTGGATGGCTTCCTGGACTTGTGTATCTCCTGTTATGATCAGGGTGGAAGGGGCCTAAGTGGATGAGAAGGTGAAGGTTTGAGCTTGAAGATGTGGTAGGCTATGTAAATGCACTAACAAGAGCATAAAGCTAATCGTATGCTTACTGGCTTGATACAAATTACGCACCAACCTTTTGCAAATTACAGAAAGTCCAACAAATCATGATTTGAACGTACAATGATACCCTGGCTGTATGAGTACTGTGCAGAAACCCATAGTTCCCCACCTGGTATTGGGATGCTGTTCAAAGATGCCTGTTTGCACATTTTTATATGTTGTTTAGCTGCACTTAAATGTGTGATAATTCCTCTATGTATTTGTTGTTGGTAATGAGCGGGATGGCAGATTGACTGGAAACTTAAGTGGATGATATCCATAGGTGCAATAAAAGGGTGAACTTTGTAAAGAGCTATTTAAAGAATTATTGAAGATGAATTCCGAAGCTGGAGTCCACCATACCAAGCTATGTTGGTATTCAGTTAAAAAAACAGCACAGTGTTGTCCAATTGTCTGAATGCCACGTTCAGTCTGGCTATTTGATTGGGGATGGTAGGTGCTTGATCCAATTCCTGAAATACCAAAGGTATTTGATAAGGAGGAACAGAAGTGTACTGTACACCGGGGTCCATCATCTATAATAATCACTGAAGGAAGTCCATGTAGTTGCAGAACTTCTTTCACAAAATGATCTGCTCGTTCTGAAGCTGATTGCACCTTCTTTAAAGAACTTTTACACTAATCCTTGGATGAGTTGTTGTCTACCTGTATCTTCTTTAATTCTTCATCGTTGTAAATTTTCCTTTGGGCTTCCTCTACTTGGCTGAGGAATTTGTCCAGAGAAGAAAAATGATTGCCACCCTAGGAACTACATAAGGGGCTGGTTGAAATAGTTTTTTTTGTTGACCTGGATTCTGGAGAGTGTACCAGCCTTATCATGCCTGTTACTGGATCAATAATTGATGGAAAAACTGAACTTGGAGAAGAATAACATCTACCTAGATGGCGCTTATTCTCACAGTTGATTCAATTTCAAGACACCAGGTTCAATACGGACAACAACGTTGTGATTTGATCCAACTATGTAATTTTTCCAATGTTGAAAGACCTATTCAATTGCTAGGAGCTATAAGTATATATATATTCAGATCCACATCCTTTGCAACGCCGGGACACCAGGACAGCGGTGCAATCAGGGGCAAAGGTTCCCCTGTATCAATATGCAGGTCCACAACACGTAGCAGCGCTATGTTAAATGCACTCCCCTCGATAATCCAAGGATCAAAAGTTCTCAACAAAGTGCGCTTTTCCAAAATCCATATTTATTCAAAATGCAGCATCGTGATAAGCCATGGAACAAAACCCAACGCGTTTTCGCCGAAACGCGTTGGGTTTTGTTCCATGGCTTATCAGAACTTTTGATCCTTGGATTATCGAGGGGAGTGCATTTAACGTAGCGCTGCTACGTGTTGTGGACCTGCATATATATATATATATATATATATATATATATATATATATATATATATATATATATACTTTGTATTAAATGCCATCTTCCATTCATTACAGAATGAATCCAAATCAAGTTGTATGCTTTGCAAAGGCTAATTTGGTGAACCAACAGGCAGACGACATCTGAGCTATAGGAACCAAGATCAAAGTAAAAGCTGACAATGTCTCACTCTATTGCATTCAGTTTCTTGTCAAAGCAGTCCCAGTCAATGCAGGGAAGTAATTCTCCATTTGCTTTCGGGACAAGAAAATTGGTCCCCTACTGGGTAAGGAAGTGGACAAATAAACCCTTTGGAAAGATTCTACTTAAAATACATCTTTCACTTTGCTTGTTCATGCTGTGTTACAACATACATTTACCCCTGAGAATTGGTAGAGCCAAGAAGCAAGTGAATCAAACATTTGTAAGGCCTATGTGGTGGTAATATGTCAGCTCCTTTTACCTCAAACACTTAAGTTAATTGTTCATAAATATGTGGAAGCCACTTTTCATTTGCCTCTTGCCTCTATTGTCCAAAACGCTGCAGACCATCTCTTCCTAAAATTGCCTATAAGAGTGCATTTATCACCTCATTTGCGCAGTTTACACTGGCTTCCACTTAGGAAGAGAATTTGGTTCAAGGCTCTAGTATTAGTTTATGGAGCTTTGCACTTATCAGGTGCAGAATTTCTTAGAGCAAGGTTTAGTTTTCATGTTCCAACCAGAAACCTGAAGTCTGCCAACAAACTACTGACCGTGACACCCAGAATTTCAGATTGGTCAGATTTGGAGGCAGATCTTTGTCTCATCTGGGTGTCACAGCTTGGAACAAGCTCTCTCTGGAACTTCGCGCTGTCACCCAGTAGAATTCTTTTTTTAAAGGCTGAAAACCTGGCTTTTTAATCAGGATTAAACAACTGAACGGGCCTTTGTTTTTTCTGACCTGTGTAAATGCCCGAACCCTCTGCAGAGTAGCCATGCGCACTGTAAGTCGCATTCATCATCATCATGTCTCGGCTCCTCCTATTTAAGCATACTGCCATCTTGACCCAGAAGAGGAAAGGATACTGAGGTTGCATTTCCGGTGTACCAATTCTGCTGCTGTCTCTCCATCACTCTTGGCATCCGGTGACTGCTGACACCAGGATGCCTTTGCTTTTCCTTTTTAATCTCAGTAAAACAGCCTGCTTCTCGCTGAAGCCATTTTTCCTGATCCAACACTGAATTTCATTTCAGAATGTTTCGATGATCCAAAATAACTATGCATAATTGAACTGCTGCCAGGGTGAGCAGTATGCTGCTTTACCTGGGAATAATCCTATTCACCCAGCAGAAGTTGTGTCAATAATTACCGGATAATTACCATATATTTGCAGGATTGTCATGACTCATAGATATCTCCTTCTCTCCCTCCCAAAAATCCAATGCCGGCATGTAATAACGGAAACTGAATTCTCAAGAGGGGGAAAGGGGAGTGGTGGAGAACAAGACAGTCATTACGAGCCCATTATATGACCTTGCTGTCTGTGGCAGGAGTTCTGCACCACGATTTAGCTCTCTCCGCCATATGCATTGGTCAGTAGAAATAGAAGCAGAGATCAACATAAAGAACCAGAATTCAGAACTTTTTCTAAGGAATTAGTTTTTAGTATATTAGTATATTTTTTATAATTTAATGGGATCACACCCTCTGCCTTGCTATGGGTGTCACTGAAGGTTTAAAGTGGTAAAATACCTACAGACAAGAAGTGACTAATAATATTTCAGATGGTAAAACAAACCATCAGCTTGCATGCACCTCTCACCTTAATTTCGGAAAGAAAGGCAGTCTGAGGAAAATTATTAATAATAATACATACATATACATGAATTTAATTAAAGATTCTTTGGAAAAAGTCTCTATGGAGGGTGCCAGTGTTACCTCTCACATGGATTAATACCATCACCAATAGAGTCCAAAGTCCAAGGATCGAAAAGCTAATAACAAGTCTCCCCTACTAGATTGTACAGGTGCAAACAAAAGTCATTCTCCTAGGAAGGGAACCTTTCAGTACAAGAAAAAGGCACCAAAATCCAAAACAAAAAGGATGTAGCTTGGCTTCTAATGACGTGAACTCCGGAACTCCTCACGTTTGGAAGCAATATCTCAAGCTTTTATCCCGTGAGATTCAAGATGGGGGCACATGGGGGAAGTCTTGCAAGACCTCATGTTCCTGTGTTACTTTTGTCTTATTGCATTCTTGGGTGCACATCGGTGGCCATGTTAGCAGCTTGAAAGGGTGCTTATTAACAAGCTGGTTCTCCATTGAACTCCGAGACTCCAGACGCACCTGTAGACGAGTCGTAAAACTGTGGAGGAAACTCCAAAACCCCGGCAAACCCAGTCAACTACAAAACAGCTACTGCTGCCTACCACAAACTCATCAGACTCTCCAGGAAGAAAGCACTTCAGGACATAATCTCTACCAACACACACAAAAGCAAGGAACTCTTCAGCATCATCAAAGAGGTCGTCCAACCCAACAGCGAGTCTACAGACATCTCACCCTCCCAGGACATCTGTGACAGACTTAGCGATTTCTTCTATCAGAAAATCAAGACCATCTATGACAAGTTCGGCGACAACCCCCATGAGGAACCTCCTCCCACCGCCCCCAGCAGCATGCAGCCGACGCTAGACAGCTGGACCGCCCTCAGCATCGAAGACACTCTGAAGATAATGAAGACCACCCACTCCGGGCCCCCATGGACCCCTGTCCCCACCACATCTACCAGAAAGCTGTAGACACCATCGCCGGTGCTTCAATGAATTCACCGCTCCTTTAAGGCCGCCTCCTTCCCCGATGACTGGAAACACGCCAAGATCAACCCTCTCCTGAAAAAACCCTCAGCGGACCTCACTGACCTCAAGAATTTCAGACCGGTCTCCCTGCTCCCCTACCCAGCCGAAATCATAGAAAAAGCCATCAACAGCCAACTCGCCGGCTTCATAGAAGAAAACAACATCCTCGACTCCTCCCAATCAGGTTTCAAGAGGAACCACAGCACCAAAACCACATTTCCCGCAGCAACAGATGACATCCGCACCCTCCTTGGCAAAGGAGAGACTGTGGCCCTCATTCTCCTGGACCTCTCCGTGGCCTTCGACACCAACTTACCAAACCCTACCCGCAGACTCCACGAAACGGGAATCCGGAGCTAGGCCCTTGACTGGATACATCTTTCCTCTCCAGCAGAACGCAACGAGTCAGACTCCCTCCATTTCGCTCAGAACCAACTCCAACCACCTGCGGATCCTCCATCAGCCCGACCCTGTTCAATATCTACATGGCCCGCTCGCATCCATCGTTAGAACACATGGACGCAACATCACATTGTACGCAGACAACACCCAACTCATCCTCTCCCTATCCAACAAACACAACATCGTCAAACGCAACTTTCAAGACGGAATGGAAGCCGTCGCCAGGTGGATGAAAAACAGCTACCTTTAACTCAACAATGGACAAGACCGAGGTACTCATCATAGGCCCACACCCTGATGCCTTGAACAACACCTGGTGGCCCCAGCCCTTAGGGACCCCCCCTCGCCTTGACAGACCATGCATGCAACCACAGAATCATCCTGGTCTTCGAACTCAACATGGACCGCCAAGTCAACGCCATCACCTCCTCCTGCTACCTCACCCTCCACCTACTCCGAAAGACCTTCAACTGGATCCCTCCCAAACATAGGAAAACTGTCACACACACCCTCATCAGTAGCAGACTGGACTACGGCAATGTACTCTACGCCGGGATCAACAAGAACCTCACCCGCAAACTCCAGAATGCCGCCGCCAGACTAGTCCTCAACCTACTGCGCCACTGTCACATCAGCCAACACCTACGGACCCTCCCTTCGACACCGTCTTACATCGCACTCTCGCAGCCAGACTCCACTTCGTTGGAATACGAGGACCCGCCCTCAAGTGGATCCAATCCTTTCTCTCCAGCAGAACCCAGAGGGCTAGACTCCCTCCCTTCCTCTCTGATCCCACAGAGATCCCACAGAGATCAACTGTGGAGTTCCCCATGGATCATCACTCAGCCTCATGCTCTTCAACATCTACATGGCCCCCCTCGCCGCCATCGTCAGACAGCATAAGCTCAGCATAGTGTCATACGCCGACACCCATCTCATCCTCTCCCTCACAAAGAACCCCAAATACACCGGACTCTGCTTCCAGGAATGAATGAAGAACATCGCAGCCTGGATGAAAAATAGCTGCCTGAAGCTCAACTCTGAGAAGACCGAGGTCCTCATCCTCCGACCCTCTAACTCCGCCTGGGATGACACCTGGTGGCCCTCCGCCCTCAGTAGTCCACCCACCCCTACTGGCCATGCACGGAACCTCGGCATCATCCTCAACTCCAACCTCACAATGACCCGTCAGATCAACACCGTCGCCTCCACCAGTTTCAACTTCCTTCGTACACAAGACCCTCCATAACACCAAACCCACATACCTGAACCACTGTCTTATGTTCTATTCTCCTCAACGCACTCTCCGCTCGGCCCAGCTCTCCCTCGCAACGGTACCTCGGATCAAGAAAACCAGAGCAGGAGGATGCTCCTTCTCCCTCCTCGCGGCCAGAAATGGAACTTCCTCTCTCTCCACCTCCGACAGACTACATTGCTCCCTGAATTCCTAAAGGACCTCAAGACCTGATTCTTCGATGGAACTCAGTGACCCTCCAGGATATGCAGACCCACCCACCCTTTTTCATGCCTCAGCGCCTTGAGACGCTTTCCGGGTGAGTAGCTTGCGCTTTATAAACCCCTGATTGATGATTAAGAAAATTAAGTAAGATATATTTCCTATAGTGCGTTTTTGTGATTTTATGGATCCACTGAGTTACTACTGGTACATGAAAGGTTTAGGCATTAATGTGGGCAATTCAAGAGGACAGTACTGCCCAAAAATGTTAATCAAAAACTGTAAAGAAGTCAGGAGAGCTACAGGGACCAGAATCATGAGAGGCCGGAATAAGGTCTGCGACAAAGGTGAGCTGTTAAATCCGACAGCTTACCTGTTCACAATGTTGATGCAAATTGTTATCATAATCATTTTTAACATGAGTGACCCACTATATGTTAACCTGATGAGGAACAGTTGCTCTTTATCTTTTTAGTAATCATCAGAGATTAAGAAAGCGTTCTCATTGTCTTCATCATGGTTTGAAGAATGATCCATCAGAAGAAACTCCCAAAGCTGCATGGTCACACTGATGAGAGAAACCATGTCAAATGAAATAGTTAGCGCTGAGGCCATTACTGAAAAACCAAGGGAGTAGCCAGAAAATAAAAAAAACACTTTAAAATAAAGTGCTGATGCCACCATGTAAGCGAGCCAACCTCTCCCTAGCAGAGCTTCCTATTCTCCTCCATCCATGCATCTATCCACTCATTCTTTCACCCTTGCATCCACCTGCTAATATCCACTATTTCTCCTTTACATTCGGTCATCCATCATTCAGTTTTTCCCCAGTTTTTCCCCATTCCATCCACCCAATCTGCAATTCATCCATCCACCCACATATCCATACACCTCCATCCAAACATTCTGCCACCCATCCATCCACCCACCCATCTCATCTATCCACTCTGCCATCCGTCCTTACACTCAGCTATCCATCCCTACACTTTGCCATCCATCCATTTATCCAATCTGCCATCCATCCATCCATCCATCCATCCACTCTGCTGTTCATCCATCCATCCACTTTGCCATCTATCAACTCGTCCACTCTGCAATCCATCCACTCTGCCCTTCACCCATTAATCCTCCCATTCTGCTGTACATCAATTCATACACTTTGCCATCCATCACTCTGCTCTGCCTTCCACCCATCCACTCTGATCTACTCATCCATCCGTCCTCCTTCTGTCCGGCCATCAACTCATCCACTCTTCTATCCCACCATCCATTCATTCACTGTGCAAAGCATCAATCCACTCTACCATCCATTCACTCTGCCACCCATTCATTCATCAACTCTGCCATACACCCACCCAGCAATTCATCCGTGTTGACATCCATTCTCTTATCTTTTCACCCACTTGTCCATCCCTTTACACTGTCATGCTTTCACATGTCCATCCATGTAGCCATATACTTCCATTCATCAATCCATCCATCACTTTACCCTGCCTTTCTTTCACCTGTTCATTCAGCTTTCATCCATCCATTCCCTTGCCCATCCTTTCATCTGTTCATCCACCCAACATTCACTGTTCCTTTCACCCACTTATTCATCCACATACTTGTTCATCCACCCACTTATTCATCCATACTTCCTTTCCACCCTTCCTTCTTTTTTTCCTGTTCTATTTATCTAGCTGTCATTTGTCCTCGCTCCTGCTGCTCTTCTATTGACACTGTATTCCAACATTACTGATGAGCTTTTGTTTGCCAAGTTGCAGACAAAGAGGCCCATAAAGAACCCCACCCCCACTGTAGCTGCTATAGCAGGGGTTTCACGACGCCCTTGATCCTGGTGCTGGTCCTTAGTCATGGCTTAGACCCGTTCGGGTCACTATTGTGACCTTCTTTCTCTGGCAACAGTCTCGACCAGACCATGTTCCTGCTCTAATCAAGGTGCCCCCCAAGCTTGCAGGGTCATCGTTCCTTACCTGTGCATGGCAATGGCGCGATCAGCACAGCAGCAATATTCACAGTGGCCCCACGTGGGATAGTGTCGCCGACTTGGTACCGTATAAAGACTAACGCCAGATCATCAAGTCAGCAATCTTCGCCGTGGCTCGGGCTGGCAGACAGCGTCGCCGATTGGGTACTTGCACACAGGCAGTCATGGCTCAATATATGATGACCCTCCGCTGGTTACAGGGGCACCAACTTTTCTCTGCACATGGGCAATGACTCACCCAGTGCAGCAGCCATCTCCTCACACCTCTACAGGGATTAAATCACCAGGATCCTCCCACTGGGCCTTGCTCCCGCCAGTGCTCTCCTCTCCCTCACAGGCCCCACTGGTCTTGGCAATCAGGCACTGGAGCTCCAGCATCTAAGGGCAAGTGCTCTTGGATTCCTTAGTTGATGTCCCCTTTCCCAGCTGGGAGACTAGCAGGCTGTAGCCCAGAGACCCCGTCAACAGACAGGAACACCTCAAAGACGGAATGGTGGGTTGCTGATTCTGCCCCTCTCCCCTCTCTTCAATCCCCGCAGAACAAGTGGGCCGCCGATACAGAACCCTTGTGGCTAACACAGTATGAGGACGAGGAGGACGGCTCCTTTAATTATTCGTCGCTGACAGCCCCGCCCACGGAAGAAGCCGGACCATGCGGATTGGGAGAAAAGGAGGAAGCCTCGGACTTGGCGGGTGACGTCACGGAGAAGGAAGCGAGAGCGAGGAGAGAGCGTCGAGGGTGGTGGAGCGGAGAAGACGGTGCGGGAGAAAACATCTAGAGAACCAGTGACGAGGAGAAGCCAGGAGGTCAACGTCCCCACGGTTCGCCCAGCCGCACTCCTGGAGGAGTGCGGCTAAGACAGGTGCGGAGACGGGTGACAGACTTGGTGGGGAGGCGGGGAGACGTCCCGAAGTAAGAGCGCTGTTTAAGGAACCAGCGCCTGGGGCACTGAAAGTGTATAGTTCCCCTCACTTACGCAGGTAACTTCCTTTCCCCTCCCGGTGTTATCCCTCACTACCTGCACAGTATCTCACCAACGTTCCTGCCTATATATATAGTTCTGTAAATACACCACCAGCGGGGATCCATCACTCCCGGTATCCCTCAGGGTATTAAAAAAGAGCATTCAAGTGCCTAATAGCCGCCTATCTTTTCTTTTGCATATTATAACGGAGGGTGAAGAACAAACAACCCCCACGGCTATGAAGAGCCTGTCCCAAGAAGGAGCCAGAGTTAAAAGGTTCAGAATCCTGCTGCAACCATGGACCCAGCGCGATTCACCCGGGAAAGACTGTTTAATACTAAAAAAAGGTCGTACATAAAAATAAAGCCTTCCCTACCACGATCAAGTCTCCGGTCCCCTTCATCTACCCCGCCACACAGGCCTTGGCTCTCAGTCCGAGTCACAGGCAGAAGTCTTGCAGAACTTCTCCTCCTCACACAGCCTGTCTGGCTGCTTGACAGTTGACAATTTTTGGGGTCTCAAACGGCCCTTCTTAGAGTCCAATTCCAGACATCAAATGTGATTTAGAGTCTCAGTCTTTGAAGTTTATGTGGAGGGTCTGCTTTCTTGTGAAGTAACCTCTTCAATAATCTCCCTTCTTCAGGTAAGCTGTCTGTCACAGCAGGAGGGAATCTGATAGCCCCGCAACTCAGGCCACAGGAGTGACTAGAGATACATACCTGGATGTCAGCCATAGTGATATGTGAATTAAAAGATTACCCCAGGGGCTCAGCCCTACTCTTTCTGCAGGCCTCGAAAAATCCTAAAAATGTTTGTTTGCATCACAATTCTGAATGATATAAAAAAAAGTTCTTTCAGAATTATATTTTCAAATACGTGTACTATTCATTTACAAGCAGTTTAAATGTTGTTGGAGAAACAAAACTGACATTTTACACCTGTTTGTTTCACAATTCTTGTCAGCTCACTTGACAAAAACCATTAACTGTGATACATAAGTGAAAGAAAAGTTAAAACCATTGTCCAGGAATAGAAAAGCAACAATTAGTAAAAATTCAAACTGACATTTTACTTCTGTCCCTAAGCAGTCAGCAAATGTGTCAATATAACAACATTATTTAAAGGAGTCTTAATTGCTCATTCACTTTCTGAATAAACAGACATCTGTTTCTTCCAGCTTAAGTTTACTTGTCAGCAAGGTCGAGTTAGTGCTAAAAATAGCTTGACCTGATAAAATTTCACTCGCAATTGCGAGTGGGCTAGTGGATATTTCGAGGCCCGTTATGAATCCATTATCGGCCCCATTTTCTTTGTGAGATGTGCCCAGGCCCCTTCTCAGAGACCTCTCTCTGAATCAAGGAGAACCCTTTGAAGTGTGCTGAAAAGCCAGGCTCTCCAGCTTACAGGAATGCAGCAAAACACAAATCTATCTGGGGAGTCGCTCTACCTCCTACCCTTATGTTCCTTCGGTCAGCAGAGGGTCTCCCAAAATAGAACCTAGAGCCTTCCATGCATTGTACCATTCACAGGCAGGGGTTCAATTTACGAACATTGGTTATAGCGATTACCAAAAAGTCATTTTTGATAATCACTTTTACTAATGTACTAAAGTGAAATCTGGCCCTGATTCCCAAATTAGCAATTCGTAGTGGGTTCCAGATAGACTACTCTTACGT
The DNA here is from genome assembly GCF_964263255.1 of Lissotriton vulgaris. Classification (NCBI taxonomy): domain Eukaryota; kingdom Metazoa; phylum Chordata; class Amphibia; order Caudata; family Salamandridae; genus Lissotriton; species Lissotriton vulgaris. Next base: position 8,098,821 of record NC_141694.1, read on the forward strand.
CCTCGATCCTATACCCACTCAATTGGCCCAAAAACTTAAACCCTTCTTAGCCCCGGTCTGGAGCAAAATCATAAACAGCTCCCTGAGAACCGGAACCATTTTAGACTGCCTCAAAGTCGGTCAAGTCACACCACTTCTAAATAAAAAACGGGCTTGGGCACTAACAACTTGAATAACTTCAGACCCGTTTCCAATCTTCCTCTCCGATCCAAAATCCTGGAAAGGTGTGTTCTCCTACAATTGACCCAACACATGGACAACATCAACCACCCGGACCCACACCAAATCGAGCTTCGCATGGGTGCAGTACAGAGACAGCAATCATTAACATCATAGACGACATCCACAAGTCACTAGACATGGATCGATGCTGCCTACTCATACTTCTAGACCTATGGGCAGCCTTTGACACGGCTGACCACAAGCTACTCACCAAAGTACGTCAAAATAGGCTAGGTGCAGAAGAGGCGGTCCTACAGTGGTTCTCCTCCTTTCTCCAGAACCGCACACAAAGAATAAAAATCTAAAACTTCTCGTCAGACCTACACCCCGTCAGCAGGGGTGTCCCACAAGGATCAGCTTTTTCCCCTCAACTTTTCAACATCTACATGGAACCTCTCACCACCATACTAAGAAAAAAACAAAATCCCCCTCCACCTATATGCAGACAACACCCAGATCTATCTCGAAACCTCCTCCATCGATGACATCCAAAGACTTAACAACACTCTTAGAGAAGTCCAACATTGGCTATCCCTCAATCACCTGAAACCCAACCAAGACAAAACGGAATTCCTCCTCATCTGTAACAAAAAAGACAACCCCCAAATCACAGAATGGGTGAAAGCCATTGACACCCTGAACAGAACTATCACCCTGACTGACTCTGTAAAAATCGCTGAGAATCACCCTCGATCCAAAACTAGACATGGCCAAGCACATCAAATTCTCTGCAAAAAGCACCTTCCTCAACCTGAAATTACGCAACAAAATAAAACCCTACATCCGGCCTGTGAGAAGTTGGCGTGGCATATGCTGTCCACTATTCTAGTGGGCACCTTGCACCAGTCCAATCAACCCTTATTGATGGTAGGTTTAAAGACAACCTATATAGAAAGCTATCCTAGTGGTAGCTGTGGGGAGCAGCTTTTCAGGCTAAGTCTTGAAGGAATGTAAAGCAGCTTGTTTTACCAGTCTATAATCTTGTGAATGACCAAATGAAAGGAGAACCACACCAGGTATAAATATAATTATATGAATTTATTCTAAACACATCTCTCTAGTCTCTTTATGAGGCTAGAGGCAAAAGTGCTGCTGGCGAACAAATGGAAAGTGTCCGGAGAGATCCAAGCCTGGATCGGAGATGCGAAGAACCTGAAAGCAGAGGGGACAGAGTCTGGGTCACTAGCCAGGGACCAGATGCCCACCAATGCCAGGTGCTTGCAGGTGAAGAAGGTGAAGCTTGACTCTTCAGCCACGAGGACCAGGAGGCGTCAATGACGACCAAGTGCTGGATTCAAGCTGTCCTACAAAGAATGTCGAGTGCTGCAGCGTCGGATTCCGGATGAGACCCAACAATCCTTGGCAACAGCAACCCTTGCAGAAAGCAGAGATAGGCTTCGGTGCAGACCAGCAAGGTCTGAGGGACTCACCCTTTGGAGAGGAGTCAGGGCACATCTGGAGCAACCAAGGAAGCCCAAAGAAAAGAAGAGTTACCTTTGTGGAGACCCACCAGTCGACAGACCAGGGATCGCGTTGGGGCCTCAAGCAGAAATGCTAGAAGCGGGCTGATGGAACACTCGTGGAGTGTAGGCCCACAATCTTCGGTGCAGATGGTGCTCGGGGCTTGGACTACAAGTAGCCCAATGCACAACTTCGGGAAAGCTCGGGAAGTGGGTACACTAGCAATTGTGCACGGTGTCCAGGAGTTCCGGTCCCACGTCACTCGTGAGGGCTGCGGGTCTCAGCTTTGCTGGGATCTCGTGTCAGCCTCTGTGAAGTCTGGAAGTCCATGTCCTGAGTCTCAAATACTTTGGGGTCTGGCGGGAGCCTCGGAAATGCAGACCAGCAAGATGCTTCTTTGGTGCCTGTTTGAACAGGGGAGTCACTCCTTGACCCCAAGGGAGATTCTTCCGTCTTCCAGTCGATATAGAATATCGAAGTTCCAGGATATATGTTACAGAGTTTCGTCCAGGTGTAATCTGAAGTCCTAAGGGCTGAGGTCCCATACTTATACTAAGTTAGGGGGTTGGACATACTCTGGGGACCCACCTATGGGAGGATCTAGGGAGGGGGTGGCTACACCCCTTTCCCTTTGTCCAGTTTCGCGCCAGAGCAGGGGTTGAGCGCCCCTGCAACCGGTTTGAACTGGGGTATGCACGGGGACACCAAGTGTGCCCCCAGCACTGTCTGAAAAGCATTCTCTGAATGCACCCACCGAGCCCCAATACACTAAACCCTGTCTGAGAGGTGGTTACACCTCCCTGTGACAGGAAACCTATTGCCAGGCCTCCCTTGCCAGAGTTTTGTCCAGCAGCAGGAGGTCAGACTCATGCCTGTGGCTGCAGCGTCCATTTTGTGATGCTGGGGCTCTTTTAAATCATTACCGGTTAGGTTAGTGTGTACATGTCTTCTCCCTCTCGAAGGGTGGAATTCTACCCTTGCCACCAGGACTGGCGGGGGAGTAGGATTCCTAAGTGTTTGACACCAAACACGACATGTTTCCATGCAGCCAGAGCAGGGGTTGAGCGCCCCCGCAACTAGTTTGAACTGGGGTATGCATGGGGACACCAAGTGTGCCCCCAACACTATCTGAAAAGCATTCTCTGAATGCACCCACCCAGCCCCAATACACCGTACCCTGTCTGGGAGATGGTTACACCTCCCTGTGACAGGAAACCTATTGTCCAGGCCTCCCTTGCCGAGGTTTCGTCCAGCAGCAGGAGGTCAGACTCATGTCTGTGGCTGCAGCATCCATTTTGTGATGCTGGGGCTCTTTTAAACCATTACCGGGCAGGTTAGTGTGTACATGTCTTCTCCCTCTAGAAGGGTGGAATTGTACCCCTGCCACCAGGACTGGCGGGGGAGTAGGATTCCTAAGTGTTTGACACCAAACACAACATGTTTCCATGCATCCATTCCAAAGTTGGCATTTACTGCAAGATTATAATGCACTTAAGAGTATATGGTCTGGCTGCATCACAGAACAGCTACAGAGAATAGATTCCAAAAGCTGCAGAGTGATCCTGCTCATGCATGGGCACCCTCTCACACAAAACCAAGCACTCTGCCTTCAGGATCGATAAGGCCTTCATAGGAGTGACTTATACGTGTCAGTGATATAAGGTAGATATAGATAACCTATATCTTAGTAAGAGGTGCATGCACCAACGTACCCAGGCTGCAGTAGCAGTCCTGTGGTGCCATTTTGGAAGGCTTCCCAGGGGTGGCATAATTCATGCTTCAGCCCCTGGTAGGCCTCTGGGGTACCTAACTTTTTATTAATCAGCACCAGCACATCAATCACATTACAGAGGCGAGATGAGAAAGTCACAAGTTAGCGACAGGGTAGATTAAAGAGTGCAAATATAAAAGTCAAATGGAACGTCTGGGGCGAGGAGGGGTCTTCTTCAATGGGGGAGAAAGGTGGCTGACATATATCCCCACGATATAAATTTCTGAGCAATGTTTCTTTTAGCGAGCATAAGCCCCAGGGTTGCCCATTCTTTTACTACTTTTAAACAGCAGCCAATCACAACAAACTTTTTTAAAGTACTACACTTCCCATGATACTCTGTCAAATGACTAATCATAGAAACACTGTCCTATAATAACCCATTAACAGCACAAGGACATCCTCTCTCGTCGCACAGAACCAAGAAAACTTTAATGCAATTCGAAACAACATAATGTCAGGTTACACCCCAAGTTCAGGACTCTGCAACAACAGGGCATCGATCCACAGGAATAGCAAACTTGAGACCCTACCTTGCGAAAGTCCTGGGATACGCCATCTGTCCCTGAAACCCTCCAGGCCACTAGTGAGAGCTGTTGTGACAAGAATGGATGAAGAGAACCCCCCGGATCAAGGAGATTGTTACAAACAGAATTGGACACACAAAGGTCAGCTCCAGGCGCTTTTCAAAAGGGTGTCAGCAGCACTAGTTCTGCTCCTGGACGGTGCAGTTGAGCCAGCACCCTCGGGATCATCAAGAACGGGGAAAGGCATAGCACAGGTTAGGAATCCAGTCGGGCAGAAAAGCATCCGTGGATTGAGCTTCCAGATATGGAAGCCAACTAAAGAAGGCTGGAAGCAGATGATTGAGTCAAGACTCAAAAAAGTCTATCAAGCAAGGGCCCCACAACCGAATCAGTCCATGGAAGATGATAGGGCTGCCAATCCGCACAGACAGTAAAGCCTTGACCTCCGGTCCAGGCAGCACTCTCTCCGGAAGCTCAGCCAGCTATCACACGCCGCAGTCCGCCAGCAGCAGAGTTAGAGCCACGCGCCCGCCTCTGCTTCAGGCCTTTTGTGTTTTCATTTGAGCTGTGTAATTCTGTTTCATTTCTGTTACTGTTTATCTAGCACCTCAGAGATTCTGCCACTGTGCCTTCTTCCTGCTTGTCTTTTGCTTCCGCTGTGACCTACATACTCCACATGCCCCGCCCCCTGACCCAGCCCCCCTCCCCTACATAATGGAAACCGCTGTGCGATCGCGCCGCTGGTGCACCTAAGGCAATCTTGTCTACGTCCGTCCATGACCCGACCACAACCAGCCCCAAGGACTCTGGTCCCCACCAATATGACTCAGCCACGCTCACAACCCCAGAGGCCACGCTGACTGCATACGATCCTCGCCAAACACATCCCATGGACAGTTCTTGTGCAGACACTGCCAAAGATATTTCACCATCAACAAGACACCCGCAGGCGGCGAAGGACCACTGACTGAACAACCCACTGAAACCCTGACTTGCATCTTCCTCAACGTGCGCTCCCTACACCGACATGCCGTAGAAATTTGGAACCTGATCGACACCCTCTCGTCCGACGTCGCATCCTTCACGGAAACCTCCGAGGGCCGCCTGGTTCACCACCGAACTCCAAGAAGCCAGACGCTCCTGCACATGCTTGGAGAAAACCTGGAGAAGCCAGACCACGGAACAACCACAAGAGCGCCCTGAAGGACTATCACCAACGTATAAGGGACACCAAAAGGACCTTCATCAGAGGCAAAGTCAACACCAACGAATCCAACGTCAAGGAACTGTTAAACGTTATTCAGCAGTTAGCAAAACCCACCTGCAAAACCATTGACATCACACCCTCCCAGGAACTCTGCGACAAACTCAGCTCCTACTTCCACCTGAAGATCAAGGCCCTTTATGACTTCAGCGAGCCAGCAGAATACAGCCCCACAACACCCACCACCGCTGAGAAACCGACCCTCACCTCCTGGGCACCCGCGTCCATCGAACTCATCTCCTCAACCATGAAAAAGCCACACTAAGGAGCCCCAACGGACCCCTGCCCCCTCACATCTTACACAGGGCCGCCACAGTCATCACACCCAGACTAGGACAAACTATCAACTCTTCCTTCATATCCGGCATCTGCCCAGATGACTGGAAGCGTGAAGAGGTGAAACCCCTCCCCAAGAAACCAACGGCCGACCCAAATGACCTGAAGAACTATTACTCCCCTCCCCTTCGCAGCCAGTCACTGAAAGACTTGTGAACGCCCAGCTGACCACCTTCATCATAGAAAACTCCATCCTAGATGCATCCCAGTCTGACTTCCGCAGGAATCACAGCACTGAGACCGTCCTCCTCGCCGCCACAGACGACATCCACATGCTGCTAGACCAGGGACACACCGCAGCCCTCATCTTCCTAGACCTCTCCGCAGCTTTTGACACAGTCTCACATTGCACGCTAGCCGCCAGACTCCACAACGCAGAATACAGGGATTCACCCTCAACTGGATCCAATACTTCCTCTCTGGCAGAACCCAGAGGATCAGAACCCCCCCCCATCCTCTACAACCCCACTGACATCATCTGCGGAGTACCTCAGGGATCTTCACTAAACCCGACACTCTTCAACATCTACATGGCCCCCATCGTCAGACAGCACGGGCTCAGCATCGTATCCTATGCCGAAAAGACAACTCATCCTCTCCCTAACCAAGAACCCAGAAATCACCAGACTCAGCTTTCAGGAAGGAATGAGAAACATAGCAGCCTGGATGAAGTACAGCTGCCTACAGCTCAACTCAGAGAAGACTGAGGTCCTCATCCTCGAACCCTGCACCTCTGCCTGGGACAACACCTAGTGGCCCTCCGCCTTCTGGAGCCCACCCACCTCGACAGACCCCACGCCGAACCTCTGCATAATCCTAGACTCCTCCCTCTCCATGAACCGCCAGATCAACACTGTCACGTCCACCAGTTTCAAATGCCTCCACATCCTCTGCAAGACCCTCAAATGGATACCACCGGACTGCAGAAAGACCGTCACCCACGCACTCATAACCAGCAGATTAAACTACGGCAACGCCCTCTATACCGGAATCAAAAAAACTTTTCTACACAAACTCCAAACCATCCAGAACGCTGCAGCCAGGCTCATTCTAGGGACACCACGCCATGAACATGCGACCAACACCTACAAAGCCTCCAATGGCTTCCCATCGAGAAGAGGATCACCTTCAAACTCCTCACCCACGCCTACAAATCTCTCAACTTCTGACACACAAACATCAACGACCGAGTATGATTCAACGTACCCAAGAGAAACCTCTGCTCCGCTGACCTAGCCCTGGCAGAGGTCCCGCGCATCCTCAGAAACAGAACCAGCCGGAGAGCCTTCAACTACATCGCAGCCAAATCCTAGAACGAGTTCCTGGTCAACACCATACGCTCCCTAACCCTCCACACGTTGAGGAAGGACTTCAAGACCTGGCTTCTTGACTGACCCGGAGCTGCTCTGCCCACCCCCCACCCCCAGCGCATTGAGCCCCTCACGGGTGAGTAGCGCGCTCAATAAACCACTGATTGATTGTGCTCTAGCCCAGAAGATATTCTGCTACCACAGAGATCCGTTGTTCAAGGCAAAAATGCCAGAAACCCTTGATAATCTCCGTCAGGATACATGATTTCGTCACTCCCAGTTTGTTTATATAGCAGACTGCCAAAGTGTTGTCCATTCAAAGCAGTATGCGACAATCTGACCTCTCTGGTGAAAGACTGCCAATCACTAAGGAACCTGCCAGGAACTCCAAGCAATTGATGTGAAGAGACAGTTCCTCCTGAGACCAACGACCCTAGGTGGAGGTCAGAAAGCATCACGCTCCCCAACCCCAGCAGCTGGCATCGGATTCGATCACAATCTCTGGAGTTGAGCCAGATATCACCCTGCCATTCTAGGTATTCAGCATCTCCGTCCTCGCTTCCACAGAGAGGATAATCTGTTGGGCATAAGTGAAGCTGTTCCAGAGATGTTAAATCTGGAGTCTCTGAAGCGCACAATAATACAGGGGACAATGTCCTGTGTCAATGAGGCTAACAAACCCACTAGCCAAATGGGCCGGGGGCTCCTCTGCAGGGCGCTGTGGGGACTTTCGGTTCTTTTACCTCTCAGCCAGGAACCGAGGAGGCTAAATTCCTTTATTGGAGCCAGACTGACCCCACCCCCTCTGGTTAAAGAAACAAGCTGTCACTATTGCGTCAATGCAAAAAAAAAAAAAAAAAAGTGATTACTGAGCAACGGGGATTGCCGCTCGATGCTGGTTGGGGGGGGGGGTGTCTGCAGCCTGGACAGCATACAGGCGCTGGATTTGACCCCATGAATAAATATTGCCGCTCAATGCTGGTTGGGAGGTGTGTTGTCTGCAGCCCGGACAGAATACGGGCGCTGGATTTGACCCCATAAATAAATATTGCCGCTCAATACGAGCGCTGGATTTGACCCATAAATAAATATTACCGCTCGATGCTGCTTGGGAGGTGGGAGGGGTGTTATCTGCATCCTGGACAGCATACAGGCGCTGGATTTGACCCCATAAATATCGCTGCTCGAAGCTGGTTGGGATGTGTGTTGTCTGCAGCCTGTACAGCTTACGAGCGCTGGATTTGACTCCATAAATAAATGTCGCTGCTCGATGCTGGTTGGGAGGTGGGAGAACTGTTGTCTGCAGCCTAGACAGCATACAGGCACTGGATTTGACCCCATAAATAAATGTCGCTGCTGGTTGGGAGGTGTCTGCAGCCTGGAAAGCATAGGGGCACCGGTTTAAAGAAAGAAAGAAAGAAAACACGGTACTGCAAAGGTAGCCGCATGTTTACTTTCGCATCGCGCTTTCACTTTAAATGAAAGCGCAATGCGAAAATAAGCACACGGCTGCCTGTGCCAAAGAGGAGTGAGAAGAAGAAAGTGCGTGGGGACAAATAATGGAGTGTCACACCACCGGTAAAAAAATCAAATCACGGTGGGCGTGGTCAAAAGGAGACAAGGCGGCAACAAGGAGGGACTAAGAAGCCTCCTTTACAAATGAAAAGCATACGTTTTGCATGCTACATGACGCAAAACAAATTACTTCAACTCCACCTCCAAGAACTTCAGGATCTGAATTGATTCCAAGAAGCTGTTGTTGACCAGAGCAGCGCATGTGCTGCTTTCGATAGTCGAGACCTAAAAAGGAGCACCATGCATCCTCGATCCAGTCGCCTGCTCCACAGAAAAACAAGATGCGGGAGGCGGAACGCTCCCAAATAACCCAACAGCAAAGTGAACAATGCAGCAGGACCATGAACGAACACCACCAAATGAGGCAACATTTTTACGTAGTTAGAATCTTTCAAAAGGCAATGCACAATATGGGTACAGAGCAGTGGGACAACTAGTGATGCAGCACGCGTAAAGTTGACATTGAACCACAAACCATTACACAGACAGGTAGGACAAGTGCACTTAACTGGTTGCAAAGCAACAAAGAAGGAGAATGCTTTAATATTGTTAATGGGCTTTTAGGGCAGGGTCGCTATGGTTAGTCATGCAACAGTATAGTATTATGGGAAATGTAATACTTAAAGAAAGTTTATTATGATTGGTTACTGTTTGAAAGTAGTAAATTAAGTTGAATATTAGCCTCCGGTCCTGACATAGAATTGTACGGCCGCCCCCTCTTTTGCCGCCTCTGTCGCCATGTAATATGGCAAAGCCTTTGCAATAACCGACGAACATCTATCGACAGCCACGTTTCTGTGAGGAAGCCTCCGTCCACGGTCGTATTGGAATGACGCAGGCGTGCTGTAGGGCGAGCCGGGGCCGCGTCCGTCATCTCCCACTCCTGCCCGAGTCGTCCTAGTTCTGAGTTCAAACAGCGGCCGACCTCGGCGCCTCTGTCAGGAGTAGATCCCGCCGGCTCGATGCGCTCCGCCACGGAGGGCTCGTCAAGGATGAACCGAGCGAGGAGCTCGGCCTCGACTGACAGGAGCGGCCCGGAGCCCTCTTCAAACTCAACCGTCACCGCCTGCGCACCGCCGCCAACGTCCAATCACTGCACTCTCCGGGCCACCTGACAGGCCCACCGTCGAATCACACTCCACTTCCGGTCCCAGCCGCCAATGAGGCGTTCCCGCCCGGACCGGATGGTGAGGGAGGCGGGGCTTGTTGCTAGGCAGGCTGCGGTTACTGTGCGTTCCTGCTGTCATGGCGGGCGGCGCGCGCAGGCGGCCGGGTGGGTGCGTGCGTGCGTGCGCGCGTCCGGCGAAGCGCGCAGCGTGCGTCCGGCGAAGCGCGCAGCGTGCGTCCGGCGGGGGCGCGCTCGCCGCCGACGCCGAAGGGAGGAGCGGCGCAGGCGCGCCCCCCGCCCCCCCCAGTGCGCGTGCGCGGCCGAGCCCGAGACAGACGGAGCGCGAGACCGACCGCGGGAGCGCGAGACCCGGAGGAGGGCGAGAGACATGCCGAACAAAACCAAGAAGGACAAGGTGGGGGCCCTGAGGGGGGGCACGGGCCGGGGGGGTGAACTTGAGCCGGCCCCCCTGGGAGGAGGGGAGGGAAGAGTCCTGTCGCCCCCCCCCCCACCCCACAGGGAGGGGGGCCCTGTCATGCTGGGGGGGGGGGGGCGAGGGCTGGGGGCACTCAGGGTCGGGGGCGTGAAGGATTCCCAGGGGGGGCAGTACGAGTCTTGGGGGGCGGGGGCTGCCAGGGTGATAGAGCTCCTTCATAGGGGCCCCCCAGTGCTCCCAGAGGGGAGGGGCCCCTCTTGCATCTGCAGGGGCCCCTGGGGTGGAGAGTGTAAACAAGGACTGTGTTCACGAGCCCTCTGACCTTGTGGCATGCCCCCCTCTTTCCACCCCCCTCCCCCCCCCCCCCATCTATGGAGCTCCCCTCACACCTGAGCATGAAACCCACCAGGGGCCCCAGGGGTCTGGAGTTTTATAAAATATCCACTGGTCCAGAGATCCTTTGCGTCCTACCTCCACCTGGCCTTGTCACAGCCCTCGTGTCCCATTGATGCCATACACTGACGTCACACCAGGGCACCTGGAGGGGAGGGGGTGCTCCTGGAGGGGTGGGAGGCCCTCCTGGGGGAGACATCTGCAGGGCCTCTCCTCGTCAGCTGCATGGCCCCTGGGATGGGGCCCTCTGACCACCCTGGGCTGGAGAATGTAACCAAGAAGTGTTTGATTCTCGAGCCCTCTGACCCCATGTCACCCCCCACCCCAAGCTATGGAGCTCCCCTCACACCTGAGCATTAAATCCACCAGGAGCTCCAGGGGTCTGGAGTTTTATGAACTATCCACTGGACCAGAGATCCTTTGCTTCCTACCTGTTATGTTAATTTCGATTTATATAGCGCCAAATCACCGACAGGTCTCTTAGCGCTTGCTTTGGGAACCCATCCTGGCTTGTCCTGCGAGATAACCCCTACTGGGCATCCCCAAGGTGAAGACCAGGCATCCCATCGCTGTAGGGCTGTAATGGAGATTAAGCAAGCTATTGCCCAGAGTTGCAGACTGTGAACCCATGATTCGAGTAGGCACCGAGGCAAGAATTATCAAGTCTGTGGACATTTTGAGCTCAAGACCCTGCCGCGTCGAGAATTGAACCCTAGACCTGGGTCTGACCTCTGCATCAGGGTCTGCCTCCTCTAACCAGTGAGCCACACTTCTCCACCTGGCCTTGTGTCACAGGCCTCCTAATGACATGCAATAACGTCACACCATCGCCCCAATGACGTCACAGCCAGGGCTCATCGCATGCCAGAGTTTGGATTCACCAAGGCTCTGATCTAGGCGCGGTTTGTTCTTCTGCTGAACACTAAAAATGTCCGAGGACTATTTCTGCCAGTAGTAGAATATTCCCAGGTCTGTTCATGAAGGGCATCTAATGACATAAACCTTCTGGTCCCAGTAGCCCCCTGAACATGGCAGCAATTTGGCTTCCTGGAGTCCAGGAGATCCCATTGCACCATCTAAGGGTACCATTGTTTCTTACTATAGTTTCTGAGGAAGAGTCTTGCCACATTCTAAGGCAGGCTTACACTAAATCATTCATTGCATTTCAGATGCTGTCACTGGAAACAAAACCTAGATATTATTTCTGATCCAGTGACCTGCTCCCAACGGAGGATCATCCGCCCCCTGAGTCCAACCTTCCCTGCTACAGCATATTTGATAAATGTTCGGTCAGTCGCGTCCTCTCCCTGGGCCAGCACCAGACTACTTACTGACTGGTTTATGATTTACAACTAGACGAACTCTGCAACGTCTTGTGAGACTCAAAATATTTTGAGCCTAATTCTCCGAGTGATTAACACAAATAACCCAGAGTTAAACTTTCAAAAGTTTGTTTTCACTCCTGAAACAATTATGTGCAACAAACTGTTCTTGTGAAAAATCTACTCACATGGGCCAGAAGATGAAAGCTGGTATTTCCATGGCTGGAATACCCAGTGAATTTACGCACTCTCTTATATGGGCATACACAGACTCCTCTCTAGTCCATTCTCTCCATGGAAAAGTTTGGAAATGTACTTCTAAAAGAGCAGGAGTATTTTCTTTTTATTTGTTTATTTTTTTTAGTGCTACTCTATTCAAAAATAAGTCCTGGGAATTATTTTTCTCCGTGGGGTTAAACATTTCCCTGCTGTGGAAATATTGAAAACATAGTTTCTTATGGGAATTTACTCTTTCTTCAGTCTTTTGCATGAACAAATGTGCAAGTGAATATTTGCTGATGTAAAAACGGATATTCAAAGAAATATTTGCTAAGAGTATGGGTTCCACCCTACTTCTGCAACCTTATGTAAGTCATAAATCTGCTCCAGGGAAAGGTCCTTCCACTGTATCACTCTAGGGGTTTTCATTAAGAATGGAGCCAGCATTTCCTTTCTTTAAGCATGTTACCCACAATGTTTTCTCGCTGAATATCCGTTTTTTGTTTTTTTATAATACTTCCATGCATGTTTTATTAGTTGACAGCTTAGACACAAGATAATGAAAGTGGTCTGTTAAAATTATGATGTATCTTAGCAAAACTGCTGCTGATTTCCCTTCTTTTTTCCAATTGCAATTATAATTTGACTGTTTTTGCATTGAAAACAACTGCCAATGGTGCTTCCATTCTTCAATGCATAATTCTGGGAGCATTATGAATAGCCATGAATAGTTGAACTTAGCGAACATGTACATTTTTTTGCTTCAGAATCAGTCATAAATGCAAGTTAAGCGTACTGATAATTTGATTTCCTTAGAGCGCCAACCCTGCTAGTAAACGCTTGACATTGAAGAAGAATCAAAACAATTTTGAACATCTTATACATGTGAATGAATATAGTGCCATAGCAGCAGGCAATGGTCTTTCCCACTACTTATTACATATTGTAAACTGGCAGGAAAAGTGTTGCAAGGGTTTCAGTCTGCTGTCCAGTGGACAAAATAAACATGAAAAAAGTACAAAATAATGGGCACAGAATCTAAGGGCCGGCTCAAGCTCAACCTACTACACTGGTGCCCAGCCAAGTCGATACTTTAAATGAACAAATAAGATTCCTAGGGAGCTATGGTAGTTGTAAGACCTCAAATATGAAAGCTCTCTCCCCCCAAAAATGTAATTGACATTTTATTCCAGGCTTTTTGCTTAAGAAACTAGTAGCAAAGCATTTCCAAAGATAATTGTTCCATGCGCTATTTTCAAATGACTAACAATTTTCAAAGAACATTATTCCATTTATTATTGTCAGAAAAAAAGAAGTCAAGATTTACAGTGTTTCCACAGAAGTCTTCCAAATCAAATTATTTTGAACACGTTTTCAGCCAGCACGTTTCGCGGCTGTACATGCCTCTTCTAAAAGGCATTTCAGTGTTGTATGTAATGTCTCATTACAAATGTCTTAGAATATCCTTCCTTTTGGTTTCGAAGTCCACAAATTTGTGAACAAAGTTCCTCAAATAACAAGTCGGAAATGTGACGACAGTTAGCTATGGGTAATTTCTGCAAAGGTTTCCTTGAATGCGTCTTTCTCAGTTCATTTCCCACTGCATTCTCTGTTTGACTATTCTATAATAGTTATCTGCTCCATTCGTGCCTTCCCACAACCTTAAATAAATTGAATAATGTTCTTTGAAAATGTTTTATCATTTGACAACAATGTATGGAACAATTATCTTTGAAAATGTTTTGCTACTAGTATCTTCAGCAAAAAGCCTGAAATAAAATCCATTGAAAAGTTACTTTTTGGAGTGTACTTTCATATTTGAGGTCTTACAACTACCATAGCTCCCCACAAAACCTGTTTGTTTAGTTAAAACATGAAAACAATAGGTCATGGCCACTAGGCAATACGAATTCCACATCCCTGGAGATTTCATGGGAACTCCTGAACAAACTTGTGTCTACGTAGTAGTGACTTAGTCATTGACCGACTTCTGTAGAAAGTTAGAACGGAATAGACCTTTTTCTTCTTTGGAAAGCCATATAGACTGATGTATTATATCCAACATGTCTAGGAGCCATTAACTGGCAAAGGATTGACATCAAATGAAAATGGTTTTATGGAATGTCTCGTGTACTCTACAGTTTCAAGATTGCATTCCTTTCCTTGTTATGGTTGAAACTGCAGGAGCCCAAACGTAACCATTTTTTTTTGGTTCTTTTCCCCAAACAAAGTCTGTGGGTTAGCTGTATGTGTACCGTGGATTTTAACTGAAAGGGCTGGGGTCAGATTCATTGGTGGCGGTTCACCTTCTGACATTCGTAACTCGCTTCAGCTAGACACTTCACGCTCCTTGGTAGAAAGTCCACTTACCGTTCATTGCCTGCGAACACAGATTTCTAACGAAGGACTTAGAAATGCTAAGGAACACTAGCTAATGTTTTGATTCCTAAGTGGTGGTTCAATCACTGTTTAGAATTTATCTACAACACCATGCAGTGTTGTTTGCAGGGTGCAAGCAGTTTTCTGATTGACGGCGTCTTTGGAAGTATGGCTTGAGTACTCTCCGTGATATGATCTGTGAGTAGCGATACTACTCAATTGCTGGACCTGATTTACCAGCCCGTTAAAGACTGAATGAATATTTTCAATTTTGAGAAACTACTGTGGACTTATATTATGGGTCCCTTTTAAGAAATTTGCACAAGCTCAATTAGACTCATATCGGAAATCACATTAAGACGACGGAATATATCCTCTAAACTAGAATTCTAATTCATGATATCTTTCTCTGATTCGAAAATGATATGATGATGAGCTGCATATAATATTTCTGCCCTGAGGAAGTCATTGGGTGCCCTTCGCCCAGGACGAAACACGTGTTGGCTGTTTGGCTACACTGGATGATATCAAGATGAATGGATCATCCTGTAGAATTTGTGATATGATTGATCTGCACAAAGAATATAAAGAACATTTTGTGTAAAGGCTTTATCTGGAGGACTTCTTTGGCTGAGATTCTGAAAATATATACTTTTCTATTTCACTGTATCTTGTTGCTCGGGGACCAATTATTGTTTATAATTCACTGTTTCCTGTGCTGCACAGGAGATTGTTTTGGGCACGTTGGTGGCCGTTGCCTGTGAGTTCCCTGGAGCAACTGTCATTAGTAATACCTTTCTCTTTACTCACTTATTAGTTTTGCGCAAGACATTACCCAGCCACGCCTCTCTATCTCATGTTATCAAAGTCTGTGGGTTAGCTGTATGTGTACCATGGATTTTAACTGAAAGGGGTGGGGTCAGATTCAGTGGTGGCGGTTCACCTTCTGACACTCGTAACTCGCTTCAGCTAGACACTTCACGCTCCTTGGTAGAAAGTCCACTTACCGTTCATTGCCTGCGGAACACAGATTTCTAACGAAGGACTCCTAGAAATGTTAAGGAACACTGACTAATGTTTTGATTCCTAAATGGTGGTTCAATCGTTGTTTAGAATTGATCTACAACACCATGCAGTGTTGTTTGCAGGGTGCAAGCAGTTTGCTTGGTAATCTCTCTGAATGAGGCAGTACTGTACGATACCGTCAGGGCACATAGTGTACTAAGTGGCCTTTGTAACAGCAGGTCTGTGAACTTTGTTTCCACGGTCATTCCTTTGCTGCAGCAACTTCAGTACTTGTGGGGTACATGGTGTGTGTGCTTCCTGGCCGGTAATGTGCTGCAGTGGGTCTAAACTTTACTTCCATGGTGTGTTTTGTTTAATGCAAGGGTAATCGCAAATGTTTACTGGGCGGTCGGGGGCACAAAGTACTGTCTGTGGGCCGCACATATGCCAGCAGGGCGAAGGTTGGGGTGATGAAAGGAGGGCGTAAGGGGACGTGAAGCAGATGCATGGTGTGAACCACAAACCGGCCCTTCACATGACTCCTGCCTGCCACCAACGCTCTTTTATCATGCACCAAGAATTGAGGTCCAAGCATTAAACTCAATTGTAAAACGTGAGACGGAAAGAGATACTCCTCCGGTGGCTGAACTGCAAAAGATGAAACCAGAAAACCTGGTATCAGTCGTCTTGGCTTCTCCACTGGACCAAATTATGTTATCCTAGGCAATTGGTTAGGTTCACTTTGCTTCCTTTTTCTTCATTACCACGTATTAGAGCCCCTTGAAATAAATGCACAAGATCAGGTTGTGTGATGTACAAAACCCTTTCCTGTGTTTTATTTACTATATTATGATGATCCAATTGTATAACCACCTCGGCTAAACACAAGGTGTACCTGACAAATGACTTGCCTCTTGGTTCACTAAAGGCATTGTTTTCAGAATGGGGGTGGCATAAATATTTCCAAGAACATGTTCGAAAATTATCACTGCTAATAAAGGCCTCTCAGTGCAGTGATATAATCTGGTCTACTAAGGAAAAACGCATATCCAGCTAGATGACAGACTACATTTATATTTGTAAATATAACACTGCATGTCTTACCGTGATGCTAAGATGGGTCCTTTCACACTTGTGAAAGAATTTCCGTCCTGAAGAGACCCAGCTAACGATAGAGGGTCGAAACGTCGTTGACTACTTACAAAGGATAGTCCACAACACTAGAATATTCTCTAGAACACATTATTTATTCCAAAATTGCAATGGACATCCTTTAAGTCCAATAAAATATTCCTTGTTTTGAAACTGTCACTTAACTTTACTCACCTGTTGGTTATGGTCACTCCACTGGGGTCACATGAGTCTCTGCAAAAGTTTACATTTTTATTTTTTTATAATTGTCCATATTTTATTAACGTTGCAAAGTAAAAAGCATTTGTTTCGACTGAAGTGAGTGTTGAATAAGAAATTTCGTTGGGCTGTTTCTCTCTAGTCTTATGTGATTCCTGCAAGTCATTAACTAATTAAATATAAATTGAGGAAGCAATTGAGTTTTTGAACATATTGACTGTATCAATAAGCTTTTTTTGCTTAAATCACTGCAAGTTGGTAGGAACTTGCTGAAAACAAAAAATCCTTGGACTTAAATGAGTTCCTTGTGAACAATTGTGCCGAAGCTGATGATATTCTCTAGAGCCGAGCATTTGGGCCGAAAACTACTATGTGGAAATGTTAGTGTCCCTGTATCCTGGACTCAAAGCTAGTATGGTTTCTTAGGCGAGCTTCCTCTATAACAGTCCACGCTTGTTGGCGAGGGGTCTGGACAATCCTTTGTCATGTAACCAGTTGTGAAAGTTGGTGTGCTAGGTGATACTCATATTTGATAGGCGCAGGCCTCCTAATTCAGTCACAACATGCAATTTGGTGGATTTAAGCATTAGCCTCCTGCATGAATAAAGTCTTTGTTGCGCTTGTGCATGTATTTAGTATGGAATTGGAGATGGGTAAGAAAATTAATTCTAGCTAATAATTGTATCTTATTACTACTACCTTTATAAGCATTGGTTTCTAGGTCCAAAGTAACTCTGGTAGGGCTGCCACCTAGTGAACTCATTATCTGTTTGTATTGGAGGAATAAATAAATAGTCTGTGATCGTACCCTTCAAACATCCTTTGATCAGAACCTTCCGGCATTTGTAACCTGCTACTACCACTATTGCATCTCTGGTTTATGGTAGAATTTCACCCTTTGCCCAGGTAATCTTCTATCCCGAAAAAGACAGTAGTTTTAATCAAGGCGAGCAAGATAGGTATCGAGGCTCCGTGGTCCCTTAATGTGAGATGGTCATCTGCGTATAGCAGGGCCTTGGAGACGGCAGTCAAGGTTATGCCCCTCTGATGGACGTGGATTGCCGTGGCAGCTGCAAGGGGTTCCCGTGGCAATATCCATAAGAGAAGTAGGGAAAGAGGGAATCGCTGTCTTGTGCAACTGCGAGCAGGGAATGTGTATGAGAGAGAAACCCCCTACAGTCGTTTTGAGCTGAAGCGCTCATTGTATAGCAATTCGACTTTGTCCATAAAATTGGGGCCTGCGCTGGACCTTTCTAAGGTCCTATGAAATATCCCCATTCATTGCTGTTGAAGCTTTTGTTCGGCACCTAACAAAACGCAACAGTATTTCGACCTTTTGCGACATATATGACAGTGTTGCGTGGGCCTGTCATGTGGGTATAGGTCTCCATTTTCAGTACGGACTTTACCTTTTTGTAGTTCCTCTAGTGAAGAGAATGTACAGTAGTTGTTTCATTTTGAAGTATTCTGTTGCTTCATATTTGTTTTTCCTGGTGAATTTATTCCGTTAATTGCTTGTCTTGGCAGGATGGGTATGCTAAGACTAATGTTGCTGGTTGACGATCGTGACACTGACCCGTAATACATTCACTATTCTAGGAGATACCACTATTTTCCGTTGATTTAATTAGTGCATAAATTCAAGGTTGATTGTTTAATTAAATTCAGCGAGTGCCAGGATGTAAAGCAATTAGTCACAAACATGTTCATTCCTGTCTTGTATTTGAACAACTGTGGCCCATCGGTAGCTGTGGTGCTTGCAAAGATAGTTCACTGGTGTCCCTAAGCAGTAACAGAAGCCCAGTGCTTTCATGTTTCATAACCTGGCTGTACTCTCTGCTAACAAATTGACCACTAAGGCTGATCACACTCATGTAGCACCGATCGGAAGTCTCCGTTTTACGAAAAGATTTGCTCACTTCCTGCAGGCGCTCCGTTGGGGTGATCGCAAGTGGTTGTCCATGTTTCTGTTCAGCTGTCTGGTTGTACTCCAATTCGGCTCAGCTTCAGTGCATCACATTCTCCCTTTTGGCTGGCCAAGTGGGATAGTGTCTTCCAGTGGCTGAGCTTCCTTTACTGGCTGGAAAGTGAGCGCTCTCTTTGCTCTCTCTCGCCACTTTGGATGCCCATGGTCTACCCTAGACCAGGTTGCATACCGCCTCCCTCTCCTATACTGCATCTTACATTGTTTCGGCCAGGGCGAGGTGCATGCGCTCCCCACGGTGTTTCATGATTCATATTTAAAGAATCTGCAAAACCACAACAAAAACTGTTGGGACTAGAGGGACAAGAAGAGCCGCGACTGGAGCTGCCATCTTGATTATGGTCAGGCCCACCTCTGCTTCACATTTGTGATTTGTTGTGTCACTATAGTAAATCATCATTTAGCAAAGATCGCCCTAAATCTGTTGACCGGTTTTACCGTTGATTTGATGTCTGTAATTCTGTGATATGTTAAAATGATGTCTTCTTTTAAATATAATACTTTTATTTGGAAGAATGATTATTGTGTGATGATTGAGCAGTGGAGCTGTAGTGATCAGAATATTGATCTGTTGCAGGAGCCCCCCAAAACTGTGAAAAGCAGCCCGAAGAATAACAACAGTGGAAAGGATGGTGCTGTGGAAGCGCCTGAAGAGGTAAGAGCTAACCTTTGTTTGAAGCCTGATGCTTCCAAGGGTCCAGGGCTAAAGCTGTTTTAATGATCTGTTCACCTCTGGTCTGAATTAACCAATATAATCCTGCATGTGAGCAGTGGGTCAGCTGAAAGTTTACTTTCTGCTTTTGACTGCCTGTAAAGGATCTTTTTCCAGGCATTCCAAGGTGTCCTCATTGTCACCCTCCCCAGGCCAGGAAGGTGATCCACAGCGGATTGTGGTAGCTGATGGCTCTGGGAGGATGCTTCAAGCACCCTTTTAACTGCAGGTCTTCTGTTTGCACGTTTTATATCATATCTTGACTCTTATAAGCATGCAAAGGAGTTTATCCATTTCTGTATGGCTGTGTGGGATTCCAAACGTAAGGAAATTCGGATTCCTCTTTTTCTGTTCTGACTACAAGTGTTTGTCTCAACAGGGTCTGGTGATACCACGTTTCTAGTCTAAACAAGTATGAAACCTAGTCTGACTATGCTGTCTTAATGAGATCAATATAGAGATAATTCTAGCAACTTGAGTCTATCTTTTTTTTGCAAACAGACTGAACCTAACCTTTGCACAGAGTGTCGTTGAACAGTTGTGGCATTATTATTTGCGTGTTCTTCAGTGGTTCGGCTGTAACATGAATGCTAAATTAGCTATAAAATAAGTGAATGTGGTACCTGCTTTTTCACTCTTATCATTGTTATGGTGCATGATTGTGCCCTAAACATCATGTTTTGGGACTCTAACAGTCTGTTCAGAGGTAGTGATGCAACAACTCTGAATGAATGTTAAACTGTGCAGATAAATTAATGGGACGATGTGACACCACTGCTGTCAATCCCAGTGACCATTGGGAAATGAGTGGTGGATCCCAAATACGTAAACCAGGGCAGCTGAAGTTTCTAAACCTTAGTTTAGAATATTAGACCGTGCTTATCAGGGGTGTGGAATTTTTAAAAATTCTACCTGTCCAGTGGACAAAATGTTACTGAAATCCACTTGTCCTGTAAAAATATCCACTTGCCCCACCTACTTCCTAAGTCAGACCGACTGGCACAGAGGACCCGATTCACAGAATGAACTTAAGACTCGATCCTAAACTTACTACTATTTTTGGTATTCACAGAATGAACTTACTACATTTGCCATTCACAGAATGAATTTACTACTTTTGGCATTCACAGAATGAACTTACTACTTTTGGTATTCACAGAAGTTAGGATTTTGTCTTAAGTTAGACTGAAGTTGGACTGAAGTTGGACTGAAGTTGGACTGAAGTTGGACTGAAGTTGGACTCCTAACTTAAGTCTGTCTTAAGTTTGTCTTAAGACAAACTTAAGACAGACTCCTAACTTATGTGAATACCAAAAGTAGTAAGTGCATTCTGTGAATGCCAAAAGTAGTAAGTGCATTCTGTGAATACCAAAATAGTAGTAAGTTTAGGATTGAGTCTTAAGTTCATTCTGTGAATCGGGCCCTGAGTTTGGCTGTATTTTCATTGAAGCACCAGGCTTCACGTGCAAATCTGAATGTGCTGTGCACAGGGATATTACCTTTCTAAACACATTTGTTGCGCTTGTTACTTTTACTGCAGGTGTGTAAACGTTGAGTGTGCGCTGCACACACTTTTTAGCCAGTTTACCTGCAACAGATTTTTATATGTAGAGAAATAGCAACTTGAGACAGAGTATTAACTGGGAATTTTTGTTGTAATATTCTGTGGTTGTCTTAAATTGTTTTGACGGACCGGTGCCAGGTTATAATCCATTCCAGGCCCGACTGATAGTAGTGGTCCTGTGGGACTAAGTCTTATGTCCATGGGCAACAATACCTGCATTTCTCGAAATGGCTTGTGCGCTTTTAACAGCACAGGCATTTAGCAGAGTTGATATAAATTAATGGGCAAGTATCCTTACTTTATCAGTGCTGCTAAACCTTTAAAGGAAAAAGGACAGTGGAGCACTTCTGAGCAGCAGATTGTATTGAAATTGGACAGTTTCAGAACCTCTGAGCATGGCTGCTATAATTGTAAGGAGAGAAGTTTTGGAGTTGGTTGCTAAGTTAGAACTGTTGCTGCTATTACAATTTGCTCCCATTTCACGTCCCCGGGCAGGTGAGATAGGGTTATTATGTTGTACACGGTTATCAGTGCATGCTCCTCTCATACAAACCACATGCACAGCACAGGTAGTAGCAGAACAAGATGGCAGAATTACCTCTCCGTGCCTCTGGAAGAAGGGTCTGATAGCTATGTGCTACAGAGTATATTTGCGCCAGACATCTACAGCAGGTGCAGTAACTCACCAAGTAAACATTGCACATTATTTGATCAGTTATAACCTGTTGCAGCAGATTACTGACCTAATGCCCCCCCACACACACACATTTCAGTGAAATTTCATCAAACAGACTGTCTATATATGCAAGCTAACATAAGGAGAGGATGGACGGAGCGCTGAAACTTTTCAGACACTCCCCCCCCAGTCACAGATCTGGGATGAATTCATTATAGTTCTTTAGCTCACTTTGCCACCCCAGTTCAGACACAGCTATATGCAAATCAGTCTTGACCCTGCGCCTCATGGGAACAGTCCAGCCCGAACTGCCAAGCCATGTCTTCCCTGAACCGAAAACAAGCATCCTCGGACTGGTTTCAGGCAAATATCCCTCATCATCCAGGCTTGCTTGAATCCAGTGTCAAAGTGAGCAAGGGACCCACGTCTGGGCATACCCTGCCAACTGAGGGCGAACAAAGCAAACACAAGCTCATGATGGACGGAGCGCTGAAACTTTTCAGACAAGCCCCCGCCCCCCCCCCCCCTCCCCCTCCAGTCACAGATCTGGGTTGAATCCATCATCGTTCTCTAGCTCACTTCGCCACCCCAGTTACGTGCAAGTTGAAATAAGTTTAAATGGATTATTGTGTACTTCAAAGAACGTTTCTTAAAAACGGTACAAAGAGTGAATTGATGAGTTATACTTTCTAAACTTGCACCCCTTAAAAAACGTAACTCCAACAATATTCAACGATTCAAGTAAAGCTCAATGGCTTGTACGGCTCCTTCTGTGTTTTATGTGCAACCTGCTAATCCATTTTATTTACTTGTGCGGTTTACTATATAGTGCTGGTTGTTCACAGGCTTGCTTGCCTGCCCCACCATGAGTAGCAGTCATTTTTCTTTAGGCCCAGGCTCCCATCACATGAACACCACCTTTCGCTCATGTCTGCTTGCTTCTATTAGCGAGTAGAAAAGAGAAGTGCGTTATAACCCATTTATGCCGGTCCTTGTAAATGCATGCCACCACACCCAAAGAACTAACATGCTTTTTTTTATGGTGTTGAAGGGATGGGGTATAAGGACCAGTGCCCGGGTGCAGCGCTAAGAAATACAAGCTGTGCTGTGTGGCACTGTTATTCTACCTACTTCCTAGTTCCCAATCCACTGGTGCGTAAGAGTCCGAGAGAAGTGTAGAATAGAGCAGTGCACAGTCGGATGACTGTATTCTCCTTGCCCATTTCGTAGTGAAGAGTGGGAGGTAATGGCTGATAGCAGAAAGAGCTATTGGATGACAGCAGAGAGCTAGGCCGACATATGGAGACTCCTCTCCTAACCTGCATTCTCCTCACAGGGAAGGATGCAAACGTGTTGTAGGGATCTACATTGTCCTGCTACTTCGTGTGCAACTTTTCGAGTGCTCTAGGATCGAGTGTGTGCCAGGTTTGGGGGTAAAAGTACAGGCAGGCTTCTTTCTTTCTAAATTCCTTTCTAGTTGTCTGTTGGACAAAACAGATATGAAAACGTCTTGCCCTCAAGAGAAATGGACATGTCTCGGGTTTCAGGCGATAGAAATCCCTCATCCCTGCTTATCTTCTGACTTGAGATTACTCTTGTCTTAAATCCCCTTACCAGCTGCACGGATGTTGTTCTAGCAATGTCCTTTGATGTGACAATGCAGCAGAACGCTGATCTGTTACAAGTGATGTGCATGGAGGTGGGAGACTTCCTCACGAGTAAATTGCTGCTAGTAGAAGACTTTTCAGTAACCTGGAGGCAGTTGTGTTCTCAAGGGACAATGCAGAATATTACACGCGGTCTGCAGTGACTGGCAGTAGGAGTGCAATAACGTGGAGTTGTATCCGCTTGACGTGCTTGGACCCCTGTTCTTTTAATCATTTTACTCTTTTTTGTTTTGTTTTGTCTGTAGTTAAAACAAAGGTCTGTTTCCTAAAGTATGGACCTTTAATTGGGTATTATTTGATTGCGATGGTCATAGGTTAGTGTAACCTTTAACTGCCTTCTGAATAAATCCTTGACAGCCTGACTTTAGTTCAGCACGAGGGGTCCAGACAAAATTGGGAGGCGTTGCAACTTTTGAGTATTTCAGAAGTGCCCAGAACTTTGCTACTCTGGTTGTATTGGACTTATTCACTTAAGCCCTGCCCAGTAACCACATGCTGCCTCAGGACTTGGATAGTATACCTGATCTGCATTGAGCTGTTCACTCCAGGGCAGGAAGAGGGAAATGAAACTGGACTGCAGGAGGGCAGTAAGTAAGCATAAGAACATGTTTGCATATGGGGAGCGCGAAGAACAATTTTAGGTGCAGTGTGTCTCATTCCGTCTTCTTTCAGTCTGTACCCTTCCCCATACTCCATATATTTATGGAGCCTTTATCAGTTTTGTAATCTTCATTTTGCAAATCTTGATATTTTCGAGGCTGGGGAGGTGTATGAGAGTCCCTAAACCTTTAAAATGAGTTGTATTCCAATAAAGATATTGTGTAGTCCAAACATTTAGCTTCAAGTCCATGGATTGGGGATTTGAGGCCGGCAAATTGATGGTGCTAGGAAATAGCAAGTTCATAGTTCTTTGTGTGTCCATCAGACGTCTGCCATTTTATGTTCTGTTAGTGTAAATGTTAAGTGTCAATTGACCTTGTTCGCATGTTGTGGTGTTGTCACACTGGTGTGTTGGATTTAGACTTTTCTTTATCATATATCAATATCAGTATTAGCTGCCCGAATTAACCGAAATTCCAGATGCCCCCCACACACACCAATGCCCCCAATGGCCAGACCATTTCTTTCTCTGGACTGCCGAGTCCAGTTTCAGAACAGGATTTGTGCAGGAGCTCGGCGACCGTGCAGCCACCGCTCACCAATACCCTGAGGTCCATGGTCTGCAAGGAATATGGGGCTGGTTTCTTTTCCTCCTAAGAGAGTATTTGTTCTGTGATATTATATGGAGCTGATCCTCAGTGACCTTGATTTTCTTGCAAAAGAGAAATGTTGTAGTGGTTTTTCTACTAGCCAGAAGGCTCAAAATCGAGAAGATAGCGAAGACCTTCAGAATAGCCATTGGTTTCTTTAGAAGAAAGAGATATGATCATGTCTTTCGAGGAGCCAGGAATAAAACTTTAGGGATGCAGACATCCAGCAGACATCTTGACCAAAGTGACTTGTGGTTGTGAACTCCAGTGAGGCCTGCTGCTTACCTATGATGATGTAAGATGCTGAGGGAGCTGCAATTGTTGGAGATATATTACGCACCTGTAGCCACTGTGCTGTCTGAGAAAGCGAAAACACCGACTTAACAGCCGATAACAACTATTCGAGGCAGATGGAGCTCTGGGTCCTCGCACAAATGAAGGGCTGCTCACAAAGCCCGGTGTATTAAACAAGCAGAGCATCACAGATTCCCTGCACATCCCCCCTGCAAATTATCTGTATGGAAAATGAGGCAGCGAACTAAATGCCCACATAGAAAGGTGCTAGACTTTAACTTCAGAATTTTGAAACGTTTCCGTGTAAGTGATGTTTGGAAACCCTCTGTGTCCAAGTTTCCCCCATAGCAGTGGTAGTCTTATTCATTCTTTCTTCCTCCTGTGTGCGATCCCACTGGTCGCATCCAAACACATTTCTTGGTGTTTGTTACTTAAAAAACGGAGCATTCAGTCATTGGATATAGGTCCAAACCAGCACTGTCCCAGGGGACCTTTCCGAGCTTGGACTTGAATGGATTATAGACTTGGAACCTTCTTATAGGTTTATCCTTCTGAACTGGCAGGTTGAAGGTCTGAGCCCTGAACTTATTGAGCAAGACTCATTTTTTTTCTTGGAAGTAATCTGATGCTTTTACTACTGAAAGTTGGAGTATAATGTTTTGAGATGCCAGTGTCCGTCTTTGTGGAGTTGAGAGATGCTGGAAAATCAGATGATTCTCACTACTTGTGAGCTCTGGCACTGGAAGAAGGTTGGTTCTCTTGATGGGAGATCAATATTCTCCTTCAAGGGCATGAGACGGGCATTCATGGGAAGGTGTTCTAAACTCCCACAGAAAATCTAGGTAGACGGTAGAACGTGTTGAGGCCTAGACAATAGGTTAATCTCCTATTAAGGAGATTACGTCCCGGAGACCTGCAACGTCAACAAAGAAAGGACCAGAAAGGAGCAATCTGGCACACAGAAGTTGAACGCAGTAACATGGGCTGTTGAGTCGGGGAAGCTGCAATTGGTAATTGTAGATCATGGGAAGAGGAAAGGAAAAGCAGACAGACTGGAGAGGTTCCAGACTTGATATGGTCCATCTAAAGCGGGGTAGAAATCTCCTGCCTGTTGAAGGAACCAAGCTATCCTCCAATGAAAAAGTAGAAGTAGTCAGGTTGTAAAGTGTTCGCTTAGATCATCAGTCTTCAAACTGTGGGGCGTGCCCCCCTGGGGGGGGCACAGCATCCCCTCAGGGGGGGCGCGCACTCCACCCCACCACTTAACCTTCGAATTCCATTGTTCCTTCCAGAGGCCCATTAATTAGGCTTTGTGTGTCGCGGGCTGCTGCTGCAGCTCGACCTGCTCTGGGCTCGTCTGGGCAGTGCCTGGAGTCTTATCTCCGGCACGCCCGAGTTTTTCACAGGTCTTTAAAGACCATGTGCAACACATGTATATCGTGTCCCTCCCCTGGAGCATAATTTCAGTCTCCCTGGTTATAAATAGCTCTCAAATTAACATGTTCATGTTAAAATAAAGACAGCAGCGTTCAATAACAAGACAATTGTAACTTTGCAATAATATAATTTCCTGTGTAGAAGAGTGCAGAGGTTGTTTATAATGGGATTGTATATTGCATTCAAGAGTTACCTGCTCCAAAAGTTCATATTTTTGATTTTCTCAAGGGCTGCACATACTGTTACTAGTCTCATTACTGAAATCTTGTGGATATAAACGGTCGCGGCAGCTGCTTGAGAGTAAGATACTCCCTTTGGCACCCGATTCAAATTTTATCCCGCTCCGAACTTGGTAGGATCCCTGCGCCGTCTGACAAATGCAGCCAATGCTGCCACTCCGATTTTCATTTGCTTCAAAAACTATATCAAATCGTACAAAGGTTAAGGTCTCACCAAAAGAACTAGCATCATGTAAAATAAAACACCTGACCCCAGACAGTATCTTTTTATGTAGTATTTTTTGTTCGGGCTTTTGTTTGACCTTTACTACTGTTTCGATGTTGCAGGTAAAGGGACAGGACTACGTGTTTAACGCTTTACCCAGGCTCCACTACCTCAGTGAATGGACTTGACCCAGCTTCAGAGCTGAGGTGAGCCTGGTGCTTCCTTAAACATTCGTGTCCATATTTCACCCATGTTCCGATGTGTAGCCATCTATACACCTTGTGTAATTGACCTGCCAGACACGAGTTGAGCGCTACTAAACTTGATCACTTTTTTGGGAGGGTTCCATATATCCAGCACTCAAATGACTTTCATATTTCAGTATCCTAATTCACCACTAAACCTTTATGGGTTTCCGGAGTAGCGTTCTAATCACCCAAAAAGCGCTTTGACGCCTCGTCAGGGGTAAGCGCTATATAAATGCAATTACAATATTTACATACCTTTTGTAAACTGGTTACAAAGGCTGTTTGTTTTCTGGTTCGAGTACCCCATGGGCCCCCACTCTGCCTATTTCTTCCATTTGGATTTTTCTTTTTACTACCTTAGTGTGAGAATGTATTTAATTAAAAGAAATATATAAAGTAGGGTTACAAAACGAAAAATGCCAGCCATGTGTTGTTTAAAGAGCCTGCAAAGGCCTTGTCTTCACACTAAATAGGGTTATGAATAAAATAGTATGTATACATTTGCAATGTGACTTTTCAATCTTTGTTTTCTTTAATTATCAGTAATGGATCATTCAGGCAGCCCTAGAACACAATTAAAAATGCCTTCTGTTCAAAGCATGCACAGATAAGTGCTGAAAATAAGCTTTAGGGGACTGGTTATTTTTGTACCAACTGGGACCGCAATATTATGTGCTGGCAACCCTAATCACAAGACTGGAAGTTTGTTTCAGGATGAGCACAATATTTATTTCCTCCCCCCTTGATCCCTGGACATTGTATAATGCCATAAAAGCAATAGTGTAACTTGATTAACTTCAGCTGTGTCTGGGAATGCAACCTGCATTCAGACAACTCACTCCTCATTCTCGCACTATATAAAACCGCAACAAATATATTACAAACTTTTGTGAGCGATCCCGTTTCCGGGTACTGCTCAAGACTGGAAGTGGAGCACAACCTAAGGTTTGCAGAAGCAAGAATCTATCCACACATTGACTGTCTCTGTGGAGAAAAACAGGCACACCAAAAACCTGTGTTTTGGGAATGTTTTTACTAATCTATCCTAAACGTTGTGTTTTATGTGAAAAATAAAGCACCAATGTATTTTTTTGGGGCTCTGCAGGAGGGAATGGTCATCAATGATGCAGAGTACCAGCTTCCAGAACTTCTTTGTCAGGTGGTGGTGGGAGGGGGGGCCTCGACATGTACAAAGGTTTAGATGGGGGGGGGGCTCAGCCGACAAAAGTTTGAAGACCTCTGGCTTAGATTGAAGCAAAAATGATACAATCCCCATCTGAGGGGAGTATCCTCTTTCAGGTGCAAGTCTGTGTTTATGTTAAAAATGCAACAATCGTATTTCTTTCTCTAAGAGCGGCCCTGTACACAACCATCTGTGGTCAAAGCCATATTCGGTAGCAGCATAGTATAAAAATACACTTACAAATACAAATAGGATCAACTTTAAAAGGGTCAAATTAATTGTACAAGATAGAACTTTAAGTACAGAGGCGATAATTAGCATTGAAAAAGTTTCTTTAAAGTTACAAGTGAGGGAAACCCTGGTTGAGAGAATTACTATTTAATATTTTTTTTATAAACTTTAAGGGCCACATACTGTGTGTGAAAGGTTTTCTTGGGTAACGTGGCATTCAGAAAGCTTGCATGTCTAGGCAGAGAATGTTCATATTTGTGGTAAACCATAGGCCACCTGGACCATTGCTGCCAGATCTGTTGGATGACAGGGCAGGGGTCCTAAAGGGTCTTTAATAGGCTTATATTGAATCCTTCAGGGAGTAGCTCTTTTTAACCAAATAGGATGAAATGCTTTTGTGCACTAGCAGCCACCTTAAATGATTTTGTGAAGCCCATAAGAAGAGAACTTATAAAAGGCACTCTGAAAATAATGAGGGCCTTCACTACGTAGATCACAAAGACTTTCTTTTTCAAAGAACGTTAAAAGTAGACTGTAGTAGTAGAAATTGAGAAGTTGTGGTATTAAAGATTTTATGAAAACAAATGAATCCACTGTACCACTGGTGTTTCGCTAGAGTAGAGAGCCAAAATGCTGCGTAGCTACTGCTGGCTTACTGAGCTCACGGCTGTATGACATGACCACGCATGCCTTTATCACACATGCTTTCATGTATTGCAAGTATGTTCAAGGTTAAGTAAAACATAGATATATATGTACACAAGCTTGTGCGTGTATGTATATGTGTGTATATACATATATTTTGTGACTTAATCTTAAATCTTTTTTGTGGGGAGGTTTAAATTACCCATACTACCCTTTCACATTACCCACCTTAAATATATACTTGCCATGCGTGGTAAAGGCTATTTCCCGAGCTCGCCATCAAGAAATAGACCACCCCCTCCTGTCTAAACCCCCTTCCCTGGGCTGTCTGATTTAATACTGTAAGACACTCTTCTCCAACCCCCACCCCCTTTCTGGTCTGTTCCACCCTTGTTATACAAGTTACCAGCCCCTTGTTGCTTTTTAGCTAGGTTTGTACTATACAATTGACATAAATGCCGGGTGTGTACAGCGAAGTGAATAAAAATACTCCTTGGAGTGACTTTGCCATTTTGCATTTAGGTTGATGAATGCATAGCTGCTAAAGCCCCGATGTCCTCTCTTCAGTGACGTTGAGACATTTGTACAGAAAGAAGAACAAAAGATTACACCATGCAGGGCCACTCCTGTCCCAACACCCGTTCTGCAGCTCCTCACTCCTGGGCTCTATGGATAGTTGAAGACTCTGCTTTCTTTATTCATAGGTACCTTAAATTCCTCACATAGGTTTGGGAACTGGATTACCAGTGTTGGCCCTCCTGTTAATGGTGTCATTTTTAGGTTTTGTTTACAGACCTCTTCAAGACCTGTTGTTTGTAATACATTCAAATACACACATATAGTGGCCTTTTGGTCACTCCTTGCTCTTCATTGGCTAGCTATGGCTCACATTTCCTTGCTTGTTTATCCGCGGCTTTCCTCCCTGTTTGGTTATCCCACTTCTGGAGCATTTCTTCTTTATCATCGGATTGAAAGGCTTTTGTCCTTCCACAGTTTACATTCAGGGTGCAACTTTTTCTTTCGGCACTCTGCACCTGTATGGTGTGTTTTCATTCACTCCTCGCCCACTCCACACTCTGTGTTGCTCTTACACCCCACAGCTTGTCCGCTACCCACCCCTGTCGATTCCTCTTAACTTTATCTGGTTTAAAAGAAAATGAATACTCCCCTTTTGTTGTTTCCCCACCCCACCTTGCTCGCTGCTCGATTTGCTTCCCCATCCACCACTCCTCTGTTGCTCCCCTGTGCTTTATCGTTGTGTTATTTCTTCACTTTGTACAAGGGATCGATAGCTAGAGTTTGCTGCCAGGACACTCCTTTTGAGGTCTCGCCAATTCTGCTGCGCTGCCTGTTGTCAACCATATTGCAAGATTATCAAGAACGTGCAAGGTTTTGGATTGCTTACTATTGGTTCGATCAATCAGTATTTGTATAGGGCACTCATCACCCCAGGGGGTATCCAGGCAATGCGTGGGGTCTGGCTTATTTGAAAAGCCAGGTCTTGAGGCCGCTCTTGAATTCGGCGAGGGAGGTAGAAGTTTGGAGGTGCCAATAGGCGTGCCTTCTGGTTCGGTGCTATGGGTGACGGTGACGAGGGCCAGGGAGGCAGACCGCAGGTGTCTGGTGGAAGGTAAAGCGGTGGCATCTCTTCTTGATTGGGAGCCTGTGAAGGCTACGTAATGGGGGGAGCGGGGGATGTGGAATCGTCTGGGCAGGTCCAGGATGGCTCTTGCTGATGTGTTCTGGACAGTTTGGAGGCGCTTGAGGAGGAGGATGGTGGTTCCTGCATAGAGGATGTTCCCATAGTCGTGGTGATGAGGACTTGTGTGACTATTCTTCTGGTGTCTGTTGGGATCCATCTGAGGACCTCCCTGAGCATTCTGTTGGTGTTGAAACAAGTGGAGGCGACCAAGTTGACCTGTTGTCTCCTGGAGAGCTCGCTGTCAAGGATGGTACAGAGGTTGAAGGTGAGGGTGGTGGTGGTTGGAGCTGGTCCAAGTATGAAAAGCCATCAGGAGTTGTCCCACGGTGAGGGGAGTCTTCCGAAGAGGAGAACTTCGGTTTTGTCAGAGTTGAGTTTGAGGCAGTTGGCTCTCATTCAGTTTGCGCAGTCAGTCATGGCGTTCATGAAGTTCAGTCTAATGGTGTTCGTGTCTTTAGTGAGGGAGAGTATGAGCTATGCGCCATCTGCATAAGAGATGATGTTGAGACCGTGGCAGTGGTGTCATGTAGATGTTGAACAGTGTGAGGCTGAGTGAAGAGCCCTGGAGTGCGTCGCAGATGATGCTCTTGGGGACGGAGCTGACAGCTGGAGGTGGATTTTCTCAGTGCGCCTGGTGAGAAAAGTCGTTTGAGGGTGTTGCCATGGATGCTGATGCAGTCTTTGGATGAGAGGTGGTGGGAGACTGTCGAAGGCCGCTGATAGGTCGAGGAGGATCAGGGCTGCTGATTTGCCATGGTCAAGGATTGCTCTGATGTCATCCGTGGCTGCTTTAAGGGCCGTGGTTTGATCGGAAATCGGGTTGGGAGGGGCTGAGCAAGTGGTAGGATTCCAGATGTAGGGACTGTAGATGGCATGTGGAGAGAGGTGATCCAGAGAGTTACGAGGCTAAGGGGTGACAAAAGTAAGTGAAACTGATGACATTTATACAGATTGTCCTGCACCTGAACTACCTGTTTGCATGTCTCTAGGCCCACATTTAGGTGCTCAGTTGTAGACCAGTGACTGCATCTCCTGTTTCTTTATTAGTTAGTACAGTTGAATTGAGTCAATGTCTTTGTAATTTGTATCCATAAACATAATCTGTCCGATTACACCGTGAAATACACAGTATGCCCTATCTTGATGGGACAGCGCCTTTCTTTGAAAAGGTTAATTTGGACCCAAGGCCATTGCTATTAGCAGATCATCTTGTTTTCTTATTAAATTCCTTCATCCACTCATGACTTACTTAAGCAACCCTTCATAGACATAGGTATTTTGTGGACCTTAAGTCGGCTGTATTAAAAAAGGTTGCTACTTTAAGTGTTAGATGCGGCTGCTTGTCTGCAAAAAGGTGTCCACCTAGGGCTTGGTTTTCCATGGAATCCAGGCTTGTTTGGCTCTCCTTGAGTATTTTATGTTGTACTTCCTCACATCATGGCCAGGGCTGCAGTGCTTTTTTGAGTGAGTGGAAAAGTAATTGAACTTGTTCATAGATCATTTTGTTGATAGATCAGTAAAATTCCTTCATTTAGCGAATATTGACTTGGTCGAAACTTAATGCCAACTTAGCTCAGTTGAAACGGAATTTGAAGCAGGGTCCATATTGTGATTTGGCCATGTGTTGTCTGACCTTGAATATTTGTACAGTGAGATTATGTCTTTCTGAAGCTGGATGCTTTTAAGCAGTGATTTTGTTGCCCCTGTGTCTAACGTGTTTTGGTCTTGCAAGGCTCAGTGACAGCATGGGAAACTGTGTTATCTATACTCTTTTGAATCATAACTTGCACTGCATTTTTATTGGATTTCATCTTGTCTATAAACTTTAAATAATGAAACCAAATTCCAAATTACTTAATTCCTTCCTCACCGTATCACATATAGGTTCTCAACCTATGAGGTGTAGGGTTTTTGCTGCAATTTTACAGTATATCTACGGGTGTCCTATTGTCCTTGGCCCCGTCATTAGAATTGGGGCTGAATAGCATTTTCACAGATCCCTTTCCACAGGACACTTAACAATGACTCCATGTGCCTTTCCCTGCATTCCCATAAATTCTTTGTTCCTATTATTAGATGGCCATTAAGTGTTGGCCACATTCTTTCGTACTAGTATCTACAGCAAAGCCTCTGCTGTGATGTCTGTGGTTTCTTCCTCTCCAACTCAGCAGAGGTACTTTATTGATGAGTTATTCTTTTTGCGGCATGCCTGCGAGTGGCACGCCTTTCTTTAATTTCTGCGTCTGTGTGTGCGCTTCCATGGTTGTGTTGCGGAACGCTTGAGATAGTTGCAGCCATTTTGTTCAAGCCTTTCTCTGGCTTTGACCAAAGATTCTAGTATCCCATACAGATGCCACTACTTCGTTACTCACACACCCTTTCACCCTCACACACCCTCTCACCCACCCTCACCCACCCCTACACACCCTCACACCACCTCACCCACCCACACCACCTCACCCTCACACCCCGTCACACCCTCACCCTCACACACCATCTCACCCTAACACACCATCTCACCCCTCACACCCCCTCACCCCTCACACCCCCTCACACCCCTCACCCCCTCACCCCTCACACCCCCTCACCCCTCACACCCCCTCACCCCTCACCCCTCACACCCCCTCACCCCTCACACCCCCTCACCCCTCACACCCCCTCACCCCTCACACCCCCTCACCCCTCACACACCCTCACACACCCTCACCCTCACACCCCCTAACCCCTCACACCCCCTCACCCCTCACACCCCCTCACGCCTCACACCCCCTCACCCCTCACACCCCCTCACGCCTCACACCCCCTCACGCCTCACACCCCCTCACGCCTCACACCCCCTCACGCCTCACACCCCCTCACGTCCCCACACCCTCACTCACCCTCACACCCTCACCCTCACACCCTCACCCTCACACCCTCACCCTCACACCCTCACCCTCACACACCCTCACACCCTCTCACCCCCTCACCCCTCCTCACGCCACACACTGCTGCACGCCACACACTGCTGCACGCCACACACTGCTGCACGCCACACACTGCTGCATTACTCATACTACTGCCCGCCTCACACTGCTGCCACCACCACATCACTCAGACACCACCACATCATTCAGACACCACCACATCACTCACTGACACCACCACATCATTCAGACACCACCACATCACTCACTGACACCACCACATCCCTCACGGACACCACCACATCCCTCACGGACACCACCACATCCCTCACGGACACCACCACATCCCTCACGGACACCACCACATCCCTCACGGACACCACCACATCCCTCACAGACACCACCACATCCCTCACAGACACCACCACATCCCTCACAGACACCACCACATCCCTCACAGACACCACCACATCCCTCACAGACACCACCACATCCCTCACGGACACCACCACATCCCTCACGGACACCACCACATCCCTCACGGACACCACCACCACCACATCCCTCACGGTCCCTTTACAGAGTATAAATGGTGGCTTTTAACCTCTCACATGCCGTTGCATAGCTGCAGAGCAGAGCCCTGAACTCTGGTATGAGGTCTGAGTTTAACATGTGTCTCTCCTTGCTGCCGGATGAAAAGCAAGGCTTCTGCAGCTCAGTGCCCATCACTCAACATAACACTGCAGACCCCTCAGGCTGCAAGCACCAGTCCTCCAAGTCTCCTCCAGCCGGGGGACCAGAGATGCTCTAGCCCTGGTGCCAACAGTGCTTTGCACAGTGGAATACGCAAGACACGCAGAAAGCATTCCAAGTGACCACAGCAGCAGACAGCCATACCAAGCCAAACATGCCTTCGACATCTAGGGGGTTGTGTAGTTAGATTCACATTGGAATTAATCCTGAGGACTGAAAAATATTGAAAAAGATGTCCTACTAGAAACTGGTTTATATCCCGTGATGCTTATGTGATTATATAGTTATATATGAAAAATTCAACCACTACGAATACTGCACCGTCTGCACTTTGAATATTTACCTGTTGCCTTCTTTTCATTGATTTGATAAGAGAGGCCTTGTTTCCGTAGTTTGATACACTGATTGTGTTGGATTTATAGCATGATGTATTCCTTTTCAAGGTACAATTTCTGTATGTTAATCTTTGAATTAATTTCCCCAGCCAGCTGTCCACATATGTATCAACATTACCCCAGTCCTAGATAGTTACATGGGGTTTGGTCCATGTTTGAAAGTATCCCCATGCCTGGATCAGCACCAAGTTTAGCATGAATGTCGAACTTTAGTTCCTTGGTTTTGTGTAAATCCACATACTACTTTTTGAGAACTGAATTTAACAAGCATTAAAAATGCGATAGGTCTCGCCTTTAATTAAGTTAAAGCCATTTGCTTTGCTGTACAATACCATCAGCAAAGCAAATGGCTTTAACTTAATAAAAGGCGAGACCTATTGCATTTTCAATGCTTGTTTTTGTTGCAGTGGCCTCTCTCATGAACGTATGACCTTCTGCACTCTGTGTTGGTCTCTGTCATCCATGTGCTTATCCTTGCCATCTTCCCAGTTCTGTTACTTTTGCGGTGTCCTAGTCGCCCATTTTCTCTCTCCATATTATTCCACATTGCTCTCTCCCCGGTTGCTTCTGCTCCCCTGACCTGTGCCCTCCATATTGCTTCATCCACCCTTATTAGCTTGTAGGACGTAGAAGTATTCCTTGTGGCTGTAAGTGGATTGTCTTTCATTTTTGTGTCATTGGTCTGTTTTCTATTTATTATTTATTTATAAAGTTGTGTATAGCGCGAACGTGACCCTTACGGGTATCAGAGTGCTTCACAATTTTAGGTAAGAGGGATACAGTATTGGGAGGCGAAATAATTGTTTCTATAGCATTGAAATATGTTGTGTTGCAGCCACTTTCAGTACGCTGCGTGATGGATTTTGTTTAAGACTTGGTTAGGATCAGAATTCCAGGTGAGCGGATTAGCAGTAAATATGCAGTTAGTGAGGGGTAGTGTGAAGATTGAGCAGGATGCTGACTGTATGGGGTGTGTGGCATGTCTGGCCTGCTGTTTCCATCGTTTATTTACTTATTATAAAGTGTTGGGTGTTGGATAACTTGAGAAAAAAGATTCAAAAGAAATGTTAGCGTGAGAGGCTTGTGCCAAGGTGTCAGTCAACACAGTTAGGGTTCAACAGCGCATCATGTAGGCAAGTCCGCCATTAAGGTAGTGTTGTGACTCTGAGAGTCATTGGTGGAGAGCATTGACAGTCTCATTGGTGGAGAGCGTTTTGACTGAGACTCATTGGTGGAGAGCTTTGACAGACTCCTTGGTGGAGAGCGTTGTGACTCAGACTCATTGGTGGAGAGCGTCGTGACTGAGACTCCTTGGTGGAGAGCGTCGAGACTGACACTCCTTGGTGGAGAGCCCTGTGACTGACACTCCTTGGTGGAGAGCCCTGTGACTGACACTCCTTGGTGGAGAGCCTTGTGACTGACACTCATTGCTGAAGAGCCTTGTGACTGAGACTCATTGGTGGAGAGCCTTGTGACTGAGACTCATTGGTGGAGAGCCTTGTGACTGAGACTTATTGGTGGAGAGCGTAGACTTATTGGTGGAGAGCGTTGTGACTGAGTCATTGGTGGAGAGCATTGACAGTCTCATTGGTGGAGAGCGTTGTGACTGAGACTCATTGGTGGAGAGCTTTGACAGACTCATTGGTGGAGAGTGTTGTGACTCTGAGACTCATTGGTGGAGAGCTTTGTGACGAGACTCATTGGTGGAGAGTGTTGACAGACTCATTGGTGGAGAGTGTTGACAGACTCATTGGTGGAGAGTGTTGACAGACTCATTGGTGGAGAGTGTTGACAGACTCATTGGTGGAGAGTGTTGACAGACTCATTGGTGGAGAGTGTTGACAGACTCATTGGTGGAGAGTGTTGACAGACTCATTGGTGGAGAGTGTTGACAGACTCATTGGTGGAGAGTGTTGACAGACTCATTGGTGGAGAGTGTTGACAGACTCATTGGTGGAGAGTGTTATTATTATTATTATTATATCTGATTTTGTAGAGCGCACAGCTACCCGTGGGTTTCCCGGCGCTAGGAGAACAGAAGTAATAGAAGGCAAACGGAATTGTAGAGAACAGATTATAGGGAAAACAGCCAGGTTTTCACTCCTTTGCGGAACTTGAAATAACATGTTTCAGACCGCAAAGGAATGGGGAGCGAGTTCCAAAGCGTGGGTGCCAGGTAAGAAAAAGAGCGCCCTCCAACTCTAGCACGCTTGAAACGGGGAACAGAGAATCTGCAGTGGGTGGACGATCTAAGGGTGCGCGAGGGACAATATTGTTGAACTAAAGTGGATAGATAGTGAGGGGATTTTCCGGCTTTGATACGGTGCATAAAGCAAAGAGCTTTGAATTTGGACCTGGATTCTATGCGCAGCCAATGCAGGCTACGCAGGGTCGAAGAAGCAGAGGAAGTTCTCGGCAAATTACAGAGAAGACGGGCAGCCATGTTCTGAACCACTTGGAGCTTCCGGGTGACCTCTTTGCAGGCACCCAGAAGAAGTACATTACCGTAGTCCAGGCGAGATGTCACTAAGGCCTGGACCAC
This sequence comes from Lissotriton vulgaris, assembly GCF_964263255.1. Classification (NCBI taxonomy): domain Eukaryota; kingdom Metazoa; phylum Chordata; class Amphibia; order Caudata; family Salamandridae; genus Lissotriton; species Lissotriton vulgaris. Next base: position 8,136,132 of record NC_141694.1, read on the forward strand.
TGACTTCTGGGTGTCTGGGGGAAGCATCCATGTGATTTTCCTCAACCACCTGATGATGGTGGTACAGGTGGCTGAGACTTTGACCACATGATGTTTCATAGATAGCTGATTATCAAAGAGGACCCCGAAATTGCGTGCTGTAGTTACTGGGGTCGGCAATGGTCCCAGTGTTGACAGACTCATTGGTGGAGAGTGTTGACAGACTCATTGGTGGAGAGTGTTGACAGACTCATTGGTGGAGAGTGTTGACAGACTCATTGGTGGAGAGTGTTGACAGACTCATTGGTGGAGAGTGTTGACAGAATCATTGGTGAAGTGTTGAGACTGAGACTCATTGGTGGAGAACCTTGTGACTGAGACTCATTGGTGGAGAGCGTCGAGACTGAGACTCATTGGTGGAGAGCGTTGAGACTGACACTCCTTGGTGGAGAGCCCTGTGACTGACACTCCTTGGTGGAGAGCCTTGTGACTGACACTCATTGGTGGAGAGCCTTGTGACTGAGACTCATTGGTGGAGAGCCTTGTGACTGAGACTCATTGGTGGAGAGCCTTGTGACTGAGACTCATTGGTGGAGAGCCTTGTGACTGAGACTCATTGGTGGAGAGCCTTGTGACTGAGACTCATTGGTGGAGAGCGTTGAGACTGAGACTCATTGGTGGAGAGCCTTGTAACTGAGAATCATTGGTGGAGAGCCTTATGACTGAGACTCATTGGTGGAGAGTGTTGACACTCATTGGTGGAGAGTGTTGTGACGAGAGTCATTGGTGGAGAGCGTTGACAGAATCATTGGTGAAGTGTTGAGACTGAGACTCATTGGTGGAGAACCTTGTGACTGAGACTCATTGGTGGAGAGCATCGAGACTGAGAATCATTGGTGGAGAGCGTTGACAGAATCATTGGTGGAGAGCCTTGTGACTGAGACTCATTGGTGGAGAGCCTTGTGACTGAGACTCATTGGTGGAGAGCGTTGACAGACTCATTGGTGGAGAGGCTTATGACTGAGACTCATTGGTGGAGAGGCTTATGACTGAGACTCATTGGTGGAGAGGCTTATGACTGAGACTCATTGGTGGAGAGGCTTATGACTGAGACTCATTGGTGGAGAGGCTTATGACTGAGACTCATTGGTGGAGAGTGTTGAGACTGAGGTTAGCTGGTGGAGCGCGACGTGACTGCAGTTGGCTGGTTGGAGCGCGTCGTGACTGCGGTGGGCTAGTGGAGCGCGTCGTGACTGCGGTGGGCTAGTGGAGCGCGTCGTGACTGCGGTGGGCTAGTGGAGCGCGCCGTGACTGCGGTGGGCTAGTGGAGCGCGTCGTGACTGCGGTGGGCTAGTGGAGCGCGTCGTGACTGCGGTGCGCTAGTGGAGCGCGTCGTGACTGCGGTGCGCTAGTGGAGCGCGTCGTGACTGCGGTGGGCTAGTGGAGCGCGTCGTGACTGCGGTGGGCTAGTGGAGCGCGTCGTGACTGCGGTGGGCTGGTGGAGCGCGTCGTGACTGAGGTAGGGTGGTGGAGCGCGTCGTGACTGAGGTGGGCTGGTGGAGCGCGTCGTGACTGAGGTGGGCTGGTGGAGCGCGTCGAGACTGAGGTGGGCTGGTGGAGCGCGTTGTGACTGAGGTGGGCTGGTGAAGCGCGTCGTGACTGAGGTGGGCTGGTGGAGTGCGTCATGACTGAAGTTAGCTGGTGGAGCGCGTCGTGACTGAGGTTCGCTGGTGGAGTGTGTCGTGATAGGTTCGCTGGTTGAGAGCGCAGTTCTTTCAGATGAAACACACACAGCAGGCTGATTTTAAAATCTTATTCTTTAGAGAGACTATATGAAACGTGGCTGTGTTTGTAGCTTTCCAACGCATGTCCCCTTTCTGTTACTGTAGGGCACTTCCATTGTCCTGCTTGTTTGTCTATATGTGCTGCAAGAGGTTGCCAGAAAGTGCCGAATCTAATTCCCATCCTCATCTAGTGTGCTTCCATCTCCCCCCTCCGCTCTGCTCTTTTGCAAGGAGTATTTATAGAGCAGAACTCCTTTGCAGTCGCAGCCTCCCACTCCCACCCTTCGCAGTCTGCTTTCTCTCACTTGGGTAGGTTTTGTGTTGCTCGTAAGTAATGTTCTGTCCAAGCGAGAAGACTATGTCTCTCTGCCTGACAAGCTTTGAGCTGTAAAACCCAGCTACGCAGTCCTGTGCCAGCCCAGCACTGCAGGCAGTACCATGACCTGGTTATTTGCTAACACATGTATATTCAATTTTTAAAGGAGCATCACACCGTTCTTCGCCAGTGAAGCAGGGCTGGCTATCTAGTCATGCCCAACCATGTGTTGTTATTATTATAATTTTTGTTTTAATTAAAACAACCATACCACATCAAGTCGGCAGCTCACGAATCTATAGTCCTGGGACGGACTAACCAGTTCTAAAAAAAAAAATACAAAAAAAAAGCTGAGGTGTGTGAGGTGCGCGTTGTGACTGAGGTTGGCTGGTGGAACGCGTTGTGATTGAGGTTATCTGGTGGAGGGCGTTGTGACTGAGGTTAGCTGGTGGAGCGCGTCGTGACTGAGGTTGGCTGGTGGAGCGCGTCGTGACTGAGGTTGGTTGGTGGAGCGCGTTGTGACTGAGGTTAGCTGGTGGAGCGCGTCGTGACTGAGGTTGGCTGGTGGAGCGAGTCGTGACTTAGGTTAGCTGGTGGAGCGAGTCATGACTGAGGTTAGCTGGTGGAGCGCGTTGTGACTGAGGTTAGCTGGTGGAGCTCGTTGTGACTGAGGTTAGCTGGTGGAGCGCGTTGTGACTGAGGTTAGCTGGTGGAGCGCGTTGTGACTGAGGTTAGCTGGTGGAGCGCGTTGTGACTGAGGTTAGCTGGTGGAACGCGTCGTGATTGAGGTTATCTGGTGGAGGGCGTTGTGACTGAGGTTAGCTGGTGGAGCGCGTTGTGACTGAGGTTAGCTGGTGGAGCGCGTCATGACAGGTTAGCTGGTGGAGCCCGTTGTGACTGAGGTTAGCTGGTGGAGCGCGTCGTGACTGAGGTTAGCTGGTGGAGCGAGTCGTGACTGAAGTGGGATATCACTCTCGTTGAGACCTTTCTCATTTACTTTTCACATTATTTAGAGTTAGTTAATGTTCTTTTCTGTCAGGAAAGCGCCAATGATGACAGAGTGAGCCAGCTGGTGAGTACCTACCAGTAGCTCCATGGGTGTTGCTTACGTGAGGCAATTTCTGACCCACCTCACACATTTTTTTTTTTAACTTGTTAGTCCGTCCCAGGACTATAGATGGGTGGGCCCCCTACTTAATGTGGGATGGCTCCTTAAAAAAATAAAATAAAAAAGTAACACAAATGGGGGGTGTGGGGGAGGGGGAAATGACGAGGTAGTCGGCCTTGCTTCACTGGAGAGTTAATTTCCCCTGTTGTCAGACTCCGCACTGAGACGCGGAGGGAAATCTGGCCTCAGTGGCCAGGGCACGTCAGGGTACTTACTCATCTCACAAAAAGTAGCATAAGAGGGAAAAAGAACCAGGACTCCTACTCCACTCATAAGTTTGAATATACATGTTTTAGCCTATAACTAGGCCATTATTTTTAATTTTTAAAAGAGCATCACACCGTTCCTCTCCAGTGAAGCCGGATTGGGAGGAGTCGAGGATGTTGTGCTCTTCGATGAAACAGCGAGTTGGCTTTCTCAGGGAACGGGAGCAGGGAGATAGGTGTGTAGTTTTTGAGGTCGGTGGGGTCTTCCAAGGGTTTCTTCATGGGAAGGGTTGACCTCGGCAGGCTTCCAGTAGTTGGGGAACAAGGCGGTCGCCAAGGAGCCGGTTGATGGTATGGCGGAGCATGGGTGCGATGGTGTCGGCTGCTCTGTCGAAGTTGTTGTAGATGCTCTTGATTTTGTGGTGAAAGAAGGTGCCGAGTTTGTCGCAGAGGTCTTGTAAGGGAGGGATGTCAGTCGACATGCTGTCGCGTTGGGCGAACTCCTTGATGATGTTGAAGAGTTCTTTGCTGTTGTGTGCGTGTGTGGAGACACTGTCTTCAATCGCTTTTTTCTCGTTTTTCTGATGAGGAGGTGGTGGGCTTTGGTGGCAGCTCTGAAGTTGTTGTGGGCTTCTCTGGATTTGGTTCTCTTCCAGGTCTTTTCGAGGCGGCAGCAGGTGCGCCTGGATTCTAGAAGTTCAGTGGTAAACCATCTGGCTATCTTGACGTGGGTGTTGTTGTTTCTCTTGTGGGGAGGCTATGGTGTTGGCGCTGCCGGAGATCCAGCTGTGCAGGGTTTGGGCTGCTGTGTTGGGTTTGTCGTTTTCCGTGATGGTTGGGGTGGAGTTGCTGAGTGAAGAGGTAAGCTGGTCGTCGGTGATACTGGTGCAGTTTCTTCATGGGAGCAGGTGCTGGTGTCTGTGGATGATGGGTGTTCTGAAGGTGAAATGGACGAAACAGTGGTCTATCCATGGGAGTTCGGTGGTGTGGCTGAAGGTGATGGTGTTTCATGTTGTGAAGAGGGGGTCGACGCCGAGACATGAGTCTCCGTTAAAGAGAAGACGATCAACGTCAAGGCAGAGCCCTCCGTCGAAGATCGACGTCGAGGCAGAGGTCTCTGTCGATACGGTAGGCGTTGAGGCAGAGGTCTCCGCCAAGAAGGGGAATGCCGACGTTGAGATAGATCTCAGTCGCGTATGACGTCGAGGCAGAAGTCTCCGTCGGTGTCAGTTCCTTTAAGACTTTCTCAGTCTTCATCATTGACGTCAAGAGCAGGCTCCTACCGTTCCATCTCCAAGTCTAGATCTCCAGAGGTGGTGATCTTGACATCAAGTAACCAGACATCTCCCTCTGGGCATCCACGTTCAGTTGAAAGGTCTCATCCAATGGACGTAAATCTCCTTCCACACATCGCTCTCATTTAAGAGCAAAGAGGACTCCATCTATTCACCTCTCACCCAGATGGATGCGACCTCTGCAACTCAGGGCTGATCCTGCCCAATAGGCAGGTGCTCTGAGCGATTCGAACCCTCTTCACAGGTCTTCTCTGGCTCGCCTGGTACAGGCTGCGGATCTCTCTCCACCAAGAGATAGAGCTCGCACTCCTGCACCTTCCTTCAGGAGGAGATCAAGATCACGCAGCAGAAGGAGAAGGTACAGATCTCCAACGCTTTCCACCTCAACCCACTTCTCAAAAAGAGACTACTCGCCCACCCTTACCCACAGTACAAAGTCGAGTATCTATCCGGTGGACGATGTTAGCACGTTCCAAGACGTTCTTTCTAGGGGAGCTAACATGCTGAGGATTCCTATGCCAACTCAGCAGAGCTCCTCGTCCGTAATTTTTGAAACTTTACAACAGAGGGCTGCATCTAGACCGTTCCTTCCATTGGTACCAGGGCTCCTCCAGCCGCTTATGGACATCTTCCTCACGCCTGCAACCGTCAAAAGTGCACCGGTGAGAATCCTAAAGAAATATCGCCCACCAGAGGGGGACCCTTTGTTCCTAAAGTCTGATCCACCACCGGACTCTGTGATTATCCCTGCGGCTAGGAAGATCCACTTTGTAGCCTCCTCGTCCACAGTACCACCAGACAAGGAGAGCAAGATGTAGTATTCGTGGGGTAGAAAAGTATGTGGCACGTCCACCTTCATGCTTAAAGTCTCCAATGCATCAGCGCTCTTGGGGCGCTACGATAGATCTCTGTGGGACTTTCTCCAACGCTTCACAGAGAAACTGCCCAGGGAAGACCGTAAGGACTTCAAGGAGATCTTACAGGAGGGCAGCTTGGTGGTGAACAAAGTAATCAGTGCTGCAGCGGATGGGGCTACACTCTTAGCCCATTCCCACTCCCACGCCTCACCTCACAGCACTGAAACCAGAAGCACAATCCCAGATCCTCAATCTCCCTTTCTCCGGCTCATCTTTATTTGGTACTCACAAGGATGAGGAAATGGCCTGGAGAAGACTTAGCTGGATACCCTGAAGGCGGTGGGGCTGGAGAATAAAAGAGTTCAGTCGCCGCTACCGTCCTTATGATCAGCGATCCTTCCAACAGAGGGTTCAAACCCCTCATTGGCAAAAACGCCAAAACCACCAGGGTCAGCAAAAATCCCAGTATCGGGGCCATCGACCTTCCAGAGGAAGAGGAACAAATCGCGAGTCCTCTACCTCCACGAAGACCAACCAGGATAGGAGAGCCCGCTTCCTACATCATTGTCCGCCACTCCAGTGGGCGGAAGTATTGCAAATCATCTGCAAGAGTGGCGAGCTATCACGAAGGACAAGTGGGTGTTAGCTACGCTGCAGAATGGGTACTCTCTACGTTTTCGACATCTTCCGCCCTCGATCCCTCCGGTGCCATCATCCTGCCCCCAGATCAACATCCTGCAAATTGAAGTGGCGATCCTTCTACGCAAGTCATCCATAGAGAAGGGGCCAAAATCACAAAGAGGTCCAGGAGTCTATTCAAGATACTTCTTGGTAAAGAAGAAAAGTCAAAAATCAGAATATAAGCCCATTCTGCATCTGCGAGCACTCAACAAGTCCATCAAACGGGAGAAGTTTTGCATGTTGGCTCTCCACCAAATATATCCTCCTCTGCGACAAGGGGATTGGATGTGTTTGCTAGATCTGCAAGATGCCTACTTTCACGTCCCGATAAGTCAGCATCATAGGCAATATCTACGATTCCTAATCTGATCGTCCCACTATCAATTCAAAGTGCTGCCCTTCGGGCTGAAGTCAGCTCCCTGAGTGTTCACGAAGTGCATGGCAGTAGTGGCAGCCACTCTGCGACACAGAGGCATCTTTGTCTACCCTTATCTGGACGATTGGCTGCTGAAAGGTCCCTCTCCCCAGATTGTGAGGAACCATTGCGGGCAGTGCCTTGATTTTTGTCAACAACTGGGCCTCCATGTGAACTTCGAAAAGTTGACACAGCAGCCCTCACAGAGAATCCACTACCTGGGGGCTATGATAGACTCCGAGCTAGGAAAAGTGTTTCCTTCGGAGGAGAGACAATTATCCACAGAGCTCGAAAAATCCACTCGACCGCTCGCATTTGCGAGCGAAGTTTAACTAGGTCCAGCTGTTTTTAGGTCCTACTCAGAAAATAAACTAACTTTTGTCCTCTGTGAAAACTGAGCAAATGTGACAAGATAACAAGATTTAAAGGCATTTTTATTGCTTGCAAAGTTATTGAGCAATAAATATGCCTCTGAATCTTGTTATTTTGTCACATTTGCTCCGCTTTCAGAGACTGAGGTCAAGGAGGTTGCAGTTAGGTCGAGGAGATTTTGCAAGGTACTAGTCCTACAGGTCTAGCACCATTTTTGTGGATTTTTCAAGCCCTGATCCATCACACAGAAAGTCAAAACAGATTTTAGGTAGCAACCTGCCTTCGTTGCGTCAGAACGCCTCCCTGCTAGGGTCGATGGCATCCTGCATTTTTCTGGTCCCCAATGCCAGGCTGAGAATGCGTCCTCTGCAGCAGGATCTGGAGGACAAATGGGATCAGCAGACATCTCGCTGGGAAGACAGAATCTGTCACACGCAGCCAGAGCATCCATCCCGTGGTGGATGAAGGACAACCTGAGAGTAGGGGTTTCGTTCCATCAAACTCCTCCTTCTCAGACTCTGATCACATACTCATCCGTCCAAGGATGAGGGGCTCACATGGGGTCTCTCCAGACGCAAGGCCTATGGTCCTCCAAAGAGCAATTGTACCACATAAACATGTTGGAACTAAGAGCCGTTTATCTTGCTCTCAAGGCTTTCCTCCCTTCGATTCAGATGAGTCCCATCCTAGTACAGACGAACAATACCACCACCATGTACTACCTGAACAAATGGGGGAAGAACTCGCTCGAGGACACACTCTTTGGAAGCACAGACCCTTTGGCATTGGCTCCTGGTAAGGAATCTATCCATCACATCGGTTCACCTGCCAGGAGAGCAGACCCCTCAAGCGGATGCTCTCAGCCGACACTTCGAGGACCAGCAGGACTGGGTTCTCAACGATGAGGTGGTCAAAGATATTTTCCAGGCTTGGGGCCGTCCTGGCATCGATCTGTGCGCAGACGATGAAATCACAAACGGCTGAGACTTCGCCTCAAGGTACTACCGGCCAGGATGGAAGGAGAATGCCCTTTTGCGCGACTGGTCAGGGACATTTGTGAACGCTTTCCACCCCTTCCTCTCATCCCGAAGGTGGTGATCAAGCTCTCGCTCTCAGACACTACGATGATCCTGATTGCTCTGGACTGGCCGAGGCAGTGGTGGTACCCGGACCTTCTGCATCTGTCAATATGCCCACACAAGATGCTGCCGTGCAGACCGATCTACTGTCCAAGATGACCAGGGGTATTCTTCACCCCAACCTTCCCTCACTGAACTTGGCAGCATGGCTCCTGAGGTCCTCGAATATGGTCATTTAGGCGATCCACAGGACTGCATGACCATATTGAAAGAAGCGAGGAGACCCTCCCCAAGAAACTCATGCTTGTAAATGGAAGCGTTTTTTATGTATGGTGCGTACAAAATCATTGTAATCCTACCAAGGGCCATACCTGCTTCATCTAGCCAGAGCAAGTTTGAAATTTTCTTCCATTAAGGTGCACCTGGCTGCCATTACTGCATACAGTTGTTCCCCTTCTCAACCTTCGTTTTTCCAGCTACGGTAGTGAAGGACTTCCTATAGGGTCTCAAGAAAGTCTACCCTCCGGTCCGAACTTCTTAAACCCCATGGCAGCTGAACTTGGTATTCTCAAAATTGATGGGTCCACCCTTTGAACCTATCCACAAAGCAACCTTACAACACCTTATGTGGAAGGTAGCTTTCCTGGTAGCTATCACCTCAGGTCGTAGGGTGAGCAAGATACAGGCTCTCTGTTCAAAACAAACCTACACAGTCTTCAATCTCAATAGAGTGGTCCTGAGAACACATCCCTCCTTCCTTGCGAATGTGGTGTCCGATTTTCATGTAAACCAAACCATTTCTCTTCAGACCTTTTTCTCTAATCCCTCCACTCCAGCGGAGAGGGCTCTACACTCATTAGACCTGAAAAGGGTTTTGAAGTTTTATCTAGACAGGTCGAAGTCAATGAGAAAGTCTGATCACCTATTTATTAATTATGGTTCGATCAGGACCGGTTTTCCAGCATCAAAGCGGTCCATCTCCAGATGGATAGTCTCATGTCCCGCTCCAAAAGCTCATTCCACGAGTGGAAAAGCGGATATGACTGCTTTTCTCAATAATGTTCCGATCTCCGAGATCTGTAAAGCAGCCACTTTGAGATCAGTGCATACATTTGCAAGACACTATTGTCTTGACTCAGATTCCATAGCAGACACCCAAGTAGGCCTAGCCTCCTTGAGGAATCGGTTCAACAGCTGAATATTTCAGTTGTTGTTAACCCCTTTGCTGCTAGGCCTTTCTCCCCCCTGTGCTAAGCCTTTTTTTGCCTATTTGGGGTAGTTCGCGCATAGGCCCCTGTAACTTTAGGACCACATAAGGTATCTACTCCAAATTTGCATCCTTTTTTCCAACATCTTGGGGATTCTAAAGGTAGCCAGGGTTTGTGGATTCCCCTGGAGGGACCCAGAAATTAGCCAAAATACAGCAAAAAAAAATTTTTGTCGAGAAATTGGAAAAAAGGGTTACAGATGAAAGCGTCTGTTTTTTTGTTCCTGCAAATGGTATCAAAAAAGGGGTTGTGGTGCTGAAATCACCATCTTTTCAGCTTTCAGGGACAAGCAGACTTTTGTCAGAAAACCTACATATATTAGTTTTGTCATTTTTCTGGAACATAGCCTATATTTGCTATTTTTTGTGCTTTCAACCTCTTTACAGTTAATGGTAGAAATGGGTATGAAAGCAATAATGGATCCTGGAAAGCTATACATTTTCGAAAAGTAGATAACATTCTGAATTCAGCAAGAGGTCATTTGTGTAGATCCTTCAAGGTTTCTTTATAGAAACTAACTGTTGAATATAGGAAAAATGTAAAATTAGTTGAAAAAAACAGCCATTTGTGCCAGCGTTTTCACCTGTAACTTTGTCACCTTAGGGTCACAAGAAAGGAAGGAGCCAATACTGGAGGGCGATGTTTTAGCTCTTTTAATTGAGTTGCTCAAATCAAAAGTACTTTGTAACACAAAGGAATAAGGGTCCAGGATCTTTCTTCTGGGTTCTTCAGGTTCAGTCCCTTGGGTTGGGTTCCGGGTTTTCCAGCGCTTAAAAAAAAGAAAACGAGGCTTTAGTGGGCTGGTCGCTTTTTAGAGGGTTGTAAGGAAGGGGAGTGTGAGGGAATAGCCAGAACCACCACTATCAGTAATGCAGCAGCTATAAGAGAGACTCGTGTATAGTGCATAGAAAACCCGGTCCCTCCTGATTCCTACCCTGTCCCTCCCCTCTTAAATCTTAACAGTGAACTTAAGCGATCACGCACCTGGAGAAGCCACGCGTCCTCCTTCGCGTGGCTGGGCGATACACGGTAACGTTGGCCTCCTGGCTTTTCAGCTACTGCTGTTTCCGGCGTCTGGTTCTCCTCCGGTCCCCTCCTGGCGCCTTCTCCACACCCGGTGTCGGCTCTCGGGAAGGGCTCCGTTGGTCTCGACTCCCGGTCCCGTCGTGTTGGTCTCGGCTTCCTCGGTCCTGCTTGCGTTGTTCTCTTGGCGCTTCACGTCCTCCTCCCACGAAGAGTCCTTCTGGGCCACACGAGCGCTGGCGTCTTCCGGGTCTTCCCTCATATCACGAGAGGTTAATTCTGATAGGCCCACAAAGTCAGGTGGTCCAGGGGCGAGGCCATCCTCACGAAAGTAAAGGCTGTTCTTAAAGGGCCCGTAGCAGTCCGCCTGTTGGTGAGACGGAGACCCCCTGACACACTTCTTCTAATTATGACAGTTCTTTGAAAGCAATAAAAATGGTACCTCACTTGTGTGAGTAGGCCTAGTGCCCACAACAGGAAACTGCTCAAAACGCAACGTGGCCACACCACATTTTCACAATGAAAAATTGCCCTTTTTGGGTCTCGACTGGCGTGGGCTGCGCACATGCGCAGTTTCGCTGGCGAGATTTGAGGTTTTCGAGGACTTTCACTAAAGGGTTTTCAGCCCTGCCCCTCTTTCCGATTGGCTGGCGTCACCGTTTAGTTTATGCTAAACGGTGGCCAGCCATTGGGAAAGAGCTTTTTCTGACGTTGACTTTTCTCTTTTGGATATGGCCCACTTGGACGGGCTCGTCTACTTTACGTGTGTACAAAAAGCTTTCTTATCTTTACGGGCCATGTGTTTCAAACACATGGCCCCATAAAGATAAGAGATCGAGGCTTGTTTGTATTTGCCCTTGTTTATCTCGCGATCCTGGCATGTCGGAAGTTGTAGTCCATACTCAGCTGAGGAAAAAGGCAAAGATACGAAAATAAACTATAAGCCCCATAGACCACCTCGAACACTGAGCCAATGAGAGCGTTTGTTGAAGGTGGGAGAAGGGTGCTACATCGCGCATACGCTTCCGGTTAGTATTGCATGTGGAAGTCAGAGCTCGCACACACCACTCGTGGCGCGCTGTTATTACATTTATATTAGGCTGGTCTAATGTTCGCTCGGTTCATCTTTTTGCAAAGGCACAGCCAGCCAGTAACATGTATTATATGTGCCTCAAAAGTGTTATGTGAGCAGAAATCGATGGTGCTTCCTGACTGCAAACAGAAAGGCTACATGCCGGTATGCAGTGTTGAGGCTGTCTGTGCCTGTGTGCTGCGCAGAGGCTCCTGCCTGCCTGCCTCTGTGCAGGTATACAGCTCCACTGCCCCCTTGCCCGGACGCTGCTGCTCCTCCTCCCACCCCTTGCCCTGTCATCCCACACTCATGGTTGGAGCCGAAGCCCCAGGGCACTTCCACGTTGCAGCTCCTCCTGGGCGGACGGGTATCAGTGACTCCTGCCTGCGCATCAAGTTTCGGGGCCCAAGATGTGTGCAGGCAAGAGCATCCTAAAAGGACAACAATAAGCATGTTTTTTCTCATTCAGCTAATTTAAATGCCGAGGCTTCCGGTGTGCAGCGCCAAGGCTTCCTCTGCCAGCCTCCATGCCGGTGTGCAGTGTTGAGGCTGCCTTTGCCTGTGTGCAGCGCCAAGGCTCCTCCTGTCTGCCTCTGTGCCAGTGTACCGCGCCACTGCCACCTTGCCCGGACGCTGCTGCTCCTCCTCCTCCTCCTCCCACCCCTTGCCCTGGCATCCCACGTGCATGGCTGGAGCCTAAGCCCCAGGGCACTTCCACGTTGCAGCTCCTCCTGAGCGGACGGGATCAGTGACTCCTGCCTGCGCATCAAGTTTCGGGGTCCAAGGTGTGTGCAGGCAAGAGCTGCCTAGGAGGACAACAATAAGCACGTTTTTTTTCTCATTTAGCTAATTTAGAGATAACTACAACAAGAGTTAATGACTAATAATTCAATATACATTAACTTATTACTGCCGCTCAAGCAATTCTTAAAGTGTTGGTGGCCTGAAATAATCTGAATTGTCACACGTGTGGTTGTGTAATGGTTTGTACTTGTGTTACTATTATTGGCAGAATGGCAGGGACAACGTGTGGTGCAAACTGCAGTGCCCTCTTGACGAGAGCCCTGGCACTTGCTGTTTTTACAAATTAAGCACTGGACTCTCGGGTCACTGAATGCTGCAACTTGCTGAGTGAGCCAGCGCCCTTCGTTTCCTTGACTCCATCCACAGTGGTACATGAGGTTGAGTGCGCGAGCTCCATGGTTGACATTGCGTGTTTCTGTGATGGTGGCAAATAGACCCGAGGTCAAATACCTTAGATCGCTGCGCGTCACCGTTTAGCGGGGCGACAGCGCAGTGCTGCTGTTCATGTGAGTTGCTGCACGCTAAGGTACGTGCACACATGCTTGCAGGAGCACCAGTAGCCTCAACATCAGTCTAGAGTTTAGGGAGCTTATGTCTCACTGCACAGTGATCGTAGAAACCAACGAAGTAGCGGCTTGCTGTCCTTCGAGAGAATATCCAATGAGTGCAGGTCGGGACCTCACCCAGGAAAAGCCCTTCCCTTACCCTGTATGAGGACTGACATTCCTCAGCATGTCAGATGTGAGACACAGAACCAGGGTCGGAAGTGGGTGTGCCACAGACTTAAGACTTTAGACTCTTCCCTATAGTCGAGAATGTGGCATGCGGGTTCCAGAGGGTGTACTTAATTAAATCGGGCATCATTTCTGGCCAGGCTCTCTGGGATTTAAATGTCTCATAAGTGCGGAGCCCTTTACTGACGCCACCCTTGCTATATTTTTAGCCCTGTGACCTGCAGAGAAGCGCAGATAGAAGTAAGCTGTGCACTTGACCTTATCTAGGCCTTTTTCAAACATGGTAAAATTATTATTCCTGTGAAAGGTTTATAGCAAATTGTGATATGTGATTGTTTCTTGCCCTCCCAAATCCAGTCATTTAAAAAAAAAAAAAATGTAAGTAATTTTTATTGTAGACATACAGCGCTCAGACCAGGATACATACAGTCATATTATTTCTGCAACTTATTATCATCAAACATTCTTCGTCATGATTTACACAGCCTGTGGACCCACAACCCGGAGGTCGGGTGGCAGCAAATGGTCGATCTGAGTTTTGTCTGGTTGCGACGTTTAGGATCATTTGTTTTCGCATTAAAGTGTGTATGCCAACTTTGCTGTCCTAACTTAACTAAACTATATAACCCCTCCTTTGCCCCGTCCCTGATTAACGCCATTCCCCCCCTTCCCCTCCCCCCTCCACTATCCGCTCATAGGGTCTCATATCAGAATATCCTAGGGTGTGACTTGAAGCCTGCCAATGTCTAAGTTTGTGCTGCGCTTGGTAATGCTTGGGTGCTATGGCCGTCTGTGCTGAGGGTCTCCTCTTCTTCCGTAAGCATGCTATCCCTAAGGGCTTGTACTAACGCCTCCCAGGCTGTCGCCAACTCTAACACTCTAGGGTCAGGGTTTCTACGCGCTAGCTGATATCTGTGCGTGCTGTCGCAAGCTGCCCATTTGAGGAATTTGTTGTACCATCTCCTGTGCGTTGGGCCTGTTTTCGCCTTCCACTGTCTGGTTATCTCCCTTTTGGCTATCATCAGTCCCATATCCACGAACTTACTGGAGGTTTTGTTTTTGGGCGTGTGGGGGAACCAATGCAGAAGGCAGGCCGCCGAGTCGAAGTCAATGGCTCTTTCTGTCACCTCACTCAGGGTCTCTCCAATGGCTTACCAGTACTCCCGGAGGGCCGACCATGGCATATGTTCCAGCTCCGCCCCGTCCGTTGTACAGAGAGGGCACGCCGACTCAGCCACCCCAAAAAATATTTCTTAATTCTGCCTGGGGTCATATAGGCCCTGTGCAGCATGTAGTAATGGATAAGCTGGAATCTCGCGTTCCTCGTACTATTACGGGCTCGACGCACAAGCCGGGCCCAGGTCGTATCAGGAATATCTTTTCCCAAATCAGTTCCCCATTTGGCCTTCAGCGCCGTGAGGGGCAACAGGTTTTCACAGAGCATTCTTGAGTACAAGCATGTCACCGCCTTAAACGTCCCCGCCGCCATCATAGCATACTGGAAAACCATGGACGTCTCGGGCTCCGTTAGGCCACCGCCCCAATGCGCCTGTATTGCCCCGACCACCGCCGAGTGCAGGAGGAATCCTCCTCTTGGTAGTTCAAAACGTTCTAGAAGGTCCTGATATGGGAGGAGCGCCCCATTCTCATAGAGGTCTCCCACTACCTGTACACCCGATTCTTCCCATCGCTGCAGTTGCGACCAATCACCCCCGTGGGGTAGCGCCGTCAGCATGCCCAGGGGAATTTCCGAGGCATATGGATGCCTTATCCCCGCCCGTCGTTGAGCACGATTCCAGGAAAGCCGGAACGTCTGCTGCTCAAGTGTCAGGTCTCGGGTAGCGATCTTCTGCTGTAAGGCTATATAAGCCAAGACGTGTCTTGGCGTGCATCTAGTCTCCTCACCTTCCGGGCCTCGGAACACTCTTGCCACCTCTTGCCTGAATGTCTGCAGTTGGGCGGCCAGATAATAAAGCTCAAAGTCTGGTACCGCTAACCCACCCTCATCCTTGGGGCGGGTGAGCGTCGCCAGCGCCACTCTGCACCTGCCCGCCCCCCACAGGAACGAAGTCAGCTGGGATTTGAGTTGGCGGAAAAAGGAGCTGGGGAACCAGACCGGGAGTGTCCGAAAGTAATATAACAATCTCTGTAGAGCAACCATTTTTAACAAGGATATGCGGCCAGCTATAGAGATCGGGAGCGTAGCCCAAAAGGCCATGTTTCCCCTCAGAGCTCGCATGCATCGACCGACGTTACCCTCGAACATGTCCGCGGCCGTGTGATATATATATACACCCCTAAATATTTAAGACAAGTTGGTTCCCAGTTTAGTGTGGGTCGGTGGTCAGGACAACCGGTGTCCCTCTGTAGCGGAAATACATGTTTTCGCCCAGTTGACCTTTAGGCCCGATATTACGCTAAATCGCCCTAGCAATCCCTCTGCTCCTTCCAGCGCTGTCGTGTCATTTTCCAGAAATAACAGCAAGTCGTCTGCATACAATGATATAAACTGCTGCCCGTCTCTGCTACCTATGCCCTCGAAATGTCTTCCCGTCCGGGCCTCGGCCGCTAATGGTTCAATCGCTAGTGCGAACAATAAGGGGGACAAGGAGCAGCCCTTACAGGTGCCCCTCTCCACCGGGTATTGCTGCGAGACCAGGGGCCCTATCCCGACCCTTGCCACTGCCGCCGAGTATAGGACCCGCGTCCACTTAATATACCCTTCTCCTAGTCCGAAGCGGTCCATAACCTTGTACAAATAGTCCCACTCTAGGCTATCGAAGGCCTTTTCGATGTCTACGGATAGGACAATGGGCGCTTGAGACACAGCCTGTGAACTCTCTAGCAGACGTGTAAGCCTCCTGATGTTAATCGTCTTGTTTTGGGCGGGGATGAATCCATTCTGGTTTGCGTGTACTAAGCCGGGCATATGCTGTAGGAGTCTAGCTGCTAATATGGAGCTCAGTATCTTATAGTCAGCGGTTAGTATGGAGAGTGGCCTGTATGAGGCAGGGTTACCACTTTCCCTACTTGGCTTCAGGAGCGGTATCACTAACGCCTCCCGCATTGATTGGGGCAGGCGGCCCATTGCCTTGGCCTCCCTATATATTGTCTGGAGTCTCGGCGCTAAGATGTCTAGATATTTGCTGTAAGTTTCCATTGACTGGCATTGGCACACCTGCTCCCGGCGGCTCTAGTGCCACTGCTGGTGCACCTTGAGTGCAGAATGGAGTCTCCGGGAACCTTGGTTCTGTCCTCAAACTAAGTTATCAAAGCAGTTTACTCACCAAACTCTGATTCTTTGTTTTGCACAAAGTTAGAAAGTAACTGAAAAGTCATCTAGAGTACAACACGTTTTCTCAACTGGAAAGTAGTTTGTACGCTGCTACAAAACCAGTACACACCAAATTATGAAACCTATTATTGTTCTGAACGAGAGTGTTTTTTCGATGTAGACCTTAATCTTGATGATCTTATTTGATCAGGGATATGATCCGCTACTTGCAGCTGCCAAAGCGGACTCTCCTGCGCTCTCCTAGTGCACAAGCCTTGATTAGATTATTCACTCATGCTCAATGGGAGTTACTAGCACCTTGATGGGAGCCCTCATAGTGCCCATCAGTCATCGACCAGAAGTTCAAGACACAGTAAAAGACTTGCTTTAAACGGAAGGAAACTTGAGCATGTCTCGGCAGGCGGTCGCTAGGATCACTGTGGTGGTGGTGATCGCTTGACTCCCTGCTGGAACAAACTGGGATTGGCAAGTAATGCATGGCCGTTGTCCAGCCTAGCCGAAGCCGGCACTGTTTCAGAAGAGACTGCATCAAGCCAGGGAGTCGACATGTGAAACATTGGCACCTTTCCTTCTCTCGAGGCTAACCTGGTCAATGCTGCCAGTGAAAAACACTTTTTGTGAATGGGCATGCACTTCAAGACGGACGATGGTTGGCTGGGCTAACCGCAAATCGGTTAAGTGCTGGTGCAAGGATGAGAGAAGCACAGATTAAACTAGACTGAGCTCTTCCGAACTCGGCACACGGTGTGATTGTGTGCTTGTGGTGCTCTGTGCCTGTGTGGGGCCTTGCCTGTAGCGTCTGCTGATAAAGCGCAGGACTCTGCCCCTTCGTTGTTTTTATCAGGGCACTCAGTTTAATGGAAGTGCTTCATGATCCCAGATCTTCTGATGTTTTTCTATAAAAAGCTGTCTGCAATTTTCCGCTGACAGTTGAGTACTGTTGCTTGTCTTACCACATAATAGCTGTTTGATGTCAAATTATGCCAAAAATAATATAATGGGCGTATTCTGATGCCAGACGCCCTTGAGCGGAGAGGTGTCATGCGGAGCCAGAGCTGCAGCAGGAGGGCAAGGTCTACAGAAGGAGTGTGTATACGAGGGAGTCAAGAGAGTGAGAGTGCGTGTGTGGGCTGGAGCTGCAGCAAGAGGGTACGGTTTAGAGGATGAGTGTTTAGCAAACTGCCCTAATTGACATGGTCATTCCCCATTTTTCGCCTGGTATCTAATTTCAACTGTAAGTGCAATGGGCCCCTGCTAACCGGGTCCCCAGTGTCAGATTTCTTCCCCAAACCTTCAATTGTTTTCCACAATTGGCGATAACTTTAGTACCCTCCAAGTCCCTAATAAATGGTACTCTTGATACCTAGGTCCTGATGTACTAAAGAGGGTTCCACGGGCGGCAGCATGAACTGCGCCGCCCTAAGGGACTCCTCACCAAGCTCATTCAAACTGCCTCTGCAGGCTGCTTGTCTCGGTGCAGACTAAAGTGAAGACATGAGCTGGCACCCAGCCTGCGTGCCATGCCTCCAAACACTGCATGCAGTATAGGTAAGTCGCACGTACAGCAGAGCTTACAGCCCTACGGCAGGGTGCCCTATACTACATACGAGGGCCTAACTTCCTGAGCAGATGTGCACCTCTGCTGGTCCGTTCCATTACTGCGGGACGAGTGATCAGGGAAGCCATTTTAAAAGCATTTGATGGACGCTGGTGAAAAGGAGTTCCACAGCTACATGATGGTTGGTTCATGCCAGCCTGCCCGCAGAGACCAGTGGCTGACTCCCAAGGGGGAAGGCATTTGCTCCCTGGGGACCATAAACCAAGCCAGCTCGAGCAGGGGTGCTATGCTCTGCCTCCCACAGGATGACCTGCCAATTAGCATTCCAGGGCCTAGGAGCTCCAAAGAGGCCCTATGCCTTTGGTATGCAACTCTGGTTTCTCTCACAGGAGAAGCCGCTGACCCCTTTGTCCAGAGCCATTTGGCACCTGGACAGACGGGAAAGCTATCTAGTCAGATAGGCGTATCCACCTTCAGACTAATGTCACCCCTAAGGTGGGCTATCTGAGGTGGAGCTGACTTTGCAAAGTTAGCTATATTGGTGATAGACAAATTGGGAATTCTGGGACGGGGTTATGACCACCTGCCCCAGGAAGTGGTCATATAGGGGGTTTAGTGACCCCAAGGGTAGTAGGTAGCCCGTTGGCTACTATCCTACACACCGCTAACGCCTGCTAAATTCAGCATTTTAGGGAAATTAGATCCTGCGACCAAAAGAAGTACCAACGATCCCTGAAAAGTAAGAACTGTTGTAGAAGCAACGGACTTGACGCCAGCCCTGCCGGCCTGTCTGCTGTTTCTGATGATTGCCCCAACGTTGACTCCTCCTGCAAGCTGCTGTGACTCCAAAAGGTTGGGAGGAGTGCCAGAACTTCTGTCCAAACTCATGAACTTCCATGGAGCAGCGGAGCCGCTTCCCTGCAGGCAGACAAAAAGACCTGAGTGGACTCCGGACTGCCAAAACTCGACACCGGGAAGCACCACTGCACCCGTGCCGCCTTCCTGGAGCTGAAGTGATACAACGATTCCAGCTTGATCCTTTGACCCTCCAGAGACAAAGCCCACCCTGGACGTGCCCACTGTTGACTTCCCGCCTCTACCTGCAGTCTGTGCTAGCCCACTCTACCTCGAGTGCTCTCAGTAACAAAAATCCAATGCCTGAAGACACCTCTACACCCTTTGCTCCTGGCCCGTGGAGAAGAGGACGAAAGGTGTCCCCAAGCATCGTGAGACCAGAGCCCTCCTAGTGGTTCAGACCGACTGGCTTCCCAGTCCAAGCCTGCAGCTTCTTTTTGACCAGACTGATCCCCAGAGGAGAACATTGGCGCCCGACGCTAAAAAGCACCTCTGCACCCAGCCGCCCCAGTGCCATTCGAGGTGACCTGTTGGTGCTGCCTGGGACGTTTCTCCTTACGTCCAGGAGATTGGTCTCGTACGTCGCTTTACTGTACCTGATGCCATACTTGTGTTTCTTTCCATTGGACAACATTGCGACTTTTTAAATGCAAAAGTATTCCTCTTGTGAAAAAGTACTTGGCTGATTGTATTGATTCTGTTGCTTAAACTATTATATATGGATGCGTGTTATTTTCATAAATTGGTGTGGATCTCCTTACTGCGTTGTGTGCATCATTTATCGACTATTGTGTATATTTGCAGATATCTAACACTCCTCTCTGATAGGCCAAAGGCTGCTCGAACACACTACCCCCTCGAAGAGCACCTTGGGATTGCTTGACCAAGCCCCTGTCCACTAGTAAAGGAATACTTGGACTCTATGCGCGGTATACCATAACAAGAACCAGCACCCTACAGTGCGCGAAAGAGGGAAAGAAGAAAGCAAGTGTGTATGTGGGGCCTGGAGCTGCAGCAAGCTCTACAGAAGAAGTGTGTATCAGAGGAAAATAAGAAATGAGTGCATGGGAGGACTGGGGCTGCAGGAATAGGGCGAGGTCTGGAAAAGGAGTGCGCCTTGAGACCCTCACGGGTGAGAGTTGTGCTTTATAAGAATCTCAATTGTTTGAGTGTGTATGAGAGGGAAAGAAGAAAGAAGAAAGTGCGAGTGCATATGAGGGCTACTGTTGGAAAAGGATGTGTGGGGTTTGGGGTGTGGAAACTGAGGGTGTAAGATCCGGGGTGTACAATCGGATCCTCCTATCCCTTGACGCCTCAGTGGGACTTGCTCTCACGCCACACAGGGCTGGCAGCTGTTGGCTTCATGAGAGCCTGTAAGCAGCCCTTCTGCAGCTGTTACAGCACTGAAGTGACCTTGTGTTCAGCACCATTGCATAAACTGCTGCCCTCCAAGCCCCACATGTGCCATGTGCCACAGGTTGAGCTCTTCACGTGATATTGAAGCCCCTGATCCATTTATATTTGTCAGGGATGGTGTAGGAGACGCGGAGCTCATGAGTGGTTTGGCAATTTTCCATGAAGCTAGCCTTTAACACTGTCCCCAGTGATTGCTCGATATTCTGTGGTAGGATTTGAAGCTCTCTTCGCTGTGCTCTATATCAGCGAACAGACCTTGATACTAAGTGCAAATTAAAAGCTTGTCGGAAGAGCGAGCCAGGGGCATCCTGCATTTTCCCATCAAATCCTGCTGCAGCTTAGCAAGGTGACCAGGCGGGGCTAAGCTCCTCGCTAGGGCGCCTTGCATCTTGGATACGTGCATCGTGGACGCGCTGCGCTAGAGCCGTCAGGGATGGATAAAAAGTAGGGGAATCTCCTAATCCCTATGGATATTGGGAGACCGTGTTACGAAGAAAAGGTTAAATGCATGAAACCTGGTGATTCAATAAGGGCAAGGAGAGGGATAGACATGACTGACTCAGCATCCATCCTCTCTAGTTTTTGTGACATAATTGTGTACATTTTTAAAACCTAATTGTTATGGTGCATGGGTATGAGCGACCCATACAGAAGTCAGCTGATAGGACTGCACATATAGTTCATATTGCACCGCCTCTTGGGCTTCCAGCGAAAACCTTCAAATGCACGCGTATCAACGATGCCTTCATCTGGAGCCTGGCTTGAGATCATTTATCAGTTGTCCAAGCTGCTCTGTCCGTAGATCTGTGGCTGGTGCATCTTATCATGCATGAGACTGCTCAGTAAAGCCGAAGAATTGAGGTGGAAGAGCGCTACTCGCTGGTGTAAAGTGATGGAGGTGGATTACCAAAGATAGAAACTAAGAAGGGAAGGAAAACGTACAGGGAGCTCTGGGAACCTGAGGTGGAGCTGGGAGAGGTTGAGAGTACGGATGAGATGAGACTTGGGTAGTGAGGTAGGTAGGAACTGTACCCGGGTGGGAAGGAGACGAGGAGTTTGGTAGTGGAGAGGGTGCATGTTCATGAGATGTGTGGGTAGAGGCAGATCTCTTCCATCTCTACTCACTCGTAGCGGTGTGTGAAGTTTTTATTATGCAAGCGCAGTCTTGTATCTGTTATGTTTATTGGTGTTCCCGTAGTTCAGAGTCTTCTACTTATATTAGATTTATTCCCTGGTGTAACTCTTGCTTGCAATAATTAGTTGCTGCTGAAAGTGGAACTGAATCTTTTTTTTAAAATTAACTTAAAGCTTGCAACGTTGAACCTGGATGGATGCTCGTGATCCTATTTTTTTTCATTACGCTAACTTAAAATGGGGCAAATGTACTGACTCTGCAGGAACAGCAGCCAGATAACGTTGCAAGCTATGGGTTGGAATTGCAAAATTCCAATTTCTCAGAAATGACTGGAAGACCGTAAGAGAAACTTAATTATGGTGGGCCTCTAGTCAGTGTGTTTGATTGAGCTGTCCTATTCAGAAGACTGGGCAAGGATGCTTGGAGTACAGCGGAAGGCAGTTGACAATCTAATGATGCACACTAACTTTTGTAATTCAAAAGGAAGTCCGAATTGATCAAGCTGCAAGTAGTTAAGCAAATCTAAAAAGAATGCCATGTTCATGGGTCCCACCAGGGATTAAATACAAATGGCAGAATATTGGGATGCTAAGAGTGGAAAACTCAACACTAGTTAAATGTGACTAAGTGCAGTTAATTCTGCAGAACGAAATGAACTTCATCTGACTCTGTGTTGTGTGGTAAGACCTCTTATTCAGTAGATATAAACATCTGGCCACACGTCCAACCCCGCATTTGTTTAAAAATTGGTTGTGAGCGCTGAGCTATGCTCCTTTGTGGGAATTCCAAGGGTGCGTGTCTTGGTCTCAAAGTGGAAAAGGTAAATGTTGTAGCAGTGTGTAAAGGGTGGCCCACACAGCAGCCCTTCTCGTTCCAGCTTCAGCGAAGGGCTCTTTCTATTAAAAACTGTTATGAGCTGTGTCCCTCTCCAGTGCTGGGATGCCACAAGGCAGAGTTGAAAAGGTTTGAGTGGGAAACGCTCCTTCTTGTGGCAGCAGAGGACGTAGGAGTGTAGCATCAGATGGAACATTCCCATCACAAGATGGATCAGAAGGTGGCCTCCTATGAATGCTGACGGCTTTGTGTGAGGTAGAATACTACGAGGCAGAGCTGAGATCAGGAGACCATGAGTTGGGAAAGGAGCTGGCGATTGGGCGGCAGAAGTAAGAGCAGGAAAGTCTGTGAAGAAGAGATTGAGAGGAAGACTGAGACTGAAAGAGTGGACGGTGAAGAGCTGAGCACGAGGCCTCTGTCCATTTGTTTAGATTTTGTTTACTTTTAGCATTCCTTTCTTATGAGAAGATGAGGTTGGGCAGTAGACCTAGGGCAGAGGGTCTACTAGTAAGGAGAGTATTTACGGACCGTTTTCTTCCCCTGACAGGATGCTGAACCGTATTCATGTCGGTAGCGCGCTAATCTGAAACAATACCCGTAAGCGTCCTGCTGTTTCCGTTCTTTACTATGCAGTTCTCAAATCCGATATTGCAGTATTATGAGGTGCAATTTATAATGATACTTTGAGCTGAAGTTAATGGAATGTTTCACACTAACAGTGAGAGCGCCACACGCACTATCCCAGTTGTCCTGCTGTACGTGGTCTTGTCGTGATGCCATTTGCGTCTTATTCCTCTCATTTGTAGGAAAGATTCGGTTTTAAAGAATAACATACAGTGCCATTTAATCGAGTGAGCTTAGGCATTTAAGGATATGATGTAGATCTGTGTTCAGATAGCAACAACTGATATTTAGGAGGACAAAATTGTGTCACTTGTAGCTCGTGCACATTCCAGTGAGATCTCATTTACAACTAAATTGCAAGGACCATGCAGACTGTAAAGTGTTTATAATAGTGATTCACAATATCTCCTGATATCCAGGAGCAGCGGTGGGTTATACTTAGGAGTGATGAGCTGTGAAGTCCAGGAGCAGCTGTGCCCACCCGTAGAAGCTGGTACTCAGTAGTACACAGGAGTGATATAATTTCAGTGAAGCCGGTGATGGGTAATACGTAGGGGTGATAAGCCCCGTGTCCAGAAACAGCTGTACCCACCCGGAATAATAACTAGGACCTAAAACTCTAATGAAAATGGTACTTGTTTCTACTTGGGAGCGAGAAGCCTGTTGTTTCGCAGGCATTTGTAGCTACTCATTGGAGCTGTGGCTGGTGGAGGAAAGCCCAGGAGAGATTAGTCCTGACTGGACTATCTTCACTAAAATGGTAATGCCTTACCTGCATGCATGGGTTTGTAGAGACTGCCTCTGGCTCTAGACCTTTCCCAGGCTCTAACACGACTTGGTCATCAACCTGTCACCCTTCATACTGCATCCTCCAGTCACTATTGCCATGAACCTGTCCCGCTTTCTCCCCCAGCACCTGGTGGCCACCCTTCGGCCAGCTTACTCTGCCAGCAGCTGGTGGCCCCCGTTCGGCCAGCTTTCTCCCCCAGCAGCTGGTGGCCCCCCTTTGTCCAGCTTACTCCCCCAGCAGCTCGTGGCCCCCCTTCAGCCAGCTTACTCCCCCAGCAGCTGGTGGCCCCCCTTCGGCCAGCTTACTCCGCCAGCAGCTGGTGGCCCCCTTTGTCCAGCTTACTCCCCTAGCAGCTGGTGTTCTCCCTTGCTCCCCAGTCACTCCTGCTGCTGCTCCTCCCCACATACTTGCATTGATATATCTGTGTGATCTTGGGTAAAAGGTTGGGTGCAGAAATCATGTTGCATAGCACATGTTGGTAATCCTCAGGATAAATATATAATAAACCAAGCAAAATGTGGATAAATACAATTTCCCGAACTGCACCCTCCTGCTGGCAGTCCTGAAAGGTGGCCAGACTTTCGTACTGCCGGTGGTGGATGTAAAGGAGCGTAGTTTTGAATGCAGATATTGCAGATAGAGTATTTGGTGGAGCCGTGCTAGAGGGCCTGACGTTGTAATGCAACCTCTTGTGAACATCTGAGCTGTAAAGGCATCAACCAACTTATCTGATTTTGAAAGAGTGAGTTATTTACATGCCTGCTTTTGTAAGATTTTATTTAAAAGGTTCTCAATGTGATCTTTGTTTAACGCTGCGCCTTTAATTACTTGTCAGGTGCCGCCAACTTCAAACAAGCGACCTAGCAACAGCGTCCCTCCACCTACACAGCTCAACAAAATCAAATATTCTGGGGGGCCACAGATCGTAAAGAAAGAGAGGCGGCAAAGTTCATCCAGATTTAACATCAGCAAAAACCGGGAACTACAGAAGCTTCCTGCCCTCAAAGGTAAGGATTCTGAGATTTGATTCCCTGGAGCGTAAAGCTCCGGGCTCTCAAAGAAGAGGATTCAGAATTTGGTCGCCTGGAGTGTAAACCTTCCTGCCCTCAAAGGTATAGATTCAGAGTTTTGGTGCCCTGGAGTATAAGGCTTCCTGCCCCCAAAGGTATGGATTCAGTGTTTTGGTGCCCTGGAGTGTAAGGCTTCTGGCTCTCAAAGGTATGGATTCAGAGTTTTGGTGCCTTGGAGTGTAAGGCTTCCTGCCCTCAAAGGTATGGATTCAGAGTTTTGGTGCCCTGGAGTGTACGGATTCAGAGTTTTGGTGACCTGGAGAGTAAGGCTTCTGGCCCTCAAAGGTATGGATTCAGAATGTTGGTGCCCTGGAGTGTAAGGCTTCTGATCTCAAAGGTATGGATTCAGAGTTTTGGTGCCCTGGAGTGTAGGGCTTCCTGCCCCCAAAGGTATAGATTCAGAGTTTTGGTGCCCTGGAGTGTAAGGCTTCTGGCCCTCAAAGGTATGGATTCAGAGTTGTGGTGCCCTGGAGTGTAAGGCTTCTGGCTCTCAAAGGTATGGATTCAGAGTTTTGGTGCCTTGGAGTGTAAGGCTTCCTGCTCTCAAAGGTATGGATTCAGAGTTTTGGTGCCCTGGAGTGTATGGATTCAGAGTTTTGGTGACCTGGAGAGTAAGGCTTCTGGCCCTCAAAGGTATGGATTCAGAATGTTGGTGCCCTGGAGTGTAAGGCTTCTGATCTCAAAGGTATGGATTCAGAGTTTTGGTGCCCTGGAGTGTAGGGCTTCCTGCCCCCAAAGGTATAGATTCAGAGTTTTGGTGCCCTGGAGTGTAAGGCTTCTGGCCCTCAAAGGTATGGATTCAGAGTTGTGGTGCCCTGGAGTGTAAGGCTTCTGGCTCTCAAAGGTATGGATTCAGTGTTTTGGTGACCTGGAGAGTATGGATTCAGTGTTTTGGTGCCCTGGAGTGTACGGCTTCTGGCTCTCAAAGGTATGGATTCAGAGTGTTGGTGCCTTGGAGTGTAAGGCTTCTGGCCCTCAAAGGTATGGATTCAGAGTTGTGGTGCCCTGGAGTGTAAGGCTTCTGGCCCTCAAAGGTATGGATTCAGAATGTTGGTGCCCTGGAGTGTAAGGCTTCTGATCTCAAAGGTATGGATTCAGAGTTGTGGTGCCCTGGAGTGTAAGGCTTCTGGCTCTCAAAGGTATGGATTCAGAGTGTTGGTGCCTTGGAGTGTAAGGCTTCTGGCCCTCAAAGGTATGGATTCAGAGTTGTGGTGCCCTGGAGTGTAAGGCTTCTGGCCCTCAAAGGTATGGATTCAGAATGTTGGTGCCCTGGAGTGTAAGGCTTCTGGCTCTCAAAGGTATGGATTCAGAGTTGTGGTGCCCTGGAGTGTAAGGCTTCTGATCTCAAAGGTATGGATTCAGAGTTGTGGTGCCCTGGAGTGTAAGGCTTCTGGCTCTCAAAGGTATGGATTCAGAGTTTTGGTGCCTTGGAGTGTAAGGCTTCTGGCCCTCAAAGGTATGGATTCAGAGTTGTGGTGCCCTGGAGTGAAAGGCTTCTGGCTCTCAAAGGTATGGATTCAGAGTTTTGGTGCCTTGGAGTGTAAGGCTTCTGGCCCTCAAAGGTATGGATTCAGAGTTGTGGTGCCCTGGAGTGTAAGGCTTCTGGCTCTCAAAGGTATGGATTCAGTGTTTTGGTGCCCTGGAGTGTAAGGCTTCTGGCTCTCCAAGGTATGGATTCAGAGTTTTGGTGCCTTGGAGTGTAAGGCTTCCTGCCCTCAAAGGTATGGATTCAGAGTTTTGGTGACCTGGAGAGTAAGGCTTCTGGCCCTCAAAGGTATGGATTCAGAGTTTTGGTGACCTGGAGAGTAAGGCTTCTGGCCCTCAAAGGTATGGATTCAGAGTTGTGGTGCCCTGGAGTGTAAGGCTTCTGGCCCTCAAAGGTATGGATTCAGAGTTGTGGTGCCTTGGAGTGTAAGGCTTCTGGCCCTCAAATGTATGGATTCAGAGTTTTGGTGCCTTGGAGTGTAAGGCTTCTGGCCCTCAAAGGTATGGATTCAGAGTTGTGGTGCCCTGGAGTGTAAGGCTTCTGGCTCTCAAAGGTATGGATTCAGTGTTTTGGTGCCTTGGAGTGTAAGGCTTCTGGCCCTCAAAGGTATGGATTCAGAGTTGTGGTGCCCTGGAGTGTAAGGCTTCTGGCTCTCAAAGGTATGGATTCAGAGTTTTGGTGCCCTGGAGTGTAAGGCTTCTGGCTCTCAAAGGTATGGATTCAGCGTTTCGGTGACCTGGAGAGTATGGATTCAGTGTTTTGGTGCCCTGTAGTGTACGGCTTCTGGCTCTCAAAGGTATGGATTCAGAGTGTTGGTGCCCTGGAGTGTAAGGCTTACTTCCCCTAAAGGTATGGATTCAGAGTGTTGGTGCCCTGGAGTGTAAGGCTTACTTCCCCTAAAGGTATGGATTCAGAGTGTTGGTGCCCTGGAGTGTAAGGCTTACTTCCCCTAAAGGTATGGATTCAGAGTGTTGGTGCCCTGGAGTGTAAGGCTTACTTCCCCTAAAGGTATGGATTCAGAGTGTTGGTGCCCTGGAGTGTAAGGCTTACTTCCCCTAAAGGTATGGATTCAGAGTTTTGGTGCCCTGGAGTGTAAGGCTTACTTCCCCTAAAGGTATGGATTCAGAGTTTTGGTGCCCTGGAGTGTAAGGCGTCCGGCCCCCAAAGGTATGGATTCAGAGTTTTGGTGCCCTGGAGTGTAAGGCTTACTTCCCCTAAAGGTATGGATTCAGAGTGTTGGTGCCCTGGAGTGTAAGGCTTACTTCCCCTAAAGGTATGGATTCAGAGTGTTGGTGCCCTGGAGTGTAAGGCTTACTTCCCCTAAAGGTATGGATTCAGAGTTTTGGTGCCCTGGAGTGTAAGGCGTCCGGCCCCCAAAGGTATGGATTCAGAGTTTTGGTGCCCTGGAGTGTAAGGCGTCCGGCCCCCAAAGGTATGGATTCAGAGTTTTGGTGCCCTGGAGTGTAAGGCGTCCGGCCCCCAAAGGTATGGATTCAGAGTGTTTGTGCCCTGGAGTAATGTGATGTGATGGGGTTTTTATAAAGCGCAGGTTGCACTCCAAGGAGCATCTTTGCGCTGTAGAAAAGATTTAAGAACCCTGGTAGTTATGGAGGGAAAGGGGGAGGTATCTAGACTAGGTTTTTACATTGCTGTTCGGAGAGAGTGAAGATCCAGGTTTTGATGGCCTTTCTGAAAATTGCTTCTGTAGGGATTTGACGGAGATGAGGGGAGAAGGTTCCAGGCCTTGGAGCCTAGTACCGCCAGGGATTTTCCTCCTTTAGTCTTGAGTCTGAATTTGGGAATGGTGTGAAGATTGGCCCCTTGAGACCTGAGGCATCGCGTGGGGCTGTAGTGCTTGAACATTTTCAGTATGTAGTTGGGTCCATTTCCATTGAAAGCCCTGAAAGTGAACAGTAAAAGCACCCTTTTGTAGATGGGCGGCCAGTGCAGGATGTTCATTGCTGCTGTGGCTGAGGTTCTCTTTTTCCATCCTAACACTAGTCTGGCTGCGGCATGCTGTACAATTTGTAATTTGTGGCAGACTTCTCTGTTTGTCCCTGCATAAAGACTATTACAATAGTCGATGCGGGGGTAATGAGGGCTACAGCGACCGTTTTCCTTGCGGAGATGGGAATTAGGTCAAAAAATTTCCTGAGCCCTTTAATAATTCCGAAGCAGGTCCCTGCTACGGCAGTGGCTTGTTGTTTGAAGCTCAGGGAGAAGTCAAATCTGATCCCTAGGTTACGGACTGAGGAGGCAGTACTGGGGGGGGCAATGGCGTCCTCAGGCCACCAGGATGTGGGGTTGATGGTATTTCCTTTGCCGAAAGGTAGGATTTCAGTTTTCCCAGTATTGCACTTAAGATGAATTAGGTTCATCCATTTAAACGTGGCGGTAAGGCAGTTTTGGAGCTTTGTTTCAGCTTCACGGGTGTCATTCTCCAACACCAGAATGAGCTGCGTGTTGTCAGCGTATGCAATGGTATCTATACCAAAAGATGAAATGAGGGTGATAAGTGGGGCCATATATATATTGAAGAGTGTAGGGCTCAGGCAGGAGCCTTGGGGGACTCCAGAGCCTACTAACCTTCTTCTGACCTGTACTGTCCTAAGACCACCACTTGTCTCCTATTTGCAAGGAAGCTATTTATCCAGCTCAGTGCAGTTCCGGCAATTCCTGCCGCGGCTAGGCGGTCCAACAGAATGGTATGGGACACCCTGTCAAAGGCCGCGGACAGGTCTAACAGAACCAGGACTGCTTTCTTTCCCTGATCTAGTGCTGCACGGAGGGTTTCAGAGGAGAAGATTAGGGCTGATTCTGTTGAATGCTGAGCTCTGAAACCAGCTTGGTTGGGATGCCAGATGTTATTGGCTTCCAAGAAAGCAGTGAGTTGTTTATTGACCGCTTTCTCAGTAAGTTTGCAAAAAGCTGGGAGTAAGGAAATGGGGCGAAGATTTGTGAGGGTAGAAGAGTCCGGTAGTGTTTTTTTTTTGCAAGGGTTTGACTGCTGCGAGTTTCGATTCTTCGGGGACCAGACCGTGGTTCAGTGAGGAATTTATGATGCTGTTAATGAGTGGGTTGGCAATCTAAATTAGTGAATGGAGCACCAACGGGGAACAGGGGTTGAAGGGGGATCCTGATTTCATTTTGAGGATTTCTATTTGAGATTCTTCTTGGCTTACAGGTTGAAAAGAGGTCAGGGTATGAGTTATTAAGCTGGAATTGATTGCCTTGCTCTCCTGTGAGGCTTCCTGTTCTGAAAGGTATGGATTCAGAATGTTGGTGCCCTGGAGTGTACAGCTTCTGGCCCTCAAAGGTATGGGTTCAGGGTTTTGGTGCCCTGGAGTGTAAGGCTTCCTGCCCCCAAAGGTATGGGTTCAGAGTTTTGGGGCCCTGGATTGTAGCTGGTGCTTGATATCTGCTCGATGAGTCACCCAGCCTTTCGTGCACAATCTCAGGCGTTGGCCAGAGATACGTCCATCGCTCTTCAGCAGTGCACTTTTCGACCCATTCATGTCTAATGATCCTCCAGAGGTGTGCTGAATACTGGTCCAAGGTTCGTCTTGCCTTATTGTAGGTGCTGTCAAACTCTTTAACATGGATTTGAGCCTGCCAAGGGTTGTGGCTTCCTCTGCTGAACCAGTCTCATAATCTGACCAGCCAGTCAGGTGTGGGGTTTGGAGTCTGATTTCTAGCAGTATCCGCAAGCCTGTCCCAGTGATAACATGTGATTTGCATTAGAGGTGGGCGTGCCAACAAAATTAATGGACAGCCGAGCCAAGGGTTAGCTTTGGTTCCACCAGCCCGTGCTTGAGCCACGCACGAGCCGAGGCCGGAAAATATTTCACATGCAACTTCTGCAACAAACCACATGTAAGAGTATGATATGCTGTCTTCAAAATTCAAGAAGCGGATTTCTTTAACAACCAGAAGCGTTTTTACCTTGGTACTTCACATTATCTCTGCCTTGAAGTATTTATTTAAGTGAGTTTTTGATCGAGACTTGCAACTGCATATGCCTCTCCATTTTGAATACACCCCAGGAGTTAGAGTGGATCTGTTAACTTTTGAGCAGTACCTCTGTGCACCGGTGGGTTGTGCATAGTGTCTCTGCTCGGATGCTATTCCACTCTGAAACTAATGTGAGAAGCTACTATAGGCGCCACTCCTGCGCTGTGACACTATTGCATTTCTTTCCACGCCACAAGATGCATATTCTGAGCCAACTATCGTCTTTTCAAGACAATTTTACCTCAAGAAATTTTCAACAAAACCTGTGTCTAGTGGAAAATGCCACTTCCCAAGACGAGAAGCTTTTTTTCATTTTAGAAACTGTCACAAGCAAATGTCTGATAGATCCCCATCAGGTTTGTCTGAGGTCGACTCATGGCTTGAAGTCCTGCAGTGACTGCACATCGATAAAGCCAAAGGCCATTCAGAACCTCAAGGCAAAAGTCTGTCGCCAAGCATCGGAAGTCTGAACCGGTCCAAAGGTTGATTTTGATTCTGTTCCCGGTCCAGAAGTCCGTCTGAGGTAGTTTGTTGTTGCGCTCCAAATCCTCTGGTAAGTCTAAGACAAAGCATAAGAAATCCACTTGGGACTTGGCCCATTGCACACACTCTTGTAATGCTGAAAAGGTGCCAGGGCGTCACCATGACTCTGAACCTTGCTCACGAAGTTGATCAGCACAGGAGCCAATCCTGCCACTTGTCCCTGCACAACCAGAGCGTGGATGCCTGTCTGCGACACCAAGGCAGATTTAAGAGTTCCCCAAGGACATACTACACTCTTCGGATCCCTTTTGATTTCCTGTGGTGTGCCTATGGATCCCGTGGAGCCGAGAGGCTCTACATGTGGGATACCTCTATCTGGGTCGCCTGTCTGCGACACCAAGGCAGATTCAAGAGTTCCCCAAGGCCATACTACACTCTTCGGATCTCCTTTTGATTTCGTGTGGTGTGTCTATGGATCCCGTGGAGCCGAGAGGCTCTCCATCAATCAATCAATCAGGAAATTTGTATAGCGCGCTACTCACCCAGAGGGTCTCAAGGCGCTTGGGGGAGAGGGGTCCGCTACTGCTCGAACAGCCAGGTCTTGAGTTGCTTCCTGAATGAGAAGTGGTCTTGGGTTCGCCGTAGGTGGGTGGGGAGGGAGGGAGTTCCAAGTCTTGGCTGCCAGGTAGGAGAAGGATCTTCCTCCCATGGTGGCTCTTCGAATGCGTGGAACGGCGGCGAGGGCTTGGCTGGTCGATCGTAGCTGGCTGGTGGGAGTGTAGAAGGTCAGGCGTTTGTTGAGGTACCTGGGGCCCGAGTCGTGGAGGGCCTTGTGTGTGTGGGTGAGAAGACGGAACATGATTCTCTTGCTGACGGGGAGCCAGTGCAGGTCTCTCAAGTGTCCGGAGATGTGGCTGTGTCGGGGGATGTCCAGGATGAGTCGTGCGGAGGCGTTCTGGATGCGTTGGAGTCTTTTCTGCAGTTTGGCTGTGGTTCCGGTGTAGAGGGTGTTTCCGTAGTCCAGTCGGCTGGTGACGAGTGCCTGGGTGACCGTCTTCCTGGTTTCGGTGGTGATCCATCGGAAGATCTTTCGGAGCATGCGTAGGATGTTGAAACACGATGATGAGACGGCGTTGACTTGTCTGGTCATCGAGAGGGAGGAGTCCAGGATGAAGCCCAGGTTGCCTGCGTGGTCTGTTGGTTTGGGTGCGCTGCCCAGGGCAGGGGGCCACCAGGATTCGTCCCAGGCAGAGGGTGATGATCCAAGGATGAGGACCTCCGTCTTGTCTGAGTTCAGTTTCAGGTGGCTGTTCCTCATCCACTCGGCTACGTTTTTCATCCCTTCGTGTAGGTTGGTTCTGGCGGTGGCGGGGTTGTTTGTGAGGGAGAGGATCAGCTGGGTGTCGTCGGCATAGGAGATGATGTTGAGGTTGTGTTGGCGTGCGATGGCTGCGAGGGGGCTCATGTAGACGTTGAAGAGGGTGGGGCTGAGTGATGATCCTTGTGGTACGCCGCAGATGACTTCGGTGGCCTCGGATCTGAACGGGGGGAGGCGGACTCTCTGGGTTCTTCCGGCGAGGAACGAGATGATCCACTCCAGTGCCTTCTCTTGGATTCCGATGTTACTCAGGCATTGTACTAGGGTGCGTTGGCGGACAGTATCGAACGCTGCGGAGAGATCCAGGAGGATGAGGGCCGCTGTTTCCCCGTTGTCGAGCAGGGCTCGGATGTCATCAGTGGCTGCGATGAGGGGGGTCTCGGTGCTGTGGTTGGCTCGGAAGCCGGACTGTGAGTGGTCGAGGGATCCGTTCGTCTCGAGGAAGGCGGCAAGCTGTTTGTTGACAGTCTTCTCGATGACTTTGGCAGGAAACGGGAGGAGCAAGATGGGGCGGTAGTTCTTGAGGTCGGTGGGGTCTGCTAATGGTTTCTTCAGGAGGGCGCGGAGTTCGGCATGCTTCCAGCTCTCCGGGAAGGTGGCGGTATTGAAGGAGCAGTTGTCCCGGAGTTGGGGTGCGATGACGGAGTCGGCCTTGTTGAAGACGTGGTGGGGGCATGGGTCGGTTGGTGATCGGGAGTGAATGGTGTTCATCGTGCAGATGGTGTCTTCGGTGCTGACTGGGGTCCAGGTGCAGAGGGTGGTGGTGGTGGGAGTTGGTTCTGTGGTTGGGTGCGTGGTCTGTTCGCCGAAGCTGTTGTGTATGTCTGCGATCTTGCTGTGGAAGAATGAGGCGAGTGAGTCGCAGAGGTCTTGTGAGGGAGTGATGTTGTTGTTTCCGGCGCTGGGGTTGGAGAGCTCTTTGACAATGTTGAAGAGTTCCTTGCTGCTGTTTGCGTTGTTGTCTAGTCGATCCTTGAATGCTGACTTCTTGGTGGTGTGGATCAGCTGGTGGTGGTTGCGGGTGGCGTGCTTGAGGGCGGTCATTTTGTCTGTAGTCTGGTTTTTTTCGCCAGGCTTTCTCGAGGGTGCGGCAGTTCTTCTTGGAGTTCTTGAGGTCGTCGTTGAACCAGGGGGCTTTCTTGCTACTGGGCCTGCTGGGATGGTTTTTCAGGGGTGCGAGGTCATCAGTGCAGTTGGTGATCCAATGTGTGAGGTTGTTGGCTGCTTGGTTGGGGTCCGTTGATCTGGCGGGAGGGTTCTGGCTCAGTGATGTGATGAGCTGGTCGGTGGTGATCTTGTTCCAGCTCCTGCGGAGGGCCTGTTGCGGGTGGTGGTGAGTCGTGGTCCTTCTGAAGCTGAAGTGGACGCAGCTGTGGTCTGTCCAGTGGAGTCCGGTGAAGTGGCTGAAGGAGATGTACATGCTGGAGGAGAAGATTGGGTCAAGCGTGTGTCCGGCGTAGTGGGTGGGGATGTTCACCAGTTGCTTGAGTCAGAGGTTGGCGAGATTGTCCAGCAGGGTGGTGGTGGTGTTGTCGTTGTTGTTCTCCAGGTGGAAGTTAAGGTCCCCTAGGAGGATGTAGTCGGAGGAGGCGAGGGCGTGCGGGCTGAGGAAGTCTGCGATGTCTTCGCTGAATTGTGTGCGAGGTCCTGGGGGTCTGTAGATTAGGGTGCCTCTGAGTGTGGTCTTGGGGTCGGTGTGTATCTGGAAGGGAAGATGTTCGGCGGCTGCGAGGGTGTCGTCGGAGTTGGTCGTGATGCGGATGGTGTTCTAGTGGACGATGGCGATGCCTTATCCTGTCTGGTTGACGCGGTCCCTCCGGGTGATCTTGTATCCGTCCGGGATGGCGATGGCGATGTTGAGCGCTGAGGAGGCGTTCATCCAGGTTTCCGTGAGGAAGGCGACGTCTGGAGATGAGGTGTCGAGCAGGTTCCATAGTTCCACGGCGTGTCTGTGGACGGAGCGGGTGTTGAGCAGGATGCACTTCAGGTGGTTGCTGTTGGTGCTCGGCTTGGCGAAAAACACCACTGCGATCCTACCGATGCCTTTGCCAACTCCGGCTCCACTTTCCATGCTGGTCTTCAGTACGTCGATGCAGAGTCCAACGACGCTGGAGCACGAGGCACATGCCTATGGGTGTGGAATTTTTGAAAACACGCACTTGTCCAATGTACAAAATGTTAAAGAAATATTCTTGCCCGGGAAAGAAATCCACTTGTCCCACCCTCATTCTACATCAGTGGACAGACACAGATGCTTTAATAGTCTACTGTGGCTTCTCATAAAGCCCTGTTCTCCTTAGGCGCTTGGCTCCCAAGCGCCCAATAATTTGCTGCACAAATGCTTACTTCATATGTGGTAAGCTGGCTTCCTTTTGCCATACCATAGCTCCATACCGCTTCAATTGGCTTTGTCATAATTTTCATTGTTTTTTTTCCCTATAATATAGGCCTCATCCCCTTCCCCAACCCCTTTACCACAGCTTCAGTGGGCCTCCTTTATTCACTTCATGCTCTATTGCACTTCAATCCATTATTCAACTCCAACACACTTCTATCAGAAGCTTCTATTCCAGTGCCCTCTGTATGAAAGTGGGTTTCTGTTGGAGTAAACCCCCCCCATGTTTTGCCAGACTACTGATGCACTTTGACATCATGTGCCCTGGGACCCTGTCAATCCGGTTCCCAGGGTTTGTGTTGTTTCCCCAAAATGAACCCAATTGGCATCTCTGGCCACAAGTCAGTGCAGGTAAATGGTACCACAGGTACCCAGGGCACTGTGACCAGAGAAGGCCGGCTGCAGCACTTATTGTGCCACCCTTCGAGGCCCTGTTACTTTACACACACACACTGCCTTTGCAGGCTGCGTGTTTTGGTGCAGAACAAAGCTTGAAGAGTCGACATGGCACACATCCCTGTGTGCCATGCCTACAACCCACTGCCCTGGCATAAATCAGTCACCCCTCTAGCTGGGTGACCTATACCAGTGGGGAGGGTACCGGTGCATGAGCCCTGTACCCATACAGTGTCTATGTCCATTCTTAGACACTGTAAGTGCAAAGCTGCCATTAGGAGTATACGGTGCTGGGAGCTTGTCATTACGAACTCCACAGCACCATAATGGCTACACTGAAAACTGGGAAGTTTGGTATCAAACTTCTCAGCACATTAAACCCACACTCATGCCAGTGTGGGATTTAATTACAAATGCACATAGAGGGCATTTTTGAGATACACCCTGCAAAACGACCAGCCTCTGGTGGGTTCCCTGACTGCTACACACCAGTCTGCCACCACAAGACATGTTTCTGGACAAATAGGGTGGGAGCCTTCGCTCCCTGAGCCAGGAACAAAGCCTTTACTGGGCAGAGCTGTTCACATCTCCCCCAGGCCAGTAAGAGCCATCTGTAGCAGGGGAGCTTCAAAGGCCAGGCAGCCGTGGTAATGCAACCCCCAGTCTCTCCTGCTATCAGGAGCAGGCCCCCTTCCTATCGACGGGCAGGAAAAACTAACCAATTTGGGAGGCAGAACCAGCAGGAAAAATAAGTGAGAAGAGTGTTGTGCCCACCTCTGCCAACTCCACCCCTCAGGTGGGGGAGGCGGGGTGAAGCCAACTCTTCAGTGCCCACCACCTTGCAGATGGCAGGCACTCCCCAATCAGGATTAGAGATTGTGCTCACTCCCCCACGTGGGTGAGCACACCAAGGGTGTAGTCAAACTAAGGTCAGTAACCCATTGGCTACTGACATTGAGACCCCCTAAAACGCCCCCTACATACAGAATTTAGGGTGCAGCCCTGAACCAAGAGGGCAGATTCCCCCAACCTAAGAAGAAATAGGACGAAAGAAGACACCCAGCAGAGGAGGCTGCAAGAGAACAATTAACTTGACCCCATCCCTACCGGCCCGTCTGCAGTTTCCAGAGATCCCGCCCCAAAAGTAGTCTTGTCCTGCAGCCAGCGACCTCCAGAACCCCTAGGAGGACTGACTGTCTTCAACAAAGACCGGATCTCCTGTGAGCAGCAGCTCTGTTCAGAGGAAACTCCAAAGAAAGACTCCCAGCCTGCTGAGGAAAAAGGAACCAGACGCCTGGAACCACCACTGCGCCCGTTGCCTACGGCCCGAGTTCGAGTGGCCCACCGGTCCCTGCAAGGTCCCCCAGCACTCCAGAGTCCGAGTCCCCCATGGGTTGACCCCTTCAGGACTCCCTGACATCGCCTGCAGCCTCTGCACAGAGATATCTCCCCTCCCCCATCCCACTGAACTGGCCCGGTAAGGTGAAGTCTGACCTCAAAAGACACTCCTGCATCCAGCCGCCCCGGAGAAAAGAGCCCGAGGTGCACCTACGTCCCCAAGCCTTCCAAATTACCCGCCCAGCTGTTGGTTCCTACCGGAAGTCTTCCTGGGCTGAGCCCGCAGCTGAAAAACAAAACCGAAAATCCCCATTGAAAACAGGGCTCCCGACGCCAAAACAGCACCCTGCACCCAGCCGCCCCTGTGACGCTGCTAAACCGGATCCCCCTTTGCCCTGAGCCATAATACCAGGAGCTTGGCTCCCACATCCTTGAGGCCTGCTCGTCAGCAGCTACCAACCGGAGGCGCCCTATCCCCTCTTGGATAACATTGGGCCTCTGCACTCTGCACCAGCCTGCCCTAGTGCCGCTGAGGGTGTAACGAGAGTGCATCACTGACCCTGGGGGACCCCTGAGTCTACCCCCTGAATCTCAACTCCCCCTACCAAATACTTACCTGAAAACCGATAACACTATTTTCCTCCATAGGATAACCTTGACTGTTATTCTAGGAAAAGGTTACAAGTGTGGACTTTGAAAACCTAAAGAAAATCTTTAAAATTGCACTAGCTAACAAAAACGAGTTTATTTACCTGTTTACAGGAAATGTCCCAGAGAAGTATTAAGGTATACTACTCTGAGTAAGAAAAGTAATCTAAAAAGTAACTTACCTTGTATTTTACTGAAAAATTAATTCAAGTCTATTTACTGTATTTACAAAGTATTGCATTTCTATGTAAGTCAAAACAAAGTGCATATAAAATTACAATTCAAACTGTTTACAAACTGCATTACTACTGTAAAGTATGTATTGCTTTACTGTGCCAGGCTTTCTTGGTTCTACAAAATAAAATAACTAATAGAGTATTTTCATACAAAAACAATTAATTGGTCTGAAGTTCAGTCTGAGTGTGTGAATGCATTTGCTGATAGTGTGGACAACAAATGCTTAACACTGTCCTCTGATAAAGCCTTACTGCTCGACCACACTACCACAAATAGAGAGTGAGGTGTTATCTAACTTTACCTCTGTGGTTCCACTGGAGTCTGTGCACGCTATACCGGACTTTGGTATAGTATATACAGAGCCAGCTTCCTACACCGTGATATGGAACAATTCGAACAGAAGTCAGGGTTTTGTCAGCTGGACTTCATAAAAGCCGAATGTGACTCCATAGAGGGTTTCCTCCTTGCACTCAACCCCAGGATACTAAATAGTCATGCTTGACCTCCTTATTTAACTAAAGCAAGAGTAAGACCATTTTACAGGCAACTGGCTGTGTATAGCAGTTGCCCTTTTCTCTGTGTTTTGAGTACATGAGAATGTGTGTAGAACGGTCTTTTTCGCTTTTCGTGTATCTGGTATTGTTTAATTATATCCATCTCTTGCTGATATGATCTACTGTACATGTACAACTCTACACTGCCATGTCCCTCTTTGTCTGTAGCGGGCGTTCCTCTGTTTAACCTGATTGGGACTTTTGTGCTGCTGCTTTGTTTGTCCTTGTTGCCCTCTTATAGTAGTTGATCTTTGTCATCTCGTTGTGTTTCCATTCACTTCACTGGTAGGAGTTTTTTAGGTCGAGAACTTTGTCGCACTTCTGTAAGCAGTGTGGGAGGAGCTCCGAAGATTTAATGTTTTTTAGTAAGGGGGCTTGAACCTGCCCCTCTTCTCCCATTGGCTGGCTTCCTAACGGAGGCCAGCCATTTGAGGAGAGGGGCGTCCCTCGGTTCAAGCCCCATCTTTTTCGGATTCGGGGGCGTTTTTTTAAGCTTCTTTCTATTTACTTTCTCTCCTCTTCCCATTGGCTGGAATGTTACCTTCCAGCCAATGGAAAGAGGAGAGAAAGTAAACCACGCCCCCAAATCTGAAAAAGATGCTGGTTTCTCCGAGGCATTCCTGCCTCGCCTCGGAGAAACATGTTTGTGTGTCTTCTGGCTCTGCAGGCGCTTTATATTTGTTATTGCCATGCTCTGGCTTTATTTTGAAGCGCTCTGATGCCTCTTGGTCATGTCCGTGCTATATAAAACTTAACAGCGTCGATTGAACCAGCATTATCCCCCGACATCTGCACGGCAAATGTCCCATATGTTTGAGCGCTGAAATCGCCCTGTCTGCTACATCCTGTGCTGAGAGGTGCCTCAGAAGCTTAGATCCACAGCAGGTAGGCCGGCGGGGGGGGGGGGAGGATGGGGGGGTGGGGGGGTGGGGGGAGGGGTACAACTGCACACGGAGCCTGTAGTGCCTCGGGCGGATTAAAGTTGAGTCTCGAGATGGCACACACCATTCCAGAGGCCTCGCGAGGGACAGGGCCCGCAATGTGCCTGCGAGCCGCCAGACGGCCGGCGGTCTGGCGTGGGCGGACCGCTAGCGGTCCTCTGTTCGTTTCGGCTGGCTACTCCCTTGGGTGCTACCAAGAACGAGAGACAAAACGAAGCCTTGATTACCATTGGACACCGGAGGAAAATGTGGACTGTGACTAAGATGGCTCCTTCTAAGAAGAGCGGAGCAAATGAAAGGTGGGGTACCACAGAAAGGTCAGTACGCCTCCCGCATGACGACTTCCGCCCCTGGCACCGCTCCGCCACTCTCTTCGACACACTACTTTGAGGCCTGCTGAATTATAAACTCGCCCCAGTCGGTGTGCCTATAGGATGGATATGGACATACGAGAGGATGATGATAAAACACAACCCGGCACGTTTTATTTCATTACGCGAACTAGACTCATGTTCCCTCGTGCCCGAGGCGCCATGTCTGTGACACATCTCACATTAGCTCAAGATACCTCGTTCCATGTCATTTATCATCCCATGCTATATGCTCCATCACTGTGATCCCAAACATGCCCTCCTGTGAGGCGATTTACAGCAGAAAACGGCGGAGAGATTAGCTTTCCATTCCAATCACGCCTGACCTGCATTTGGCATTTTCCAACTAATGTACATTTTCGCTGCATGCCAGAAAATTAGCTCTATTACAGAAAACCGTGTGATCCACAAACAATACAGGACGGTTTCTTCTGAAGTGCCCCTCAGATTCCTACGGAGTTGTGTAAGACAACGTGTTGATGATACGCTTCTGCTGCAGCCTCGTGGCTTTTCATTGCTCTTACAATTACAAGCTGTCAAGGGCGATGAAAGCCTCATCAGAGCGGGGAAGGCTTTCAGCTGTTGTGGACATTGTTGTCTACCCTTTAAAGCAGAGGCAGGGTGTGAGGCGAGGGCATGAGTGCGCGAGACCGTGTACACGAGCCAGGTTTCTATTATTATTTCACTCAAGTTTTTAGATAGCTCGACTCAAAAGCGAAAGCTATGCCACAGCTGGCCATAATCGGGAAACACTGCTCAGCAGCAGTTCTCAGTTTTATTTAAATCGTCTCTCACGGTGGAAAAGGACGCATTTAGTTGAGAAATAGTTACACGATTTCCTTCCCATCCCTATACAGCAACAGTTGACACACGGATCGGTGTTTCAAGTAGTTACATTATTATTTTCGTCTGAAAGGTTCCGGCAGGTCAAAGCTACCAACGTTTGAAGGGGTGCGAGCGGAAGAGACCCGGAAAACGGGGCAAATCATATAAGATTTGGCGCAACTCATACCACTTCTACGTGTTATCCCTTATTTCATGTTCACATGCAGATGGTTTGAAAAAGGAATACTGGTTCTGGTGATTATTTGGTTAAAAAGTATTCTGTGAGAATTGAGGGCATTCCTCTTTCCACTCATACAATCAATTCACATCCTTCTGGTATGCTTGCTGTCCTCTTTTTACCCACTTTCCGTACCCTCGTCCCTCATCCTTTCCTCCTCTCTCTTGTAACAGGGATCACCCCGACCAGTGCGTAATCTGTAAAAGAGTAAGTGCTGCGGCCCAAAGATTTCCTCAGAAGCCGACTGCCATCGCACTGAATGTCGGCATGCCACATATAAAAGCTGTGTTGTATTGATTCCACCTCGTGTCTCTTTAATTCGCCAACAGACACTTCTTGCCCCTTTTGTCTCACTCATGCTTTCTCCCTCTTACACTGGTTTTCCTTCTTTTTCTTCCTCCTCTTTTCCACTTCTGTGTTTTTCGCTCTCTTGCTCTGGGTCAAAGTCTGATGTGGAAAATAAGGGCCAGTCACCTTAAGTGTGTGCCTGTGGACCCCACGTACAACCACAGGGTCAAATTGTGTACTGACCTCTACCATCTTCTGCCACCCTACATACCTCTTCTTTTGCCCCATCCGTTTATGTCCTCTACTTTTATGTCATGTAATCCCCTCTTATATTTTTTAGGCCAAGCCTAACAGACTTGTGAAAGCTTACGGGGTTTACCAAGAATTTACAGGGGCTCACAGACTGACCTTGCTTGCTATTGGTTGGCTTTTCACTCATTTACTCACTTCTTCCATATGCTGTCTTTGCCAACACTGATTTAACACTGATTTCCCATCCCTTCCAGATTCTCCAACAGTTGATCGAGAAGAGCTTTTTGTCCAGAAACTGCGGCAATGTTGCGTACTGTTCGACTTCGTGTCCGACCCCCTGAGCGACCTGAAATTCAAGGAGGTGAAGCGAGCAGGGCTGAATGAGATGGTGGAGTACATTACGCACAACCGTGATGTGGTCACAGAGTCCATCTACCCAGAAGCGGTCCTCATGGTAAGAGCTGATGCTCCTTGTGTCTCTTGATGTCTGGGGATTGTAAGCAGCAAACTTTCTTGACTGGTAGTTGGTGTTTGTGGGAAAGCCCCGTCCTGCTTAGCAATTGTTACCAAATCCAAAGAAAACTGTATTTTGCCATCTTCCCGTACTCTGTGACCCCCAGTGCTGGAAGAAATTGTAATGTGAACTTTCTAACTTGCTTACTTGTGGATGTCACAGGGTGTCCATGTAAAACCCTTAATGCTGAAGGATTAGGAACCTCATGCCCAGGCTTCTGTTAAGCCGAAAGATATTCAGCTATGTGATTGATAGGTGCTTCATGAAGCGGCTGTACACTGGATAAGGAAAGCACTCGTGCTCCTGGGGATGGATCGGAAGTGCTTCATGAAGAGGCTGCACACTGGATAAGGAAAGCACTCGTGCTCCTGGGGATGGATCATAAGTGCTTCATGAAGCGGCTACGCACTGGATAAGGAAAGCACTCGTGCTCCTGGGGATTGATCATAAGTGCTTCATGAAGCGGCTGCGCACTGGATAAGGAAAGCACTCGTGCTCCTGGGGATGGATCATAAGTGCTTCATGAAGCAGCTGCGTACTGGATAAGGAAAGCACTCGTGCTCCTGGGGATGGATCATAAGTGCTTCATGAAGCGGCTACGCACTGGATCAGTTAAGCACTCGTGCTCCTGTGGAATGATCAGAAATGCCTCATGAAGTGGCTGCGCACTGGATAAGTAAAGCACTCGTGATCCTGGGGATTAATCATAAGCGCTTCATGAAGCAGCTGCGCACTGGATAAGTAGAGCACTCGTGCTCCTGGGGATTAATCATAAGCGCTTCATGAAGCAGCTGCGCACTGGATAAGTAGAGCACTCGTGCTCCTGGGGATTAATCATAAGCGCTTCATGAAGCAGCTGCGCACTGGATTAGTAAAGCACTCGTGCTTCTGGGGATTGATCATAAGTGCTTCATGAAGCGGCTGTGCACTGGATCAGTTAAGAACTCGTGCTCCTGGGGATTAATCATAAGCGCTTCATGAAGCAGCTGCGTACTGGATAAGTAGAGCACTCGTGCTCCTGGGGATTAATCATAAGCGCTTCATGAAGCAGCTGCGCACTGGATTAGTAAAGCACTCGTGCTTCTGGGGATTGATCATAAGTGCTTCATGAAGCGGCTGTGCACTGGATCAGTTAAGAACTCGTGCTCCTGGGGATTGATCATAAGTGCTTCATGAAGCAGCTGCGCACTGGATTAGTAAAGCACTCGTGCTTCTGGGGATTGATCATAAGTGCTTCATGAAGTGGCTGCGTACTGGATAAGTTAAGCACTCGTGATCCTGGGGATTGATCATAAGTGCTTCATGAAGCAGCTGCGTACTGGATAAGTTAAGCACTCGTGCTCCTGGGGATTGATCATAAGTGCTTCATGAAGCAGCTGCGCACTGGATTAGTAAAGCACTCGTGCTCCTGGGGATGGATCATAAGTGCTTCATGAAGCGGCTGTGCACTGGATCAGTTAAGCACTTGTGCGCCCTGGGATTCATCATAAGTGCTTCATGAAGAGGCTGCACACTAGATTAGTTAAGCACTCGTGCTCCTGGGGATTGATCATAAGTGCTTCATGAAGCAGCTGCGTACTGGATAAGTTAAGCACTCGTGATCCTGGGGATTGATCATAAGTGCTTCATGAAGCAGCTGCGTACTGGATAAGTTAAGCACTCGTGCTCCTGGGGATTGATCATAAGTGCTTCATGAAGCAGCTGCGCACTGGATTAGTAAAGCACTCGTGCTCCTGGGGATGGATCATAAGTGCTTCATGAAGCGGCTGCGCACTGGATTAGTAAAGCACTCGTGCTCCTGGGGATGGATCATAAGTGCTTCATGAAGAGGCTGCACACTGGATAAGGAAAGCACTCGTGCTCCTGGGGATGGATCATAAGTGCTTCATGAAGAGGC
Source organism: Lissotriton vulgaris (assembly GCF_964263255.1). NCBI lineage: Eukaryota > Metazoa > Chordata > Amphibia > Caudata > Salamandridae > Lissotriton > Lissotriton vulgaris. The sequence continues at coordinate 8,179,014 of NC_141694.1, forward strand.
TGCACACTGGATAAGGAAAGCACTCGTGCTCCTGGGGATTGATCATAAGTGCTTCATGAAGCGGCTACGCACTGGATAAGGAAAGCACTCGTGCTCCTGGGGATTGATCATAAGTGCTTCATGAAGCGGCTGCACACTGGATAAGGAAAGCACTCGTGCTCCTGGGGATGGATCATAAGTGCTTCATGAAGCGGCTGCGCACTGGATAAGGAAAGCACTCGTGCTCCTGGGGATGGATCATAAGTGCTTCATGAAGCAGCTGCGTACTGGATAAGGAAAGCACTCGTGCTCCTGGGGATGGATCATAAGTGCTTCATGAAGCGGCTACGCACTGGATCAGTTAAGCACTCGTGCTCCTGTGGAATGATCAGAAATGCCTCATGAAGTGGCTGCGCACTGGATAAGTAAAGCACTCGTGATCCTGGGGATTAATCATAAGCGCTTCATGAAGCAGCTGCGCACTGGATAAGTAGAGCACTCGTGCTCCTGGGGATTAATCATAAGCGCTTCATGAAGCAGCTGCGCACTGGATAAGTAGAGCACTCGTGCTCCTGGGGATTAATCATAAGCGCTTCATGAAGCAGCTGCGCACTGGATTAGTAAAGCACTCGTGCTTCTGGGGATTGATCATAAGTGCTTCATGAAGCAGCTGTGCCCTGGATCAGTTAAGAACTCGTGCTCCTGGGGATTAATCATAAGCGCTTCATGAAGCAGCTGCGTACTGGATAAGTAGAGCACTCGTGCTCCTGGGGATTAATCATAAGCGCTTCATGAAGCAGCTGCGCACTGGATTAGTAAAGCACTCGTGCTTCTGGGGATTGATCATAAGTGCTTCATGAAGCGGCTGTGCACTGGATCAGTTAAGAACTCGTGCTCCTGGGGATTGATCATAAGTGCTTCATGAAGCAGCTGCGTACTGGATAAGTTAAGCACTCGTGATCCTGGGGATTGATCATAAGTGCTTCATGAAGCAGCTGCGTACTGGATAAGTTAAGCACTCGTGCTCCTGGGGATTGATCATAAGTGCTTCATGAAGCAGCTGCGCACTGGATTAGTAAAGCACTCGTGCTCCTGGGGATGGATCATAAGTGCTTCATGAAGCGGCTGTGCACTGGATCAGTTAAGCACTTGTGCGCCCTGGGATTCATCATAAGTGCTTCATGAAGAGGCTGCACACTAGATTAGTTAAGCACTCGTGCTCCTGGGGATTGATCATAAGTGCTTCATGAAGCAGCTGCGTACTGGATAAGTTAAGCACTCGTGATCCTGGGGATTGATCATAAGTGCTTCATGAAGCAGCTGCACACTGGATTAGTAAAGCACTCGTGCTCCTGGGGATGGATCATAAGTGCTTCATGAAGCGGCTGCGTACTGGATAAGTTAAGCACTCGTGATCCTGGGGATTGATCATAAGTGCTTCATGAAGCAGCTGCACACTGGATTAGTAAAGCACTCGTGCTCCTGGGGATTGATCATAAGTGCTTCATGAAGCAGCTGCGCACTGGATTAGTAAAGCACTCGTGCTCCTGGGGATGGATCATAAGTGCTTCATGAAGCGGCTGTGCACTGGATCAGTTAAGCACTTGTGCGCCCTGGGATTCATCATAAGTGCTTCATGAAGCAGCTGCGCACTGGATTAGTAAAGCACTCGTGCTTCTGGGGATTGATCATAAGTGCTTCATGAAGCGGCTGTGCACTGGATCAGTTAAGAACTCGTGCTCCTGGGGATTAATCATAAGCGCTTCATGAAGCAGCTGCGTACTGGATAAGTAGAGCACTCGTGCTCCTGGGGATTAATCATAAGCGCTTCATGAAGCAGCTGCGCACTGGATTAGTAAAGCACTCGTGCTTCTGGGGATTGATCATAAGTGCTTCATGAAGCGGCTGTGCACTGGATCAGTTAAGAACTCGTGCTCCTGGGGATTGATCATAAGTGCTTCATGAAGCAGCTGCGTACTGGATAAGTTAAGCACTCGTGATCCTGGGGATTGATCATAAGTGCTTCATGAAGCAGCTGCGTACTGGATAAGTTAAGCACTCGTGCTCCTGGGGATTGATCATAAGTGCTTCATGAAGCAGCTGCGCACTGGATTAGTAAAGCACTCGTGCTCCTGGGGATGGATCATAAGTGCTTCATGAAGCGGCTGTGCACTGGATCAGTTAAGCACTTGTGCGCCCTGGGATTCATCATAAGTGCTTCATGAAGAGGCTGCACACTAGATTAGTTAAGCACTCGTGCTCCTGGGGATTGATCATAAGTGCTTCATGAAGCAGCTGCGCACTGGATAAGTTAAGCACTCGTGATCCTGGGGATTGATCATAAGTGCTTCATGAAGCGGCTGCGTACTGGATAAGTTAAGCACTCGTGATCCTGGGGATTGATCATAAGTGCTTCATGAAGCAGCTGCACACTGGATTAGTAAAGCACTCGTGCTCCTGGGGATGGATCATAAGTGCTTCATGAAGCGGCTGCGCACTGGATTAGTAAAGCACTCGTGCTCCTGGGGATGGATCATAAGTGCTTCATGAAGCGGCTGTGCACTGGATCAGTTAAGCACTTGTGCGCCCTGGGATTCATCATAAGTGCTTCATGAAGAGTCTGCACACTGGATCAGTTAAGCACTCGTGCTCCTGGGGATGGATCAGAAGTGCTTCATGAAGAGGCTGCACACTGGATTAGTTAAGCACTCGTGATCCTGGGGATTGATCATAAGTGCTTCATGAAGCGGCTGTGCACTGGATCAGTTAAGCACTCGTGCTCCTGGGGATGGATCAGAAGTGCTTCATGAAGGGGCTGCGCACTGGATCAGTTAAGCACTCGTGCTCCTGGGGATGGATCATAAGTGCTTCATGAAGAGGCTGCGCACTGGATAAGGAAAGCACTCGTGCACCCTGGGATTCATCATAAGTGCTTCATGAAGAGGCTGCGCACTGGATAAGGAAAGCACTTGTGCGCCCTGGGGATGGATCAGAAGTGCTTCATGAAGGGGCTGCGCACTAGATAAGTAAAGCACTCGTGCTCCTGGGAGTTGCTGCACCCTAGATTCCTAAACCACTTCTACTGAGGTTGTGTGACATCCTCATAAGAGCCTGAGGCCTCTTTTAGAGTTCATGGGGGATTACTGCACCCTAGATCATTAAAGCACTTCCTCCTTCGTTGTGTGACATCTTAAGTGACTCTGTCCCTTTTACTCATTAAGCAAAGAGTTTTTTTCGTCCTGCTAATGGTTGGTGATGAGAAATGAGGGCTCGGTATTTATTTAAAGCAGAAAATACATTTCTTGCATGCATTTAAACTAAATATAAACGTAGAAATGCATTTGCTGCTATTTAACTATTGTGTGCCATGACTTATCTTTGAAAGGGTGTTGCTGTTCAACTAGTACATTCCTTGTATGCTGTTTGCAATGTTTGCCTGAGTATGCAAGTGTGGCGTACAGTAGGACAAGACCATCTCCAGCCATGATGTTAATACAGTGGGGCTCCGGATTCTGTTCTGTTGATGCAGGTGCTTCTGGCAGAGCTCCTGAAGTTGTTCTTCCATTTGAAAGAGCTGAAGTGCTGATGTGATTCGGAGAATCTCTGTAATATGCCTCTGTTGAAGTAGGTGTTTGATCCATGCTGTTGAAGCCATTGTGTGGGTGCATGTAGAGAGAATGCTTCACTGTCCTGACAAACATCTGGGGATTGTTAGAGCTGAGCGAAGCAAACTAAGATTGTCAATCGACCCTTTGAATTTTCTCTTTCTGACATGTCCAAGGTTGTCTTAGTTTTCAGTGAACTTGTTCCGCACGCTGCCGCCCTCATCCAACCCAACAGGAGCAGAGTTCGACCCTGAAGAAGACGAGCCTACTTTAGAAGCCGCCTGGCCTCACCTGCAGGTAAGCAGAGAGCAGCAGTGAGTCGGCTTGTTGTAGTGGGAGTAGGAGGCGGGGTAGAACTTCAGCCTGCTCTCTAAAGCGGTTTGTGGATTAGGACTTTTAAGCAGGCATGATTGGGCAGAGTCTGGATGGTCCTTCCCTTCTGGGCATCTTTCTGCGGTTGAGCTGGTGGTGGCAGCGATGAATACACCTCACACCTTTCAGTTGATGACTGCGTTACTCAGCTCTTTATTCCGTACAGCACGGTCTGGGGCGTGGCTGGGGTGCAGAATGTGAAAATATTGGTCTTTCTCCAGCATATAATGTCCTTGATATTTATGAGCATTTGAGTATCTGCATCCATGGTTTAGTAAAAATGTATATAGTAGTACAAACCTTTTAAGAAGTATCTTTGACCAGCTAGTACTAAGTATTCTGCATTGCTGGGGGCATCACTTTTCAAACTCCTTTGCAGAAAAAAAGGGAAATAATGGCATAGACAAGAATGTGCCCACGTTGCTTAAATGTGATCTTGTTCTTTCTAAATTAAGAAGCTGTGCTTGCCATCCAATGCTGCTTGGCCAGTCAGTCAACTAATGTTTTGGTATATATAGTAAGGGTTCATGAACACACACGGGCGACTCTTTATTCTTAAAAATGTGATCTCTAATTATTTCTCATCTTTAGTCACTGGTCACACTTTCCTTTATTGCATGTCCTGAAGGTTGGGAGTTTTACTTTCTTTTCATGTCTGAGGCAGTCTCTTCTCTTCAGTGTTCTCTGATCTGGTGTTATTCCTGCAGTGATGGAAGAAGTCCTGGAATACAGTTGCAGTTTGTCTAGTCTGACTACTACAGTCTTACTCAGTTCATCAGTCTCGGATTTGTTAGGAGTCGTCCTACAGAGTTTTGATGAGACAAGAAGATGTAAGCTTAGTTTTCTGGGAAAGCTTCCAAATTAGTTGACACAAGGTCCCTTCACAGCACAAGCACTTGGCCAGGTGTTCTCCGTCTCCTCCTTTTAACTTGTGTGATCTTCTGAAGCTCAAAAAAAGTCCTTCAGAGAAGTACAGTCATCACTGCAATTCTAACACTCCACATACATCAGCGCTGTCCTTTTCCTCTGCATATGGACTGGGACTCTCCAACAACCCACTTGTGCCCTTCAGTGTCAACCCTTTGCTGGGCCATTTCAGTAAAGTTTTCAGGCCTCGCCTCTCACAATCTTCCCACAGTCACAGACCGTATAACTTTCCTCCTTGACTCCTCTTCTATTTGTGCAAACATGCACTGTGCAAGAAAAAATGGAAAACAATATGAAAAAAGATAATAAGTGTGGCCCAGCAACCCAGATACACCAGCCCAGGAGTTGAAGTGCATTCCCTCTTCAGGCCACGGTCCCCATGTAATTAGAGTAAGTGCTGTCACTCAGTCTGCAGGAGCCAATGGATGAAGTGGACTGACAGATTCCCCAATGGTATATGCTGTGATGTATAGAAACAAAATGTGCATAACCCTTGGACAGACTACAGCATGAAGTGGGCCGACTACGAGACCCTGTGTATATGTGTTGTATTTTGAGTTTGGGGAGACAGCTAATGCTGTCTAAAGGGCAGTTGTAAAAAACCGAGTGGAAGATGGTAGGGAGCCAGTACTGAACATGGTTCTAGCCTTCCTCGTCCCAGTTCGCTTTTTCTTCTGCAATTCAGTGTGTAACTTTTGAATAAAATTATGTTTGAGTTAATGCTGCAGAAACTGTCCATTACATAGAAAGATGGTGATCTTTTTGTCTTGTTTAGACGCTCCTTCCATTCCGTATGATTCTGATCTTTGAGGGGACACATTCTGTCGAAAGAAAGCTCCAAATACACTGAAACCATAAGCTATATTTAGTTGTCTTTTGTTTCATCAACTGCGCCTACTATCTGCAGGCACCTGCAAGAGTCTAATATGAGGTTTATTGTATTTGCTACGATGCGTTTATATATTGCTGGACTCTCGGTGAAGAGTGATAGTTTAGGAAGGGAGCACTCGTGAAACTTTCCATGCGCAATGGGAAGCCCCAGGCATCTGAACCATGGGCCAAGGTCTGCAGTCACAGCTACGTTTGTAAGCAAATCTTAACTGACTTGATGAGAGAGAACAGGTGACCAAGCTGTGCGGCTGAAAATAAATCCTGCAGCGGGGTTGGTTCTACAAAGCCAAGCCGGTAAATCTTGAAGGTGTCCTGAGAAAAACATCCAATCACCCGTTGCTTTGTTCATTGGTCAACTTTTACTTACTGTTTTCAGCACCAAATGTGAATTCAAAAGCAGGAGAGAAGAGGAGGCAGCTGCAGCCAAAACAGACCTCAAGCTTTGAATGCGCAGCAAATGTGGCAAGGTTAGAGCAATATTTACAGCCCTGTTTACAACAGAGCTCTGTAAACCACGAGCACTGGTCTCCAGGGCTCCAGGTTAAAGGAAGAAATAGTGCTCTCAAGCTCCGAGTAACAACACCTGTAACAGGGGCCGTTCTTGAAAATGGGTAGAGCTTTTAAAGCCTGTGTCCTGAATACAGCATGTCTTGCCGAGACAGTGCATGCGCTGCCTAGGTGAGAACTAAAAATAATTTCCATTGGCTCCTGCCATTTGGGCAAATCCCCGATGGTATAAATAGCCGATCCATCCCTCCTTTTTAGATCCTAGTTCATGCTTTCTACTCGACCACAATAAATTAAAAATAAAATAAATCCTAGTAGGATACCTTCCTATCTCTCTTTACAGCCCCTGTGTCTTCACTGTGGGAGTGATCCGTCTACAGCTACTGCAGTCTCTTTAGTTGTCAGAACTTGACAGAGTGCACGCGTTTCAGGATGTCAGTTATTGAATGGACAGGCTTGGGCGCCAACCTCCAATAAAGAGAGATTGTACTAGTCGGAGACCAGAATAGAATTCATGCACTTCCAAGATGGCTGCCAAAATTCAGCGCTCTGGTCTGTGCTCTAGTGTTGTCGACCTAGAGGCAACCAAAGAATGTACAGCCCGCTCGCCCTCAGCTCAGCGCACTTTATCTGAAGTAATTCAGCGTTCAACAGAGTTCTTGGGTTTCGCTGCTAAAGTTAGTCCGGGTAGAGTAGACGTGTTATTTAGCAGTTGTTTAGTTCCTTTGTGTGAATATTTTTAAAACAAAACAGCAAGCTTATCACATTGTGCCACAGGTGCAGAGCAACATTTTAATTAGACTGAAGCAGAAGAGTTCTATCCCATGAGCACAGAAAATAAAACCATGCATCGTGTTCTGAGTTGTGCAAACTTGGAAATAAAGGTGCAGACTACAAAGCGATAATGTCTAACCGAAAAAACTGGCTGCATGGCACATTCTCGCAATAGGGTAAACGTGCAAACTATTAGAAAATGATGCTAAGTTAAAAAGAAAAAGCTAAAATGGAGTCTAAAACGTATGCTACATTACACTAATATGTCCTGCTTATTTGAAGAAATGTTTTTCTATAATAGTATTTTTTTTGGCGAAAAGAACACATTTTTGTAATCAGTTGGTCCTATTCTGAACTTATATTTGCCTGAAACGTTGTTTGTTCTCCACCATAAATGTTCCACGTGACAAAGTTAATTTTTGTGGGCGCTTGTTTGTTGATATTCCATGGGCATTTTTTGAGGCATTTAGTAACACATTTGGAGTCGAGTAGGGCAGATTACCAGCTGCCTCCGATAGCTACTTGGAAGAAGCCGTGCCTTGAGACGCCGCTGAACACTGTTGTGGAAAGCTTGTCTCTGAGCAAATTTGCCGTAGCAGTTACGTCAACTTTATTTCGTTCATGGAGAAGACCCTAGTTTTGTTTAATGTCCCATTCCTCGCTGGTAGTGATATGCAGAAATTAATATGATGATGATCCGGCCAGGGGCAAGAAAGAACTGATGGAGAACTTAAGCGTAACTTCTAGAACCAAACCTGGTCGGAGTCTGTCCTTCACATGTGCACGTTCATTAATTGCTTGAGTTGTGTTTAATGAGGTTATGGCACAAAGCCCGCCCATCTTTAGTTCTCACCAAGACATTATCCGCCCAATAATAAGGTCAATTATTACCAACAGATGTTAAAAATTGGTTATTAACCAGAACATTCAAGCGGGAAGGAATATGTGAGTAAAATTGACGGAGTCAATGATTCATGATGCAGCATAATCAAAAGCAGTTCAGTGTGTTTAAAGGAACACGCCGGTTATGTCTTTGAAGTAATGCCATCTCTCACAATTTTCGCTTCCCACCTCCCATTTTATTTTCTGATCTGGTTTGAAAAAGCAGCTGTAACCCTCCAGAATGGTCGGGAACACGTCTGCTGCTGACATGCCAGTCATGTTTCACTCAACAACAGCAGAACACCAGTCTTGTTATTAGAAAGTAGATCACAAAAATCACTTTTGTGCTTTACCATGGATCAAGTTTTTAAGCTTGTGGCAAGGCGAGGTGCTTAATAGCATACCTGGTGTGTGCTTTTTGTAAATCAATATGGTCTGCAAATGTGCCCACTTGTTCCAATCTCAGTCGCAAATCATTGGAGTTGAAAGAAGTTGTAAGGCCAATAGCTGCTTGGAGAAATGTTATGTTATGTTAAATTAATTTATTGAGCGCGCTAACACCATTAGGTTCCTTGGCGCTAAACAGAGGGAGCAGGGAGGAGAGACAGAAAGTAACATAACAGAGGATAACAACTAATTATACGCTTCAATGAAAAGGTGCGTTCTAAGGGAAGATCTGAATCTGGAGTAGGGGGAGGACAGCCTAAGAGAAAGGGGTAAGGAGTTCCAGAAAGACGGGGCTAAAAATGAAAACCTAAGGCCGCCGTGTTTCTTCCGCTTGAATCTAGGGACGGAAAGCAGAGCCATTTGGGATGACCGAAGGGTGCGGGAGGGAACATACTGATGAAGCAAGGAAGAGATGAAGAGGGGGCTGTGGCCAGTGAGGGATTTAGAAATGATGCAACCAAGCTTAAATTTACAGCGGGCAGAAACCGGAAGCCAATGGAGACTTTTTAGAAGAGGTCGGACGTGTTGATCTCTGGGCTGATGGTATATCAGGCGAGCAGCCTGATTTTGGATCAACTGGAGTCTCCTGAGTTGGTATGCAGGAATGTCTACGTATAGTGCATTTGCGTAGTCAAGCCTGGACATGACTAACGCAAGCAGGGCCATAGTAAGGGCATCGGTGGTAAGTAGGCAAGAGATTTTACGTATTTTCCTGAGCTGGAAGTGTCTTGAGGAAACTACAGCGCTAATCTGGGGTGTCATAGAAAGGTCGTTGCTTATGACAACTCCCAGACTTTTTGCTGAGTTGACGGGGCAGGGGGGGCTGCCAAGACTGGCAGGCCAAAAGGAAGAGTGCCAGGGATTGGAGGGTCCCCCGACAAGAACCAACTCGGTCTTGTCGGGGTTGAGTTTCAGATGGTTTGTGCCCATCCAATCGCTGATAAAACAGAGGGTGTTTTGGAAAGTGGAGATGGATTCATCCCCGGAGTCAATAGTGAAGACCAGTTGAATGTCATCCGCGTAGTTGAACACGGAGACATTAAATCTACGGAGGGAGCGGATTAGCGGGACCAGGTATAAATTAAAAAGGAGAGGGGATAAGGAAGAGCCTTGTGGGACGCCACAGGTCACCTCAACTTGAGAAGCAGAGAACTGGGACAGCCTGACAGCTTGATGGCGATGGGTCAGGAAAGAGCGAACCCAGTCCAGGGCAGTACCCTGGATGCCAGCCTCTCTGACACGGTCGACCAAGATATCATGGTCGACCGTGTCAAAGGCGGCCGACAGGTCCAGAAGGATCAGGGCCTGACAGGTGTTAGAGTCGGCACCCCTGCGCAGTTCGTCCATCACAGAGAGGATGACTGCTTCTGTGGAATGCGCAGGTCTAAACCCAGCCTGCTGGGGGTCCAAAACACAAGAGTCTTCTACAAAAGAGGTAAGGGTTTGAGTGACATGGGACTCCAGGACTTTGCTGAGGAAGGGAAGGAGGGAGATGGGGCGATAGTTGCTCATGATGGACGGGTCAGCCGAGGGTTTTTTCAGAATGGCGACCACCTCTGCCCGTTTGAAGGATCCCGGGACCACCCCCGTAGTCAGAGAGTTGTTTAAAAGGGCTAGGGGGGGGTCCGGGCAGGAAGTGAAGGCTTCCCGCAGGGCCGAGGGGGGGCAACAGTCGCTAGGAGAGCCAGAGGAAACTTTGAGCAAGAGGGGGAGAAAATTATCTTTCGAAATGAGGGGGAACTGGGTTAGGGTGTGAGTGTTGGGGTGATGGGGGGTGCTTGGGAGGGGAGGGGCAGATGAGGCGTGAGCAGAGATGCTGGTTTTGATTTTGACAATTTTGTCCACAAAGAATTGATTCAGGGAATCACACAGAGGCTGAGAGGGGAGGGGAGCAATGGTGACTCTCGCCGAGTTAGATAGTTCCTCAACAATAGAGAAAATATCTTTGGACTTGTTAGTGGAGTTCAAGATCTTGTTGAAGTAGCTGGATTTAGCCCGGGCTATAGCAGACTTGTACTCCCTCAGCTGAGAAGAGAAGATCACTTTTGTCTCGGGGGCATATCCTCGACGCCAGCGCCTTTCGGCCTGACGGAGGCTGAGTTTCAGTGCCTTGAGTTCCTCGGTGAACCACCTATGGGCGTCGTGGCGTCTTAACAGGTTTAAGAGGTGCCACCGAGTCAGCGGCGGAAACAAGCCATTGGGTGAGGTTCTCGGACTGAGAGTCAATGGAAATGGTAGGTCCCGTAATGGGAGGGGCAGATGAGCTCAGGAGGGAGGTAAATATATTGAGGTCGGCCTTGTTCCAGTTACATGCCAAGAAGTTAGATTCTCGAATGGTGGTGACCGGGGGGGGCTTGGCAAGGGAGAAGGTGATGAGTAAGTGGTCTGACCAGAGGCAGGGAAGAATAAGGGGAGTAGAGATGTCTAGGGAGGAAGTACAAACTTGGTCCAAGATATGACCTTTAACGTGCGTGGGTGTGTGTATATGTTGGGTTCAATTGAGGCCCAGCATAAGGTCAGAGAAGGCGAGTGAATCAGAGGTTTCATGGGGGTCCGACGGCCAATAATTGAAGTCACCTAGGACCAGTACATTGGTGTTGTTAATGGTCACCTGGGAGATAAGCTCACCAAACTGGACTGAGAAATTGGGCATAGGTTGAGGAGGGCGGTAGGTTAAGACACATATAAGAGAGGACCCAGGTTGCTCCAGTCTAAGTACAAGACAATCGGTCATGGGGATACTGGGGGTGGGCACAGGGGAGAACCGAATTGAGTGCCTGATGATGGCTGCAACCCCGCCGCCCACTTTGCCAGAGGGGCGTTTGGCTTGCAGTATGTAATATCCCGAAGGGATGGCCGCCAGGATGTCAGGGGAGGAGTCATCTGTGAGCCAGGTCTCGGACAGGAACAAGATGTGAGGCTGTTCCGATCCTAAAAGATAGAAGATGTCAGATTGATGGCTGACCAGAGACCGAGTGTTAAGGTACATCACAGATAAGGGGGAGTTCGGGGCTAGTACCGAGGTAGAAGTGCAAGTTTTGCCTGCCAGGTCAGGGGGCCTGTGTGTGGGAGATGACAAAATGATCTCGGGGAAAGATTGCCTGGGTGCGGGCAGGCCGCATACGGCGTGGCTGACAGAGGGCTCGGGGGAAGGGAGTACGGGGTCGTGAAGTGAAATAATGGATGAACGGGGATAAATGAGGCGGGGGGCAGAGTGACATGCCCCGTGCCCCGGCCTGCCGCGGACGGGCGCAGACGGGCTTAACTCAGGCGCAACTCCGGCACGCCTCCGTCGCGCCCGCTGCGCTCGTCTGCTGCGCTGACACATATTGGCCGTTTAAATAGGGGCGGGACGAGGGTGGAGTGTCAGGGAAGCTTCATGCAGATTGAAGCCCAAGCAAAGATGGCGCCCGCTGCCGCTAGGAACCCGCGATTACAAACAGCCCCCAGCCAGCCGCTCACCTCTGGAAGCAGAAACTGAAGTTAATGACCTGCACAACAAAAGGTAGGGTGAAATATGCAATATTAAAAACAGTGCGCTAAAAAAGACGCCGCCGCTCGCATTCAGCGGGGCGAGATGCAAGAAATACGAAGAGAGGCTCTCTCTCGCTCTCAACTCTCTCAATGTCTGCAAAGCAAGCCCTCTGCCACCGGGCTGTCTGCCAAACACCAATAGCAGCTGAAGCTGCCGTAGCAAGCGGGCTTTGGTCTCAGACGGGAGCAGGCAGCATTAAGCGTGCCGCTGGTGCGCCCGCTGCATGAACGCTGCTTCGTGTAGCTCATTACTCACTGCTACCATACGCCCGCCTGTTACTCACAGGTAATGGTCATTCCATGTGCAGAACATCAAGCTAGTGAAATCCCAGAAATCCTTAAAAATACTTAGCAGTAGGCCCATTCAAGCATGTTGATATAGGTGGGATGGAGTTAAAATACTGATATAGGTGGGATGGAGTTAAAATACAATGCTAGTTGTTAGTGAAACTTTAAAGAATCTGAGCAGTAAAATTAAAACAAGGTTGAAATAGCCGTACTATGGTGGCGCTGAATTAAAATGAAAATCTGATAGAGGCATCTAGCTGCAGATTCCTTATCTTAGAATATCCTCCAGGCGCCAGTCTGGATCCAGAGATTTTTCAGCAATACCTATGTGTGCCAGGGGGTGGTGTCACCTGGCTCCGCCCTGATGTCGTCCACAGATATGACCTCAGTGGAGCCATTTAAGTTTTCCCGTGTCACAACGCAGAGCCACAATTAAAACTTAGTGTTAGAACAGTGTGTAGGAGGGTGGATATCTGACTATGGTTACCCCCAACTTTTTGCCTGGTGTTTTGCTGGTTTTCCGACTTAGTTGACCTGGGACCCTGCTATTCAGGGCCCCAGGCCCACTGATCTCTCTCTAAAATGGATTCCATGTACCTTAGGTACATATCTAATTGGATACTGAGTCACCTTATCAGTCCCTGTACAGTGTACCTTAGGTACCCAGGGTATAGGTGTACCCAGGGCCTACCAGGGGCTGCAGCATGTATTATGCCACCCCTGGCTGGCCATCTAAATCTGACACAACTGGCTGCACGACAGCTGGGGCAAGGTGGTGTAATCACCCTTTGCTTTAGATATAGTATACCTATATCTAACCCTAAAATGGACACATGTATTCCTATCAGTCACTCCTATGGCAGGCCTTAACAATCCTGAAGGCAGAGTGCTTGGAATTATGTGAGATGGTGCTCTGGCATGAGCTGAGCCCGTCTGCAGCTTGCGGAACCAAGTCCTAATAGCTGTTCCATGATAACGCGTACCATATACTCTTAAGTGCCTTATAATCCTCGCGGTTATTTGCCAACTTTGGTATCGCTTTATCAAAACATGTCGAGTAAGGTGTCATACGAATTGGAATACTAACCCCTCGCCAATTCTGGCGACGGGGTTAGCATTCCACCCTTCTAGAGGGACACGACATGTATGTAACTGTGAACCCCGGTTAAAGTTAACTCGAGCCTCAGCATCACAAAATGGATGCTGCCACCACAGACACAAGTCTGGCCTCCTGCTGCTGGGAGTCCTTCCAGCGAGGAGAGCTTGGACAAAGGGTTTCCTGTCAGGGGCGGTGCTAGCACCATCCCAGACAGGGTTTTGTGTATCCAAGGTAGGCAGGGCTGAATAGGAAGGTGACTGCAAGTGGCACCCCGGTGCTCACTATGCATCTGCCGGCTTGAACCAGTTCCAGGGGCACACCAGCCCCCGAGCTGGGGAAAGTCCGGACAGGGGAGAGGGGTGTAACCACCCCCCTTCCTGGTCCCACCCATGGGCAGGACCTAGTCCCGTACCAGCCCCTTTCTTTAGAATAAAGGTGGGAGCGGGGACCCTTCCAGATTAGATCATCTTTGAATCCTGAAACTACTTTCTACGAAAGGAACTCTTGACTTCTTCTCAAGATTTCTCCCTTGTGACTAAGGAGTAGTCACCCTGCAGCAGCAGGCACCACCTAAGTATCTTGCGGTTTGCTGAAACGTCCTTCCTCCGGAACCAGACTGCCCAGCTCGACGAGACCCGGACTCCCTGCCCTCTCTGACCTCAACCTGCCTCTACAGCACAGCTGAGAACCGTAGGTGCGACGAGACCAGAGGACCCGGTGGTCATCAGAACCAGCATGACACTGAACCAGCACGACCACCGAGGGACCCTCGAGTGGGTGCACTGGGGTAAGAGAAGCCCCAACCCCAAGCAGCACGAGCACCGAAGTCCAGCCCCCCAGCATCCACAAGATCTGCGTGGGGCCCTTTTGCTCCTGGGTTGCTGCTACGTTGTCCGGTCACTAGCCCGTTGGCTAGTGACCCTCCAGACGACGTCCTACGTTTGTTTCACCGCTGGTCTAGCTCCTCTAGACTGGCCCTAGTCTCCTCCTGAAGGGGACCTTCCTCGGACCCTCCTGGCCCACTCAAGACGCCATTTTGTGTCGCCACGTGGGCTTGCCGTAGCCAAGGCTTGTTGCCTCCTTCACCGGATCCAGCATCGCCAGCAGCAGACATCCGACGTGGGACAGCTCGCAGACCTCCAGCCTGGTCGACATCAGCGCCCCTGGTCCGTGCAGCAGCAGAATCCAGTGTCACCTCTTCGCCTGGCTGAGTGACCTCGTCCGGTGCCATCCTGGTGCCCACCCAATCACTGGCTAGTGGTTCAGAACTTGGTCCCCTCTGCTTACAGGTACTCTTCTTCAGCTGATCCAGCCCTTGGATCAGCCCGGAACATCTTCACTGGTCGCCTGCCAGCAACTTCCACTTCAGGCTCCTGGTTCGTCAACGAGGATTCCCGACGACACTTGAACCCTATGCAGCCGCAGCCCCTGGGCTAAGTAAACCGAGTACCACGGTGCTCCAGCGTAGAATAACTCTCTAAGTGTCTAGATCCACTTTCGTTTTTGACCTACCTAGTCGGGTTCGCCCGAGAACACTAACTCTTGCATTTACTAGCATCCATAGACTTTGTCCCGCATTACGCGTGAGAGTTCCCACTCTGCACACGACGTTCCTAGGCCTCCTGCTTCTAATCTAAGGGTTCAGCATTGTAGGCCTAGCAATTCTAAAGTCTCTGAGAGTAGTACTTACCTGCTAGTAATTTCGCATTCCACTTTTGTAGTATATGGTTTTTCGTGCCCCTCGGGCATTTGTATAAATTGTGCGACTTGAAGTATTTTTCGTAAGAGTTTTGTTGTGTGCTTAGCTCCCTGACTCATAAAGAGATCAGGGTAGACTTGTTATAAATAAATATCCTTTGATTTTCATAACAGCTTGTGTGGTGTCCTTTCACTTGGTGTTCAAGGGGTATATGTGATGGTATAACAGCTGGCTTAACACGCCCTCTAGAGTTTAGCCTAAAGACTGCTCTTGTCCATGCTACTAGGATAGCTGGTCTATAAGGTTGATTTACAACCAATCCTCGATAAGGGTCTTTTGGAATGATACACAGTGATCACTAGAATAGTGAGCACTACATATCAGGCCAACTTCTCACACAGTGTGCCAAGAAAGATTAAAAATTGTTGAAGCGACCATGACAATAAGAATAAAGTGATGAGAAACATCACAATGCATGTCAAGGAAAAAGACTTCATACTGTAAGGGACTGTGGGGAGAGAGCAAAGTACTTGCCCCTAGAAACAGTCTCGTACAAGCAAAGAACCATCCCTTCTATGAGGCACAACAGCAATGGAAATGAATCCTATGGTAAACGACAAGCAGGGAAGAAGGGCATGACCAATCTCCACGCTGGAAAAGAACCAGGCTGCAAGAGCGTGGATGGATAAGAGCCCACCACCCAAAGCGAGAATGGGTGGAGAAGCAACAGGGAAAACAGAATAAAACATCCTGACCTGGGAAGGATGTGAAGACAAACACGCATGAAGACCGAGACCACTGGTAGAAAGACCAATGGGTAAGACCCCAACCTGAAAAGGTCCTCACAGTCGGGGAGAGGATATGTGGCCATTAAGGAATCTGCGGCTAGACTGTGTCTCTATCAGATACATTGTTACCAAAGGTAAGCAACTTGTTCATTTGATAGACATCTAGCCGCAGATTCCTTAACTTAGAGTAGATTCCAAAGCTTTACCCCATTGGAGGAGAGTCTGCGACTGAACCACACGAAGTTCCAAAGAGAACAAATCTGTCAATAAAAATTGACTAAAGCAGGTGGAGACTGCAAGTGCGGCTGACACCAGACCAATAAAAGTTTGAAAAGGAGCATGAAGAAGGAAAGGCAATGGCACCACAGTCCGCCAGAGGACAGCGCAAGACTTTCACCGTCCAGTTTGGGACGAAGGGAATTCACAAACCCGAACAGCCAGTGCATAGTGGAAGAAAATCCGTAAGCTTCTGTAAGAAGGATTAGAAGCAGAACTGTGCGTGATCTCATGGATCTGCAAAAAGTAAAAGTTCCAGAGGAAGGACAAAAGAGCACGACAGTCCGAGCGTACAAAATGAGCTGGAGGGATAATATATGAAGTTCAGACTGAACTCTGAGGGACTCGGAACAAGCCTACTCGATAAGAAATGTGGGAGCCATGCTAAGGCCAGGTCTTACATTCCTAAGTCTGAAAGTCTGGAGAGGAGAATGAAGCTGCTTGGGATGTCAAATCTAAAAGAATAACTGTAGCTGGAAAATAAACCTTGGATAGTCCAGCACAAAAACTATTGTGAATTCGGTGCTGTGGCCGGTGCCAAACCCACCTGGGACAGATGCAAGAGGCCGTTGGTTTGGAGAAGTTGAACAACATTCTTCAGGTCTTGTTCCTCTAAGAAAAGCGTAAGCCCTGTATTTGTTTTAGCTGATGGTGGTCTTATTTGGGTTAAGTAATCAGCAGTTATCCCAGATATAATATAATCTAGGGTTGAAGTTACTGAGGTTACGTTTGAAAGGGCGATAAAGTTGGGTGTCTTCGGCATATTGCTGATATAATGTCCCTACTCGCCGATGAGAGCATGCAAGAGCTTTAAGAGGATCCTTTCTGGAACTCCGTGAGGTATTGAAATAGGGTTAGAGAAGGAGCTGCCTGTTTTCACCTGTTGTAAAAGATTATTAAGATAGGATTGGAACCATTCCAGCAGCTTGTCTTCAACCCCCATCCGACCCATTAGCGTATAGATTCGAATGCTGTAGACTGTATTAAAGGTCGCCAATAAACTAAGCAGCATCGCTCTTGTCCAGAATGATAAGCACATCAGTGACTTGCAGGATGGCTCTTTCGCTGCTGCATCCTGCTGACTCCTGATAGCAGATCATGCATTTAATTATTTGTCTTGGTGAACAGTTCAATATGCATATGCATTTATAAGAATTGTTGGACCTGGCCTCGTGGCGTGGCCCCACTCCTCCCGCATGACGGGTCCCGGACTACCTCGACCCCTGTTCCCCGGCCAAGAGCAGCACTATCCACCCTCCACGAGTGCCGCCCCTCCGGGCAGCCCCCAGCTCTTCCACGGTGGAACTCGACCTCCTCTCCTCAACCCCCTCGGCTGGCCCGGACCCTTTCCCGGACCACCGTCTCCGGCCCAGCCGCCATCTTGGACCCTCCACGACCAGGCCTCCTGGCCTCGGCCCGACCCCAGCCACAGACCCAGCAAAGCCCGACACCGAGGCACCACGATCCAACCAGGGAGTAAAGAGACCACTTGACGAATCAATGGGGGAAGGAGTTTCGATGGTTCCCCATCCGCCTGGTTTCGATCGCCCCCAGCCTCCCTTGGCGCTGGCTCCACCCCCCTGCTGGGTGTCTGGACTCGCACATCCCGGACCCTCCGACCTCCAAGTGCGAGGGTCCGGACATCAAAGGGCACCAGACCTATAACTGGGGCAGCTCCAGAGCAGGTTGGCAGTTGTATCCTGGAGTCGAGAGACACAGAGACTAACTCATCTTTGTGAAACCATCCTTGGAGCCCTGCTGGCGCTGCCCATCTTCGTGAAACCATCCTTGGAGTCCTGCTGGCGCTGCCGCGGCCTATCTTCGTGAAACCATCCTTGGAGTCCTGCTGGCGCTGCCGCGGCCCATCTTCGTGAAACCATCCTTGGAGTCCTGCTGACGCTGCCGCGGCCCATCTTCGTGAAACCATCCTTGGAGCCCTGCTGGCGCTGCCGCGGCCCATCTTCGTGAGACCATCCTTGGGGTCCTGCTGGCGCTGCCGCGGCCACTACCGAAGAACCCCCCAGCTCGAGGATTGAGAGCTTGTGCGCAAGGTATCCCGGTACCAGACTGGTACCAAGACTGTCCCGCTACCCCCTTCCCACAGAGACTAAGTTTAAGAGGATCCCTGAATCCTGTTCCTTCTGTATCGTTACGATAACCTGCCTAAAAGTACTGATAAAAGTGTTAAGAACCTATCTTTGTGTGGCGTCCATCTGTAGGGGGGGTGGTTGCTCGGCTGTACGATCCTAGGAGAGGGCCCACGCCAGGAGGCCTCTCCCCCTTGCTCGGCCGACCCTAAGATTTCCCTTCTAACAAGAATTATTTCTTATAGAAATACAAAACATTAATTCAGCTCAAATATATTACGCAATTGGGGAGAGGAGTTGGCCTAACGGCTCGGGCGGTCAACCTCAAATCTGGGGAACTGGGTTCGAGTCTCTGCAATGACGCTGAACATCCTGTGATTCTGGGCAAATCACTTAATCTCCCTGTGCCTAACAAAAAATGATTGTGTCCTCCTGTATTGCAACTGGTGCTATGTAAAGCGCTCCGATACCCGATTCGGGTCAAGTTCGCGCTGTATAAAACTTGGTAAAAAAATTCAAATCGTACCATTTCAAATAAACATGTTAAAAGTTAAGATCCTCTCCAGCCATTTTGATTATTTTACTTTGGCCCAATATTTATTCATCAAAATATTTACATTAATCAATAGTCCTAATATTGTACAAGAGGCAAGATTATTTGGACAGACAGTAACTCTTAACCCTTATGAAAACAGCCTCTTTTATAAGAACAGGATGCATTTTCGATTGATGCATTTCAAGACTTCCTTAAGAGTAAAATGGCTTGTGCATTGCTTTGTGATCTACATTTGTTAGTCGTAAAGATTGGACAGAGAATCATTTTCCTCTCACGTAGAGAAAAGAGAACAGTCTGAAAGTTGATGAGTTAAGAAATACTTTATTTTTAAATCACAAAAACAGGACTCCTTATTCTCCAAGATTCTTTTTATAAAGCCAGGAATTCTCAACCCAGGACCCATTCCTAACCACAATAGAAAGATTGTATTCTGTAATCATTTGTCAGGGACCTGGTGCAAATATGGAAAGGTTTTTGCCTTACCCAGAAGATCAATAGATAGCCAATCGAGCTCTTCGCGAGGTGCTCCCTGCCTCTAGCTATTGAGCCGACTTAAAGGACATCCGTTACCATATTAAAGGATATCAAATCATCGATCTTAAAAACTGAATTTTCCAAATCAGTACTTTTTGTATCAGTTGCACGAGAATTC
Source organism: Lissotriton vulgaris (assembly GCF_964263255.1). NCBI lineage: Eukaryota > Metazoa > Chordata > Amphibia > Caudata > Salamandridae > Lissotriton > Lissotriton vulgaris. The sequence continues at coordinate 8,198,377 of NC_141694.1, forward strand.
ATCTGAGTGAGAGATAATGCCCTGCAGCATCAAACAGGACAGGAGCGTTCTTCTGTTACATTATTTGATGCAGCATAAGAACATTTAGCTAGAATGGTCCAAGAATCAAGCTCAAACTCGAGCCTAAATTTGTGGATCATAGCGTTCCTTGAGATACAAAGGAGAGCCTTCAGACCGAGGCTCTCCTGTGACTCCAACCCACATGCTGATCAATCGCTCCAAGCTCCGTCCCATACAATGCCTGTGGGATTCCACGCTACGGAGCCAGCTCTAACTTCTTTTTTGAAGACTGATTATTGGATACTCTAGCACTGTGGTTACAACTGTTCTGAATATAAAAAATACAGAGAATTCAAAAGGCAATCTGAGCTCAAGCTGGATGCCATTGGGGAGAGACTTAAGACAAGTGATAAAGACTAAAAAACATTATTTTTCTGCCCTGAAGAAGTCCGTGAAGGACGAAACGCGTTGGCTACGGCTACCGTCTTTTAAATCGAAGAAAAAGAAATAAAGAACGAACTGCAAACAAACTCCACTGAATTGCTGTTTTCATCGTTTTGATTTTTTTTTTATTATTGTTGAAATATTGGAATGTATTAGTGTGCTGGACCATTGTGTGTTACGGAGATGTGAGTAAGACGTCTGTCTTAGGGGGATTTAGGGGCTTGTGAATCTCCGGTCCGTAGCACCTAGAGAAAACAATTCTTACTTACAATACTCTGGATAGGTTCAATCGTGTTTAACCGCATCGCTGCGGCGGCTTTTCCCGCTGTGCGCGGCAAATTCGAAAATACCGCGTTACGTGACGAGCTGGCCTTGTCATCCGCGCAGGACAGGTAAGCGCGATGACGAGCCCAGCTCGTCAATAGCCTCGAAGGGGTTAAGACCCCATTCTCTTTTTCAATAATGCCTGTGGGATTAACTTACCTCTGGTGCCTTTTTGAGGCGTTCCACAGAAAGACCTCAAAACACATTTCCTGTCACCAACAGTGTCTCTATTGCTAAATGCTTATTTCATTATTGATTGCTCGCAAAGGTGAGACCTAAATATTTCTAATCCAAAACCTGTTTTAAGGGTACATTGTTTAAAAAAACAGGTACATTTCGTTAATTTCTTCAAAAATATTGCTGTTCGTTTTTTGTATATTGACAATTGATCTCTCTTCCTCACAATAGGATTGTAAGGCATGGAGTGTTCTGTTGAGGTGTAATCTATTATTGCTAGGTCATCGGCATGCGGAAGACAATGGAGGCAGATCTAGTTGATTTTGGGAGGCAAATAATTACTACTAGCCAGTGCAGCCTGTAGATCCAAAAGAAGGGGTACTAAAACACACCCCTGTCTTAAACCATTATCGACAAGGATTTTGTGTGACTAAACTTCTGTCCTATTTAGATCAACTTGTACCCAATTATTAACATGCAGTTGTTGGAGCATAATCAGCGTGTGTTTTGGAATATTCCACCCCAGTCGTGTGGAGTGTTCGGCCTCAGTCGCATGGAGTGCTCCACCTATTGATGACCAGTTGATTGACACAACATTCTAGCAATTTGTTGAGGAAAGGTAGACTAGAAAATAGGTGGAAATTGATTAGTACCAGCAGTCTGGTCTGCACATGCTTTTTTTTTTTTTACTAAAAAGAGAGAGACCTGGTATTTACTCAGATGTATTTCAGACTTGGTCCTTCACTAGATGAGTTACTGCAGTGTCCCACTCCTTCACTTTCTTTAGTCCATGTCGCAAGGAGCATCTTCAGCAAGTTCAGACCTTTCAACCAACACCACCGAGCTTACAGTGATTTTTTAAAGTTAATAGGTAAAAACAACACTACTTGTTCACAAATGCAAAGGCGGGATTGTGCCATAGTGCCGACATGACCGTAGACCACGGCACAGTGGTACCTTGGTCTAAAAGTCGCTGTATTTGCATCTCGTTTGTTCTGCAGTGTACAAGCTGTTATGATGTCTGGTGGATCTGCAAGTTATTTCCCCTTACCTTGTCTCTTGTCTGAGCCCGCTGTGGCCGTCCTCTGTGAGCGTCTGGACTTTTGACACCACAGTGAAAGATATAGTGTCTGCCTTTAGTCCACACTTGAGATCAGTGTGTGTTGTGGTGGAGGGCGTGCAACAGCCCTCTTTCCACCATAGGCTACTGTGAATTAACTTCTCCTTCTGACATTTTCTTTGCTGCAGTTGGTGTATGAATTTTTCCTGCGGTTTCTTGAGTCTCCTGATTTTCAGCCGAACGTTGCCAAGAAATACATTGACCAGAAGTTTGTGATGTCGGTAAGATGGATTTGAGAATGTTGAGTGCTTTTCTAGGTTGTCTAATGCCACATTTTTCGCATGTCTCATATGCTTCATTTCTGCATGTTGATCTTCATGTATGTTTTCCTTTTCCTTCTTTTTTAATTTATTCTTTATAACTTTATCATTTTGCACTAAAAAAACAATGTAAGATGTATAGCAGTATATCAAAAATCAGAACATTGTCATGGCGGAATTGTAGATCAGAGATTGTAGTATATATGAAATACAATAGGATGTTGAATCTAATAATGAGAGAAGCATTGGGGGAGGTGATACCCTGTCCAATAGAGTCTTTGCTGGTGGAATATAAGGAGGCGTGGTATCGGGAAGGGGAAGGACTGAGCTCCCGGTGTCAGACTCCAGAGAGAGTAAATAAGTCCGGAGGGGCTGTCTGATTTCTTTAGGTCTGGCTGTGGTTGCATTGTGGCATAAACTTTGTCAGGTCACGGAAGGTCATCCTGTGTAGCCAGGCCTTAGTAGTGGGACCTATCACGCTGCCCCAGCGAGGAGCAATCTCTCTGCTGTGGGAAGCTGGCTCTGTAAATACTCTACCAAAGTGAGGTGTAGTGTAAAGAGAGTCCAGTGGATCCCCTAAGGCAGGCAGAGGTCAAGTTAGACACACTCACTCTCTAGTGGTAGCTTGGTCGAGCAGTAAGGCCGTATCAGAGGACAGGGTTAAGCATTTGTTGGACACACTCAGGCAGCAAAAGGTTTCACACACTCAAGAACTGAACTCTTGGCCAATTGTTTTTGTATAAAACTATTCTTTTAGTTATTTTATTTTCTAGAACCAAGCGTGCCTGGAACAGGCAAGTAATACATACTTTTCAATAGTAATGCTGTTGTAACACAGTTTGGTTTACAATTGTAAATGTACTTTGATTTGGTTACAACAGTGTTACCGATAATGCAATGCTTTGCAGAATACAGTACATGTACTTTGTATAGGATTTTTTGTAAAACGAGTACATTACTTTACTTACTGAGTGCAGTATGCCTGGATACTACCTTGGGGTATTTCCTGTAAACAGGCAAGTAAAAGTGTTTTTGTTATTTAGTACAATTTTAAAAGGATTTCTTAGGTTTTCCAACTCCACACTTCAAAACTTTTCAAAGAAAAACAGTAAATGTTACCCTGTGGAGGAAAATAGTGTTAACGGTTCAAAAGTAAGTACTTTGTTGTGAGAGGTGAGATTTGGGGGGTAGACTCGGGGTGGGGAGGGGGGGGCTTCCCAGGGTCAAGGATGCACTCTTGTTTCACCCTCAGCGGCACTAGGGTTGTGGGAGCAAAGCTCCTGGACTTAAGCTCAGGGCAAATGGGGGTTTAGGCCAGTACAAAAGATTCCTCCTCCGCGGCACTGGGGCGCCCGGGTGCAGAGTACTGTTTTGGAATCTGGTGCCCTGTGGCTTTCAATGGGGGAGTCTCCGATTTTTCAAAGCACTGCAGACTTTGGGACGAAGGTCTTCCGGGTGAAACCACCAGTAAAGAGGTATGTTTTGGGGCGGTTAGGCACCATCGGTTGGGCCCCCCAAGGCCGTTGGGCGTCGGGTGCCAGGGTGCCTTTTAGGGTCGGATCTTGTTACCAGCTCCTGGTTGCAGTTAGGGGGGTCCTTCCGGTTTGAGTCTACTGGCGTCAGCTGGAGGCTTGAGGCAAGTCAGGGGTCACCAGATCTCGGGTCAGGATCGGCAGGGAGACCTCCTTTTGGTGTTGGGCCACTCGAACTTGGGCCGTGGGCGTTGGGTGCAGAGTGCTGCAGACCTGCAGATCCTTGCAGACCTGGAGTCGGTAGTTTAAACAAATCCGGTGTCTCTGGGAGACACAGTCTTTGAGATTGAAGGCAGGCAGGTCCTCTGGGTTTTCGCTGGACCAGGTACGAGGTGGGGACAGCCGTTAGGGCTGGGGCCAAGTCAGTGGGCGTCGTCCTCTACTTAGCTTCGCCACAGCTGTTCGCTCCTCCTTCTTCTTTTCTTCTTGTAGTTTGTCTGACTTCTTGGTTAAGGGCTGCCCCTAAATACTGTTTTTAGGGGGCGTTTTAGGGGTCTTGAGGTCGGGTGCCAATGGGCTACTGATCTTAGGGTGACTACACCCTTCCGCCTTGAGTGATCGCTCCCCTCGCTGCTCTTTGCATCGTGGTATCGTATTATTGCATTGTGACCAAGTTCTGTAATTTTCATTGCGCCATTGTGACTAAGCTTCGTAATTTCATAGCGCCAATATTCAACAGCGCTTACATTGCTTTGCTTGATTCAGCGCATTGTTGTGTGTGATATCCCCCGGCGCCCTGCTCTGCCCTCCCCTCCTTTTTGACCCTGTTGTTGTTGTGTTCCCTTGAGCCCGCCACGCCTCCCAGCTGAGCCGCCCTCCCACTAGCACTTAAGAAGCATCCCCCATCCTCGCAGCGCTGTGATTCACTCCTCGCTTCCGCCTTGAGTGATCGCTCCCCTCGCTGCTCTTTGCATCGTGGTATCGTATTATTGCATTGTGACCAAGTTCTGTAATTTTCATTGCGCCATTGTGACTAAGCTTCGTAATTTCATAGCGCCAATATTCAACAGCGCTTACATTGCTTTGCTTGATTCAGCGCATTGTTGTGTGTGATATCCCCCGGCGCCCTGCTCTGCCCTCCCCTCCATTTTGACCCTGTTGTTGTTGTGTTCCCTTGAGCCCGCCACGCCTCCCAGCTGAGCCGCCCTCGCCCCTCCCCCTCCACTATCCATATATGACAGTAGTTCCCGCGCGCAGCGTTCACGCGCAGCGACCGCGCCCAATCCGCGCCGAAGGTGCGCCAAAGGTAAGCCCGTCTACGCCCGTCTACGCCCGTCTACGCCTGGACCGCGCCCAGCGCCAGACCCCCTGCCCCTCGCGCTGCCCAGCCCTCCCGCATCACCTACAATGCCGCCACCCTCCTAGCCCTCAACCCCGGTCGCGCCCCCAACTGCGTCCAAGCAGCTCCTGGACACACCCATGGACCTTTCTCCTGCTACTCCTGCAAATTCAGCGGCACCGACAACATCTCCGCTACGACCACACCACAGATTCCCGACCCCAACCACCTACAATGCATCCTTCTCAACACCCGCTCGGTCCACAGACACGCCATTGACCTATGCAATCTACTAGACACCATCTCTCCAGACGTCGCCTTCCTAACGGAAACTTGGATGAACGCCTCCTCCGCCCCTGACATCACCATTGCCATCCCTGAAGAATATAAGATCACACGCAAGGACCGTACCGGCCACACAGGAGGAGGAATCGCTATCGTCCATAAGAAATCAATCCGCATCTCAACCAGCTCTGACGCCAACCTCGCCAACTCCGAACACCTTCACTTCCAAATCCACATCGACCCCAAGACCACACTCAGAGGCACTCTCCTCTACAGACCACCAGGACCCCGCGCTAAATTCAGTGAAGACATCACGGACTTCATCACTCCACACGCGCTCCCCTCCAAAGATTACATCCTTCTGGGAGACCTCAACTTTCACCTTGAAAAGCACAACGACCGCAACTCCACCACCCTTTTGGACAACCTCGCCAACCTCGGACTTAAACAACTGGTCACTTCCCCCACCCACATAGCAGGTCATACTCTCGACCCTATCTTCACCTCCAGCAACCACGTCTCCTTCAGCCACACCTCGGCTCTCCTTTGGACCGACCACAGCTGCGTCCACTTCACCTACAACAAGCCAAAACCCAACAACCACCCCCAACCAACTCTGCAAAGAAACTGGAACAAAATCACCATCGACCAGATCTCCTCATCGCTCCTTCTAAACACCCCAACCCACTCCTCGGACCCAAACCTAGCTGCCGCCAACTTCACCCTATGGTTATCCAACACCGCCGACACCTTAGCACCACTGAAAAAACGTCAAAGCAAACCCGGCAACAAGAAGGCCTCATGGTTCAACGATGATCTTAAGAAGTCCAAGAAACTCTGCCGCTCCCTTGAAAAGGCCTGGAAAAAAGACCCAACCACCAGCACCAAGGACGCCTTCAAAAACGCCACCCGCACTCACCACCAACTAATCAGAAAGGCCAAGAAAACAGCATTCAAGGATCGACTTGACAACAACGCCCACAACAGCAAGGAACTTTTCAACATCGTCAAGGAATTTTCCAATCCCTCGGCCAACTCCAACGACATCACCCCCTCTCAAGCCCTCTGCGACTCCCTAGCCTCATTCTTCCACAACAAGATTGCTGACATCCACAACAGCTTCGACAACCAACCCGGAAACCAACCATCCCAACCATGTGCTGAACACTCCCCCCCTGCGAACACCCTTAACGACTGGAAGCCAATCTCCACTGAGGACACCATCCGCCTGATGAACTCCATCCACTCAGGATCCCCCACAGACCCATGTCCTCACCACATCTTCAACAAAGCAGACTCCGTCATAGCACCGCACCTCCGGGACGTCATCAACTGCTCCTTCAATTCCGCCACCTTCCCGGAAGACTGGAAAGACGCTGAACTCACCGCCCTTCTGGAAAAACCCACAGCGGACCCCACCGAACTCAAAAATTACCGCCCCATTTCGCTCCTTCCATTCCCGGCCAAAGTAATCGAGAAAGCTGTCAACAACCAGCTCGCCGCTTTCCTCGAAGCCAACAAATCCCTCGACTCCTCACAATCTGGCTTCCGAGCAAAACACAGCACTGAGACCGTCCTCATCGCAGCAACTGACGACATTCGAACTCTACTGGACAATGGAGACACAGTCGCCCTCATCCTCCTCGACCTCTCTGCAGCATTCGACACAGTCTGCCACAGCACCCTTTTACAACGCCTCAGTAACATCGGAATACAAGGAAAAGCACTTGAATGGATCACCTCGTTCCTCACCGGAAGAACCCAGAGAGTCCGCCTTCCACCATTCAAGTCCGAGGCCTCTGAAGTCATCTGTGGCGTACCACAAGGATCTTCACTCAGCCCCACCCTCTTCAACGTATACATGAGCCCCCTCGCGACCATCGCCCGCCAACACAACCTCAACATCATCTCTTACGCGGATGACACTCAACTAATCCTTTCTCTCACCAAGGACCCCAGCACCGCCAAAACTAACCTACACGAAGGAATGAAAAAAGTTGCTGAATGGATGAAACACAGCCGTCTGAAACTGAACTCAGATAAAACAGAAGTCCTCATCCTAGGTACATCCCCCTCTGCTTGGGCCGACTCTTGGTGGCCGGAAGCCCTTGGAATAGCACCCATCCCGACAGACCACGCACGGAACCTAGGCGTCATCCTGGATTCCTCACTTTCGATGAACAGACAAGTCAGCGCAGTATCCTCATCCTGCTTCAACATTCTTCGCATGCTCAAAAAAACATTTCGCTGGATCCCCACCGAAACCAGGAAAACGGTCACCCATGCTTTGGTCACGAGCCGACTGGACTACGGAAACACCCTATACGCAGGTACTACCGCTAAACTCCAGAAGAAACTCCAACGAATCCAAAACGCCTCAGCCAGGATCATATTAGACATCCCGCGCAACGAACACATCTCTGGTCACCTGAAAGACCTCCACTGGCTACCCGTCAACAAGAGAATCACTTTCCGACTTCTGACCCACGCACACAAGGCACTCTACGACATCGGACCAGAATGCCTCAACCCACGACTGTCCTTCTACACCCCCTCCCGCCAACTACGTTCTTCCAGCCAAGCCCTCGCCACCGTACCTCGCATCAACAAGACCACCATGGGAGGCAGATCCTTCTCATACCTGGCTGCTAAAACATGGAACTCACTCCCCACTTACCTTCGCCTTACCCAGAACCACCTAGCATTCAGAAAGCAACTTAAAACGTGGATATTTGACAAGTAATCCTCCTCCCCTTCCTAAGCGCCTTGAGACCCTCTGGGTATGTAGTGCGCTATATAAATTCTTTGACTTGACTTGACCCCACGTGTGGGAGTGAGCACAATCCCTAATCCTGATTGGTGGGCTTCACCTCGCCTTCCCCACCTGAGGGTTGAGGTTGGCAGAGGTGGGCATACCTTCTGGGCTGGCTAGTTTTCCCCACCTGTCTTGGAGGTTGGGGTTGGAGAGATGGGACAGGAAGGGGTCCTGCTCCTGACAGCATGAGAGGCTTTGGGACGCATTACAAAGGCTGCCAGACCTTAAACGTTCCCCTGCCATAGATGGCTTTTCCTGGCCTGGGTTAGGTGTGAACACCTCCACCTAGGAAAGGCTTGGTTTCTGTGCTCAGGGAGCGAAGGCTCCCCCCCCTAGGGGTCCAGAAACATGTCTTGTGGTGGCAGGCTGGTGTGTAGCAGTCCGGGAACCCACAAGAGGCTGTTCTTTTTTCAGGGGGCATCTCTAAGATGCCCCCTGAAAAAATGTAGGGGTACAGGGCTCATGCACCTCTACCCTCATCACTGGCATAGGACACCCAGCTAGAGGGGTGACTTATCTTTGCCAGGGCAGTGGGTTGTAGGAATGGCACACAGGGATGTGTGCCATGTCGACTTTTCACTTTGTTCTGCACCAAGATACGCAGCCTGCATAGGCAGTGTGTGGGTGTAAAGGTACAGGGCCTCGAAGGATGGTACAATAAGTGCTGCAGCCCTTAGAGGTCTTCCCTGGTCACAGTGCCCTCGGTACCTGTGGAGCCATTTACCAGGGCCTGACCTGTGGCCAGAGATGTCAATTGGATTCGTCTTGAGGAAAGAACACAGGCCCTGGACACCTGATTGGCAGTGACCCAAGGCACCCCAAGAAAAAGTGCATCAGTTACTGCAATCAGGTACCCAGGGCATATGTTCTTTCCCTAAAACTGTACCTTGTACCCCCAACTAGCACCTTGCTGGCCACCCGTCAGCCCCTTGTAAAAGGTACTATGGGTACCAAGGGCACTTCGACCATGGAAGGCCTCTAAAGACGGCCGCACCTATTGTGCCACCCTTAGAGCAGACAGACAGACCCCCCCCCCCCCCACACACACACACCCACACCCGTTGTGTGCTTTGGTGTAGAGAAAAGTGAAGTCTAAATGTCTCGAGATGGAACACATACCTGTGTGCCATGCCTACGACTCACTGCCTTTGGTATAGGTAAGACACCCCTCTAGCTGGGTGCACTATACCACTGGTGAGGGTACAGGTGCATGAGCCCTGTACCCCCTATACATTGTGCAGTAAAGCAATAAAAGAGTATGTGGTCTGGGAGTTAGTTATTGCGCACTCCACAGCACCATAATAACTTTTATGAATTCTGGGAAGTTTGGTATCAAACTTCTCAGCCCATAAAAACCCACACTGATGTCAGTGTGGGATTTAATGCCAAATGCACTCAGAGGGCATCTAAGAGATGCCCCCTGAAAAGCAACCCAACTCTAGTATCCTGGCTGAGTGGCTGCTCGCCAGCTGCCACCCCCAAACATGTTTCTGGACACCTCGGTCGAGAGCCGCCCACTCTTGGGGTCCTGAAACAAAGCACATCCTGGGCAGAGGCCCCCACCGGTTCGAACTCCCACTTTGGGCGGGGGAATTGGCAGGAAAACCAAAATAGCAAGAGAGGTGTGCCCACCTTTACCAACCCCACCCCTCTGGTGGGAGGGGCGATGCGAAGCACAACTCCGTCACCACCATCTTGAACATGTGGGACCCACACTAGAGTGAGGTTTATGCCCCCCTACTACTGGAGGGCAGCATAATAGGGGGTGTACCCACACCAAGGGAGGGACCTACTGGTCCCAAGCTGTACATACCAGAAACACCCCTAGATTTAATGTTTAGGGGAACCCCAAACCATGCTTCCTCAGACAAGCAAGAAAAAGGACCGAAGAGCCGTGCTGAAGGAAGAAGAGGACGCCAACTGCCTTGACCCCAGCCCTACTGGCCTGTCCCAACAGTGACCTGCTCCAGTGGAAAACTGTGACCTGCTCCAGTGGAAATCTGGCATGTCCTGAGGCCAGCAGCCCCCCAGAACCCGTAGGACCTACCCTGCCTTCCCTACAAAGACTTTGTCTCCTGTGAGCACCAGACTTGCTCAAGAACCCGACTCTGGTACAGCTGAATCAGCGAGTCTGCACCACTCTGCACCTTACACCTATGGGCCAAGTTAAAGTAGCCCAGCACCAGGAGGAGGTCCCCTCGGCAATCCTGACTTGGGCCCTGGTGATCCCTGACCTACCTCAAACCTCCCGACGATGCCTCCAGCCTCTATCTGGAGGGTCCACCCAACCGGAGCTGGTAAGGAAACCAGACGCCTCAAAACACCCCTACACCTGAATTCCCACAGCCTTGGTTGACCCAACCGACAGTGTCAAGGCAACCCCCCTGCATCCTAACTTACCTGTCCACTGGTGGGCGCCTCCAGGAAGCCTCCCAGCACGAACCTTCATTGTTTGTCCGACCGGAGATCTCCCATTAAAAACAGGGCACCGACGCCAAACCAGCACCCGTCCTCCCCAGTGCTGCTGTGGAGACACCTTGTGTGCTAACTTGGATCCCCCTTTGCCCTAAGCTTAACCCTAAAAGCATTGCTCCCTCAAACCCGTGGCTTTTCCAAGAGCAGCCACCAACCGACGGCCCCATAGGCTAACATTGGGCCTCAAAGCACTGCACCCGGCCTCCCTAGTGCCGCTGAGGCTGCTTTTTTAACTGCAAACGATAACCTCATTTTTCTCCCTAGGATTGCATTGACTGTTTTCCTCTGGAAAAAGTTCCAAGGGTGGAGTTGATTTTGTATGGAAACCTAAGCCACTGTGTTTTAATGAAAAACTGTTTAACTTACTTTTGTACAGGAAATGTCTCAGGGTGATATCTGGGCATATCACACCAAGTAGAAAAAGTACACTAGAAAGTACTCAAAGAAGTAATCTGAAAAATAATCTCAAATGAATTACGAATACCTATTGTCTTCAAATATTTTACTGACCTGTAACAGTTATTTTTCATCCAGTTTGTTTGTTTTGATCAATCTGTCTTGAAAAGTTCAATTCTATTTACTTGCACCAAGTCCTGCTTGGGTCTAAAAATAAAATTGAACTACAGTATTTTTGATACAATTTGTCTCAGTTCTGTCTTTGAATGTGTGACCTTTCTTTTCTGAGTGCGTACAATAAACCCTTAACACTGTCCTCGGATACAGCCTTACTGCTCACCCACGCTACCACAAATCGAGAGTAAGGTATTAACTCTGTGCCTTTTACCTCTTATTTACCTCTGTAAACCTTGGGGTTCCACTGGACTCTGCACACACTATAACTTACTTTGGTACAGTATATACAGAGCCAGCTTCCTACACCATACTGAATTTTAGGGGCGTCGGTGGAGTGTAGATTAGTACAAAGATGGCCATTTCTAAAAAAATCGTGTCCACCTCACAGTAGCCCTCCTTAGGGGTAGTACTAGCCTGGAGATGGCACACCTGTCTGACAAGCTAATTTTCCTGCCTGTCCAAGTGAGCTGTGTACGTTTAGGGGGGCGGGGGGGGCAGATTCGCATTTCAAAGGCTGCAGCTTCTTTGAAGCTCGACGGCCCAAAGAGGCTAATCAGCGGGTCATCCTGTGGGACGGGGTGTTACTCTGTTCCCGGACAGACTTTTGTTATGGGTCTCCTGAGAGCAGTCGTCTATCCCCCCTACGAGGTCAGAACCGTGTGTCGGATGGCAGGCTGACCGCAGCCAGTCAGCGAGCGCACCGGATGCTGGTCTGGTTTCAGAGGCACCTCTAGGGCGCCCCCTGGGGGCATCTATTGGTAAATCTGACTCTGGATTCAGTGTGGGTTTAGCAATGAACATCCCCAGCTTCAGTGAAGCCATCGTGGAGCTGGGGAAATTGTTTTCACCGGTGTCCAGCGCGTTTTAGGTGGTCTGCCTTTGTCACGTGTAGTGGTAGTAATAGGACTGTCCAGCACAGGCATGTTTGCTCAGGCAGGTATGCCCTCACGTGCAATATTCAGTACCCTGCCTTGGGGCTGTTACACCTGCTGTAGGGGGGACTCCACAAATATTACAAATGCAAAAAGAACAGATGGACGGAATGCTGAATCAATGGAGCATTAACCCCCACTCACAGATGTGATTTACATCCATCGTTTTTTACACGCCACGCCATTACAGTTTAGACCCAGCCATATGCAAATCAGTCTTGACCCTGTTCCCCATGGGAACAGTACAGCCCAAACTGCCAGGGCAGGAATGTTTGATTTACTCTGCATTCTGTCCATCATATGTGTCTTTTACAAATATTGCACGTAGTATATGGGGACATGGCACACAGGGATGTGTGGCATGTCATGTTTTCACTTTTGTCTGCACCAAAACACACAGCCTGTAGTGGCAGTCTTGCATGTGCTTGGTCGGGGGTCCCTCGGGGAGGCACAATTCGTGCTGCAGCCCTTAGGGACCCTCAGGCCCTAGGTACTAGGGGTACCACTTATTAGGGACTTACAGAGAGTGATAAAGGTATTGCCATTTTGGGGAAAGAATTGTTCAGTTTGGGAAAGAGCCCTGGCACTGGGGACCTGGTTAGTTGGATCCCTGTGCACTTAGTCAAAGTCGCATCTTTTACCAGGCAAAATGTGAGGGTGATAATGTAAAAAGAGGCGCTAAGTGCATGCCCATGTTTCACACCTCAGGCAACATCACGTGTCTCACTGTGATCCGGTGACCTGCAGCAGTCACTCTGGTGGATGTCTCACAATAGAAATTTCCATAAACATTTGTTGTGGTTGATAATGCGACATGTGATACAAGAGTATCACCGACCCAACCACCAGCACCAAGGACGCCTTCAAAAACGCCACCCGCACTCACCACCAACTAATCAGAAAGGCCAAGAAAACAGCATTCAAGGATCGACTTGACAACAACGCCCACAACAGCAAGGAACTTTTCAACATCGTCAAGGAATTTTCCAATCCCTCGGCCAACTCCAACGACATCACCCCCTCTCAAGCCCTCTGCGACTCCCTAGCCTCATTCTTCCACAACAAGATTGCTGACATCCACAACAGCTTCGACAACCAACCCGGAAACCAACCATCCCAACCATGTGCTGAACACTCCCCCCCTGCGAACACCCTTAACGACTGGAAGCCAATCTCCACTGAGGACACCATCCGCCTGATGAACTCCATCCACTCAGGATCCCCCACAGACCCATGTCCTCACCACATCTTCAACAAAGCAGACTCCGTCATAGCACCGCACCTCCGGGACGTCATCAACTGCTCCTTCAATTCCGCCACCTTCCCGGAAGACTGGAAAGACGCTGAACTCACCGCCCTTCTGAAAAAACCCACAGCGGACCCCACCGAACTCAAAAATTACCGCCCCATTTCGCTCCTTCCATTCCCGGCCAAAGTAATCGAGAAAGCTGTCAACAACCAGCTCGCCGCTTTCCTCGAAGCCAACAAATCCCTCGACTCCTCACAATCTGGCTTCCGAGCAAAACACAGCACTGAGACCGTCCTCATCGCAGCAACTGACGACATTCGAACTCTACTGGACAATGGAGACACAGTCGCCCTCATCCTCCTCGACCTCTCTGCAGCATTCGACACAGTCTGCCACAGCACCCTTTTACAACGCCTCAGTAACATCGGAATACAAGGAAAAGCACTTGAATGGATCACCTCGTTCCTCACCGGAAGAACCCAGAGAGTCCGCCTTCCACCATTCAAGTCCGAGGCCTCTGAAGTCATCTGTGGCGTACCACAAGGATCTTCACTCAGCCCCACCCTCTTCAACGTATACATGAGCCCCCTCGCGACCATCGCCCGCCAACACAACCTCAACATCATCTCTTACGCGGATGACACTCAACTAATCCTTTCTCTCACCAAGGACCCCAGCACCGCCAAAACTAACCTACACGAAGGAATGAAAAAAGTTGCTGAATGGATGAAACACAGCCGTCTGAAACTGAACTCAGATAAAACAGAAGTCCTCATCCTAGGTACATCCCCCTCTGCTTGGGCCGACTCTTGGTGGCCGGAAGCCCTTGGAATAGCACCCATCCCGACAGACCACGCACGGAACCTAGGCGTCATCCTGGATTCCTCACTTTCGATGAACAGACAAGTCAGCGCAGTATCCTCATCCTGCTTCAACATTCTTCGCATGCTCAAAAAAACATTTCGCTGGATCCCCACCGAAACCAGGAAAACGGTCACCCATGCTTTGGTCACGAGCCGACTGGACTACGGAAACACCCTATACGCAGGTACTACCGCTAAACTCCAGAAGAAACTCCAACGAATCCAAAACGCCTCAGCCAGGATCATATTAGACATCCCGCGCAACGAACACATCTCTGGTCACCTGAAAGACCTCCACTGGCTACCCGTCAACAAGAGAATCACTTTCCGACTTCTGACCCACGCACACAAGGCACTCTACGACATCGGACCAGAATGCCTCAACCCACGACTGTCCTTCTACACCCCCTCCCGCCAACTACGTTCTTCCAGCCAAGCCCTCGCCACCGTACCTCGCATCAACAAGACCACCATGGGAGGCAGATCCTTCTCATACCTGGCTGCTAAAACATGGAACTCACTCCCCACTTACCTTCGCCTTACCCAGAACCACCTAGCATTCAGAAAGCAACTTAAAACGTGGATATTTGACAAGTAATCCTCCTCCCCTTCCTAAGCGCCTTGAGACCCTCTGGGTATGTAGTGCGCTATATAAATTCTTTGACTTGACTTGACCCCACGTGTGGGAGTGAGCACAATCCCTAATCCTGATTGGTGGGCTTCACCTCGCCTTCCCCACCTGAGGGTTGAGGTTGGCAGAGGTGGGCATACCTTCTGGGCTGGCTAGTTTTCCCCACCTGTCTTGGAGGTTGGGGTTGGAGAGATGGGACAGGAAGGGGTCCTGCTCCTGACAGCATGAGAGGCTTTGGGACGCATTACAAAGGCTGCCAGACCTTAAACGTTCCCCTGCCATAGATGGCTTTTCCTGGCCTGGGTTAGGTGTGAACACCTCCACCTAGGAAAGGCTTGGTTTCTGTGCTCAGGGAGCGAAGGCTCCCCCCCCTAGGGGTCCAGAAACATGTCTTGTGGTGGCAGGCTGGTGTGTAGCAGTCCGGGAACCCACAAGAGGCTGTTCTTTTTTCAGGGGGCATCTCTAAGATGCCCCCTGAAAAAATGTAGGGGTACAGGGCTCATGCACCTCTACCCTCATCACTGGCATAGGACACCCAGCTAGAGGGGTGACTTATCTTTGCCAGGGCAGTGGGTTGTAGGAATGGCACACAGGGATGTGTGCCATGTCGACTTTTCACTTTGTTCTGCACCAAGATACGCAGCCTGCATAGGCAGTGTGTGGGTGTAAAGGTACAGGGCCTCGAAGGATGGTACAATAAGTGCTGCAGCCCTTAGAGGTCTTCCCTGGTCACAGTGCCCTCGGTACCTGTGGAGCCATTTACCAGGGCCTGACCTGTGGCCAGAGATGTCAATTGGATTCGTCTTGAGGAAAGAACACAGGCCCTGGACACCTGATTGGCAGTGACCCAAGGCACCCCAAGAAAAAGTGCATCAGTTACTGCAATCAGGTACCCAGGGCATATGTTCTTTCCCTAAAACTGTACCTTGTACCCCCAACTAGCACCTTGCTGGCCACCCGTCAGCCCCTTGTAAAAGGTACTATGGGTACCAAGGGCACTTCGACCATGGAAGGCCTCTAAAGACGGCCGCACCTATTGTGCCACCCTTAGAGCAGACAGACAGACCCCCCCCCCCCCCACACACACACACCCACACCCGTTGTGTGCTTTGGTGTAGAGAAAAGTGAAGTCTAAATGTCTCGAGATGGAACACATACCTGTGTGCCATGCCTACGACTCACTGCCTTTGGTATAGGTAAGACACCCCTCTAGCTGGGTGCACTATACCACTGGTGAGGGTACAGGTGCATGAGCCCTGTACCCCCTATACATTGTGCAGTAAAGCAATAAAAGAGTATGTGGTCTGGGAGTTAGTTATTGCGCACTCCACAGCACCATAATAACTTTTATGAATTCTGGGAAGTTTGGTATCAAACTTCTCAGCCCATAAAAACCCACACTGATGTCAGTGTGGGATTTAATGCCAAATGCACTCAGAGGGCATCTAAGAGATGCCCCCTGAAAAGCAACCCAACTCTAGTATCCTGGCTGAGTGGCTGCTCGCCAGCTGCCACCCCCAAACATGTTTCTGGACACCTCGGTCGAGAGCCGCCCACTCTTGGGGTCCTGAAACAAAGCACATCCTGGGCAGAGGCCCCCACCGGTTCGAACTCCCACTTTGGGCGGGGGAATTGGCAGGAAAACCAAAATAGCAAGAGAGGTGTGCCCACCTTTACCAACCCCACCCCTCTGGTGGGAGGGGCGATGCGAAGCACAACTCCGTCACCACCATCTTGAACATGTGGGACCCACACTAGAGTGAGGTTTATGCCCCCCTACTACTGGAGGGCAGCATAATAGGAGGTGTACCCACACCAAGGGAGGGACCTACTGGTCCCAAGCTGTACATACCAGAAACACCCCTAGATTTAATGTTTAGGGGAACCCCAAACCATGCTTCCTCAGACAAGCAAGAAAAAGGACCGAAGAGCCGTGCTGAAGGAAGAAGAGGACGCCAACTGCCTTGACCCCAGCCCTACTGGCCTGTCCCAACAGTGACCTGCTCCAGTGGAAAACTGTGACCTGCTCCAGTGGAAATCTGGCATGTCCTGAGGCCAGCAGCCCCCCAGAACCCGTAGGACCTACCCTGCCTTCCCTACAAAGACTTTGTCTCCTGTGAGCACCAGACTTGCTCAAGAACCCGACTCTGGTACAGCTGAATCAGCGAGTCTGCACCACTCTGCACCTTACACCTATGGGCCAAGTTAAAGTAGCCCAGCACCAGGAGGAGGTCCCCTCGGCAATCCTGACTTGGGCCCTGGTGATCCCTGACCTACCTCAAACCTCCCGACGATGCCTCCAGCCTCTATCTGGAGGGTCCACCCAACCGGAGCTGGTAAGGAAACCAGACGCCTCAAAACACCCCTACACCTGAATTCCCACAGCCTTGGTTGACCCAACCGACAGTGTCAAGGCAACCCCCCTGCATCCTAACTTACCTGTCCACTGGTGGGCGCCTCCAGGAAGCCTCCCAGCACGAACCTTCATTGTTTGTCCGACCGGAGATCTCCCATTAAAAACAGGGCACCGACGCCAAACCAGCACCCGTCCTCCCCAGTGCTGCTGTGGAGACACCTTGTGTGCTAACTTGGATCCCCCTTTGCCCTAAGCTTAACCCTAAAAGCATTGCTCCCTCAAACCCGTGGCTTTTCCAAGAGCAGCCACCAACCGACGGCCCCATAGGCTAACATTGGGCCTCAAAGCACTGCACCCGGCCTCCCTAGTGCCGCTGAGGCTGCTTTTTTAACTGCAAACGATAACCTCATTTTTCTCCCTAGGATTGCATTGACTGTTTTCCTCTGGAAAAAGTTCCAAGGGTGGAGTTGATTTTGTATGGAAACCTAAGCCACTGTGTTTTAATGAAAAACTGTTTAACTTACTTTTGTACAGGAAATGTCTCAGGGTGATATCTGGGCATATCACACCAAGTAGAAAAAGTACACTAGAAAGTACTCAAAGAAGTAATCTGAAAAATAATCTCAAATGAATTACGAATACCTATTGTCTTCAAATATTTTACTGACCTGTAACAGTTATTTTTCATCCAGTTTGTTTGTTTTGATCAATCTGTCTTGAAAAGTTCAATTCTATTTACTTGCACCAAGTCCTGCTTGGGTCTAAAAATAAAATTGAACTACAGTATTTTTGATACAATTTGTCTCAGTTCTGTCTTTGAATGTGTGACCTTTCTTTTCTGAGTGCGTACAATAAACCCTTAACACTGTCCTCGGATACAGCCTTACTGCTCACCCACGCTACCACAAATCGAGAGTAAGGTATTAACTCTGTGCCTTTTACCTCTTATTTACCTCTGTAAACCTTGGGGTTCCACTGGACTCTGCACACACTATAACTTACTTTGGTACAGTATATACAGAGCCAGCTTCCTACACCATACTGAATTTTAGGGGCGTCGGTGGAGTGTAGATTAGTACAAAGATGGCCATTTCTAAAAAAATCGTGTCCACCTCACAGTAGCCCTCCTTAGGGGTAGTACTAGCCTGGAGATGGCACACCTGTCTGACAAGCTAATTTTCCTGCCTGTCCAAGTGAGCTGTGTACGTTTAGGGGGGCGGGGGGGGCAGATTCGCATTTCAAAGGCTGCAGCTTCTTTGAAGCTCGACGGCCCAAAGAGGCTAATCAGCGGGTCATCCTGTGGGACGGGGTGTTACTCTGTTCCCGGACAGACTTTTGTTATGGGTCTCCTGAGAGCAGTCGTCTATCCCCCCTACGAGGTCAGAACCGTGTGTCGGATGGCAGGCTGACCGCAGCCAGTCAGCGAGCGCACCGGATGCTGGTCTGGTTTCAGAGGCACCTCTAGGGCGCCCCCTGGGGGCATCTATTGGTAAATCTGACTCTGGATTCAGTGTGGGTTTAGCAATGAACATCCCCAGCTTCAGTGAAGCCATCGTGGAGCTGGGGAAATTGTTTTCACCGGTGTCCAGCGCGTTTTAGGTGGTCTGCCTTTGTCACGTGTAGTGGTAGTAATAGGACTGTCCAGCACAGGCATGTTTGCTCAGGCAGGTATGCCCTCACGTGCAATATTCAGTACCCTGCCTTGGGGCTGTTACACCTGCTGTAGGGGGGACTCCACAAATATTACAAATGCAAAAAGAACAGATGGACGGAATGCTGAATCAATGGAGCATTAACCCCCACTCACAGATGTGATTTACATCCATCGTTTTTTACACGCCACGCCATTACAGTTTAGACCCAGCCATATGCAAATCAGTCTTGACCCTGTTCCCCATGGGAACAGTACAGCCCAAACTGCCAGGGCAGGAATGTTTGATTTACTCTGCATTCTGTCCATCATATGTGTCTTTTACAAATATTGCACGTAGTATATGGGGACATGGCACACAGGGATGTGTGGCATGTCATGTTTTCACTTTTGTCTGCACCAAAACACACAGCCTGTAGTGGCAGTCTTGCATGTGCTTGGTCGGGGGTCCCTCGGGGAGGCACAATTCGTGCTGCAGCCCTTAGGGACCCTCAGGCCCTAGGTACTAGGGGTACCACTTATTAGGGACTTACAGAGAGTGATAAAGGTATTGCCATTTTGGGGAAAGAATTGTTCAGTTTGGGAAAGAGCCCTGGCACTGGGGACCTGGTTAGTTGGATCCCTGTGCACTTAGTCAAAGTCGCATCTTTTACCAGGCAAAATGTGAGGGTGATAATGTAAAAAGAGGCGCTAAGTGCATGCCCATGTTTCACACCTCAGGCAACATCACGTGTCTCACTGTGATCCGGTGACATGCAGCAGTCACTCTGGTGGATGTCTCACAATAGAAATTTCCATAAACATTTGTTGTGGTTGATAATGCGACATGTGATACAAGAGTATCACCGACTGGACTCTTTCGCAGATGGTGTACTAGGCATTTCATGTCATCGAACCCAATCCCTCCACAGTGTCACGTATGTTTTAGAAGGATTGTCCGAGTACGTAGGTATGTTACCTTGTGCTTTTGTAGAAGATTATCATTTCTGCGAGAATTTGTGCATTATGAGCATAGCTAAAGGTTGCTTTTGTTTCATGGCTCCGCTTACACTGCTTATGTCTTTCGTTTGACGCAGCTGCTGGATTTGTTCGACAGTGAAGACCCACGAGAGAGGGATTTTCTAAAGACCATTTTGCATCGGATCTATGGGAAATTCCTAGGCCTTCGAGCGTACGTCAGGCGGCAGATCAATAATATATTTTACAGGTACGTTTCCAGGGTCGTTCACTCACAAATGCCTATTGTGGCTACTGTTTTCCTGCATATCAAAAATGTGGAATTGTAGGTATGCTGTAGCTTGACAAAGCTATGAAACTTTAAAATATGCCATTCTTTATAGCAAAAATATTCTTCCATGCTCACCTGTGCGTGCACAACCATTTTTGTATATTTTTTAATAACGTATAATGTAACCTCTGTGCCCCTTTTCATATGTTTGTCATCTTCACAAATCCCAGTCGAAGGAAACCAGCATTGATAAAGCCAGTAGCTTGGTAGCCAAACCCAAAAGTATTGGTTTTGTCAATGCTTGTTCTCTTTTGGGTCAAATGTCATTTAAGTGCACTTCTATTAATCCTGGCTGCGACTGCTCTACCCACCATTAGGCAGCTGGTTTCTTTGTCTTTTTGTTTTTGATTCTGCTTTTACTGGGGGCTAGAAATGTGACATTCAGTGCTTTCTACTGCCCGCTCTTCTGCTGTCCGTCACTGCACATTCAAAGTAACGCATACACATTCAGCTGACAGTGAATATTGACAGTTTGGGGCTTGGCGATTCTACCTTGTCACGTACGTCCTGAGCAGGCCAGAAATATCACACATTTCAGAAACGTAAAAATTCTAGAACTTGCAAGAAAAGAGAAAAAAAAAGTTGCTCCTCCAGTTACAGCTGCCGAACGTATTGCAACTTTTTTTTAACGGAAACCTCATCCTATAATTGCTAGAATAATTGCTTCGGGTCTAGTATGATCCAAGAACACTATCACTCACAGATTTCGAGAGAAGAAACCCTCTAGCTGTCTCCGTTCACCATTTAGGACCGGACTGCATGTGATGCGGGTCGGTCCGTCAGTGGTATATTATTGCATTACATATAAATTTCTATAAGGAAATGTTTACCATAATCATTTTGCTTATTCGAGTGCACCAAATCTCCCAAATAAGTTTCCTGTTCAAGAGACAATAAAACATTACATGTCACAAGTATTCGTCCCACAAGTCACGCCCTTGCATTTATTTGTAAACCCATCTCATGCAAGGGCTAGCAAGTGCCACTAATGTTTGTTTTCAAACCTTTTTACTGATTTCTAAAATGTTTTGTATACTGCCTCCCCATTGTATTAAAATATACATTGATAATTCTTTGGTGCTACATAGCTAAACACTTATCAGGTCCCAAAGGCGAGACCTATTGGCTATGCCAATGCTTGTTCTGCTTGTGACTGTTTAAATAGAACTCTTGGCATTTGTGGAATTTGTACTGTGAAAAGTGCATTTGTTTCCACCTGTGACTGTTTAACCCCTTCCATGCTCATGACAAGGTCAGCTCGTCATGAGGCACAGTGGAGCTGTGCTTATGACGAGCTGACCTTGTCATGATCCATGGACTATTTAAATTTCCAGCACAGGAGGGGAAAACCCCTAGCAGCCAAGGTGTTAAAGGTGTGTCCTAGTTTCCCCTGTACTGTGCTTAGAGCTGTCTCCCCCCCCCCCCACCCCGTTGTATTTTATTTTTAAAGTTAAAAAGGCCAAGCACACCCTCGGAGGCTAAGCAGAGTGTGTTTAAAAGTCTGCTTAATCTGCTCTATGGTTTACATTGTGTTTGTATGTAGCACTCATTTTTGGCTAGAAAAAGATGATTTAAGTGGGTGAAAAGCTTCTATTTGGGCCTTACCTGCAGGGTTAAAACCTGGGCCTGCGAAGTGGGGATTGAGTCTCTCTGTCTCCAAGGAGAGTTTTGTCTTAAGGAGCAGCTTCCCTGTCCCCAGGCCACCAGCCTGTGCTTAAGGTCACAAGCCCATTATATACGTTTGCTATTGGTTGTTACATCTGTGCTCTAATTGGTTCCTATATCTAGGGTTTCTATTGGGCTTAGGGTTCTGATTGGCTGATACGTCTGGGGTTCTGGAGAGTTCTTTGGGCTTGGGTTTCTATTGGACTTAGGGTTTGGTTTCCGATTCGCTGCTAAGACTAGGGCACTTCCTTGTTTGGGCCTAGGGCGAGAAATCTACCCTTTTATTCAATTCACTAGCACCAACCTTTAACCCATCCACAGACATATTAACACACAAAGCAAATGCACTTGGCTCATTTACTACAAACAAACCATGCACAAATTTCGTTGTCTCAACAACCACTACACAACCCCACAACCCACAAACGTACACCCTTCTACCCCAAATACCACACATTGGCAACATCACTCTCACACAAAACACCACTCTGTCCTATACCACTAACAAATACACACATCACCAACAAAACACAAAGCCACACTATACATATTGTTTAATCCAGACGGACACTCTCTTTTCATAAAGGGCACCAGCTCCACCCTCTACTTACTCCTACCAGACCCCTTTTTTAAACCAAAAACACACAATGAAACAATCCTCACACTCCAATGGACCACACAGTACCTCTTCTAGCTATCAAATCTAAGACGCACTCCTAACTCTTGTCCAGCTCCTCTCGCGCACCACATGCTCTTTTCCAAAACACATCACCATCCCATTTCTCCAGTATTAGGGTGTCTTTCATAGATTCACATGCTTGAATATTCCCTGTCATCGGAGTGGGAGTCCCACGGTAAATAAAATAGCAATAACATACTCATAATATGTATATGTAAAACATAACACATGAAATATACATTAGGAAAAAGGCAATAAATGTCCAGACATAATTCCTACATAGGAATACATGGAGAGAGAAAAAACACTTGTTGCCTATTCCTGTCATTATGCTGGTCCAAACTGTAGCCAGTCAGGTGCCAGCAGCCCTCCAGAACCTTCTCCTCAGAGCTCAGTACCTCAGATTTTCTACTGCACGTCGTGTGAAGGGAGTCTCCCTGAGCTCTGTTCAGTTTTCAACTTTTCTTCAGGTTTTTCCTATGATTTCAGAATGTTTACAAGTAAGAAGTCTTTATTTAGACCTTGCTCTTCTTGTGGAAAGCTACGCCTTTACTCTGAAGATCCACACAGTAAGTGTATTTACTGTCTTTACCCTGACCATGAGTTGGGTAAATGTAAATTCTGTAGAACTTTTTCTACAAAAACCCTTAAGGACAGGGAAGGCCGTCTCCTCCTGTGGCTTCAGAGACTTAAGTACAAGGATAATATACTTTCTGATGCCGAAAGTCTAATGTCAGGTACTTCTCATGCAGCATCTAAATGTAGTAGTGTGCAGGACTTGCCCTCTCCATTCATTAAAAAGAAGAAAATGTCTCTTTCTATGGCTCCTGCGGTGTCTTCACCTCCTCCTTCTACTTCCACGCCCACGAGACCTGGCTCTCAGGCATCTGCTGCATCTTCACTTCATGTTTCAGTGAAAAAACATGTTTATTTGTCGACTGGAGCGTTGGCGTTCGTCCCGACGATGAAATCTGCCGTCTCCGGCTCGTCGACGGCGACCGTGACGACGACGTCTGCTGCAGGATCATCGACGGCTGTCTCATTGACGTCATCATCGTCGACGAAGGTATCCCTCAGTTTAAAGACGGTCATCTACCATACCCATTGCCTCGTCGTCGACGAAGAAAACCCAAACGTCAACGACCAAATCTTCGTCTGCGAGAATTCTCAAGAAGTCAGCTTCGTCGACGGCCCCGTTGACGCGTACTCTGTCGACGAAGAAGTCTTCTTCGTCGTCGACCCCCGTCGACGGCGGTACCGTCGACGACGGATTCCTCAAGTTCGGTTCCGTCGACGCCTAGGTCATCGTCATCGTCGTCTGCTCCGTCGACGATATCTTCTACTTTTTCCTTGCTGCCACTGTCGTCCACTGGGTCTGCCACCGTCGACCCACTTCACCAGCGTCGCAGGGTGCCTGTTGACCAGCTTTCCATCACCAGTGATCCTCAGCCTCCCTCGCCCTTGTTTGCCACGGGTTCGGAGCAGGACTCTGAAGAAGATGTACACGAGTCCTTTAGGGCGGCACGCAGTCCATCGGACTTAGTCATCAAGTGCCAGGATTATGATGAGGATGATGAGGACCAATATTTCCAACAGGAGGAAACACCTATTCAAGTTCCTACTGCGACTTTGCCTCTGTCGCTCATCTCCAATCTCCAGCATATGTTGGACGACTATAATAGGCGTTTCCGCCATCTCCACAGATGTCGACAGTACCTTCTACTCTTGCGCCTGTTGAAGTTCCTGTTTCGACTTCACTGTCTACTCTGCCAACTCCTGCTCCTCAAGTGCAGACGTCAGTCCGAATACACACTACAGTGTATGCTGATGACGAATATGAGATTCCACCAGACCGCGAAGATGGTGAGGTTCGTGATGATGACGAGAATATGGCGGATTGGGATGAATACCAAATTCAGACACCGTTTCCCCCCCTCCCCCCCCCCCTTTCCCCCTTCCCCCCCCTCCGGTTACTCCAGGAGATTCTCCTCCGGTGAACATTGCTAGTTTCCATCAGCTGATGGATAGGGCGGCTCAACGCTTCAAGTTACCACGAGTCCAGAGGGAAGAGGATTGCTTCCTCTGATTTAAAAAATCAACCATTCAAGCAAGTCCATACGGTTCCAGTTATAGATTTTATTTGGAGTGAAGGGGTGAAGTTAATGCGGACGCCAAATTCCCTACCGGCACAGATGCCCCGTCTGGAAATGAAATATAAGGCGCCCGTCGGATCTCCAGTATGCCTGATTGCGCAGCCGAAGCCAGATTCGGTGGGTGCCCAGGCTGCTCGGTGTCGTTCTCGTAACCCTGCGTCTCCCGTTACTGCTCCACCGGATCGAGACGGTCGTCGCCTTGACGCTATAGGCCGCAAGTTTTCTACAATGGCCTCCACAAAAGTGAGAGCGTCTAATGCTTTGGCCATTTTGGGGCGCTGCGACCGCCAGATATGGTCAGACATGTCTGCTTTTGTAGCCCTGGTTCTGGACGCTTCCAAGGCGGAAGCCTTAAAACGTTTCCATGAAGGAGAGCGAACATCAGAGGAGATTATAGACTGTGCTTTCGATATTGCCTGCACTGGTTTCTGGAAACTCACTGGAGCGGCTGTTCTACTCAGGTAGGGTTGGTTGTGTTCCACATCCTTTTGCCAAGAGGTGCAGGCGAAGATCCTGGATATGCCGTATGACGGCGAGTCGCTTTTTGGAGCACATGTTGATGAGGCATTGCAATCCGTCAAGAAAGACACTGACACTGCTCATTCTTAAGGGACCTTAAAATTGCGGAAACCGCCTTTTCGTGGTGCACGCGGACGCGGAACCTCTTCTACTTTTCGAGGAGGAAACAATCGATATCGCTCCTACAACCAAGGCAACCAACGCTACTCAAACAACCAACAGCAGTCTTCCCGTCAGCAGTCTTCGAAATCCTACAGGGGGAAATCTTCTTACAGGGGATCTGCTCCCAAAAGACAATGACTTGCCTTTTCCCCCAAGAGTTATGTTATGTTATGTTAAATTAAATTTATTAAGCGCACGTACGCCCGTAGGCTTCATGGCGCTGTTGGAAGATTTGCAGAGACATAACATATAACAGAGAGAGGCAGAAATTAACTATGGGTAGGCTTGCCTAAAAAGCCAAGTTTTGAAAGCCTGTCTGAAAGCCAGCATGTCTTCATGAAGTCTCAGAAGAGTTGGAGGTCGAATCTCCCAGTTCTTTTCCCAATGGTCCTCCATCATTTTGGACCGTTGGGTTTTGGACATTGTAGAGAAGGGCCATGCTCTAGAGTTCATCAAACTCTCTCCTCCCACTCCACCATTGGGCCCACCACCAGCCCACATCAAGGAACTTTTCCATCAAGTTCATCTTATGATAAAGAAGGGTGCAGTCGAAGTGGTTCCCAAATCTCAAAGGGGAAGGGATTTCTATTCCCGTTTTTTCCTTCTAATCAAGAAGACAGGGGATTGGCAGCCGATATTGGATTTGCGGGCACTCAACAAGTATCTCAAGAGTCAATCCTTCCGCATGCTGACACTGGTGGAGATCTTACGCCTTCTCTCCATGGGAGTCTTCATGACTACCATCGACCTCCAAGACGCCTACTTCCATGTCCCTATTCTTCCACGACATCTGAAGTACTTGCGTTTCCGTGTGGGACGAAGAGACTTCCAGTTCAGAGTGCTGACTTTCGGCCTACGCTCTGCCCCTCGCGTCTTCATGAAGGTGTTAGCTCCTGTGGTAGCTTACCTGCGTCTCCAGGGCTAACACATTTTTCCATACCTGGACGACTGTCTCCTAAGATCAGTCTTGCACACAGCTACTTCAGGACACGAGCTTTGTCAGGAGGTATTTCGCTCCCTCTGCCTTTCCATGAACGCCGACAAGTCCCAATTAGATCCAGCTCCCTGCAGGAATTTTCTAGGAGCAACGTTGGACACTACTCTTGCAAAAGCATTTGTGTCTCAGGAGCGTCAACAAAAGATTCTTCGCTTAGTGTCCCTAATTCGGGCAAAACAGTCCGTTTCAGTCTGACTCTTGAAGTCATTTCTGGGAATGGCGTCATCGTGCATTTCATTGATCCCAAATTGCAGACTACGGACATGCCCCATTCAGGAAGAATTGGACGGACAGTCGCGCCAAGTCACCGGTTCTGTAGTAGGGGATCTCTGTGTATAGTCATAATCTAGTGCATAGTCCCGCCCATGTGCGTGGACCCGGAGCAATCAAAAATAATCTCTTAAAGTGTCGAAAAAATGCAGAACTGCACAGACACTTAAGAGAGAATTAAAGACAGATAATGCAGCCTATCAAACCAGGCTACACTGTCCAGTACTTCAACTAGAAATTCCACCAAAAATCCACAAACAGCAAAGCCTGTCCAGATTTCCCTTGCCTCAGTAGCAAAAACCCTCCGGAATGATAGAGAGGAAGACCTGGACAGACAAGCCCCATAGGCTGCCATTATGTGGCTCAGAACAGGATACTGTGCCTTTAAGAGAACTTTCCAGAACTTCACAGTATCCCAGAATGCACTGCAGGTCCCTTTTACTTTCAGTTCTTTTTTCCGGCTCCTGCAAGCAGGACCCTGGAGCATTGAGCTCTCCCTTTTCAAGGGTTTATTGGTGATTTTTCACTTTTGTTTCAAGTTGAGTGCTTTCTAAAGTACTTTAGTGCTTTTCTTCTTGGTTTTTGCACCCTTTTGATGTCAAATATGCCTGCATTATTTGACAAATGTCCGGAGTGCTCCAGGAAGAAGGCCAAATCAGATCCCCATGAGGTGTGTATCCTCTGCCTTCCCTCTTCCCATGTCCCAGAGGAGTGTGTGATTTGTCAGGGCTTCTCTGGCAGGACCCTGAAGGACAGAAAGAAGATCAGGCTTTAGGGCCTTGAGGAAAGAAGGCCGAAGGCGCACAGTGGGTCTGGA
The DNA here is from genome assembly GCF_964263255.1 of Lissotriton vulgaris. Taxonomy (NCBI): domain Eukaryota; kingdom Metazoa; phylum Chordata; class Amphibia; order Caudata; family Salamandridae; genus Lissotriton; species Lissotriton vulgaris. Next base: position 8,225,893 of record NC_141694.1, read on the forward strand.
ACTTCCTCTGCCCGTGCTGAGGCCTCTGGGGGGCTCTCCAGGGGCAGGAAGACCAGCAAGCGTCCCCATTCTCCGTCTGGGTCGATTGCACCGACTACGGCGTCGAGAGGGATGACTGCAGTCTGTTCTCCAGTATTTATTTATTTATGTGATTTGTTGAGCGCAAACAATTGCCCGAGGGCGTCTCGGCGCTATGGATGAGGCAGAAAGTGCAAGGAGGGATTGATTTATTGATTAAAGAGCCATGTTTTTATTTTTCTTCTGAAGATGGTCAGAGTAGGGGCGGACCTAGCATCTAAATCAAGGGAGTTCCAGAGTTTTGCAGTTGAAACGTGGAAACTGCGATCACCCCATACAACAGTTCTAGTGCGTGGAACTGTCATGTTGAAATTGTTCATAGAGCGGAGTGATCGACTGGGGACGTGAAACATGAAAGGGTCAATGAGAAAGCGCGGGCCTTGTTTGTACGCGGCTTTATAGGCTATGCAGAGTGCTTTGAACTTTATCCTATTTTTGACTGTAAGCCAGTGATAGTTTTTTATAGTGTCGGCAATGGGTTTGAATTTGGGGGTGCCGGAAAGTAATCTAGCCGCTGCGTTTTGTATAGATTGTAGCTTTTTGAGGACCTTGTTTTGGGCGTTCACTAAAAGTCCATTACAGTAGTCCACTGAGGACATGACAAATGAGGTGACCAGGGTTTTGCCGGAGTGGGAGGAAGAAGTGGGAGAATCTTTTTTATGGCTTTCAGTTTAAAGAAAGAAGATGAGACAGTGGTGTTGACATGGGCTGAATAGGAGAGTTTATTGTCTATGATTATTCCTAGGTTTTTAACCTTGGTGGCTGGGAGGGGGGGGCCTAGATTAGTGGGCCACCATGCATCTGACCAGGAAGGAGTAAGTTTGCCGAAGGTCATGACCTCTGTTTTATTAGAGTTTAATTTAAGACAGTTAGCTGACATCCAGTGACTGATGGCTAGTGTGAGAAGTTGGCCTGGTATATAATGCTCACTAATTCTAGTGATCACTTTGTACCATGCCAAGCAACCCTTATGATGATGGTTGTAATTCAACCTTGTAGACCAGTTATCCTAGTGGTAACGTGGACAAAGCAGTCTTAGGCTAAACTCTGAAAGGCATGTGAAGCCAGCTGTATTACCATACACAACCCCCTTGAATACCAAATGAAAGGGACACCACACAGATATATATTGAAAATATATATTGATTTATTAACTATAAAATCCCCTGGACTCTTTATGAGCACAGAAGCACAAGCGTTAAATCACAAGACAGTTTAAAATACACAAAAGTTGCACAATATGGATGAGCCCTAGGGGCCACCTAAACCATATACTAAGAAAGTGGTATAAGAGATACCAATAGGAAAGGGAACAGGCCTAGGGCCTTGGGAATCGCTGGAGCTATTCAAGACTAGTAGTGACTAAGTCGGGAAAGGCCCGCGGGACTCGGGATGCAGTGTTCAAAGTGCACGCACTTTCCAATGCAAAGTCTATGGTGTGTAAAAAGTACAAAGTTAGAAAGTTAGGAACCTTCCGAGTGACCCACGGAGCTGAAACTTAAGACACAGGCCCTTGAGATGTGTACCAGTGCAGGAGCACCGGCGGAGCTGAGTTACCTCACCCACAGGAAGCGGGTGCACAGGGTCGAAGTAGTGTCGGGTTTCGTCACGCTGGTCGATGGTGCTTGGAGCTGAAGATGCTGCAGGCGGCTCGATGTGAAGAGTTCCGGTGGATCCAAGGGTGGATCTGAAGATGTGAAGACCTGAAAGCAGAGGGGACAATGTTCAAAGTCACTAGCCAGTGACTACCGTGGAACCAGATTGGAACCAGGCGATGTCGGGTGCAAACAGGCGTTGTCGGGTAGCTTCTCTCTGCAGCCACGTGGACACCGGGGGTCGAGGACGTCCAGGAGTCGGTCACGAGCTGTCCCACGCAGGCTTCTCGCGGTTGGCGGTGTCGGCAACTTGATCGGAGCAAACAGGCCTTGGCAAATGCAAGCCACACAGAAGTTGAAAGATGCTTAACACTCGGACCAGCAAGGTCAGAGCAAATGCTCCTTTTTACAGGAGCTTGGGTAGGTCTGGAGCAACCAGACCTGCTGTGTAAATCGTCGGTTTCGTCGCCAAGATGGCCGACGACCACGTGGCTAGTGGCCGGGATGGCGCGTCGAGTGGCACAATGCAAAAGGGCCCCACGCAGATCGTGGAGATGCTGGAGGGCTGATCTTCGGTGCAAGGGCTGCTCGGTGGTGGGGGTTCTCTTGTCCCCAAAGCACAACGTCGAGGATGCCTCAGAAGCTGCGCAGTCAGGTTTTCGAGTGTCTTCCAAGAGGTCCGGTCCCACGTCACTCGGTGCCTCCACGGGTCCCTTCTTTGCAGGGACTGTGGATCGGGCTCTGAGAGGTCTGGGAGTCTGGTTCTTGTCGGGCTCTGGGCTCGGGCTCCGGCGGGAGGCGGCGGCAAAGCAGACGTCGAGTTGCTGGTTGGTACCTGTGTTCACAGGGTGGCCACTCCTAGGCCACAAGGTAGATTCTCTTCAGTCTTTTGAGCAGCAGAATGTCGAAGTCCAGTCGTCTTCTTAGTTTCAAGTTGATTCAGGATGATCTGCTGTGCAATGGCACTGCTCCCACTCTTATTCCCAATCTGAGGGGTGGATCACCTACTAGGTCCCTCCTCTGGGAGGAACCAGGAAGGGGGGCGGTTACACCCCCTTTCCTTTGTCCAGTTCCGCGCCATGCCTGGGTCTGGAAAGTCCCAGACCGGTTTGGACTGGCCTATGCACGGGGACACCTTGTGTGCCCCGGGCATGTCTGATTCTATTCCACCCTGTCCTACCCAATACACAAAACCCTGTCTGGGGTGGTGCTTGCACCTCCCAAGGCAGGAAACCCTTTGTCCAGGCCACCATCTGCCGAGTTTCGGTCAGCAGCAGGAGGCCAGACTCGTGTCTGTGGTGGCAGCATCCATTTTGTGATGCTGAGGCTCTGGTTAACTTTAACCGGGGTTTAAGGTTACACACATGTCGTGTCCCTCTAGAAGGGTGGAATGCTATCCCCGTCGACAGAACTGTCGAGGGGATAGTATTCCAATTCGTATGACACCTTACTCGACATGTTTTGATAAAGCCAAACCAAAGATAGCATTTAACCGCGAGGATTATAATGCACTTAAGAGTATATGGTATGGCAATATCCCGGAACAGCTTAGGGAGTGGTTCCTGACAGCTGCAGACAGGCTCAGCTCATGCTAGAGCACCATCTCACATATTTCCAAGCACTCTGCCTCCAGGATTGATGAAGCCTTCCATAGGAGTGGCTGATAGGAACATATGTGTCCAGTTTAGGGTTAGGCACAGACATACTGTACCTCAGTAAGAGGTGATTACACCAACTTACCCCAGCTGAGTGATCAGCCAGTTGTGTCAAATATGGAGGCCAGGGGTGGCACAATGCATGCTGCAGCCCCTGGTAGGCCTTGGATACACCTATGCCCTGGGTACCTATGGTACACTACTACAGGGGCTCATAAGGTGAACCGGTTCCAATTCGTAATGCACCTAAAGTGCATTGGCAGTAATTTAGAGAGAGAACAGCAGGCTGTGGGTCTGATTAGCAGGCCCACAGCCACATTAAGTCAGAAACCAGTGAGGCAAAAAGCAAAAATTTGGGGTGACCATAGGATAGCAGACCCTACTCTCCTACAGCTAGCATGCCCTGTTGGAAATTGGCGGCTATTTTTCTCCGTTCTCTTTGATTGTGAGAACCAGCTGGGTGTCGTCCGCATAGGATGTTAGGCTCATCCCCCAGTCATTAATTACCCTTGCCAGATCGGTGACATAGATATTAAATACGGTTGGACTGAGGGATGGGCCTTGGGGAACACCACAAGGTAAGGCCAGTTGTTCTGATGAGAAGGTGTCTAGCTGAACTGTCTGGGTACGGCCGGTTAGGAAAGATCTTACAAGGTCTTTAGCTTTCGCTTGGATGCCGATGGCATTGACACGGTCGATCAAGATGTTGTGATCGACCGTGTCAAAAGTCGCAGATAAGATCGAGCAGGATGAGGACTGCCGCTCCTCCTTGATCAAGTGCTTTCCTAATCTCATCGGTGGATTTGATGAGTGCGGTCTCAGTACTATGAAGTTTGCGGAAGCCAAATTGACTATCATCCAATAGAGAGTGTTGTTCTATATATTGTGGTATTTGGGAGTTCATCAATTTTTCGACTGCTTTTGCTAGGAATGGCAGACTAGCTATTGGACGATAGTTGTTGGAGTCATCCGCATCAAGGTGAGGTTTTTTGAGAAGGGGTTTAAGGATAGTATCCTTCCAGATTGCAGGGTAGACTCCGGTGCTAAACATGGTGTTGAAAATGTTAGCAAGTTGGATTGCTATGAGATCTGAAATGGGAAGGAGAATAGAGACTGGGCACGGATCCTTGGCTGATCCTGATTTGATGGTTTTCATGACTTCGGCGAATTGAGTAGGATTGATTTTGTGGAATTGTGAGAAGGTGGGGTGATTAGTGGGGGCAGCGTTAGGGCAAGGGTCCGGATAGGTTTCTAGTGAAAATTTGGCATAGATATTGTTTACCTTATCGTAGAAAACTTATTGCAAAATGCTTTAGTCGGTTTAGGGGTGGATTGGGGAGGCAGATGTGATAGTCTAGTTACCACTCTGTAAAGTTCTTTATTTGAGTTCTTGGCTTGCTCAATTTGAGATGAATAGTAGGAACTTTTAGCATGATGGATTAGGGATTTGTATAGAGACATTTCTCTCTTATAGTTTTCCTTATCTTGAGTGGAGTAGGTTTTTCTCCAATGTCTTTCTTTGTTACGACATAATTGTCTCTGCAGTCTTAGCTTTTCTGAGTACCAGGGTGCCGATGGGGTACTCCGATTTTTTGAGATGGTTTTGGTAGGTGCTAGTTTATTTAGGGTCAGAGTGAGCCAATTCGTGTATTCTGTGGCTGCGTTATTAGAGTCTCGAGGCAAGTTAGTTGCGGATGCAGAAAGCATTTCGTGAAGTTGTTTATGATCAATATTCTTCCATGATCTAAGCGTTTTAAGAGGTCGAAAATTATGTTCCTTATGGGATAGAGGGTAGGATGGAATAGTGAATACGACTGCATGGTGATCTGTCCATCCTAATGGGATGATTTCAGTGATATGTAGGTCCTTGTTGTTAGACGGACCGGGAGGGTCGGCCGAGGACAAGGGGAGAGGTCTCCGGGGAGAGCCGTCTCCAGCGATCGTACAGACAAGTAACTTCCCCCCCCACAGACGTACACCACACAATGATAAGGTTTAACGTTCTTTATAAGCAATCTTTAAGTACGGTAGAATGGTACAAGGAGGTCTGGACTCAGGGGTCCCCTCGAATCTTAGTCTCTTGGATGGGAAGGGGGTAGCGGGACAGTCTTGTTACCAATCTGGTAGATGGGATGATACGATGGATAGCTCACAATCCTCGAGCTCGGCGTTCTAGATGGTCGGGCCGCGGCGGAGCCAGCAGGTCCCGAGATGATCGAAGGTGACGACGGTCCGCGGCGGTGCCAGCAGGTCCCGGTGAAGATGGTCGTTACAACGGTCCGCGGCAGTGCCAGCAGGTCCCGACGAGGTTGAAGGATTCAGAAGGTTGCGGCAGCGCCAGCAGGCAGGACAATCGTTCGCAAGGCAGGACTACGGCAGCGCCAGTAGTCCGTCAGGGATGAGTTCGTCGCGGTGTCTCTCGACTCCAGGATACAACTGCCTTCCTGCTCTGGAGCTGCCCCAGTTATAGGTCTGGCGCCCTTTGATGTCCGGACCCTCGCACTTGGAGGTCGGGAGGTCCGGGATGAGGGAGTCCAGACACCCAGCAGGGGGGTGGAGCCAGCGCCCGGGGGAGCTGGGTGCGATCGGCACCTGGCGGGGGAGAGCCATCGACACTTCTTTCTCCCATTGACCTGTCAAGTGGGCCGTTCATCTCCTGGGTGGATGGTGGTGCCGGGATGTCGGGGCCTGGCCAGGCCCAGGGTTAGGGTCGATCTGAGGCCACGCGGCCTCGTGGTGCAGTGTCCAAGATGGCGGCCGGGCCGGCCGAGGGAGCTGGAAGGGATTCGACCATATGACACAGAGATGTCCGGGGGCAGGAGTCCCGCCTGGGACGGGTTGCGGGTTGCTTCTGTGGGTAACATCGGGAGGACCGGGGCTCGGGCCCTGTCATGCGGGGAGGAGGCAAGCCCCTCACGTGGCCTGTCCAACATGCGTCCCCCCCCAGCTGAAGGCGGGGAGAGTCACCCATCCTCTGGAGGCGTGGGTTCGAATCCCACCGCTGCCACCAATGTTAGACGGACCGGGAGGGTCGGCCGAGGACAAGGGGAGAGGTCTCCGGGGAGAGCCGTCTCCAGCGATCGTACAGACAAGTAACTTCCCCCCCCACAGACGTACACCACACAATGATAAGGTTTAACGTTCTTTATAAGCAATCTTTAAGTACGGTAGAATGGTACAAGGAGGTCTGGACTCAGGGGTCCCCTCGAATCTTAGTCTCTTGGATGGGAAGGGGGTAGCGGGACAGTCTTGTTACCAATCTGGTAGATGGGATGATACGATGGATAGCTCACAATCCTCGAGCTCGGCGTTCTAGATGGTCGGGCCGCGGCGGAGCCAGCAGGTCCCGAGATGATCGAAGGTGACGACGGTCCGCGGCGGTGCCAGCAGGTCCCGGTGAAGATGGTCGTTACAACGGTCCGCGGCAGTGCCAGCAGGTCCCGACGAGGTTGAAGGATTCAGAAGGTTGCGGCAGCGCCAGCAGGCAGGACAATCGTTCGCAAGGCAGGACTACGGCAGCGCCAGTAGTCCGTCAGGGATGAGTTCGTCGCGGTGTCTCTCGACTCCAGGATACAACTGCCTTCCTGCTCTGGAGCTGCCCCAGTTATAGGTCTGGCGCCCTTTGATGTCCGGACCCTCGCACTTGGAGGTCGGGAGGTCCGGGATGAGGGAGTCCAGACACCCAGCAGGGGGGTGGAGCCAGCGCCCGGGGGAGCTGGGTGCGATCGGCACCTGGCGGGGGAGAGCCATCGACACTTCTTTCTCCCATTGACCTGTCAAGTGGGCCGTTCATCTCCTGGGTGGATGGTGGTGCCGGGATGTCGGGGCCTGGCCAGGCCCAGGGTTAGGGTCGATCTGAGGCCACGCGGCCTTGTGGTGCAGTGTCCAAGATGGCGGCCGGGCCGGCCGAGGGAGCTGGAAGGGATTCGACCATATGACACAGAGATGTCCAGGGGCAGGAGTCCCGCCTGGGACCGGTTGCGGGTTGCTTCTGTGGGTAACATCGGGAGGACCGGGGCTCGGGCCCTGTCATGCGGGGAGGAGGCAAGCCCCTCACGTGGCCTGTCCAACACTTGTCATTAGTAAATAGCCCGTCAAGGGTATGCCCTGCTTCGTGTGTGCTATTTGTAATCCGTTGAGTAAGGCCAAGAGATTCCAGGTCCGAAATAAGGGTATTGATATCATTATTGGTCCTTGGTAACTTTCATAGATTCCCATGCGCCCACCCACCTCCCCTGGGAAAGCTCACCCTTTTTAGGTCACGGCTCAACGCGCGGAAGTGCGTCTCCGCCGAGATCTTTTGTCAGCGACTATGCTTCCCAGGAGACCGTGTCGACCACGCGCATCCTTCGAGGCGATTTGTAACTGGAACGCGCGCTGTGGCCAGGCGCTGCCTCCTGGGAAGCGCAAGCACCACACACAAGCGCCCATGCACGCACGCACATACATACATACAGACACCCCCCTGACACATACACACACGCGCGCACACACACACAAGTGCACCGAGGCCCCCCTCCCTCCCTCCCCCGCCGTCACCGTCGCACGCATACATACACACACGAGCATACACGCACACACACACACAAGTGCACCAAGCCCCCCCAGCCTTTTTTTGAACTTACCTGGCCAATGTCGGGGACTCTGCTCAGCACGCGGCGCCCAACCTCCTGCTGGCGCGGCCCCGGGGCTCCACACCGCTCACAGGAGCCCCGGGCGCGAGACGCATTTCACTCCGCCTGCCTCCTCTTCCGGTCTGGACGTGGCCCCGCCCCCGTCACAGGCGACCGTGCCTGACTTCCGGGGCGGCCGCGGCGGCATTCCGGGGGCATACTCAATTCTATATTTAAAGTGCCTCCTTCTGTGTAATGTGACAGGCGGCCTGAAATTATGTTTTGCGAGACGTTTTTATGATGTAAACTTTTAAAAGATCTCTTTGAAAGAAGAATTTGCAGACTAAACAAAACGACGGCATTGGAGACAAACAGGAAATGTACCAGAATTTTACAAACAAAAGACGAAGTATGGAACGAAATAGTGACAAGGAAATAGAACAGTCTCTCACAAAAGTATGCAGAAAACGGTGAGACCTATTAAATGAGTGCAGAGTGAGTGCAGAGTGGTAATGCTGAGTAGTGAGTGCAGAGTGGTAATGCAGAGTAGTGAGTGCAGAGTAGTGAGTGCAGAGTAGTGAGTGCAGAGTAGTGAGTGCAGAGTAGTGAGTGCAGAGTAGTGAGTGCAGAGTAGTGAGTGCAGAGTAGTGAGTGCAGAGTAGTGAGTGCAGAGTAGTGAGTGCAGAGTAGTGAGTGCAGAGTAGTGAGTGCAGAGTAGTGAGTGCAGAGTAGTGAGTGCAGAGTGCAGAGTAGTGAGTGCAGAGTGCAGAGTAGTGAGTGCAGAGTGCAGAGTAGTGAGTGCAGAGTGCAGAGTAGTGAGTGCAGAGTGCAGAGTAGTGAGTGCAGAGTGCAGAGTAGTGAGTGCAGAGTGCAGAGTAGTGAGTGCAGAGTAGTGAGTGCAGAGTAGTGAGTGCAGAGTAGTGAGTGCAGAGTAGTGAGTGCAGAGTAGTGAGTGCAGAGTAGTGAGTGCAGAGTAGTGAGTGCAGAGTAGTGAGTGCAGAGTGCAGAGTAGTGAGTGCAGAGTAGTGAGTGCAGAGTGCAGAGTAGTGAGTGCAGAGTGCAGAGTAGTGAGTGCAGAGTGCAGAGTAGTGAGTGCAGAGTGCAGAGTAGTGAGTGCAGAGTGCAGAGTAGTGAGTGCAGAGTGCAGAGTAGTGAGTGCAGAGTGCAGAGTAGTGAGTGCAGAGTGCAGAGTAGTGAGTGCAGAGTGCAGAGTAGTGAGTGCAGAGTGCAGAGTAGTGAGTGCAGAGTGCAGAGTAGTGAGTGCAGAGTGCAGAGTAGTGAGTGCAGAGTGCAGAGTAGTGAGTGCAGAGTGCAGAGTAGTGAGTGCAGAGTGCAGAGTAGTGAGTGCAGAGTGCAGAGTAGTGAGTGCAGAGTGCAGAGTAGTGAGTGCAGAGTGCAGAGTAGTGAGTGCAGAGTGCAGAGTAGTGAGTGCAGAGTAGTGAGTGCGCAGAGTAGTGAGTGCGCAGAGTAGTGAGTGCGCAGAGTAGTGAGTGCGCAGAGTAGTGAGTGCGCAGAGTAGTGAGTGCGCAGAGTAGTGAGTGCGCAGAGTAGTGAGTGCGCAGAGTAGTGAGTGCGCAGAGTAGTGAGTGCGCAGAGTAGTGAGTGCGCAGAGTAGTGAGTGCGCAGAGTAGTGAGTGCGCAGAGTAGTGAGTGCGCAGAGTAGTGAGTGCGCAGAGTAGTGAGTGCGCAGAGTAGTGAGTGCGCAGAGCATTGTGTATTGGCAATGTTAATGACAATGCCATTTATTTTTGATTTAAAGAAAAAAAAATGTCATGAGCAATGCCAATAGCTCTACCTTTAATGATGCCGAGACCATTGCATTGCAAATGCTTGTTGGCATATGTTAGGGCTATACAACAGCTACGAAAATCTGAGGCTCTGAGCTTTATCAGGAAGGTTCCAGAGGGTGAGGCTGATCAGATTGGTTGGTGCTCTATTTTTGGGTCTTTTTACAAAAGGACACCTATAGGCTACAAAAAGGTATAAGGCCTAGGCCTAATTTTTCCTCTTTTGTACCTCTTTTGGTTTATCTACCTGTGTGTGTGTGTGTGTGTGTGTGTGTATATATATATATATATATATATATATATATATATTATTACCGAGGCTCCCATTCCGACGACGGAGAATGATACAAGCAATGGGAATCTATGAAAGTTACCAATACTGGAGAACTAAAGTTACAGGTAAGTAACTTGTTTCTTTTTAAGGTACTAGTCCTGCAGGACTAGTACCATTTTTTGGATTTTTTGAGCCCTGTGTGCATTGTAGCAGCTCCTGCAAGAGCAGACCTTTGAAGTAGCAAGGCTTTGCCTGCCTGAGTGATCGGTAGTGCTCCCATCACATTATTGCATTTGCCTGGACTGCTTGAACTTGCTACCGTGAGAGTCCAGTGCTAAAAAGAAAAAAAGCATTTTTGGCTCCAGGGCAGCAGCGAGCAAATTACATTAATTGCCACTGTTAATACCTTGGACACCACGAAGGGCCCATCTACGATTGGTGTATTTTACTTAGCTTCAAACTGAAAGCATTGTTGCTAATTTTCAGGGTATTACTATGTTTTATAGGTTTTTAGATCCAGTGCGCATTACTGCATAGGAGGTTGCCTTTTGCAATCGATCAGCATTTTGGCTAAAAGCGTGCACGTTTTGCATTGCTTTCTATTGCAACGCATGCACGTTTGGCGTTTCCCTTGCGGAAGCATTCATTGCGCTGTCTGTTTGTAATTATCTTGAAAACAGATGGTGCTCCTACTCGCTCCCGCAAGAGAAACGCTGTTTGTGTCTGGTCCACGCGACGCGTCCTGCGGTCACTTGAACTGTTAATTTTTTTCTTTTCAAATTTAACTTTCTTGTTCCCCGCTTACGGCTCTGCCTCTCCAGCCCTTTCTCCTCACTGCGGAGCTTTCCTGACTGCCACCTATTGGCCTATGAGATGTGCATGTGGACCAGACGCAATGCTCTACAACATGGCCAAAAGTTCTGGCTAAACACATAAGGTCCCAAAAGCGAGACATATTGCCGATGCCAATGCTCGTTTTAGTTTGGAGGCTCGTGCCCATGTTTCTTTTTTAATTCTTGTGTGTGTGCGTGTTGTCTGTAAACCTGTGTGTTGTCTGCAGATTTGTGTATTTTTGTGTGCGCCTACCTGTTCTAGATAATCCTAGGAAATGAGCTTCTCTGTTCTCTTACTTGCAGCGAGTAGGCTGACTAGCTTTACCCGGTCTCTGATTGTGTCCAGCAGTCAGAGCAGTGGGCTCTCTCAGTCCAGCTCTGACACACTGTTAGTCCATAAGATGCTTTTGAACCAACCTTTTCTTTTTCTTCCACAGGTTTATTTATGAAACAGAGCATCACAATGGGATTGCAGAGCTTCTGGAAATCCTGGGCAGGTCAGTGTCTCTGCTGTGATACCTGTGCCCTGCTACTCGGTGATGGGACGAGCTCTTGGACTTCGTGTGGGTTGGAGGGGGAGCGCTGGGTTAAACTTGCTGGGAGATTTGGAGCCGTGGCGAATATGGTGAAGAGTCCTGTGTTGGCCCGAGTTGGTTTTTGTCTTTGTTCTTTGGAGAATTTACATTTGTTTTGTTTGTGCTGGGCATCTGCAGTGGAAATGTAGCAGACAAGTGACATCAAATAGCACAGGGGCTTCTTAGTGGATGGTGTTGTCAACAGTTATTCTATTCTCCTGTCGAGTGTACTCCAGAAACCAGATGGATGGAAGGCTGAATGAGATGTACTTGCGATGATCGGTGATTTGGTTACAAGAAGTAGTATTTACGGATAGTTGTGTTTAGAAGTGACTGTTGGGGAATATGGAGCGGGTCAGTGCTTCACAGTAGCAAGTTCTTAAACACAATTGTTACTTATATGAATGTAGTGTATTTGTATGAGATATTTCAGATATGAAGATGGAATGTAGTCAGACAAACGTTTTGTGTTGCTACTGCACTTTCAGTGCCCCTTGCAAGATTAAATGTGCTTTCTCTGTTCCTGATTGTGTCCCCAGGTATAATATCTGCTCGCTTCCCTGCTCTGAGCATGAGATCCTTTTCATAGCTTCCTGGCGCCCTTCTAGTGTGATTGGAAATGTTGTGGTGCATTGACCTGTGTTGGGGGAAGGTGGGTGCAGTACATGAGGTCTGAGCAGGGTAAAAGTGTTGTGTGTGGCTTCAAGAGCTCATAATCATTAGTGTTGTAGTGAGAGATGCAGTCACTCATCCCGGTATTGAATGACTCTTACAAAGTACTCTTAAATAGAGTAATCGATGAAACACCTTCTGCTGCCAACGGTAAAGTACTGAATGGCAAAGGCAGTCCAAATCTCAAGCTACGGCCTATGAAAGCACATATCTGTGCGTGATTTCAAAGGTGTCACCTTAATGATCCAAGGGAAGAAATGGTGCCTTTTTTCTCCTCAAATTGTGCGTATTGATTTCAGAGACATACAAAGAGCATGACGACATAGCATCCTCGAAACCGTATACAAAGACAGTGCCATGGTGCAGAACTTTATCATATATAATGGTTACTTCCATAAATCGTCCAATAATTGGAAATCCATGTTGTCTTGTTGCTCAATACAAAAGGAAGAGAATACATGCTAACAATCCCCTTCCCTATTTCAGGCAAAGAACAAAATCTACTAGTAAGTGGTAGAAGGTATTAGAGGTCATGAAGCAGTTGAAATGGACAGTCTAAACTATGGAGTAGGGGGGTGTCCCGAGGGGGGGTGGGGGGGTCAAATCTGGAACCCTTGTTTGCTGGTGGCAATAGACGAATGGTATGTCCGCTGAGAGATACCTCACAAGAGGTCCCCATATATAGTCTAATCCCTGTTGGGATTCAGTGAGTTTGTTGGTCAGGCGTTCCATGGTAAGGCCTTGCTATAAGCGAGCATACTACTAGGATATGGAGGGGGCCATTGGCTTCTTCCAGGCGGCTGCGAGTGCCATCTTGACTACCCCCAAACAAAGCCACATGATGGATCTATCTCGACTGTTTAGTGTTTTTAGAGAAGGATTGTGCAACCCCAACAAAGCATCTGGGCTAATATCGCGCTCCAAGAGGGTCTAATCATGGAGCAGTCCTACCATATGTGGCGGAAGTCACCCAGTAAACCACAATCCCTCCAACATCTAACAGATGTATCTGGGTATATTTTGTGGAACTTAGAGGGGTAGAGATACCAGTCGTAGAGAACTTTAAACGTGAGTTCTGCTCTGTGGAGAATATAGCTGTAAGTTTACCCCTCAACACAGTAATTCTCAGCTGAAGAATAAATGTGAGTGATTCCGTAGATTCTCTTTCCGCTTGTAGCAGCTCCTCCTCCAGTGCCAAGCGCTCCTTGGTTTGTGTCTCATGAGAATGGTCATTAGCGATATGCATTTTCCCCGTAGCACCGCTTTAAAGGCCTCCCAATTTGTGGCGTAATTAGTGCCTTGGTGGTTATTTTGTTGGAGTTATTCCCTGATACTTCCCCTGAGCTTGTCTCTTCAGTCCTGTGTCAAGGGTCTTGAAAAAACCATCTGCAGAAGGATGACTTTAAACCCAGCCAATCCAGCGCTTGCGCCAGCAGCGCATGGTCAGAAATTGTTATTGGATGTATCTTGTCACTATGGTCGGATGCAATGTTTGGTCTGTTTGGGAGTATGTTTTATATGTGTATGGGGAAAAAAAGATGTAGTCTTTGGTAGTGGGTTCGCTAGCCATCTAACAGCCCTCACTATGTTATTTCTTGTTTTGTGAGTTGGGAGAAGACGCCCGTTTGTGCCCTCTGGGGGTTAATACTAGCCAGACCTGGGTCCAAAATGAGATTAAAATCTCCCAGAGCAACGATCTTGCTCTCTGCAAAGACCCCGGTTGGCTAAGGAAGGAGAGGAGAAAGCCAGTCTGATTTGAGTTTGCTGCATAGATCGTGGCTATAGTGCATTTATGGTTGTGAAGGAGCCCCTTGACCATCGTCGTCCTACCCTCCTTATCAGATTTAACCTCTGTTGGAAATTTGAGAGATGCGTGAAATAACCGGGCCACCCCATTGTGTTTAAAAGTTGCAGATCTATAAATCAGTGGTTCGGATTTGTGTCGTAGTCTGTCTTTCGTTATGTTTTATGGTTTAAATATTTTTATTGAATATATAGCAGACAGATATTCAAGACCCTCAGCTCTTGTACAGTAAGCAAGAGAAACAACAAATATCTAATTCAGTGTTGCCAACGGCAAAAAGCATGGAGCGGGTCTGCCAATGAGATGCGTAGACCACATTTAAGAAGAAAAAAGAACCCCCCCACCCCCACCCCCCCAGAAAACCCCCTCCCCAAGCCCACCCACAACAGCCCCTTCCCTCCCTTACCCACCCACCCCTCGTCCACTAGAAAATAAGGGAAAGGAGGAACAGAAGGGGAGTGAATGTAGTGATCAGCAGCGAGGTCCACGGGCCTTTCTAGCAGCTACAGTGGGAATCGGAGTGTCAGGGAGGCGTAGCAATCGTAAATATCGGGGGCATGTGAGTTCCCTGAACTCCGGCGTCAAGAATGGTCGCCATAACTCAGGGAATTCCGACCCTCTACCAGCCAATGTCAACGTGAGTTTCTCCATGCCCAACACCATCCAAAGCCTTTGGAGCCAGCCCTTGTGTGAGGGGAGTTGGTTTAGTTACGTTTTAAGTGACTTTCTTGTAGGGCCACTATCCAAAACCATTGATCTGGAATATATTTCCAAAATGTATATAGTTTGTGTGGGGAATTGAGGCCTTTAAGAATCCAAGTACCTGGAGTGACCGCCATGGGATCAGTTGGTGTGCGACCACGCTATGCGGTCAGGTCCCCACATCCTCAGAGCACGTCCCTCCAAGATTCCGCGTGTAGACCCACCTCCTCCCCCACCACCACCCCTCCACCTCTCATCTTCACCTTCTCCTCGTCCTTTCAGCCAGCTGTGAGCATGCTGTCAAAAACAAAACGGAACTGTAAAAAACGAACAAAGTTAGGAGCTGCAGCTCCTCATTATTCAGAGCACTGATCAGGAGAATGTGGTCCAGTTACGTCGGTGCACTGCACGTTAACATCTTGTAAGCTACTGAGCACAGGCTCCAGTTGAAATGTTCTTGAGCGTCCTGACCCCCAGTTACGCAGGTGCACTGCACGTTAACATCTCGTAAGCTACTGAGCACAGGCTCCAGTTGAAATGTTCTTGAGCATCCTGACCCCAAGTTACGCCGGTGCACTGCACGTTAACATCTCGTAAGCTACTGAGCACAGGCTCCAGTTGAAGTGTTCTTGAGCGTCCTGACCCCCAGTTACGCCGGTGCACTGCACGTTAACATCTCGTAAGCTACTGAGCACAGGCTCCAGTTGAAGTGTTCTTGAGCGTCCTGACCCCCAGTTACGCCGGTGCACTGCACGTTAACATCTCGTAAGCTACTGAGCACAGGCTCCAGTTGAAGTGTTCTTGAGCGTCCCGCACCTCACCCAGGTAGAAGCGGTTTGATCATTTGAGCTCATTGGAGTGGTCGCCCACTTTAAAGCAAGTGTCCAGGCCAAGCTTATGTGCAGTTCTATGTCGATTCCATAAAGCTCCAATTCTACTGAGACCCAGACGTACATTCGGCGTCTAAGATCCATTTAGTTCTGCAATCATCGCCTTCTTTCTCGGTACGACGACCCCTACACTAGTTTTGCCATTACCACCTGCCCTGGCACATGGTTGGTCTATTGAATTTGTTTGTGTCTAGTCTTCCCTTGTAGGACACATCTCTATCCCTGTCTGCTTCTCCTCTCCTTCCAGCTCTGTGAAGTGGTACGATTTGTTTTTAAAATCGAAGGCTATGCCTAATGGATATATCCATTTGTATTTAACATGTTCTTTCTGGAGGTCGTCCGTGACTGGTTTGAGAAGCATTCACCACGCCAGGGTAGAGGGAGCCACATCCTAGAACAGGGAGCAGGAGCTTGCCTGAAACGATATTGGCTCTTGTTTGCGGGTCTCCAGGAGGATCTTCTCCTTAACCTTAAAGTAATGCAACTTGGCCAAAATGTCTCTAGCCTGGATATTCGCTCACCACTGTGGTCCCAGTCTGTGGACCCTCTTCAGCTGCACCTCAGGATGGATATCTCTGGAGATATTTGAGAACATGCTTGCCACAAATGCCTCAAGATTGGGGCCTTCCGCCCCCTCCGCCATCTAGTGGTCTGACTCTATTCCCAGCGTGGCTATCCTCTGTTCGATTTTGATGCTTTTCTTTTCGAAGTCCAAAGTTCTGGCCTCCACTTAGTCAACATCGGCCTGAAGGGAAGGCCAGCTGGACATTAATGTAGTTCCTCAGGGTGTCTAGTGATGAAGTAAAATCAGTCTTAAGTTCCTCCCTAAGCTTGTTTTTAAATGTTCTTAACCGCCCCCTTCCCTCACACTGCACAAGTAGGATCCTAACAGTGCGCAGAGTACCCTGGATAGGAAAAGAGCGTAAAACTACCCAGGGTTACTGTGTCATAATCAATTTTGAGGACCCCCGTACTGTAGACTATATATGCTCCTGGAACACACAAGGCTCCTACAAACACATAGAAACAAAACAACTCTCTTTGTTCTATCCCCCTAGGAGTCGTGCCTGGCCAGGTCATGACAGGAATTGGAGTAGACCGGGCTACCGAGAATGGGGTGAAGAATGGGGAAGTTGGGGAGGGAACATGGGAAACTGGGGAGGGAACATGGGAAGAGATGTAGGTTTCATGGACAATTTCATAGGTGTACCGACCTCTAACAGATACAGCTGTCTAGAGATGGTCGATTGACTGACATCAATCAATCCCAATAAAGATGAGGAAGCCCTTAGAAAGCATGATAGTAGAAACAATCAGCTGTTTAACGGCTACCAGCCGTTCAACCTGATTCCAAATGGAGCAAATGGAATAGTATCCCCTATAGAGGGATTCCCCTCACCTACATGGACAAACAACAACAGACAGGAGACGATAGCACCAACTATAAGTAGTTGCGAGGGCATAGACAGTTCGCCACACGTTAGGAAATCCTCCAGTGAGGGAACTGTAACCGATGAAAGTATCGGAAACGCATGCCCTAATATACCAGCCAAATCTGACCTTGCGATCCTTAGTTGGAACGTGGCAGGACTGGAACCAAGACGATCAGATCCAGATTGGTTAAAGATTCTCTCAGATAAAGACATAATCATGTTCCAGGACACATGGGCCACCATCAATCTGCATATTGAGGGTTTTCACTGCAATAGTATAACCGCAGTTAAACCGGATTTTGGCAGACCGATGGGTGGACTACTTATTGGTATTAGGATTACTGCAGGTGGTAGCATTAAGGTAATACCCACTAAAAGCCCAAACATCCAGATCATCGAATATAAAAGAAAAGTTCCCTTTTATGTAATTAATTTTTATAATAATGACTTTTACTCAATCCCAAACAAAAATTTGACCGATCTTTCTAAAATTTTGAATGACATACTGAAATCCCAGAAAATAGTATAAATAAAAGGATTATCTTAGCTGGGGACGTCAACGCTAAAATTCTTAATTCTGATTGACCAGGGTTAAATACCCGAAACGACCGAGCTGCAAAAAGGGGACAAGAACTGGACTTGCTTATCCGTGAACACATGTTAACTACCATTATGGATGTAAGCCCAACCCCCAATAATAATTATGTTCCTACTTTTAGAGGCAGAGATTACTCCTCAACCGTAGATTACATTTTTGTCACCTGAACTTATCGACAGCCTCGTGGCGGCTAAGGTTATTGAGACCGCATTCAGGGATCATAATGCACTGGCTGCAAACATTTGACTAGGGTCCTCGCCAGTATTCAAAAGTACTGCGGGGGCCAGAGATATAACCCCCGCCACAAACAATTTAAGATTGAAATGGAGGGGGGTGGATAGTGGAAGCATAACTAATCCGCTCACAACCAAACATCAAAACTTAATAGATTCATGCACATTATCTGATGGGAATCATCAAAGGGTGATCTCAGATTTTACTAACTTGTGCACAGTTATAAAAACACTTTTAACTGTTCCCAATCGTAAAATCAATACGGACCCTAAGTGGTTCGATAACAACTGTTCAGCTGCAAACAGGGCTCTAAGTAAGGCCCTGAATGCTAAGCCTAGATGCCAAACTGAGGTCAGGGAGGCAAGAAAGAGGTACAAATCTGTAATAGGGAATCGTAAGGCAATTATTCTGTCAGAACGCTGTGAGGAGTTATCAGACTCCGCATCAGGGAAAGAAGGCACAACTCTTTGGGCTGTAGTAAAAAATATGCGTAACATGGGTACACAAATGTCAGTAATAAGCTGTACCATCTCCAGCCGTCGGTGGGAAGATAATTTTTCTAAAGTGTACGCAACACCACCAAATGTTAGTAACAACTTTGCACTAGGCGATTTGCGCCCTTTAGAGATTAGCCTAGGAGAGGTTATCGCGGGCATTAAACAAAGCCTCGATGGCCTCCCAATAGATATTATTAAATGGAAACCTGAACTTTGGGCACCCATCTTGAGAAACATATTTAATAGCCTACCTTTAGCGCCAATACCTGACACATGGTCAACAAGCATAATAGTGCCGATATATAAAAAAGGAGAAAGAACAGACCCAACAAATTACAGACCCAGCTCGCTCTTGGATAATACCCTTAAAATCCTGGGGCGAGTATTATACAACAGAATTAATGAGTGGGTAGATGAATCAAGGATTTTAGACTCCTGCCAGATGGGGTTCAGAAGTGGGGTTGGAACAACCGAGGAGTGCCTAAATTTAAATTTAGTAATTGGCAAATATACCATTGCTCGGTCAGCACCAATCTACCTGGCATTTATGGACTTATCATCCGCATTCGACCTGGTAAATAGGTCTAAACTGTGGTCAATTCTCCTGGAATACGG
Source organism: Lissotriton vulgaris (assembly GCF_964263255.1). Lineage (NCBI taxonomy): Eukaryota > Metazoa > Chordata > Amphibia > Caudata > Salamandridae > Lissotriton > Lissotriton vulgaris. Next base: position 8,244,748 of record NC_141694.1, read on the forward strand.
TTTAGACGAACCGCTTGTACACTTTCTTGCATATTTGCACACTGACACAAGGGCACAAGTAAGGATCGGGATGGCGGGAGAAGTGTCAGAGCCCATAAAGGTAGAAAGAGGAGTCAGGCAGGGGTGCGTTTTAGCACCCCTGTTATTTATTATCTACATAAATGGATTAAACAAATCTCTAAAATTGGCAACTAGAGATGTCCCAAAAATAAGGGTGGGGGGGTTGCTACCGACTCTGCTTTACGCAGATGATGTGGTGCTCATGGGTCTCACTCCGAACGCTTTACGCAGCTTGGTAAAAGACTTTGCTCAATACATGGAAAAACTTGATCTTAAAGTAAATTAAAAAAAATCTTTTAATATTTCCTGTGGACCGGGGAAGAGACAACTAAGTGTTATTTCGGTGGGTCCTGATAAAGATAAACTCTACTCCATTAACACTTTTCCCTACCTAGGAATGGTTTTTGCTGCGAGCGGCTCGTGGAGTGGACATCTGGTCCGCGCCACGATCACGTTCTCAAAATCCATTAACTCTATTCTTAGCCTTCCACGGACTAAGAAAGTAGGTGCCACAAAAGCAATTAAAAAATTTTTTAAATCACAATGTGTGCCACTAGCTACTTATGGGGCAGAGATCTGGGGTCTGGGCAAAACACTGAGTATCCAGACTGAGGAAAACCGCTTCTGTAGAAAAATCCTTGGAGCACCCATTTCCTCTTCAGAATACATTTGCCACTGCGAACTGAACCTGCCATATATATCAGATTTTATTGCCTCTAGACCGGCAATGTTTTGGCTCGCTATTTGGAAGAATAACTTGGCTGGCCTAACCCATGACATTATAAGAGACTGCCTTAACTGCGAAAAAGGGATATTAATCCCCTGGCTTTCTGGAGTTTTTAAAAAATTGAGTAGCGTAGGCAAAGGACACCTTTTCCTTGACCCTAGTAAAATTGAGCTTAAAGATAAAAATTATTTAAAATCCGCACTGTACGCACTTTACAGCGTAGAAAGATTGGCACGGGAATTAACCAAACCAACAATCAAGGCTTAAGTGAATAAAGATCTGTACACACAACCAATCCCACTGTATCTTACGCTGCCAATGACAAATTGGGAAAGATCCTTACTCTTTCGCCTTAGGGCAGGCACTGTCAGATTTTTATTATGTTTCCCATTAGGCTATTCATCCTTAAAATCTGGAAACAATTTGTGCCCATGCGATGACATGAGTTTGCAAACTGAATTACACTTTTTCTTCTTTTGTAAATTTTATCAAAAATCTTTTAAATGGTTTTTAGCACCATATTTTAAAAAGCACAGACCACTTTCTTTGGAGGAATCAAATTTGATGTTGTTAACTCTGAATAACGAAGAGCTGATATTTCGCACTAGCACTTTTCTAAGGGTCATTACTCATGTCCGGAAAACAATGGAGCACCCTTAGCAAACTTCTGAACTTTACTGATAATTGATTGTATTTAATGATGCGCTGTTTTTAAACTATCTGTAACCATGGTAATTTGATTTGGGATTGTTTGTATTGCTTTTATGAATTTGCAAAAATTCGAATAAAGACTTATTGAATTGAATATTGAAATGTTCCTAGTGCGGCCAGGAGGTCTTCACCGAGTGCAGATCCTGAAGACCTGAGCAATGTTCACCCTTTTACCACATCACTTTTATAGGGAAAGCTTTAAAAAGTTCTTGCAAAGCAGCTGAAGACCAGGCTTCATGCCTGAATGCAGCGCAGAGATCACTGTTATAAGTAATAGGCATTGAGTCGTGCAGGTTGTGAGGTCACCTCATTCTTCTCGGCCTCGCAGCAGGGTTCGATACTGTTAATCATGCCTCAGTACAGGTCAGCCTGGAAATCTGAATCCGTCTGCCCTGACCTATGCTGCCGACACTCGACTGTGCATGAAGGTTTACTTCTCAGTGGACCTAGTAATCCTCAAACTGAACCCATAGAAAATAGAGCTCCTGACGGTGACTGCTGCCCCTTGACCCATAAGATGCAATTTTGGATCAATTCTGGTTTGATTCTAAAAGTCGACTTTGCTGCAGTCCATTGTCAAAAACTTGCTCGTTGGGGCTCTTTCTAGACCAAAACCTGAAACTGCAAGTCCATGTTAATCCTTTTACGAGAGGATCTAAACACCTAATCAGATTCCTTGACTGAATAGAATATGTTATCCTAACGGAAGACTTTGAGTGCTTCAACCTCTGGTTCTTTGTAGTCTGGATTATACCAATTCCCTACTAATGGGCCCAGAGAATCTGTCCTTTGCCTTTAAAAGCAGCTCTTCATGTCTCTGCACTGCAGGTACAAGAAGATAGGTGGCATCACGCCTTTCCTCGTCATTCGAGAGGCCAGAAGAGTATTCCAAGTATTGCAGCATGAATCTTACAAAATCTATATGCTGTGCAATATTCGGCCATCTTGTGGCAGGATCCTGAATTTTCTCTTTGTAGTCTCTCACTGTTTTCTTTCTGTATCGTCATACGTCTTGGAAATCCTTCATTATCCAGTATTTGGGTGTCTTTCATAGATTCACATGCCTGAATCATTCCCCGTCGTCGAGACGGGAGCCTCCGGTATATAAAAAAGTAATGTCCTAAGACATACATAAAGAGAATAGGTCTAAGGGTCTAACCTTAGTAACCTATCTAGGTCCTTATGCAGGAAGGACCAAGCAGAGCAGGCTCCAGGGTCCCACCTTGGTAGCCTATCTGTGTCCTTTTGTAAAAAAGGACCAAAATAAAAGGAACAACCAATCAGCTACTACCTCCCTCTAGAACCTTCCTGTGAGGAGCCTCAGTCTCTCCGATTTTCTACCGCATGTTGTGCTAGGGAGTCTCCACCTGAGTTCTCCTCAGGAATATCGAATTTTCTTCAAACTTCAGTTTTTTCGACTTTCTTACTATGGCTGATGTCAAGAAGAGAGCACTGTTCCGTCCCTGTGCCTCCTGTGGTAAACTAAGGCTCCACGTGGACGACGAACATGAGGAATGCCTGTATTGCCTCTATCCTCACCACAAGACCATAGACTGCAGGATTTGCCGTAAGTTCTCCGTCAAAACCCAGAAAGACCGGGAAGGGAGACTTCTAATCTGGCTAAACAGGCTTAAAGACAAACCGGAAGGCGACCTCATTTCCGAAGGTGAGAGCATGTCTGGCGCCTCACAGCTTTCCCTGAAGAGGCCTAGGGCTTCCTCGCCTGGCCACTCAGCAACCCCTCCTAAGAAGTCCAGAAAGTCTTCAGAGGGCAAGCCTGCCGTATCTAGCAAGGACCTTCCTGTCCCCAGGAAGCAACCACTGCTTACGGTGACGACGGCGCAATCGGCGACCACCTCATCGCTTAAGACCGTCTCAACATCGACGACGACGGTATCGACGACGATGGCATCGTCGGCGTCCTCCTCGTCGACGACTCTAACTTACTCGTCGTCAGCAGGACGACCGATTTCATCCTCCGCACCGTCGACGACAAGACCGTCGACGAGGACGTCGACGACGGCACAGTCGACGAGGACGTCGACGACAGCACCGTCGACGAAGACGTCGACGACGACACCATCGACGAAAGTCACACCGTCGACGAAGCCGTCGACGAGGGGCACTCCGTCGACGAAGGGCGCTCCGTCGACGACGGCGCCGACGACGAAGCAGTCGACGAAGGAAATACTACATAAGGCACCGTCGACGAGAGAGTCGTCGACGGATGCACCGTCGACGAAGACCATATCGACGGCTGCTGGTACCTGGAAAGAATCCGAGCTCCTGTCACATGCAATGGACGCTCAGACTTCCCATGTCTCCATTAGAATCACCAAAAGGCAGATCACTCCGGAGATGACCTCGCCTAGTAAGGTCCAACAGCTGACGCCATCCTGCTTCTTACAGGACCAGGAACCGGAGGAGGAGGAGTTTACCCAGGCCACTAGCCTTTCAGACCTGATTGTCAAGTGCCAGAGTACGGACGAAGAGCAGGAGGTTGAGGAATCGACTCCTCCAGTAGTGTCTACCCAAGTCCACACCCAGGTGACCCCAATGGTGTGCTTGCCAGCCTCCTTAGTTGCAGACTTGAGCTTTCTCGTTCAGGACTACAAACAGCGGTTTCCGCAGAAAGCCACCCCTGCTGTTCCACCAACCCCGCAGCCAACTGTGACCGTTCCTGCGCAGGGGACAAGACCCAGGCCCCCTCCACTGGTTCTTCCTAGGACACAGGACCCTGCTCAAGACCCTGTCTCGTCCGAGGAAGAGGACAGGGAACATGAAGAAGGGGAAGTCCGAGATGATGATACGGACGTGGATGCAGACCAGGACTATGTCACTCACTCTCCAGCCTCTCCGGAGCCGCAATCCTCTGAGTCTCCACCTGCAGATATTGGAGGTTTCCATAACCTCATGGAAAGGGCTGCCAAAAGGTTCCATATGTCCATGGAATCTCAGGAAACTGAATGTTTCCTCTATGACTTTAAAGAACCAACTAAGAAAACTACTAGATCGATCCCGATCATTGATTATCTACTGACACAGGGCAAGCAGCTCATGCAATCTCCAGCCTCCCTGCAGGTAATCGTACCCAGACTGGACAAAAAATACAGAGCTACGTCGTCAGCTCCAGCATGTCTTACGGGTCACCCCAAGGCGGACTCTGTGGTCACCCAGGCGGCGCAGAAGAACTCGCGTAACCCTGCATCACCTTTATCGACACCACCAGATAAAGAAGGCAGGAAGTTGGATGCAGTTGGGAAACGTTTTTCCACTACCTCTGCGACAACGGTGAAGATTGCCAATTCCATCGCCCTTCTTGGGCGTTACAACCGCCAACTCTGGGCGGATATCGCGCCCTACATTGCCGACCTACCAGAAGATATTAAAGCGGAGGCACACTCGCTCCTCCTTGAGGGCCAAACATCGGCTTCAGAACTGATAGACTGCGCCATTGACGGTGCCATGACTGGATTCAGACAGCTGGCAGGCGCCGCTGTCCTACGACGCCAAGGCTGGCTTAAGGCCACCTCTTTCAGACAGGAGGTCCAGACCAAAATCTTAGATATGCCCTATGATGGTGATCATCTGTTCGGCGAGAAGATTGACGAAGCCCTCACTACAATTAAAAAAGACACTGACACAGCCAGAGCCCTAGGCACTCTGCAATCTCGCACTCAGTCCTTTCGTGCCAACAGGGGGAGGGGACAATCCTCCTATAGAGGATCTTATCAAAACAAGTCCTCTTACTCTTACTCACAGGGTAAGACGCAATTTCAACAGCGCCAAAACCAGTCGGGACGTCAGTCCTCCTTCAACAAATCGTCCTACAGAGGAAAAGGACAGAAGAGACCAGCAGGCAATCGCCAATGACTCTTCCAATTGGCCAGCCCCTCCACCATCGCTTCCCTTGCGACTCGGAGGAAAACTTTCTTTTTACCTTCAAAACTGGCGGCAAATAACGACAGACCGGTGGGTTCTACAACTCCTTCAATTCGGCCACTCTCTAGAATTCCTCTCAAACCCTCCTCGGACACCACCTGTCAAGCGTCCTCACAGACACCTACGGCTGCTTCTGCAAGAACTAACATCCATGCTCCAGAAGGGCGCAATAGAAAAAGTTCCACACGCCCAGATGGGGGAGGGCTTCTATTCCCACTTCTTCCTCATCCACAAGAAGGGGACAAAATGGCGACCAATTCTCGACTTGAGAGCTCTCAACGTGTTTCTAAAGAAGCAGTCGTTTCGGATGGTCACGCTACAAGAGATCCTGGGACTCCTGGAAAAAGGCGACTACATGACATCACTCGACCTACAGGACGCCTATTACCACATCCCTATTCTCAAGGGACACAGAAAGTTCCTAAGGTTTGCAGTCGCAGGGGTACACTACCAATTCCGCGTCCTCCCCTTCGGCCTCAAATCTGCTCCAAGGATCTTTACGAAATGCCTTTCTCCTGTCGCAGCCTATCTCCGCCAGCAGGGACACCAGGTTTTCCCTTACCTGGACGACTGGCTGGTAAAGGCTCCGTCGAGAGCAGCCGCAGCCGCATCTTCCAGCGCCTGTCTGCATCTTTTCCGCCGCCTCGGCCTGACCCTCAACAGGGAAAAGTCATCCCTGACACCAGCCCGAGTCATCACCTTTCTAGGAGCGACCCTGGACACGGATTGCACGAAGGCCTTTCCATCACAGGAGAGAAAGTCGAAACTCATCTCCTTGGCCAAGTCAGTGGCATCCAAAAAGACTCTGACCGTCCGTCTCTTCAAATCGCTCCTCGGCATGATGTCGTCATGTATCCTACTCATCCCACACTGCCGCCTAAAAATGCGCCCCCTACAGGAAGAACTGTCAAAACAGTGGACACAAGCGGCGGGATCCTTCGAGGACCGCTTACGAGTCACCCAACCTCTAATCAACAGTCTACAATGGTGGACATCAGACAAACACCTATCGCAAGGACTGCCGTTCCTGCTTCCGGCGCAACCGCATATCATCACCACGGACGCATCCTTGGAGGGCTGGGGTGCAGTCCTGCAAGAACTGCAGACCAACGGAAAATGGACGCCACAGGAGTCCAAGCTCCACATCAACATTCTAGAGCTACGGGCAGTCTTCCTGGCGCTCCAGTCGTTCCTCCCGCGCATCAGAAACTCCCCAGTGCTAGTCAGGACGGACAACACCACGACTATGCACTACCTGAACAAACAGGGAGGGACGCGCTCGCTCTCTCTCTCTCGAGAATCTCAGAGGGTTTGGAACTGGCTTCTACAACATGGCATCACCCTCAAAGCCGAATACGTTCCAGGCAAGGACAACGTCCTGGCGGACGCCCTCAGCAGAGAACAGTCCCTATCCCACGAATGGGAGTTAGACGAGAGTGCATTGAACTACATCTTCACGAAGTGGGGGACACCACAGATAGACCTCTTCGCCACCAGGGAGAACGCCAGATGCCCAAGCTTCGCAAACAGGCTTCCCCAACCAGGAACACTAGGGAATGCATTTTCCATAGCTTGGCAGAACGTGTTTGCTTACGCCTTTCCGCCATTCCCACTGATACCCAGGGTGATCAGGAAAATGAAATCGGAGCCCTGCACCCTAATCCTCATCGCCCCATCCTGGCCGAGGCAGCACTGGTACACGGAGCTCCATCGTCTATCAGTCCACCCGCCTCTTCGTCTTCACAGTCACCCAACCCTACTCACGATGTCTCACGGGCAGGTTCTCCACCCGAACCTGGGCCCTCTGAAATTGTCAGCCTGGCTCCTGACTACCGTGAGTTCAACCATCTAAACATTCCACAAGAGTGCAAAGATGTCCTGTCCAACGCCAGAGCTAACAGCACAAAAAAGACTTATACTCTCAAGTGGAAACGCTTCTGCGTCTGGTGCGAAAAGGAAGGTCTACACCCCTTCCGGGTCACTCCCCAACAACTCCTGCCATACCTTCTACACCTGGCGCACTCAGGCCTTGCCCATGCGTCCATCAAGGTCCACTTGGCAGCAATTTCTAGGTTCACTCGAACTTCTAGGGGCCCCTCACTGTGGGCGGACAGACTCATTAAACAATTTCTGAAAGGCCTCTTTAGGTCCTTCCCTAGACCAAAACCTGTCCCTCCAACGTGGCAGCTCAACATAGTTCTTCACCAGCTGATGAGGCATCCCTTCGAGCCTATCCACAAGTCGGACATCAAATTCCTGTCGTGGAAGACAGCCCTCCTACTTGCACTGACCTCGGCCAGAAGAGTAGGCGAATTGCAGGCCCTTTCCATCCAGGACCCATTCCTTCAATTCAAAGAGGACAGAGTCATCGTGCGTACCAACCCACGATTCATACCCAAAGTCCCTTCGGACTTCCATCTTAATGAGCCCGTGGTTCTTAAATCATTCTTTCCGAACCCATCTACTCCGGCTGAGAGATCACTGCACTCTTTAGACCTTCAGAGATGCCTAAAATTCTATCTTGATAGGACGAGACAATTCAGGAAGTCATCCCAACTCTTTGTCGCATTCAGCAGACCTAGGAAGGGCATGCCCTTAACTAAACAAAGTATATCAAGATGGATCTCCTCAGCTATAACTCTCTGCCACGAGAAGGCAGGGCGACCTCTGGACTCACGGGCCAAAGCCCACTCCACCAGAGCCATGTCTACGTCTGCGGCACTGTTTGCTGGAGTGCCACTCCTGGACATCTGTAGAGCGGCGACCTGGAAGTCCCCGCATACCTTCACCAGGCACTACTGCTTGGATGCTGAGCTGACGAAAGACGCAGCAGTGGGCAGAGCAGTGCTTCGCCATCTATTCCAGTGAGGTGAGCCCTCCTGCTTCCCACCATCCTTGACTGGTATGCACATTTCTTTGTTACTAGATTCTGCATGACATTGTATGCTGTTGTTTTTTCCTACAGTCACAAATGTTCATTACTTGCAGTAATATACTTTCTGTATCTTCACAGAATGTGCATATTGTATTGCTTGCTACTCTGATTCAGGCATGTGAATCTATGAAAGACACCCAAATACTGGATAAGAAATGCGTTACTTACCTGTAACAGCAGTTATCCAGTATTAGTGTCTTTCATAGATTCACATGCACCCTCCCGCCTCCCCTGGAAGGACTCACCTCTCTCTACAGGTTTACACCTATCCAACTTGGTGCGTACGAAAATCTGAGAGACTGAGGCTCCTCACAGGAAGGTTCTAGAGGGAGGTAGTAGCTGATTGGTTGTTCCTTTTATTTTGGTCCTTTTTTACAAAAGGACACAGATAGGCTACCAAGGTGGGACCCTGGAGCCTGCTCTGTTTGGTCCTTCCTGCATAAGGACCTAGATAGGTTACTAAGGTTAGACCCTTAGACCTATTCTCTTTATGTATGTCTTAGGACATTACTTTTTTATATACCGGAGGCTCCCGTCTCGACGACGGGGAATGATTCAGGCATGTGAATCTATGAAAGACACTAATACTGGATAACTGCTGTTACAGGTAAGTAACGCATTTCATGTAGTCACCTTCTTTGGATTCTTTTTCCGCTCTTAATGCTGTAAGCATGAGAAAGCACTAGAGTCAAGGAAGAAGATGCCGAATCTAGGAGGATTATTTTTCACCAAAAAGCACCGAACACCACCAAGGATGGCAACGCTCATGAATGACGCCGAGGGCAGATGGGTGTCTGAAAGCACTGAAAAACACCAAAAATGTGAGCGGTCATGTGGGCTGAAGAATGAAATGTGGGGAGGAAGCAAACCCCTTTTAAGTTCAGCCCCCAGTGTTAACATAAGTAGGTACAGATCAAAAGCCACGAGAACTGCAGCCTCAGTCTTTCAAAGAACCATAGTTCGAAGGGGTGCTCAACATGCGTAGAATTTTCAACCCAAGATCATCCATATAAGATTGAAGCAGAGATGGGCCCACTACTCCATGACCCCGTCCTAGGGGTAGCCAGGTACAGCTGGGTAAGAAGCACATAATTACATAAGGATCAAGTGAAAAGTAACACTGCAGAGGCTCTCGGTGGACGAGCTAAAAATATGCAACTCGAGGCATGCAAAATAGACATAAACACACTAATTTTGGAACCAGAAGTCACAGTAGCCAAAAGAACTTCATAGATCTAAGGCAGGAGGATAGCACTGGAGGCAAACCCTCTACACAAGCTTCGGCCTCGAAAGATGATCTAGAGCTTGGGAGGGACCGGACTTCTGCAGGAAGAATGGGTTGCCGCTGACGCAGATAACAAGGAGTGAAAAAGTCCACGCCTAACAGAAGGCTCTTGGCATCAAGAAAAAGAAAAGGCATGCGGTGCCGAAATAGACGCCATTATATCATTAAGAGAGACTAAGACGACTCTGAAAACATTCAAGATACCTCAACAGGAAAAGCAACCAGAGCAGGAGATAGCAGAACTGGAACTGCTGCTTACCTTTGAACCACACGATGAGGCAAAGTAAGAGCTTTTCCTTTTTGAGGAAGAACATTTCTGCATGCCAGGCTAAGACTGTCTGGTTTTTAAAAATGAGCATAGTTTGCCATTATTACCATGTCCTTCACTGGCGACAGACTTTTTGGGGAGAGGGTGGATGAAGTGCTACAGCTTATGAAGGAGAACGACACAGCAAAGGCTACTGAGGCCTTACACTACAAGATGCCGCAGAGAAAAGGAACAGCAGCGAGGGGAGGCATGCATGCAACATTCACGCAACAGAGCGCTGCCGCATTGGCACTACAGATGAGGCTGGCAAAGAGGAGCCGCCACCAGAGGGAGCAAACACCTGCCACAAAGTGACTGCGCAGTGCACCCTCCCACACGAACCACCAGTAGGAGGAAGTATCAGAAGGTTCTGAGAGGAATATGGAACCATCACCTTTGTCAAACGGATACAAACATCATCCAACATGGTTATTGCATAGAATTACAAACATACCTCCCACAGTACCACCAAAATGAAAGACGACCAACAAGGCGGAACATTGTTGCTTGCACCAAGAGGTCAAAGACCACTTAAGCAAAGGGCAAAAGAGCTGGTTCCTGTACAGGAAAAACATCAAGGAGCCTACTCGGCCTACTTCTTGGTGCCAAAACCAGACCAAACCCGGAGGCCCATCGTAAATCTACGAGCGCTCAACAAATCCATCTAAACCGAACAATTCAAGATGACAGCACGACAAGAAGTTCTTCCTCTCACAGTGAAAGGAGCTATATGGCAAGGATGGACTTCAAGGTTACAGACCTACACACACCGTTGAATAGCTCGCACAGAAAATTCTCAGACTTTTGTTGAACTAGGTACTTTGCCAGTTTAAAGTATTAGCCTTAAGGATAAATTCAGCACCAAGAATATTCACACAGTGTCTGACGGCAGCGCACCTCAAAAGAAAGAATGCAGGTATATCCCCACCTGGACCCTTGGCTAGTAAAGGCAAGAACCTTCAGGCAACAGAAAGACAACATCGACCGTCTTAAGGACACTACAGAACCTTGGGTTCTCCCTCAACAATAAGAAATAATCACTGAAGACTGGGAACACAGCGTTTTCTGGATGCAGCTTTGAACTTAGACAGGAGCGTTCCCAGACCCCAAAAGAGCCCATGCGGTGTTAAATCAAGCTCGCCTCTAGCAGAAAGGTCAGTGTATGACGGTGAGGACAGTGGTGAACATGCTGGGTATGATGCACCCTCCTAGTACCTGAGCCGTTGTTACACATGAGACCCGTGCAGGAGTGACTGCAGCAACAATGGTCACAAGCAACAGTGAGTTGGGACAATCTAGATATTGTTACAGTCAAGATATAAATGGAAATACAGTTGTGGAACTCACATCATCACAGCAGTAAAAACGTTCAAACCAGCAGCTCCCTCAGTTACCACTACAATCGATGGTTTCCACATGGGCTAGGGAGTGCACAAGTTAAACCTGAGCAACAGGTGACTGGAACCCCATTGAGGTAGTACAGAGAATACATGCGTAGGAAGCCAACAGTCTTTCTAGACCTGAAAGCCATCTTCAAACACCTGAAGGGAAGACGGTGCTAATTCAGACAGCACAGCAGCAATGCTCTAGCTCAACTAACCAGAGGGAAGCAGATGTCATGTTATGTAAACTAGGCAAGCCACATGGGGATGGAAAGATCTGAAGACCACAGAGGCAGACCGACTCGGTAGATGATCAAACACTGCACATGAAAGGAAGTTAAAACAAGTACTAGTAATAGGCAACTTCACCCCACCTGTGTATTTATTCATAACACAAGAATGCAAAATGCTTATCTTCACATCTAGATTTCACCGCCAAAATCATTAGAGAATGCCATGATGATCAAATGGTCAGGGAACTTTGCCTACACCGAGACTTGTTATACCCTTCGTGATACAAAAGTGCAAGCAAGAGCAGTTGACACTAGTTCTCCTAGCCTCCTCCGTGGGTGAGACAAACGTAATTCTCATACCTATTGGAGATGTAACGTAACGTAACATAACGTGTATTTGTAAAGCATACGTTCACACAGCATAGTAGCTTAGCGCTGAATAACAGGTTTGTTACCCAACTCAGTGGTATTCATTTGATTGACCTCAGAAGTATGAAATGCTGAGTGGACCTCCTGGAATTTGATCCTGTGACCATGAGGTCAAACACAGGCCCCTACAGTAGATGCACTAGTCCACTGAGCCACCTGTCGAGGCTACAGGGAAGGGTCATAAAACTCTCAGCACATACAGAGCTATTACCAGTGCACGTGGGACAATTATGTCACCTGGAGCCAGCTACGCTGAGCCTGGCAGATTGGCTCCTGAAAATGTAGTTAGGGCACCTACAGCCACTAACAATGTCAATGGAGATGTACAAGGAAGTAAGAGGTCCCACAGCAAGCAAATGTTAAACAAACTATTGGAACCGGTTCATACACTGGTACAGCAGGAGGTGACCAAAGAGACTGATCACAAGATCCCCCGGTCAGATACCTTACTCCACCTGTCGGACCGGCAGCTCTTATCCCTCACAAAAGGCACACCTATCGGCTCTTGTAGCATACACAAGCAGAGTCATGGGCAAGTGTTTCTTTACCACGCCAGTAAGCACTGCATCAAACTAAGGCTTGAAAGATATCGACCCTGCCCACTTTAAGACATGGTTGCCTTTGGAATAATATGACATCAGGAATTTGAAGGAAATATCATGAAAATAAAGACAGGACAAGGACAATTGAACAATTAATTAGGGGCAAAAATATAAGAAAATAATTGGCATAGGAGTTGGCACTGTTACTTACACATAAGGATATTCACAACTAAACTTCTCTAATGATATATACTGTAAGAACTAAATGTTTAGAAGTTATTCAGAAGTACAGGACTGAGAGAGTAGTTGGATTTTGCAAGCATTTACCATGATCTGCAACCGCATCTATGTAAAAATTGTAAAAAAAAAATGTAAATTGATACTTGTATAGCGCACTACTCACCCGCAAGGGTCTCAAGGCGCTTGTACCAATACCGCTGTGGTACCCATCCTGGCTTTCCCTGTGAGGCGTCCACTCCTGGGCACCCCCAAGGTGGAGGCCAGGCATCCTTAGCGTTGTGGGGGCCGTTGTGGAGATTAAGCAAGCTATTGCCCAGAGTTGCAGAGTGGGACTCCATGATTGGAATAGGCACCGAGGCAGGAATTATCAGGTCCGTGGAATTTTGAGCCCAAGACCCGCCGAGGCGGGGAATTGAACCCTGGTCCCAGGCTAGACCTCTGCATCAGGGTCTGCCGCTGATTGAGCCACACTTCTCTATCTCTATGTAGATGTCAGCGTAATGGCATTAGGATTTAGGCTTAGTCAACCCTTTCTTCCATAGTGTTTAGACCCTTTTCAGTGGAATTACAGCGTTGAGTCCACTTGCCTACTCATCTTTGTACATTTGCTCTAGGGTTTCTTCCTCTTTGCGGTTTACACACTACGTCGATGACTTACCATTTCAAATCCCATATCTAGAAAGTGTGTAACAGGGGCTGGTGTGTTTAACTTAGAATATATTGAAAACAAACTGGAGGGTTTGCCCTCGGTGTCAGTTGTTGCCCTAAGAATCCCTCTGTGGATCTGGAGCAGAGCCGTCGTGAGACCAAAATCTTCCTTGGCGCCCGCTCCAGTGCAGACACTGCCAAAGCCACTCAACGGCACCATCAACATAGTCATACCTGACTCCAACACAGAGCCGGTTGAGTGTAGTCCGACACTGTGACCAGCACCAACTGAGGACAGCCTCCCCGAAGCAGAGCCAGTGCCTAATTTAATGGGAAGGTTTGGAGAGGAAGATGTTTAGGAGGGATCTGTGGACCTTAACTGAGAAGAACCAGTTTAGGAGGACAACTGGTATGAGGACTAGGGTGAGGCCAGTGAGTTGCACACCTCACCTTACACTGGCCTGGATTCCCCTCCTGTTGTGGCTGTGGGGGAGGGAGCCTCCTTTGCTGTTGTGGCTGTGGGGGAGGGAGCCTCCTTTGCTGTTGTGGCTGTGCAGGAGGGAGCCTCCTTTGCTGTTGTGGCTGTGGAGGAGGGAGCCTCCTTTGCTGTTGTGGCTGTGCAGGAGGGAGCCTCCTTTGCTGTTGTGGCTGTGGAGGAGGGAGCCTCCTTTGCTGTTGTGGCTGTGGGGGAGGGAGCCTCCTTTGCTGTTGTGGCTGTGGGGGAGGGAGCCTCCTTTGCTGTTGTGGCTGTGGGGGAGGGAGCCTCCTTTCCTGTTGTGGCTGTGCAGGAGGGAGCCTCCTTTGCTGTTGTGGCTGTGGAGGAGGGAGCCTCCTTTGCTGTTGTGGCTGTGGAGGAGGGAGCCTCCTTTGCTGTTGTGGCTGTGGGGGAGGGAGCCTCCTTTGCTGTTGTGGCTGTGGGGGAGGGAGCCTCCTTTGCTGTTGTGGCTGTGGGGGAGGGAGCCTCCTTTGCTGTTGTGGCTGTGGGGGAGGGAGCCTCCTTTGCTGTTGTGGCTGTGGGGGAGGGAGCCTCCTTTGCTGTTGTGGCTGTGGGGGAGGGAGCCTCCTTTGCTGTTGTGGCTGTGGGGGAGGGAGCCTCCTTTGCTGTTGTGGCTGTGGGGGAGGGAGCCTCCTTTGCTGTTGTGGCTGTGGGGGAGGGAGCCTCCTTTGCTGTTGTGGCTGTGGGGGAGGGAGCCTCCTTTGCTGTTGTGGCTGTGGAGGAGGGAGCCTCCTTTGCTGTTGTGGCTGTGGAGGAGGGAGCCTCCTTTGCTGTTGTGGCGTGCAGGAGGGAGCCTCCTTTGCTGTTGTGGCTGTGGGGGAGGGAGCCTCCTTTGCTGTTGTGGCTGTTGAGGAGGGAGCCTCCTTTGCTGTTGTGGCTGTGGAGGAGGGAGCCTCCTTTGCTGTTGTGGCGTGCAGGAGGGAGCCTCCTTTGCTGTTGTGGCTGTGGGGGAGGGAGCCTCCTTTGCTGTTGTGGCTGTGGGGGAGGGAGCCTCCTTTGCTGTTGTGGCTGTGGGGGAGGGAGCCTCCTTTGCTGTTGTGGCTGTGGGGGAGGGAGCCTCCTTTGCTGTTGTGGCTGTGGGGGAGGGAGCCTCCTTTGCTGTTGTGGCTGTGGGGGAGGGAGCCTCCTTTGCTGTTGTGGCTGTGGAGGAGGGAGCCTCCTTTGCTGTTGTGGCTGTGCAGGAGGGAGCCTCCTTTGCTGTTGTGGCTGTGGAGGAGGGAGCCTCCTTTGCTGTTGTGGCTGTGGGGGAGGGAGCCTCCTTTGCTGTTGTGGCTGTGGGGGAGGGAGCCTCCTTTGCTGTTGTGGCTGTGGGGGAGGGAGCCTCCTTTCCTGTTGTGGCTGTGCAGGAGGGAGCCTCCTTTGCTGTTGTGGCTGTGGAGGAGGGAGCCTCCTTTGCTGTTGTGGCTGTGGAGGAGGGAGCCTCCTTTGCTGTTGTGGCTGTGGGGGAGGGAGCCTCCTTTGCTGTTGTGGCTGTGGGGGAGGGAGCCTCCTTTGCTGTTGTGGCTGTGGGGGAGGGAGCCTCCTTTGCTGTTGTGGCTGTGGGGGAGGGAGCCTCCTTTGCTGTTGTGGCTGTGGGGGAGGGAGCCTCCTTTGCTGTTGTGGCTGTGGGGGAGGGAGCCTCCTTTGCTGTTGTGGCTGTGGGGGAGGGAGCCTCCTTTGCTGTTGTGGCTGTGGAGGAGGGAGCCTCCTTTGCTGTTGTGGCTGTGGAGGAGGGAGCCTCCTTTGCTGTTGTGGCGTGCAGGAGGGAGCCTCCTTTGCTGTTGTGGCTGTGGGGGAGGGAGCCTCCTTTGCTGTTGTGGCTGTGGAGGAGGGAGCCTCCTTTGCTGTTGTGGCTGTGGGGGAGGGAGCCTCCTTTGCTGTTGTGGCTGTGGGGGAGGGAGCCTCCTTTGCTGTTGTGGCTGTGGGGGAGGGAGCCTCCTTTGCTGTTGTGGCTGTGGGGGAGGGAGCCTCCTTTGCTGTTGTGGCTGTGGGGGAGGGAGCCTCCTTTGCTGTTGTGGCTGTGGGGGAGGGAGCCTCCTTTGCTGTTGTGGCTGTGGAGGAGGGAGCCTCCTTTGCTGTTGTGGCGTGCAGGAGGGAGCCTCCTTTGCTGTTGTGGCTGTGGGGGAGGGAGCCTCCTTTGCTGTTGTGGCTGTGGGGGAGGGAGCCTCCTTTGCTGTTGTGGCTGTGGGGGAGGGAGCCTCCTTTGCTGTTGTGGCTGTGGGGGAGGGAGCCTCCTTTGCTGTTGTGGCTGTGGGGGAGGGAGCCTCCTTTGCTGTTGTGGCTGTGGGGGAGGGAGCCTCCTTTGCTGTTGTGGCTGTGGGGGAGGGAGCCTCCTTTGCTGTTGTGGCTGTGGGGGAGGGAGCCTCCTTTGCTGTTGTGGCTGTGGAGGAGGGAGCCTCCTTTGCTGTTGTGGCGTGCGGGAGCGTGCCTCCTTTGCTGTTGTGGCTGTGCAGGAGGGAGCCTCCTTTGCTGTTGTGGCGTGCAGGTCGGCTCAGGTCCTGGACCTTAACCTGCCCTCAGTGGCACTAAAAGCTAAGGTGTTGACGGAAGTGCTTCAGCAGGGGGTTCCCCCTCAGAACATTTACTCCCATTTAATAAAACGCTTGTGGACGTCCTACTTGGGGCCTGGACCAAGCCCTGCACAAGGTCTCCTGTGAATAGGACGATTGCCCACCTACATCCTGAAGATCCCAGTTTCCTTACCCAGCACCCCACCCCAAAAAGCTTGGTGGGCCAAGCCTCCCCATGCCCCGTTCACCCTTGCACGTTCCCCGTCACTTCACCGGATAGGGACTCCAGGAGGCTGGATACCTTCGGTAAGAGATTCTCTTCCACCAGCCTAGCAGTGCAATCGGTGAACACCTTGTGCCTATTGGGCCGTTATTCCCATAATCTTTGGGATTTGGTTGCGCTCGATGGTGCCTATGGTCCCGGGGGAGGCCCAGACCATACTGTCTCAGGTGGTTGCCTATGAGAGAGATGCAGCAAAGTTCTCCATTAGATGTGGACTTGACACGACCAACTCGGTAGGCAGAGTAATTTCATCATCTGTGCCCTTGAAGTGCCACATCTAGCTGAGAACATATCTTTTTTCAGAGGATGCCCAGGGTCCCTCTTGGACGTGCCATTTGGGGGCTTTCACCTATTTGGAGACCAGGTGGATTCAGTGCTCGCGCTCTTCAAGGATAGTACAGCTGCGGACAGTTCCTTGGGGTTGTCTATGGCCCCTCCTCTACCTCAATCCACCTTCCTTCCCTGTCATGACTACAGAAGGGGTCTCTTCTCGCGCCCATAACCTCCCACCCAAAACTGGCAACAAGCTTCCCAGCCTTTTTGTGGCTGAGAGCATGGGTCCCAGCGACCACGTGGGACAGCCAGCCTGCGGTCAGTTAAGTCCACCCCCTTCCCCCCCAGGGCTACTGCCTCCAAGCCCCTTTAGTCCGCCCTCAGACTATCTTGGGCACCCAGTGGGAGGCAGGATGCGCCATCCCTTCCCCCACTGGCAGTCAGTAAAATCAGACCATTGGTTACTACAGATCGTCCAAAGGGGCTACTACCTCCGCTTTGTGACACTCCCTCCGCCCATTCCACCCACTTATGACTGACTGAAAGAGGACCATCTCTCCTTGCTATGCCCGCTACTTTCTGGTGCCCAAGAAGGACAGAGGCCTCAGTCGTATCTTAGATTTGCACCTCTTCAACCTCTTCTTGAAGGAGAAATTCAAAATGTTCAAGCTCGCTGAAGTGTTGCCTGGCCTAGATACAGGAGACTGAATGGTAGCATTGGACTTGCGTTATGCTTATTTCCACATTCCTGTCCGGCAGACCCACAGACGGTATCTGCGGTTCATGGTGGGACATGAGCACTTTCTGTTTGCTGTGCCTGTTCCTCCCTGAGGATAAGCCTATTTAAGCTATAGGTCTCCCCACTGGCCAAACTGATAAGCTGTTTTGGATTATAGGCCAGGTCTTACGCTGATGTCGCACAAATAATTGTCAATCACTAAAGGCACGGAGGTCATTGTGGCTAACTCAACAACTGCATGAAGGCAGTGGCCACTTGAATGGGTAAGAACTGTCTGGAACTTAACGGAGACAAGACGGAGGTCTGGATCTTTGGGAGCCAACTGGCCATATGGAACAACAACTCATGGCTGAACTTCTGGGCGCACTCCCTACCCCCACTGAGCGCACAGTTGTGACCTGCTTCTGGATCATTAGGACGCTGCAGACAGTTTTTCCCTTTATTCCACTACAAGTTTGTAAACAAGTATCCCTGGCTCTAATCGCTTCCATCCTTGAATAATGTAATGCGCTTTATTTCAACATTAATAAGTCGGCACAAACGAAGCTGCAAATGGTACAAAATACAGCGACGAGAAGGACTCTAGGCATCCCTAAACATCGGTCTGTCTCTGGGGGATTAGCCAAGCTCCACTGGCTACCTGTGAAAAAGCGCATTGTGTTTAAAGCATTGTGCATTGTTCACAAAGTCCTATACTACTCGGGCCTGGTGGAATCAGTACCATGTTCCAATGGTATGTCCCTATTGGGAAACTCCGCTCGGCGGATCATAACTTGGTTGTGGTTCCCAAGTTTCAGAACGCAAGATGGGGAGGCAGTCTCTTCTCGGTGGCTGCAGCCAAGCTTTGGAACTCTCTCCTTATCTGACCTGCTTGTGAACTTGTATCCCTTTCAGAAAGGCCTTAAGAATCTGGCTTTTTACCTTATATTGGAGGCCCTGATGTTTCCGAACATAGAGCCAGGTATCCTTGCTGAGTTTCTTATCGGGGCTAACTACTAGCGCCTTGACATCTTTAGTCATTTGTGCACTTATGAATATTCCTCATTTCGTTTCAACTGGAGAAAATGTCTATAGAAATGTCTTTGACTAACATAGCAAAAGGGCAGAATCTGGAGTCTTAGAGCATTTTTTGTTTCTTGCATCTGTGAAAAAAACTATTTGGGGATCATTCCGATCCTGTAAAATGGTTGGTAGGACTTCGTGGGTGATTTTCATGAAATGTACATGTGAGGAAATCTGCTTTTGTATTTTGAATGCCAGGCAGGTACATCACAAGGAACCCCCTTGTTGCTGGGGTAACAGCGCTCTTTAGAAATAGCAGTCAACAGTCATGATGCTTAAGCTTCTTGCCTTAAGCCACTCCTGTTGTCTCTACATTTCTATTCCACCTGTCGTTCTTACTTTTACTCCGTCTTTTCCTGGTTTATGTTGATGTTTTTCTTAGCATGCCTCTTTCATTTCCTGAGACATTCAAGTTGGCTCTGCACTCTCCACCCTCTCTCCTTCCCCTAGTTTCAGCTCGTATCTTCCTACTTGCATATGTTATCCTTCCCTTTTTGTTCTCTCGTGTGTAACTCTGAATCTTTTCTCCCTCCAGTATTATCAATGGTTTTGCGTTGCCTCTGAAGGAAGAGCACAAGATGTTCCTCATTCGAGTTTTGTTGCCTTTGCACAAGGTGAAATCGCTCAGCGTTTACCACCCGCAGGTACGTCTCTTCCTACAAGTGAGCGTGGTGTCCACGGAAAGGCTAGAGATTTTGTGCGAGGATAGTCTCATAAATTACCCTTTCATGTTTGTTTGGTTCCTGTCACTGCAAATTAGCACTGCTTCTCTTTTATTTATTAGTTTGTTTTCTTGCAATAAATGTTTCTACTTTTTGATGTTTATTAGATTTTGGAAATTAGAGGAAAATGATAGTCTTTTTTTTGTAAAAAATATTTGTAAATTTAGGTTTTTGAATTTGTCAATACAGCACTGTACCCTTCACACTTAGGGGTCCACTTTATAAATGTACAGATCCCAATAGCGTGAGGAAGCTCAAGGCAAGTAAAGGATGCTACGCTTTGAAGGTGGTCGGGTGTTGAAGGCCGCAGTGAGTTTGCTTACATGTAAGACCGTGGAGAACGCTGGTAGAAATGGTGCCCGTCAAAGGGTTGCCCCGGGTTTGGTGCTCACCTTTAGACTTGCCATGCTAGTTTAACTTGAGTTACAAATCTATAGCTAATCTGAGTTTTCCATTGTGGGGCAGTCTTTCATTGTCATAAATATGAATTAACTTCACTGTGTTCATGCCATGTTCAGGCGGGGGAGACTGTAGTCACGTGGCAGGTTGTGTTGAATTGCCATGTGACAATGGAAGTGGTATTTTGAGTTTCTTCTTATGTTTCTGTACATATTTAACCGTGGCTCCCCAAACCCCATTTATTTTGTGTGTGATTTTATACAGTGCGGACATGGCCCGGAGGCCTCAGAGCGCTTTGCAAGAGCAGGGTTAACAATTGACGCAGGATGCAACTGAGGAAGAATCAAGGGCAGATAATCCAGAGTAGGTGGGAGATGGGATGTATACAAATACATTCCCAAAACGTCAACGCAGGAGTACATTAGAGATGCAACCTAGACAGAAGTAAAAGCGTATAATCCGGACTAGAACATTGGAATGTTGAGCGCTCCATTACAGACAACGGGCAGCAGTGCCCTGTGTGAACCGGTGCAGGCCCGCTGCACTCAACATTTCAAAGTTCTAATAAACAGCCTCTGCCTTTCCAAAACACATGGAGTGGGCAGGGGAAAGCGAAAGGCGTAGGCTGTGTACTGGAACCTTCTCCCTCCTTCTTCCCTAGGTCAGACTCACTTGAGCATTGGAAGGAGGTGGAATGCTGCTCAGCTCGCGGGTCTCCCTGACTTGACTGAACTGCAAAAAGCAGTCCAGCCAAGCCGGGGAGAACCAGGAGCTGGCTTTAGCCCCTTTTCACAACTCTTGCTGTGAATGTTCAAACGCTGCCAGTCGTGGCCGTGTGGGTGGCTATTAGCTGTTGAACATTTACAGCAACAGCTGTGAACAAAGGCCTTCCAGAGCCCGAGGGGATTTGAACCCCCTCGGACTCGGCAGCACCTTTGTTTTTAGTAATTAGAACATTCTAACCTCTCAGGGCACAATGTTCTAATAGCTTTATAGCCCATAGCAGCTGGACTATACCGGCCATTAATGGCCCGCTCCGTTGTTAAAGACCCTCTCCTTCGGCACGGACCTTTAATGCTGGAGCTGGCCTTTAAGGGCATGTATAGCCTTCTACAGCGAGCTGTAAAGCTGAATTAGAACTGTGGAATGTTGGGAGCTCCATTGAAGGCCATGTCTTGTAGTGACAAGAACAATATCTCTGGATACGATCAGGTTCCAAGTAGCTGTTTATTAGAGCGCCCACACAACAGGCAACATCTCTAGCTGAATTGAATCTTCAGCCTGGCTCAAACCATAATAGAAACAACCAATAGAAACGCTTGGAATGTTCTACTTTAGAATTCCAAGCTTCCGGGAACTTGCAATACTAAACAACTAAGTCTGCATTACTACACAATGGAGTAGCTCCGGTCTTATAATGGCTGATAAAAGCCTGGAGCTCCCACATTCAAATGTGTGTTTTTCTGTTTCTCCTTTTTCAATTTGGAATATTCTACCCTTAGTGGATGGAATGTTTTAATAGCTTTATAGCCCTTTTGCCTTCAGGGGCTGTAACAGCTAATATAGCCCTCAGCAGCAGACTATAAGGCTATAGTAAATGGGAGAGGAGATGTACACGAGTGCAGTCCCAAACAGTCACCACAAAAATACATTAGCAATACAACCTAGTGGAAAGTACCTCTTTTTGACATGGTCACTCGCACTTTTTGTCTGATAGTCGATGCAATTTTGACTGGAAGTGCACTGGGTTCCTGCTAACCAGGTTCCTAAATAACAGATCTCTTAAACTAAAATGTGCAGTTGTTTTTTTACACAATTGGCAATACCTGTAGAATTCCATGTAAGTTCCTAGTAAATGGTACCCCTGGGGCCTTGGGCCAGGAGGCTAAAGAGGGTCCCTAAGGGCTGCAGCATATATTATACCATTCTAAGGGACCCCCTCACCAAGCTCATGCATATTACCATTGCAGACTTGGTGCAGAAAAAGTGAAAACACAAAATGGCATACAGCTTGTGTACCATGCCAGCAGACACTGAATGCAGTATAGGTAAGTCACCCCTACAGCTGGACTTGAAGCCCTACGGCAGGGTGCACTACACAACATGTTTGGACATTTCTGCATGAGCAGATGTGTCCCTGTGCTGGTCAGTTCAATAGCTGCCAGTAGAAGTAATCTTGGAAGCTATTTTAAGCACATGTGCTGGGCACTGGTGAAAACGAGTTCCACAGCTACATGATGGCTTCACGGAGACCAGAGATGTTTGGTTGCAAACATCTTGTATAAATAAACCCACACTGTTTCCAGTGATGGATTTATTAATACATGCACCCAGAAGGCACCTTGAAGGTGCCCCCTGAAAACTTGGTAACCACTAGTGTGCTAGCTAAGTTGTCCTGACCCGCCTGCCACCAGAGAAGAGTTTCTGACTCCCAACAGTGAGGGTTTAATCTCTCAGGAGGTGGGGAACAAAGCCTGTTCGGTAAAGGGTGTTTAAACCCCCTCCAACAGGATGACCTGTAAATTATTTTTCCAAATCAGGGGGCTTCAAAGAGCCTGCCGCCTTTGTAATGCACATCTCCCTCAGAGGGATGCCACCACCCCTGACAAGGGCCCCTTCGGCTCCTGGACAGGTGGTAAAATAAGTAGTCAGAGAGGCGTGTTCATTCTCAGGCTAATTCCACCCCTAAGGTGTGGGCTACCTGATGTCGATACGAAATGTAAGTCTGCCATAGTTTTGATGGCAGAATTAGGAACTCCGAGACAGGGTTGTGCCCACTTCCCACAGGAAGTGGTCATATAGGGGGCAGAGTGACCCCAAGGGTAAGTAGCCCGTTGTCTAGTACTAGACACTCCCCAAACGCTCCTAAATTTAGTATTTAAGGGAGCCCCTAAGACAAGTACAGATCCACCTCCAACCACTTGCACTCCTTCTTCGTCCTTCTCCACACTGAGCCACACCTCAGTGCTGCAGCGGTCTTTCTTGATGCTACTAAAGCCCTTGATTCATTGAAGTGACCTTCTAACGGGTCTCCTGCTCCTACAACTAATATTAACATTTCTAGCATTTCATCCCTAACTGCAGCTTCATCCTTAAGTTTTCTAACGCAGACTTCTCAAATCACCCTGAACTCACACCCTGCATTCTTTTCCATCCACCTCTAAACCTGCGTGCCCTCAGCCATTTGCTTTCATTCTAAAATGCTTATTCTCCGTTCAAATATCTCACTTTCAGCCCTCCCATTTCAACTTCTCCAGAAACCCTATCGACCACCTTCCATCATCTTGTCTCCATTCAGCCCTACCCCCTATTCCGCACCTCAACTCAGTAGAGTTTATGCCTAAATCTTTGTTCATCCCTTCTGGCTTTCTTCCCGTTATGCTTACCACCCCACTATCTCAACTTTGCCTCCAATCCTGTGAAATCACTTCTCATAGACACTTCTAGCCACAGATTCCTCACCTTTAGAATAATCCGAGGCGCCAGACTGGATCACATAGGTGGTGACATCGGACTCCATAATGCCCCCGTATGTACTAGAGTGCTCGCCTCGAGTTACGCTATTGGGGTACGTGAGAGATGCTCCGCCAGCGGGCTAAAGATTGGTGGCACTCCTGCTTTTGCTTGCAACGCTCCACATGTGCTTGGAAGGACGTAGGGCTCCATGCACTGCAGATTCGCTTGAGGACACCGTGTACTGTCAGAGTCTCCTGGGAGCTTATGCCAATGCTCGCCCGCCCCTAAGATAGTCGGTCTCCTTTGAAGGTGTTTCTTGCTGCTTCCCCGACGCCTGGTGGCATGGGAGACTCGTAGGCGATGGCTGCCCTCTTTGAGTTTGCTAAAGAGAAAGGTCAACCATGTGAGGTGACATGTTGGCGTTGCCCACGCGCTTGCGAGGGCGGGAGAGGGCGAGCGCTTGCGAGGGCGGGAGAGGGCGAGCGCTTGCGAGGGCGGGAGAGGGCGAGCGCTTGCGAGGGCGGGAGAGGGCGAGCGCTTGCGAGGGCAGGCGCTTGAGGGAGAGGGCAAGCGGGAGAGGGCGAGCGGGAGAGGGCGAGCGCTTGCGAGGGCAGGAGAGGGGGAGCGCTTGCGAGAGTAGGAGAGGGGGGGCGCTTGCGAGAGCAGGAGAGGGGGAGCGCTTGCGGGAGCAGGAGAGGGGGAGCGCTTGCGGGAGAGGGGGAGCGCTTGCGGGAGAGGGGGAGCGCTTGCGGGAGAGGGCGAGCGCTTGCGAGAGGGCGAGCGCTTGCGAGAGGGCGAGCGCTTGCGAGAGGGCGAGCGGGTGAGGGCGAGCGCTTGCTGAGAGGGGGTGAGCGCTTGCGGGAGAGTGCACGATCACTTGAGAGTGCGCGAACAAATGAGATTCTGATGCCCTTAAATAATGTGAAAAGATGCTGTTTTTATTTTTTAATTTAGTTAAATAAGGTTATTTATGCATTGTGACACGAGTGGATACATTTCATTTATTTTGTTTGGTGAAAGTTTGAACCAAGCGAATGGCTTGTTTGTGAAGTATTTTGACCTCCCTTACTGTACCTTTCACCACAGTCCTTGAAATGTCAAACTTCAATGTCTGCAGCATGACCACATGAGTGTATATTAATGGGACTTGTGGATGGGTGTGTGCGGTCATGCGTGTCTGTATGTAAAATTGTGTTCTTCCTCTATTCTGGATGTTTACCTGCACCAGTGTCTGGATCGGTCACTGTCGTAGGACCTTCAAAATGTATTCAAGTCCTCAAAGTTCGAGTATATTTATATCTGAAGGTACAAGATGCCTTTGTAGATTGTGTTCAGAAATTGATCTCCGGAAGTAAAATCTTATGTGCAGGCTGCATTTGATTTGTGTTGCTAGCGTTGTAGTTTCATGAGGTGAGTTTTTTTTATGTTGCCAGTATTATTCAATGTCTCCTCTTCTGTCTTTAGCTGGCCTATTGTGTTGTACAGTTCTTGGAGAAGGACAGCGGCCTGACCGAGCCGGTGAGTACATGCTTGAACCCATCACTGGGAGACAACTGGTTTGAGAGCTGTCCATCTGTCTGAACTCTGTGGTATGGGCTACTGTTAGCACCTGTGGCTTCAGCAGGGTGCGGGGTCTGTAATCATGAAGTGGAAAGTTATGCGCACACCTGATAATGGCCTCTGTGCAAAAAAGATAACATTGATGTAATGACTAGGCAATGAATGTCTGTCTGCAGAAGGTGTTAGAGCAAGAAACGTAAAGCCCTTTAGCGCAGCGCCACAAATCCCTTTGGCCCTGGATTGCATCGGTTCGATTCTTGTGAGGATTTACCTGTTGCACAGCTGTGTAAATACGTTATCCTATAAGGGCAGCTCCTTTGATAGTTAGAAGCTCCGAATAATCTGTGATCCTTAAGCACTTCTGTATTTTAAATGCATTTTATATTTTTTATGTACGAAAATTCATTTTCGAAAACTAAGCAATTGTTAATTTAAAACTATCAGTACATGAAATAAGAGTGACTAGAACAAAACATTCACAAATAGTTTTAAAGGAAAAAAGGGACGGTATAGCTGCAGGGGTGTGGAATTTAATAAAATATCTACTTGTCCATGGGACAAGTTGCTTCATAAATCTACTTGTCCTGTAATAAACTCCAGTTGTCTCTTTTGTGCAATGTAATGCGCTGTCAAATTATGACCGCAATCTCATTATATAAGCGCGCTGAAATAGCCTCTCTGATTATGCCAGGGCTTCTTCCACAGTAGGGGTTGAATATTAGCAATTCCCATATGTTGCCAAATTTCTGCAGATCTACATACTGGGGCTGAAGGTAATGGTAAGCAGCAGTTTCAGGGTTGGAATGCCATTTTGAGTCTGTGCAAACCTACTAACCTGCATGTTTTAGGGGTTTTTACCAACTAGTTTTTTCCATACTGAGAAAGGTTGGATATTTACTCCTGACAATGGAAGACATAAAACTTCTTCCAGGCTTGGGAAAAAAGTGGCTGGAGGGAATGTGAACTTGTAAACACTCAGATTTTTCCCATGAGCAAATGTACACCTGCATATTTGCTCGTGCTAAAATGCAGTTCACAAATATTTTCTAGGAGTACTATTTGTAGGCCTACTTCTGTAAATTCTTGGGAATTCATGAAAGTTGTATATCTGCATTTAATCCAAGAACATGGATGCACTTTATTTAATAATTGGGCCCCTAATTAGATCTGGTGGTAACAAAGACCTTTTGAATTTCTTAAAATGTTCTCTCTCTCTTTCTATCTGCTACCTTCACTGGCAGTGACCGCATTCTGTTCTTTCACGAGGTGCATATGGACAGTCGTTTTGTTCAGTTCCATGAACTACTGTGCAATGTGTGCTTCTCGAGACCAATTTTTTTTTTTGCTTTTGATAATATTTGTTATAATGGTGAGGGGCCCGGCAGGTTCCACACTAATAAGGTTTTACAAAAACCATCCCACAACAAGTCACACATTGACAAAACCAAAAGGCTGACCAACAATTTCAGACCTACAGGTTTTACCAATGCTTTTTTATATTTGTTTTCCATAATCTTATTAAAACTGGTTACACTCATTTTCCATGATGAATATTTTTGGGAAATACTGGCATACATCAGCACATTTTATTAAATGATGCTGCAAAGAAATGGTACCTAAATATTTTCAGTAGTTTAAGGAAATGTTTTTGCATTTTTTATGTGAACATTTTATTTTGAAAGCATCAATCTTGCTTTCAGGCTTCTGCAAATATTTGCATCTAATCAGATTTGCATCTTATCAGAGAGCATTCTGGGAACAGTATACATAGCCTCATATTGTTAAACATTGAAAACATGTATACACGTTTCTATACTGGAACCACTGTCAGTAGTGCAGTCAGAGCTTACAGCATATACTTAGAGCGCTCACCCTAATAATAAAGGCTTTGCATTAATGAACCATAAATACAAGTTTGAACAGCACTAGCACATGGACACAAATATTACTTTAACTGCAGGCAATGCCTTTCCTGATCCATAATGTGGTAATGTAAACTGGCAGTCAAAGGGTTTGTGCTGCAGGGGGTTGAGCCTACTTGTCCCAAGGACAAAATACACATGAAAACTTGTTGCCCTTGACTCTTTTTATTTTATTTATTTGCTGTTTTATAACGCGCTCCATTACTCCAGAGTATCCTGGCGCGAAAAAGGAAAACAAGCAAGTGGCCATCTAAAGGAAAAATAACACTAATAGGCTGTTCTAAAAAGATGAGTTTTTTAGTGCTCTTTTTTAGACTCTAAACAATATGTCCCGGGCGTCGGGCTATAGGAATTCCACATCCCTGTTAGCTAGACGGCACACCGCCTTTTAGAGGATGAAACTGGCACTGCTCCGCTATGGGAGCACACACAGCGGCAGTATCCCATCTTATGGCAATAAACTGTTTTTCCTCCTTCCTGTGAACAGTTTTTTGGGGCACTGACCTTGAACTTTCTGCCTGTGGTTACAATCCTTTTTATTCAACGTCCTTTAATGCCTGGAGTGATTTTAAGCCTATTCTCAGTTTTATTTTTATTGTTCTTGTTTCACAAATTGGCATTTTGTTTTGGTACGTTCCCCGGGCAGGAAGGTGTATAAGGACCCACATGACCTCGGCACGGTCTGCCTTTCCTATTCTCGTCACTCAAAAGAATAACCACCAGCTTCAAAGTCTCAACGGGGCCCTGAAGCACCGAGACAATATCAAGCTTCATCGGAGCATCCTCTCAAGAAATGGCAGTGCTCCTGGTCTGCGCTGAACGCAGCCAATGCTGTGGTGTTCGCAGAATAGGGCAGGTTTACCTTCAGCACTCCGTTCAACATCAGAAGCCGCCCCTTGAGCTCAAGGGACTCCTCCGCATTGACTCAATATTTCAAGCTCTTCACTTTCTTTTGCAGAGTGGATTAGAAAACTCTGTGCTCGAAGGCTTCTATCTCCGAACCAGAGTAATTTAGAGCGTACATTTTAAACAAAGCTTGAGACCGCGACAGGCATCACCCAGACCTAAAGCCAGCAGCTCCTTGGTGACAGCTATTTCCGAGCCTACACCAGCTGCTAGTCCAGAGGTTACACTGATGGCAGCATGTGATGCAGCACCCAGTGTGATGGACGTCTGCGCTGTGCAGCCCTCAACTAATGTTACTGGACAAAGTTCCTAGACTCCCTGTGCGATGGATGCCTGCACTACACAACCCTCCCTCGAGGGCACTGGACACAGCGCCTAGACTCCCTGTGCGATGGACGCCTGCACTACACAACCCTCCCTTGAGGGCACTGGACACAGCGCCTAGACTCCCTGTGCGATGGACGCCTGCACTACACAACCCTCCCTCGAGGGCACTGGACACAGCGCCTAGACTCCCTGTGCGATGGACGCCTGCACTACACAACCCTCCCTTGAGGGCACTGGACACAGCGCCTAGACTCCCTGTGCGATGGACGCCTGCACTACACAACCCTCCCTTGAGGGCACTGGACACAGCGCCTAGACTCCCTGTGCGATGGATGCCTGCACTACACAACCCTCCCTTGAGGGCAGTGGACACAGCGCCTAGACTCCCTGACTGATGGATGCCTGCACTACACAACCCTCCCTTGAGGGCACTGGACACAGCGCCTAGACTCCTTGACTGATGGATGCCTGTGCTACACAACCCTCCCTTGAGGGCACTGGACACAGCGCCTAGACTCCCTGACTGATGGACGCCTGCGCTACACAACCCTCCCTTGAGGGCACTGAACACAGCGCCTAGACTCCTTGACTGATGGATGCCTGTGCTACACAACCCTCCCTTGAGGGCACTGGACACAGCGCCTAGACTCCCTGACTGATGGATGCCTGCACTACACAACCCTCCCTTGAGGGCACTGGACACAGCGCCTAGACTCCCTGTGCGATGGATGCCTGCACTACACAACCCTTCCTTGAGGGCACTGGACACAGCGCCTAGACTCCCTGACTGATGGACGCCTGCACTACACAACCCTCCCTTGAGGGCACTGGACACAGCGCCTAGACTCCCTGACTGATGGACGCCTGCACTACACAACCCTCCCTTGAGGGCACTGGACACAGCGCCTAGACTCCCTGACTGATGGACGCCTGCACTACACAACCCTCCCTTGAGGGCACTGGACACAGCGCCTAGACTCCCTGACTGATGGACGCCTGCACTACACAACCCTCCCTTGAGGGCACTGGACACAGCGCCTAGACTCCCTGTGCGATGGACGCCTGCACTACACAACCCTCCCTTGAGGGCACTGGACACAGCGCCTAGACTCCCTGTGCGATGGACGCCTGCACTACACAACCCTCCCTTGAGGGCACTGGACACAGCGCCTAGACTCCCTGACTGATGGATGCCTGCACTACACAACCCTCCCTTGAGGGCACTGGACACAGCGCCTAGACTCCCTGACTGATGGATGCCTGCCCTACACAACCCTCCCTTGAGGGCACTGGACACAGCGCCTAGACTCCCTGACTGATGGATGCCTGCCCTACACAACCCTCCCTTGAGGGCACTGGACACAGCGCCTAGACTCCCTGTGCGATGGACGCCTGCCCTACACAACCCTCCCTTGAGGGCACTGGACACAGCGCCTAGACTCCTTGAGCGACGGATGCCTGCGCTACACAACCCTCCCTTGAGGGCACTGGACACAGCGCCTAGACTCCTTGAGCGACGGATGCCTGCACTACACAACCCTCCCTTAAGGGCACTGGACACAGCGCCTAGACTCCCTGACTGATGGATGCCTGCGCTACACAACCCTCCCTTGAGGGCACTGGACACAGCGCCTAGACTCCCTGTGCGATGGATGCCTGCACTACACAACCCTCCCTTGAGGGCACTGGACACAGCGCCTAGACTCCCTGACTGATGGATGCCTGCCCTACACAACCCTCCCTTGAGGGCACTGGACACAGCGCCTAGACTCCCTGTGCGATGGACGCCTGCGCTGCGCAACCCTCCCTTGAGGGCACTGGACACAGCGCCTAGACTCCCTGTGCGATGGACGCCTGCACTACACAACCCTCCCTTGAGGGCACTGGACACAGCGCCTAGACTCCCTGACTGATGGATGCCTGCACTACACAACCCTCCCTTGAGGGCACTGGACACAGCGCCTAGACTCCCTGACTGATGGATGCCTGCCCTACACAACCCTCCCTTGAGGGCACTGGACACAGCGCCTAGACTCCCTGTGCGATGGACGCCTGCCCTACACAACCCTCCCTTGAGGGCACTGGACACAGCGCCTAGACTCCTTGAGCGACGGATGCCTGCGCTACACAACCCTCCCTTGAGGGCACTGGACACAGCGCCTAGACTCCTTGAGCGACGGATGCCTGCACTACACAACCCTCCCTTGAGGGCACTGGACACAGCGCCTAGACTCCCTGACTGATGGATGCCTGCCCTACTCAACCCTCCCTTGAGGGCACTGGACACAGCGCCTAGACTCCCTGTGCGATGGACGCCTGCGCTGCGCAACCCTCCCTTGAGGGCACTGGACACAGCGCCTAGACTCCCTGTGCGATGGACGCCTGCACTACACAACCCTCCCTTGAGGGCACTGGACACAGCGCCTAGACTCCCTGACTGATGGATGCCTGCACTACACAACCCTCCCTTGAGGGCACTGGACACAGCGCCTAGACTCCCTGACTGATGGATGCCTGCCCTACACAACCCTCCCTTGAGGGCACTGGACACAGCGCCTAGACTCCCTGTGCGATGGACGCCTGCCCTACACAACCCTCCCTTGAGGGCACTGGACACAGCGCCTAGACTCCTTGAGCGACGGATGCCTGCGCTACACAACCCTCCCTTGAGGGCACTGGACACAGCGCCTAGACTCCTTGAGCGACGGATGCCTGCACTACACAACCCTCCCTTAAGGGCACTGGACACAGCGCCTAGACTCCCTGACTGATGGATGCCTGCGCTACACAACCCTCCCTTGAGGGCACTGGACACAGCGCCTAGACTCCCTGTGCGATGGATGCCTGCACTACACAACCCTCCCTTGAGGGCACTGGACACAGCGCCTAGACTCCTTGAGCAACGGATGCCTGCCCTACACAACCCTCCCTTGAAGGCACTGGACACAGCGCCTAGACTCCCTGTGCGATGGATGCCTGCACTACACAACCCTCCCTTGAGGGCACTGGACACAGCGCCTAGACTCCCTGACTGATGGATGCCTGCCCTACACAACCCTCCCTTGAGGGCACTGGACACAGCGCCTAGACTCCTTGAGCAACGGATGCCTGCCCTACACAACCCTCCCTTGAGGGCACTGGACACAGCGCCTAGACTCCTTGAGCAACGGATGCCTGCGCTACACAACCCTCCCTTGAGGGCACTGGACACAGCGCCTAGACTCCCTGTGCGATGGATGCCTGCACTACACAACCCTCCCTTGAGGGCACTGGACACAGCGCCTAGACTCCCTGTGCGATGGATGCCTGCCCTACACAACCCTCCCTTGAGGGCACTGGACACAGCGCCTAGACTCCCTGTGCGATGGACGCCTGCGCTACACAACCCTCCCTTGAGGGCACTGGACACAGCGCCTAGACTCCCTGTGCGATGGACGCCTGCGCTGCGCAACCCTCCCTTGAGGGCACTGGACACAGCGCCTAGACTCCCTGTGCGATGGACGCCTGCGCTGCGCAACCCTCCCTTGAGGGCACTGGACACAGCGCCTAGACTCCCTGACTGATGGATGCCTGCACTACACAACCCTCCCTTGAGGGCACTGGACACAGCGCCTAGACTCCCTGTGCGATGGACGCCTGCGCTACACAACCCTCCCTTGAGGGCACTGGACACAGCGCCTAGACTCCCTGACTGATGGATGCCTGCACTACACAACCCTCCCTTGAGGGCACTGGACACAGCGCCTAGACTCCCTGTGCGATGGATGCCTGCCCTACACAACCCTCCCTTGAGGGCACTGGACACAGCGCCTAGACTCCCTGTGCGATGGACGCCTGCGCTACACAACCCTCCCTTGAGGGCACTGGACACAGCGCCTAGACTCCCTGTGCGATGGACGCCTGCGCTGCGCAACCCTCCCTTGAGGGCACTGGACACAGCGCCTAGACTCCCTGTGCGATGGACGCCTGCGCTGCGCAACCCTCCCTTGAGGGCACTGGACACAGCGCCTAGACTCCCTGACTGATGGATGCCTGCACTACACAACCCTCCCTTGAGGGCACTGGACACAGCGCCTAGACTCCCTGACTGATGGATGCCTGCCCTACACAACCCTCCCTTGAGGGCACTGGACACAGCGCCTAGACTCCCTGTGCGATGGACGCCTGCACTACACAACCCTCCCTTGAGGGCAGTGGACTCAGCGCCTAGACTCCCTGTGCGATGGACGCCTGCACTACACAACCCTCCCTTGAGGGCACTGGACACAGCGCCTAGACTCCCTGTGCGATGGACGCCTGCGCTACACAACCCTCCCTTGAGGGCACTGGACACAGCGCCTAGACTCCCTGTGCGATGGATGCCTGCACTACACAACCCTCCCTTGAGGGCACTGGACACAGCGCCTAGACTCCTTGAGCAACGGATGCCTGCCCTACACAACCCTCCCTTGAAGGCACTGGACACAGCGCCTAGACTCCCTGTGCGATGGATGCCTGCACTACACAACCCTCCCTTGAGGGCACTGGACACAGCGCCTAGACTCCCTGACTGATGGATGCCTGCCCTACACAACCCTCCCTTGAGGGCACTGGACACAGCGCCTAGACTCCTTGAGCAACGGATGCCTGCCCTACACAACCCTCCCTTGAGGGCACTGGACACAGCGCCTAGACTCCCTGTGCGATGGATGCCTGCACTACACAACCCTCCCTTGAGGGCACTGGACACAGCGCCTAGACTCCTTGAGCAACGGATGCCTGCGCTACACAACCCTCCCTTGAGGGCACTGGACACAGCGCCTAGACTCCCTGTGCGATGGACGCCTGCGCTGCGCAACCCTCCCTTGAGGGCACTGGACACAGCGCCTAGACTCCCTGTGCGATGGATGCCTGCGCTACACAACCCTCCCTTGAGGGCACTGGACACAGCGCCTAGACTCCCTGACTGATGGATGCCTGCACTACACAACCCTCCCTTGAGGGCACTGGACACAGCGCCTAGACTCCCTGACTGATGGATGCCTGCCCTACACAACCCTCCCTTGAGGGCACTGGACACAGCGCCTAGACTCCCTGTGCGATGGACGCCTGCACTACACAACCCTCCCTTGAGGGCACTGGACACAGCGCCTAGACTCCCTGTGCGATGGACGCCTGCGCTGCGCAACCCCTCCCTTGAGGGCACTGGACACAGCGCCTAGACTCCCTGACTGATGGACGCCTGCACTACACAACCCTCCCTTGAGGGCACTGGACACAGCGCCTAGACTCCCTGACTGATGGACGCCTGCCCTACACAACCCTCCCTTGAGGGCACTGGACACAGCGCCTAGACTCCCTGTGCGATGGACGCCTGCACTACACAACCCTCCCTTGAGGGCACTGGACACAGCGCCTAGACTCCCTGTGCGATGGGCGCCTGCCCTACACAACCCTCCCTTGAGGGCACTGGACACAGCGCCTAGACTCCTTGAGCGACGGATGCCTGCGCTACACAACCCTCCCTTGAGGGCACTGGACACAGCGCCTAGACTCCCTGTGCGATGGACGCCTGCGCTGCGCAACCCCTCCCTTGAGGGCACTGGACACAGCGCCTAGACTCCCTGACTGATGGACGCCTGCACTACACAACCCTCCCTTGAGGGCACTGGACACAGCGCCTAGACTCCCTGACTGATGGACGCCTGCACTACACAACCCTCCCTTGAGGGCACTGGACACAGCGCCTAGACTCCCTGTGCGATGGACGCCTGCGCTACACAACCCTCCCTTGAGGGCACTGGACACAGCGCCTAGACTCCCTGTGCGATGGACGCCTGCGCTACACAACCCTCCCTTGAGGGCACTGGACACAGCGCCTAGACTCCCTGACTGATGGATGCCTGCGCTACGCAACCCTCCCTTGAGGGCACTGGACACAGCGCCTAGACTCCCTGTGCGATGGATGCCTGCGCTGCGCAACCCTCCCTTGAGGGCACTGGACACAGCGCCTAGACTCCCTGTGCGATGGATGCCTGCACTACACAACCCTCCCTTGAGGGCACTGGACACAGCGCCTAGACTCCCTGACTGATGGATGCCTGCACTACACAACCCTCCCTTGAGGGCACTGGACACAGCGCCTAGACTCCCTGACTGATGGATGCCTGCACTACACAACCCTCCCTTGAGGGCACTGGACACAGCGCCTAGACTCCCTGACTGATGGACGCCTGCGCTACACAACCCTCCCTTGAGGGCACTGAACACAGCGCCTAGACTCCTTGACTGATGGATGCCTGTGCTACACAACCCTCCCTTGAGGGCACTGGACACAGCGCCTAGACTCCCTGTACGATGGACGCCTGCGCTGCGCAACCCTCCCTTGAGGGCACTGGACACAGCGCCTAGACTCCCTGTGCGATGGACGCCTGCGCTACACAACCCTCCCTTAAGGGCACTGGACACAGCGCCTAGACTCCCTGACTGATGGACGCCTGCGCTACACAACCCTCCCTTAAGGGCACTGGACACAGCGCCTAGACTCCCTGACTGATGGATGCCTGCCCTACACAACCCTCCCTTGAGGGCACTGGACACAGCGCCTAGACTCCCTGACTGATGGATGCCTGCCCTACACAACCCTCCCTTGAGGGCACTGGACACAGCGCCTAGACTCCTTGACTGATGGATGCCTGTGCTACACAACACTCCCTTGAGGGCACTGGACACAGCGCCGAGACTGTCTGACTGATGGATGCCTGCACTACACAACCCTCCCTTGAGGGCACTGAACACAGCGCCTAGACTCCTTGACTGATGGATGCCTGCGCTACACAACCCTCCCTTGAGGGCACTGGACACAGCGCCTAGACTCCCTATGCGATGGACGCCTGCGCTGCGCAACCCTCCCTTGAGGGCACTGGACACAGCGCCTAGACTCCCTGTACGATGGACGCCTGCGCTACACAACCCTCCCTTAAGGGCACTGGACACAGCGCCTAGACTCCCTGACTGATGGACGCCTGCGCTACACAACCCTCCCTTAAGGGCACTGGACACAGCGCCTAGACTCCCTGACTGATGGATGCCTGCGCTACACAACACTCCCTTGAGGGCACTGGACACAGCGCCGAGACTGTCTGACTGATGGATGCCTGCCCTACACAACCCTCCCTTGAGGGCACTGAACACAGCGCCTAGACTCCTTGACTGATGGATGCCTGCGCTACACAACCCTCCCTTGAGGGCACTGGACACAGCGCCTAGACTCCCTGTGCGATGGACGCCTGCGCTGCGCAACCCTCCCTTGAGGGCACTGGGCACAGTGCCTAGACTCCCTGTGCGATGGACGCCTGCGCTGCGCAACCCTCCCTTGAGGGCACTGGACACAGCGCCTAGACTCCTTGAGCAACGGATGCCTGCGCTACACAACCCTCCCTTGAGGGCACTGGACACAGCGCCTAGACTCCCTGACTGATGGATGCCTGCACTACACAACCCTCCCTTGAGGGCACTGGACACAGCGCCTAGACTCCCTGACTGATGGACGCCTGCGCTACACAACCCTCCCTTGAGGGCACTGAACACAGCGCCTAGACTCCTTGACTGATGGATGCCTGTGCTACACAACCCTCCCTTGAGGGCACTGGACACAGCGCCTAGACTCCCTGACTGATGGACGCCTGCACTACACAACCCTCCCTTGAGGGCACTGGACACAGCGCCTAGACTCCCTGACTGATGGATGCCTGCGCTACACAACCCTCCCTTGAGGGCACTGGACACAGCGCCTAGACTCCCTGACTGATGGATGCCTGCACTACACAACCCTCCCTTGAAGGCACTGGACACAGCGCCTAGACTCCCTGTGCGATGGACGCCTGCGCTACACAACCCTCCCTTGAGGGCACTGGACACAGCGCCTAGACTCCCTGTGCGATGGACGCCTGCGCTACGCAACCCTCCCTTGAGGGCACTGGACACAGCGCCTAGACTCCCTGTGCGATGGATGCCTGCGCTGCGCAACCCTCCCTTGAGGGCACTGGACACAGCGCCTAGACTCCCTGTGCGATGGATGCCTGCGCTACACAACCCTCCCTTGAGGGCACTGGACACAGCGCCTAGACTCCCTGACTGATGGATGCCTGCACTACACAACCCTCCTTTGAGGGCACTGGACACAGCGCCTAGACTCCCTGACTGATGGATGCCTGCGCTACGCAACCCTCCCTTGAGGGCACTGGACACAGCGCCTAGACTCCCTGTGCGATGGACGCCTGCACTACACAACCCTCCCTTGAGGGCACTGGACACAGCGCCTAGACTCCCTGACTGATGGATGCCTGCCCTACACAACCCTCCCTTGAGGGCACTGGACACAGCGCCTAGACTCCCTGTGCGATGGACGCCTGCGCTACACAACCCTCCCTTGAGGGCACTGAACACAGCGCCTAGACTCCCTGACTGATGGATGCCTGCCCTACACAACCCTCCCTTGAGGGCACTGGACACAGCGCCTAGACTCCCTGACTGATGGACGCCTGCGCTACACAACCCTCCCTTGAGCTCACTGGGAACCTGACCTCCAAGAGTTTCCCTTAAACTGTGTCCGGAAGCATAAATCTACCTACGGGGATAAACACACAGTGGGTCTCTTGAAGAACATATTCTGTATTTTTAAACCGCACACTAGTAGACGATGATCAGTACTGAATACTATCCAGTAAGACTCCATAAGAGCACAAAGCCCCAACACAGGCAGCTCTGCCTTGCAGATTGCATGTGGGATATGAGACAGCCAAGGCCTGGTACTGCGATAGAGCACAGACATCCTTCGTTCTCTAGACAAGAGACCATGACCATGACGGCCGCTTCTGCCTTGATGTTATACCCATGAGAGGCCTGCTCGCACCAACACAGTAATCCCAAACCATAACACAGTGGTCCCATTGGGGTGGGATAAGACCTGGGGTTGTGGTATGAGTGGGATATCGGAAAGTGGCCCCCACCTCGGCCAGGTACCTACGGAGCATGCTCACTGTAGAGGGGACTCTTGGCTAGGGGAATGGGGTGGGGTAAGAGGTGGGGTTGTGGTATGAGTGGGATATCAGAGGGTGATCCCAGCCTTAGCCAGGTACCGCAGCACATGCTCACTGCAGAGGGGACTCTTGGCTAGATGGCTACCTCCTACAACAGACCATGACAGAAAGGGGCTGTCCTCACTGTCTCTTGCTTGGCCTCCATTTTGTTCCCTCAGTGGAGAGGGATTTTCTGCCCTAAAATGAGACTGGTCCAAACCACAGACAAGCCTCAGCTAAATCCAGACACCCATTTCTTCATATGAAATGCATACAAGCGCATCTCACAGCCGTGTCTTTCATCGTCCATTGTCGAACCCTAATTTACAGCTAGAGCTCCTCTCCACACACCCTCAGGTTAAACCAACAAACCTGTTTGAGACATGTGTGCTGTAGATACACATGATTTGCATACTCCTGCCATCTAGTGTTTGGACCAGATGTTTGCAAGTTGTTTTTCTTCAAAGAAGTCTTTCCAGTCACGAGGTAAGGTGACTCCTCCTTTTGGTGATAGTGTGCATGGGTGTCGACTCCATTGTTAGATTGTTCCGTTTCTAAACCGTTCTTCGAGTTCCCCCTCGGTGCTCAATCCACTCTACCCTTGACAGTATTGTTTTCTAACGCTTTTCCCTGTTCTCTATCTTCAGTCGGTCGGAAGTATCGGCGGTGGCCCCCAGGCCTCGCCTTGTTAGCCCATGCTTCCACCGGGTGGAGAGAACTCCATTCCGATTCTGCCCTCAGTGCTGCGCCAAGTACCCTCGCGCCGACCTTCATCAAGTTTGTAACTTGTGCCTATCACCGAAGCACAAGGAGGAAGACTACCACGCCTGTAAGTCGTTTGGTCGAAAAACTCTACGTGATTGTCGGGCTCGACGATGTGAAATGCAACACCAAAGAATTCAACACACTCCGGACATCTTCGGCGAAGATTCCAAGCTCGAAGAGGTCGAAGCATCGGCTGTAGAAGAAGAGGCTATCTCCATCCCAGAGTCGGATTCTAAACTTGATCGACTTGTATTACAAAGATATGCCTCCTGGACAGGGTGCCGTGCGTACCGAAGAACCCTTGCCCCCCAAAACTGTTTCCAAAAAACATAAGGCCTCTGCCTTCTGGCCAAGGCCGGCACCAAGACCATGTTTACGACTCCCCACCTTCTGGCTTGGCACCAAAACAAATAGTCAAGCCTTCTGGCTCGGGACCAAGTTGGGTAAAATCATCTTTGGATCCAAAACCTTCCCATTAGAAGGACAGATCATGTTTGGAGCCGAAACACTCCGCTCCAAAAGAATAACATGCTTCCGCGCCTAAACCACCTGCTCTCGAAAGCAAAACTAATCTGGTGTTGAAATCAGAAGAGAGCCTCTCCGATCCTCCCGAACCAATTTTAGACATTCTCAAGGCTAAATTGGATCCTAAACAGCAAGAAAATGTATATCCATCCTGATACAGGACATATTTCTACCAAAACACCAGTCAAACGCAAACTTCCTTCAGAGGACCTTGCAGACAAAATCCCTCTGAAGAGGAAAAAGCACATGGTTACCAGCCCTGCTTATCCTGCCCCGCAATCCCCTCCACCATCTTCTCCACATTTGCCAATTCAAGATCCCTTACTCAAAACACCTCCAGGATCTCCACATACTCAGCCAGAAGGGGAGGATGATAAAGAAGACACTCATTTGCCCGCAGACCGATGGA
Source organism: Lissotriton vulgaris (assembly GCF_964263255.1). NCBI lineage: Eukaryota > Metazoa > Chordata > Amphibia > Caudata > Salamandridae > Lissotriton > Lissotriton vulgaris. The sequence goes on from NC_141694.1 coordinate 8,283,581, forward strand.
ATGATCACACCATTGACCCACCACGTGATACTGACCCAGGCCTTTACCCTGTGAAGCCATCACCACCGGACGATAATGTGGCTTATCAAGAATTTATTGCTAGAGCAGCAGAATATCATTGGGTGGCATTACATAAAGAGTTCTTAGAAGAAGACTTTTTTATTTGAAACACTTGGGTCCACACACAGGTCAAGTCACACACTCCCTGTGCTAAAGGGCACGATGAGGCATGCAGATGGCATCTTCAAAGACCCGGTGCGAGCATGTGTTTTAACTCCCAGAGTCGATGAAAAATATAAACACTCACCATCAGATCCTGTATTTATCAAAGGATGATTACCCCTCGACTCCCTAATCGTGCCCAATGCTTGCAAAAGAGCTTATTCGCAAACCTCTGGGGATGCACCTCCCCCAGACATGGCATCTAAGCTTTTTGATGCCCCAGGGAGATGAGTAGCTGCCCAAGCTGCTAAGCAGTGGCTCATCGTAAACTCACAGGGCCTACCAGCTAGGTACGATAGAGCATACTGGGATGAGATGGATCCCCGATGCACATAAAAGCAAGGCACAAGAGTTAGTTCAAGAGGGAAAACTCCTTTCTAACACTTCTATCAGATGTGCTTTAGATGCTGCTAACACCTCGGCTAGGGCGATCAATACCAGCATTCTCCTAAGGAGGCATGCATGGCTTAGGATTCCGGGGTTTAAACCTGAAGTTCAGCTGTCCATTTTAAACGCCCCTTTTGACAAAGAACACCTGTTTGGTCCTGACGTCGACCAGTCTTTAGAAATGAAAAAGGACACAGACTCCAGTCCCCATCTAATAGAGACTTCTTTCACCGCGCCTTTTACAGAGGAGGGTCTAAGACCACATCTTCAGGATCAGATGCTTCCTCGTATAAAGGCAACACTCGCTGTAGAGGACTTTATTGAGGAGGATATAAAGGAAGCAATTCCAAAGGTAGGGGTCGAGGTGCCACAGCACGTGACTTGCCAACATTCCCCCCGATTATTTAACACCTGCCAGGAGAAGACCTCAACTATTTCTCCCCAATTGACAATCATAACAACCGACAAATGGGTGATGAATCTCATCAGACATGGTTATTGCCTGGAGCTCACCACCAATCCTCCAAACATCCCACCTCGCATTTACAAGCTGTCGTCCGACCCCTTACAGTTACTCGAATAAGATGTGCAAACCTTTAGAAAAGGGAGCCATGGAACCAGTTCCCTTACTGTACCATTGTTCAGGGGTGTACTCTCTCTTTCTAATCCCCGAACAGAATGCCTTCTTAAGATGAATTTTACATCTGAGTGTTAAACCTGTCCATACTGTCAGAAAACTTCCATATGGTAACGTTCCAACAGGTGCTTCCACTTCTACAACAAGGTGATTTCATGTCCACACTAGACTTTAAAAAAGCATACTTTCACATTCCGGTGCATCCAGCTCATCTCAAATATTTCATGTTTGTGATCGCAGGCAAACACTATCAGGTCAAAGTACTGCCATTCGGAGTAACTACTGCTCCCAGAGTGTTCACAAAATGCCTAGCAGTAGTAACAGCTAATCTCAGAAGACAACAAATGTGCGTCTACCTATACTTAGATGACTGGGTCATTAAAGCCAGCACACACAAGAAGTTTCTAGAACACACTCAGACCACGCTACACCTTCTCTACTAATTGGGTTTCATGGTCAACATGCAAAAGTCTCACCTACATTCTACAGAGATGGTCTTATCTAGGAGCGATTCAAAACACTCAATCGGCTCTAGCCTCTCCCAGTGCAGCCAGAATTCGCATATTCAAACTGTTATTACGGTTTCAAGCCAATCAAACCTTAACCCCTTAAGTGCTGCTGACGGCCAATGGTCGTCAGCAGCGCTACCTCCCCAGTGCTGCGCACGACCATTGAACGTCCATTCAGCACTAGTTCTAATAGACAGCGCAGCACTGGGGAGAAATGTTTACACGCAGCTAAGGTGTTAACAGCCAAAACGTATGCAACAGTTAGGAATGATGGCGTCCTGCATCGCAAAAGTGCCTCATGCAGATTACATATACTTCCTCTACAGGAATGCGTAACACGTCAGTCACAGGGTCAATTAACAGATCTAGAGCCAGATGTAGGTAGACATTTACCGACCGGTAACGGCAGATTCGGCCGTTACCGACCGGTAAATGGCTATTCTAGATGTAGGTGGCCTATTTTACCGATTCGGTAAATTTACAGAATCAGTAAATTTACCGATTCGGTAAAATACCGAATCGGTATTTTTACCGATTTGGTAATTTTGAAATGTAGGTGGGACTCTTGAGTCCCACAGGCCTTACCGAATTGGTATTTTACCACCCAATCCAATTGGGTGGTAAAATACCGATTCCAGGTGTGCATGCACACCTATGGCATGTGACAGACGGACATGCCCTTAGGGCATGTCTGTGTGCCACATGTCACACATGCCTTAAATCGGGGTGCTAGAGGGTGTCAAAGTGACACCCCCTGCACCCTTGCAAAATTCGGTATTTACCGAATCGGTAAATGTTGATTTGGTAATGCCCATTGATTCCTATGGGCTTCAATGCCCATAGGAATCAATGGGCATTACCGAATCGGTCGGTAAATACTGATTCCTACAGAATCAGTAATTCAATTACCGATTTTCCCTACATCTCCCCCCTTCTATTTTACCGATTCATAAATACCGAATCGGTAAAATTCGGTGTTTATGAATCGTTAAAATATACTTACCTATTTCTGGCCCGTGTGTTGGTAGATAGTCGCACTCATCACTCTCTGTAGTGGTGGAACACACAAAATGTATCAAAATGGCGGCCTTTCATCAACCCTTTTCCACAGGTCGTGCGAACGGCAGCCTCATCTCACGGGTTGGGGGTGCCCATCTACAAAATTACACAATTCAGAGTCTCTGGGACGACGAGCACAAAGGTCTCCACATCAACTATTTGGAGCTTCGAGCAGCATTTCTAGCACTCAAAGCTTTTCAGTCTCCTCCCATACACAAGGTTGTCCTGGTCCACACAGACATGAGATCCATGTACTATATACAAAAAGGGACTGCATTTGTCTTTGTTCAAAGTCCCTGTGACTAAAGCCTTTACAGAAGGCTTAAAAAGAGTAAACCATCCCAGAGTACCTCCAGCACTGGTATGAAGTCCCAGCATTGTACTCATGGGTCCACCCTTTGAACCATTACACAATTGTCCTTTACAGTTCCTTTCATGGAAGGTTTCCTTCCTCACTGCAATCACCTTATTAAAGAGAGTTGGTGAGCTACTGGCATTAACCTTTATAGAACCCTTATTTCAGCTTCGCAAAGATAGAGTAGTTCTTCGCATCAACCCAAAATTCTTCCCTAAATAAGTTTCTGCTTTTCATCTTAACCAATTAGTTGAGTTACCTGTGTTCTTCCCTCAACCTGATTCTGTAGCAGAACGAGCTCTTCACACACTTAATGTCAGAACAGCATTACTGTATTCTATCGGGAGGACAAAAGATTTTCGTAATACAATGCAACTGTTTGTCACATTTACACCAACTCAAAAGGGCAATCCTATCTCCGAATCTGGCATTTCAAGATGGATTGTTAAGTGCATTCAAACATACTATGCAAAAGCTAAAAACTTTATCTATCCACCCTAGAGCGCATTCCACTTGCAAAATCGGGGCTTCTGCGGCCTTTTTAGGTAACATCCCCATAGCTGGCACTTGTAAAGCAGCAACATGGTCTACACCACACACATTTACCAAACACTACTGTGCGGATGTATTAGCACGACAACAGGCAAATGTAGGCCAAGCTGTGCTAAAGACACTTTTTCAGACAACTGTAGCATCTACAGGTTCGCCACCGTTTTGGGAGGGTACTCTATATAGTTATGCAAAGCATGTGTGTCTACAGCACACATGCTTCGAATGGATTGTTACCCAGTACGTATCTGTTCTTGGCATGTGGAGCTGTAGATTCCCATGGGCCCTCCCACCTCCCCGGGCACCTGTAGTTGTTGCAGTTCTCGCAGTTCTCATTATTTACACTATCTACACACGGACATCTCTTCACTACACTTACCTACTCCATTCTCACCCTCTTGCGGGAAAACAATTGAACAATTAAGTCAATGCCCTGTGCACTATCAGCGAAAGGAGGAGTCATCTCACGTCGTGACTGTAAAAGACGCGCACTATCAGCGAAAGGAGGAGTCGCCTACCTCGTGACTGGAAAAGACGACTTTGAAGAAAAAAATATTGCGAACATCCAAACCCAACACCAGATGTCAGGAGTATGCAAAGCATGTGAATCTACAGCTGTACATGCCAACAGATGCTTACTGGGTAAGTAATATAATCCTTCTCAACCATGAAGACAGTCTGTACACAACAGAGGAGAGGCCTGGATGGTCCAAAATGGACAAGGTAAAGAGTAAACCACTTTCATGAGCAAGGCATCCAATTGTTGCGGGAAAATGCCCCTTTCCATCCTGGGAAAAGACCTAGTGCGGAGGGGGACGGGCGGGGGATGCAGGGTCTCAGTTTACACGTCCTCCGTACACACACCCCTTTTTCAGTTTCAAAAGAACGCTAAACTGCATTCTAGACCTAACCGCTTAGCTTCAAGGTGTACAATATCTTTGAACACACATGATTTTGTAAAACAGTTGTGGCTAATTAACTCTGTATTTCACTCACTTTTCCTCATCCCTTGTGCTGACGCTTGTCTTTGTTTACACTTACGGGTCTTAGAGGCTCAACTGTATTTAAAACCTGCCTAGAGGACTTAGTACTTTAGAATGAAAGTGCTTAACAGCAGTTAAGCCTGGAAAGTATGTATCTGCCGTGTGTAGCGTTGTGAAATCACTAATGAATAAATGTAAGTGAGTGTAACCTGTATGGACTCCTGTGCCTGGCCTGACGGCTGCTTCCTTCCTTCCCCCGTAGGTCATAGGGGGCCTGCTAAAGTTCTGGCCAAAGACGCACAGCCCCAAGGAGGTGATGTTCCTGAACGAGCTGGAAGAGATCCTGGATGTCATCGAGCCCTCCGAGTTTGTGAAGGTCATGGAACCCCTCTTTCGGCAGCTTTCCAAGTGCGTCTCCAGCCCTCACTTCCAGGTACGTTGTCACAGCAGCGCCTGTGGGAGGGAGCGGACGTTTACATGCTTCACACAAATCTAGTACTAAAAAACAAAGGAAAGTTGTTGGTCACTAGGGATCTGGGGTGCCAGTTGAAGAAGAGAGTACAAGGATCCCTCATAACAAAATGCCATTGAAATCAAATAGTCGTTATTTTTAAGGATTAGATGATCGTGTATATTTACAGATTTTATTGCACAATAAATCACATTGTACAGTGAGGTGCAAAAGTGCCAGTGCTCGGTGCTCAGAAGAGTGACACACACAGATGATCTAGCAAAATAGTTGTTTAGCTCAAAGATTTCTTAATAGACACTCGGAGAACAAGCCTAAATACAAATTGCATTGGGTTTGCTTAATTAGTCGCCAGTGTTTCAATCGCTATTGATAACTGGACCATCATCAGGACTCCTAATATCTATGACCTCGAGAGGATGATAGCGTACCAAAATAAGCTCAAGCATCCAGGGAATGCCAAGACATTTACTGAGCCAGCTGCTGAGCGGAGAAGCGGAGTGAAACTAAATACAGCTGCAGCGACCCTCGGTGCTGGAAGGCGCAGTCACGGTGGAGCGTCCCCCAAAAGGAGAAACCAACAATGTGTGAGAGATACCTCTAAGCACTGCAGGCCGCTGCAGTTTTATTTAGTTTCACTCTGCTTCTCCTCACTTGGTGAGTTTTTCACCAATTTGCTATTGTTTCAACTGAGCCAAAACATTCTAGCGGTTCAAATCTCTCGCGCCCTTTTTGTGTCTCCTACAGGCGCTCTGATGTTGACTAATTAGGCAAACCCATTGAAATTTGTATCTAAACTTGTTCTGTGGGTTATCTATTGCAAAGGGTTTGTGATACACACCTATTTCTCTATATCACATGAATGTCAGTCTAATGAGCACAGACACGTTTGCGCAAAGAGGACTTTACCTGCTGTGCTCACTTGTGGAAAAGCTTTATTCTAGACGCGGTGTGATCCATTTACAACCCATGGGGGAGGGACCAATATACCAATATGACATACACAAGAACAAGATCCCCACTAGCCATGAAGACAGTTTAATGGCTCCAATAATAATACACTGCCCTCAGTTTTATAGACTGTCTTTTTATGTTATTACTTGCGGTGGTGTACCGAGATTTACATTGAAAAATAATGGTACACATGCTGCAGGTGTTTACATATTGATTTTAGGACAGTGTCTTATGCTTAAGGATATGGTGAGCTTTTGGGGCCTACTTGGACCGACGCTCTCGGACATTTGTGCTATGATTCCGAAGTTTCAGCCTCAGTCTTGAGTCCGCGGATAGCTCTGAGGCTTCTTGGCAAGCTAGCCTTCTTCCTCCCGCTCACCGACTATACCAGATGGTACATGCAAGCTCCGCAGTGGGATCTGAAGTCTCGGTTGGCACAGAGCCAAAGAAACCGGTTGGATGTCTGGGGACTGCAAAAGATCTGTAGTGGTGTCTGCTCGACCGCAATTCAACCAGTGGTGCTCCTTTCCCTAACTCATCCAACAGTGGATGCTGGTGAGGGACGCGTCACTACTGGGGCGGCCATGTGGTAGAGGTGGAGATCAGCAGACTGTGATCTCCGACACGGAACCATCTGCACATCCATTTGCTGGAGTTGCAGGTGATTTGGTTATGGTGAAGGTCATCCTGCCCACCGTAAGAAGGTTGTTTCGGTTTCTCACAGACGCCATGTTGTACTGCAACAAGCAGGGCACAGTGGGGTCCTGAGCTGTGTCCCAGCCGGCTGTGCACCTCTGGAAGTGGCTGAATCGTCAGAGCATTTCCCTGGTTGTACACTACCTGGCAAGATCTTTAAATGCTAGGGTACACAAACCCAGCCACCAATGTCTAGCTGATCACAAATGGCAGCTACACCCAGACGTGGTACAGGACGTCTTCCAGCAATGGGGAGAACCCTGCTGGATCTTTTCACTAGGTTCTAGAACGTGCCTTGGAGTTTCCGAGAAAGTTCTCCCTTGGAGAGTCATTTCGCCTACAGTGGTGCATGGGAACTTGGAGGCCTTGCCCGCGCTACCTCTCCAACCCACGTCCTGAAAAAGATCAGGGAAGATCGGGTGTAGGAAGCTGTCTCTTTATGTAGTATACCAAAAAGATATGCTGTGTAAAGAGTCCAGGTATTCTCTTACCAGTGGACAGAGGCCGCTCTAGCAATCCCAAAGTTGTCCAGCAGCCTTAGGCTTATCACAGAGGGGTGTTGGATATCTGCCCAATGCGCTCGCAGTCAATAAATGATACACACGACTTGAGATCCTCACCAATTTATAAAAAAAAAACACAAAGCTTTATATATATACTAGCAGCCCGTCCCGACGTTGTCCGGGTATGAATTGCGGCCAGTAGTATATTGTTTTGTAGGATTTCGTTTTGATAGCATTTCTTATCTGTGACAAGCCTGTGAAACGCTTCGATTCACAGTGCACTGCTGATGCACTTAAGAGTGCGCGTTCCGTAGTGTGTGAACTCGAGTTTCCCTACTTTATTTTTCCTTGCAATATTATATAGCGCGAACTCGACAACATGGCATGAGCACAATTTACATTACAGAAGAACACATTCATTTGAGGTAGACACGGGGAGACAAAGCGATTTGCCTGGAATCACAGGATGTTGAGCTGATGCCGAGATTCGAACGTAGCTCCCCAGCTCTGAAGTTCACAATTCTAGAACTTGTGGCGGGAGGTGTGTCTAAAAGTGTATGTCGGTGCTGGCCATCAATGAGAGAGACCTGTGCATTTATCAAATGGGTGGTGAAAAAATATGAGTATGGGCCGCCGTGCCACCAATGTACTTACCGGGGAGGGTAAACACCCATTATTCCGCAACTTTCTTTTTCGCATACCATCACTCCGCATACTTTCATTACCAAAGTACCATGACTCCGCAATGCCATTATAACGCATGGTATTACATTTAATATGCTTTTACCACGCATACATTTACAACGAATTTAGTAGTAAATACATGAATGGTAAAATCTTTTTTTTTTTAAATGTTTGGATATGGTAAGTATGGGTATAGGGGTATATATCTTGGGGTACTGAGGTATATGTTTTGGGTTGTTTGGGTATTTTAAGGGTTCAGATATAGTTTTGGGTTATGGGGTACAGGGGTAGTTTTAGGGTTTAGGGATAGGTATGGGTTTTGGGGTACAGGGGTGTTTTTAGGGTTCAGGGCTAGGTTTGGGGGTATAGGGGTATTTTTAGGGTTCAGGGCTAGGTTTGGGTTTTGGGGTGCAGGGGTATTTTTAGGGTTCAGGGCTAGGTTTGGCTTTTGGGGTACAGGTGTATTTTAGGGTTCAGGGGTAGGTTTGGGGGTACAGGAGTTTTAGGGTTCAGGGGTAGGTTTGGGGTACAGGGGTATTTTTAGGATTCAGGTGTAGGTTTGGGGGTACAAGGGTATTTTAAGGGTTCAGGGCTAGGTTTGGGGTACAGTGGTATTTTAGGGTTCAGGGGTAGGTTTGGGTTTTGGGGTACAGTGGTATTTTAGGGTTCAGGGGTAGGTTTGGGTTTTGGGGTACAGTGGTATTTTAGGGGTTACGTTTGGGTTTTGGGGTACAGGGGTATTTTTAGTGTTTAGGGATAGGTTTGGGGGTACAGGGTATATTTATAGGGTTAAGATGGGTTAGTGTTTAAGGGTGTTGGGGTATTTAAAGGAGTAAGGGTGGGTTATGATTATGGGGTGCAGGGGTATTTAAAGGGAGCAGGGTGGGATTAGCACACGATATGAGACATGGCATGAAGGGCGGACCGTACCACATGCCCCCAGCGTTTGTCACGCCCCCAGCACACGCCCACAGCACAACGCAGACACGCCCACAAGGGACTACTTTGCTGGCACGGTTCTTTTACCTTTTAAATGTATATGGTGGGCGTCTGCATAGCCTATGTCCTTCTGCTGAAACTACCCTTTCCAACGCTGTCTTGGGTGTTGTGATTGGTGCTGTGGTTCCTGAGATTACCCGCCTCAAAGGTTTAGGCTCTCTCTTTATTATATTAGTATGGATATTCAGGCACCAGAATCAATCCAATCTGATCAGTACGTTTTACAAGAGAGATACTTTAAAAAAGTCGATAGTACACTTTTCAGAGGCTGCATACGCGTAGAGTATAGCGACTTATGAGACCAATATCCTGGACTTAAGGTGAGTGTGGGTCCAAGGCAGCACCAGCAGGTCACCTCTAGCTGCACCAGGGCGGCTAGGTGCAGTGTTGCACTACAGCATCTGGTACCCAATGGTAGTCCGTGGGGACTTGTCTGTGTAAAGAGGCTGCAGGTTTGGACTGGAGGACCAGTCAGGCTAAACCAACAGTGGGTTCAAGTCTTGTGATGCTAGGGGTCATGGGGACACCGGTGATCCTCTTCTCCTCGGGCTGGGGGGGCCAGGTGCATAGGGTCTTTGAGAAGTTGAGTTTCTTCGTCCAAGAGCACTCCCAGTTGAAGGGGCTGCAGGCGGTGTCAGAGTTCACTGTCTTCTGAGGGCTTGGGTGCCATGCTTACACTGTTGGCCCACTTCGACTGGGAGACTCGGTGCAGTGGTGCTTGGCGGTGTCATATTTTGGCTGGTCCGGAGTTCTCATGGTTCTTCTTGGTTGGCTGCAAGATGCAGGAGAGCATTTCCTCTGCTCAACGGGACTCCTAGTTCTTTGCTGAAGGCGGGCAGTCCTCCCAGACTGGGGGAGGCACCACAGCTAGCAGGACGAGATGACTTTGGTGCAATTCAACTGGAAAATACTGGATTTAGGGCAGTGTAGTGTAGTAGCCAATGGGCTACTGACCCCTGGGATCACGATGCACCCTACATGAACACTTCCTGTGGGAAGTGGGCATAACCGTGTCTCAGAGTTCCCAAGTTTGCCATCACCAAGGTGGCCATCTCTGAAAAATCATATCCACTTCAGGTAGCCCACCTTAGATGTGGCATTAGCCTGAAGGTGGATACAACTACATACCTATCTAATTTTCCCGTCTGTCCAAGTGCCAAAGCGCTCTGTACAAAAGGGGTGTGGCATCCTCTCCTGTGAGGGTAGCCAGATTTGCATACCAAAGGCGGCGGTCTCTTTGAAGCCAATCTGCAGTTCATCCTTTGGGGGCGGGTGAATGCACTCCTTGCCCGAGCAGGTTTTGTTTATGACCTCTGGAGAGCAGAGGCCCTCACCCTTGGGGGGGTCAGAAACTCGTATCTGGTGGTAGGCTGGCAAAAACCAGTCAGCACGTCAGTAGCTGGTAGGTTTTCAGTGGGCCGCTCTAAGGTGTCCTCTGGGCGTACATATTGATATACCCAGCACTGGCATGTATGTGGACTTATTAATTAATTGATACCAGACATCACGATCTTCAGTGAAGCCATCATGTTTCTGGGGAACTCGTTTTCTCCATTGCCCAGCACATGCTTCAAAGTGGCTTCCCTGGTCACTTGCACTGGCAGTAATAGAACTGACCAGCACAGGGGTATGTCTGCTCAGGCCTCCCGTATTAAGCACACTGCCTTAGGGCTGTAAGGCCTGCTGTAGGGGTGACTTACAAATATTCCATACAGTGTCTGCAGGCAAGACATGTGCAATGTCGTGTTCTCACTTTTGTCTGCACCAAAACACGCAGCCTGCAATCTGCATAAGTTTGAAGAGGGGTTTCTTAAGGTGGCACAATTTATGCTGCAGCCCTTAGGGGGCTCTCTTTATCACCTCATGCCATAGGTACCTGGGGTACCATTTGCTACAGACTTACAGAGGGTGCTAGAGGTATTGCCAATTGGGGAAAATAATTGTACAGTTTTGGGAAAGAGCTCTGGCACTGGGGACCTGGTTAGCAGGAACCCAGTACACTTCTAGTCGAAATCACATCAATTAGCAGGCAGAAAGTGGGGGTGGCCTTGTTAAAAAGGGGCACTTTCCTTTATCGGGCTCAAGTCACCCTAGTTACTCCGGAATGGGCCAGTAGAGTGTAGTGTCTGGAAACGTATGGCCCTGAGCATTTATCCTCCAGTCACGTTGTTGTGATCTTGGCAGCCACATAGCTTTCAACAAAGTGCATGTTGGGCACTTGTTGCAGTCCAACCTGTTGGATATACGGTTTTGTTTCGTCTTTAGCCCAGCACAATCCTGCTATGGGCACTGTGAAAGGTTACTTGTTGGCCCTCTCTGCCCTTTTACTTTTGCTGGAGCAGCCGTTCTTCAAATCACCTGTGGTGATGCGCTTAAAGGTTTGCATCACTTGTTTCCACCACAGCCCTTTGTGATGCCACGTTGGGACTTGAATCTGATTTTTATTTTGGCATGGGTACTCCTTTTGAACTGATGCAGTGTTGCCCATTGCACCACCTCACCTGAAGTCGGTCTTTGTAATTGCGGTAACGTTAGCATGCTGAGTGAGTGAAGTCCAGGCCCTCTCAGACCAGCCCCCTTCTAGCACGCGTTGATCCTTACACACGGGTGTTCAGGACTCAAGAAGTCGAGCTCTGTCCTGCCGAAGGTAACGAGGCCTTTGCACCATGGTCAAGCCATCACTTCTGATCTGTGCTTCACTTCATCCCTTCAGCATAACCTATGTTTAACAAAAACGTCTGAAATTCACCGAAAAAGCCAGTGTTAAAGTGCAGTTATGGTTACAAAAAAAACCAAAAAAACAAACAAATTCTGAAGTTCTAGCTCTGTAAACTAACATTTACTTCTATCATGCACTGCTTGTGACCGCACATATTGCATCACATTTGTGATGTGTTACGGGTTGATGTGTAAAAGTGTTTTTACAGCAGTTCATACAGTATCATCATAGACGGGTCATTCGTTGTGTAATTGGTGCATCATTAGTTGCGTCAGTAGTTTAGGCTCGACACTTACTGAAGTCATTATGTGAAGGTGAGAGAGAAGGGTCATGGCACCATCCACCGAGGTCTTGAATGGTGTCATTATGTAATTTAATGTTAAGAGTGATGTCCTGCGTAAGCAGTGCATGTGGGGGGCACAAATTATTATTATTATTAAGTATAATTGATGCATTTTAGTGGTTTTTAGGTTTTGTAATCATAACTGCACTTTAACTCTTTTTCTGAGATTTTTTAAAACCTAAATTAGTGTTATAAACAAAGCTAACCATACCTTCACTTTATCCTTTGTTTTTTTCACTGAAGGTGTGTTGGTATTCTCTTATGATGAAAGATAATGTCTAGCAGAACAAAAGGTCAGACTGCTTCTACTGCAACAAAGGGGGTTTTGATACCCTTCTGTCTTTCAAGGGAGGAGAACATTTGGTTTGAAACAAAAGCAAACCACTCTTTCTGACTCCAGTCATTAAATGGCAGGTTTGCAGGTGTGTGAAGCTAGAGGAGCACATTAAAGGGAAGTAACATCTAGAAACGCGAGATTCGAGAATATACAATTCAACATTCTTCACCGAGCCTACCTCACACCAGACAAACTACAACAATACTACCAAGATACACCGTTTATTTGCCCGCGATGCAGCATGCCTGTGGCACACTTTAAGCACATGTTCTGGGATTGCCCCTCCCTTCGCCAATACTGGACCACAATACATCAGACCCTTCCCACGTTAGTTAACCTACCACAAAAAGAATCCTGGGAGGTCTGCGCATTGGGAACCTACAACAGGAAAAAATCTGAGAAGCTGCAGTGGAAGTTCGCCTCCTTTGCCCTTCTACTGGCAAAGCGAGCCATTGCTATGCACTGTAGGGCCCCCTCGGGCCCCCCAGAAGCAGCCTGGATAAGTGCAGTAAACAAATGGGGGGCGGCAGAGGAGGAGCTTTTGCGCGATGAGGAAGTACGGGGCATGCGAAGGAACCCCATCTCTCTAGAGTGGGCACAACTACTCATCCAATTCAAACATGAAACGACCCCAGAAGTCGTACCAGATCCATCTCCCCCACACACCCAGGCCTCCCCGCGACACCCCACATAGATACCAGACACCCGAGCCCCCCGCGCACAAGTCGGAGCGGATCGACTATAGACCCCGCTCGCGGATTAGAGGCGCTGACCCTGGCGAGGGCCCCCCGAACCCCCCCCCCCCACTGTCCATTTAACTGTCGGGGGACCTAGCACCCCCTGCGCACAGCGCCCGCTGACCCCGGCTGGCGTGCCACACACGTCCAGCACCACATGCTATACTAGGAAAAGTTTCCCCCACGGTTCTATGTTTTTCTTCAAATTGCAAGCCGGCACATTTCCCTCACCAGCATCCATCATGGGATTACATGTTTATGACTAAACACATGGGGACAACACTCACATACGCCTTTGACACAGAATTTCACGGACAAGGAGGCGTGGGCCCTAGCCGATTGCACTTAGACCTCCATTTTACATACTAACGGACCCATTCATTGCTGCAAAGTCAGGCGAGGTTATGGCTACCTGTCACAAGAAGATCGCTACATGTACTTCTATTTTTGTCTTGCTATGTAACCCTCTATGTGTGTAATAATGTATAATCACTTTCTGCCTTACCCCCCTCCTGGGGGGCGTGATATGTGAAACCTCAACAAAAAAATTTGAAGCAAAAAATAAAGGGAAGTAACATTTGTTTATGAACATTTGAAGGTTTAAGCATCCTGACCTTCCTCCACCGGAAGTGAGAAGTGTAGAGGCAGTTTAGCAAGAATGGCTTTTGACCATTATGTCCGGTGACAATAAATGTGCTAATGCACCCCTTGAGGGGCAGTTCACCTTCTGGAATTCTTAGAGCGCACTGTCCGTTTTGGTTATGTGCATCTACTGTGCCTTTGGGCACCATTACCTGGTTCATGTTTCGTCTTGTGCCAAGGCTTGGAAAGAGGTTTCCTTTCTTAGACGAGTGTATTGGGTAGTGTTGATTGGCTGCTTTTATTTGGATGTATAAATCTGAGACTGTTTATCTTATACTTGTGTTTTGTTCACATTTGTTTTGAACAATGAAAATTGCTACGTTGTAGACTACCCCTAATCATGGTTGTGTTTTGTCCTGGTTATCGATAGTTATTATAGGCTGTACATGTGTGCCCAACTGAAGTGGTTTCTAGATTTAGGGAAGGCTTTTCCAAGGGAAGATGCACGACGTGTGCCCATACTGGCCAACTCGCATTAAACCTGCCGTCGGGTTCTAGAAAAGATGCTGCGTTTTGAGTTTTAGTGAAGAGCCATATAAGGGGGATCTGCTCCTAGTGTCCAGACTCAAGCAGGGGTAGCAACTAAGACCGCATTTATTCTTTTGTGTACCCATAATCTCTCTGTTATGAGGACGCCTGTATTCAGAGCTCTCCCTTTCATAGAGGTAAAGGGAGCATAGATCGTCTTGTCCGTTGCCAAAGGGGAAGGGAAATGTTAGCTAGTGCTCGGACTTCTGCCTTTCACGATATTGCATGTATTCTGCTCCTGTTCATCTTGTGATTTTGAGACCGGCCAGATGAACAGGGTGCTTGGGTAACTCCTGATATACAAGATAGCCCAGCACACTTTTCTACATGAAATAAGACAATGAAATGATAATCAAAGAACACAATTGTTTCAAAGATGAGTCGGCGTATAATCTAGAACTTGTCTTCCTACACACTATCAGCCCTGAAGAAGTCCCTGGATGGGACGAAACGCGTTGGCGGTTTCAAAAGTGTTTTAACATGGAATGAATAAAGATTTCATCTGAATACAACGTCGACTCATCTTTGAAACAATTGTTTTCTTTGATTATCATATCATTGTCTTATTTCATGTAGAAAAGTGTGCTGGGCTATCTTGTATATTTGGTCCTGTGTAAGCCGGTCTTGACCTGATTTACATTTTTTGGGGGTATAGGGAATTGTGCCTCCAGCCCGTGTTTGCACCTTTTCATTCTAACTAAAGAAATAATTTTGGGACTTGTGCAGGCACTTATGCTTTGATTCCCTCTTCTGTGCTTTTTGCTTGGGTAACTCCTGCCTTTTACTTCTTGCGGGTATCTGGTGAGGATCATACAAGATCTATTGATGACCAATTTGGGCTTTTGAATTTCTGTAGAGGGCTTTTTGCTCCTTTAGTTAGTGGCTAAATTCTGAGTGTTAACTGGAAACATTGACGCTTAGAAAGTATTTGTTTCTCTGTAAAATGTGCCAGCCCAGGCTTTGTGTTCTTGCTTTCCTAGTGTTGTCGAGCCCTTGATTTGTGCCTCGATACAGCTGCTCAATGCTAATGCTTCATGGTGCTTTCTCTCATTAGGTGGCAGAAAGGGCGCTCTACTACTGGAACAACGAGTACATCATGAGTCTCATCAGTGATAATGCGGCCCGGATACTACCCATCATGTTCCCAGCGCTCTACAAGAACTCCAAGAGTCACTGGAACAAGTATGTACTTTTTTTTCTTTTGTCTGTTGTCATGGACACAAACTCCAGCTCTCCCTGCCCAGTAGTCGCATTGATCCAGAACGTAACAAAGGAAAATGCTGGTTCTCCTGTCTCCGCTTCCGAGGGGCGCACACAAGTCTGCTTACATTTTTTATTTTTCTTGCAATGTTGCATTTTCCAATGTAGGAGAAGAAACTAGACTTCTTGTAATATTCTTACCATGATCTCGTCTGTAATATTCATAAGTGCTAGCACTCCCGTATTGTAGGGGTCTTGTCTACTTAGTCGGGCCGATCGTTACACCTAGTGGCAAGGGCAGAAACTGCCTGTCAAAACTGTTAACATTAGAGCTTGTTGTAGTTGGTAACCGCTTTTCCCACAGCATATACTCTTCCCTTTTGTTTGCCAACCGGTGTAGACGCTAACTAGGGTTTTTGCACGTCCATCCTGGAATGAAAGGGCTCAGTCACACACTTTGATGTGTTCGAGGCATGTGGGCTGCTGAATTCATATCTGTGCATAGTCCGCCACCTAGTGTTGGGTCCGGATGATTGCACATTGTTGTCCTGGAAGAGTCTTCGAAGTATCACGAGATAGGTGGCTCCTCCCCTGGACTACAGTGCGCATGGGCATCGCCTCCATCCCCAGATTGTTTTTTTCCGCCATAGGGTTCGGATGTGTTTTCGGTTCCCTCCTTCGGAACCGATAGTTGTTCGATTTCACTTGAGACCAAAAGGTCTTTAGGCTGGGCGTCGGTATAGTTGCGTTCGGGTTCTCTTACTGACTCTCAGCTCCTATCTCCTACTGCCCTTCCACGTGCTTCGACGCGGTCGGGCCTACACTACCGCATTTGCGATGGAGCGGACTCCATTCAAGAAGTGTCCGCTATGTCACTCGAAATATTCGCACCTCGACGTGCACCCTGTGTGCAACACATGCTTGTCACCGGATCACCGTGAAGACACCTGCATGGCGTGTTCAAAGTTTAGGAGTAAGAAAACTTTGAAGATTCGCCGGGCTAATCGACTCCAGGCACGGTTGTCGGCTTCGGCACCCCCACCTGATGACATCTTTCAGGAATCGATCGAGGAGGAGGCCGGCGTACAAGGGTCGGACTCTGGCCCCGCGTCCGAGGAAGAGGCCTACGACGCGGACGAGGAGGCCTGCGACGAAGTCTCCGGTGAGGTAGGGGACGACGAACTGATTTGTGCCGCGATGGGAGATAGCTCCGAGGAGGAGCATCCCCAAACGGACTCCGGGGTTTCCCCCCGTTATACGGCCCAGGTCGAGGGATCGCCTTCGGGCCTTACCCGAGATCTTACTATAAGTCCTACGTCCCCGCCTCCGGGCCCGGTCACGGACATTTCTGGCAAGAAAACGAAAGTGAAGCCAACCGGTTCCGCACCCTTGGATGCGAAAACGAAACCGAAACTGGCGTTGGTGAAGAAGGTTCTGGAGGCGTCAACTTCCACGAAACCCAAAATGGCCGACTCGAAGAGCCACGCCAA
Source organism: Lissotriton vulgaris (assembly GCF_964263255.1). Taxonomy (NCBI): domain Eukaryota; kingdom Metazoa; phylum Chordata; class Amphibia; order Caudata; family Salamandridae; genus Lissotriton; species Lissotriton vulgaris. The sequence goes on from NC_141694.1 coordinate 8,300,583, forward strand.
GATGGCCGACCACAAAAGACGCGCCAAAATGGCCGACCCGAAGTCTTCTGGGTCGGCACCGAAGGTGAAGACTTCCGACGCGGCTGCGTCGGCACCGAGAGGGGTTGCGGACCCGAAGACGGCTTCGAAGAAGCGTCACGCTGACGGTGCGACAGGCCAGGGGGCGTCGGCACCGAAGGAGAGGCCTGCCGACGACCGGGCTCTCGGAGGCGAAGAGTCGCTCGAGACGGTTCAGCCCTCGGCATCCCTTACTAAGAAGGTGGGAGAATCCTTGAAGCGGATCCAACAGTCCACTGTGGTTCCCAGCCAGGACACTGTCGTGCCTAGGCCCACGCCGAAGCCTGCCAAGGAACAAACGTCCATCCGTTTTACCCTTCCTCCCAAGTCGGCGCCGAAGGCCTTCGCGCTTAAGCAGGGCGGACATTCTCAGGAAGTATTGACGCCGAAAGCTGCCTTGGTGGTATCGAAGCTTCGGCTCCAACCCCTCGCGGTGGAGGAACGTCGAGAGGTGATGATCGACGCCAACACCGGAAAATTGTCGCTCCTCAAACGAAAGATTACGTCGGAGCCGCCGTTGGAACCTTTTAGGATTCCACTTAAGAGCAAAAAGTACTCTGCGGACTCTTCGGCTCTGATGGAACCTCTGTCTCCGCAAGCCATGGAACGCTCGCCGGCCCATTCCCCAGTGCCTGAGGTGGACGAGGAGAATGACGAGTACACCTATCCTGCGTACTCGGATCCGGACGAGGTGCAGGTGCCCTGGACGGCAGGAGGCGACACCGACGACCTGCAGGCAGGTCAGGACACTCATCTTTTCGCCACGAAGACGTCCCCGACGGAGGACTCGGCGGCGTTTAATGCATTAATAGAGAGAGCTGCAGCGAACCATGACGTCGAACTGCACTCAGACCCTGTGGATGCGGACTTCTTGGTCGACACCTTCTCGGTAGCCGAAAAGCAAGTCAAGACGCTACCTATGCTCAAAGGGGTGCTGAAGCATGCACAGGAGGTATTCAGGGAGCCCACCCGGGCGCGGGTGGTCAATCCTCGAATCGACAGGAAGTATAAGGCGGCGCCCACGGATCCCACGTATATTAAGGGACATTTGCCATTGGACTCCCTGGTGGTGTCCAACGCTCGGAAGAGGGCGAATTCGCAGACTACTGGTGATGCTCCTCCCCCAGACAAAGAGTCGAAGATCTTTGAGGCATCAGGCAAACGCATTGCTGCACAGGCAGCAAACATCTGGAGGATCTCTAACACTCAAGCCCTGCTTGCACGTTATGATAGGGCCCATTATGACACATTAGAGGCCATCCTGCAACATTTGCCTGACCAATACAAGGAGGCGGGGGAGATGCTCATTCAGGAGGGTAAACTCATTACTAATGCATCCATCAAATGTGCCCTAGATGTAGCAGACACTGCCTCCAGGGCTATCAATACAAGCGTGTTACTCAGACGCCATGCCTGGCTTCGAATTTCTGGGTTCAAGCCCGACATACAAACCACATTACTGGGTCAGACGGTGAATCCTGACCATCTGTTCGGCCCTGAGGTGGATGCCTCCCTAGAAAAAATGAAGAAAGATACCGAAACTGCCAAATCTATGGGGGCTTTACAAAGTCAGCAGTTTCGGGGTGGTTCTTTTCGCCGCTCCAATTCAAGAGGCACCTCAAGAGGCCAGGCACCCCAGACCACGCAGTACTACAAGGGTAACACCCAGTCCTCGTATAACAACAACAAGGGCAGGGGTGGTTACAGAGGCAATAACATCAAGGGCAGAGGACGTGGAAACAACGCCTCCAGGTCCACCGCCTCCAACAAGCAGTGACGTCTTGTCACTTCCCCCCGATCACACAACACCTGTCGGGGGGAGACTACAGCAGTTCCTGCCGGCGTGGAGGTCCATCACCACGGACAGGTGGGTGAGGTCTCTTATCCAGTACGGGTACTGTCTAGAACTTACGTCCATTCCACCGGACATACCGCCAAGAGGCCGTGCTATGTCCGACGAGCACTTGACCTTGTTGCAGCAAGAAGTACTAATCATGCTGCAAAAAGGGGCGATAGAGCTCGTTCCATTGCAAGAACGGGGAACAGGGGTTTACTCCCTGTATTTTCTAATCCCCAAAAAGGACGGATCACTCAGGCCGATCCTGGACCTCAGGCCCCTGAACTGGTACATCTACTCAGAGCACTTCCATATGCTCACATTGCAGCAGGTGCTTCCCCTGCTTCAACAGGGGGACTTCCTAGCAACGCTGGATCTGAAGGATGCATATTTCCATATTCCCCTGCATCCTTCACACAGGAAGTATCTCAGATTCAAGATCTTGGACCAGCATTACCAGTTCAGAGTCCTGCCGTTCGGGGTCACCACGGCACCGAGAGTTTTCACCAAATGCCTAGCGACTGTAGCAGCGCATCTCCGTCGCCAGCACGTCCATGTCTTCCCATACCTAGACGACTGGCTGATTCAGGCAAAGACGGAACAGCAGTGCGTAGACCACGTGTCACGTACCATTCACCTCCTGCACGATCTGGGATTCTCTCTGAACTACCCAAAGTCCCATCTCCAGCCCGCCCACGTGCGGCAGTATCTGGGCGCGACGATCAACACTCTGGCGGCCACTGCGCAGCCGAGTTCAGTGAGAATCGCCGGTATCCAGGCGCTGATCCAACGATTCAGACCCCAGACCTCGCTTCCAGCGAGGGTGTTCATGCAGTTGATAGGCATGATGGCCTCCTGCATCTCCATTGTCCCGCACGCGAGACTACATATGCGTCCGCTTCAGGAGTGCCTGGCACGTCAGTGGACTCAGGCTCATGGGCAACTGACAGACCTAGTGTTGGTGAGCGGTCGGGCGTACAACTCTCTGCATTGGTGGAATCCACAAAACCTTTGCAAGGGCCGACCATTCCAAGAGCCTGTCCCACAGATCATCCTGACAACGGACGCCTCTCTCCAGGGATGGGGAGCGCATGTACTCCATTACACAGTGCAGGGACTATGGACACTTCAACAAAGGAAGATGCACATCAATGTGTTGGAACTGATGGCAATCTTCATGGCCTTAAAGGCGTTCAAAGTACATCTGTGCAACAAGGTCGTGTTGATCCGGACGGACAACATGACGGCCATGTACTACATACAGAAACAAGGGGGAACACACTCTCCACAGCTGTCTCATCTGGCTCAGAGCATGTGGAAGTGGGCCATTCAGAGGAACATCTTCCTCATGGCAGAACATCTCCCAGGCAAGGACAACCAGATGGCGGATCTGCTCAGCAGACACAGCCATCAGATGCACGAGTGGGAGTTACATCCATCAGTACTCCAACCGTACTTCCAAAGGTGGGGTCATCCAGAGATAGACCTGTTCGCCACAAAGGAGAACGCAAAATGCCAAAGCTTCGCCGCCAGGTTCCCACACCCCCAGTCACAGGCCAATGCGATGTGGATGAACTGGTCAGGCAGATTTGCGTACGCTTTTCCCCCAGCACCTCTGATACCGCTGGTGGCACGCAAGCTCAGGCAACACTCGATGACGCTCATCCTGGTTGCTCCAACGTGGGCTCGCCAACCATGGTACACCACGTTTCTGGAACTCTCCGTGGTACCGCATCAACGGCTTCATCTCACTCCCAGCCTTTTGACGCAGAGCCATGGCGACATTCAGCACCCAGATCCGCAACAGCTCAACCTGGCGATCTGGCTCCTGAGGTCCTAGAGTTTGGCTACCTCAATCTTCCTCCCGACTGCATGGACATCATTCGGGAGGCGAGAAAGCCCACTACTAGAGCTTGTTATGCGGCTAAATGGAAGAGGTTTGTCGTCTACTGCGTGGAGCACAGCATTGACCCGCTAGACGCTTCCATTCAAAACATCATATGCTACCTCTTTCACCTGTACCGGTGTAATCTTGCCTACTCTTCCATCCGCATTCACCTGTCGGCTATGGCAGCATACCTCCAAAATAGGCAACACCTGTCACTCTTTAAGGTCCCTGCTATCAAGGCTTTTCTGGAAGGACTCAAAAGAGTCATTCCACCAAGGACTCCACCAGCTCCGGAATGGAACCTCAATGTGGTTCTTACAAGGCTGATGGGTCCTCCCTTTGAGCCACTACACTCTTGCGAGCTGCAGTTTTTGACCTGGAAGGTGGCGTTCTTGGTAGCAATCACATCGCTACGGAGGGTGAGCGAACTGCAGGCGCTCACCATCCAAGAACCTTTCTTCCAGGTACATGCCAACAGGGTGGTGCTCCGCACTAACCCTAAGTTCTTACCCAAAGTGGTCTCGCAGTTTCACATAAACCAAACAATTGAATTGCCGGTGTTCTTCCAAAACGCAGAGACGCTGGCGGAGCGGATGCTCCACACACTTGATGTGAAAAGAGCCTTGATGTATTATGTGGACAGGACAAAAGATTTCCGCAAAACCAAACAACTCTTTGTTGCTTTTGCCACACAACACAAGGGAAATGCAATCTCCAAAGCAGGAATAGCTAGATGGATAGTAAAGTGCATTCAGATATGCTACGCTAAAGCTAAGCGCACTCTCACTATCCCACCGAGGGCCCACTCCACTAGGAAGCTGGGGGCCTCTATGGCGTTCTTGGGTAACATTCCCTTAGAAGACATCTGTAGAGCAGCCACATGGTCTACCACTCATACTTTCACCAGGCACTACTGTGTAGACGTGCATTCAAAACAACAGGCAGCTGTTGGTCAGGCTGTTCTAAAAACGCTTTTTCAGACTGCTGCAGCTGGCACGGGCGGCCGCCGCTAATGGAGGGACTGCTATGTATTCTATGCACAGATATGAATTCAGCAGCCCACATGCCTCGAACTGCAAATGCTACTTACCAGTATGCATCTGTTCTTGGCATGTAGGGCTGCTGACATTCATATCGCCCACCCTCCTCCCCGGCGCCTGTAGCAGCTGCAGTATGTATTCATATACACACATATGCTCATAGCATGGTCATCACTCACTTCTTCACTCCATCTCTGCCTATGGCTAAAAACAATCTGGGGATGGAGGCGATGCCCATGCGCACTGTAGTCCAGGGGAGGAGCCACCTATCTCGTGATACTTCGAAGACTCTTCCAGGACAACAATGTGCAATCATCCGGACCCAACACTAGGTGGCGGACTATGCACAGATATGAATGTCAGCAGCCCTACATGCCAAGAACAGATGCATACTGGTAAGTAGCATTTGCATTCTAGCAGTTCACTGCATCTTCTCCTCTGGCTCTTAATGCACTAAGAAGAGGTAATTCACATGTGTAGCGCCGAGACACTCTTGAGTAGCTGCTCGCTCTAGAAGTGCCCTGCATTCATTCATTCATTCATTCATTCAAGTGCCAGTAGCAGTTTGCCACACCTGATCTGCATTCCCAGGTGGGGTCCTGAGCCCCCCTGTGCTTAGATTCACTTGAGACCAGAATTTTCAGTGGACTGCTGTTACTTCAGCAAAATGATGATCAATTCCTCTAAGAATTGTTCATCGTGATTTTAAAGACGTTTTTGAGGTAAACACAAAGGCTTGGAAAGTAGGCTAGGTACCAAGCTACCCACTGCGTGCAGAGATTCCATTCTGTTTCTTGCTCTGATCCTATACCAGAGCAGGGAGCACCCCAGAAAATTGATGATGGAAAGGTTGGTGGCTTGCTTCCTCCTCATTATACTGATGACAACTTGTACCTTAGCTTCCAAAACGCCAGTGGTCCGACGCCTCTTCTGAAACAAAGCTTGACTTCCCACACCTCCTACCGATAAAACTGCTCACGGGCCGCCACTGCCCAAAAGCTATGGTGTGCACCGAAATTCAGACTCGGATGCCTCCACGTCATCCAAATCTGATTCTGCACTGACAAGTTGGACTGTCGGTTTGGTACCGAAACCTAAAGGCCATGCTACTGACGCCAAAATCTAAAAATCTGCCGGCACCAAGATGCTACACTTTCAGACCGAAAACTCCACCAGAGCCTATTCTCGAAACCATGCAGGAATGGCTCGATCCGAGGCTGAAGATTTTACAAATTCAGCCCGGAACTAAGAAGATTATCCTTTAACCTGTAAGTCCTCAACCTTCAAAGAGACAATTTTATTTCAATAGACTATTGAGGCTCCAATTCCTAAAAAGAAAAAACAGGACTTTGCCACTTGCCCTTTACACATTCCTCTTCCTACCTCTCTGTTAGACCTGGCACCATTGGCGTGGGTCTCCCTTCTATTTTTTTCTGTTGCCTCATGTATTTTTGCTGGTGTTAGATGCTAGTGTCCAGTGCCACAGTGCAAGTGCTCCCTATTGTAAATTGATGTATGGATTAGTGGTTCCATGTTTGGCTATTTTGGTTTACTTGTCAGACCCTAGTACAGTGCACTGAGTAGGCCCATGGTGTGTAAATCCAAATGCTGCTAGTGGGCTTGTAGCACTGGTTGTGCCACCCACAGAAGCAGCCTTGTAAAATGTGTCTAAGGTCTGCTATTGCAGAGCCTGCATGCAGTCTGGTACGGTCATGCTGACTGGGCAAGTGCACCCACTTGCCAGTCCCTAAACCTTCCCTTTTCTTCATGTCACCCCTATGATAGGCCCACGGGCAGGGGGCATTATGAGTATACGGTAGGACAAGCCCTGATGTGTGTGGTATGTCCTAATAGTCAATTACAGCCATTTTCGTTTTTCACTGTTGCAAGGCTACCTGTTCTCCATAGGCCAGAATGGGCTGTTAGCATTGTTACATTTTATAATCCTAACAGGCTCAGAGAACATGGTAGAAATTAGAGTTTAGTATGCCTGAATTCAGAATAATAAAACACATCTTTTAGTAAAGTTTATTTTAATATTCTGTGTTTGCAAATACCACTTTTAGAAAGTAGGTATTTGCTTGTCTAACCATTCAAACTTGCCTCTGCTAGGTTGTGTATTCCTATGACTAGTTCTGTGAGTGACAGGGCTGGGGAATTCCATGAGACCAGCTGAGTCACCCAGTGGTGAATAGAGAAATCCGCATCTAGATGGGAGGGAGGAGCGCACCTGAACTTTGAATAGGGCTGTGCCTGCCTTCCACAATGCTGGCTCCACCCCCTGTGGTGCGTCTGATGTCTGTAACCTGCACACTGAAAGAAGAGAAGGAGTCCTGTCAACAAAGTGCTCCAGGACTCTACTTGCCTTCCACACTGCTGGCTCCACCTCCTGTGGGGCGTCTGATGTTTCTGCCCTGCACTGTGAAAGGAAAGGAGAGGTCTGGTAAACAGAGTGCCTCAGAACTGGTTTCAACTGGGCAAAGGCCCCTCTCCCCTCAGAGAACAAAGGATTTTGGGGTATAAATATTGGGACCCTGCTTCCAAGAAATTAGATCACTTTTGGACTACAAGAAGAAACCTTTACTGAGAAGAGCAAACTGAGGAGAGACTATTCCCAAGCTGGAGTGCTGCTTGGGGGATTGGCCTGCAGTGGTTGCCTTACTGCCAAAGGAAGGAGAAAAGAACTTTGTGTACTTTGCTTTCAACTTGTGAAGGATCTCCAAGGATTTGAAAAATAACTTGCCTCTTGTTGAAGTCTCAGGGACAACAGACTTCACTCCCCAGAGTTCTTGTGGAAGTGCCTGCTGCTATTTTGGGCCTTCTGAGGAACTGCGTGTCGCAAGGAGCTGGAAGCGCGACTCAACGAGAAGAAGCGTGTCGCTGTGCCTGCCGTCGCAACTCCGGAGAAAGGAGGGTGTCACCGCTGGAACTGTCACAATGCACCGCAACGAAGAGGAAGCGTGTTGCGTTGCTGCTGCTGCCGTCGCAACTCCGAAGTAGGGTGTCGCCGCTGGAGCAGTCGCGCTGTGCCTACCATCGCAACTCCGGAGAAGGAAGATGTCACCGCTGGAACTGTCGCACTGCACCGCATCGATCAAGAGCACCTTGCATCCCCGAAAAGCGCGCTGCCGTCGGAGCTGCTGCCGTCAAATCTTGGATGTCACCGCTGTAGTTTTTGCATCGAGCTGAAGCTTCACGCATCGTGGGAGAAGAGCGTCACCGCTGGAGCTGCTGCCGTCGCATCTTGGATGTTGCGGCTGTAGTCCACGCATCAGACAGAACTTCTTGCATCCCCGAGAAGCGTGCCGCATCTGGAAGATCTTCACGTCTTTATTTCTTTGTACCTGAACTTTGCTGCATTTCCCATCGCTGCGACATTGCTTGTCGTGGAAGCGCAACGCAACGTAAGGTACATTGACGCAGAGTGTCGCATCTAAGAACTGAACTGAACTAAGCTAAAACTACCATCTTAAAGTAATCATAGTGTGTATTTTTGTCGTTTATGGTCTTGTGGTAACTCTATATAAAGTATACTTATTTTTTATATAAATCCTGTGTGGTGTCCATTTGTAGTGTTGTCACTGGGTTACTGTATGTGGTCACACCTGCTTAACTTACAACGCCTCTGAAATAAGCCTTGACTGCTCGTGCCAAGCTACCAAGGGAGTGAGCAGGTGTTATTTTAGGAGTGCAATCCCCTTTACCATGACTATAAGAGAGGGTCCCTATTAGTCACAAGTACCTACCTGTGCCAACTAGAGACCCCCAAATCTAACAATCCTCAACTTTCTTGTATCAGCACTAACAATGCCAGTTCTAAAGGCTTGGGAGCTGTATTGGCACAAAAACTGGAAAATTGAGGTAAGGCCATAATTGCTTATGCCTCAAGGGCATTATCTCCTTTCAAGGAGAAATATTTTACTATAGAAAGAGAAATTATAGATTGCGTGTGGCCCTTGGAGCATTTTAGAGTGTTTGTGTGGAGTAAACTATGTGAAATTAGGAGACGCTTTCTGTCCTTGAAGCAGGAGAACCCTTGTGTGCCGCTTTTTGCCCTCGCTGGACTGCTTTCTTTCTGGGTCCCGCTTCGCCTGTGTGTTAAGGCGCTTCACTGAGGAACATAACATCGGACCCAGGACCCCGTGGGCAGGAGGAGGAAGTACAGGGCTGCGAGCGCCAGGTGAGGGACAGAGACTCCATTGCCCAGGAGTCCCTGCGCTGTAATCACCTCCACCTGGTCGCTCTCCCTGTTTGCCCCGCCCCTTGAGCACCGAGTGAAAGGTGCCTGCAAGTTGCTGTCCCAGTGGGAGACGCTTTCTGTCCTTGAAGCAGGAGAACCCTTGTGTGCCGCTTTTTGCCCTCGCTGGACTGCTTTCTTTCTGGGTCCCGCTTCGCCGGTGTGTTAAGGCGCTTCACTGAGGAACATAACATCGGACCCAGGACCCCGTGGCCAGGAGGAGGAAGTACAGGGCTGCGAGCGCCAGGTGAGGGACAGGGACTCCATTGCCCAGGAGTCCCTGCGCTGTAATCACCTCCACCTGGTCGCTCTCCCTGTTTGCCCCGCCCCTTGAGCACCGAGTGAAAGGTGCCTGCAAGTTGCTGTCCCAGTGGGAGACGCTTTCTGTCCTTGAAGCAGGAGAACCCTTGTGTGCCGCTTTTTGCCCTCGCTGGACTGCTTTCTTTCTGGGTCCCGCTTCGCCGGTGTGTTAAGGCGCTTCACTGAGGAACATAACATCGGACCCAGGACCCCGTGGTCAGGAGGAGGAAGTACAGGGCTGCGAGCGCCAGGTGAGGGACAGGGACTCCATTGCCCAGGAGTCCCTGCGCTGTAATCACCTCCACCTGGTCGCTCTCCCTGTTTGTCTTGATTGCTTTGTATCTGAACTGTGCCGCATTCCCATCGCTGCGACATTGCTTGTCGTGGAAGCACAACGCAACTTAAGGTACATTGACACAAAGTGTTGCATCTAAGAACTGAACTGAACTAAGCTTAAATCTACCATCCTAAAGTAATCCTAGTGTGTATTTTTGTCGTTTATGGTCTTGTGGTAACTCTATATAAAGTCTACTTATTTTTTATATAAAACCTGTGTGGTGTCCATTTGTAGTGTTGTCACTAAGTTATTGTATGTGGTCACACCTGCTTAACTTACAACGCCTCTGAAGTAAAGCCTTGGCTGCTCTCGCCACGCTACCTTGAGGGTGAGCAGGGGTTATTTTGGGAGTGTAATCCCCCTTTCCCTGACTAGAGGAGAGGGTCCCTATTTGTCACAAGTACCTACCTGTGCCAACTAGAGACCCCCAAATCTAACACACTCCAATTACATCAACACCAGCCCGCGCGTGCACACACTCCACCACACACTCCACCACACACTCCACCACACACTCCACCACACACTCCACCACACACTCCACCACACACTCCACCGCACACTCCACCGCACACTCCACCGCGCACTCCACCGCGCACTCCACCGCGCACTTCAGCACATCAATCTGAAGAGAGGAATTTCTCACCACATTCACCTATAGATGAGGATGATAATATAGGAGAGTATACACAGCCTAGGGACCCATGGAACACCTATGATATAGAGCCACAAGGGAACACAAATCCAGACCTTTATCCCACTCGCCCATCCCCACCAAACGATGCTTCAGCCTCTCAGGACTTAATATCCAGAGCTGCAACATACGGCCAGGTTCCATCACATAAAGACCCCATAGAGGACGAGTTCCTTTCTGAGATCCTCACCCCTGCTCAACAAGGGCCTCCATATTTACTAGTGTCAAAGGAGTATTGCGTTATGAAAGACCCTTTTCAAAGCACGAATCATCACACCAAGAGTGGACAAAAAATATATGGTAGCACCATCTGACCCTATATATATATATTAAATTACAACACCAGACTCCTAGCCAATGCTAGAAAACAGGCAAACTCCCAAACCACTGGGGACGCACCTCCCCCAGATAGTCAAAACCTATTGACGGCTCCGGGAAATTGGATACAGCCCAATCCGCTAACCACTGGTGGATTGCAAACAGCCAAGCGCTGTTGGCATGTTACGACGGGCACACTGGAGCGAAATGGAGGAACTCCTCCAACACCTCCCAGGGGAATACAAAAAAGGGGGTATGAAATTGTTAATGATGTGAAGTTGATTACTAAGGACTCCCAAGTGTGCGCTCGTTTCCACAGACACTGCAGCAAGAGGCATAAATATCAGCCTTCTCCTCCGTAGACATGCTTTAAACCTAAAGGACAGCAAGCAGTACTCGATCTCCCATTTGACAAGAAGCACCTCTTCGGTCCACAAGTAAATACAGCCCTTGAAATATTGAAAAAAGACACAAGTAGCAAAATCTATGCGGGCTGTATGATCCCCCACCTATCCTAGGTCTTTTCGGGGAGGAGCAGACACCAACATCTGCTGACCGGCAACGATGAGAAGGCACAACTTCACCAAACATAGACCTCTGCTGAGCAGCAACGAGGAGGAGCAGACACAACTTCACCAGACCGAGAACCGCTGAGCAACAACGAGGAGGAGAAAACACAAATTCACCAGACAGACATCTGCTGAGCAGCAACGAGGAGGAGAGGAGCAGACGCCTTCAACAGGCATAGACATCTGCTGACCGGCAACGATGAGAAGAGGAACAGACGCAACTTCACCAGACATGGACATCTGCTGAGCAGCAACGGGGAGGAGCAGACACCTTCAACAGACATGGACATCTGATGAGCAGTAACGATGAAAAGAGGAGCAGACGCAACTTCACCAGACCGAGATCTGCAGAGCAGCAACGGGGAAGAGCAGACAAAACTTCACCAGACATAGACATCTGCTGAGCAGCAACGAGGAGGAGAAGACACAACTTCACCAGACAGACATCTGCTGAGCAGCAACGAGGAGCAGACACAACTTCACCAGACAGACATCTGCTGAGCAGCAACGGGGAGGAGCAGAATCCTTCACCAGACGTAGACATCTGCTGAGCAGCAACGGGGAGGAGCAGACTCCTTCACCAGACGTAGACATCTGCTGAGCAGCAACGGGGAGGAGCAGAATCCTTCACCAGACGTAGACATCTGCTGAGCAGCAACGGGGAGGAGCAGACTCCTTCACCAGACGTAGACATCTGCTGAGCAGCAGCGGGGAGGAGCAGACTCCTTCACCAGACGTAGACATCTGCTGAGCAGCAACGGGGAGGAGCAGACGTAGACATCTGCTGCCAGTGTGCATCAAAGGGAAAGGGGGACACTCAGTGTTGTGTAAAATACCCCTCACACACCAACAGGCCCCTTGGTGTCATGCTTCATCAAAGGGGTCTTCGCACCCCGCTAAAGGGATGCGGCACGCTGCGACCTGCGACTACGCGGGAGCGTTGACAAGTTTAGACTATGTGTGGTGTGTGTTGAGTGTAAGTGAAAAGGGATTGATGTGAGTGGGAGGTGTGGTGAAAAATTTAAAAAGTACCTGGCCAGTGGGTGAAGTGAAAAAAACTTTATTTCGTACCCCTGGCTGGTGCTGTTAAAAGGTGTGCAAAAAGGCGAGGTTTTTTGTCTTAATTAGGGACAAAACCTCTGGTGTGCGTCGACATGTTTCGGTACGTGTGTACCTTCTTCAGGACGGGGCACAACTTCCCAACCCTACTCACGTTTTTCTAAGAAAAATTGTGTTTATCTTAATTTTTCTAAAAAGTGATAACACTCTTAAAAACGGCTACGATGTGCCTACAGCGGTTCTTTGGATCATGTAATCACATGTCCTGAAAAAAAGAAAAAACCATTAGGTTTGGTTACCAAATAGGAGTGGCTCAGACAGGTGCAGTCACCTGGAGCCCCAAACAGTTAATTAAACCTGTAAAGGAAAAAAGACATACAACACACACAACATATAAGACACATTTAGGATTTTTTTACTTAATTTCTTTGGACATACTCATGGTCTTTGTAGTCTATTGCCTCATGAGCAAATCCTGGGCATCAAGGTAGGTAGGTGGATCCACAATCTATGAGGGTAGAGAAGTGGATTCAGTGTTGTAGCTCTTACTCACTGTTTAGCTCCACCATACACCTGGACAGGCTGGGGTTGCCCTTTGTTTGAAAAAATACTCACGAAATCCGCCTATATTGGCCTCCTTCTACCACCCTGTGCTGCTCCGCCGTGAATGAAATACGGATGAGTTAGGCGGTATATAAAGGAGGTTTGGGTGTGTTTTCATTGGTTAATTAGCGGAAATGCAAAAGACCTTGTAAGGAAACACCCATGTTGCCGCCTTCTCTGAACATGTGATCTAGCCATATGTAACATGTATCCCTCTGTCATTCACATCATGGGAACAACGCCAATTTTCAAACTGCAACACAAAAAACGTGGTTTATATGATAACTTGCCCATGTGGACTGGAATACGTGGGCATGACCACCAGACCCGTCAAAATAAGGATAGGGGAACATAAAAGTAATATACGCTGCAAGAAAACGCAATACAATTAACTAAATTTTCTTTAAAAACTTCTTTATTATCGATATCACAGTAGAGATGCCACCATATTGAATATATCTAGATGACATCTCTCCCCAGACCACTTATATAGTGTACCAAACATTGAAAAGCACATGGACACTTCATGTTCAACCTTTGCCCCGTTTTTTATAGAAAAACAGACTGGTAATCGGCACCCTGTACGATGATAAAATATAGAAAACCGAGAAACCAAGCATCTCTAGCGATCAGCGCTGTAGACAGACAGTATCGCGCATGCGCTGCCTACAAACAGTATCGCGCAGGAACGGAGGAGGAGCGGTGAGATTACTTGTGCGCATGCGCGCACGAGAGACAGCCGAGCGGCAGCTGTATTGAAGGTCTCTCTATCAGCGCGAGCCACAGCGAGAGCCCGTGAGTGGCTGACAAGCGGAAGGTCCATATTTGGACATCCAAAACCCCGGCAATGAACGAATGACAGAGGGATACATGTTACATATGGCTAGATCACATGTTCAGAGAAGGCGGCAACATGGGTGTTTCCTTACAAGGTCTTTTGCATTTCCGCTAATTAACCAATGAAAACACACCCAAACCTCCTTTATATACCGCCTAACTCATCCGTATTTCATTCACGGCGGAGCAGCACAGGGTGGTAGAAGGAGGCCAATATAGGCGGATTTCGTGAGTATTTTTTCAAACAAAGGGCAACCCCAGCCTGTCCAGGTGTATGGTGGAGCTAAACAGTGAGTAAGAGCTACAACACTGAATCCACTTCTCTACCCTCATAGATTGTGGATCCACTTACCTACCTTGATGCCCAGGATTTGCTCATGAGGCAATAGACTACAAAGACCATGAGTATGTCCAAAGAAATTAAGTAAAAAAATCCTAAATGTGTCTTATATGTTGTGTGTGTTGTATGTCTTTTTTCCTTTACAGGTTTAATTAACTGTTTGGGGCTCCAGGTGACTGCACCTGTCTGAGCCACTCCTATTTGGTAACCAAACCTAATGGTTTTTTCTTTTTTTCAGGACATGTGATTACATGATCCAAAGAACCGCTGTAGGCACATCGTAGCCGTTTTTAAGAGTGTTATCACTTTTTAGAAAAATTAAGATAAACCCAATTTTTCTTAGAAAAACGTGAGTTGTGCCCCGTCCTGAAGAAGGTACACACGTACCGAAACATGTCGACGCACACCAGAGGTTTTGTCCCTAATTAAGACAAAAAACCTCGCCTTTTTGCACACCTTTTAACAGCACCAGCCAGGGGTACGAAATAAAGTTTTTTTCACTTCACCCACTGGCCAGGTACTTTTTAAATTTTTCACCACACCTCCCACTCACATCAATCCCTTTTCACTTACACTCAACACACACCACACATAGTCTAAACTTGTCAACGCTCCCGCGTAGTCGCAGGTCGCAGCGTGCCGCATCCCTTTAGCGGGGTGCGAAGACCCCGATGATGAAGCATGACACCAAGGGGCCTGTTGGTGTGTGAGGGGTATTTTACACAACACTGAGTGTCCCCCTTTCCCTTTGATGCACACTGGTAGTAGGATTCTTCTTGTTTACTTATCAGTGCCCGTGGAGTAGGAATCCTACTTTGTACTCTACCTCCCTTCTTTGTTAATTGTAGACATCTGCTGAGCAGCAACGGGGAGGAGCAGACTCCTTCGCCAGACATGGACATCCAACACAAGCATGTGAATCTTTTAAAGATCCAATACTGGAGAAAAACAAGTTACCAGCAAAGGTGGTTCTCCAGCGTTGGTATCTATTATAGATTCCCGTGCAGGCCACCATCCTCCCAGAATACAGGTCTACCTCTGGCATTGTATGTAGGTTTTTTTCCCCCACTCTTATACTAAGAAATCTGATGTATAAAGTCTGCTGAGGCTGAGAGACTCTACTCAAACCTCATTGACCGAAGCTTGTATCCTTAGAATGAGGTAGATGTGCTAACAAAGTAGGCTCTGCCTATGCACTTTTCTGCAGTCAGTGCCTTGTACTGCTGTTAGGATCTTACCGAGGGACTCCCACTTCAACAACGTGAATGATGCAAGCACGCAAATCTATAAAAGAGACAAATGTTGGAGAGCCACAGTTACAGGTTAGGAACTTATTTTTCATTTCATGCTGTCCTTCTACCCAACTCCTTTTCCACGTAGCACTACTCTTGAGTGCCCTTGCCCCTGTTCCAGATTAAGAAGGAATACCTCACAATATTCCCCGCTTTACCAGGTCGTGCATGTGTGTGCATTTTAAAACAATAATATTTAGTCTCTGTTTCTGGAGTACACTTTCTCAAGTGTGGCACGACAGTTACTCACAAGTGATTCACAATACACTAGATAAAATTTTGTGCACGAGTGCAGTGATACACTAGAGTGCCATTCGCAGTTTGTCTCAAGCGTTGCTTCACTCGTGAGTGTTTCACAATACCCTAGCTCTAATTTTGTGCAGTGATGCAGTACAGGCCATTCGCCTTTGTCGCAAGGCGTCTATAACCACTATTGCTGGAAATAACAGACTTCTCTAAAAATGGAAAAATTATCTACAGCCATGAAAAAGTCCCAGGCCTGCACACTAACATCGGATGGAACACATGTTTGAGGTTTACTGTTCACCACCAATATGTTATTTCAACTCAGTGTGAAATGTATTTGTAACGAGAATTTCGAAATTACTCAAATGAACGTGTGCGCAACTGTAATTTTGTGAGAGCATTTGTAGCTGTACAACAGACTCAATTGTTTTTTTATTTTTTTATATATACACTAGTTGGACACAACTTGTGTTTCTTGAGCTGTGTCTTTGCTCTTGTCGTTAGTAGTAGGATGTGAGCTGATATGTTTGGAAGTAGGCCATTGTTTTTCTTTTTCAGTTGTTAGACCATGATTTGCTTCTTTAGCAGGTCATGAGTTCCTGAAAAATGTTTCACGTCTGCTTTCTTAGTCCTATCAGCATGATGCCTCTTGGGCCTATAAAACCCTGACTAGTTGCTTCTCTCACTCGTGGGCCTATAATACCCTGCGTAGGTGTTTCACTCACTCGTGGGCCTATAATACCCTGGCTAGGTGCTTCTCTTACTCGTGGGTCTATAATACCCTGCATAGGTGCTTCACTCACTTGTGGGCCTATAATACCCTACATAGGTGCTTCACTCACTCGTGGGCCTTTAATACCCTGCAGAGTCATGGGTTGTTAACTCCGGATGACATTCCTAAGGCTAATTAATATTTCTTAATACATGTGTCGTAATGTGACCCAAATTGTGACCTGCACTGTATGGTATATTATATGCACCTCAAACCACTGTGTTAATACCACGTTGATAATATATGCAAATGTATGATTGTATAAATGACAACTTTTGCAATGTTCAAAGACAGCGTTCCTCACTCACCTATATGCGCTCATGCTTTCTCCCCCTTAACCCTCCATTTGGTTGTGTTATTGGTTTTATGTTATCAATAAGGATCAATTAACTGATTGAAAGGACATGGAGTGAAGCCATACGAGTTATATACATGAAACTAACATGCACACGCATAGCACGTTTACTTTGTACTGCAATTAGGAAAATTTGCTAACGCCGGAGTGCTTTTAACGGCATGAGAAGCCTGAGTTACGGTAATTCATATTAGGAAAAGAATAATAGATGACGGATCTGCACCTAGGTCATTGCAGTGTTCTGTTAAATACGGTCTTGAGGACTGCCTACAGGTTCCATGTGCAAATGCATATGCTTATCAACTGTATAACCTATCCTCAAATCTAATAAACAGATCAAACAAAAAAATAAAAATAATACCCTGCATAGGTGCTTCACTCACTCGTGGGCCTATATTGCCCTGCTGAGGTGCTGAGGTCACTCGTGGGCCTATAATACCCTGCTGAGGTGCTTCACTCACTCATGGGCCTATATTGCCCTGCTGAGGTGCTTCACTCACTCGTGGGCCTATATTGCCCTCACTGGTGGGGTCTATATTGCCCTGCTGAGGTGCTTCACTCACTCGTGGGCCTATAATACCCTCCATAGGTGCTTCACTCACTTGTGGGCCTATAATACCCTCCATAGGTGCTTCACTCACTTGTGGGCCTATAATACCCTGCATAGGTGCTTCACTCACTCGTGGGCCTATAATACCCTGCATAGGTGCTTCACTCACTCGTGGGCCTATAATACCCTCCATAGGTGCTTCACTCACTTGTGGGCCTATAATACCCTGCATAGGTGCTTCACTCACTTGTGGCCCTATAATACCCTGCATAGGTGCTTCACTCACTCGTGGGCCTATATTGCCCTCACTGGTGGGGTCTATATTGCCCTGCTGAGGTGCTTCACTCACTCGTGGGCCTATAATACCCTCCATAGGTGCTTCACTCACTTGTGGGCCTATAATACCCTCCATAGGTGCTTCACTCACTTGTGGGCCTATAATACCCTCCATAGGTGCTTCACTCACTTGTGGGCCTATAATACCCTGCATAGGTGCTTCACTCACTCGTGGGCCTATAATACCCTGCATAGGTGCTTCACTCACTCGTGGGCCTATAATACCCTCCATAGGTGCTTCACTCACTTGTGGCCCTATAATACCCTGCATAGGTGCTTCACTCACTCGTGGGCCTATATTGCCCTCACTGGTGGGGTCTATATTGCCCTGCTGAGGTGCTTCACTCACTCGTGGGCCTATAATACCCTCCATAGGTGCTTCACTCACTTGTGGGCCTATAATACCCTCCATAGGTGCTTCACTCACTTGTGGGCCTATAATACCCTGCATAGGTGCTTCACTCACTCGTGGGCCTATAATACCCTGCATAGGTGCTTCACTCACTCGTGTGCCTATAATACCCTGCATAGGTGCTTCACTCACTCGTGGGCCTATAATACCCTCCATAGGTGCTTCACTCACTTGTGGGCCTATAATACCCTGCATAGGTGCTTCACTCACTTGTGGCCCTATAATACCCTGCATAGGTGCTTCACTCACTCGTGGGCCTATATTGCCCTCACTGGTGGGGTCTATATTGCCCTGCTGAGGTGTTTTACTCACTCGTGGGCCTATAATACCCTCCATAGGTGCTTCACTCACTTGTGGGCCTATAATACCCTGCATAGGTGCTTCACTCACTCGTGGGCCTATAATACCCTGCATAGGTGCTTCACTCACTCGTGGGCCTATAATACCCTCCATAGGTGCTTCACTCACTTGTGGGCCTATAATACCCTGCATAGGTGCTTCACTCACTTGTGGCCCTATAATACCCTGCATAGGTGCTTCACTCACTCGTGGGCCTATAATACCCTCCATAGGTGCTTCACTCACTTGTGGGCCTATAATACCCTGCATAGGTGCTTCACTCACTTGTGGCCCTATAATACCCTGCATAGGTGCTTCACTCACTTGTGGCCCTATAATACCCTGCATAGGTGCTTCACTCACTCGTGGGCCTATAATACCCTCCATAGGTGCTTCACTCACTTGTGGGCCTATAATACCCTGCATAGGTGCTTCACTCACTTGTGGCCCTATAATACCCTGCATAGGTGCTTCACTCACTCGTGGGCCTATATTGCCCTCACTGGTGGGGTCTATATTGCCCTGCTGAGGTGTTTTACTCACTCGTGGGCCTATAATACCCTCCATAGGTGCTTCACTCACTTGTGGGCCTATAATACCCTGCATAGGTGCTTCACTCACTCGTGGGCCTATAATACCCTGCATAGGTGCTTCACTCACTCGTGGGCCTATAATACCCTCCATAGGTGCTTCACTCACTTGTGGGCCTATAATACCCTGCATAGGTGCTTCACTCACTTGTGGCCCTATAATACCCTGCATAGGTGCTTCACTCACTCGTGGGCCTATAATACCCTGCATAGGTGCTTCACTCACTTGTGGCCCTATAATACCCTGCATAGGTGCTTCACTCACTCGTGGGCCTATAATACCCTGCATAGGTGCTTCACTCACTTGTGGCCCTATAATACCCTGCATAGGTGCTTCACTCACTCGTGGGCCTATAATACCCTCCATAGGTGCTTCACTCACTTGTGGGCCTATAATACCCTGCATAGGTGCTTCACTCACTTGTGGCCCTATAATACCCTGCATAGGTGCTTCACTCACTTGTGGCCCTATAATACCCTGCATAGGTGCTTCACTCACTCGTGGGCCTATAATACCCTCCATAGGTGCTTCACTCACTTGTGGGCCTATAATACCCCGCATTGGTCCTTCACTCACTCGTGGGCCTATAATACCCTGCATAGGTGCTTCACTCACTCGTGGGCCTATAATACCCTCCATAGGTGCTTCACTCACTTGTGGGCCTATAATACCCTGCATAGGTGCTTCACTCACTTGTGGCCCTATAATACCCTGCATAGGTGCTTCACTCACTTGTGGCCCTATAATACCCTGCATAGGTGCTTCACTCACTCGTGGGCCTATAATACCCTGCATAGGTGCTTCACTCACTTGTGGCCCTATAATACCCTCCATAGGTGCTTCACTCACTCGTGGGCCTATAATACCCTCCATAGGTGCTTCACTCACTTGTGGGCCTATAATACCCTGCATAGGTGCTTCACTCACTTGTGGCCCTATAATACCCTGCATAGGTGCTTCACTCACTCGTGGGCCTATATTGCCCTCACTGGTGGGGTCTATATTGCCCTGCTGAGGTGTTTTACTCACTCGTGGGCCTATAATACCCTCCATAGGTGCTTCACTCACTTGTGGGCCTATAATACCCTGCATAGGTGCTTCACTCACTCGTGGGCCTATAATACCCTGCATAGGTGCTTCACTCACTCGTGGGCCTATAATACCCTCCATAGGTGCTTCACTCACTTGTGGGCCTATAATACCCTGCATAGGTGCTTCACTCACTTGTGGCCCTATAATACCCTGCATAGGTGCTTCACTCACTCGTGGGCCTATAATACCCTGCATAGGTGCTTCACTCACTTGTGGCCCTATAATACCCTGCATAGGTGCTTCACTCACTCGTGGGCCTATAATACCCTGCATAGGTGCTTCACTCACTTGTGGCCCTATAATACCCTGCATAGGTGCTTCACTCACTCGTGGGCCTATAATACCCTCCATAGGTGCTTCACTCACTTGTGGGCCTATAATACCCTGCATAGGTGCTTCACTCACTTGTGGCCCTATAATACCCTGCATAGGTGCTTCACTCACTTGTGGGCCTATAATACCCTGCATAGGTGCTTCACTCACTCGTGGGCCTATAATACCCTGCATAGGTGCTTCACTCACTCGTGGGCCTATAATACCCTCCATAGGTGCTTCACTCACTTGTGGGCCTATAATACCCTGCATAGGTGCTTCACTCACTTGTGGCCCTATAATACCCTGCATAGGTGCTTCACTCACTCGTGGGCCTATAATACCCTGCATAGGTGCTTCACTCACTTGTGGCCCTATAATACCCTGCATAGGTGCTTCACTCACTCGTGGGCCTATAATACCCTGCATAGGTGCTTCACTCACTTGTGGCCCTATAATACCCTGCATAGGTGCTTCACTCACTCGTGGGCCTATAATACCCTCCATAGGTGCTTCACTCACTTGTGGGCCTATAATACCCTGCATAGGTGCTTCACTCACTTGTGGCCCTATAATACCCTGCATAGGTGCTTCACTCACTTGTGGCCCTATAATACCCTGCATAGGTGCTTCACTCACTCGTGGGCCTATAATACCCCGCATTGGTCCTTCACTCACTCGTGGGCCTATATTGTCCTGCCGAGGTGCTTCACTCACTCGTGGGCCTATATTGCCCTGCCGAGGTGCTTCACTCACTCGTGGGCCTATATTGCCCTGCCGAGGTGCTTCACTCACTTGTGGGCCTATAATACCCTCCATAGGTGCTTCACTCACTCGTGGGGCTATAATACCCTGCTTAGGGGATTCACTCACTCGTGGGCCTATAATACCCTGCATAGGTGTTTGACTTTCTCGTTTGTGTTCCTTACAGAACTATCCATGGCCTCATCTACAATGCACTGAAGCTCTTCATGGAGATGAACCAGAAGCTGTTTGATGATTGTACGCAGCAGTACAAGGCCGAGAAACAGAAGTGAGTATTGTAAAGCGTCCTGGGGGCTGCTAGGGGAGGAGGGGGTGGGGTCCACAGTGCTAGCTAGAGAGCAGAATACCAGTCTTTACTGCAGGGGATCAAATAAGAACAAACCTTTGCATGTAGGCAATAAACATACAGCTGTTCTCTGCTAATAGTGAGTGAACATGAGGCTGGTTTCAGCTGGTAGATGCTTGAATATGAGGCAGGCTGAGCAAACAAACTTGAGGCACTAGACTTCTGCTGGAGCAAATATGTGGCAGCCATCTGCTGATACATGGATGGATGTTGGTTCAGGCTCACAACTGATAGGTAAATGGGCAAATGAGGGCCTTTGGTATGTAAACTTCACTCCACATTCATGCAATGAACTATGCTGCATGGTGAGTGTTAATTAGCAAACCCTGAGCACAAGGGCTCGCATCTGAACAGTGAGATGTCGTTCAACAAAGTTTAATGTAGAAACTCTAAATAGGGTTTGGAGTGAACAAACATGAGGCTTTGACTGGGGGTAGGTCAGCCTGGCTATGCTCTTCAGAAATGGGAGACGAGAATGTTCAAGGCATGTGTGCTGCAGGTACACATGCTTTGCATACTCCTGCCTTCTAGTGTTGGGTCCGGATGTTTGCAATTTGTTTGTCTTCAAAGACGTTTTTCCATTCATGAGGTAAGGTGACACCTTGTTTCGGTGATAGTGAGCATGGGCATCGATTCCATTGTTAGATTGTTTTTTTCCACCATCATGTGCGGACATGTATTGCTGCGCTCCAGTTTGAAAATCGTTCATAGAGTTCCCCTTGGTGCGCAATCCACTCTACCCTCCATAGTATTGGTTCCTTTGTGCGTTTCCCTGCTCTCCGCTTATCGAATCGCTCGACAAACTCCATTTTCGATAGAAAACCATGTGGGCGGCCGTCAGCCCTAACCACGTCGGTCCAGACTTCTGTCCTCAGTGCCACGCCAAATTTCCTCGCACCGACCTACATCAAGCTGGTAACGTGCCTTTCTCCAGAGCACAAGGAGGAAGACTGCGATGCTTGTACGTCGTTTTGGTCCAAGAAGACTCTACGCGATCGTCAGGCTCGACTAAGAGTGATGCAACAGCAAAGCATCGAGCACACCCCGGATATCTTTTGGGGAAAAATCCGACCAAGATGAGATCGAACAGTCTGCTGCAGAAGAGGAGGCCCTTTCTGTTTCAGAGTCCGATTCAGAGTGCGATCGGTCTAGAGTCCAAAGAAGTGCCTCCGGGACAGGGTGCAGTGAGTACCGAAGACCCCTTGTCCCCTAAATCCTCTTCCGAAACTCATAAGGCTACAGCACCACCTCTGCTTTCAGGCCAAGGTCGGCACCAAGACAATGTGTTCAACGCCCTGCCTCTCGGCTCGGCACCGAAACAAACCGTCAAGCCTACTGGCTCTGGACAGAGTCGCCCAAAATTACCTTTGGATCCGAAATCAAGCTTCAAAGACCAATCTGGTTTGGAGCCGAAACCCTCAGCTTCCAGCTTTGGAGCCGAAACCCTCAGCTCCGGCTTTGGAGCCGAAACAGTCAACTACCACAAACAAGTTGATTTTGATGCCTAAATCCAAGAACAATGTTCTTGAGCCTCCAGAACCCAATTTTAGATGTTCGTATGGCCAAATTAGCTCTGAAACAAAAGGAAATGACTATTAATCCTGATACTGGACATATTTTGGCTAAAACTCCAGCAAAAACACAAGCTTCCTGCAGAAGACACTTCCGATAAGATTCCCTTAAAGAAGGGCATGGCTACAGCCCTGTTTATTGTGCTGCAAGACCCTCTCCTCCTCCTCCATCCTCTCTACAGTTAATTGAAGATCCCCCGCACATAGCACCTCCGGGATCTCCACGCACAGATCCAGATGGGGATCAGGGTGATGACGATACTCTTTTACCTGCAGACCCATGGAATGATTACACCATCGACCCTCCAGTAGACAATGAGCCAGACCTTTACCGTGCAAAGACATCACCAGATGATAGGATGGCTTACCAACACCTCATTGCTAGAGCAGCAGAGTATCACGAGGTGACTTTACATGAAGAGATATTAGAAGAGGACTTTCTATTTAAACATGAGAGTCCACAGACAGGTCCAGTCAAACACTCCCTATGTTTAAAGACATGATGAGGCATGTAGGGGATATCTTTAAAGACCTTGTATGAGCATGTATTCAAACTCCAAAGGTAGATACAAAATATAAACCCTCACCATCAGATCCTGTATTTATCAAAGGACACTTACCTCTTGACTCCCTAGTGTGTCCAATGCTTGCAAACAAGCTTACTCACAAACCTCTGGGGACGCACCTCCCCCAGATAAAGAATCCAAACGTCTAGATGTCTTTGGAAAACAAGCAGCTGTTCAAGCCGCAAACCACTGGCGCATCGCAAATACACAGGGTACGACAGGGCACACTGGGATGAGATGAGCAACTGCTCCAATATCTCCCAGACTAATTCAAAACGAAGGCACAGCGCTTAGTTGAATAAGAGAAACTCATCTTTAACTCCTCAATAAGATGTGCTTTAGAAGCAGCTGACACCGCAGCCTGGGAGATCAATACCAGCATCCTACTTAGAAGGAATGCATGGCTTAGGATCTCGGGGTTGAATCCTGAGGTTCAACAGTCCATTTTGAACACGCCCTTTGACATGGAACACCTGTTCGGTCCTGTAGTCGAGCAGTCCTTGAAAAAAATGAAGGGCACTGAAGTGGCAGAGTCCATGGGAGCGCTCCAGCCCCATCCAATAGAGGCTCTCTCGCTGCTCGTTTTACAGAGAAGGGTCCAAAACAACATCCTCAGGCCCAAATACTTCCTCCTACAACGGCAACAACCAATCCTTTCACTCCAGAGGTTTCTACAGAGGTGGATAGAGGGGATACAATTCCAAAGGTAGGGGTAAAGGCGCCACACCGTGTAACACCCCTTCCCCTAACAAACAGTGACTTGTCCCACCTCCCCCCTAAAGTCTTCAGCAGTTTCTCCCCATTTGGCAATCTAGTACAACCGACAAATAGGTGCTCGACCTTATCCAACATGGTTATTGCCTAGAGCTTGCCTCCAGTCAACCAAACATCCCTCCTCACGTTCACAAATTGTCGACAAACTATTTACAGTTACTCATACAAGAGGTGAAATCTCACTTACAAAAGGGAGCCATAGAACCAGTTCTGTTTCAGTACCATGGTTCAGGGGTTTACTCTCTTTATTTTCTAATTCCCAAAAAGGGCAGTTCCTTAAAGCCAATTTTGGATCTAAGAGTTGAACCACTACATACTGTCGGAACATTTCCATATAGTAATGCTTCAACAGGTTCTTCCTCTTCTACAGCAAGGTGATTTTTTTGAGCTCATCGCAAATATCTCAGGTTTGTGATCGCAGCCAAATACTATCTGTTCAAAGTACTTCTAATCGGAGTAACTACTGCTCCCAGGGTTTTTACAAACTATCTAGCAGTGGTAGCAGCTCATCTCAGAAGACGACAAATTCATGTCTTCCTCTACCTAGACAACTGACTCATCAAAGCCAGCACACCCCAAAGTGTTTACAACACACCCTGACCACACTACAACGACTCCACCAACTGAGTTTCATGGTCAACATTCAAAACTCTCACCTACAGTCTTCACAGATACAATCGTATCTAGAAGCCATTCTCAACACTCACACGGCTCTAGCCTTCCCCACCCCAGCCAGAATTTCCAATATCCAAACTCTATTGTTGCAGTTCAAACCTTACCAGCTGAGAGCTTTTCAGTTTCATCTCACAGGCAAAGTTGTCCTAGTCTGCACAGACAAAATGCCCGTGATGTACTATGTACAAAAACAAGGAGGGGTACACTATCTCTAACTGTCACGACTGTCTCAGACAATTTGGAAATGGGCAATCCATCACAAGATTCACCTTCTGGCAGGACACCTCCCGGTAGTGAACAATCAAATTGCCGACCTCTTCAGCAAATACACGAGTGGGAACTTCGTCCCCAAGTCCTCCTTCGATACCTTCAACAATGGGGAAACCCACAAATAGATCTGTTTGCCACAGTTGACAATGCACAATGAACAAACTTCGCCTCCAGGTTCCCACCCCCTCTCTCCAAAGGCAATGCCCTATGGATGAATTGGTCAGGGGTATTTGCCTACACTTTTCCGCCTCTCCCACTCCTTGTTCAGAAACTCAGGCAAACGTCACTCACATTGATTTTGATAGCTACTACATGGGCCCGTCAACCGTGGTACACCACCCTGTTAGAGCTCTCAGTAGTTCTACATCAAAAGCCACATCTCCCCTCTAG
Source organism: Lissotriton vulgaris (assembly GCF_964263255.1). NCBI lineage: Eukaryota > Metazoa > Chordata > Amphibia > Caudata > Salamandridae > Lissotriton > Lissotriton vulgaris. The sequence goes on from NC_141694.1 coordinate 8,326,353, forward strand.
TCTCCTCACTCAGAACCGTGGAGAAATCAAGCATCCAAATCCCAAGGAGCTCAACTTAGCGATTTTGCTCCTGAAGTCATAGTTTGGATACTTAAATTTACCACCAGACTGTGTGACTATTCTGAAGGGAGCAAGAAAGCCTACTACCAGAGCTTGCTATGTAGCAAAATGGAAACTATTTGTTTTTTACTGCAATAACAAGATTCTACCTCTAGATGCTTCTATTTAGAAAATTGTCTGTTACCTTCTAAACCTCAGCAAAGTGGGCTAGCTTACACATCCATTAGGGTGCACCTTGCTGCAGTAGCTGCGTTTTTGCAAAACAGACCGCATTAGTCTTTGTTCAAAGTTCCTGTCATCAAAACCTTTATGCAGGGCTTAAAGAGATTTATGACCACCAAGAATTCCAGCGGCACCAGTGTGGAACCTTCATGTGGTACTTACAAGACTTCTGGGTTCACCCTTTGAACCACAACACAAGTTACATTTCTAATTGCAATCACTTCATTTTGAAGAGTTGGTGAGCTACAGGCATCGATCTTATAAGAACCCACCTTTCAGCTCTATAAAGATGGTTTAGTTCTTCGCATCAATCCCAAATTCTTTTCCAAAGTGGTTTCTTCTTTCCACATTAACCAATCAGTTGAGTTACCTGTGTTCTTTCCTCAACCTGATTCAGTAGCAGAAAGAGCTCTTCACACACATGATGTAAAAAGAGCTTTGTTATACTACATCGATAGGAACAAAAGATTTTCGTAAAACAGAGCAACTGTTGGTTTCATTTACACCATCTCACAAAGGCATTCTATTTCAGAATCTGGCATTTCAAGATGGATTGTCAAGTGCAATCAAACTTGCTATGCAAAAGCTAAAAACTTTATACCCCCTAGAACACATTACACTCACAAAATTGGGGCATCTATGGCTTTTTTAGGTAACATTCCAATAGCTGACATTTGTAAAGCAGCAACATGGTCTACACCACACACATTTACCAATACTATTGTGTCGATGTTTTAGCACAGCAGGCTAATGTAGGACAGGCAGTGCTAAAAACACTTTTCCAAACAACTGCAACATCTACTGGTTAGCCACCACTTTGGGAGAATAGTGCTATATAGTCTATGCAAAGCATGTGTATCTACAGCACACATAGTAAGAAACTGGCTCTATATATACTATACCAAAATGAGGTACAGTGTGTATAGAGTCCCCAGAGGTAGGGAGATGTTAAAGTTAGATAGAGATGTTAAAGTTAGATAGAACCTTACACTCTAAAGTGGTAGCTTGGCTGAGCAGTAAGGCAGCACCAGAGGACAGTGTAAAGCATTTGATGTACACACTCGGTCAGCAAATGAATTCCCACACTCAAGAACTGAACTCTAGGCCAATTGTTTTTGTATAAAATATATATACTGTTTTATTTTTAGAACCAAGCAAGCCTGGCACAGGTACGCATTAAATACTTTTCAGTAATACGTTACTTGATTGAATACAGTTTGAAAATGCAGTAGAAATTGTACTTGGTTTGATGTACAGTTAATGTAATAGATTGCAACACTCCGCAAACACAATACATTGAATTGAATAGGCTTTTTCAACAAATTGCAGGTAAGTTACTTTTTCTAACTCCGTGCTGGATGCCTAGATTCAGCACTGGGACATTTCCTGAAAACAAGTGAGTAAATGCATTTTTGTTATTTGTACAATTTTTAAAGAATAGCATTCGTTTTCAAAACTCCACACTTTGTCGTTTTTTTGGGAGGAAAATTGTCAATGTTCTCCCGTGGAGAAAAACAGGTTATCGGTTTGCAGATAAGTAAATGACTGTGGGAGTTAAGGTTCTGGGGTTAGACTCGGGGGTTCCCCAGGGTCAGTGATGCATTGAGATTGCACCCTCAGCGGCACTCGGGCGGCTGGGTGCAGAGTGTTGAGGCCCAATGTTAGCCTATGGGGGATAGAGGGTCTCCGGTTGGTGGCTGCTGGCAAGCAGGCCATGGGGTTGTGGGAGCAAAGCTCCTAGGGTTAAGCTCCGGGCAAGTTGGTGGCCAAAGGAGCACCAAAGGAGCACCCACAGCGCACTTGGGCAGACGGGTGCAGGGTGCTGTTTTGAGGTCGGTGCCCTGAGAACCTCTGGGACAAAGAAACACTGCAGGCTCGGAGATGAGGATCTTCTGGCTGTGACCACCACTTTGAGGGCAAGGTGGGATGTTATTGGTTGGTTAGGCACCGTCGGTTGGGGCACACAAGGCCGTGGGGCGTCGGGTGCTGGGGTGCCTCGGGATGTCAGATTTTCTTATCCACTCTGGTCGCGGTAGAGGGGGTCCTCTGGATTGAGCCTGCAGGCGTCTGTAGGTTTGAGGCAGGTCAGGGACGCCGGGCTGACCTCCTCGTGGTGTTTTTCCACTCTAGCTCGTGCCGGGTTCGGCGGGTGCGCAGTGGGCTGTATTTGCGGTCTCTGGCTGGCACCAGAAGCTGCAGTTTGAACAAGTCCGGTGTTCACTGGAGATTTCAGTCTTTGAAGTGAAGGCAGACAGGTTCTCTGGGGTTTGTGAGGTTCCTGGCTGCAGGTCACAACAGGGTTTTCGCTGGAGGAGGTTATAGGGGAGACAGGCCTGTAGGGCTTGGGGCCAAGTCAGTGGTCGTCGTCCTCTTGTTAGTTCTGCATGGCTCTTCAGTCCTTTTTCTTTTCTTGTCAGGCTGGATCTGAGGAAGCAAGGTTCAGGGTGCCCCTAAATACTAGATTTAGGGGCGTTACAGGTAGGTAAAGGGCAGGGACCAATAGGTCCCTTGCCTGGGGTGGGTACACCCCCTATTCTGCCACTCCAGTGGAAGGGGGCATGAGCCTGTCCCTGGTTGCCTGGGTCCCCCCATCCTCAAGATGACGGGGACTCAAGGTCATGTTTCACCTCGTCTCCCCCACCTTAGGGCTGGAGTTGGCAGAGGTGGGCACACCTCTCTTCCTCACTTGTTTTTCCTGCCCGTTCTCCAGCCCAAAGTGAGGGGTAGAACCAGTGGGGACCAGTTGCTGAAAGCAGCAAATGGTCTGGAGAGGCTCACAAATGCAGCATGCCTTTGAAGCTTCTCCTTCGTGAACCCTGCCCATCCTGGGCGAGGAGGCTTGACACCTCGTCCCAGGATATGCATGGTTTCTGGCCCCCGAGAGCAGCAAGCTCTCGACCCAGGGGTCCAGAAACATGTCTGGTTATGGCAGCCTAAGCAGCCACTCAGTCAGATCACTAGAAGTTGGTAGAGTTTCAGGAGGCATCTCTAAGATGCCCTCTGTTGTGCATTTTACAATAAATCCCACACTGGCATCACTGTGGGTTTAATGTGCTGAGAACTTCTGTTTTCAGTGAAGCCGTTCTGTGGAGTTTGTAATGACAAACTCCCAGCATCATATACTCTTAATGGCATCACTGCACTTGCAGTGCCCAGGAATGGCCCTGGGTACTGTAGGAGCACAGGGCTCATACACATGTACACCACTGGCATAGGGCACCCAGCTAGAGGGGTGACTGATGTATGCCAGGGCAGTTGTTTGTGGGCATGGCACACAGGGATCTGTGCCATGTCGACTTTTCACTTTGTTTTGCACCAAAACACATAGCCTGCAAAGGCAGTGTGTGGGTGTAAGGATACAGGGCCTCTAAGGGTGGCACAATAAATGCTGCAGCCCTTAGAGGGCTTCTCTGGTCAGAGACCTGCTCTCCCCCCGCAGCTTCGCTGTCTAGTGTCATCAATCCGGCTCTTTACTCTGGTCGCTGTTGCTCAGGTAGGTGTTCGAGGCCATGCCTCATCTCTGGTGGTCCAGTGGGAGAGCTGCGCCCCTACCCTCCCACCCTACTTAATGGTGGCCGCTGCGCATACGCACACAGCAGTAGCGCCGCAGCATGCCAAAGGCAAGCCCGTCTGCGCCCCGGCCACAGCCAGCACCAGGAACCCTGGATCTACAACCCCCTACCGCTACAACTCCACCGTCTCCCTCGCACTCAACCCCGGAAGGAACTACAACTACCAGAGATCAACGCCGAACACCACCCACGGCCAGTTCTCCTTCTGACAATCCTTCACTATCAACAGCCCCTCCCATGACCGCTGAACCCAGGCCGGATGCCCGTACCACCGGAGCCCCGACGTGATTCCTCCTCAATGTGCGCCCTTACACACACACACACACACCACACCATGGAGATCTGATACCTGCTCGACACTCTCATGCCAGACGTCGCCTTTTTCATGGAAACATGGACCAACGCCACCTCTGCCCCGACATCACCACCGCCATCCCTGATGGATACAAGATCCATTGGCCCCCAATGCCAAAGAGGAGGACTCTCCATCGCACACAAGACCTCCCCCTGACTCTCCACCTCCTGCACGGGCAACCCCCCCCCCCCTCTCCAACACAGAGCACCTCCACTTCCAGATATAGACCAGCCCCAGAACTGCGCTGCGGGGGACCCTCTCCACTACAGATCCCCTTGGCCTCACGCCTCTTCCGCCACCACCATTACCGACCTCGTCGCACCCCACACCATCGCCTCCACGGACTACATTCTTATCCGAGACCTAAACTTCCACCTCACCAACCGCAGGGACCCAGACTCCACCACCATCCTGGACAACCTTGCCAACCTCGGACTAAAGCAGCTCGTCACCACCCCCACCCACAGAGCCGGACACATCCTCGACCCCATCTTCGCAGGAGGGACAAACATCCACTGCAGCCGCACCAGGCAGCTCCTCTGGACAGACCACCACTGTGTACACTTCACCTTCAACACCCCAACTCTGCAGCCAAAGAACTAGACCCCTGGATCACCAGCTTCGCAGACTAGCTCGCACCCCTACGCCACCCCGTCAGACAATGCCCTCTGAAGGCCGCCTAGCTCACCTCTAACCTCCAAGCCAGGCGTTCCTGCAGACACCTCAAGAAACTCTGGAGGAGCAGGATAACCAGCGAAGACCAGAACACCTACTGGAACGCCAAGACTGAATACCACCAGCGCGTTAGAGCCACCAATCGGACCTTTATCAAGAACAAAATCCCAGGACTGGATGAAAACATGGACTGGTGTATGTTCCGAGAAAAGACAGGGTATCTAGCGCAGGGCTACCCCAAACAGTGGTCCTTAATCTGGGGTGCCTGGAATGCCTACTGGGGATATATCTGTAGCCCCCCCACGTAATTCCCTTCCTGATGATTTGCCCTCATGGTAAATGATGTAACTCAGACCATTCCATTGTCCTGTTCCTGTCGCTAATGTGATTACCACTGTACTATTGAATAAATTTCTCTTATCTGTAAACTACTATGTTGATTCAAGATGTTTAATAAAAAGAATTATAAAAAACAAAATCCACATCAATACCAGTAATGCAAAAGAACTCCATGTCATACAGCAGTTCACCAAACTCACCAGCGAAACCACAGACATCACACCATCCCAGGACCTCTGCAACAAGCTCAGCTCCTACTTCCACCGGAAAATCAAGGCCCTCTACGACAACTTCAGCTAACAGACACCACCCCACTCTCCACCACCGACAACCAGCCCACCATCCCCACCCGGAAACAGGCTACATCCAAAGACACCGCCACAACCATAAAGAACACCCACTCGGGAGCCCCCACGGACCCCTGCGCGCTGCACATCTACCACAGAGCTCCTGCCATAGCACCCGAACTATGCCGGACCATTAACTCCTCCTGCGAATCCGGCATCTTCCCCGACGACTGGAAGCGGGCAGAGGTTAAGACCCTCTTCAAAAAAAACCCCGGCTGACCCGACAGATCTGAAAAACAACTGGCCCATCTCTCTCCTTCCCTTCGCAGTCAAAGTCACCGAGAGATTCGTCAATGCCCAGCTGACCACCTTCATCGAAGAAAACGCCATCCTCCACTCCTCCCAGTCCGGATTCCGCAACCACCACAACACAGAGACCGCCTCCTCACCGCCACCGATGACATCTGCATGCTACTCGACCAGGGCCAGACTGCGGCCCTCATCCTACCAGACCTCCCCACAGCCTTCAACAGTCTCCCACCGCACTCTCGCAGCCTGACTCCAAAACGCCATCATACAAAGAACCCAAAGGATCAGACTCGCACCCTTCCTCTCAGAACCCACATTGATCAACTGCGGAGTACCCCAGGGATCCTCGCTCAGCCCCACGCTCTTCACCATCTACATGGCCCCCCTCGCTGCCATCTTTAGACAGCATGGGCTCAGCATAGTATCCTATGCCGACGACACCCAGCTCATCCTCTCCCTCACGACACCAGAATGAAAAACTTCACAGCCTGGATGAGCAACAGATGCCTCACGCTCAACTCGGACCCTCCTCCACCACCTGGGACAACACCTAGTGGCCTTCTGCCCTCGGAAACCCACCCTCTCCATCAGACCACACCCGAAACCTTGGCATCATCCTAGACTCCTCCCTCACCAGATCAACACCGTCGCCCCCACCTGCCCCAACTCCCTCCGCATACTCCGCAAGACCTTCAAGTCGATCCTCTCTGAATGTAGAAAGGTCGTCACACACATAACCAGCAGACTGGACTGCGGTAACACCCTCTACGGCGGAATCAACAAAACCCTGCTACACAAGCTCCAAATCATCCAAAACACTGCAGCCAGACTGGTCCTCTGAACTCGATGACACAAGCACATGACCCAGCACCTACAAGACCTCCACTGGCTCCCAATCGAGAAGAGTGTAAAATTCAAGCTTCTCACCCACACCTACAAATCCTTCCACATCGTACCCAAATAACTCAACGAACGAGTCTCCTTCCAGGGACCCAAAAGGAACCTCCGCTCCGCCAACCTCATCCTGGCAGAGACACCCGCATCCGCAGAACCAGAGCAGACGGAAGAGCCTTCTCCTACATCGCAGCAAAGACCTGGAACGAACTCCCAGTCGACATCAGACCCTCCCCCACTCTGCACACCTTCAGGAAGAACCTCAAGACCTAGCTCTTCGACTCAATGAAGCTTCACCCCCGGCGCCTTGAGACCCTCACGGGTGAGTAGCGTGCTTTATAAACCCCTGATTGATTGACAGAGCCCTGAGTACCTGTCGGCCAATTCAGCAGCAGGAAATGCGACTCCCTTATCTTTATTTGGTAACATATGATCTTCAGTTTTGGTCTGTAGATGTTCATTTAGCTGCTATTCCAGCATATCAACGTGTCCTTCCCTTTTCTCAAGTTGTTACAATCTTCCCTTTTGAATACGTCTAGTTGGCAAAAATGGAGCATTGAAACATTGAGGATCATAAGACATTATTTGGAGAAAGGCACAGTCCTTCAAATTATTATTCTTTTTTTTTTTTTTTTAATTTTTAAAACCTTTATTTGAAAAATGCACACAGCTATTCAGCCTAACATCCCGGAGGCAAGGCAGCACGGTGAATCAGGAGAGCAATAGTGCAAGAACACTCGTAACAGTACAATGCAGGTTGTTTTTATTGTTTTATGTTAGAAGAGGAACATAGAACAAGGAAAGAAGAAAAACGCCAAATGGCGCTAAAGAGTGGCAGTGGAATAGAGGAAGCCTTCGAGGTGTTGGTAGCGGGCAGGGGGAAACGAGCACTGAATCATTGATACAGGAGAATAGATCAGGATAGTAGAAGGGAAGAGGAAAAGACAGGATTCAGCAGTACCACGTATCACAGTTGGTGTCACAGGTCATGGTGACATATGTTCATCCAGAGAAACAGGCTCAGGTGGCAAGCAAATATCACCCCGGTAAGCATTCCAGGCCCCCCACACTTTCGTCCACTTCTGGGGCTTACCCCTGGCAACATAGACCGTCTTTTCCCTAAACATACACCAATCCATGTTGGCTTTCCATTGTACCACCAGGGGAGCCGTAGCAGCCCCCCATTTCTGAGCAATGTCGCATTTGGCCACCATGTTGTCCAGGGTCACCCACTGAGTCTGAGCCACATTGTGATCGGATGGCTCCCAGATGTTGAGGAGACACCTCCGGGCCTCTGCATTCGCCACCACCCCAGTCACCTCACCCATAATCCGGTGCACACGTCTCCAGTAGGAGGCTATAACGGGGCAGTCCCATAAAATGTGCATAAAGGTAGCAGAGACACCGCAGCCACGACGACAAAGCCCGTCGGGCGAGTAACCCATACGCACAAGCCGGGGGCCAGTCACGTACACCCTGTGCAGGATTTTGAATTGCACCAGCCGAAGACAAGAGGAAATGGCGACTTCCTTAGGGGAGGACACAGCGCTCTGCCAATCCTCATCGTCAATCTCTAGGCCATCGCGCACCCACTGATCCCGTACTCCGAGGAGAAGGTCGGTGCGGACGTTAATTAGTTTTTTATACGACAGTGAGATGGCACTGTCGGGCATATGGCCATCTAACACTCTGTCTTCCAGCAGGGAACTTTCTGGAATCGCCCCCTCTGCCGGCTTGGCAGACAGCAGCGCGTGCCGCAGCTGGGCATAACCGAAGAACTCCGAGCCGCCCAGCTGGTACTCAGTCTGCAGTTGAAGGAAGGTCTTAATCTCGCCCTTAGAGATCATGTCGTCCACCCTGGAGATACCTATGAGGTCCCATTTATCAAAGCCCTTGGTGTGCCATAACCTGCCCAAAATATCGGAGTCATACAAAGGGGTGAATCTAGTCAACCTGCCCCGCCAGCCCTGCGCCTTGGTAATCGTCCGCCAGATGTGGACCGCTGTTTTCGTTGGACCCGACATAGCGCCCTGTAGTAATTACCACCACCCAAAAGCCACCTATCCATTGCACAGCCGGGGCTGTTTACCGGGCCGTATAGACCATGGTTAATAGCCGCCAATTGGGAGGCCCAATAATATCTGCGCACGACCGGCAATGCGATACCCCCGTCGTACCACGGAACCGTGAGCTTCGTGATAGCGACGCGGGGACGGCCATCCCAGAGCAAGGCACGTTGGATGCCCTCAATCTCTCGAAAATAGCGGGCCGGAACCGGATCTTGGGTGTTCTGCAAGGCATACAGAAACCTGGGCAAAGACATCATCTTAAATAATGCCGCACGGCCAAGCAGGGAAAGCGGAAGCTTGCGCCAACTCTCCACATCACGCCGGAGGCGCAGAAGAGGGGGAAGCAAGTTGTGGTCATATCGCGCCTTCGGACTCCCGGAAATGTAAATCCCCAAGTACTTAAAACCCTGGCTGGCCACCTGAATGTTACAGCCTCTAGGGAGGCGCGGTGTGTCCCCTTTTAGTACGTACAGGGAGGACTTGGCCCAGTTAATAACGAGGCCAGAGTACCGCCCAAAAAGTCTGAGTACATCGCATGCCACAATGAGCGACTTGCAGGGGGAGGTGAGGTAGAGCAGGATGTCATCGGCATAAAGAGAGACTCAGTCCTCGAAACCGGGGGCCCAGGTTATGCCGTGCAGATCAGGGTGCGTGCGCAACATGGCCGTGAGCGGCTCGAGAGCGAGCGCAAACAACAGAGGCGACAAGGGGCAGCCCTGTCTGGTGCCTCTATGAAGGGCAAAAGATGCCGAAATGCGGCCATTGACGGCAACGTTAGCTAGTGGGCCAGCATAAAGGAGCTTCACCCAACCCACGAACACCGGGCCAAAACCGAGCTTCGTCAACACCGCCCAGAGGTAACTCCACTCGAGAGAGTCAAAAGCCATCGTGGCGTCCAAGAAAGCAAGGACTGCCGGCTCCTCAAGGGTATGGGCCCTGGCCAGGGCGCTGTGGAGTCTACGCAAGTTAAGGGCAGTGTTGCGGTGAGGAATAAAGCCCGACTGGTCCGGGTGCACTAAGTCGCCGACAACTCCAATCAGGCGATTGGCGAGTAGCTTGGCGAGAATCTTAGGCTCAGCATTAAGGAGAGAAATGGGACGATAAGAGCGACACAAGTCTCTCGGCTTCCCTTCCTTGTGGATGACCACAATGGTGGCCAACCTCTGGTCCAGGGGAAGAAGGCCGGTGTCTCGCGCTTCCAAAAACATGGTACGCAGGTGCGGGGAAACCACATCCGGCCTGATCTTGTATAACTCAACCGGGATGCCGTTGGGGCCAGGTGCCTTGCCCGATCGCAAGGAGCGGATCGCAAGGGCGATCTCGTCGGCAGAGATGTCCCTGTCCAAATCGTCACGGTCTTCATCAGAAAGACAGGGAAGGTCAACGGCCGAGAGAAGCGCAGTCGAGTCGGCCTCGGAGCGGTCCGAAATCGAGGTGTAGACACCTCGAAAATAGACAGCGAAAGACTCGGCAATGGCACTGGGGTCAGAGACGACAACCCCGTCATCCCCCATAATCTCGGGTACGACACGGCTAGCGATCTCTCTCCTGTCCAGCCAGGCCAGCAACTTCCCAGACTTGTCGCCAACGTCATAAATCCGACCCTGCTGTTCCTTAGCCAAAGCTAGGGCAGCATTCGTGGCAAGGTCGCGGTATTCCGACTGTTTGAGGGAAAGGTCGTGCAGGAGAGCGGGGTCGGGTTCTGTCCCCAACTGGGAGTCAAGATCCATGATCTCCTCCTCGATGCGCACCAAGTCGGCATCCCTGACTCTACGGGCCTCCGCTATAAGAGCGAAAGCCTCGCCCCTCAAAACAGTTTTAAACGCCTCCCATAAAGTCGCGGCCAAACCAACCGAACCCTCATTTTCAGAAAAATAAAGGTCGATGGCCTTGGCTAAGAGAGTGCGAGTTTTGGGATTGCGGAAATACCACGGATTAACTGCCACCAGCCGGTCCGACAGGACAATGTCAAAATCAAATGAGACCCACAACGGGGAATGGTCAGAAATGCCCGCGCCAAAAACCGGGCCTCAGACACGGCAGGCGCATGTGCTGCTAATGTGAGAACGTAGTCTATACGAGAGAGACTACCATGCGCGCCGGAATGGAAGGAGAAATGACAGAGCGTGGGGTGTAAAAGCCGCCAGCTATCCACTAGCCCCATGGTCTCGAGGAAGGACGGCAACCACAATTGGGAGCCCCGGAGGTCTCTAGGCGGATGACGGTCCAAGGAGCCGGAGCAAACCGAGTTGAAATCACCCCCCATAATCAACAAACCAGCAGGCAAATTTAAAATGGCGCCACCAAGGTCTTGGAAAGTGCTAGATTGTAAGCCCGGGGGAACGTAAACTGAAAGTAATGTCAGGGCACGCCCTTCCCACCTTCCCGCCACTGCAGCGTACCGCCCCCTCTCATCAATCAGGGTGACGTCGATCTCAAGTGGAAGGGACGTACGTACAAGGACACCCGCCCCCCGAGACCCCGAAGAGAACCCCGAGTGGGCCACCATTTTGTATCCCTTACGATTAGTGCTTTGCACGTGTTCCCTACCAAATGCGTCTCCTGAAGAACAACATCAGGCATGTGGCGTTTAATCCGTTGAATCACAACCCCTCTCTTGATACGGTCACCCAACCCATTAACATTCCAACTGAGTACTCGTAGTTTCCTACCCCCCATCATCGTGCCTCCTGCCCCACCCAACCCCAACAATCCTCAGCAGCAAATGAAACTTAGCAGTGTATACGACCCATTGCCTAAGAGATAGAGGAAAGGAAGAATAAACAAACAAACAAACTTTCCCATCCCCACCCCCCACCCTGCACCCCTGCAGCAGACTAAAAAGCCCCCCCAACCAGCAGTGTGCCTGTCGCCCCATAAACTAGTCTACAGAAAGCCCCCAGAGGAGTAAGGAATCTCCACGAACTCCTCCCGCCCCCCTCCATGTAAACGACAGGAGAATTATCAAAATCAAAGTAACATCGGTATCAACAGTCACATACAGCAGGGCCACCAACCGCCAAAATCCGCTCGGTAAAGCCGAGTCCTATTGATCAGAACCACCAGTTGCACCTCCAGAATGTTCGCCGTGGTCGTCCCGGCGTTGTGGCAGAGTGTCCAGCCAGTCGCTTACATTTTCCGGCACGTCAAAGAACAGGGCACGGCCTTCGTGCTCAATCCGAAAGTTTGGCAGGGAACAGCATCGAGTATTTAAAGCCCAGGTCCCTCAGGCGCCGTTTCACACCCGCATAACTCTGACGCAGCCTCTGAACGGCCCTGGTGAAATCCGGGTAGAAGTGCACTTCAGAGTTCTGGTACTTAAGTGGTCCATGCCTCCTAGACGCCTGAAGGATCGCGTCCCGATCCCGAAAGTTGAGGAGCCGTGCAATGATGGGTCTAGGCGCCACACCCGACTTCGGCGGGCCGCCCGGAACCCGATGAGCACGCTCCACGGAGAAGAAATTGCTCAGGCCAGAAGGCGCTAGGTGCGTCTGCACCAGATCTTCCACAAAAAGGTCCACTGCCGCTTCCTCCGCACCTTCCGGAACACCAATAATACGGACATTCTGTCGCCTGGCACGTCCTTCAAAATCCTCCAGCCTTCTGGAAAATTGATCGGTAGCCATTCGCAAAGTCCGGACCTCCGTCTGCAGGTCCGAGACGTCGGTGGTTAGGCTAGCTGTCTTGATATCAAGCGATTTCACACGATCGTTAGTCTTACCCAAGTCGGCCCTGATAAGAGTAAGATCCACAGCCAGAGTGTCCACCTTGTGAGCCAAGACCTCATGCTGTTTTTGCATTTCGGACCGAATGCCCGCGATGGCCCCCATAATGTCACACAGGGTAGGCTCAGATCCATCGGGCGAGCTCGCTCGAAGAAGGTCTTTAGATGAGGCCACCGCAGTGGGTGAGGTCCGTGGCTGAGCATACCGATCAATTCTGTTCAGTTGCGTCTAAGTCTTTCCGCGGACACCTTTGTTCGATGTCTTGTCGGGATCCCCTCTGCCCGCCATGATGGGTCCGGTGAGGACAAAGGGCTACACCGCCCAAGCCAAAGCCGAATGAACAGAGGAAAGTCGGAGTCAATAATCAGACCAGGCAGATAGTAGAAAACTCCGCAGTTACGAGCACTTCGCCAGCGGGGACCATAGGCAGTCGCTTCGCATTCCAGTCATGCGGAGCGTCAGCGAAGGCGGCAGCCACCCAGGAGACAATGGCGCATCCCTGGCACGGAGTTCAGCTCGACGTAACTTCGCCTAGGAACCACCGATTTAGAAGCGGAAAGCGGCTCCCGCGTCTGTGACCATTCACCAAGTAGAATCCACTAACGTGGATCAGGATTTCCAACAGGATATTTGCGGAGGGTCGGAGGGTCCGCGGAGCTCCGAGCTTACGCTGCCATCTTGGTTGCCCGCGAAGCTCCTCCTCTTCAAATTAGTTTTTGTTGCTCCTCCTCTTCATCACTTGATTGGCTCCCTCAAAACAGACCCTAATTAGATGGATCGTTATTGGTATAATACCTTTCTATCAAAAGGCAAAGGGGCTCTTGCCCACCAAAAGGCTGTTACTACTGTCCTTATGAGAATTTTTTAAATCGACCTTTGCAAGGCTGCTTCCTGGAGATCAGAAAACACTTTGGAAAAGTGTTTACTTTTAGAATCCGATTCCAGGACGGTTACCTTCCTGGATGAGGCCTGGCTAATTTATTTTCATTACCAAATTTAACCATCAGTTTCCTTCTCCTCTGCCAGTGTCCGGTTTAAGCCTTCTAACCGTGGTGTTCTTTCATTTTTCCAGTGTATTCTTTTTCTTTGCTCCTTCAAAAACTGACTCGAGCATAAGGGAACGAGCCGGCTTCTGCAATCAACACGGTAGTTTTCACTCACTGTACAGCCATGTTACTGAAGCTCCATATAGCGCTCATTTTCCAGTCAAATGTCTTTTGTTTAGATTTCAGTCCTGTTGCTCATTCCCTTAACTAGCATTGCCGTTCACTAAAGTGACACTTGAAAAAATACCTTTGTTTAATCTTTATAAGGAAGGCCAACAACATAAAGGCTGTGGGAAGGGAGGAAGTCCCCTTTACTTGCTGTGACGTGAACCTTAGGATAACATATGTGCATGTTTGCTCTTCCATAAAACTGTTGTTTAAAATACAGGCTTCCTGTAGAAATGTTTTGGGAGCTGATTGTGAACCATCCCCAAACAGGTGAAGTTGGTTTGTAGTTTTTACTCACGGCCCCGCTTTCACCGAATGCTGTTTTCCAGATTCACTTTGCACCTACCCATCACCAGTGTCTCCTGATAAAAGTTGGTCTTTGCGGCCTGCTTAAAAGGTCCCTGCCATTGGGTTTGAATTGTGTTGAAGGGCTTAGTCTCTAATGTTCACGGCCATACGGTTCCTCTGCATCACTTTTACTTTTGTTCTTCTTGCTTTATCTGTTAGCAGGGGGTGTGTAAACTAGATCGCAAAGGCTACAAATTAGTATTTCTTCTGCAAGGCTGGTCCTGGTTGACTGGCAGCCAGGAGGTGAGTTGCGGTGGCTACTAAGTTAACTTTACCTGGAGGCTCTACTGCTCTGGATTTGAGTGTCCTGGGTGAGCGTCTGCTTGGGCCTCCTGTGTGCGCAGCAGCCTCTGTACAGCTGCCTCCACTGCAGCACTTTGCACAGAGCAGTTCATGTATGGGATCGCTCTCGCAGTTGTACAGTCCTGTCTCTGCAGCACAGCACTAAGTCAATATCTCTATCTTTTCCAGAGGAAAATTTAAAGTAAAGGAGCGAGAAGAAATGTGGCACAAGATAGAAGAACTCGCCCGATTAAACCCTCAGGTAAATGTAACACTGTGCTTGTGAACAGTCTTTATTCCAACTTTCAGCCCTGCTCTTCCTTCACATCCTATTTATTGCAGCTCAAGCCACATCGCCCTCTGCACAGCCCCATTCACACTCCCTTCAAGCTCACATCAGTCCCTGTTCACACTACTTTGTACGCTTTTGCCTTCTTCTGTGTCCTCTATATACATACCCTCCTTTATTTATACTCTCACTTCATCTCTTTGCAAACTGTTCTCTGACTCCCTTCCCTGTGCATTACTTTCCTGTACACCTCCTCTTCTATGCTCTACCCTCATCCTCCTTTGCACTCAAGGTCTCCTCATTACATCTCTCCCATCACATTGCCGTCTGCTCAGTTCTCTTTTCTATTCCAACCCTGTGCACAGTTCTCCCTTCACATAACCCTCTCTCTACAGTTCCAACTCTTCTTCCAAATTCTCCTGTCGCAGCTTCTTCCAGCACTGGATATTTCATTGGCGTAGGTGCTTGAATCTGGATCTGTCTACAAAAGGCCACTGGTCATGGGAGGTAACAGAGCTGTACATAATCATCTTGAAACTTATGGCCGCCGTGAGAGGACTGTACCCTTCTCAGAAGAAAGTAGTTGTGTTCTATTTGGGACAGACAATGTGACCTCCTTGTTACAAATGAGCAAGCAAGGAAGGGAGAAATCCCCTAGTCCTCTCCGCAGAAGTTCAGCAACTATAAAAGGTGGCTCCTGGGCCCAGCCTCTGGCTGAACACAGACCATCAGATTCGAGGGGGATGATACTGCACAGCTAAACATTATCAGACTTCTTTGATAGGCAGCTCAATCAACCTCTGCTGCATAGACCAAACTCGGATCTGTTGTGACAAAAAAGGAACAGAAAATGTTGTATGTGTATCGTGAAGGAATGCCTTTTCACTGCTTTATAAATGGAATGGCCCATGACTTCTGTTTAGCTTTACCACCTCTTCCCGCTTATCCTGTAGGTTCTCAGTAAGATTCTAGTTGGTGGACCTTTCTTCAGACATTTATGCTCCTCTTGGACTTATGCAGCAGTTGTTTCTGCACCACAACCCAGGGTCTCTGGACGTTGGGCCTGGCTCCTGAGAATAATAATCTCTTCTAGACATCTCTTTGGACAGTAGACAAATAAAAGAATTCCTAGCTGTCATGAAGGAAAGTTTAAATTGTGTTAAGGACACAGAGGCAAGGGCTACCATACGTCTTCAATTTGTTTTATTGTGCAGCAGCATTACCGACCAATACCACAATGAAAACTACATTTAAAGTAATGTGAAAAGAAGAAAAAACAATTCCACCATGACAGCCCTGTCGAGCCCCTGAAGTACCCCTCCAGTGACATCCCCTCTTCCTGTGGCCGCAGCCGTATGGTTAAACGCCAGATCTTTACTATGTTTTGTGTTCATTTCCAGTTTGAGCCACTAAAGACAGACATCAAAACCCGACCTTCAACCAGTTAATTCCATGACGGGTCAACAAAACCGTGCGACAATCCCAGTAAACAGTAAAAGGCTGAGACATTATTACTTACTCCTGCACGTAACTGAATTGTTTGCTCCAAATTAAATTGCCATTAGACCCTATGACTGGGTGAGTAGATTACTCGGTTATAGCACGGAAGGAATAATTCCTTGCCTCTATGTCCTTAATAGAATTGAAAATTTCGTTCATGATAGCTAGTAATTTTTTTCATTCTGTTGAGAACAGAAATGAGAATTATGCACATTCTGAGCTTACTTACCAAAAGAAAGGCAATCTCGATCAAAGGTTTGAAATACAAATGTCTAGGTGGAATTAGAGGACCAGTCTGCTGCTATCAGTATGTCGTCTAATCTTGCCCCTGTATTAAATGCATAGGAAGCCATTGCTTCCCTGGTCAAGTGGGCCTTGAAAATCTTGGTGCCCGATTAACAATGGCAATCTGAGACAAACGTCTAACTTTAGCACTTTTGGTTTTAACAGAGTCATTTACGAGGTGTATCTTTACAATTGCAGCCGTGCCAGAATCTCCGGCCGGATGAAGTTTAATCAATGGCCCTCGATGCAATTTTTACAAAAAGGTGCATTAGGAACGTGAGCTAAATGGTAGAGGTCATGAAAATCAGTTTGGGCAGGAAAAGGGTGTTGCCGGACACTACATCACATCCCAGAACAGTTTGCTCCTTTACATCATGGTAAATGTAGTCCACAATTTACGCTCCCCTCAGTGTTGACAGTGGTGTTACAACCAGGTTTGGAGTAACGCTACAGTCAACAGTGAGGGGAGCGTAAATTGTGGACTGCATGTACCATGATGTAAAGGAGCAAACTTTTCTGGGATGTGATGTAGTGTCTGGCCACACCCTTTTCCCTGCCCAAACTTATTTTTATGACCTCTACCATTTATCTTGCGTTCCTAATGCTCCTTTTTGTAAAACTTTTATTCCGGACCATCGATTACACCTCATCCGGCCCGAGCTGTAGATTCTGGCCCAGGTGCAGAGATTCCACCCGAGCCGGATATTACGGCTCGGGCGCGGACGTAAAGATACGACTCGTAAATGACCTCTGTGAATACCAAAAGTCATCAAGTTAGACTTTTGTCTCAGATTGCCTTTGTAAAACGGGCCGTTGGTATATATATACCTTCTTCCTGCATAACCCTGAGCAATGGTGGGAGAAGAAACCGCTTTATTAAATAGTTTCTTAAGTGAAAATCGTAGTTTTTGCTCCCCTTGAGGTCTTACCTCCTCAGTCATGCTTTCGTAAGCCTGGAGACATTCAATCCTACGTTTCGGAGAATCCCTGAAAACGAGGTGGAAATATACCTCGAGCAAACTATCCTGCACAAGACCAGACGTACCAGCAGGGCCAGCGTACCGGATATCTCTCGTCTATGCAGGTATTCGTTTTCCGCTCATAATAAGGAAAGATTCAAGACTGCCCACGGCCCATAGTTTGGAATACCTGGGTTCAAGTGGCAATGAGACTCCTATGCCCCTCAGCAGGTTTCTCGCCCGGGATGCTCTCCCACTTGAAAACCATCTATGGGAAGGTGGCCTCCTGAAATGGGGGAGAGAAATTGTATTTACTGACCTGTGAGCTAAACCTTGGGTGGCCAGTTCCGAAAGGCAGTTCAGGACATGAAACATTTGGGACCCCACAGGATCCAGGAGTTGTTGCATACATCAACTGACCCAACATCCACAAGTGGACCTATATCTTTTAGTTTACATTAAGAAGTTATGTTATGTTATGTTATGTTAAATCAATTTGTTAAGCGCGCTAACACCATTAGGTTTCTTGGCGCTGTACAGAGGGAGTCGGGAGGAGAGACAGAAAATAACATAACAGAGGATGAGACTAGTGGTAGGCTACCGTAAACAGATGCGTTTTGAGGAAGGATCTGAACGTGGAGTAGGGGGAGAGCAACCTAAGAGAAAGAGGTAAGGAATTCCAAAAAGACGGGGCTAAGAAAGAAAACCTAAGACCACCGTGTTTCTTCCGCTTGAATCTGGGGACAGAAAGTAAAGCCAATTGGGAAGACCGAAGGGTGCGGGAGGGAACATAAGGATGAAGCAAGGAAGAAATGAAGGAGGGGCCAAGACCAGTGAGAGATTTGAAAATGATGCAACCGAGCTTAAATTTACAGCGGGCAGAGACCGGGAGCCAGTGGAGACTTTTTAGGAGAGGTTGGACATGCTGATCTCTAGGTTGATGGTAGATCAAGCGAGCAGCTTGATTTTGGATCAGCTGGAGTCTCCTGAGTTGGTATGCAGGAATGCCTACATATAGCGCGTTTGCGTAGTCAAGCCTAGACATGACTAGCGCAAGCAGGGCCAAAGTAAGGGCATCGATGGTAAGTAGGCGGGAGATTTTACGTATTTTCCTGAGCTGGAAATGGCTAGAGCAAACTACAGCGCTGATCTGGGGTGTCATAGATAGGTCGTTACTTATGACAACTCCCAGACTTTTTGCAGAGTTGACGGGACAGGGGGGGGCTGCCAAGACTGGCAGGCCAGAAAGAAGAGTGCCAGGGATTGGAGGGCCCCCCGACAAGAACCAGCTCAGTCTTGTCGGGGTTGAGTTTCAGGTGGTTTGTGCCCATCCAATCACTGATAGAGCAAAGGGTGTTTTGAAAAGTGAAGATAGATTGATCGCTGGAGTCAATGGTGAAAACCAGTTGGATGTCATCCGCGTAATTAAACGCGGAGACATTGAATCGGCGGAGGGAGCGGATAAGCGGGGCCAGGTATAAATTAAAAAGGAGAGGGGATAAAGAGGAGCCTTGCGGGACACCACAAGACAACTCGACTTGGGAGGCAGAGAACTGGGACAGCCTGACAGCTTGATGGCGATGGGTCAGGAAAGAGCGCACCCAGTCCAGAGCTGTGCCCTGGATGCCAGCCTCTCTGACACGGTCGACCAAAATGTCATGGTCGACCGTGTCAAAAGCGGCCGACAGGTCCAAGAGAACCAGGGCCTGATAGGTGTTAGAGTCGGCGCCCCTGCGTAGTTCGTCCATCACAGAGAGGATGACTGCTTCTGTGGAATGCGCAGGCCTAAACCCAGCCTGCTGGGGGTCCAAAACACCAGAGTCCTCTATAAAAGAAGTGAGGGTTTGAGTAACGTGGGACTCCAGGACTTTGCTGAGGAAAGGGAGGAGGGAAATAGGGCGATAGTTGCTCATGGTGGACGGATCAGCCATAGGTTTTTTCAAAATGGCGACCACCTCTGCCCGTTTGAAGGAGGCCGGAACCACCCCCATAGTTAAAGAGTTGTTTAAAAGAGCTAAAGGGGGGTCCGGACAGGAAGTAAAAGCTTCTCGCAGGGCAGAGGGGGGGCAACAATCGCTGGGGGAGCCAGAAGAGACTTTGAGCAGGAGGGGGAGGAAGTTCTCTTTTGAGATGAGGGGAAGCTGGGATAGGGTGTGGGTGATGGGGTGAGAGGGAGTGCTGGCGGGGGAAGAGGCAGGTGAGACGTGAGCAGAGATGCTGGTTTTAATTTTAACAATTTTGTCCACAAAGAACTGATTCAGGGAATCACACAGAGGCTGGGAGGGAAGCGGGGCAATGGTGACTCTAGCCGGGTTGGATAGTTCCTCGACAATAGAGAAAATATCCTTGGACCTATTGGTGGAATTCAAAATCTTGTTGAAGTAGCTAGATTTAGCTCGGGCTATTGCAGATTTGTATTCCCTCAGCTGAGAAGAGAAGACAGCCTTTGTCTCGGGGGTATATCCTCGACGCCAGCGTCTTTCGGCCTGACGGAGACTGAGTTTCAGTGCCTTAAGTTCATCGGTGAACCACCTGTGGGCGTCGTGACTGCGCCGCGTCTTAACAGGTTTTAGGGGTGCCACTGAGTCAGCGGCAGAGACAAGCCATTGGGTAAGGTGGTCAGACTGGGAGTCAATGGAAGTGATGGGTCCCGTGATAGAGGGGGCTGATGAACACAGGAGGGAGGTGAATTTATTGAGGTCGGCCTTGTTCCAATTACGTGCCAGAAAATTAGAGTCTCGGGTGACATTGGTCGGGGGAGGCTTAGCAAGGGAAAAGGTGATGAGTAGATGATCTGACCAGGGGCAGGGGAGGACAAGGGGAGTGGAGATATCTAAGGAGGAAGTCCATACCTGGTCCAAAATATGGCCTTTAATGTGCGTGGGTGTGTGTATATGTTGGGTGCAATTGAGACCCAACATAAGGTCAGTGAAGGCGACGGAATCAGGGGTTTCGTGAGGGTCCGATGGCCAATAATTAAAGTCACCGAGGACTAAAACATTGGTGTTGTTAATAGTTAACTGGGAGATGAGCTCCCCAAACTGAGCTGAAAAATTTGGCATGGGTTGGGGGGGACGGTAAACTAGGACACATACAAGAGAGGACCCAGGTTGCTCCAGCCTGAGAGCAAGACAATCGGTCATAGGGATGCTGGGGACAGACACAGGGGAAAACCTGATTGAGTGACTAATGATGGCTGCAACCCCGCCGCCCGCTCTGCCAGAGGGGCGATTGGCTTGCAGTATGTAGTATCCTGGGGGGATGGCCGCCAGGATATCAGGGGAAGAATCATCTGTGAGCCAGGTCTCGGACAGGAACAGGATGTCAGGCTGTTCCGAACCTAAGAGATAGAAAATGTCAGTTTTATGGCTGACCAGAGACCGAGAGTAAGAAGGGGATTCTATCTTTGTTCAGCCACTGAAAGACTTTCGGTTCCAGCGTCCACAGACTCTAGTCTTGCAGCTGCCTGGAATGCCAATCTGCTACTTTGTTGCTTCTTCCAGAATGTTATTCTGTTTTTACTGACGGGTAGTGTGCACGGTGAAAGTGCCAAAGGTTCTTTGCTATTATCTGTTAGTGATCTGGGCTTTTTCCCCCCTTAGATGGTTGCTGTATCTCACAGCACTCACAGCAATGATTTTGTCGATCTTGAGGGTGACACCGCATCTGCCTTTTTTGTCCTGCACTCGACTGTTAACGAGGCTGCCAGGAGCTCTAGGCAGTTCGTGTGGAGATTCAGTACTCTCTCTGACCGTCTTCCACCGGTAGAGTGTGTTTCACACCAGACTTCCCATCCTACAGTCTGGCTGGAACATAAAGATAGTCCAGCCCGTCCAGGCCTCCATGTGAGGCAGCCTCCAGCGAAGTTCCTCCCTCCAGGATGAGATCTGTCCTCATATAGCAAAGGCCTTTGCTCAGACGTGAGTCCCATGCTCTCCACACCACTGGAGTCAAGCTATCCTGGCTAAAGACAGCTGATAGCCAGAAACCGGTCCTAGGATGCTTGATTCCGGTCCAGGAAAGACATGGCTTGGCAGTTCGGGCCGGACTGTTCCCACGAGGCACAGGGTCAAGGCTGATTTGCATATGGCCATGTCTGAACTGGGGTGGTGTGGAGTGCATGGATGGATTTAGGCCCAGATCTCTGTACTGGGGTGAATGTATGACATTGTTCTGCATTCTGTCCATCAACTGTGTTTTTGGCATCTTTCCTCAGATGAGACATCTTCAAATTCTTTCGGGCCCTGTTATGGATCGGCCGTGGAAAGATCGGTTGAATGGAAAATTGCAAGAGACCCACTATATGAGTAATCGGCCTTAAAGACTTTGTGGATTTAGCTAATGTTCTTCTCAGTTCCTAAAATATCTTCGCTACTTTTCTTGCCGGAAGACAGAGTATACTTAACCAAGTCTGCAATCCCAATAAAGGCTCAGGTAGTAACCAAACCTTTCACCTATATTTCTCCTGCCATTTCACTACATAACGGTTCTTGGTACTGACCTTTTACCAAGTTACGCTTCTTAAAGGACGTGGGGTTTTCTCCGAAAAACTAGCCTCATTCATTATGCATGAGGATTCTTGGTATCTCAGCAGGACTACCATGGCCGGCATAATAACTATGCATAAGGGTTTTTCATTCAGTCATCCTAGTCCGACATGACACAGCAAGGTAGATCCCTTGAGGGTAACACTTTGGGTATATAAACCCCATATATTTGCTGAGGAGAGGAGAAGAAAGACTTCCATACACACTGATGCAAGACGCTGAGGTTCCTGCACGCAGACACTCCAGCTCGCAGTGGTCTGACATCCCTCGCGGGGTGTCCATCTCAAGACCAAGACGGGGTCCCACAGTCTCTTACTTCAGGTAATGAGGTTGACTTATCCTAGAGCGATTCTTGGATCCACACGTACTTACATGCTAGGTACACTTGGGTACGTTTAGTTCGGTTGCATCGTAGGAGAACGCATTATTACCGTCATGTATTTTATATACTTACCTGTATTCATTGTTTTACCATTATGGTAGGGATCGATCATCCTTTTACTCTGTCTGTGCTTATAATCATTTATATCTGTTTGTGTCTTATGGTTGTTTCAGCACACCTGTTTTACACTAGAATGACGCTGGTTCAGTAAATGCTTATTGAAAACGACCTACTGTATATTCTGTGTATCTCAATGAGACTAAGTGAGCACGAGTGACTGAGCAAAAAGTATCGCTCTGTGTCCACGATCCCTGACGGGACAGGGTTGTCATGCTCAATAGTTGCCAAGAACTATTCTCTCCTTTGTAAGAGGAGTTTATAGTGGCACTGTGAGCGAGCTGGAATACAGGCGAACATACCCGGTGGGGGTGTCCGGAATTAATCTGGACACCAATCCCACAGTCTAGGTTGTCTAAACGTGCAGATCCTATAAAGGTTTATAGGAACTATAGGACAATATCTTTTGAGGAACCAGAAGGGATTTCTCAGTTGACCAAACCCAAGCCCTTATGGAGAGAGAGTTTTGTTGAGCGGTGCTGCATTTGTCTAGAGCGGGATTCGTCCATCAACAGGGTATTGTCCAAATAAACGATGCGACGAATGCCCTGAGACCGGTTTTACAGCCTTTGTAAACCACAATGGCACTGATGAAACCGAACCACAGCATCCTGAACTCAAGGACTTGCTGTGTCTTTATCAACTGTAAGAACCTTCGATGTGGTTTGAAGATGGAGATCGTGAGGCACTCGTCCTTTCAATCCAAGCACCCATCCACTCCTCCCGGAGTAGAACGCCTTGGAGGAGGTGGCTGCCCTCCATCTTGTAGTGGCCGTTTATCAGCTACCAGTTAACTCCTTGAGGTTTGTTTTTCTCCACCATGAACAGATTGCAGGGGTGTTATTATATGGTGTGGTTGTACGACCTTATAATCTGCGTACCCACCCTTTTGGTCCGTGAAACCCTAAGCTCAACACTGGGTAGCAGTGGCACGGAGCAGCAAGGCTTACACGGAGAAACAATGCAAAACATTTCATCTGGTAGAGACTTCTAGCCGCAGACGCCTTACTTTAGAATGTCCCCAGGCGCCTGACTAGATCCAGAAACGTTTTTCCCCACAGTGCTTCTATGCGCCGGCAGAGGGCGTCTAGCGACTATGCAGCGACTTAGCCCCCGAATGTGACGTCAGCAGAGTGCATATAACTCCTCCCCCGAGGTGCTGATGTCAGTTCCTTCTTTTCCTTGCTTGCAACAGATCCGGAGCGGAATTCAGGCGGTTTTTGGGCCCTCCCTCTTTTCTACCTCCCATCTGGAACAATGTGCGGACACAATGTCCTCTACGATGAATCCCAACAGCCCACACCTTTCTCTCTGTGCATGTCTAGAATCTTGGGTTGTTAGCCCAACAGCCAGCCCTTGAGACCCTCATGGGTGAGTAGTCGCGCTTAACAAATATTGATTGATATCTGTGCATGTCTTGAACTAAGGGTTGCTAGCCCAACATCCCACATCCTCATCTGTGTGTTTCACACGTCAAGACTGTCCCTTTTTGGAGTGTTTGGAAACAGGTCCGTGCTGGTTTGAAGCATTCTAGAAGTATTTGGCCAGGGGGCGCACGCTACTGTGAACACTCTGGAGCACCCGTGGCTCTCTCGCTGGTGCTCTTGTGGCTCCATTAAAGCCTTCTAGGACTGTGTGCAAGGCACCCCGCAAACGTCATCAAACAGCAAGGTTGTAATCCCAGAAGACTGGTGTGCAGGATGCAGCTGCTCCCAGGCCTGTTGACTTTCTTCCGCTTACAGACTTCTGTGCACGCCTCCATTCTGGGTACAGCCGTATTGGTTACTAAAAGAGAGAAAATTACTGTTCAGAGCTGTCTTGATCATCATGCCTTCTGCTAGCTTGACTCCGCTACATTCGGGCTGTTTTAGTTCTACTACCAGGCTCATTTTTCTCCATTTCAAGAGTGAATGCGCATGGGGTGTTCGTTAGGATAGTGTCCGCTAAAGAATGGGATGCAGCCCCTTAGTTTTCTGCAAATGCCCAATCATCAGAGCTTCAGGAAATCCCTCAAGACTGCTTTTGTTCAGTGTGCTTCTGTGACCTCCGTCCCTTCAGTGTTTCAAAAATAATTAAATTAACAAAACACATTTACTCCCTCAATTAAGAATTGTAGAGCGTCATTCAGCATCCGTTTGTCATCCCAATAAGGTTTCAGCCCAGCAGGTCCTGCCTCTTTCATCCTTAAGGGATTTATAACACATGGTAAGGGTAGGTGGATGTAGAGGTAATCCTGTTGTCGAGGGTCGATTACACCTCTTCCCCACTGTGCTCTTGAGTTTTATGAGCTTGTTTGAAAGCATCCCAGTCCAAGGTCACACACACGCAGCTCAGGGAGTGGAGATTTTCAAATAGAGAGCCTAACACAAAACACGTAACCCTTTAAAAATGATTCACCGAATTTACACCTAGTATGAAAGAGAAAAAAGGTCATGGTACTCTTCATTCCAGGTAAGGAAGCATACTCATTTCATTGTTGCTTTATTTCGATTAAAATAATCATAAAAGATAGTACATACAATATCGGGTAAAAAGTATATGGAATAAAAACACAGTGCCATATATAACAATCAAAACAGTGTAGCTGATAACAGTAATTAGTGCAAAATGTGTATCATATAAAATGGCTCAACAGCCAAAGACCACAATAAAAACCATAAAAATGCAATGATGCAATATAAAACCAAATGATCATCATTACTGTAGGTCCATTAACAGTGCCACACTGAAATAACATAACATCTATATAACTATAACTAGACTTGGGTTTCTCTTCGTTTTTTGCAGCCAATAAGCCAGGCCCAACTCAGAAATGTTGCCATAGCTACAACTATAGGTACATCGGTGGATGACCGCAGAATCCTTAACGACTCCATAGCAGATCTAGTACCCTTTGATCTTCCCCGTACAGCCAACGCCCCTGAAATCCATAAGAGATTTGGTATATTGGGAGAGCTCGGGGTGACCCAGAGTCGTCTACAACGCTATTGGTCTGTCTCGGGCTGAATCCTCAATACGAAGACAACCCAAATCCATAAAAAGAGGCAATAAAGGTGAAGATTGCGGAAGACTCGTGATAGCTCTGACAAATTTATCTTGAGCTTGTACCAAGGAGATGTTCTCAAAACCCCATAATTCCGCTCCATATAAGATTGAGGTAATAACCTTGATATTATATATCTTAAGAACCGAGGCTCTGGGTTTAGTGAACGAGAGCTTATGTTCTTTTACAAGAGCTCCTGCCAACTGTGCATGTTTCAGAGCTAAAAGGTCAATGTGAGGCTTCCAGTTACGTTTCTTACCTAAGGTAATCCCCAGGTATGCAAACGCATTTGAAGCATACTCAATACATAAATAATGATTAGCAAAGACAGTTCTTTTGTTCACACTAGTTCCTCTGTTGCTGGGCCTACAATCCTGCTTAACATATTTCCTTATGAAATGTACAAACTGTGCCAGTTGCGTCTCCGACACCTGTAATAGTCCTGCATGTTCAAGACACATTGTTACAGGTGAGTGCCATTACCATCTACTCTGTCCTGAAAAGTCGGCTCAGCTGCGTTCACACGTTTGGCCAATGTTAGCATCTGATACTAGATCGAATGTCCACCACAGACCAGATAAAATGTCTACTGTTAATATTCTATGGAAGAATTAGAGGTACTTAGCACCGTGACCCAGGAGTTGGAGCTTTTTGTGGTTTGGAAAGCGGGTGTGGGGTTGGTGCGCTCCCATTCCAGATTGCTATCTGCAGACCTACAAGTTTCCAACTCTCAAGGCAGTTGGTGCGAGGTTGAGTGTCTGCAGTTGAGCTCGGCACCTGGATAGTGGGAGTTTGATGTATGTGAATTGATGGAAAGCGAAAACTGAGAAACCACATTGGAGGAAACCAAATCATGGAAAACCACTTTTAAAGAAATACAAATACTTCGAAAATTAAAGGAAAGATCATTTTAGGGGAAAATAAAAATTAGATTACATTTGGGTGAAGTTTAGGACTATTGAGGGGTGTTTAGGTCTCGCTATTATATCCCGCAGGGATTAATAGGCGAGTATATAGTAGGCGAAACAAACTCTTGACCAAGCACGGATTACGTGCAGTTCATGTGATCCAGTAGTGTGAGAGTCGCATGCACGTCAAACCCATCCGCCTCGCACCAGACTTCAAATGGAATGCCTCCCAAGCTGCTCCCCCGCCCCCCGCCATCAGCCTTCAAAGCAAGTTGCTCCCGCCCGCCTCCCCACAACAATGCCAAAAGCTTGTTTACAATAACGTTCTCGTGTTACTTGCAGTTTTGCACTGCCACCATCACCATCTCCTGCTCGTATTTTTACGCACTTTCACGGCCGTGCTTGTCTCTACGCTTTTTCTCCTCATCCTTCATCTCCCTTTCCTTTGGTCTCCGTTTCTCCACTTCTTAATCACCGTCTTTCTTTGTTTCATGCTCTCTCTTTCGCCCTTTTCCTCAATCTCTTCCAACTGTTTCTTCCTTCTGCTTCTTTTCACTCGGAGCAAACTTTTGCCCTGCTCTCCCCCTCTCTTTTCGCCCCTATGTGTTTTCCGTGCTCAGTCCAGCTTCCGCCCTTCCTGCACGTTCCTCGGTCCTTCCTCTGCCTAGCTCTCCATTTCTTCTCCCTAGCTTGCCCTCTTCCTCCTAGCGCCGCCTTTGGTTTCCCATTTCGCTCTCAAGCATTCCCTGTCCTCCTTTCCATTTTCTCTCACTCTCCTATTCCTCCCTCCTCTATTCATTCTTCCATTTATCACCCCCCCCTGTCATGCCCTCGCGCCAGCCCCTTTCCGCCTCACTCCCTCTCATTGGCTCTGGCAGGCATCCCTGTTCTTTGCAGCCCTGACCGTTTGGCATCGCTTTGTCTCCAATTGATAAAAACATCTGGAAGAATCCATTGAAGGCGGAGCTCGGTTCCTCGTGCTCGGATTGCACTCCTCCCTCGCACACCACGTCGCACCCTCTCGTTCACTCCTCCCCGGGCCGTGCACACCCACTCTTTCAAGCCATTCCTTCCACGAGCACCCCTTCTTTCTCCATCCAGCTTTCACTCCCCATATCATTATCCTCCAACATTTCTCCCCCTCCTCTCTCACTTTCTTCTCCTCTCTATCCTTCACGCCCCCCTTTTCTCCTCCCCTTCTCTACCCTTGCTCATTCTGCGGTCTCTCCTTCCCCTTCTCTTTCACCTGGTTCTCTTCCACTCTTCTTTCTAGCATTCCCCATCTGCCCTTGAATTCTCCAGTTTAAAGTACTCTGCACCCCTTTTACTTTGTGTCCCCTTCCCCCTCTCAGGTTTTATTTTTTCTTCTCTGTTCTTGCATGGCATCTCTCTCACACACACTCTCTCACACTCTCTCTCTCACTCTCTCTCACACTCTCACTCTCTCTCACTCTCTCACACACACACACACACTCTCTCACACACTCACACACACACACTCTCTCACACACACTCACACACACACTCTCACACACACTCTCTCACACACTCTCTCTCACACACTTTCTCACACACTCTCTCACACACTCTCTCACACTCTCTCTCACACTCTCTCTCACACTCTCTCTCACACTCTCTCTCACACTCTCTCTCACACACTCTCACACACACTCTCTCACACACTCTCACACACACTCTCACACACACTCACACACACTCTCTCACACACACTCACACACACTCTCTCACACACACTCTCTCACACACACTCTCACACTCTCTCACACACTCTCTCTCTCTCACACACACACTCTCTCACACACACTCTCTCTCTCTCTCTCTCTCTCTCACACACACACACTCTCTCTCACACACACACACACTCTCTCACACACAGTACAGCCTTCTACCGCTACCACTCTACCGCTCTCTCCACCAACACTCTACCACCCTATCCGCCACCACCCTATCCGCCACCACCCTATCCGCCACCCGATCCGCCACCACCACCCTATCCGCCACCACCACCCTATCCGCCACCACCATAGCGCCCCCACCCTAGCCCCACCACTCTTCCCGCCCACCACTCTACCCTCAAACTCCACCATCCAAGTACTACTACACCCTCCAAATCCACCCTCCGACTACACCCTCTAACTCCACCACCCAATGACACCCTCCAACTCAACACTCCAAATCCACCCTCCAACTACAATCCCACCCTCCAACTACAATCCCACCCTCCAAAAACACCATCCAACTCCACCCTCCAACATCCAAATCCACCCTACAACTCCAACTCCAACCTCCAAATCCAACCGCAAACTACAACTACAGACTCCAACTCCACCCTCAAAATCCAACTCCACCCTCAAAATCCAACTCCACCCTCAAAATCCAACTCCACCCTCAAAATCCAACTCCACCCTCAAAATCCAACTCCACCCTCAAAATCCAACTCCACCCTCAAAATCCAACTCCACCCTCAAAATCCAACTCCACCCTCAAAATCCAACTCCACCCTCAAAATCCAACTCCACCCTACAACTCCACCCTACAACTCCACCCTACAACTCCACCCTACAACTCCACCCTACAACTCCACCCTACAACTCCACCCTACAACTCCACCCCTACAACTCCACCCCTACAACTCCACCCCTACAACTCCACCCCTACAACTCCACCCCTACAACTCCACCCCTACAACTCCACCCCTACAACTCAACCCCTACAACTCAACCCCTACAACTCCAACCCCACCCTCCAACCCCACCCTCAAACTCCACCCTCCAACTCCACCCTCCAACTCCACCTAACTTTTATTTAAGTATTAATTATTTAAAAATAAAAAACATTATTTGTAAAATCAATACTTCTAAGTCACGTAAATACAAAACATGTTGCATTAACAATGCTATATGTGTCATTGTCAAAAAATAAAAGTATTAGCTTTGTAAATGACAGAGGTATTCATTTCACAATTTTCAAAAATAACACATAAATAACAAATTTGTCATGTACAAGACAAATAACTCAAACTTTCCTAATGCGAGACCTATTGCATTGCAAATGCTTGTTTGGGTTTGGCGATGGGTAATGTTTAGATGTGATGAGGGTTTTTAAGGGTCGGGATGGGTGAAGCTCAGGCATAGAAGGGATGTTTAGGTGTCTGGAATGGGTGGAGTTTAGGAGTGCTCAGAGGTTTGTCTTCAGAATGCATCGAGTTTATGGGTGACGAGGGGTGTTTAGGAGGCTGGGATGGGTGGAGTTTAGGAGTGCTCAGAGGTTTGTCTTCAGAATGCATCGAGTTTATGGGTGACGAGGGGTGTTTAGGAGGCTGGGATGGGTGGAGTTTAGGAGTGCTCAGAGGTTTGTCTTCAGAATGCATCGAGTTTATGGGTGACGAGGGGTGTTTAGGAGGCTGGGATGGGTGGAGTTCAGGAGTGCTCAGAGGTTTGTCTTCAGAATGCATCGAGTTTATGGGTGACGAGGGGTGTTTAGGAGGCTGGGATGGGTGGAGTTCAGGAGTGCTCAGAGGTTTGTCTTCAGAATGCATCGAGTTTATGGGTGACGAGGGGTGTTTAGGAGGCTGGGATGGGTGGAGTTTAGGAGTGCTCAGAGGTTTGTCTTCAGAATGCATCGAGTTTATGGGTGACGAGGGGTGTTTAGGAGGCTGGGATGGGTGGAGTTTAGGAGTGCTCAGAGGTTTGTCTTCAGAATGCATCGAGTTTATGGGTGACGAGGGGTGTTTAGGAGGCTGGGATGGGTGGAGTTTAGGAGTGCTCAGAGGTTTGTCTTCAGAATGCATCGAGTTTATGGGTGACGAGGGGTGTTTAGGAGGCTGGGATGGGTGGAGTTTAGGAGTGCTCAGAGGTTTGTCTTCAGAATGCATCGAGTTTATGGGTGACGAGGGGTGTTTAGGTGTCTGGAATGGGTGGAGTTTAGGAGTGCTCAGAGGTTTGTCTTCAGAATGCATCGAGTTTATGGGTGACGAGGGGTGTTTAGGAGGCTGGGATGGGTGGAGTTTAGGAGTGCTCAGAGGTTTGTCTTCAGAATGCATAGAGTTTATGGGTGACGAGGGGTGTTTAGGAGGCTGGGATGGGTGGAGTTTAGGAGTGCTCAGAGGTTTGTCTTCAGAATGCATCGAGTTTATGGGTGACGAGGGGTGTTTAGGAGGCTGGGATGGGTGGAGTTTAGGAGTGCTCAGAGGTTTGTCTTCAGAATGCATCGAGTTTATGGGTGACGAGGGGTGTTTAGGAGGCTGGGATGGGTGGTATTTAGGGATTGTAAAGGGTTGGGATTAAAAGCATCTGAATTAATTGTTTGACATTGTAAAAGATATCAATCCAAAATAACGTCCCCTGAAGAAAAACACCCAAAGTGTTTCTGAAAGTAAGACCGGCAGCCACTGCATTTATACCTTACAAAATAAGCATGCAAAAGTCAATTTGGAACAAAAGGAGGCACTATGAATTGGTTTCTGTGAAACTGTAAATGTCATTCCTTCTGCAGATTTTTATTAAACAGTTTAGATGAAATGGTTTCTCAGTAATGGTATTCCATGAAATCGCATCCAAGCGAAGCATACAAAGTGCAGCTGCCTCTGCGCCCGTACTGTGCGAGACTTGCAAGCTAACCTTCCTCTCTGGGTTTGCCTCTTGTAGTACCCCAAGTATTATGCACCCCCACCGCTGACTCTCTTCTACGCCATGGAGACAGACACTCCAACTGCTGAGGACATCCAATTACTGAAGAAGACGATGGAGACCGAGGCTGTGCAGGTCAGCAAAGGCTCTCCCTCTCTCTCCTCCTGCTTGCCACATCCATTGCACTTCATCTGTCGCCCTCTCGCTGCATAGTCCCAGTACAGCTTCCCAGGGAATCCTCGCACTTCCATCCTCTTAGTGCAAGCCTGTGCCTTGTATTTATTTTTATTTTTTATCCTTGCTCACTTGGTATGGAAAGGAGCGCATACTCTGTTCTTTCACTGTGGCTTCTTGCCGTACCTTGAAGTAACAGCTTGGTATTGTGTCGCGGCTTCCAAAGACTCGCATGGCACATTCCTCACTGTGCTTCAAGGTTTCTTACTGCACATACTGTCACCGTGCATCTACTAACAGTGTTCTTTCAGTTCACCAGGACCTGTTTACTGCCTCACTGATGCGTCATGACTGATATCGGACTTGTCACTCTGGCAGCATGCATTTCACTTTTTCTGTCCCGGTGTATCAGGCGCATGAAGCGTCATTTGGCGGTTACGCCATCATGGGTCCGGTAGTGCGAAGTGACCTCTGCTGTGCCTGTAGCAGGGCATCGGGTCGTGTGAAGTGAACTTCCTGTTGTATGCATGGTTTTGCCAGGGCTCTTTGTTCACGAGTAGTGCCTGGCACAGGCAGTGTGTCCTCATGGATATTATGAGGCAGCTGCTGGCATGAAGTGTCCTCTGTTCTTCGGTGATGGGTGGTATCGCTGCGATTGTTTTAATGGCGTGTGCTCTAGCTTAGTGTACCCACACCGCTTCCCCAAAAACAGCCACCATTTCCTTTCCTCACTTTTATGTCCGTGAACTTTGCACTTTCCTCCACTGTGGTGTTTTATGGACCATCATCTTCTAGAGTTGTGTACGATCTGTCTTCGGCCTTTATTTTTTCATTAATAGCATAAATCGTCCACACAGTTCTTTCTATGTATGCATTAAGGAATGTTGTTTAGGTGAGTTTGAGTAATTTATCAGAGTAAAACCCCTTGCCAGCTTTTCCAGTACAAACTAACTCTGTGTTCCCTGTTCATCCTCGCCAAGGACTGATTCTTGAAGCAAGTTTACTCTCCCATGATTGTTTAACCACAACATACACTCTAGACCAGGATTGGCGCCCTGTAATACTTGTTCCCACATTCAGACTCTGTGTATTGGGAATTGATGCCGACTTGTAACCCCGGTTCTCCAGCACTAGACTTTTCATGCATTCGCATACGTGAGTTTTTCACCTTCGTCCGGCTGGGAGCCCTCTATAGTCAGTGTTTACAGACCAGGCTCATATACACTCATTCAACTCATTATAAGACTCCGACTCCAGACTTGTAACCCCGGTTCTCCAGCACTAGACCTTTCATGCATTCGCATCACCTTCGTCCGGCTGGGAGCCCTCTATAGTCCGTGTTTACAGACCAGGCTCCTATACACTCATTCAGCTCATTATAAGACTCCGACTCCAGACTTGTAACCCCGGTTCTCCAGCACTAGACCTTTCATGCATTCGCATCACCTTCGTCCGGCTGGGAGCCCTCTATAGTCCGTGTTTACAGACCAGGCTCATATACATTCATTCAACTCATTATAAGACTCCGACTCAAGACTTGTAACCCCGGTTCTCCAGCACTAGACCTATCATGCATTCGCATACTTGGGTTTTTCACCTTCGTCCGGCTGGGAGCCCTCTATAGTCAGTGTTTACAGACCAGGCTCATATACACTCATTCAACTCATTATAAGACTCCGACTCCAGACTTGTAACCCCGGTTCTCCAGCACTAGACCTATCATGCATTCGCATACTTGGGTTTTTCACCTTCGTCCGGCTGGGAGCCCTCTATAGTCAGTGTTTACAGACCAGGCTCATATACACTCATTCAGCTCATTATAAGACTCCGACTCCAGACTTGTAACCCCGGTTCTCCAGCACTAGACCTTTCAAGTCAAGTCAAGTCAATAAATTTATATAGCGCGCTACATACCCAGAGGGTCTCAAGGCGCTTGAAGAGGGGTTGGGAATTACTTCTCGAATATCCAGGTTTTAAGTTGCTTTCTGAATGCTAGGTGGGTTTGAGTGAGGCGAAGGTGCATGGGAAGTGAGTTCCAGGTTTTGGCCGCTAGGTAGGAGAATGATCTTCCTCCCATGGTGGTTTTGTTGACGCGGGGAATAGCAGCGAGGGCTTGGTTGGAAGAGCGCAGCTGGCGGGAGGGGGTGTAGAAGGAAAGACGTGTATTGAGGCATTCGGGTCCAAGTTCGTAGAGAGCTTTGTGTGCGTGGGTGAGGAGGCGGAAAGTTATCCTCTTATTGACGGGGAGCCAGTGGAGGTCTTTCAGGTGACCAGAAATGTGTTCTTTACGCGGGATGTCTAATATGAGTCTGGCTGATGCGTTCTGGATGCGTTGGAGTTTTTTCTGAAGTTTTGCGGTGGTACCGGCGTAAAGGGTGTTTCCGTAGTCCAGGCGGCTTGTAACCAGTGCGTGGGTGACCGTTTTTCTAGTTTCGGTGGGGATCCAGCGAAATGTTTTTTTGAGCATGCGAAGAATGTTGAAGCAAGATGAAGAGACGGCGTTGACTTGTTTGGTCATCGAGAGTGAGGAATCCAGGATGACGCCTAGGTTCCGTGCGTGGTCCGTCGGGATGGGTGCTTTTCCAAGGGCTTCTGGCCACCAAGAGTCGTCCCAGGCGGAGGGGGGGGGTGCCTAAGATGAGGACTTCTGTTTTGTCTGAATTCAGTTTCAGACGGCTATGCTTCATCCATTCGGCTACCTCTTTCATTCCTTCATGTAGGTTGGTTTTGGCGATGTTTGGGTCTTTGGTGAGTGAGAGGATCAGTTGAGTGTCATCAGCGTAGGAGATGATGTTGAGGTTGTGTTGGCGTGCGATAGTCGCGAGGGGGCTCATGTATATGTTGAGCTTGAGCTTTTCACCTTCGTCCGGCTGGGAGCCCTCTATAGTCAGTGTTTACAGACCAGGCTCATATACACTCATTCAGCTCATTATAAGACTCCGACTCCAGACTTGTAACCCCGGTTCTCCAGCACTAGACCTTTCATGCATTCGCATACTTGAGCTTTTCACCTTCGTCCGGCTGGGAGCCCTCTATAGTCAGTGTTTACAGACCAGGCTCATATACACTCATTCAGCTCATTATAAGACTCCGACTCCAGACTTGTAACCCCGGTTCTCCAGCACTAGACCTTTCATGCATTCGAAGTTTTTCACCTTCGTCCGGCTGGGAGCCCTCTATAGTCCGTGTTTACAGACCAGGCTCATATACACTCATTCAACTCATTATAAGACTCCGACTCCAGCCAACAAGGAAGAATGACGCCAAACTCCTCATCTGTTAGTGATCAGATTTTTCTGCTGCACTTTTAGTGGAATTAGGGAATCCTCAGTGTCTCCTCTGTGAAATTCCATTTTGACTTGGAAAACAATTTGTGTAATGTTTTGCTTTTGATCTTTTGTTACTCAGACTTTCTAGGAAGGTGATTAAACCTATGTTCGAGGCATATGAGCTACAGATTACACACTGTGCATAGGTCACCACCTAGTGTTGGGCCTGGATGTTTGCAGTTGTTTTTGTCTGGAAAGTCTTTGGAAGTCGCGGGATAGGTGACTCCTCCTTTGGATCATATTGAGCATGGGCATCGGATCCATCCTCAGATTGTTTTTTTCCGCCACCGGGCACGAATGTCTTTCCTGCGCTGCGGGTTGGAACCGATTTTCCTTCGGCGCGCAATCCTCACCAACCTCTACGGTATTGTTTTGAACGCGTTTCCAATCAACGCTACTCTTCAAGTCTTCGATTCCGGTCGTCGGCGAAGGCCTTCGGGCCTACCCAGGCCTCATCTTCCAGCCCATTTAAAAAATTTCCTCAATGTGGGTCGAAGTTTCCCCACACCGATCTCCATGAGGTGTGCAACCTTTGCCTCTCACTGGAGCACGAGGCCTGAGACTGTTCCGCTTGTGCCTCCTTCCGCTCCAAGAAGACGATTCGGGACCGACTAGCTCGAAGAACAATGGCTCGCTCGTCCGCTTCGATCCCAGACGACATCTTCCGAGAAGGCGTCGACGTCCCAGAACAAGAGCATGAACATGGCGTCGACAGCAACTCCGAGGCCGAAGAATCAGACGTCGAGGACCTCACTCCAGCTCAGCGGATTGTCATTGCACACTTCGCCCCACAACCCTTCCTTGACATCCTCCAAAAAGGCTTCGGTCACACACTCACCTTCGGGCCCGGGTGCACGCAGAGACACTGCTTCCCATGCACCGCCTTCAAGCTCGGCAAAGAAGCCTAATAAGCCTTTAGGCGACCCTGGCTCGAGTCAGCCTACCCCCTGTGCCGGCGCACACCTACCGGCACTGAAAAAGAAGCCATCTTCTTCCTCCACGTCAGCTGCTTCCGCATCTAAGCACTCGGCGGCGAAGACTAGCACCAGCTCCTCAGCACCTAGACCACATTCTGAGCCGACCGAAAAAATTGCCACCCAAAGTACCCCACTCCCATGCTTCGGAGCTGAAAAAACCCTCGGAGCCGAAAAAACCAAATGTTCCACCGGCCAAAGACACTGCAAAAGAACAGGTTTCAAAGCCGAAAGAGGCTACCGGCTCGGTGCCGAAAAAGCCTTCGGCACCGAAGGATCTACCTCCCACAAAGGAATTATTCCATCCAGATCCTACACAAAAAACTCTGGTTAAAGATCCCAAAACTGGTCGACCATTAGACACGCCTGCACGGCTCCTCATCCTAAGAAGGACATTGCAACCTCTCCTCTAAGGATACCTTCTTCTTCTCCTCCTCCTCCTCCTCCACCTCATACTCCTCCACCACCTCCTCCCCTACCACATCACTCCCCTACACCATCTCCTACTCCGTTAGCAGACGATGATAACTGGGATGACTCCTCTGATGACACAGTGGGCGGTGCAGATAGTGAGCCACCATATAATCTTAGTCCTCCTGGCTCACCTGATCCTTTGGATGATTATAGCACCCCAGATGTCTCTAACATCCCACAAGATGACATATATCCCTCCAGGCCTTCCCCACCAGAGGACACTATGGGATTCAACCAACTTGTGCATAGGGCTGCCCAATACCATGGGTTGACCTACATACTGACCCAGTAGAGGAAGACCTCCTTATGGATACCTTTGACACCACACACAGGTCCACCACAACTTTACCCATGCTTAAAGGGGTCAACAAGCACGCGCCAGAAGTCTTCAAAGACCCAGTTAGGGCTCGAATCATCAACCCCCGAATTGAGAAGTATAAGGCTGCCCCCCTCAGATCCAGCCTACATAAAAGGACCAGCGCCACTAGACTCCCTTGTAGTCTCCAACGCAAGCAAGAGAGCCAATTCCCAAACATCAAGGAAGGCTCCCCCACCATATGGAGTCTAAGCTCCTTGACGCCTCAGGCAAAAGAACAGCGTCACAGGCCGTAAACATATGGCGCTTTGCCAATACTCAGGCACTACTAGCAAGGTACCACGGGGCACATTATGATGAATTAGAATCCATAATGCAGCACCTTCCAGACAAGTACAAAAACAGGGCCAATGAACTTATACAAGAAGGTAAAACTATTACAAATACCTCTATTCGTTGTGACCTAGATGCAGCAGATACTGCGTCAAGGGCGATAAACACCAGTGTCCTCTTGCATAGGCATTTCAGGTTTCAAACCTGAAGTGCAGAGTGCCATCCTCAACCAACCCTTTGATGAGCAACATTTATTTGAGCCAAATGTGGACGTATCCCTTGAGAAAATGAAGAGATACGGACACAGCATAATCTTTGGGAGCCTTGCAGTCACAAGCTCCCAAACGCTCTTTTCGCCGATCATCTTACAGAGGCACCGCCAGAGGCTACTCTTCAGACAGTTCCTCTACTTTTTACAAAGCCCCTACACAATCCACTTACAATAGGGGCTACCAAAGAGGGGGTTACAGGGGCAACAACAACAAAGGCAGAGGCAAAACTAATAACTCCTGCACAATGACTTCCTTCCACTTCCCCCACCACATTCCACTCCAGTTGGGGGAAGACTTTAACAATTCCTTCCGGTCTGGACCAACATCAAATCAGACAGGTGGGTGCGACGAATAATTCAGTCAGGTTACTGTCTAGAACTAACATCCCCCCCCAAACATACCATCCAAACAACACCCAATGTTACAGGAAAGGAACATCTGCTTCTGCTAAGGCAGGAGGTAACATCCCTCCTACATAAAAGTGCAATAGAATGTGTTCCATCACATCAACGAAACAAGGGAGTTTACTCCCTGTACTTTCTTATCCCAAAGAAGGACGGCTCTCTAAGGCCTATTCTAGACCTCAGACCACTAAACCTGTACATACAATCAGACCACTTACACATGGTCACACTCCAGCGGGCCCTTCCTCTCCTTGCTATCCTAGATCTCAAGGACGCCTCTTTCCACATTCCCATTCACACAGCTCACAGAAAGTATCTCAGATTTGTACTGGAAGGTCAGCACTATCAATTCAAGGTGCTCCCATTCGGAGTCACAACAGCACCAAGAGTGTTTACCAAGTGCTTAGCAGTAGTAGCAGCACACTTAAGAAGGCAGAACATTCACGTCTTTCCCTATCTCGACGACTGGCTCATAAAAGCAAGCTCATACAGTCAGTGTGTACAACACACTCACGCCACCATCCACCTATCCACGACTTGAGGTTCACAGTAAACCACACCAAGTCTCCCCTGCAACCGTCCCACGTACAACAATATCCCGGTGCCACAATAAACACTTCAACAGGGCTCGCTTATCCCTCCCCTGCCAGGATAACAAATATGTAAGCTCTCCTAACAAAATTCCAACCGCACCACTCTCTTCCAGCTCGAGTGTTCATGCAACTCATAGGGATGAGAGCCTCTTGCATATTCATAGTGCCTCATGCAAGACTACAGATGCGTCCTCTTCAAGAGTGCTTAGCATAACAGTGCAACCAGGCTCAAGGTCAATTAACAGACCTAGTGTTGGTAGACGGTCGAACTCACCTCTCTCTGCAATGGTGGAACACCAAAAACCTTTCCAAAGGACGACCGTTCCTAGAGCCAGTTCCTCAAATAGTCATGACAGCGGACGCATCGCTCTCCGGCTGCGGAGCTCACTTACTGGAGCACACCATGCAAGGCAGGTGAACGCCGCACCAAAAGCTACTCCACATCAACCATCTACAGTTACTAGCCATATTTGTAGCCCTAAAAGTATTTCAAAAGCAAATATCTGGCAAAGCTGTCTTAATCCGCACAGACAACATGACAGCCATGTACTACATAAACAAACAAGGGTGGACACACTCTCTGCAACTCTCTGTTAGCGCAGCAGATATGGAGATGGGCTATACCTCTAAACATCTTCCTCTTAGCCCAGCATGTTCCAGGAGTACAAAACACCATAGCCGATCTGTTAAGCCGTCAGACACCACAGATCCACGAGTGGGAACTTCATCCACAAGTTCTTCACCCGTTTTTTCAAATGTGGGGACATCCTCAGATAGACCTTTTCGCCACCCTCTACGCCAAATGCCTAAGCTTCGCCGCCAGATATCCACACCCACTGCCCAAAGGCAATTCGATATGGATGAACTGGTCCGGCACATTTCGGTACGCTTTTCCACCTCTCTTACTGCTTCCATTAGTGGTACGCAAACTACAGCAGCATACTCTGACCCTCATCCTAGTAGCTCCAACTTGGGCCAGACAACCGTGGTACACCACACTGCTGCAACTTTCTGTAGTACCGCACCAAAAGCTACGCCTGTCTCCACGCTTCCTAACCCAGAACCATGGAGAGATCAGGCACCCGGACCCAGATCAGCTCAACTTTGCGATCTGGCACCTGAAGTCAGTTCGGTTACCTCAACCTTCCCCCTGAATGTATGAATGTTATTAAAGAGGCTAGACGTCCCACCACTAGAGCATGTTATGCAGCCAAGTGGAAACGTTTTGGTATATACTGGCATAACAACAACATCAATCCTCTCGATGTGTCTATTCAACTCATCATAGGATACTTACTACACCTCCAAAGATGTAACTTAGCGTACACATCTATTAGACTGCACCTTGCTGCCCCTTGCAGCTTACCTACAAAACGGGACAACATCTATCACTTTTTAGAGTACCTGCCATAAAGGCTTTTATGGAGGGCCTCAAAAGAATCATTCCTCCCAGGGCACCACCTTCACCGGAGTGGAATTTAAACATTGTTCTCACACGGTTAATGGGACCTCCCTTTGAACCTTTACATAAAACTGAACTGCAATTCTTAACTTGGAA
Source organism: Lissotriton vulgaris (assembly GCF_964263255.1). Classification (NCBI taxonomy): domain Eukaryota; kingdom Metazoa; phylum Chordata; class Amphibia; order Caudata; family Salamandridae; genus Lissotriton; species Lissotriton vulgaris. Next base: position 8,365,810 of record NC_141694.1, read on the forward strand.
AGTCGCTTTCCTAGTAGCAATTACTTCTCTCAGAAGAGTTAGTGAGCTACAAGCAATCACCATTCAAGAACCTTTTCTACAAATGCATCATAATAAGGTTGTTCTCCGAACCAATCCTAAATTCCTTCCAAAAGTCATTTCCCCCTTGTACCTCAATCAATCTGTAGAGCTGCCCGTATTCTTCTCGCAGCCACAAACAGTTGCAGAAAGAGCTCTTCATACCTTAGATGTCAAAAGAGCATTACTTTACTACATTGAAAGGACACAACCGTTTCGTAAAACTAAACAACTTTTTGTGTCCTTTTCACCACCACACAAAGGCAACCCCATCTCAAAATCTGGGATAGCAAGGTGGATTGTCAAATGCATACAGATTTGCAACCACAAAGCTAAACGTAAGTTACTTGTCCCTCCTAAAGGCCATTCTACAAGAAAGATAGGGGCTTCAATGGCATTTTTAAGGAACATTCCCTTAGATGACATCTGCAAAGCAGCTACATGGTCTACACCGCACACATTCACAAAACACTATTGTGTAGATGTGCAAACAAAACAACAAGCTACTGTGGACCAGGCTGTACTCAAAACACTGTTTCAAACTACTGCAACAGATACGGGGGGTCGCCGCTGGGGGTGAGTACTGCTATACAATCTATGCACAGATATGAATTCAGCAGCCCACATGCCTCGAACGAAAATGCTACTTACCAGTATGCATCTGTTCTTGGCATGTAGAGCTGCAGAGTTACACACGCCCACCCGCCTCCCCGGCTGCCTTTATCTGTTCCATTATCTGTTCCATTATTACCCTAATTAGATACAACTTACATGGACATCCTTCCTTTTCTTGCAAAGCTCCATCATTTCCCTAATGGCGAAAAACAATCTGAAGATGGAGCCGATGCCCATGCGCAATGTGATCCAAAGGAGGAGTCACCTATCTCGCGACTTCCAAAGACTTTTCTGGACAAAAAAACAACTGCAAACATCCGGGCCCAGCACTAGGTGGCGATATATGCACAGTGTGTAACTTCTACAGCTCTACATGCCAAGAACAGATGCATACTGGTAAGTAGCATTTTCCTTTTCCTCATTTGTTTTGTTTGGGAAGGGGGGCGGTTGGAGCAGGAGAGGGCATCAAACCACAGCTGATATGCCGGCCAAAATGAAATCTCTCCTCAAAGCTTACAGGCCCTACGGCATGAAGATTTACACGTATGACCTCCTTTGGACTATATTTGCCATCACACTCGCCACAAACAAAACATGAAATTGTGTTGAGATGAGTTACTAAACCAAAGGTTCAGACACTTGGTAGAAAGTTACCATCACCATAGTATGAATTAAAGTGTTTGACTCTGCGATTCATGATAGAGGAGACTGCATTATAAGTAACTTGTTACTAACCGGCTTAGGATTTATATTTGAAAGCTTGAAATCCTTCCCTGTTGTCAGACTTAAAATTGCTGGTTTATATTTAACGGTAGCAGTATTGAAATGCATGCTTCTGAAGCAGCACTTATCCACTGGGGTGGCTGTGCGCAGAACTATACCCCCACTAGAAGCCGCCATCCTTCAATGTTTGATTGCGTGCCAGGTGTGAAGGAATCCCTGAAGTCCATTGCTCTTCTATCGCATATTTCCAACTTGAAAACATTTGTATAAAAATAAATGCTTAGGAAAAACAGCTTTGCTCTGCAGCCAGCTCCCGCTCCTCAGATGGCAGGCATTTGTTTTGTTTGTTGATCCTCCGAGCTTAAAGCCTGTTCTAGCATCAGCTGGAGCTTTGTGCTCTGCCTTGAAAGATCAGAGCAGTGTTGGATCTTCACTGTGACAACAATCCACTGAAGAGAGAAAGTCCCTCTTCAGCCACGTGCCTTATTAGTCATTCTGAAGAACGCCTGAAGAGGCGTTAGCTCTCTCCATCCAGTACATGGGCCTCAGAGAATACTGAAAAGTGTAAGCCTTTTTCGACAGTCTTTCTAAGCTAAGGAGGGAGAAAATCCTTTAGAGGGGAAGTGAATTGGAAGTGTCCCCCTAAAACTTAAAAAACATTCTTACAAAATGAAAGCTTGTGGTGGAGTGTAATATGGAGGATTGTGAGGTGAAGGTCCAGGATACGTGCATACGTCCAGTGAGCTTCCCTTTAAGTGGCAGTTGTGAATCCTCAGTCTCTGACATGAAGCTTAAGTCGCTGGAATAGTTCACAACAGCATGCATGTCGATGACCTTTGCATTAACGACTCTGCCCACTTGGTGACCGTTAGTCAGTCAGTCAGTCAAAGTTCTTTATTGCGATAACTTAATATCATACAAAGACAATGGCATAAAAATACAGACAACAAGTAGCATGAATAAAAGAGCAGTTAAAAACAGTTAAAAACAGTTAGAACATTAAAAAAGAGCATTTCAGATAAAAATCAATGTACCATATTGCAAATCATTAAGACTTTGTAATTGCGTGGTATTAAAGTGCATTAATAATAAAGTGCATAATAAAGTGCAATATCCCAAGGGATGATCCCCACATAAATATTCTACTATGGTAACTACAAGACCTGACACACTGTGATCTAAAATTCATTAACCTGAAATTGCCATCAGCCCGACTAGTTAATAAACAGGTCTGCACTCTTGAGTCTGGTATTCCTGCTTCTTATTGCTCTTACCAGGAAATTTGCCACGAAAAACATGATCCTGGGAGTTTGCAGCATTTGTAAGTAAATAAGAGCAGGTCGAACCAGAATAAATCCCGCTTCCTTAAGTATAGGAACGAGAAACTGTCTCCGGGCATCATTATAATAGCTACAGAACATTATGAAGTGCATTGTGCTCTGTTCTGAAAAAAGATCACAGGGACATGGCGGGGCCTTTTCAGGGGTACTCCACTCAGAGTAAAAACCCAAGTTAAAATGAATTAGATTGAGTCTAAAACGGGTTAAAATGAACCTATGATAAGGATTAGTCACCATATTGAGGTAGTTGTCAGGACCACTAGGTATAGCCAGCAAGAGGCTGGCCCTAACACAGGGTTTCTTTAGCTCGACTTCCTCCCTCTCTAAGGAAAGAAGGTCCTTCATGGCAACCTTGGTGAGGACAACGTCATTGGATGTTATGGAGTCAGTGGCTGTGTATAATTCAGGCCTCCCCAACCTACAAAAACTGTCCTTGATGTACTTTAACCATCCAATCCTGTGTGCATTGTCCAGGGTCAAACAGTCCCTTATTATGGAATGGTTTAGGGGAATTTCAGGATTTAGCCACAACTTGAGCCATGCGATTAATGGGGCTATTCTAACCAAATCGCTAATGAAGCCTTCACCTAGCTCCTGGTGGACAGTGTAAGAAGGGGTTGACTGCGGGACGCCCAAAACTGATCTAAAAAATCTGTTTTCCGCGGTCTGAATGGGATCAACTCTTTTATACCCCCCAAAGGGAGCTCCCATATGAAGCTACAGAGATACATTTGGCTTTGTATATTTTGCTAATTGCTTCAAAGGGCCTGCCCCCTAGTCTTTTTGAAAAGCCATGAAGGGCCGCGGAAGTCCTAGCCAGTGTAGCTACTCTACTTTTTACATGAGGGCCCCAGCTACCTTTCTCATCAAAGGTGATCCCCAGGTAGGGAAAAGTAGTAACCCGAACAAGTTTTTCCCTTCCGCAGAAAAAAGTTTTGTGAAGGGATTTCCTTGAAGCCTGACCCATAAACATGACCTGGGATTTTTTTGCATTAATTTTCAGGTCTAAGGAACCCATAAAGGATTCGAAAGCATCCAGCAGCCGTTGTAGCCCCACTCCTGTTCGCGCCAGAAGCACCGCGTCATCCGCGTACAGGAGAACTGGAATACCCTGTTCCCCTGCACGTGGAATATCGCAAGTGACCCCTCTTAGAGCGGGCTCTAAGGCATTCACATACAACGTGAACAGTAAAGGTGCCAAGATGCATCCCTGACGGACACCTCTTTCAGAAGCAAACACTTCAGTGCATCTTCCATCAGTGGAGACTCTAACTTTAGCAGACAGGCCAGAATGAAGGTCGGACAGTAAGTTGACTATAGATCTGTCCAGACCCATCTCAACCAGTTTACCCCAGAGCTTGGATCTGTTGACCATATCAAATGCAGAGGAGAGGTCCATGAACCCTAGGTACATGGACCCATCCTTAGCTCTGGTGTATTTCTCAATCAGTAGGTGGAGGTTGAGGCACTGGTCCAGGGTGCTTCTCTTGGGTCTGAACCCGTATTGCACATTGCTCAAGATGTTATTCTCGGTGGCCCATATATTCAGTTTTGCTAATAGGGCTCTCCCTAAGATCTTGACTGAGGAGTCTATCAATGAAATGGGCCTATAGCATGCAGGGTCCTGCCTATTGCCTTTTTTAAAAACCGGGATAATAGTTGAAGTTTTCCAGGACTCCGGAATGTTGTCACGGTTTAAGGCGTTAAAAACCCTGCAAAGCAGTCTTGACCAGAAGTTGGGGAAGCATTTAAAGGCATCAGCCGGAACACCATCCGGTCCCGGTGCCTTTTTTGTCAGAGTGCGACTAATAGCGTCTAAAATATCCTCAACTTCAAAGTGCAGGTGGTTACCCAATATAATGGTAGACTCTTCATGAGCACTATTCTTGGCTAGAGACTGGCCTGAGTGTATGTCTCTAAAGTGTTGGATCCAGTCCTGATCTGGGATATTTGCTTCCAGGGGGGAGTTATCCTCGCCTGGTGACCGTTAATATACACCACACTGTTGATGAGACCTCCTGCTAGAGCCTTCCTGGTGATCATATCTTTCGATCCCTCTTTAACAAGCGTCTGGTCAGACATAGCCCTATCAGCAAGACCCGTGCCAGACTCCTGCTCGTCTGTGCGGCTGCTTCACCTCCGAGGACCTCCAGGCCGCCTTCACTCACAGAAAACACTTGGAAACCAAGAGACTTGGCAGTCGAAACAACAGTACCAATGCTACGTTTGGGGCTATGGTTCTCCCGCAGAGGATTTTCATTCCACTCGCATAATTGTTGCCCACCTGTTGATAATTGAGACCGATGAAGTAGAGATCCCTTGAGACGAAGAAGCTCTATGCATGAAAGAGGAAAGTGTTTGAAGAAAAAATCGCGGCACAACTTTTCCTGTTGATATGCATTGCAGCAAAGGCAATTTCAGACAGGAGATAGGTAAAATTAAGTCATTTTTGGCTTTAAAAAGATCGAAGTCTCCTACCTGAATGGGGTTTGTTGGCAAGTATGCCTATGTCCAGCACAAGAGCCATCGGTCGTTCTTCGTATCTACACCCCAAGCGCCCACACACAGTGCAAGTGCCAGACACTGCTCCCTGTAGAGTATAGCATGGATCATTAGCATCGAAGCTCCCCCTCCAGCCCGTCCTTACGCTCGTGAGACTCCCTAAAAGGAATGGGGTAAGATTGGACAGTATCAGAAACTGAGAGAGACCCCAGCTGTAAATAACTGGTCCTAATATGGTCTGTTGTTGGTAAGTCTTAGGCACAAGATTCACTGTCACAGGCAAGTAATTGTGTCTCCCCCCAAGTCCCCCCCCCCACCATGTTTGTGCGATTACAAAAACCTTGTAGTCACCCTTCTGCTGCAATCAAACAGTGAAAGGATTGTTCAGTGAGAATTCTGCATTTAAAGCTGTTGTACAACTGATGTCAAGTTACTGCCGCGCTTGGATCGATTTCCAGAGATGGAGTTGCGCTCAAGGCAAGCTTCCTATATGCATTTTAAATGGAGTCCAGCACTGGTGACAACGTTGACAGATAACAGTTGCTGTCACTGTACATCTTTAATATTCCTTTGGAAATCTTTGATATACACCGGGTGAAACAGTAACATTTATATTTCCACCTTTAGAGGCCATCCTACAGGGTGATATGGGCACTTAGTCAAATATAATCCTCTGATGCATGCTTTGAGTTTTTGTATTTTGTTTGTTTCTTGTGTTTTTACACCAGTATTTTGTTTTAATAATCTGGCCTGGACTCTTACCTGCCCGCAACACTAGTAAAAAAAAGAGCATGTAAGTTAGATGTTCAGAAGAACCAGGGCTGCCAAATGACTACAGTTCACACGAGCGATACTTCCACTTATTTCAGTATTGGAACTTTCATAGATTCCCATGCTTGTATCATTCCCCGTCGTCGGAATGGGAGTCCCCGGTATACATAAAATAGCAATAGAAACCCTCACTAAAACAGAACCTAGGCCTAGGCCCATTGCTTTTTTGCAACCTATCCACCTCTTTGTAAAAGAGACAAACAAATTAACAACCATTCAGATTAGCCTCACCCCCTAGAGCCCTTTTGAGAGAAGCTCAGAACCTTAGATTTTCTACCGCACGTTGTGCAAGGGAGTCTCCACTAAGCTCTGCTCATTTTTTTTCCTAGAACTTGGATTCTACATCTTTTCCAACAGTTTTTCTGAAACAATTTCTCCAGGATGTCAGATAAAGAGAAGAAGGCCTTCTTTAAGGCATGTGCCACCTTATATATTGAAGGCAAGCACAAGGACTGTTTCAGAGAAGGGTTTTTAGTGGCCAGGGAAAATTCTTGGCGCTCTGCTAATTAACGCAAGTGTTTGGATACAAAACAAATCAGTGTGGTGCAACCAGGTGAGGATATAAGCCCTATAACTCCTCAATGTTGTGTGGGTGAAACCCTCCCAATGATAAATAAAGCAAAAAACTAGGCACACATAATAGTAGACAAACCGTATGTAGGAAAGCACAAGAAATAGTGTAGTAGCCACCAGTTTTTAAGAAAAATCTTCAGATGAGTCGGGTAACGTTCAGTCTTTTAATTCATCTTTAGTTTAGAGCCAACAAACAGAAGAAAACCAGCCGACACGTGTTTCGTCGCAATTGGAAAATAATTCTGGTCCTTGTGGCTATGCTGACAGCCCTTCTCAGCTACATGTCAAATGCCAGGACACAGACTCATAAGGGGAGTATAAGGATTTTGAGCAGTATGGTCCTCCCGCTCAATATCAGCGAGACTATCATCAGGAGATGGTCCAAATGCCCTCCTCCTTATTAACGGATTTACAAGCTATGCTCTTGGATTACAGGAAACGATTTGCAGCAGAGCCTCCTATTCCAGTAGGAGTGCCGGTTACTACTGTTCCTCCTGCTTGTCCTGTGGCCCCACAATTACCACCATCTCAGCCACTGCTGGAAGCGCAGGATATTCCACCAGTTGTGCCTCCCGTCCATGATGACACCTCTGACTACAATCAAGGCAATGTCACAATCCAAGATCCAGATGTGGAGCAGGATGACTTATTCCAGATCCAGCTTCTCCTGCTCCGGCACCTGTTGATTCCCCCCCTGTGGATATAGGGGGTTTCCATAATTTAATGGAGAGGGCCGCCAAGAGGTTCGACCTACCCATGACCAAGGTGGAATCTGAGTGCTTCCTTTATTACTTTAAGGAACCTTATAAGAGGTCGGTCTAGTAAAGTCCGATTGTGGACCATGTTTGGGAGGAAGGCTTAAAGGCAATGCAGAATCCAGCAACTGTCATTCCAGTTTTACCTCGTCTGGAGAAAAAAATATAAGGCTCCGGATGGTAGCCCAGCCTGTTTGACCAGTCAGCCAAAACCGGACTCTGTCATCTTGCAGGCTGCTCAAAGGAAATCTAGAAATCCTTCAAACCCCTTTCCACTTCTCCAGATAAAGAGGGCAAGCGTCTGGGTAATGTAGGCAAGATATTTTCATCTATGTCGAGCCTGCTGGTCAGAGCAGCTAATTCTTTGGCTATACTTGGGCGTTACGATCGCCAGATGTGGTGCAACCTGTCCCTGTATCTCGATCAGTTGCTGGAAGAAGGAAAGAAAGAAGTAAAAAGAATTCTCCACGAAGGCCTGGTAACCTCAGCAGAGATCATTGATTGTGCAATGGATATAGCAACAACTGCTTTTCGGTCCTTGGCTGGAGCGGCTGTCCTTCACCAACAGGGCTTGTTGCGGGCCACTTGGTTCCCGCCGGAAGTCCAGAATAAGATTTTAGATTTGCCCTTCGATGGAGAAGCGCTGTTTGAAAACATATAGATGATCCGCTCCAAGACATTAGGAAGGATACAGAAACCGCAAAATCCTTAGGGACTCTGCAGTTCCGCAAGTTCCTATTCCGAGAAGCAAGGGGAAGAGTTAACTCTTCATATAGAGGCGGTAACCAACAACAGCAGTACTCCTCGTATGGTTCACAGTCACAATCCTACAAGCCGAATTATAGCTAACGGCAGAATCAATCTTCTTTCTCTCGCTCGAACAACAGAGGAAGGCAATGTCTCCAGGGCAGAGACAACTCTAAGCGCCAATAGAGGCTTGCTGGCTCTGACTACTGCCCCCTCTCCTCCTGTGTCATCAGTGGGAGGCAGAGTTTCATATTACCTCCACAACTGGCAGCAAATAACAGCAGACCGTTGGGTATTGAACATCATTCAAAAAGGCCACACCCTGGAGTTTGTCCAACCACCACCATCCAGGCCCCCTCGCACCACGGTATCTAACATCTCCGTCTGCTACGGTTAGAGGTCCACCAATGCTCCTCAAAGGAGCTATAGAACCAGTCCCTATCTCTCAAAGGGGAAAGGAGTTTTACTCCCGGTTCTTCCTGATCCGGAAGCCGTTAGAAAAGTGGTGCCCTATACTAGATCTGAGGGAGCTCAACACCTATCTCATCAAATAATCCTTTCGGATGGTTTCTCTCCAAGACATCCTTAGTCTTCTCAACTCTGCAGATTTCATGACCACTCTGGATCTAGAGGACGCTTATTTTCACATACCCATTCACCCAGCTCACAGGAGCTTTCTTCGCTTCACAGTAGCCAAGGGCCATTTTCAATTCAGGGTTTTTCCTTTTGGACTGAGATCTGCTCCACGTATCTTCACAAAGGTATCGGCTCCGGTAGCAGCCTTTCTGCGGAAACCAAAGCTTCAGGTCTTCCCTTACCTGGACGACTGGTTGCTAAAAGCTCCTACCCAACAGGCAGCTGAGGAGGCAGTCATAACGTGTGCACGCCTGTTTGCCAATCTCGGCCTACAAATCAACGAACAGAAGTCTTCTCTTCGTCCGTCAAGGACAACCAGAATTCTGGGAGCCATTCTAAACACATCTATAAACAAGGCTTTCCCGACCTTGGAGCGATGAGAGAAACGAATGTCCATGGCTTCCCGGTTGTTAAAAAGGTTACTTTCAGTTTGCCTCTAGAAGTCCCTGCTGGGTTCGAACTCCTCATGCATACCCCGATTCCTCACTGCAGATTGAGAATGCGTCCACTCCAAGAAGAGTTAGACTTGCACCAAGTCAACGGATGGCAGTGGACGGCAGTGGCACCAAGTCGACCATGAAAGAGGCTGTGTCATGGTGGATAACCAAAGAAAACATTTCTCATGGTCTGTCTTTCAGACTAATCCTGGCTCCACACATAATAACTTCGGACGCCTCTCTCGAAGGCTGGGGAGCGGTGTTACAAGATCTTCATGTAAGCAGTCGGTGGCAGCCTCTGCATCGTCTGTTGCAAATCATTCTGCTGGAGCTCAGAGCGATTCACCTAGCCTTGCAAGTCTTTCTTCCACGAATACAACAGTCGGCAGTTCTTATACGTACGGACAACACGACAGCCGTGCATTATATAAACAAAGGAGGCACCAGGTCTCGACTTGTCCCAAGGAGCCCAGTCGATCTGGGAGTGGACAATTCAGCAAGAGATATCACTCCAAGCGGAACATCTTCCAGGTGTCCTCAACAAGGCAGCAGACACTCTCGGCAGACTGAAGTTTGTCAGCCACGAGTGGGAACTGGACAACTTCATTTTTCAGAAGGTTTTTCACATACGGGGCACACCTTCCATAGATCTTTTTGCCACTCCGGAGTACAAGAAATGCTGGTACTATGCAAGCAGGATTCACCATCCAGGATCGTTGGGGAATGCGCTTTCGATGGCCTGGTCAGGCGCATTTGTTTACGCTTTTCTCCCCATTGCTCTGATCCCCGACTTCTCCGGAAACTCAAAGCAGAACCGTGCAGGATGATTCTGATAGCCTCTGGGTGGCTCAGACAGTTTTGGTTCACAGAACTTCACCTTCTCTCCCTGGACCTTCTTCTGCCTTTGCAGTCGATTCCTTTGCTGCAGACGATGTCCCAGGGCAAAGTTTGGCATCCGGATCCTCACTCTCTTCAGCTCTCGGCATGGCTCCTGAGCAGCGAGAATTTCTTGGTCTGAATCTCTCCGCAGAGTGTAAAGAGGTACTTTCTCAGGCAAGAGCCCTAAGTATGAATAAGGCTTACAGATTAAAGTGGAAGCGTTTCCGTATCTGGTGTCAAAACAATGACCTTTTGAATCCGAGCCATATAGAGTTCTTCCATACATTCTATCATTAGCAAAAGAAGGACACTATCAAAGTGCTTCTGGTGGCAATTTCTCTCTTCAGACGCACGTCTTCAGGCCCTTCCCTCTGGTCGGCAAAGATAGTTAAACAGTTTCTCAAGAGACTTTTCAGAGTTTTTCCTCCAGTCATGCCTCCTCCTTCTCTTTGGCATCTGAACTTGGTTCTCGCCCAGCTTATGAAGCCTCCTTTCGAACCTATTCACAAAGCCGAGTTGAAATTCCTCTCCTGGAAGGTAGCGCTTCTTCTAGCTTTGACGTCTGCGAGGCGTGTGGGAGAAATGCAGGCTCCCACCATTCAGGAACCCTTTCTACAGTTCAAAAAAAGGAACAGTGGTTCTACGTACTAACCCAAAATTCATACCTAAAGTTCCTTCGAACTTTCATTTAAATGTGCCGGTAATTCTGAAGACTTTTTTCCCTCAACCGGCTCCAGCAGAGAAAGCACTTCACTCTGGACGTTCAGAGGTGCTGAAAGTTCTATCTTCAACGAACTAAGGACTTCAGGAAGTCTTCTCAAATGTTTATGTCTCTTAGTGACCCGCATAATGGATTTCCCCCTTTCCAAGCAGGGGATCGCTTGTTGGATCACCAATGCACCCTAATATTGTCACAAGGCAGCGGGCAAGCCCCTGGAGGGTCGAGTCCGGGCTCCATCCACGAAGCTGATGTCTTCTTCTACAGCTCTCTTTGCTGGTGTTCCTATCCGGGAGATCTGCCGTGCAGCAACCTGGAGCAGTACTCATACGTTTACAAAGCATTACTGCCTGGATGCTGCAACACAGAGTGATACAGCAGTCGGCCAAGCAGTTCTAAGGAATCTTTTTCAGTAGTGGTGAGCTTTCCCGTTCATCCCTCCTTCCATGTTGCTGTTTTATCAGCTCTTGCACATTTTTTAACCTTATGTATTTGTTTCTGAAGTTTCTAGTATGTTGTTTACCATTGGAAAATGTTTTCATGATTTGTTTACTATGACTTTGTTCCTAGTTTGATATTAATAATGGTTTCCAAAAATGTGCTAACTGCTATCTACTGTGATACAAGCATAGGAATCTATGAAAGTTCCAATACTGGAGTAAGAAAACGAGTTACTTCCCTGTAACTTTGGTTCTCCAGTATTGGAGTCTTTCATAGATTCCCATGTGACCCACCCGCCTCCCCAGGGAAAGCTAAGCCTCTAGCTTCTTCAGTGGTTTGGTTACACAAGTGCTTTGAAAATCTGAGGGTCTGAGCTTCTCTCAGGAGGGTTCTAGGGTGTGAGGCTAATCTGATTGGTGGATCTTTCTTTTGGTCTCTTTTACAAAAAGAGGTTGATAGGTTGCAAAACTGCAATGGGCCTAGGCCTAGGTTCTGTTTTAGTGATGGTTTCTATTGCTATTTTATGTATACCGGGGACTCCCATTCCGACGACGGGGAATGATATAAGCATGGGAATCTATGAAAGTTCCAATACTGGAGAACCAAAGTTACAGGTAAGTAACTTGTTTTCTTCTTGAATCTTCCTTTTACAAAGAATCGTATGGGGCACAAGTGAACTAAATCAAGACCACAAGTCCCAGAGTTTGTTGATGTTCTTAACGGACTGCCTAAGACTGTAACCAATGTGGCCTCTAAATATGGCACCTTATGATAATCTTATTAACAGTTCAAAATCTTTAACACAAAGTGTAGTGTAATCGGTATGGACTGTGTATAATTAGACAAAATGGATCGCATCTTAAGACGTTCCTGCTTGCAGGTGGTATTTCTTCCCTCCTTGTCAAGCAGCATAGCTACCCAGAGATTGAACCAAAGCCGTAGCCCATGTAAATTATCCCTCAGTCGTTAGCAGGATCTGCCCCTGGTTTTTGTAAAACCCTGAGATCTGTACTCAACATGTTTTTATTTGACTACCAGATGACAGCTATCCCCAGCATAGAGCCTGTAATCAAAAGGTGTATTATTTGCAATTTTCTGAGCTCAGCATATGCTATTTTTATTTGGGAAGGATATGACCTTGGTCGGTTGTTTTCTAAGTTCTCTGGTCTCACTCACTGATTCTCTTTGCCTTTCAGATGCTGAAGGATATTAAGAAGGAGAAAGTATTGATGCGCAGGAAGTCTGAGCTGCCTCAGGATGTCTACACGATTAAAGCTTTGGAATCTCATAAGAGAGCAGAAGAATTCCTCACTGCTAGCCAGGAGACGCTCTGACGTGCCTTCGAGACAGCCAGGGGCAGTGCAGTCCCCATTCCCCTATCAAAATTGACAAAGCAGATCCAGACACAGTGCACTCCTTCCGTCAAACTAGGAAGTGATCTCTCGGCCAGTGATTGTGACGAGCTTCTATTCTCTGCCATCCTCTGTCTTGCCTTCTTGCTGTCCTCATTGGCTTTTGTTTGTCTGCTTTTGCTAGTGGGCTTCTATGTCGGCATCCATCTTCTATTTTTGTTTACTCTTGCTTTGTGTCCTGTCTTATGTCGTTTGTCTGCATTCTTGCCATGCTCATATGGACACTGGGATAGGTTGATCGTAGGAATCCTGGATCCCTTTATTGGGAATGGAAGATCTACTCGTCCCTCCCTTGTAGAACCTCTAGACATGCACTTATAAGTAGCAGTATGGGGCAGCACCTCCCATCCTCTGCCAAATCTGACCTCTCTCCGTCCCTCTCCGTTGAGTGCCTAACCAGCCTCGGTTCTACGCTTGACCTGCTCTTTCCTCCTCGCCTCCAGTCACTGATGACTTTGGTACTTTGCAGGATCAATATGTATATCGCCCCTCCTCCCTTGCCCGCAGGACTTGTCTCCGCAGTGACATGCCTGCTCCAGGTAGGAGCTGCTTTTCTACACTCCTCTCCTTGTCTGGTAGCAGCCCACTCTTGTGTCCCGAGATAAAGATCTTGTGAAGGGAGAGAGTTTTCCAGTGATGCTGGTACTGAGTGTATCACACAGTGATTCACGTTCTCCAGGGAGGCGTTTGCTCCGTTGGTTGCTGAATGACTCTACTGGGAGTGCAGTATGTGCTGAAGCTTCTGTTCTGTGCTCAGTGTCCTGTAGTTTGTTTTGTTTTGAGTATTTATAAAGCGCATACTTGCCCATGGGCGTCTTCGCGCTGTGGGGTTCCTCTGTCGTGCACATACGCTGTTGGCTCGGATAGCTGGATGTTCATACTATGTTTGGGGATTCCCACATGTTCCTCCTTCATTGCCTAATGCCTTTTTCGCGCCATTCAGACTGATGGGTTTGCGGGCTGGGCTGGGTTTAAACACTAGTCTTTGCAACAGTGATCCCATTGGAGGGGATTGGTACTTGTGTTGTCAGACATTCAGCTTTCCAAGGTTCTACTGTAGCGCCGATCACCAAGCTAGAAAATGAATTCGGAGAACAGTAATATAGGTAGAAGACAATGAGGCTCAGTCCAGGCCTGAGTAGGCTCAGGAACATCAGACATGCAAGATACTCGGGATAACTCCCACTCTGGACTGAGTTCCCTTGATCTATTGTATGTAAATATCTGTGCATGTCCTAAACATGTTATATATATATATATATATATATCTATATATAGCTTTCCCTTCCCCCAAGCTCCTCAGGCAAATGTAAAATACCTTTGAATACTTTACCTCTGTTGGGAACTCGCTAAATGAGATTTGCGACTGCCCATACGAGGAGCAATTTTTGGGTGCCTCCGATTGTTGATGGGAAAAATGTTCATCTCAACATTAAACACCTGTTTATAAAGTTCAGTGTGCCCACAGAAGTGGCAAAAACAGAAAATAGTGGGCAACTGTAATCATGACATCATTTATTACAAAGACATAACTAATAGTGAAGAAATGTGATCAGTTTTAAAGGCAGTATATGAACAGAAAGGCTGGATAAAATGACGCTTTGGCAGCACAGCGGCACTGTTAAAGCCCATCTTGGCTGTGTGGGACACCATCGGCAGAAACATTTGTAAGAGTGGCATTGTATTATGGAAAGGGGCGACCAATGCCTGTGTGGGGCATAATTACCCCTCACGGGCTGAATACTGTCTTTTTCTTCACAATATCTACTCATTCAGCGGGATGCTTTCATGGTAGTCTCTGAGTATTGGTAAGAGGGTAAGACGAAAACTCAAATGAGATTGGCCAGGTGAGGTGGGTCCTTTTGAAGATTTGATAGGTAGGTGCCTTCGGTGCCTCTAAATGATGACACCATTAAATAGAGTTTTTGGCACCAGCTCCGGCTGCCAAACCTTTAATCTCTCTGGTGGTCCGCTGTGCTGCTGCCATGGTTCTTGCATTCTTGAATGTCTGATAAGTAAGTGAATTATCAGAAATCTCTCCAGGCAAATTAAAACCTTTAAATGATCAGTTAAATTCTATCCTTTCAGTTGGTGCTGGGAATTAGAAGTAGTAGGTCAGTCACAGAGGACGTCCCATTAGTTTCACAGGCATCCTCTCCTCCAGTAATGAAATGTGGGCGTTTTCACAATCTGATGGGTACGTTTTAGTACCAAGCACTGAAAACACGGTTTTAACATAATCATACGCACGAAAGTCGTTTTACTCAAAAACATCCAAAGATTTAACTTATTCTAGAGATGAAATGAGGCACTATTGTAACTTCCCTTTAGTAATATATGATGGACACTGGGCACTAGAAATGTACGAGGGTATGAGTGGAGTTGCATGGAGATGGTGCTTGTGAGGTCTACAAAAGGAAGATGCTTCTCCTAGGATGCTGGATACGCTTGTGAGGGTTGGACAGTGACTGCTGAGCATGGAGGAGGACACTAGGTGAAGGTGTTGGATCATTCACGCTATACAAAACCGAAGGTGGAGTGGAGCTAGTTCCTCTGAGCCACCAAGGCATAACGACTAAACTGAGATACGTCTTCACATGAAGTGAGTTGGGGAAGTCTAGCACATGAAGTGCAGTCTTCGGCTAAATCTGCTCAGTGACAGAAGTCACTTCAGTCCAGATGTGTAGTGGGCAAGTAGATGTTAAACACCATGGTATCTACCCTGCCGTCCCAACATGTTACCCAACCCCACCCCCTCCTGGGCTTAGTCTTGTCAGTTCCCTCTAGAGCCTAAGATGAGAACTATTTGTCTGCCAGCTGAGCAAGCTCCCTACTCCTGTATCTTCAATTTTATTTGTAAAACTCCATAAGGCCCAATCGTAAACTCTTGCACTTCACTTTACAGGTGCCACCCACCACATTCCAAATTGTGTTGCTTGTCCCTCTCCCACAAACCCCATTAGTTCACAGCAAAGCCTAGTATTTTAGGTTTTCATTCCATTCATTTTTCTGTAAGACCTACCTCCTCCCTTGAGAAGGGCAAAGCAGCAGAGTGCACACATGTCCAAATTTCTGTTGCACAATCCTCCTCTAGACTAAGCAGCGAAAGCATGTCAGTTCTTACCAAACATGCGCCGTTGTGGGTTCTCGCAGGCAGGCTTTTCTAAAAATGATTGTCCACTATGGCTTACTTACATGCACCATCCCCTCCTGTTTCTCACCAGTTTTCCTACCAGACTCTCCCGTTGGTTGTTTATGGGTTGGAAATGCACATCGTTCCCTTCAGAAGAGGATCTTGTTCCTGCACCAAATCTTTCACCTAACCCGGGATCACGAATTCATGTCACAAATTAATAAAAAAGTTCTCCATACACACCTAGTGAGCCACGAAGGTCATCATGTATATGTCAGTTAAAAGCCATGTCTTTTAGGCTCACCTGTTTGTTCAAGTGAAAAATGTTTTCCTGGATGAGGGCGCACCTTGTATCTGTCCGTGCCACTCTTCGTTGTGTTCTTTGAGTCACTGGAGCTTCTATCATTCTGCCGGTTCCTAACCAGCCTCATACCCTTGCCCAAGAATCCTGTTTTCATACCTCATAACCACTATCCTTTCTGAAAGCTGGAGTTTTCTTTTATCCTAAAGCCCGGATAAACATTTTTAAGTGTTGCTTCTCCGATGTACTTCATTCTGTGATGTGACAAAAAAAAGACTTCAGAATTGCACTTTATTAACAAGCTAAAGGATTTGATGTCTGACGCTGCTATTTTGGGGATGAGCCCTGGATGACGAGCCGTCTCTTTACCTGCCTGGATCAAGTGCTCACGTTCCCGTCCATATGCTGTCAGTATTGCATCCAGTGCAAGGTTGGATCCGCTCATGTCCTCTCAGCTGTGAGAAGACGGGAGCTGGGACTCTAGTACCTCCTCGGGCTGTCCTCCGTCTCATAGCATCGTCATGACCAGGGAAATACTAAGCAGACCAATGAAATAGCATTCCCGACCTGACTAACACTACGCTGCTTCCAGGTCCTGTCTGTACATATGTTTTACTTTATTTTTAGGTAGCGTTACATAGTATGACAGGTCAGATTTTGTACAGATGTTCATGTATGTACAGAATAAAATAAAAAGTCTCTTGAAAACTCAGGTTTTTTGTTTGTGATATACTAGACACTTCCGTTCGTCGGTTGTCATGTTGGATAGAGGATTCAGGGCCCGATTTAGATCTTGACGCACAGGTTACTCCGTCTCAATAGTGACGGGTATCCCACCCTCTGAAATATAAATCCCATGGTTTATTATGGAATTTATATTTCAGCAAATAGGATATCCGTCACCGTTGTGACCGAGCAACCCGGCAGCTAAGATCTGAACCAGGCCCTGAGTCTTGTGTTTGTGGTTCCGAGTTGCAGAGTCTCCCATGTGACAGCTTTGTGTTTGAATTTTGATCCCTCGTCCAGCAGGACCCTATACACAGTGAGCTGATGCCTCGTCCGATCACTGGAACTGTTTGTCTGAAATATCGGACTACAAACATTTATTCCAGATTCAGCGTGGCAGCAGTACATACTCATCAGTCAACAGAATGAAGAAAAAAAGTGTGCATCTATGGCTCATGATTTGTACAACCATGTACTTGTATGTTGGCTGGTAGGGAACGTTGGAGTGGGACACAATTTGATCTTTCCAGCTCAAGATCTGGAAGTGTTACTGAGCTGTATGGATATTTGCTGTCAAACTTAATGTCAGTCAATCAGCATTTGTAAAGTGTAACAATATCAACTCTAGAGTTATCTGGGTGCTTTGTCTCCGTCGAAGACAGTGGGGGTGCTGTATGGCGCTGAAGAGTAAGGTCGTTCAAACTCTTGGCAGCGATGTAGGAGTGGCCGCTGCTGCGGCTGTGACTGCTGCAGGAAGTGTTTGCGAGGGCGAGTGAAGAGGAGCGCAGTTGTCTAGAGGGTTGAAGTTCAGTCGCTCTTGATCTGGCATCTCTTCTGGATGGGGAGCCAGGGAAGGTCTCTCGGGTGGGGGGTGATGTAGTTGCGTTTGGGGAGGTTCAGGGTGAGTCTGGCTGCGGTGCACTGTATGGTCTGGAGTTTTCGGAGGAGCTGGGTGGATATGCCGGCATAAAGGGCGTTGCCAAAGTCAAGGCGTCTGGTCATGAGGGCAGGGGCGGCGGCTCCGCTATGGTGGAGGAGCGTCGCCCCACTGCTTTCTCGCAGTGCGAGAAGTAAAAACATAAAATGGTAATAGCTTCTAGGTATTACCATTTTATGCTTCCAATTTGGGCGGGTGGGCTGGGCGGGGCTGCTCTGCTTACAGATTAGGGCAGGGGAGAAGTGGTTCGCCCACTCCTGAGTGCACAATGACCTTGTTCGGCCCTTTAATCCGCCCAAACCAGTCATGCGCACTTTCCCTTTCTTCAACATGCCCACCCCTCCAGCCCCTGGCTGAGTGCTGTCACGGCGCTCAGACCAATCACTGCATTGCGCAGTTGCGATTAGCTTGGGAAGGGAGCCTAGCTGCCTGCTTCCTGTTCCTGTCGCTCATTCGTTTGGCTACGTTGGTGTTGCAGAATTTTGGTTTGGCATGGAAGGGTACTCGGTGATTGAGAGGATCAGTTGAGTGTTGTCTGCATAGGAGATTATATTAAGTCTGTGGGATCTGACGATGTCTGCAAGGGGGGGTAGGGGCCTTAAAGATCTTGAACAGGGTGGGGCTGATGGATGATCTTTGTGGTACGCTATATATCATGTTTTTGGGGGCAGACGTGAAGGGAGGTAGTTGAATGCTCTGTGTGCGTCATGTGAAGGTGAGCAACTTGAGGGTGTCTTGCAGTAAACCTATGTCAGAGAGTCTGTTGATGAGGGTGTTGTGGGTCAGGGGCACAGTTTCTCTGTGGTTGAGGAGTGTTCTGATGTAGTCTGTGGCGGTAATCAGCGCAGTCTCAGTGCTGTGGTTGGCATGGAATCCTGATAGTGAGGCGTCCAGTAGGTGGTTTTGTTTCAGGAATTCGGTGAGCTGCTGGTTGATGGCATTCTCTGGTACATTGGCTGGGTAGGGGAGCAGGGAGATTGGCCAATCATTTTTGAGATTGCGGGGGTTGGCAAAGGCTTTCTTTAGGAGCAGTCTGATGTCTGTGTGTTTCCATGTGTCCAGTAAGCTTGCTGTAGAGATGGAGTTGCTGAGGATGTTGGTGAGTTGCGTGTTGATTGTGTTCATTGTGAGGTTGTAGAGGTGGTGGGGACAGGGGATCAGTGGGCGGCCCCGAGTGGATAGAAAACTTGGTGTTCAGGACTGTAGGAGAGTAGGGTCTGCTTTCCTATGGTCACCCCACTTTTTGCTTTTTGCTTCACTGGTTTTCGACTCAATGTGGCTGTGGGCCTGCTAATCAGACCCACAGTCCAGCTGCTCTCTCTCTAAATTCACTACAATGTACTTTAGGTGCATTACCAATTGGATACTGGGTCACCTTATGAGCCCCTGTACAGTGTACTATAGGTACCCAGGGCATAGGTGCATCCAAGGCCTACCAGGGGCTGCAGCATGTATTATGCCACCCCTGGCTGGCCATTCACATTGACACAACTGGCTGATCACTCCGCTGGGGCAAGGTGGTGTAATCACCCCTTGCTTAGATTTAGTATACCTATATCTAGACACATATACACCTATAAGTCACTCCTATTGCAGGCCTTAACAATCCTGGAGGCAGAGTGCTTGGTTTTATGTGAGATGGTGCTCTAGCATGAGCTGAGCCTGTCTGCAGCTTTCGGAACCATGTCCTTATAGCTGTTCTAGGATATTCGAAAATAAGAAAGGTCCCTAGCGCCCTAAATAGGAAAAAGGACTGGCAGCTGATTCAAGAGCCCACTAGTACCGGTTGCTATACATTTATAGTTGTAGTACACAATTATAATAAAATTTTTTTAGATGAGGTGATTATATATAAAACATTTTCATTTATTAGTTAATAAAAAAAAACACATTTTATGCATATAAGTGCCATTACAATAAAACATTAAAAGCTGTGTGAGGACACAGTGACCGTTTTAAAACATAAATTCACTTGAAAGAAACAAAATGTCGACGCAGCGTTTCGGTATGTTGCAATAACACTTTAAGTCCCGAGGAGCCACCGATATTGTTAATTAAAATTCTATAACAAGATGATCGTTTTTTGGCCGGAGTCTGTCACAGACTGGCGCGAAAGCGGATACGGACCAGAGGAGAAGGGAGGCCGACCTTAACCCAACAGATGGTGAAGTAATAAACCACCGACAAACAGAGGTGTCCATTTAATTAAATGTGGAACATACAACCACGAGTGCATCTCCGGCCAAAAAACGATCATCTTGTGATAGAATTTTAATTAACAATATCGGTGGCTCCTCGGGACTTACTGAGAAGGAGACATGGCAACATAAAGTTCCATTCCATCCAATGTGAAGATAACAAACGTGACTGGGAATTCCAAAACGGGAAAAATAAGGAAAATAACAGGAACTGAGTCACACAGGTGGAATTGCTTTTAAACAACAGGACTCTGAAAACCACCAATTCTAATCAGCCTTAAAAGTATTCTAGACTGATCAGAAAGGAAAAGCAAAACATTAAAGGAAAGGCATACTATATAAATGAGAACTGTCCTGAAGAAGGTGTTACTGCAACATACTGAAACGCTGCGTCGACATTTTGTTTCTGTAGTAGGGGATCTCTGTGTATAGTCATAATCTAGTGAATAGTCCCGCCCATGTGCATGGACCCCGGAGCAATCAAAAATAATCTTAGTGTCGGAAAAATGCAGAACTGCACAGACACTTAAGAGAGAATTTAAAGACAGATAATCAGCCTATAACCAGGCTACACTGTCCAGTACTTCAACTGGAAATTCCACCAAAAATCCACAAACCGCAAAGCCTGTCCAGATTTCCCTTGCCTTAGCAGCAAAAACCCTCTGGAATGATAGAGAGGAAGACATGGACAGACAAGCCCCATAGGCTGCCATTATGTGGCTCAAAACAGGATACTGTGCCTTTAAGAGAACTTTCCAGAACTTCACAGTATCCCAGAATGCACTGCAGGTCCCTTTTACTTTCAGTTCTTTTTTCCGGCTCCTGCAAGCAGGACCCTGGAGCATTGAGCTCTCCCTTTTTAAGGGTTTTTGGTGATTTTTCACTACTTTTCTCAAAGTTAAGTGCTTTATTGTACTTTGGTGCCTTTCTCCTTGGTTCTTGCACTCGATAAATGCCCGGAGTGCTCCAGGAAGAAGATCAAATCAGATCCCCATGAGGTATGTATCCTCTGCCTTCCATCTTCCCATGTCCCAGAGGAGTGTGTGATCTGTCAAGGCTTCTCTGGCAGGACCCTGAAGGACAGAAAGAAGATCAGACTTCAGGGCCTCGAAGAAAGAAGAATGAAGGCACAAGGTGGGTTTGGAGGGGCTTAATCTGCCCATGCTGAGGCCTCTGGGGGGGCTCCCCAGGGGCAGGAAGGCTAGCAAACGTCACCATTCTCCGCCTGGGTCGATTGCGCCCACTACGGCGTCGAGAGGGATGACTACGGTCTGTTCTCCATCGTCGGAGTCGAAACGACGTCGAAGCTCGGCGTCGAGGGATGTTACAAGACCATCAAAGTCCCCGGTGACTATTTCATCGTCGGCGTCGTGTGATCGACGTCGACAGGCCAGGCGTCGGTGCTCGCCGTCGAGGCGACACCGCCGTTCGCCGTCGGCGCAGAGGAGACAATCATCGTCGAGGAGATCCTCGTCGTCTAGGTCGCCGTCGAGGCTCAGAACGCTATCGAGGCACAGAAGATCGCCGTCGAGGCACAGAAGATCGCCGTCGAGGCGCAGAAGATCGCCGTCGAGGCGCAGAAGGTCGCCGTCGAGGCGCAGAAGGTCGCCGTCGAGGCGGACGAGGTCGCCGTTGAGGCAAAGGCGTTCGACGCCGAGGAGGAGACGCTCGACGCCACGGGGCCGACATTCGCCGTCTGGTCGCCGTTCTTCGACGTCGACGAGAGGTGGAAGGAGGCTTGACGCTGTGGGAGGTTCACCAACGTCCCAGGCTGGTAGAGAAGGCGGTTCACCGGGCTCGGTGTATTCCAAGGTGTATACCCCGTCGGGGAAGGTGACTCCCCCTCCTCCATTGCCGAGGGGTCCCCCTCCGAGGAATCCTACTCCTCCGCTACCTCCACCGCAACCTGGACCTGGGTTGCCAGAGAAGCCGCCTCCCCAGAGGTCGACTTCATTGCCTATTCTTCCGACACCTCCCAAGGGTACACCTAACCTGAAGGCCCCGGCCAAGCCCAAGTCATCTGCTCCAGTGGAACCGGTTGATCGCCCTAGGCCGAGGAGGTCACGATCACGCTCCGGACGGAGAGGAAGATCGAGGAGTCGTCCTAGATCCTCCACCAGATCAAGGTGTCGCCATAGGAGGCGGGGGTCTAGGTCCCGCACGGACTCCTCCAAGACCCATTCCTATTCGCCGACCTTATCGGACTCCCCTGGGACCAGGGTGTCTCCGGTGGACGACATTACCACATTCCAGGAGGTTCTCCTGAGGGGGGCGGCGAAATTGGGTATCATGGTGACGGCTCCAACACCTACAACGTCCGTGATATTCGAAACGCTTCACAAGAAGCATTTGTCTCGCCCTCTTTTACCACAAGTACCTGGATTGGTGGAACCTGCAGAGGAGTTGTTCCTCACACCAGCGGTAGTGAAGGCCGCTCCCTCCCGACTTCTAAAGAAGTACAGGGCCCCGGATTCGGACCCTGCCTTTCTGAGAGTAGATCTGGTACCGGATTCGGTGATAGTGACGGCGGCCAGGAAATTACACTCTACCTCCCCGTCCTCCACCGTGCCGCCAGATAAAGAAAGCCGATGGATCGACTCGGCTGGAAGTAAGGCGTGTGGTACTGCTTCCACAGCCATGAAGGCTTCCAGCGATACAGCTCTGCTGGGACGTTATGACCGGGCGCTGTGGGACTCCCTGCAACAGTTCGTGGAACTGCTACCAAGAGACAAGAAGGAGGACTTCCAAGAGATCCTCATGGAAGGGATGCTGGTGTCAAATCAGGTCCTCAGCGCGGCTGCGGATGCCTCCCTGTTGGCTGCATGAAGGAATGAAAGAAGTAGCCGAGTGGATGAAGCACAGCCGTCTGAAACTGAATTCCGACAAAACAGAAGTCCTTATCTTAGGTACCTCCCCCTCTGCTTGGGACGACTCTTGGTGGCCAGAGTCCCTTGGAAAAGCACCCATCCCGACGGACCACGCACGGAACCTGGGCGTCATCCTGGACTCCTCACTTTCGATGACCAGACAAGTCAACGCCGTTTCTTCATCTTGCTTCAACATTCTTCGCATGCTCAAAAAAACATTTCGCTGGATCCCCACCGAAACTAGAAAAACGGTCACCCATGCACTGGTTACAAGCCGACTGGACTACGGAAACACCCTATACGCCGGTACCACCGCAAAACTTCAGAAAAAACTCCAACGCATCCAGAACGCTTCAGCCAGACTCATACTAGACATCCCGCGTAATGACCACATTTCTGGTCACCTGAAAAACCTCCACTGGCTCCCCGTCAATAAGAGGATAACATTCCGCCTCCTAACCCACGCACACAAAGCACTTTACGAACTTGGACCCGAATGCCTCAACACACGACTCTCCTTCTACTCCCCCTCCCGCCAGCTACGCTCCTCCAACCAAGCCCTGGCTGCTGTACCTCGCATCAACAAAACCACCATGGGAGGAAGATCCTTCTCCTACCTGGCGGCTAAAACCTGGAACTCACTTCCCATTCACCTTCACCTCACTCAGAACCACCTAGCATTCAGAAAGCAACTTAAAACCTGGATATTCGACAAGTAACTGCCCACCCTTCCCCAAGCGCCTTGAGACCCTCTGGGTATGTAGCGCGCTATATAAATTAATTGAATTGAATGGAATTGAATGCCTGGCTCCGGCTCACGTCACTCAAGCCGGAGGCCCAGCAATGGGTGGCTAATCTGCCTTTTTCCGGGGAAACCTTGTTCGGAAAACACGCAGATGATGAGATGGCCCGCATGAAGGCGGAGGCGGAGACCCTTAGGGCTGTGGGCTTGGAGAAGCCCAAAGAGAAGAAGTCCTACCGGCCGTTCCGAAGACGGTACGGTGCACAAGGAAGAGGACGGGGGCAGTCTTTGGGACAGCAGCAGCAACAACAGCAGCAGTTCCGGAGACCCTTCCAGAAACGGCAAAAGGGTAGAGGGGGACAGCAGTCCTCTACCGCGAACAAGGGCCCGGCCGGGTCTCGACCCTGAGCGGTTACTTCCCCTTCATCCGTTACCTGCTCTGGTGGGGGGAAGCGTTCAATTTTTTCTGGCAGAGTGGAGAAAAATTACTCAGGACAAGTGGGTGCTGAATATTGTTTGCAATGTATACAGTCTTCGGTTCGTCAGCCCGCCTCCAGCGATCCCTCCGTCAGCTCACAGTATCAACTGCGCGAGCTCCAGGCGGAGGCCGATATCCTGTTAAGGAAAAGGGCGATAGAAGACGTACCTCTGTCTCAAAGAGGAAGAGGTCTGTACTCCCGGTTCTTCCTGGTTCGCAAGAAGGACAAGAACGAGTTTAGGCCCATTCTGGACTTGCGGCAGGCAAACAAGTGGATTCGCAGAGAAAAGTTTTGCATGCTGTCGTTGCATCAGATTTATCCTCAGTTGTAACAGGGAGACTGGCTTTGTGCAATAGACCTACAGGATGCGTACTTCCATGTGCCCATTACATGCAAACACAGGAAGTTTCTGCGATTTCGAGTCGGCACCAATCATTATCAGTACACGGTGCTGCCATTCGGGCTAAAATCTGCGCACAGAACATTCTCGAAGTGTATGGCAGTGGTAGAGGCACACCTAAGGAAGAACAAGGTGTTTGTCTACCCGTACCTGGACGATTGGTTGATCAAGGCCTCCTCCTTCTCGGAAGCTCAAGCACACTTCCAGAAGACGTGCGTTCTCCTGAACAAGTTGGGGTTGCACATCAACATGTCCAAGTCTGTCCCGATCCCGGTCTAGTGCATTCAGTACTTGGGAGCCACCATCAATACGCTGTCAGCAAGCGCGTCTCCTTCGGAAGGCTCAGGCTCTTATGACTGCGGACGGTGTCTTCTCTACAGGGGTCGATGGCCTCTTGTATCTTCCTCATGCACGGCTACACATGAGACCTCTGCAGGAGTGCTTGGAGGACCAGTGGGACCAGAGGAAAGGATCTTGGGATGACAAGATACAACTGTCTCTGCATGCTCTTCAGTCTCTGAAGTGGTGGTGTTCAGCGGAGAATCTCCTCAGAGGGGTTCCCTTGCACAAGGGCATTCCTACTCAGACTATCGTGACGGATGCATCTCTCCACGGCTGGGGAGCGCATTCGGGAGACTTACAGATTCAAGGAACGTGGTCTCCGATGGAGTCCACGTATCACATCAATTTCCTGGAACTCAGAGCTGTTCACTTGGCACTGAAGGCCTTTCATCCGTCCTTCCAGACCAACTCTCTGCTTGTACAGACGGGCAATACGACCACAATGTATTACCTCAACAAGCAGGGGGGCTCGAGATCGCGCACCCTGTCTCAGGAGGCGCAGACGATCTGGCACTGGCTTCTGGCCAGAGGACTGACGATAACGGCTACCCATCTACCAGGTGTGCAGAATGTTCAGGCAGACGCACTGAGCAGACTGATTCAGGAAAACCACGAATGGGTCATAAACGACGAAGTACTAGGAGAAGTCTTCGAAAGGTGGGGGACTCCAGACGTAGATCTGTTCGCCACCGCCGAAAACAGCAAATGCCGAGACTTTGCCTCCAGGTGCTACCAGCAAGGGACGCTGGAGAATGCGCTATGGATCAACTGGTTGAACAGCTTTGTGTACGCTTTTCCACCCATTCCCCTGATTCCAGCGGTGCTCATCAAGCTGTCCCAGTTCAGGGCACGGATGATCCTGATTGTCCCGGAATGGCCCAGGCAGTGGTGGTTCACGGACCTGCTTCACCGGTCTCTCCTTCCGCACATACGGCTGCCGTGCAGGCCGGACCTTCTCTCGAAGTTCGGGGGGCAGATGTTGCACCCCAACCTCTTGTCTTTGAGTTTGGCGGCATGGCTCCTGAGATAGTGCAATATGGCCACTTGAATCTGCCCGAAGATTGCATGGACATACTGAAGGAGTCTAAGCGACCTTCCACTCGGACATCCTATGCGTACAAGTGGAAGAGGTTTTGTATCTGGTGTGCGTCCAAGAACTTTGACCCGACGACGTGCAAGGAAGATGTCATCCTTCCTTACCTTCTACATTTGGCGCGGTCTGGCCTTAATGTTCATTCCAATTAAGGTTCATCTCGCTGCATTGACTGCCTACAGGAAAAGCCTTCACAGACTTCCTTCTTCCAGATCCCTGTGATCAAAGACTTTTTGGAAGGCTTGAAGAAAGTGTTCCCTCCTGTCAGGCTTCCTTCGCCTTCATGGGAATTGAATGTTGTGCTGTTCAGATTGATGGAGGCGCCTTTTGAACCTATTCATAAGGCTTCGTTGCAGCACCTGTCCTGGAAGGCGGCGTTCCTCGTGGCCATTACATCGGCCCGCAGGGTGAGTGAAATTCAGGCGTTGTGTTGCCAAGAACCTTATACTGTATTTCATGCTGCTACGGTTGTTATGCGTACTCACCCTAAATTTCTTCCCAAGGTTATTTCTGATTTTCATGTCAACCAGACTATAACTTTGCCTACATTTTTTCAGAATCCTTCATCTCCAGCGGAAAGGTCCTTACATTCCCTGGATGTTAGGAGGGTGTTGAAATTTTATCTGGATAAGACCAAAGATATTCGTAGGTCAGACCAATTGTTCATCAATTATGGATCAGTCAGGACGGGTCTTGCGACCTCTAAGCAGTCCATCTCTAGGTGGATTGTGTCCTGCATACAACTGTGTTAGCAGAAAGCTAATAAGAGCTTAGGAGGTAAACCTAAGGCTCATTCCACCAGGGGCAAAGCTGACACGACTGCTTTGCTCCGTAATGTTCCTATTGCAGAAATATGCAAGGCCGCCACTTGGAAGTCGGTTCATACCTTTGCTAAGCATTACTGTCTGGACACTGATGCCAGGGCAGATGCTCAGGTTGGACAGGCTTCGCTGCGGAATGTGTTCGCACAATAGTGGTGTTGATTTCTTTTCTCCACTGCCGCTTTGGTGTGGGCATGGGCTTGCCATTCTATTCACTAGATTATGACTATACACAGAGATCCCCTACTACAGAAGGAGTAGTTTCTCTCCTGTAACTCCAGTTCTGTAGTAGGGGTATCTCTGTTAGTCATAAGCGCCCGCCCTCCTCCCCGTTGGAAAGATATTCATGTAAGGAATGCTACAGGTCTGGCGTGTTTCGCCTTCAAAAAGAACTGAAAGTAAAAGGGACCTGCAGTGCATTCTGGGATACTGTGAAGTTCTGGAAATTTCTCTTAAAGGCACAGTATGCTGTTTTGAGCCACATAATGGCAGCCTATGGGGCTTGTCTGTCCATGTCTTCCTCTCTATCATTCCAGAGGGTTTTTGCTTGTAAGGAAAGGGAAATCTGGACAGGCTTTGCTGTTTGTGGATTTTTGGTGGAATTTCTAGTTGAAGTACTGGACAGTGTAGCCTGGTTATAGGCTGCATTATCTGTCTTTAAATTCTCTCTTAAATGTCTGTGCAGTTCTGCATTTCTTCGACACTTATTTTTGATTGCTCCGGGGTCCACGCACATGGGCGGGACTATTCACTAGATTATGACTATAACAGAGATACCCCTACTACAGAACTGGAGTTACAGGACAGAAACTACTCCTTCTTTCATGTGAATTTATGTTTGACATTTTGTTTTTTTCAAGTGAATTTATGTTTTAAAACTGTCAATGTGTCCTCACACAGCTTTTAATGTTTTATTGTAATGGCACTTATATGGATAAAATGTGTTTTTTTATAAACTAATAAATGAAAATGTTTTATATATAATCACATCATCTAAAGAAAATTGTATTATAATTGTGTAATACAACTATAAATTTATAGCAACCAGTACTAGTGGGCTCTTGATTCAGCTGCCAGTCCTTTTTCCTGTTTAGAGCGCTAGGGACCTTTCTTATTTTCGAATCTGTTTCTCCTTGTCATCTACCGGATTTGTAAGGAGACCTTCTGTTTTTTGTTCTAGGATATTGCCATAAAATATACCCTTAAGTGCATTATGAACCTCGCGGTTAAATGCTAATTCTGGTTTGGCTTTATCAAAACATGTCGGGTAAGGTGTCATACGATTTGGAATACTACCCCCTCGCCAGTTCTGGCGACGGGGGTAGCATTCCGGTGTGGCTCACTGGTTAGAGGCGGCAGACCGGTAAGCAGAGGACGGCCCGGGACCAGGGTTCGATTCCCGACGCGGCAGGGTCGTGGACCAGGGTCAGCGGGCTCGATAATTCTCGCCTCGGTGCCTACTCCAGTCAGAGACCACACTCGGCAACTCTGGGCATTAGCTTGCCTCATCTTCACAACGGCCCCCCCAGACCGCCGGGGATGCTTGGTCGCACCTTAGAGATACCCATTAGGGACCATCTCTCAGGGTGAGCCAGGACGGGTTCCCCAGCGGTCGAAGCGCGGAGATACTCCCCCGGGAGTCAATTCTAGCGCTATATAAACCCGCAATTAATTCCACCCTTCTAGAGGGGGAAGACATGTTGTTCCTACTATTCCCGGTTAAAGTTAACCAGAGCCTCAGCATCACAGAATGGATGCTGCTGCCACAGACACAAGTCTGACCGCCTGCTGCTGGGAGTCCTTCCAGCGAGGGAGGCTTGGACAATAGGTTTCCTGCCTTGGGAGGTGCTAGCACCACCCCAGACAGGATTTTGTGTATTGGGACAGGGAGGGCTGAAAGGAATGAGGCACTGCCTGGGGCACACAAGGTGTCCCATGCATGGTCCAGTTCAAACCGATGCTGGGACACTCCAGCCCCGGCGCGAAACTGGACAAAGGTAAAGGGGTGTAACCACCCCCTTCCCTGGTCCCACCCATAGGAGGGACCTAGCAGGTAATCCAGCCCCTAAATTTGGTATATAGGTAGGAGCTGAGTCCCAAGACTTGAGATTAATCCTGACTGAAACTCTGAAACGAAACTCTGGACCTTCGACGATCTACTAGAAGACGACTGAAGAATCTCCCTTGTGGTCAAGGAGTGACCACCCTACACAAGCAGGCACCATCCAGTAATCAACGGCTTGCTTTGTCGCCGCCTGAGCCCGAGCACAGAGCAAGAACCGGACTTCCAGACATCCAACAGCCCGATCCACAGTCCCAGCAAAGCTGAGACCTTTGGAGGCGACAAGAGATGTGGGACCAGCCATCTTGAAAAGTCTGCGACCTGCTAACACTGCAGCCCCCGAGGCCTCCTCGAAGCTGTGCATTGGGGATTGAGAAACCCCAGCCCCGAGCAGTATCTGCACCAAAGATCAGCCCTGCACCCTCCACGAGTTCTGCGTGGGGCCCTTTTGCATTTTCCTGCTCGACGCGTCTGCCCGGTCACTTGCCCGTTGGCTAGTGGCCATCTTGGCGACGATCCTTTGAATTTACACTGCTGGTCTGGTTGCTCCAGACTGGCCCTTGCTTCCCTCAAAAGAAGCAGCCCCTCAGACCTTGCTGGTCTGAGTAAGAAGCCAACTTCGTCTCCTGCGTGGGTTGCCTTTGCCAAGGCTTGTTGACTCCTATCCTGAAGCTGACACCACCGACAGTGAGATCCTTCGTGGGATGGTCCGTGCCTGACTCCTGGTCGTTGTTGACTCCTCCTGGTCCATGTGGCTGCAGAGACCAGCTTCCCATCAGCACTTGATTGCTTCACAACATCGCCTGGTTCCTTCCTGGTCACTGGCTAGTGACCCAGACTCTGTCCCCTCTGCTTTCAGGTCCTCTTCATCTTTGATCCACCCTTGGATCCATCCGGACACTTCTCTCCTGGTCGCCTGCAGCATCTTTTCTCCAGGCTCCATAGGATTCGACGACGGAACCCGACACACTTTGACACCTATGCACCCGTTTCCTGTGGGTGAGGTAACAAGAGTACTTCGGTGCTCCTGTGGGTATCAACTATCCAACTGTCTAGGTTTCAAGTAACTTTCACCGAGTCCAGTCAGAAGTACCCTGAAAGAACTAGTTTGTAACTTTTACGTTCCCATTTATTCTCTATGGTTACATGCTTGTGTGATTAGACACTGCACACTCCTCCCGTGGGTCTCCAGCTTTCTAACTCTTGGTAGCTCAGCGTAGCCCCAGCGATTCTCTAGGCCTATTCACTTTTCTTGTAGTGGTCCTTATACCACTATTTTAGTATATGGTTTGGCGTGCCCCTAGGGCCCTACGGTATTTTATGCAACTTATTGTGTTCTGATTAAATATCTTGTATTGTGCTTGTGCCTCTGACCTCATAAAGAGTTCAGAGGGTTTGTCTAGTAATAAATACCATATATTTTATATATATCCTGTGTGGTGTCCTTTCATTTGGTATTAAAGGGGTTACATGTGGTAAAACAGCTGGCTTCACATGCCCTCTTGAGTTTAGCCTAAGACTGCTTTGTCCATGCTACCCCTAGGATAGCTGGTCTATAAGGTTGACTTTACAACCATCACCATAAGGGTTGTTTGGACTGGTGCAAGGTGCTCACTAGAATAGTGAACATCATATACCAGGCCAACTTCTCACAAGGACAGTGAACGGAGACCTGGTGGTAATGGTTGGGCTTAGGTTCGCTGTTTGATTGACTTTGTTGGGGTTGAGGGTGCCAGGTTGGAGGTTGAAATTGTTGAAGATGTTGGTGATCTTGCTGTGAAAGTAGTCTGAGACGGTGTTGCAGAATCCTTGGGAGTGAAGGATGGTGTTCTCTGTGCCATAGTTTCTCCAGCTAATGGCAGTTGTGCTTGGTGGTCCGGAGTTCTGGGGTGTACCAGCTGTTATGTTTGGA
This sequence comes from Lissotriton vulgaris, assembly GCF_964263255.1. Taxonomy (NCBI): domain Eukaryota; kingdom Metazoa; phylum Chordata; class Amphibia; order Caudata; family Salamandridae; genus Lissotriton; species Lissotriton vulgaris. The sequence continues at coordinate 8,396,489 of NC_141694.1, forward strand.
GGTTATGTTTGAATCTGAAAGAAACACGTTAGTGATAGATTCCTTACCTTAGAATATCCCCAGGCGTCAGAATGGATCTGGAAATTTTTTGTCAGCAGTACCCCTGCGTGTCGGTAGGTGGCGTTGTGCGGCTCCGCGTCCGTTGTCTGCGTCATGTTCGCTGGGATGACATCTCGGGTGCTACTTGGACACCGCCCACGGGCTCTGTCAGTTTTTTCTTTTTCCGCACCAACAAGCACAGATCCGGGAAGAGCAGGTACCCTTAGTCATTTTTTTACTAACTTTTTGAGGCTTTTTGTCTCCATTTTATCATCGAGTCTTCGACTCCTGGTGCAGTTAGGATGCCTGGTTTTAATTCCTTTGAGGACTGTCACTGTATGATGTCGTTGACGGACCCGCACTAAGTGTGTCTTTTCTGCCTGGGGCGTGACCATGATCCCAAGTCGTGCCCCGACTGCCAGGCGATGGTGCCCAAGTCTTTGCGGGAGTGGTCCCAAAAGCTGCTTGAGTTCCGACAGTCTGCTCCGCGTCAATCGAGGTCCAGGTCCCGCTGGAGGTCGAGGGACCGTGCGTGGAGTCATCATCATCGGTCCTCCAGTTCAAAGTCTTCGCACTCGGTGTCAGGTAAGGTGAAGCACAAGAAGTCGGAGAAGCGCCATCGCTCGCCGACTTCCCCTCGCGCGATGCGGCAGAGGGTGCGGTTGGTGCCTCTGGCAGAGCCTGTGGTGTCGCCGGTGGCCTACCCGCCCTTTCTGGGTCCGTCTGCGACTCCGGCTCAGATCAAGAGTTCATGTCCGCCGTGGCTTGACTCTTTTAGGCTGTCGGCTCCTGCTGGAGCTCCTTCAGGCCGCGTGGACCCGACTCGGGGTCCTCGCGTTACTTCACCAGCGGCTCCAGCACCCGCACTGCCGCCTGCTTCGGCCCCGGTGCCGCAGGACCCCTGTGGATCCAGGCCTGGATCATGATCGACGCCGGTTGACCTTATCACACCTCCACCGACGTCAACCCCACCGGCACCACTTCTGACGTCGCCCACTCCTCGGGACGACGTCGGCCCCGGTTTCAGTCCCGAAGGGGACGTGAGCTCGAGCCGGCGTCAGTCGATTTTCGGCCTGTAGAACGGCTGAGGCCGAAGGGGAGGACAGAAGGTGTCTCAGGAACCTCTCGCAGCCGACTGAGTATGAAGAGGCCTGGGCAGAGGAGTTGGGGGAAGCCAGTGGTCTGGATACCTCTCCTGACCTTTGCATGCTGTCTCCCCCTACCGTGGCTACGGAGGAGAGCGCTAGTTATGTGGTGGTGTTACGTAGGGCGGCTGAGGCCCACCACCTTGACCTTCCCACAGTGGCCGTCAGAACTAACCTCCTGACAGAAGTGCTTCAGCCAGCCGCTACTACTGCGGAGCCGCTGCTATCCTTCAACGAAGCACTTTCCGGCGTTCTTTTGGCACCAGGTCCAGGCCCACCACAGGGGCTCCTGTGGATAGGAACGTGACCCCACCCCGAAAGCTTGGTTGTCCAAGCCTCTACTTCTGCAACCGCCTTACCTTTCGCACCTCCGGATAGGGAATCCAAGAGACTGGATCAGTTTGCGAAGATGATTTTTATTTCTTCCTCCAGTTCTGCGCTGTGGTCCGTGAACACCGCATGCCTGTTGGGCCGTTAATCCAACTGTTTGAGGGATAAGGTGGCGGACATGCTGCCCCAATGTCCGGAGGATGCCCGGAAAACACTCTCCCAGGCTGTTGCAGAGGGGAGAGCCGGATCAAAGTTCATGATGCGTTGTGGCCTGGACACCACCGACTCACTGGGAAGATCGATTGCAACAACGGTGGCCATCAGACGCCACGCCTCGTTGAGGATCACTGGATTTTCGGGGGATGTCCAATCAACACTCATGGATATGCCCTTTGATGGACGGTGCTTTTTTGGTGACAAAGCCGACCACGCGTTGGAGAGGTTCAAGGACTCACGGGCTGCGGCCAAGTCCTTAGGACTCTCTGCAGTCCGCCCTCCTCCGCTATATGCTTTTCGCTCCTTACGTGGCACAGGAAGAGGCTCCCACAGGGTTTGCAACAGAGCCACAAGCATGCGCAACAACAATCCCAGCGCGGAGACAGGTTCCGCCGTGGCGGACCGAAGGGCCAGCGGGCGGGTCAGTCCACCTCCACCCTAGCCTCTTCTGCCTCCAAACCTTCCTAATCCGAACTTTCAGGCCCATCAAACGCCAGTGGGCGGAAGGATTCACCATCACCTCCCCCACTGGCGCACCATCACATCGGACAGGTGGGTTTTAGAGATAGTCATGAGGGGCTACTCCCTCCCCTTTGAGACTACTTCTCCGGCCATGCCACCTCAGTACCACCGCATGTCGGGGGATCACTTGGTGCTTCTTCAGTAGGAGGTTGCGGCCCTCTTGGCCACGGGGGCCATCAAGTGCGTTCCGACGCCAGAAGTAGGGTGTGGTTGTTATTCCCACTACTTTGTGGTGCCAAAGAAGGACAAGGGACTGCGTCCTATCTTGGACCTCCGGAACGTCAGTCGCTTCCTCCGCAAAGAGAAGTTAAAGATGCTCACTTTGGCTCAGAGTTTGTCTGCTCTCGATCCACAACACTGGATCTTAGCGCTGGACTTCCAGGATGCGTATTTTCACATCCTAGTCCTGCTGGCCCACCGGCGTTACTTGCAGTTCACGGTAGGTCACAAGCACTTTCAGTTCACCATGCTCCTGTTTGGCCTTACCAGCACCCCTCGGGTGTTCACGAAAGTGATGGCAGTTGTCGCAGCTCATCTGGGCAGATCAGGGATTTCAGTCTTCCCCTATCTCGACGACTGGGTGTTGGAGACTGGCTTGCCCAGGCATCGTTTCCCACCTCCAGACTACGGCCGACCTCCTGCATTCGCTGGGGTTCTCCATCAATGTGCCGAAATTGTACATGATTCCCTCTCAGAAGCTCTTTTTCATCAGAGCTGTTCTGGACACGGCGCAGTTTCGGGTCTATCCTCCCGAACAGCAAGTCTGGGATATTCGGGCTCTGATTCCGATCTTTCAGCCCTTGTCCCGGGTTTCCCTCCCCATCCACCTCCGCCTGACCCAAGACCACCTCTCCTTCAGGAAGCAACTCAAGACCTGGCTGTTCGAACAGTAGCGGACCCCCCTCCCCCAAGCGCCTTGAGACCCTCCGGGTGAGTAGCGCGCTATACAAATGCTTTGATTGATTGACCCTGAGGCTGCTGGGCTTCATGGCCTCCTGCATCCTGCTGATCAATCATGCCTGATGGCATATGCGGGCTCTGCAGTGGGACCTGAAGTTCCAGTGGGCGCAACATCAGGGGAACCTGTCCGATCACGTCCAGAATTCGGAGGGCACTGCAATACAGTTGTAGTGGTGGCTCAGGGACCAGCATTGGGTCGACGGCAGATCCCTCTCCCTTCCCCAACCGGAGTTCACAGTGGTGACTGATGCGTCCCTCCTGGGTTGAGGCAGCCACATGGGAGAGGCGGAGATCAGACGCCTCTGATCTCCAGCGGAGTCCAGGCTCAATATCAACCTTCTGGAGCTTCAAGTGATCCGACTTGCACTGAAGGCATTCCTGCCCTATATCAAGGGGAGTGTAGTGCAGGTGTTCAGACTACACCACCGCCATGTGGTACTGCAACAAGCAAGGCGGGGTGGGGTGGGGTGGGGTGGGGTCGTGGTCCCTATGTCAGGAGGCTCTGTGCCTTTGGTCGGGCTGCAACATCCGGGTGTTTTCCTGGTGGTTCAACACCTGGCAGGGTCTCTGAACGCCAGGGCGGACGCACTCAGCCGCAGGTGTATGATGGATCACGAATGGAGTCTTCACTCGGAGGTGGTGCAAGGTCTCTTTCAGCAATGAGGAGAGCCTTGGTTAGATCGATTCGCCACCAAAGAGAACGGGCAATGTCATAAGTTCTGCTCATTGGAATTTCCAAGGCAGCACTTGCTTGGTGACTCTTTTCGTCACGAGTGGAGTTGCGGTCTGTTATACACCTTTCCACCTACACCACTTCTGCCCAGAGTGCTGAAGAAGATCAGTCGCGACCGGGCACAAGTCATTCTTGTGGCCCCGGACTGGGCTTGAGAGTATGGTATCCCGAGTTACCCAGTATGAGCGTAGATCCCCCGATCCGACTGCCTCTTCGGGAGGATCTTCCGGCGTAGCAGCAGCAGGGAACTGTCCTCCACCGAACCTCTCCAGCCTCCACCTCTTTGCGTGGAGTTTGAGCGGTGGCAGTTGATTCCTTTCGACTTGCCTCCTGAAGTTTGTGATGTCATTCTGGCAGCTCGGCATCTCTCCACTAAAGTGGTATATGCCTTTTGGTGGAACAAATTTGTGGCACGGTGCACAGCAAAGGCTGTGGATCCCCTTTCTGCCCCCGTTCTGAGGTTCTTTTGTTTCTTCTTTCTTTGGCCCAGGAGGGCTCTGCTCTGGGCACTATTAAGCGCTATCTTTCTGCTATTTCGACCTTTCTCAGGCTTCCTGATCAGCCTTCTCTTTTCAAGTTCCAGGTTGTAAATAGATTTCTCAAAGGCATTACACACCTTTTTCCTCCTATTCCTTTCGTGATGCCACAGTGGGACTTAAATCTGGTTCTTACATACTTAATGTGCGCTCCCTTTGAGCCTCTCCACAACTGTCCTCTTCGTCTCTTGACCTTGAAGACTGCCTTCCTGGTGGCCATCACCTCCGCAAGGCGAGTAAGTGAGCTCCAGGCTCTTTCTTGTAAGCCTCCCTTTCGATCGGTCCATCCGGACAAGGTTGTACTCCGACCCGTCCTTCCTTTCTTCCAAAAGTTGTTACGGCCATTCACATTGGGCAGTCCATTACCTTACCCACCTTCTTTCCGCCTCCGCATCTTTCCGGAGAGGCTCCACCGTCCGGAGACAAAACGTGCGCTTTCATTCTATCTCAACCGCACACAATAGTTCCGGGTGGATGACCAACTCTTTGTTGGCTATGTTGGCACCAAGAAAGGTCGGGTGGTGCACAAGAGGACTATCACCGGCTGGGTTGTCTTATGTATCAAAGCCCGCTACTCTTTGGCTAAAAAGGAGCCTCCGGTGGGGCTGTGTGCTCATTCCACTAGAGCAACTGCAGCCACTACTGCACTGGGACGTGGTGTCCCCCTGCATGACATTTGTGAGGCAGCCACATGGGCTTCGTTGAACACGTTTACAAAACATTACTGCCTTGACAGCTAAGTCCGGAGAGTCAGCTTTTTTGGCTGTTCTGTTCTCTGAGACTTTCTGGTGTGATCTTGGTTCGCAGACTCACCACCGGGGTTGGAATTGTTGGGGTATCTATTCTAAGGTAAAGAATCTATCACCAACGTGTTTCTTTCAGATGCACAAGTTAGTTACCTTCGGTAACGATATAGCTGTAAGAAACATTAGTTAGTCATAGATTCCTTACCGCCCCACCCATCCTCTTTTATCTGCGAACTGATTTTTAGGGTTAATGTCATCCCTTTCAGGGCCCTAATTTTCAGTGCACCAGTGGTCAGTATCTTGCATGACTCTGCTTTTCTGGCGTGGAAAGTTGTGTTCAGAACTGACGTCAACGCACGTGGGCAGCGTCTAAGTAGCGCCCGCGACGTTATCCCGGCGACCGCGACAACTGACGCGGAACCGCACAATGCCACCTACCGACACGCAGGTTTACTGCTGACAAACTTTCCGGATCCAGTCCAACGCCTGGGGATATTCTTAGGTAAGGAATCTATCACTAACTAATGTTTCTTACAGCTATATCGTTACCGAAGGTAAGTAACTTGTGCTTTTGTAGGTTTCCGTGGGGCAACTCTGTCCGCGCTCCATGCAGAGAAGTTCTAGATGGCCTGGTCGAGGTCTGTTGAGACCTCGGGTTGTGAGGTCGTGAGAGCCTGTGACCACTGAGTTTCGGTGAGTTTGCTTCAGCTGTGCTATGCTAGGCACCAGTGATGGTGAGGTGTACAATGGTGTGGTCTATCCAGGGCAGTTCTGTGGTGTGGCTGAATTTGATTGTCGCTGGAGGTGAAGATTGTACCAAGTGTATGTCCGGCTTTGTGTGTTGGTTTCGTAACCAGTTGGGTGAGGCTCATGCTGTTCAGATTCTCCAAGATGGCGATGGAGTTGGCAATGTTGGGGTTGTTGATGTGGAAATTGAGGTTGCAGAGTAGGACATCGTGGTGAGAGTCGATTGCTAGGGAGGGCATGAGGATGGGGATGATTAGAATAGATTAAAATACTTGTAGAGCGCATGGCTGCCTCTGCAATGAGGCGTCCCAGCGCTGAAGCCAGACAGAGTGGAGGACAGGCGAGGAATTAAAGTTGAGAGAAAAGCCAGGTCTTCACCAGCCGTCTGAAGACCTGGTGATCACAGTTGCTGCGTATGTGAAGAGGGAGAGAGTTCCATAAAGCGGGGGCCAGTCGCCTGAAGGAGCGACCACCAGATCTGGTCCTTCGAATGCAAGGGATTCGGGCGAGGATCAAATTTCCTGAGCGCAGCGCTCGCGGTGGAAAGTAGAGGGTGCACAGTTCGCTCAGAATATCTGGGCCGATGCCTGTCAGGATCTTTTGCAGAGCGCCTTAAAATGCACTCTGTTCAAGGGGCAGCCAATGCAGGCGGTAGAGGAGGCTGGAGACATGTCTGTACTTGGGGATGTCACAGAATGTTGCTCGGGGTCTCGGGGGTATGTAGGAGAGGGTGCCTCTTATCATGGTATAAGGCGGACCAGTTTGTAGTTGTAAGTTGGTGTTCCATGAGAGGCGTGGAGCTGTTGGTGCAGCTGATGGTTTTCTGGAAGATGATGGCGATGCCTCCACCTTGTTTGTCGGGTGGTCTTGGTGCATCATCTTGTAGCCTTATGGAACTGCGGTGGTGATGGGTTTAAAGAGGGGTTGGGCCACGTTTCAGTGATGAAGGCAATGTCTGCGGTGAGGGTGTTGCTGGTGTCCCAGATTTCTTTGGCGTTTGCAGAGGGAGCGGGTGTTGAGCAGGATACAGTGGTGCAGTTGCGGGGTGTTCTTGGGTTTGTGGGTAGGTGTGGTGCTGGATCTTTCGTAGCTTGTTGCAAGAGAAGTGGCAGTATCAGCAGGTGAAGGGTCCTTTGAGGATAGTGGGGAGGAGGAGACGCAGCTGTTGCTTCAGTGCCGGGGTCCAGGAGTTCCTTGGCGGTGTACCACCGAGTGGTGGGACAGCCAGGGGTCCTGGCACATCATTGTCTAACTGTTGGTGCATTGGCTGCACATCTGCTGCACCCGTCCGCTGCGTGGCTCTGCGGCGGCCTTCATTGGCGGTCCTGGTGGGTGTAGCGCAGGGACAGCAGACATCGCTGGGGCAGGGACAGCAGGTAATGCAGGGACAGCGGCAGCACAAGGACAGGGAAAGCAGACCAGGAAGGGGGATCGGCAGTGTTGTGACAGCAGGCAGCAAAAGGGGAGTGGCAGGGTCAGCAGGCAGCGCAGGGGGAGCAGCAGTGCAGAGGGAACAGCAGTGCAGAAACAGCAGGCAGTGCAGGGGGAGCTGCAGCGCAGGGGGAGAGGCTCTGCAGGTACAGCAGGCAGCACAGGGGAGTGACAGCGTGGGGCGGGCACAGTACCGTAGGCTGTGGTCAGGCGAGGAGGGGTGGCCCAGCATCCTCTAGGTTCTGACGGTCGCGCTTAGACCACCCTTGGCCCGGGTGCTGCCCACGCCCGGCGATACGGGAGCCGCAGGGGGGTTATAAAGGCGCTGGGAGGCACGAACCTCTGGATGCCAGCTGGCCCCCGCCGCTGGGAAATGTCGTGCAGTAGTTGGGTGGTGGGAGGGATGGCGTCTGAGGCGATCCCTAGCACCGACCAGCAGCAGGAGGGCAGACCATCTCTGGGATGGACGGTGGCTGCTAGCGGTCGGACATGAATCCTGGCCGCGCCGCATCTTTTCTACAACATAGAAAGTGAACTTAAGTCTTAGGATTTTGTTTCAGAGGGTGGCTGAATACGAAGTGGTCCTCATAGCGTCACATCAGCGCCTTGAGACCCTCACGGGTGAGTAGCCGCGCTTTACCAACCCCGGATTGATTGGCATCTCACGGGACCCAGATTAAGTGCATGCTCATTTTCCTACAGTCCTGCCAGTTGTGAAGATCGAATAACCTTGTTCTCCATTATTGAAATCTTGAAGTCCTAATCACTTGGGGCCTGATTCACAGATCTAACTTAAGACAAAATCCTAAACTTACTACTTTTGGTATTCACAAAAGGCATTTCGTACTAGTAGTTAGGATTTTGTCTTAAGTTTGACTTAAGACAGGATTTTGTCTTAAGTCTGTCCTTAAGTCTGTCCTTAAGTGTGTCCTTAAGACAAAATCCTAACTTTACTACTACTAAATGCCTTCTGTGAATACCAAAAGTAGTAAGTTTAGGATGTTGTCTTTAGTTAGTTGCGTCCCCAGGGTTATCTGTCAACAACTCAACTTTTGTTTATGTAAATGATTTATTTGTTTAAAAAAACTACACTTTTGAATACAGAGAAATACTCCATTTAACCTAAGACTAAATTTGCTGAATTTTGTTAGCTTGTCTTTATAAACATAACCAAAAGGACAGTAAGGAAAAAGCGAAGCCCAAAGATCCGACTTTTGTGCTTTGTGTCCGATTCAAGTCACCACTAACCTGTAAATTGAGTCCACTTCGTCCCATCAACGGTGCTGAATGCATCCAAGACCGCCCTCCGCTTCAACTGCAATGATGGAGGAAGTGGGGGAGGGTTAAGAGAGAAGGCACGTACAGCGATCTTTAGTCGCGTCGCTGGTCTCAGGTGAAGGTTTTCTTGGATCTTCTCCAGTCTTTTACGCTTTTTAATACTGAACAGAACCCAAATCCCCTGTTACTCCCTGCTATTGCATCAACTTAAAATACAGTTTTTCCATGTACATGGATTTTGTGTAAATGATAAAATTCTACAGGTAATGAGACGTGAACAAGATTTACTCTGGTAACTGATGCACCATGGTAAACATTCAACAGAATGGAAAAAAACCTTTATCTTGATAAATCGAAACAAATCTTTCACATTAGTCTTTTTCTTGCATCTTAAAGTAGTTGTAAATCCATACTAATATAATAAAGAGAGAGCCCAAACCTTTGAGGCGGGTAATCTCAGGAACCACAGCACCAATCACAACACCCAATACAGCGTTGGAAAGGGCAGTTGCAGCAGAAGGACATAAGCTATGCAGACGCCCACCATATACAGTTAAAAGGTAAAAGAACAGTGCCAGCAAAGTAGTCCCTTGTGGGCGTGTCTGCGTTGTGCTGTGGGCGTGTGCTGGGGAGTGTGGTACGTTCCGCCCTTCATGCCATGTCTCATATTGTGTGCTAATCCCACCCTGCTCCCTTTAAATCCCCCTGCACCCCATAATCATAACCCACCCTTACTCCTTAAAATACCCCAACACCCTTAAACACTGACCCATCTTAACCCTATAAATATACCCTGTACCCTAAAACCCAAACCTATCCCTAAACCCTAAAAATACCCCTGTACCCAAAACCCAAACCTACCCCTGAACCCTAAAATACCACTTTACCCCAAAACCCAAACCTACCCCTGAACCCTAAAATACCACTGTAACCCAAACCTACCCCTGAACCCTAAAATACCACTGTACCCCAAAACCCAAACCTACCCCTGAACCCTAAAATACCCCTGTACCCCAAAACCCAAACCTAGCCCTAAACCCTTAAAATACCCCTGTACCCCAAAACCCAAACCTACCCCTGAACCCTAAAAATACCCCTGTACCCCAAAACCCAAACCTAGCCCTGAACCCAAAAACCCTGTACCCCAAAACCCAAACCTACCCCTGAACGCTAAAATACCCCTGTACCCCAAAACCCAAACCTAGCCCTGAACCCTAAAAATACCCCTGTACCCCAAACCTAGCCCTGAACCCTTAAAATACCCCTGTACCCCAAAACCCAAACCTACCCATGAACCCTAAAAATACCCTTATACCCCAAAACCCAAACCTAGCCCTGAATCCTAAAAATACCCCTGTACCCCAAAACCCATACCTATCCCTAAACCCACCCCTGTACCCCATAACCCAAAACTATATCTGAACCCTTAAAATACCCAAACACCCCAAAACATATACCCCTATACCCATACTTACCTTATCCAAACATTTTTAAAAAAACATTCTTTTACCATTCATGCATTTACAACGAAATTCTCTGTAAATGTATGCATGGTAAAAGCATATAAAATGTAATGCAATGTGTTATAATGGCATTGCGGAGTCATGGTACTTTCGTAATGAAAGTATGCGGAGTGATGGTATGCAGAAAGAAAGTTGCGGAATAAAGGGTGCTTACCCTCCCCCGGTAAGTACATTGGTCGCACGGCGGCCCACATCTCCAGCAACATACTCATATTTTTTCAACACCCATTTGAAAAATGCACAGGTCTCTCTCATTGATGGCCAGCACCGGCATACACTTTTAGACACACCTCCCGCCACAAGTTCTAGAATTGCGAACTTTAGAGCTGGGGAGCTACGTTCGAATCTCGGCATCAGCTCAACATCCTGTGATTCCAGGCAAATCGCTATGTCTCCCCGTGCCTACCACAAATGAATGTGTTCTTCTGTAATGTAAATTGTGCTCATGTCATGTTGTCGAGTTTGCGCTATATAATATTGCAAGGAAAAATAAAGTAGGGAAGCTCGAGTTCACACACTACTGAACGCGCACTCTTAAGTGCATCAGCAGTGCACTGTGAATCGAAGCGTTTCACATTCCTGTCACAGATAAGAAATGCTATCAAAACGAAATCCTACAAAACAATATACTACTGGCCGGCAGCAATTCATACCCGGACGACGTCGGGACAGGCTGCTAGTGCTCTATAACTTGAGACACCAATCTGATACAAACCTTCACACAGGATATTCATGTAACACTGCTGAGGCTTATAAGATAGTTATTGTTATGGTACCACTTTGGAGTGTGGCAGAATCCCAGATCGTGGGTGCAGGGGACAGTACAGGGGCCCAGCGAGAGTCGCACAATCTAAGCGAGTAATAGCTACCTGTCCGTAGCTTTCGCTAATCTTAAGCCAGCACTAGGAGACAAGAAATTCGAAGGACACTTCAGAAGAAATTTCAAGATGCGACACAAACCGAAAACCTCTGGGAAGACTTCCTCTACGTCTTGCGTGAAGGTAATCACACTGGAGAGCCAGCGACACAGATAAAGATCAGCCCAAGCGGAGGCTTCCTTTCATCTATAGGGAGCTAAGCCGGTCACCTGGCCACGCCCTGCTCGCAGCTTTTATAGACTGGGATCCTCCTATCCTGCAGTAGATCCTCTGATCCAGGAGAACTGTGAATCCTGCTGTACTCTTCCACTTAGAAGCGACATACGGTCCCTGCTCACACGGCGACGGGATTGACTGCGGATCATGGGGGCAATAGTTGGGCTGCACGTGTGATGGTCACAATCCTGGACGGCAGGACTCGTCATTCCAGTGCGGATGACCTCCTGAGAAGTGATGCTGTGAACAAGCGGTTACTGGTAATGCCAGGACCAGAGGTGAGTGCTAGCTAGCGCCGTGACAGTGCCACGACTGTACCTCCCCCACGAATGACAACACTACAAGCCGTGGTTTCTCTGGGTGATGATTGAAATAGGCAAATGGAGCGTGGACATACCCAGCTTTCTCCTAGGGCCTATCCGTTGCTCTGTCCTTTCCAGCCTCTGGTGAGCCTGGAGTCTAACACGGCTTTCACCTCACATTCCACATGGCCATTCTTGTGTATCGAAGGCGCTGGAGGAGCAGGTCTCCTGTGCTCACCTCCCGGCTTGACCAACCAAACATGAAAAATTGAATGCTCCCGGAGATCCTTGGTCAGAGCTAACTCAGCTGACACTGGGTTCACTTTACGTCCTATGGCATGGTGACCTAAAAATCATACTTGTCTAGTCTAGTCTAGTCTGGATATTTGTATTGCGCAGACATATCACATCCCATGAGGGAGTCTCATGGCGCATGCGGACAATTCCAGAAAAAAGAGTGGTGAATGATCCTGAAAAGAGAAGGCCTAGCTCAAAAGCCATGTTTTCAACAACTTTCGAAAACTCATGTGTTTGATAGTTGCACGGATGTTTAGAGGAAGTTTGTTCCATAGGAGTGGTGCCATGTAGGAAAACGCACGTCCACCATTTCTAGCTGTTTGAACTCTAGATGGCGTGAGTAGGAACTTGGAGCTAGATCTCAGTTCTCGGCCAGGCTGGTACCATGTCAATTTTCGGTTCCAGTATTTTGGTCCTGAGCCGTGCATATGTTTATGAACCAGACACATGGTTTTAAAAATGGCTCTTTTTTTATAGGGAGCCAGTGTAGGCTTTTTAGGCATGGCAGGGAGGGGGATCGTTTTGGTAGTCCCAGAATCAGACGAGCAGCAGTGTTTTGAACAACTTGCAGTCTCTTTATGTGGCACTCATTTATGGCAAGCAGAAGGGAGTTACCATAATCTAACCTATTTATAATGAGGCCATGAACTAGGATTCTGCGTGCTTCTTTTGGTATCCATTTGAAAGCTCTGCGTAAACTTCGCATGATTCCAAAACAGGTCCCAACAGTGTGGTTCACATGGGCATTCATGGATAATTTATTATCCATGTGGATTCCAAGGTTGCGGACGGATTCTTTTGGGACGGGGCATTACCCCATTTCCGGGGGCCACCAGTCCTGGGTCCAGTGTGCACTGACTTGGCCAAATGTCATTATTTCAGATTTTGCACCATTCAGTTGTAGGTGGTTCAGACTCATCCAGTTTTTTACCTCTATTAGACATTTTTTGAAACGCTTTTTGGTATCATTAATGTCCTGGCCAAGGGAGACTAGTATTTGTGTGTCATCAGCATATGATAACACGTCAAATCCATGTGCCCTAATGAGATTGGCCAGAGGGGCCATATAAACATTAAAAAGCGAAGGGATAAGGATAGAGCCCTGAGGCACACCCCTTGTAACTGGCCGTGTGCTGGCTAAGGTTTCATCTGTTTGCAGTGTGGTTGTTCGATTAGACAGATAGCTGATAAACCACCTTAAAACCTGCCCCTTGACACCACACTCCCATAGCCGTCTGACCAAGATGTGATGGGAGATGGTGTCAAAGGCAGCCGATGGGTCTAAAAGTACCAGAAAGCAAGATTGACGTTTGTCAAGAGCAAATCTGATGTCAGTAATCTCGATCAGGGCTGTCTCCGTGCTGTGTGCAGCACGGAAACCTGACTGAGAGATGTCGAGTAGGTTGTTCCTCTCGAGATATCCCATCAGCTGCTCATTAACAAATGCCTCCAATACTTTCCCTGAGCAGGGTAACAAGGAAATGGGGCGGTAGTTTGAGAAAGTGTTTACATCCGCACCAGGCTTTTTTAATAGTGGTTTTACTATAGCCGCTTTCCAGATTTTAGGGAATTCAGCTTCTATCAGTGATGTGTTTAGAAGGTTAGTCAGAGGATAAACCAACACTGGAGCAAGGGTGGAAAATAGTTTAGAGGTTAGTTGATCGCAAGGAGAGCCTGATTTGATTTTCCGTCCTAGACGTATAGTTTTTTCGCTATCCAACAACTCGAAGATGGACCAGTTAGAGGAAGAGACATTTATATGTATGTCTTGTTTCATGAGTAACTCTTTTTCCAGGTGTTGAAGAGATATATTTTCTGTTTTGAACGGTTGACATATTTTTGTGATTTTGTCGTCTAAGAACATAGAAAGGTCTTCCGTCCATTCTTTTGTTTTTGAGGTCTCTTGTGGATTTTTAAAGGAAGTAAGTTCTTTTAGAATGTGATGGAGCTCTTTGGACGAGTTTTCAGCTTTATTTATTCGTTCAGCTATATGAGTTCTTTTAGCTGCCTTGATTTCCCTCATATATTTGGTGTGTAGGGTTTGATAGATTGTACGATCATTGGAATCTTTGGTTTTTCGCCAGGTTTTTTTCGTCATTTCTTGTTTGGGTTTTAAGAAGTTTTAATTGATCAGTAAACCATGGTGAGGTTTTTTCCCTACAATACACCTTTCGCATAGGGGCTATCTTGTCCAGTGTCTTATGGATGGCAGACTCCAGGTGTATAGCTCCAAGATGTACATTTTCCTTGAGATTTAAATGGTCTGTCATGAAGTTCTCAGAAAAAGAGGCCAGAGTAATTTTTTTCGTGTTTCTGCCTGCTTTTTGTTTTTTATTTATTATGGTTTTAGATCTATGGCTGCATATAGAGAATTTCACGAGAAAGTGGTCAGTCCATAATAATGGAGTGGGAGCCATTAGTATGACATTTGGTGAATTTGTAAATAAAAGATCAAGTGTGTGACCTGCTTGGTGGGTGGGGCCAGTGACCTTTTGTGTTAGGTTGAGGGTGTTCATTGCAGAGATCAGTTTTTCTGTATCAGCCTTGGACTGATCGTCCATGTGGTAGTTAAAATCACCTAATAATAGAAAATAGTCTGACGTCAGTACATGCGAAGCGATAATTTCTAATAGAGTGTTGGCAAAATCTCCTTTGTTTCCTGGAGGGCGATATAATAAAGCCCCTTTCCAGATGTCTTCCTTTTCTAGCTCGCTAATTTTAACCCCTTCGAGGCTAATGACGAGCTGGGCTCGTCATGGCGCTTACCTGCCGTGCGCGGATGACAAGGCCAGCTCGTCATGAAATAAAGTAAAATGACAATTTCCAGCGCAGGACGGGAAAACGCCTAGCAGCCATGGGGTTAAAAATAAGAATTTCTGTATCTCTTACCGCTAGGCTGTCTACGATTTGAACATTTATGTTCTTTGTAGCAGCTATAAGTACTCCACCGCCTTTTCCTCCTATTCTATCACGTCTGATTATGGAGTATTGTGGGGGAAAGGCTGTATGGAGATCAGGGGTTGCATGCTCATGCAACCATGTTTCCGTTATAAAGCACAGTTCAGGTTCTTCAAAATTGAGGAGACTCCATATTTCCATAGCATGTTTTGGAATAGATCTGGCATTCAAATATATAGCGGTATATTTTCCTAATGTGGAACTGGGTTTGGTTTGGACACCAGCCGTCTTAATGCAGTCATTGGGAGCTTTTAAAAGATCAGTTTTTAGCTTTTTTGATAGTACCAGAGGGGAGCAGTTAAAAGCCAACAAATCATGTCGTGCATACCTGATGAGGGTCGGAGTGCTTGACGGCATTTTCGGAAACCAGGGGAAGTATAGAGTCCGGTATAGGCAGAGGATAGTGACCGGGCATCCGGCAGCGGTCTGGCGCGGACGGGTGCAGACGGGCTTGCCTTTGGCGCGCCTTCAGCGCGCCGCTGCGGCTCCCCTGCTATTAAGTAGCAGGGGAGTAACTTTTTTGGCCCTTGTAACCATAGGTGCTTGATGGCTGACCAGACCTGATCTCCAGGTTGGTGTTGAGATTCAGGTTGTGGGTGTTTGCCTGCTTTTGGTAAGCGATCTTGGCTTCTTGAAGACTTGCCTTAGCTTGTTCCAAAATGTCCTGAAGATGCTGATGGTGGTCTTTGACAGAGATGCCTGGCTCTTCCACTGTACCTGCACTAGATGGATTCCAGGTGCTCCCCAGACATGCAATAGAAGAGTGAAGTCACATTAGCCAAATGAGTTGCGTTGTTGTAACCAGAGTCCGCAAGACTGAGGTCTGTGTCAATGGTGGTCAGCAAGCGTTATAGGGACTGTTCCGACATGTCATTTGCAAGTGCCACTTGTCCATCGCTCTGCAGATGGTAGGCGGAGGACAGACGGATGTAATGTGCACAGAACGCTTTCTAGATCCAGGCTCCAGCACGCTTACCTTAACGAGTAAGGTGTCTGGAGGGAAATGTTTGTATCAATGAGAGACTGCCGCTGATCTGCAGCTCCTCCGGGCAGCACGTGCTACCCTACTGGGCATCTTTCTAGACTTCTGCTCACAGAGCTTAAGGTAACAGGACACATTAAACTTAGAATTTCGCATGCAACTCCTTTTTAGGTTAACAATACCTGAATTATACCTGCACAGGTGTATTGCATACCAATGTACTGTCCACACCGTTCTTTATCACTAGTTTTACGGAGTACCAGTCAATGAATGACCCACCATCTTTTCCTTAAAACATCATTAGTAACCTCTGTTAGTAAACCATCTGCAGAAGGTGTCACAGTTTAACTTTCACCTTAGAAAAATGACAACCCAGGCACAAATGAAATAAAATCCCTGCTGGGAAAAGAAGCTTGAGCAGCTGAAGGCGCATGAAGATCGGAGTGGTAGCGGGGAGTGACGACACTTGTGATGGGGAACGCAAGTGCAAAGGGACGATGGTGATACCTCAGCGATGAGGAACTTGAGTTCACACCTCATCTACCGCTGCAAGCATCACAGGATGTTACTCCGCAAACCAGAGGTGCTCCTGATGGGATTTTTCTAGCGACCATCTAAAAAGGGATGAGTGGGATTTCCATGTAATTTCTTATAGGACATCTTGTGGCCCAGGATCTGATGGCACTGCTGACAGGATGCAAACCTCCTTGTGTGGCCTACTCCCACTCTTGGTCTTACAAATCTTGCTATCCCTAGTCTACACGCGTCATAAAAGCATGCATTCTCTTGAGATTGCGCAACTCTGGACAAAGGCCTGTGCATTTTTACTCTGGGTTTCCCACCAAACCAGTGTTGACTAGAGAGGGTTTTATGCTCTTGAATGTCTTAGCAGAGGTGTGGAATGACACCTGTGAAATGTCTTCTGGCGCAAACCTGGGGTGGGTACATACGAGGCCTCTTTTGAGGCACAGACCTCTTGAATGCAGTTTTCGAGAACTTGAAGCTATCATGATAGATCTGAGCAGACCTTATCAAGAAGTTTCGTTCCTGGTTGATGCGTAATGACAAGTTCTTCACTCTTGTCTGGGAGACGGTGTTCGTACTGAGCATAGAAACTGCAGGTCTTTGTGGACTCGTAGGAGGTAATGCCTCCATTCTTAGAAGTTAACGCTAAAGGCTATTGGCTCTTTCTCCATGATGGATCTTTTGTATTGAGTGAGGAGCATCTTTTTCGAGCAATAGCAGACCCCTTCCCCCAAGCGCCTTGAGACCCTGCCGGGTGAGTAGCGCGCTATAGAAGTGTTATGTTTAATTGATTGAAATGCAACAGGATGAAGTTGTCTAGTCTTAGGGTGTCGTTGGGGAATGCTCCACCAATCACACATTGAGACGTCTGCTTCCACCACATTTGGATTTGCAGAGTGTGTGTACCTAACTGGATTATTATTTGGGGTGGATCTCGAGGAATACCCACAACTCTTGTACAAGCCGGGTCCGGGTGAACCCTCAATATTCCTAAATTAACCTCCGCTCAACCCCCTGATAGCTATGGCACAGGCCTAACTTAGGGCAATGTGTAAAGTATTAATGCAGTTCTAAAACTTCAATAAAGTCTAAATCGGTGTTTCCCAAACTGTGGGTCGGTTGTAAGCTGATTTTTGGTGGGTCGAGAAAGTCACAGCAATCACTATAGATGCGTATAAATTCTGTGTTTAACTGGTCACATTTGCCAGTGATTCAAAGACATATCACATGTCGGGCAGCTTTATTCTTTTGAAAACCACCAGGTGATGAGAGGGATGCTTGCACTTAGTCTAACCGCTGGCAATGGCTCGGGGTAACATCCAAACCAAGAGGTCTACCCTGGAGCTGGGGCAACTAACCCAGATGTGAGCTTATTATTGCTGTCTGCATGCCATAACATAACATAACAGGTGTATTTGTAAAGCGCAATATTACCCGAAGGTGTCCTGGTGCTGAATAACAGATGTTTGTTACCCAACTCAATGGTACTCATTTTATCGACCTCAAATGGATGAAAGGCTGAGTGGACCCGCCGGGATTTGAACCTGTGACCCTGAGGTCGAACACGGGCCCCTGCAGTGAATGCATTAGTCCACTGAGCCACCAGACCCAGCATGGGTCTTCACCTTCCTCTGGAGCGCCTTTGGGCCCCAAGGAGGTGAGAGATGCCTCTCGTGTGTCCATGCCGTCGGGTTCGCCCTGTGCTTGTTAGGCCTTCGGGTTCGATGGTCGACTGTCTTGGCTCCAGGGTACAGCCCTCTGGGGGTTCCCACCTTCAGCGTGTATCAGCTCAGACGCCATCGGTGGTGCCAATCGACACCATGCCACTTCCTCTTTTCGACTTTGAGGTATCGCCAACTTGGCGCCAGTTGACGTCCAGTGCGGAGGAAATGGTGCCGCCTATCTCGGACATCCATCCGCGTTGTGGAGCCCTCCAATGTTCTTCTTTCTCAGGAACACTCTTTAGGAGGCAATGGGGACGGATTGGGGTTTCTGCACCCCATATCTGATGCTGCTCAGCCTCCTGTAGAGGATAGCTGGCTAACTGAACTAGGAGAAGCTAGTGGATGAGTTTTACCCAGCCTCGCGCCTTCTTCCCCTCCTGGTCTTGCTACAGAGGCATGCTCCTCTTTAGCTGATATGCTAAGGCGAGTTGCTCTGATTTTGGATTTAACTTTTCCTTCTGTAGAAAGATCTACTGATCCCCCTAATATTCGTTCTCCATCAGAGCCAAACAAGGGTGGAGGACGTGCTTCCCCATAACTGACAGTTTGTTGGGAGCTTGGCTAAACTAGATACAGGGGCACTAGTGGATCCATTTATATCTCACAGACACCGTCCGGCCTCTGGTGATTCAGCCTGTATCTTCTGGTACAGGCTGCTTCGGCCTCGTATGCGATCTACTCTCTTACTCATGTTCTGTCAGACAGAGATTCCAGGAGACGGGACGTTTTAGGCAAGCATATTTTCTCCTCCACAAGTTCTGCTTTGCGTTCCGTTAATACATCTTGCATTCTTGGACGCTTTTCCTATGCATTGTACATCTGCCATTGCTTCTGGACGACACCAGGAGGGAGCTTATGCAGTTGATCCAAGGTGGGCAACTGGTGGCTAAATTAATCCTTACATGTGGGATGGATACCACTGATTGGGTAGCGTGGGATATGACTTCAGCAGCGATACGTCATTGTGCCTGGCTACGCACCTCCACTTTTTTGGAGGCTGTTCAGACCACTTTGCTTGATGGTGCCCACCTTTTCGGTGTTCATGTGAACTTTCCTTTGTGGTGTTTTCGCGGAAGTCTGAGTGGAACAGAAACTTGGCTCTGCTCTTGCTCCTGTCTGCCTCCCTCAATCCACCAATTTCAGTTTGTGTGGGGGACGTTGGTCCTTCATTTCTCTCTCGCTTGAACATTCCTTGGCGGCGTTAATCGTGGTCTATCCCACGTACTGGGGACACCGGTGTGGTAGCCCTGCAGGTATTATTCTTAGCCTTCTTACATTGGCGATGACCTGTTCTGGTTTTGTACTACTTATGAGCGGCAGTTGTGGTCTAGAGTACGATCTCTGACTTTCATCCTAACTGCTGGAACCTTTTACCATGGCACTTCACGTTGGTAAATAACGTTTAGTATCCCTTATAGGAACCTCTCACTGGAACCTAGGGCATGTGTTCTTTCCCTAAAACTGCATTGAAGTCTAAACCCAATTGGCATCTCTAGTCACATGTCAGCCCCTGGTAAATGATACCACAGGTACCCAGGGCACTGTGACCAGAGAAGGCCTCTAAGGGCTGCAGCACTTATTGTGCCACCCTTAGAGGCACGTGCCCTGACACTCGCACACACTGCCTATGCAGACTGCGTGTCTTGGTGCAGAACAAAGTGAAGAGTCGGCATGGCACACATCCCTGTGAGCCATGCCCACAAACCACTGCCCTGGCATAGATCAGTCACCCCTCTAGATGAGTGCCCTATGCCAGTGGTGAGGGTACAGGTGCATGAGCCCTGTACCCCTACAGTACCCAAGTCCATTCCTGGGCACTCTAAGGGCAGAGAGTGCAGTGATGCCAGTGGAGAAGTGTGGCTCAATGGTTAGAGCGGCAGACCCTGATGCGGAGATCTAGCCCGGGACAAGGGTTCAATTCCCCGCCTCGGCGGGTCTTGGGCTCAAAAAAAAATTCCACGGACCTGATAATTCTCGCTTCAGTGCCTATTCCAATCATGGACTCCCACTCTGCAACTCTGGGTAATAGCTTGCTTAATCTCCACAACGGCCCCCACAACGCTAAGGATGCCTGGCCTCCACCTTGGGGGTGCCCAGGAGTGGACGCCTCACAGGGAAAGCCAGGATGGGTACCACAGCGGTATTCGTACAAGCGCCTTGAGACCCTTGCGGATGAGTAGTGCGCTATACAAGTATCAATTTACAATTTACATTAAGAGTATATGGTGTTGGGAGTTTTTCATTACGGACTCCACAGCACCATAATGGCTACACTGAAAACTGTGAAGTTTGGTATCAAACTTCTCAGCACATTAAGCCCACACTGATGCCAGTGTGGGATTTAATGAGAGGGTGGCATTATAGGGGGTTTACACACCCCAGGGAAGGGACCCATTGGTCCCTGCCTTTTACCTAGCTGTAACACCCCTAAATCTGGAATTTAGGGGCACCCCTGAACCTTGCTTCCTCAGACAAGAAGAAACTACAAGAAGAAGAAGGACCAAAGATCCGTGCAGAGCTAACAAGAGGTAGACGCCTACTGACTTAGCCCCAGCCCTACCGGCCTGTCTCCCCCTCGAGCCTGCTCCTGCAAAATCCAGGTGTGTCCTGCAGCCAGCAACCTCAAAAACCCTGGAGGACCTGCCTGCCTTCAACTACAAAGACTGTTACCCGTGAACACCGGATTTGTTTATCTGCAACCTCTGGCTCCGGCCGGACACCGCGAATCCGCCCCACTCTGCACTCGCCATCCACAGCCTGAGCTCGAGTGGACAAACACCACGAGGAGGTCACCCCGGCAATCCTGACCCGAGATCCTGTGACCCCTCACCTGCCTCAAGCCTCGAGCCGACGCCTTCAGTCGAAATCCAGAAGGGCCCCCTAACCGCGACCAGGAGCTGGTAAGGAGATCCAACCCCAAAAGGCACCCCTGTACCCGATGCCCCAAGGCCTTGTGTGCCCAAACTGATGGTGCCTATCCAAACCCTAACTTCCCAACTTGCCTCTCAAAGTGGTGGTCGCACCCAGAAGACCTTCGTCCCCAAGCCTGCAGTGCCTTTGCAAACTGGAGGTCCCTCATTGAAAACAACAGTGTGCCCGATGTCGAAACAGCACCCTGCACCCGGCCGCCCTAGTGCCGCCGAGGGTGCACCTTTGGTGCTACTTTGTTTCCCCATTTGCTTTGCTCCCACAACCAAGTGGCCTGCTAGTCAGCAGCAACCAACCGGAGCCCCCCTATGCCCCATTGGATAACATTGGGCCTCAGCACTCTGCACCCGGCCACCCTAGTGCCACTGAGGGCGTAATAAGAGTGCATCCTTGACCCTGGGGGGCCCCCCGAGTCTACCTCCGAACGTCAAACCCCACTACCAAATACTTACCTCAAAACTGATAAACTATTTTCCTCCATAGAATAACGTTGACTGTTTTTCTGTGAAAAGCGCTTAAGTGCGGAGTTTGAGAAACTAAAGAAATTCTTCAAAATTGCATAATCTAAGAAAAGCGATTTTACTTACCTGTTTTCAGGAAAGGTCCCAGAGTAGTATCTAGGTATACTACTCTGTGTAAGCCTAGTAATCCCAAAAGTTACTTACCTGCTATTTTACTAAAAAGCCTATTCAAGTCAATGTACTGCATTTACGAAGTATTGCATTTCTCTGCACCCATACTGTAAATCAAACCAAAGTGTCTGTACAATTATCATTCAAACTGTATTTCAGTTGCATTACTACTGCAAAGTATTTATTGCTTACCTGTGCCAGGCTGGCTTGGTTCTAGAAAATAACTAAAATAATATTTTTATACAAACACAATTGGTCTGAAGTTCAGTCTTTGATGTGTGAATTCATTTGCTGACTGAGTGTGTACAACAGATGCTTTACACTGTCCTCTGATACTGCCTTACTGCTCACCCAATATAGAGTAAGGATCTATCTAACTTTTACCTCTGCCTACCTTTGAGGATCCACTGGACTCTGTACACACTATGCCTCTCTTTGGTACAGTATTTACAGAGCCACTTCATACATTTATCTCAGTACTGAACCATCACATGGTCTGTTAAAGCTGTAACCTGGAACATTTGAGGCCTTAACTGTCGCAAGGTGCACCAGGGCTTTGCATATTTACAGAGACATTCAATAGACCTCTGCTTCTTACAGGAGCTGCACCTACCTGAGGGGACACATACGCGACTGTGATCCGAATGGGTTGGGGTACAGCATATAGTTATTCTAACTATAGCTGCTATGACACATGCGTCGTGTCATATGTGACACACTGGGCAGATTTGTCCTCCTTTCTAGTACTCTACAAGACCAGCCAGTCAAACTTCTTTCTGCCTACAGCTCTAACACAAACGACCCCCAGTTATATCAATCAATCAATCATGGGCTTTATAAAGCGTGCTACCCACCCGTGAGGGTCTCAACAGGCGAATTTGAAGATCCTGCGGAGCATGCGGAGGGTGTTGAAGCAGGACGCGGAGACGGCGTTGACTTGCCTGGTCATGGAGAGGGTGGAGTCGAGGATAACCCCCAGGTTGCGTGCGTGGTCTGTGGGTTCCGGGGCTGTGTCTATCGATGTGGGCCACCAAGAGTCCTCCCAAGGTGATGGGGTGGGTCCGAGGATGAGGACCTCCGTCTTGTCCGAGTTTAGCTTCAGCTTGCTGTCCTTCATCCAGTCGGCTACGGCCTTCACTCCTCTGTGGAGGTTGGCTTTGGTGGTGTGCAGGTCTTCTGTGAGGGATATGATCAGCTGGGTGTCGTCGGCGTAGGGGATGATGTTGAGGTTATGTTGTCGTGCGACGTGGGCGAGCGGTGCCATGTAGATATTGAACAGCGTCGGGCTGAGGGAGGATCCCTGTGGAACGCCGCAGATGATCTCGGTGGTTTTCGAGCGGAAGGGTGGGAGGTGGACGCTCTGGGTTCTGCCGGAGAGGAAGGATGTGGTCCAGGCCAGGGCCTTCTCTTGGATTCCGGCGTCATGGAGGCGTGCTGATAGGGTGCGGTGGCAGACTGTGTCAAAGGCTGCTGATAAGTCCAGGAGGATGAGGGCGGCCGTTTCTCCTTTGTTCATCAGGGTCCTGATGTCAGTGGCGGCGATGAGGGCGGTATCGGTGCTGTGGTTGCTGCGAAAACCGAATTGGGAAGGGTCCAGGATGTTGTTGTCTTCGAGGTAGCGGGTTAGCTGTTGGTTGACTATCTTCTCTGTTACTTTTGCCGGGAACGGGAGCAGGGAGATGGGCCGGAGGTTCTTGAGGTCCTTTGATGTCTGCCTTGGGCTTCTTCAGAAGGGCGTTGATCTCGGCGCGTGCTTCCAGCTTTCCGGGAAGGTTGCTGTCTCGAAGGAACTGTTGATTGTTTTTCGGAGGTGGGGCACGATGGTTGTGCTGGCTTTGTTGAAGACGTGGTAAGAGCAGGGGTCAGATGGGGATCCGGAGTGGATGGAGTTCATGGTTTTGATGGTGTCTACGTCGCTGACGTTGGACCAGGCGGTCAGGCGGCTGGTGCGGGTGGTGGTCGCAGGGGTGGTGGACTCGGTGGTGGGTGCGGAGGTGTCGGAGTTGAAGCTGTCGTCTATGTCGGTGTTCTTGCGGTGAAAGAAGGTGGCCAGGGAGTCGCACGGGTCTTGTGATGGTGGGATGTTGTTGGTGTTGGAGCTGGGGTTGGAGAGTTCTTTCACGATGTTGAAGAGCTCTTTGGTGTTGTGTGCGTTGTTGTCTAAGCGGTCCTTGAAGGCGGTCCCCTTGGCGGCCCTGATGAGTTGGTGGTGTCTGCGGGTGGCACTCTTGTGGGCTGTGTGGCTGTCAGGTGTTCGGTCGTGGAGCCATTTCTTCTCCAGCTTCGGACAGGTGTGCTTGGAGATCCAGAGGTCTTCGGTGAACCAGGCCTCTTTTTTGTTGGTGCACTATACCCTGACGGCAGTATACTTTTTATGCCTTCATTGTGTTGGCAAAATAAAGTTATTCTGACGGCACCTTCCTCCCACCACGAGTCCTACAAGGAGGTAATATTAACCTGCTTGACACTTCCACATATTATTAATTACGTGATGTGACCCATGCGGTCCATGCCTCATTCCCTGACGCTCCGCCTACATTTCAAGTGCTAGAGGCGTTCCCGACTACCACAACTCCCCGTAAGCTCCTAAAGCAACGTTATGATAATGCAAAACTCAGCACCCATATGCACTCCGTTGAGCAGGAGTGCATGGCATACAGACAAAACACCCCCTCACAGATGAACAGGGGAGCTACTGCTGGGCCCCAGGCGTGCTCGTCTATCTGACCAATTGTCTACGCTTGATTAATTTAAAATACATCCACCGCCTTTACCAAACTCCTGAGAGACTTCAGGATTGTACTGAGTACTGACGCGATGCACCCGTTGCCCTTTTCCCACTGCCTTTTCTTACACCTCGTTTGGGACTGCCTTGGTATCTCCAACTATTGGGCTGCAGTACTTGCAATGGTTGGCGACACCACGGGACACCCCTCTGGACGTACCCCTAGAGTTGCGCTATTGGGTATGTCAAGGAGGTCCCGTCAGAAAGATGTAAATTGACAGCATGATTCGTTGAGTGACTGCTTTCATCTTTGCCCCCTTACCCAACTTTTTCTTTGCAGTGGACTATGAAGGACAATAGCCATCTCTACACACACCGATCTCTGTATCTTCATCACTGTGCTCCTTGGACACGGTCTCCTGTATACCTGTGTTATATTTAGAATCAAATAAACAGAACTTAAAATGAAAGAAGAGGATGTGGGATGGCAAGGAATGCCAATTGAGATCCATAGGGAAGGGGGTGATGGGATCAGATTTCTTCCAGTCCTGGGTGAGACGTGCTGTGGCGTGTAGGATCTTAATAGGGGCCAGTGTGTAGTCTGGGAAGCCGTACAGCACGGCTTTACCACCACGGAGATGCGAGAGTACAAGGGCTTGAGCAGCAATTTTGAAGTCGCTTTCTGGAAGAAAAAGGTTAACTTTCTTTAAAAGGGAAAGCTGGTACAGGCTGTTATTTTTTTGGCAGTGTGTTCCTTGAGGGAGAGATCAGTGTACAAGGGAAATCCAAGTAACTTTGCATTGAGTGTAAGTTGGTGTTTGAAGCAGTCAAGTTTCCAGTCACTGAGCCAGGATTGTCCTGCTTCTCTTATGTTGCTGGGATCCATAGAGCCAAAGAGGCCACCATTACTGAGGCAAAAAAGAGTTAGCGTTCCCTAAAAAACAACAGTCAAAAAAGATAAAGAAGTAATGAAATCATCCTTGCTCAACTGCAAATCTTTGATGCTGAAGGCTTGTGACGTGGCCCCCGGGTGGAATTTGTGGCAAGCAGAGCTTAGGCTAGATATAGTACTCCTGCCTAAACTCAGTTTGCTGTGAATTCCATCCGGATCCATTCTGTTCTTCCTCCTCCTTTGCCCATGGCCGATGAGGTTCCTGCATCACAGGCACAGATATGGTGACAATCACATAGAAATGCTGCAACATGCACCTCCAGACAACAAATGGCATCAGATTGCACGCAAAACATACATACCAGGTCAGCCTTGGAGTGGAACAGCCACAATGATTTGCGATTAAGCACAGTAGATTCCATTTCTCCTTCCTGCGTCCCATAAAATAATTAAGACTATGGGACCTCTTCTCATACTGGCCTGTTTCAGTTTGGGTGACAAGATCAGGCAATCTCGCCGTATCCCTGCCGCAAAGGAGTCCAGATGGAGTACTTGCCACCGCAACAAGAACTCTTTCATGCCTTCACCTACTGCATTTTATGTTCTGTGTATTTGTGAAGTGCACAACTCACCTGGGAGGGTATCATGTGCTAAAAGCAGCCTCCGCATGAACCGATCCTAGGGCTAAGAGTTTAGTGAGAGCCAAATCTTCAGATTCTTGCAAACTTCTAAACCAGGTATGCGGCTCTGTTGAGTCGAGGAAAGCCATTCCTGGCTGTAGTAGCCTGGTAGAAGGCGTGGCCAGCAGATCTGGCTCTGCATTTGCAGGGGATGTGTGTGAATAGGAGTCCAGCAGAGCTAAGGTGTCTGGTAGGTTTGTGGAAGTGTATGCAATTGTTGAGGTAGGTGGGACCAATTTTGGTATGTACGAGGGAGGAGTATGAATAGAGCATGTCTGAAGACTGGAGCCCTTGAAGGTTTTTGAGGTGTGGGTAATGTGGCAGCTGGGAGTACGTCTGAGCCTGGCTGCTGGGTTCTGTATGGTCTGAAGTCTTCTAGTCAGAAGTGCGTTGATTCCTACATATAATGCGTTCCTGTAGACCAGCCTGCTGCTGATGATCGCCTGGGTAACAGTTCTGCAGGTGTGGAGAGGAACCTACTTCATCTTCCAGGTGTTGAAGCTGGAGGCAGCGACTGCATTCACTGGGCTTGACATGAAGAGAGGATAGTCGAGTAATATTCTGAGGTTCTTCTCATGGTTGGGAGCACGTCCCAGGACTGGTCGGCCTCTTCTATACTGTGGCATTGCCCTCTCGGGACTTTCCTCCTTTCCTGTTCCATCATGCCTTCAAAAATGTTCACAGCGTCCTGCCGTCTGTCGAAATGGAAGACGAGTGTTGCAGTATTTTTTTTTTTTTAAATCTTTAGCATTTATCATGCTCACAGTCTTTGGGTGGGACTGGGGATGGGGGGGGGGGGGTGGATGGGGGCGTTAGTTTTAAAGAGGTTTAGTATCCGAGGACATTATTTTCCTATCTCGTAGTAGTGGGTATTGAAGTGAAAAAATGTATTCTGCTTTTTGACTTTTTTATATATGAAATGTAATTGCTGCTTGGAATAGAAAACAAGCTTGCTATTTGGTTGGAATTTTAGGGTTCGTCGGGTCTGGCCAGTGTATCAGGTTCTGAAAGGAACCTGCAGCAGGGACACAAACTCTTTTTAAGTTTGGCCCTCAGTCTGAGCTTATGAATCTTCACCTGAAAATAACCTGTAGATGATTACTCTCATTCACTCCATGCAAAGATAGAAAGAGTTCCACCAAAAGAGTAATCATTTAATAATGTACGAGCCAATGGCATACGAACTGATCAAGAACATTCGAACAGCTCTTGGCTCTTTTCTGGCTCGAGCTACAACCGTCGGACACCCTTGTTGTGGGAGCGTTCAATCTTTGGTTTGAAGACAAAAGTTGCTGAAGTATTACTAACAGAAGATTCTCTGGTATATATTGTGCAGCTAATATTATACCGCATTGATGACATTTATTAACCCGTTAGTCTGTATATAAAAAAGAGGCACAGAGACAAAAAAAAATTGGATGCATTGTACAAAGACGACCACAAGCCAGAAAGGGCAGAACAAAAACAACGCTTGCTACATTTGAAATAGGGACTAGAAATGTACGATGTCCATATGGAACAAAATAAATGCAAAGAAATATTTAGCAACAGAATTAAGTAAGCCAACCTAAGACATTTGAGAAACTGCCTCTACAATTCAAAACCTAAATATAAAAAATTCAACAGCTCAGCGTGTGAAAAAGTTGAAGATTGTTTGAGGAAAAAAATCAAACCAGACATCATGAATAATACTTAACTGGATTCTAACAAACACAGAGAAAATCCAAAGTTCCCTTTAACAAACAAAAAATTGTAACAACCTGGTTTTCACTTTAGGCATCTCACTACGACAGAAGGGATTGCCGTGATCCAAGAACCTGACCTCTTTTGGATTTACATTGTTGGTAGAACTGTAGGTCAAGGTGTCCTTGTGCTCCTCTGCACTGTTTGCCACTCTAGGTCTGCAGAGACCGGATCAAGCAGTTGGAGTCTCAGACAGCACATAAAATAAAGCTTGCTTGCCTTCTTTTTTGATAAACAAAATGTTATTTAGTTTACAGAAGGAAAACACCAGTCAATCCGCAGCGCAATACAATGATCGAGGATTACGCATACAAATTCTCATTACCCAGTAAACAGACCTTGATAAAGTAGAGATAAGACAGAAACAGTCGGACCCTCCATAATTAGACCCCACCCCCAGCCACTTCCCCCAAATTCTGTGGTATTTCTTGGGGCAGCCACGTGCCGCATACATAACCTTCTCTTGCGTGGCGCACCAGTCCACCCCATCCCGCCAACGTCTCACCGTTGGGGGTTCGGGGCATTTCCAGGAGGGCGCAATGTCTCTCTTGGTCACCACCATTGCTGTAGTGAAGGACAACTTTTCGTTGCGTGACCCGTCTAACCCATCAGTGATGCCCAGGATTGTGTGCTTAGGGTCATGTGGAACTCCCCACCCAAGAAACTCTGTGAGTTCCTCTTCGATGCCTTTCCAGAATCTCGTTAGGAGGGGACATGCCCAGACCATGTGGAGGAAGTCAGCGGATACATGGCCACATCTAGTATAGGCTGTAGACGGGCTAAGCCCAGCACGATGAAGGCGCACAGGTGTACGGTCGTATGCGGCATGTAGATAGTAGAGCTGCACCAAGCGCAGCCTAGTGGAAGCGGTGACTGTTCTGAAGGCCATAGGGGCGTCTCGCCAGTCTTCCTCTTCCAAGGGGCCCACCCAGTCCTCCCATTGTGTCCGCAGTCAGTCCAAGGAAGTCGGGGTGTTGTTTATCAGTGTGCAGTAAATGCGGGAAATGCCACCCTTCCCCAGGTCCCCGAACATAATCTGGGCTTCGGGCGGGCTATGGTCTGGCAGCCGCGTACCCGTCGTAAGATGTAGGCGTAGGGCGTGTCGCAGCTGAAGATAATGAAAGAATTGTGAGTGGTGCAGCGAGTACCTGGTTTGGAGATCTTCGAAAGAGCGCATGTGGTCCCCCACCCAAACGTCTCTCAGCTGCGTGATGCCTATGAGGTCCCAGGCCGCAAAGCCTTGTAGCCCAGTCACCTCCTTGAGCCAGGTCTTGTGGCACAGGGGCGTGCACTAAGTCAGTGTGCGTGTTCAGTGGGTGTGCTGCAGTGCCGCCCGCCACGCCAGTAACACAGAACGCGTCACCTCCGGAAAGCATGAATGAATCGGAGCCCCATATAGGAAGGATTGGATTTTGACGAGGCCCAGCTCCCCAAACTCGAGCCTATAGGCCGGATCGGACCACCCCGTTGAACTAGTCATGGATGGAGAGAAGTCGTGTGGCTAGATAATATAGATAAAGGTGAGTCATCCCCAAACCTCCGTCAAACGAGGGGATCCTGCTGGTGTTGAGCACTAGCCTGGACCTACCCTTCCCCCATAAGAACTTGATAGTTAGGCCATTGAGTTCACAGTACCAGGCCCTGGGGAAGCACATGGGGGTGTTCTGAAGCATGTAGAGCACCATCATCTTAAAGAGGGCCACCCTCCCCATGGGGTTGAGGGGCAACAACTGCCACCGCTGGAGGTCCTCCCTGGCTCTCTTCACCAGTGGAGTAACATTGAGGGCCCAGCTGAGCTCTGGTAGCAAGGTCACCCAGATATTTAAATGATTGACGACGTAGGGGTATTGTGGACTGCCAGTCAAAGCATTCCCGGGAAAGGTGGAGGGGAACCAGGACTGATTTGTCAGGATTTAAACGGAGGCCAGAGGCCTGCTCGAAGGACCGCAAGATGCGAAGGCAATGGGGGCCCGACTGGGCAGGATCCGCCAGGTAAATGAGGACGTCGTCCTCGTAGAGGGCGATTTTATCCGAAGCAGCGATGGGCCACTCCTATCCCAGCATCCGATTGCAAGACCTCATCAAGGACGCTAGAGGCTCCATCACTAAGGCGAAAAGCGGGGGGGAAAGGGAGCAACCCTGCCTCGTCCCTCTGCAGACCGAGAAGGGCTCAGACAGGCCCCCGTTGACTAGAACGCGTGCCCTGGGGAGGGCGTATAGAACCTTGACAATGGCCCGGAAGCGGGGACCAAGTCCCACCATTTCGAGAACATCGTGAAGGAAGCCCCAATCCACCGAATCGAAGGCCTTCTCAAAGTCTACTAATAGAAGCACCAGGTATGGGGTGAGGAGGTGACGGTGGGTCAAGGCGGACTGCAGTCTGCGGAGACAGTGTCGGGTGCAGTGAGAGGGCATAAACCCACATTAATCGGGGTGGACCATCACAGACAGATGGGGTTTGAGTCGCTGAGCGAGGATGGTGGCGAACAGTTTGACCTCAGTGTTGATGAGGGAGATGGGGCGGTAATCAGCGCATTGCGGCAAGGGGGGCTGGGATTTCGGGAGAACCACATTGGTGGCCATGTCAGTTTCCCGAGGGACGGCGCCTTTCTCCACAGCTTTGCGAAACAACGCATCTAGGTGGGGGACCAAAACCTCCCGGTAGTAGGCATAGTACTCTTGAGGAAGGTTGTCTGGACCCGGAGTCTTGCCAGAGGAAACAAGAGCAATTGCATCACTGATTTCCTCACGGGAAATGGGACGGTCCAAATCGGACCAGGTGGCAGCATCCACACATGGAAAGCGACTACTTTCTACATCCATCAAGTCCGCAAGGGACACGGGCTTCGTATAGCCTGCGATAGTAGGCGGCGAAGACCTGCGCCATTTCCAATGGGGCGTGACAGTGATCCACCTGGGTCCACTATCTCAGGGATTATGCTGTTCGCCCTTGGGTACGTAGCCAGGCGATGAAGGAGCAATCCATTCTTGTCACCCCACCCACACACCCTGGCCACAAAGGAGCACCAAAGGAGCAACCAGCGACAGTTGCTTGATCTCCGACCGGAGTCAGGTCATAAGTCTGGTGTCGGAGGTATCCGGGGATCGGCATGCGGCACGTTCAAGGCGCAAGGCTTGTGCCTCCCGCAAGGTAATCTGTTCCAGCTGGGCTTGCCGTTGGAGCTTGCGTTGACCCTTGGCGACCCCCCTAATTGTGGCCTTGCCCGCTTCACATAGGGTGCCCGGAGAGGTCACAGAGCCCTCGTTAGAGAGAAAATATTGTTTTTGCTCCCGCTTCACCAACTTCCGGAAATCCCCGTCCTGAAGAAACCAGGCGTTTAACCCCCATGTTTGCCGGACAGAATGGGGGGGGGGGACCAGTTGGACCATCACCGGTGAATGTTCATAGATACCTCTCGGAAGAAGCGAGACGTCCTGAATCAGAAGACAGTCCGTCGAGGGAACAAAATGGCGTCAATACGTGCCTGTGTATGGTGTGCAGCCATGGTGTGTGTGTGTGAATTGTTTGGAGTGAGGGTGCCACAGTTGCCAGGCGTCGCATCGACCTAGTGATGCTGACCAAGACCTCAGTTGCTTGGCTTGCGCAATTCTATCAGGGAATGGAGGACCCGTTGTGTCAAGATCAGGTGATGAGACTGCGTTAAAGTCACCCCCAAGGAACGTGGGACCAGGGGGAAGAGACACCAGTAGTTCAACGAACTTAGCTAGGACTGCCGACAGCATCGAGGGAGGAGAGTAAAGGGACACCAGGTTAAGCGGATTGACGTTTAATGAGCCACTGAGGGCCACAAGAGTACCCTGGGCATCAAGGGACGTCTGAACAGTCACCAGAGGAAGGTAATGCCTCACCAAGATTGCCACCTCCCAGGAACCCCTTGTAAACCCTGAATGCCACACAATATCATAACCGTATCGCATGAGGAAGGGGCAGTGATTACCCAGCAAGTGGGTTTCCTGTAAAAGCAAGATGTCCGCCCCTAAGCGCTGCGCATATTTGAGGACAGCCATGCGTTTAAAGCGATCTAGGAGACCATTAACGTTCCTGGACATAATGCGCAGGGGGCGTGTATTATTGGTGTGTCTGACATAGTGCCGGGGTTGACAGTGGGACCACAAGTCTAAAAGGGGAGTTCTGGTTTGCCTGACCCATCGGGTGTACGCCATGGTGCTTCAGGAATGCTGGTGTGGTAGAACTAAAAAACAACACAGAATTGAAGAAAAAACTCGGGACAACATTCCCCACCCCCCTACTCCCAACCTCCACCCTACACTTCATGAACAGAAGCATCTGTCACTCTAACAACCAACCAGTGGGTGAGTAACCAAACTGGAACGCTTGGGAATAGGGAAAGCGTGAAGGACCCCTCCTCTTTTTAGGATGCGCTTAAACAAGTCCATCAGGTGGGAAAGGAACATGGTTAAGCCAGGCATACCCTCAGGCCGCAGAGCCAGGCCAAGCGGGCAGAGGTGAGTTGAAGCCGGGTCTTTCAAGAGCATTGGGCTGATGATGTACATACACAAGTCCTGTGGGAAGAAAAACAATAACACCATAAGTCCGGTTGCAGTCTCCGGCTGCTGAGCCAAGCCCGGCAGGCAGAGACGAGTTCAAGCGGGGTCCTTCAGGAGCATTGGGCTACGGGAAAGATTTGTATCTGGGAGATCCAGCACTGAGGGCCGGGGTGAAGCACCCCTGCGGTCCAGGCGGCCGGATGAGCCGGAGCGCCTCCCGGCAGAGGATTCGTCGGAGAGCAATACAGGCTGTCAGGAAGGGATCGGACCCTTCGTTGACAACAGCGCCTGCGGGAGCGGGTGCGCTGGGGGCTGAGGGCGCAGGGCGGGCGGGCCCGTCGTTCATCTCCCCTGGCAATGTCATTGAGTCACAGAGGGCACTTGTGACCTGCGGGGTAGGGATAGGCAGGAGACGGATCTTTGTGCGAGTAGGCTTTATTTGGTGGAACAATAAATCGGTGCAAGTCTTTCGGGGTACGGCCCTCCTCTGAGATCTACTTCTCTCCCTCCGGGACTTCCTCAGGACTACTTCTTCCCTTCGGCGAGTCGTCCTCCTCCTCCTCCTTCGTGCTCCGTTGTGACCCAGGCTCCGCAGGGGGGTGGGCAACACGAGAGGGAAGTATCAGTATACACGCTAAACTACAAAAGGTGACTCAGAGGGAAGGACGTGAAGGAAACCACAGTGCTCTGGGTATTCGGGAAGTGAGGGCGGTGTATACCGGGGTTCGTGGGGGTGCTCACGGGATGCCTCTACCCTTCCTTCCAACCCAGCCCACGATATGGTTACGCACCTTGTTTAGCCACACCCCTCCTGGTGTGCGGCTGGGCGAAGCGTAGTTCCGTTGGCCTCCTGGCTCCTGCTTCCCCACCGGGTCTCGTCCGTCCTCCGCTTCGGCTGTTCTTCGCGGCCCCTCCGCCTCCGATGTTCCTCGCGTTACTTTCTCCTCCGTTCTTCCTCGCGTCTCCTCCTTCTCCGTCCTCCCGACTCCGCTCTCGTATTCACTCTTGCTCCACGCCGCTCCTCCTCTCCACTCGCTGTCCGCTCCTCCGGTGTAAAGACACACCTGTGCACTGTTGCTGACGTCTTTTAAGGTGGGACCTGACCCCTCCTCCTCCATGCTCCCTCCGGTCCAATTAAAGGGCCCGATACCATCTTCTTCATCTCAACTGTACCGTTCCTCAAACACGTTCCAGACAGGGGGCATCGGTGGCTGTGGAAACAATAGGGAGGGGTTACAGGTTAAAGGCTCACCCTGGGGTACAGTGGCAACCCTTCCCCCTCTTCGTTACATAAAGTCCCCCGTCGCCCAAGCCCAGGCCTCAGTAGGAGTGTCGAAGAACAGAGTCTTGTTAGCGAACACCACCCGCAGGCGTGACCGAAAGAGGAACCTATATTGGACATGGAGTGCTCTCAGTTTTTGCTTGATGTCACTGAATGAGCAGCGCTGTCCCTGGACCTCGCGGGTGTAATCTGGGAAAATCATGATCACGTGGTTGTCATAATAGAGCCGTTGCTACTTGCGGGCGTCGGACAGGATCGCTTCCCGGTCCTTAAAGTTGAGGACCCGCATGATGATCGGTCAGGGAGCTGCACCCGGTGGTGGTTTGGGGGCAAGAGAACGGTGGGCCTGCTCAATTGCAAACCATGGGGAGAGAGATCCCTCCGAGAGCCACAACCACCTCTCGGGAAGTCCACCGTGCCGCCCTGTTCCACCCCTTCCGGGAAACCAACCAGGCAAAGGTTGTTATGCCAGGACCTATTTTCCGCATCTTCGGCCCGGCGGTGTAGTTCTTGGGTGTGCGACTGCAGACGGGCTACTTGCCCTTTGAGTTGCTGGGCATCATCCTCCACGGCGGAAAGTCTGGTTTCAGTCTCTGTGATCTGAGCCGTGGCGTTTCGGAGGTCCTGCCGGATGAGGTTCATGTCGACTTGCACCTCCACTGAGGATTGCGAGGAGTGGGTGGCCTGTAGGATCGTGGACAAGTCTGCGGGCGGCGAAGGATCCTGGCCCGCAGCACCCTGGGATGCACCCGCCTCCGGGGTGGTGAAACGGTCCATTTTGGTTTGGGTGGCAGGGTTCCTAGGTGGTTTATCCGTTCTGCCCATCATGTCACTCCACAGAGCCGGGGACACCAAGAATCTCCTCAGGCGGTCAGATGAGAAGGGTGGGGGTGCCCAGCCCGAGCGGAGAAGCCCACCTAGTCCCGCCGCCACTCACTGTGCGCAGCAGGTATCGCTTCTTCAGGCAGGGTGGCTCTCCAACACCCAACGATGAGGGAGGGGTAAAGGACCGCAGGACCAGGACTGCAAGGAAGTGCCCCTACCCACCCTAGGCGTTGCGTGGGCTGGCCTGCGCCCGGGGGGATCAGAGGGACCGTCAGGGAAGGCACTCCTGGGGTCCCGCACCGCTCGAAGCCTTCGGCCAAATCAAACCCCCAGGTCCCGGCCCCAATGAGCAGCTAGACCGAGGAGGGGACCACTCCGGAACCCCGGCCCCAGCAGACCCTGCCAGTGGCGCCAGCGGATGTGGGACGAGGGCCGTCGACGGAGGACCTCCCCAGTTGCCGGGCGCCGCTCGATGTATGCGGCCGAGTGCCCCTGCAGCCCCCATCCCGACCCTGGTGAGGATGCAGCAGGATGAGAGCCTCGGGCCCGTCCAGGAAAGGCCCCACAACAGTCCGGCACCCCCTGTAGATCACGGGTCTCCAAGTTCTAATAGGGGGGGTGGCAGAGGACTGCTAAGGGACCCAACATATGCCCCCACCACACAGTGTATGCAACCGGTGTCCCCAGTGGGCTCCCCAGCAGGAGTCGGCCGTCCGCCTCCACAGGGCATGAGCAGGGCCCAGGAAGCACAAAGGCCAGGAGGGAGAAAGGGACCCAGGCAGGCCCAAATCGCCTGTAAAGTCACTCCGAGTGGTTTCCCACGTGAACGGGGGGCCCCCAGCAAATGTCCCCAAACCCCCTCCGCCGCTGGGACTCACCCGCTGCTAGTCTGCTATGCCTCCAGCTCCGGGCAGCAGATACATCGCACAGCACCGCAGGCGGGAAACTAAGTTGTCCTCCTCCAGCCCCCGCCCCCCAAAATGACAGCCGGAACCACAGGGGGGGGGGGGGGGGGGCCGGAACAACGCCGCAGGTCTCAATGGCGGGCCACTGCACCGTAGGCTCCCCCTCCTCAGCGCCGACGGATGCGGACAGATTCAGCCTCTCCCGCCCTGGCCCAGCCGAGCGCGGCAGGGAGAGGGACACAGGCACCTTCTCGGGCGGCGAGGCCCCCTCGGAAAGCAGACAGCAGGAGAGCTCCACCACCCCTCAGGTGCATGGGCGGGGTCCAGCCAAAACATCGCAGGACTGCAGGAGCCGTAATTAGTGCGAGGGGGCCGCCATCTTCGCCACGGGACACTGGTGACACAGCAGCATCGAGGCAGCGAGACCAAGGAATCCCCACATCCACCAGCGTAGCCGAGGTTGCCGCCAGGAGGAGACACCTAAACACAGGTCAGGACGGGGGGATCACGAATCGATGGCGGAGGGGTCCGGGAGCACTATCAAGGTGCGTCCACCATCTTGGGCCGGTAAGCCACGCCCCCTCTGCTTGCCTTCTTAATGAGGAGAGAGCTGTGGGGTGACGTTAGGCTACCGCTAACCACAAAAAAGTTCAAGTTTGATGTTTTACAGGAATCACGCCTGTCACTTATTTACACACTAAGGGGCAGATTTACTAATATATGGCGCAACGCAGTAAGACAACTTGTGTCAAATTGAACGGGCAGGAATGCACCAGATCTACTAAGATATTACGCATTCCCACCCTCCCTCTGTACTGGCCACTTACGTCTGCCAAGCACCAATGCAGGCACCCTGGTGCAATTGTGCTTACTTTACAGCCAGGATTGTTACCTTCCTGCACAAACACAATCCTCTAAAGCTTTCTCTTTTTTTAATGTGCGCTGCAGAAGGCAGCACAAGTAGAAAGAGGAAAACAAGGAGATCTGTTATATTGATTTGTATAGCACACCAATCACCCGAGAGGGTATCCAGGCGATTGGGCACGTGTGTAGGTTTGTGATCCGCATAGGTGCTTATACGAAAAGTCAGGTCGTCCGCTTCTTGCGGAACTCAAGAAGTGAGGAGGACGCTCTGATGTGTTGAGGGAGGTTGTTTCATGTCTTGGGTGCAATGTAGGAGAATGAGTGACCTCAAGCTTTGCTTTTGCGGATACAGGGTGAGTGAAAGACTGAGAGCGTAGGTGTCTGGTAGCTTGGGGAAAGTGTATGTAGCTGTCCAGGTATTCTGGTCTGCTGTTGTGTAGGGTTTTGTATATGAACGTGAGAAGTTTGAATTCGCTGTGCATGTGAATGAGGAGCCAGTGAAGCTTCCGAAGGAACGGTGTGACGTGAGTGCTGCGTGGGAGTTCGAGTAAGAGTCTTACAGCAGTGTTCTTGTTGGTCTGGAGTCTGTGTAGGAGTTGTTAGGAGATTCCAGCGCAGAGAGTTTTGCCATAGTCAAGCCTACTGGCAAGGAGTGCTTGCATGATGATCCGTCTGGTGTTCTGAGGAAAACATTTGAAGATTGATGATGCCTAGATTTCTTGCGTGGTCTGTGGGTGTTGGTCCTTGCTCCGACGGCCACCAGGAGGTCTTGTTGCCGAAGATCAGTACTTCTGTCTTATCAGAGTTGAGCTGCAGGCAGTTGGTTCGCATCCAGTCTGCTATCATGGACATGTAGTTGGTGCAGTTGGTTCTAGTGGTGGTTGTTTTGTCAGTCAGTGAGAGGATGAGTTGTCAGGTGTAGGAGCGGACAGTCTTGTGATCGAATGATGTTGGCGAGCAGTTTCATGTATATGTTGAAAAGAGTGGTGCAGAGGGATGATCCCTGTAAGACTGCGCCCATCAGTTTCTTGGTCTCTGATGTGAAAGATGGCATCCTGACCCTTTGGTTTCTTCCCGTGAGGACGGAACAGATCCATTTGAGAGCAGATCCTTGTATTCCAATCTAGCAGTCTTCTGATGAGGATGTTATGGGAGACCGTGTTGAAGGTCGCAAAGAAGTCGAGCAGGATGGTCCTTGATGTTTTCAATGTTACCGGTGGATGCAACAAGCGCGGTTTCGGAGCTGTGCTTCATTCAGAATCCTGATTGTGTGTTGTCAGAAGATGGTGAAGTTCGAGGTGGTTGTGAGTTGGTTGTTGATGGTCTTCTCAATCACTTTGGATGAATAGGGTAGCAGGGAGATGGGTCTGAAGTGTCTCAGTTGATTCAGGTCAGCTGTGGACTTCAAAGCAGGTGTTGATTTCTGCGAGTTTCCATTGATCCGGGAAAGTGGAGGATGTGATGGAGGTGTTCATGATACGGTTGAGGGTGGTGCTCACTTGTGATGTCTCCAAGTTGCAGTTGTGGTGGGGGTAGGAGAGGGGCATGGGTCCGTCAGGGTCCCTGAGTAGATGGTCTGCATGATTGCCATTGTCGTTTCTGGTAAGGGTTGGTCAGGTGGTTGTCCTGGTTGTTGGTAAGTAGGTTAGCAATGAGATTTCAGGGGTTGGTGTGCTAAGTTGCTGTAGATGTTTGCAATTTTTTGGTGGAAGTGGTTGGATAGGTTGTCACAGAATTGTTGAGGCGCAGTGATGGTGGTGACAGTGGCTGAGGGCAAGGTTAATCCTTAACGATCAAGAAGATTTCCTTGCAGCTGTTGATGATTCCTTTGATGCGGTCCACCACAGCTTTTTTCTTGGTGTCTTTTATTTGCTGGTGATAGCATCGAGTACAGACTTGAAGGTAGTTCGGTCGGTGGTGTGGCTGGCTTGCCAGTTCCTTATTAGCTGTTTACAGTATCGCTTGGTGTCTCAGAGGTGTGCATACCAGCTGGCCAGCTTGTAGGATCTACTATGCTTGTAGGGTTTGAGTCTGCGCAGTTCTTGATCCAGTTGTTGATGTCCTTGTTGAGGTTGTCTGTGGGGATAGGTTGATCTGTGCAGAGGGCGTGCAAAATTCTGCTTCTGTGATTTTGCCCCTGGTGCAGCTTGGAGTGCTGAACTTGGTACGGTTGTTGATTAAGGTGTGGTGATTTGGAAGTGAATGGAGTGGTCAATCCATGTAAGTGCAGGGCTCGAAAAAACCGCTCGCCTTTGCGAGTCAGATTCATGAAGGATTGCTATATTTAGGTCCTACTCGCTCTATCTGGCGAGTAGGAAGACAAACTGACACTTGACCTCTGCCTCTGAAAGCAGAGGAAATGTGACAAGATTGTAAGATTTAAAGGCATTGTCACTGCTCACAAAGTTAATGAGCAAGAAAAATGCTTTTAACTCTTGTAAAGTTGTCACATTTCCTCAGCTTTCAGAGACAGCGGTTAAGTGCATTTCAGGAGATGTTTTACGTTTCTAGACCTGCAGGTCTAGTGCAATTTGTATGATTTTCGAACCCTGAAGTGGTATGGTGAAGTTATATTTGATGCTGTTGCTTGTGGTGGTGAAGTGGTCCAGTGTGTGTGTTGGTTCTGGGACAAGCTGGGCACGGCTGATGTTGTTCAAGCTTTTCAGGAGTGCTGTGGAGCAGGGGTCGTTTTGGTCTTCCAGGTAAAAGTTGAGATCAAAGAGGAGAATGCAGGCTCTGGAATCGATGGTGAGCGGAGCAACGATGCTGGTGATGAGGATGGTAAAGATGCCTTGTGGTCGGTAGGCAAGAGTTCACCGCACCAATACATAAGGACAGAGCTGGAAAGCAAGAAATAGCCACAGTTTGCTCAAGCTGAGAAGCAATCCCGGACTGGCCATAGCAGGCACCGGGCAATCCCCGGGTGGGGGCCGGTTTTGGGCCCCTGTAGGCCGTTCTTGTTACAGGGCCGTTTTTGCAGCATAGCAACACCTCCGGGGGGAGAGGGGGGTTTCGGTGGTGGCGGCCGAGCACTTTGCCAGGGCCGGTTGTGGTTCCCACTCCGGCCCTGCTGAGAAGAGAAGTGATCAGGAGGACTGATAGTTGAGCACTCTTCTACACAAGGAATCCAAAGTGGAGAGAAGTGAACCTGACTGTGTGGGTGCGACAAGTGATGTATGCTATTATACAGACGAGAGACAATCAAGCCACTGAAATGTGGACAGGAGCTCAACATCCGGGATAGGCAAAGACAGGGCAGGATCTAAAGTGATCACGTGAAACTATGGTATGCTACAGATAAAGTATTATAAAGCTATATACATGATCGTTCAAGAAACAATGTGGGGGGGCAGGGCCAACTGACGACGGGAATGGCCGCAGGGTAGCCGAGCCACTCCCGAAATCATCCATCTAACCTCATCCGCCCTGGCCATAATTTACTCGTGAGGGGCAGTCAGCGGCTACTGGAGTGAGATCTAACTGCGGATGAAGTCTGAGCATTTTCGGAAGGAGCTGTGGGCTACCACATCCAGTGCCCACTCGGGCCGAGCCGCAGTAAGGTGCCGTCTCCCCGGTGCGGGAACTCTGCACGAGACCGCGGCTGCGGCCTAGGTAGCGATCGTGCAGCAAGTGAATGACAGCGGTGCTGCCGTTCCCCGGAAGGCTGAATGTGTGCTGCCCAGGACCCTGACTACAGAGGAAGCTGTGGGGAGTAAGTGTGGCCCAGAGACGGGCCAGGACAGATCTCCACTGCGTTGCGATCGAGACTTCGACATCGGAGCAAATTACCCTGGGGCCTTCCCTCCCTGTGAGGCCTTCCCCGAAGGGCCCATTGAATAACGCATAACGACTGGAGTGCTTGGGAAGACGCAGAGCGCTGGCAGTTCGGATTGGAAGACTCCCTTGGACGACGAACTGACCATTGGGGACACAGAATCTATACTACTATTATAAAGAGAGAACTGGGAACCTTTGAGGCAGGTAAACTCGGGAACCACAGCGCCAATCAAAACACCCAATACATTATTTGAAACCTTAAGGTAAGCAGATGGACATAGGCTATATACCAGAAAAAATATACCTTAGAAGGGCAAAGTACCTTCTTTGCCAAAGTAGTCTCTTGGAAGTAGTGCCATCTCTGAGGTGGGCGTGTGCGCTAACGACATAGAATTTTAGGCGTGCTGACATCACGGGTTGGCCATTTTGGTA
The DNA here is from genome assembly GCF_964263255.1 of Lissotriton vulgaris. NCBI lineage: Eukaryota > Metazoa > Chordata > Amphibia > Caudata > Salamandridae > Lissotriton > Lissotriton vulgaris. The sequence continues at coordinate 8,436,792 of NC_141694.1, forward strand.
AAGTAAACCGGTCGGCTAGGAGCCTGGAGCGGGCAGGAGCGTGGGCAGGAGCGCAGAAACGACACCCTGCGGAGGGCGACATGCACAACAAACAGACAGGAGCACGCATGCAGGGGCCCCGGCCTCGGATGCCCAGAGCAGCACCAGCAACGTCAGTAAGAGCCCCGCCATGATGCACTCACCCGCTCTCAACACCAAGGGGCCCCGGCCTCGGAAGCCCAGAGCAGCACCAGCAACGTCAGTAAGCCTGCCAACCAAAAGCCGCATAGTCTGCTGCCTGTCCTCGGCCCCACTCGCTCCCCCAGGCTCTCAGCCGCGCTCCCTCCTCCGCCCCTCACGGCTCTCAGGACGCTCCTTCCCCGGCTCTGCTGCTCCCGCTGCTGGCCGCTCTGCTGCACGGTGCTGCCCCCAGCCCCCTTCTGCCCCGGACAACGTCGGGACGGGCTGCAGTGCTAATGCATTTGCAAATATGCAGACAGTGTGTAAAGTGCACTGCATGCATCGTGGTGGCTATTGGCTCTATCGGTGCGAGCACCAACTGTGGAGCTAAGAAGAATATCTTCCAAACTAGAATGTGAATTGATGTAATTAGTGGCTCTAGAAGAGATTAAAAGAAACAAGTAAGTATCAAGTAAAAGTGCTAAAAATAAAAAACAAAGAACGTTACACATAACAATGTGCACAGGATATTAAGTTGTCCGGTCGCTTTGTCTCCGCGCCAATCTTGGAACGAGGACCAGCTTTCACAAGACAGAAAATGGCAGGAACAAACATTCGCCGAAGGAAAAACATCTGAGCAAGCAGTAACAATACAAGTGGAGCAGCAAAGAGCTCCACCCTCTGCTTCATAGTTTGAACAGAAAAAAATGCAACCTGCCAAGACATTGTGGTGCCAAAGAATTTAATGTGCCATTTCTATTTCAAGTTGTCTATCAAAGAGCATTGAGTGCACTCTGCTCTTTTCTACAAAAGCCTCATCTACCACGACAAAGGTCGAATTCCCTCTGCTAACCTCCAAGGTATCACAAATGGTGCCAGTGCCCACTATATCCGTTTCTTCTTATACTCGAGTTAAAACGCACTTAATAATTCACCATACAGAAGAGCTGTTTTCTCGTACATTTATCAACCAGACAAACTCTGGACTCTTCTACAAAAGACCGAGTCACAAGGACAAGGTTACAATTTCTACAGCCAACTCTTATTACTCAACTAACAGGTTCCACTGTATGACATTTATCTATACTAATATAATGAAGAGAGAGCCCAAACCTTTGAGGCGGGTAATCTCAGGAACCACAGCACCAATCACAACACCCAATACAGCGGAGCGAGTGACCCTGATAAGGGAGTACATGAGGTGGAACGCGTAAGCAGTGTCGAGGCTACTACGGCTACATTGGGGACTGACACCACTCTCCTAAAAAAACAAGTCTCTGAACTATGCACCTCTCATGCTGCCATGGCCCAACAGCTGGACGATTACGAAGACCGGATGCGGCGCAATAATGGCTGCATTCTTTGAATTGCGGAGGGGCAGGCTGCGGACCTCTTTGTAGAGGAACTCATAGTGAAACAACTTCAGCCACATGGTCTGTCTTAATGCTTCTCAGTCGAGCAGGCCCATCAGGTACCTGGGGGCAGACCAAAGCCGTGTGCCCCCCTCCCCCCAAGACCACTCTTGGCCTGCATATTTAACTTTCGTGACCACGATGTGATCCTCCAGACCGCCCGAGGGCCCCTCCATTGACAATTGAAAACAGCTGGATCACGTTCTTTCTTTGCATGCTCGGGTCCCACGAGAACCCCATGTTTTTTGAGTTGTAGACAACATGGTTTATATATGGTCTTGGTTTACATTGCAAAAGGTGCCCCAAACCTATTAAATGTCTAAAAGTTATGCTCATGGGGCCTAGTGGCCCGAGCGGATATTTCTGTATTGTGTTTTGCATTGGTGCACCATACTTCAAGGCATACTATCAAACATGCTCCTACATTATATTGTATATGTGATCATTTCAGGTGCTGCCTTCAGCAACTTATTGACATGTGTTGTGCCGGGATGGGGACTCTCTACTGTCCCTCCTGGATGAGCCTATCCGAGTTAGTGACCTCTTTATCGCAAGTGTTCGATGGCACCTGGTACGGGACTTAAAGTGGCCACTTGGAATGTAAATGGGTTGGGGGACAAGATAAAACGGGGTATTGTATTACGATATGTTAAAAGACGAGAACTCTACCTGGTACTGTTGCAAGAGACTCACTTGGTTGGAAATTCCTGTATGGCTTTGAATAGGAAGAGATACAATATGGTGGTGCACTCCAGGTTTACATCGGGTTCCAGGGGAGTGGGAGTTCTTCTCCGAAGGAGTTGCCCATACATAACACATGGACAGACACTCTGGGCAGGTTTTCAGCCGTCACTGGCACATGGGAAGGATGCACTCTAAATATTGTCTCAGTCTAGGCCCCCCCAGGACTACAGCAATTTACACGACTTGATGTTGGGACGCTTTTAATGGAACTACCGATGGGAATATTGTTACTAGGGGGTGACTTCAATTTAACGATGGATGGCTCAAGGGATCGTCTCCCACCCCGAAATGCCCCAACATGGGGCTCACAGCTCCAGGAATTTGCCAACGCCCTGGGAATTTTAGACATATGGAGGTGGCTGAACCCCTACACTCACTCAGTACACCTTTCAATCGGGAGCACATAGTAGTCAGTCTGACATTTATTACATGTTCACTCATGCCCAAGACATACATACTTTCAAGGGGGCCCACTGTTTGGCTTGAGGAATCTCTGATCATTCGCCTCTTATGACGACTTTTGGCCAGGTACGAACCAGGCACGAACCAGGCATCCTGGCTCTATTAAATTTTAGCCATGGGCTCTTAAAATTCCGCACATTAGAGAAGACCTCTTTCAGGACACTGACTATTATTTTGAGGAGAACGTGGGATCGATGACCTAGACAGTGAGCTCTGGGGGTATATGGAGCAGTAATTAAGGGTAGAGCTCTATCCTTGATGGTGGGGCCCCGAACCATACGCTCCCGCAGGGTGCTCGAAATAGAAACAGACATTAGCCCTGGAAACTGCCCTTTCGCAGTCCCCTGATCCCAATGTACAACACACCCTCAAAATCAAGCAGCAAGATTATAGACATCTCCTTTTGGAGGAAGCCACGATGCGTTCCTTGAATACCAGGCATCTCATTTATGAGCAGGGCGAACGCACAGGCAAGCTCTTGGCTTGGCTGGAGCGTAAAAAGCAGGCAAAAAGATGGGTCCACACTATAACTAACTCTAATAAGGTCCTCCATACTGATCCCCAGGAGATCACAAATATATTTGCCTCGTACTTTGAAGACGTATATAGGGTCCGTGATGACTCTCAGGACTCACTATCGTCTGATCTCCTCGCCACAATCAACATGGTGTGCCTTTCCCCGCACGATAGGGAAGCCTTGGAGGCTGACATTACAGCAACGGAGATTCAAAAAGCCATAAAGGGGGTACATTCCGGCAAAGCGATGGGACCTAATGGGCTTCCCATCGAGCTCTTCAAACCCATGTCTGCTAAATTAGCACCTCATCTTTTGGGCCTCTATAACGAATGTCACCAGTCGGGGCTCCTTCCGGTGGAGATACGTGCTGCAGCTATAGTGGTAGTGCACAAACCAAACAAGCCAGTGGAAGAATGCAAAATTTACTGACCAATATCCCTACTAACAGTAGAGGCAAAAATTCTCGCCAAGCTCCTTGCTACCCGACTCCGCCCATATATCACTGACTTAATTCACCCAGACCAATCCAGCTTTTTGTCGGGTAGGAATACAGCCAGGAATCTACGGGGGGTACATGGGGCCCTGGGGAGAATCGACACTATGGAAGAGGAAGCAATCCTGTTATCCCTTGACGCCACAATGGCGTTTGATACTATCGACTGGAACTTCCTCTTTGCTGTGTTGAGCCGCATAGGGTTCAGCCCCAAACTGATTGGCTGGATTAGGCTACTATATACAAAACCAACTGCAAACGTCACTGTCAATCATCACTCTCCTACTTTCCCCCTTCATCGGTGCACAAGGGAGGGTTGCCCGCTCTCCCCACTTTTTTTGCTCTGGTATTAGAGCCTCTATCTGTGTGGATTAGGGGGGACCCGGGGGTGCAGAGATTCAAATGGACAAACAATCACGAGGACCGCATTTCCCTATATGCAAAAGATATCCTTCTCTACCTATCGTCCTCAGCCCGTTCACTGTGGTGAGTGCTCCATATATTTCATATCTTCGGAGCGCATTCTGGATATCAGATAAATTGGTCCAAATCCCAGATGTACACACTGTGGGGCGAACCCCCACCCAGTCCCAGGGGATATGAGATACCTGTGGCCACTCAGGGCTTCCGTTATTTGGGAGTGTTCGTAACAGCAGACACTAAACTCTTTTTCGAGCAGAAGCTACTGGAGCCCCTCCCAACGTTTCAAATCGGACACCCGCCGATTGGTGTTCTCTTCCTCATACCCTTTTGGGACGAGCATCCCTATTTAAGATGCTTGCGCTCCCGCAGTTTCTCTATGCTTTCCAGAATGCTCCATACCCGGTCCCAGAATCATACTTTGCCCAAATCGACAGTGTGGTACGGGGTTTACTCTCGGAGGACTGCCCACCTCGGATCGTTAAGAATAAACTCACCATGGGATGGCATGACGGGGAGATTGGATTGCCCGAAATACAGCATTACCAACAGGCATCCCAACTGACGGCAATTAATAATTGGGTTTTCGGGCCACACGGCGATCCAAACTTCTGCACCGACCACTGGCTCATGGGTAGAGGGGCTGCAATAGGTCGCTGTACACCAACCCGCCTAAGCTTAACTTAACAGGCCCCACGGCTCACACTGTTGAAATATGGCACAGAATTACGAGAAGACTGGGGTGGCACAACCGCTTAACGAAACCAACTCCGTTATGGGAACCGGATATCCTGGGTTGTCTCAGTAGATGCCCTGGATTTGACAAGTGAGACATTATTGGGATCTCTACAGTGGGAGACATATTGGTGAAGGGGAAACTTCCCACATTCTCTGACCTCCAGACTAAATACCACCTCGAGCCCTCGGAGACGTTTAGATATCTCCAAGTCAGACACGCTGTCTCTGCTGCCTTACCGAGGGAAACCCCTCTACCGGACTCTTCTCCTCTCGAGGATCGGTTATTATTGGATCCTATGGAACATAAGGCTATTTCCCTAACGTATAAAAAACTGGTAAACAATCGTACTGATCGTATGCATAAATTACGCGTGAACTGGGAGTCTGATTTGGGGGGGATATAGACGACAACTGAAGAGATGCCCTCGCCTCTCCTCGAGAGGTAGTAATCCAAATGCTTCTCCGCCTCATACAGCTTAAAATACTACACCGTGTATATTTGGATGCTAAGTTATTGTTCCGACGGTCTTCGTCACTGAAATCAAATTGGTACTTTCCACATCCTGTGGGAATGTCCACACATACAAAACTATTGGGAAAGGTTTTCACTCCAAATGGCCAGGACGTGTGATAAGCCCCTGCATCCCTCTCCTAAACTCTGCCTCCTCAACATATGGAATGCTACTGACCTCTCACAGATGGAACAAGCTTGGGTCGCGATGGGATGGATGTTTGCAAAGCGTTATATTGCACAGAAATGGGGACAGGATACTAGTCTGCAAGTGTCGGACTGGGCAAAAGACATGGACTGTGCAATGATAGCTGAAAAAACGGTTTTCAAGGGATGGGATGCCCCGGGGAATGGGATCAAAAATGGGGGAAATGGAACAAATACCGAGGGGAAATCTGCATCTCCCCAACAGTGGAAATGCGGCGTGAGAGGCAAGAGCTAATGGCCCGCCTTATGACTGACACTGGGCCCCATCCACTAGCAATGTGACACATAGATAACTGCGTGGCCCCAACATAGCACTAGGGTGTGAATGGATTTGGTTCATATATGTGCAATGAGTATACTCTGGGACCTCCCGCAGGTAGCCAACGTATGTAATACTCTATACGCTATATGTAATGAGATTATGCCAATGTCTTGTTCTCAACTGTGGACATGTCAATACGAATGTATGTAATTTGCATGGATGTTTTTTTCTGATTAATAAAACAGTTTAAAAAAAAAAAAAAGAAACAATGCAGGGATCCAGTTTACTATGGTTATAGTTGTGTGGATAAGTACATTTGGTCGAAAAAGTCACATCATAACAGAGTGAAAGAGTTGTGAACTGATCAAATATACTGAAGGCGCACTGATACAACCAAGTACTGTTTCACCTATTAATATTGAAAAACAATTGTTTAAGATGAACTCATTTTTCTAACATTGTTTTAAAAAACTAACTAAATAGCTGTCTCACCTGAACACTTTGTAGTTCCAAGTGTTATCTGCACACACTTTTTTACTTTATTTGTATGTTTTATTATATAGTATGTCAGGTAAGAGGTTCACATATGTACAGAACTAAATACAAGGAGTCCTGATAACATTTATGGCTGGGAATCAGCGGTGCCACAAACACACTCTGATCCCCTTGGTCCAATGCCTGCTTTCGGGGGCTCCTTCTGGGGGTTGATAAACACTACCAGCAGCCTCAAGAGAGGTTTTAACTCTTTGCCCAAACAAGACTACACACAAATGGCACTGTCAATCGAATGTCCCAAATCCATCCACACCTGCATTCATCTGACAACCCTGGGGCATCATTGGAAGGGGTCTGCGTCCATCATCTGGCCAAATAGTACCATGAACTCAGGCAAATGGACAAGACACCCACTTCCCTTTCCGGAGGGCAGCAGAGCCTGCCCTGGCACCTGGGCCACTTTTACTAGTTGTGTTGGGAATGTGGATTACAAGACAGCAAAGCAAGAAGTTCACAAGAATGAACAGTTTACACCAGAGGTGCTACTCCCACCACTGGTGCCGCAAGGAGTCCATGGCCGTCAGGCTGTTCCTTTCCACCCTGCACCAGGGGTCGCAGCATTCTCTCGGGTCTGCAGCGTTAGCTGCACCATGTCCTTCCACTGCTCGTCCGAGATCTGCATGGCCCACGGTGGGACCCCCAGAGATGGCAGCTGGATTCCTGCCATGGTCTTCTTAACCAGCTCCACGTGCGCTGCAATAGAAATAAAACTAAATTAGCAAAGAGTCCCCCAAACCTTGAATGGTGCTCTTGAGAGGCTGGCTGCCTATTTTAGCTAAACTGCACAGCTCTCCAACTGCTGCCCTACTTGGTTTACAAAGGTAGTGAACCTCATCAAGCGGAACTAGCTCAGAGAATTACAAGACTAGCTGTAACATTATAGGATATGAAGGCAGCCCTAACACAGGTAACTAGATTAGTACTGGTTATATTTCTATATTAGAGAAAACTGTGTAAGGCCACAGGCAGGTAGGACGCAGGGCGGCCAGAACCACCGTCCTCATTCACTGCTTCACACACAAGCCTTACCCTCTTCCACTCTCTCTCCCCATCCTGACAAGTGGAACACAGCACTTGGAACTTCCATAAAAATAGTGATATTTGATCTGTGGTCATCCTATGCCTTTAATCAGTTACGTTATTCTAGCTTCTTTGACTCATCTTTTTTGAAAGATTTTTAGGTCTCGCCTGGCGTTAGCAGCACGCATACACTGCTCTCGCCATGCGAGGGCTTCTTGGAATCGATACGGTTCCAGAAATCGTGTGTCTGCTCCACCAGCAATTGTCATTGGCGTGCGTCGGTTTTCGTCACTAATTATTCTGAACATGCTTTGTTGATTGCACTGGAGGGTTTTTAGTCCCTTCTGGTTGCCACCCTCTCCGCATTAAGCCATGCCCATCAGGATTGGATCATGTACTGGCGGCATGATACTGTCTCCTTTCTTTACCCGTGTGAGGACTCTAACCCCCCGCCCCCCCCCCCCATTAACCCCTTCACCGCGGCGCGAGGGGGTGAGCGCGGTGCTTCCGTGCTCATGACGGAACCACGCCGTCATGAGTCACGGGCGGCTTGTGCTCATCACGGCGTGGTTCCGTTATGACCACGCCTGCTCACTAATTCGCCCGCACAGGCGGGGAACTAGTCCCTCGTGGGCGGAGCGGCAGCAGCATGACGGAACCACGCAGTCATGAGCACACGCCACCCGTGGCTCTTGGCGGCGTGGTTCAGTCATGCGCATGCAAGGGGTTAAAGGCTTTGGCAAAAGCAGTGCATGTTTATTTTTGCACCGCGCTCCATGCTGTGTGTTTTGCAATCGCGTTCAAATTAAGCTTTCGTGGATGAGGTCTTAGAATAAAAGGTAAGCTTTAGTGGATTATGCTTTTCTGATTGGACTATTTATGGCTTTTTTGGTGATATCGGTTATGCTATTTAGGTGCGGTCTCTTGCATGTGGGATGCTTTTTGTTTATTCCACGCTACTTGTTGATATATCTTGCTTGTGGGATGCTTTTACTTCATTTTATACTGCTTTGTTACTGTACGCTTGAGGTTTTCCTTATCTAAAGAATGTGTGAATGTACACATGCCGCTGCTGACGACACGCCGCTGCTGACGACACACCACTGCTGACGACACACCACTGCTGCAGACGACACACCACTGCTGTGCGCCCCAGTGATGAAGGCAGAATTGAATGCAGCCAAATTTGGAAGAAGTGGGCATGCACAGCACAGACCCGCGTCATCTGAAGGAGTCAGGGCAAGGAGGAGGGTGCAAACAGCTCTCAGCACAGCTACGATAGGAGGAACATTAGACAGGTGCATGAAAGACAAAGACGAAATCCATTTGATCCGAAAGCGGAGTCACGTGGGCGGGGGATAAGAAGGTGGGTGTAACTAAAAGAAGTGGAGTAGGAGGAGGCAAGAGCTCTGATGTAAAGAAACAACTAGCTCCGTAGAGCAGATGGACGACAAGGGGTGCTACCGGGTGGACAAGGCTTTACAGAGCAGATTAAGGCTTCTCGGCCCTCACTAGAGATAGTCGCAGGTGCAGGTAGAAGGGATATTTGGCAAGGATTGTAGGAGAGAGGACATGAACCGAACAAGCATTGAAAATGCAATAGGTCTCGCCTTTGATTAAGTTAAAGCCATTTGCTTTGCTAATGGTATTGTACAGCAAAGCAAATGTCTTATTGCATTTTTAATGCTTTTTTTTTGTCGGTTTAAGGCAGGACATTGGGCTAACTCAGTAACACTACAGGCTACACCATGAACATGACCTACACATGTGCACAGACGCTTGTGCCAACTCAGTAACACTACAGGCTACACCATGAACATGACCTACATCTGTGCACAGAGGCGTGTGCCAACTCAGTAACACAATGGACTGCAGCATGACCCCGTTCTACACCTCTGCACAGACACTCATGCCAACTCGGTAACACAACATGCAACACCATGACCCTATTCCACACCTGTGCACAGTAGACTGTGCTAACTCAGTAAGCCTACGGGCACACCATAAACCTGTTTGGTGCACGGTGCTTGTCCTAACTCGGAACACAACGTGACCCCGATCTACACCGGTCCACAGGCACTCATGCTAACTCAGTATGCTGCGGGCTACACCATGACCCTGTTCTAGACCTGTGCACAGGTGAATGATTCAGTAACCTTACAGGCTACACCATGACCCGTTCTAAACCGGTGTATAGGTGCTTGTGCTAACAGTGCTTTTGCTAACAGTGCTTGATGCACACTGTCCTTGGGTTGGTACTATCCATTACTGACGCTGTGCGCTGTACTCGCGTCTTTAGTATCCATTACTGACACTGTGCTGGCTGTGCGCTGTCCTCGCGTCTTTAGTATCCATCACTAACACTGTGTTGGCTGCGCACTGTCCTGGGGTCTGCAGCATCCATTAATGACACTGTGTGGGACGCGCGCTATATTCGCATATGTAGTATCTATTACTGACACTGTGCTTGTATCGCGATGTCCTCTGGTCATAGTATCCACTACTCACACAGTGCCGGCTGCGCACTATCCTCGCGTTTGTATTATCAATTGCTGACACTGTGCTGGCTGTGCACTGTCCAAGTGTCTGTCCTAACGAATACGGACATAGTGTTGGCTTTTTGCTGTCCACGTGTCTGTCCTATCGAATACAGACAGTGTGCTGGCTGCACGCTGTCCATGCATCTGTAGGGTCCATTACTGACACTGTGCTGGTTGCGCGCTGTCCACGCGTCTGTAGGATCCATTATTGACAATGTGCTGGCTGTGAACGTGTCTGTACTATCGATTACTGACAGAGTGCTGGCTGCACGCTGTCCACGTGTCTGTATTCATTACAACTGAGAATCCTACTGCAGTGAAGCCCTTCTACGGTCTTATACTGGTGATACAGTTCAAACATTAACCCGTCACGCTTTGCCCACCTGCTGGAGTTGTGACACTCCAAGTACCTACCTATCATCTCCTTACCCCCTTGCCAAATCTCAGGCGTGTAGTCAATCTGATCGCTGGTGACCCAAAGAACTCTTCTTACATTCAGCTTTTTGGTCTTTTAAAGATCAAATAATTCCTTCTGGAGTGTGGCTCCGGGGTGGAGGCAGCCCGGGGCGGAGGCCAGCCCCAGTCCCACCAGACAGGAGATGAGCCTAAGCTAGAGAAGTCTCTTAGGGCATCAGCAGTGGTTCCAACAGTTACTCAGATAAATAACTTACTTTGACATTCTCTCATGAAATGAGCCATCCCTGCAGACACTCCTCCACAGGTCTCCTCAAGCACTGGCACTCAATCCATGCCTAGCATGTCCACAGTCACCACACATTTTACACCCCTGTAGTTACACAGAACATGGGCCTGGTCTCCAAATACACTCATTAATTCTTGTAGGTGAAAGGTCTCTCAAAGGGGAGCAGAGTGGGGTGGTGCTCTGAAATACACCCACATGACCCATGTAGTGGTGCTGCAAGGGAACATTTACATGGAATAGGTGCAGCTTAAAGTAGGGATGGAGGAGGATTTACAGCACACGGTAGCAGGAAAGATGCGCAGAACACCAGAGCATGAAGAGCAAAGGATGCGCAGAACACCTGAGCAGGAAGGAGCTGGACCCATGAGTCACTACAGGAGAGATTTGAAAAAAGAAGGCCAGGAGGCTGTAAATGTGTCCAGACTCTTCCAAGGGTCTGGGGACACGTGGAGCGAGAGGTGGCTGCACAGACATGAAGTGCCCCAGCCTGCAGAGTGCATGGGGTCAGGCAGCACTGCCGGCGGAGGGTTACCTGCATCCATGGGAATGGAGGTCGGACTATCGGTGGCGGAGGCTTCCACTGTGTCCTCGTCATCACTGTCAACAGGAGGGTCCGGGAGGTGCAGCCTCATCTCCTGTAGAAACAGAAGCACCATTGTCAGACACAGTATACACACACACACACACACACACAGAGGCTCTTGGTCAGCAGGCCTCATCCACTGGGCTGCAGGTCACACTCTGCTTCTGCCCACCACAGCCCGGGGCGACAAGCAAGGCCACTACGGATCTCTTGACTTGGATCACACAAAGCTGGAGGGCCTTGTTCACATCCACTTAAACACAGATCCCTTCTCTTCAGTGACAAAGCCTTTCTAGGTGTGCCGTTTACATTGTATTCTGTAGGTTATCTTTAAAAAGAAAACTCTGAAATGTGTCAGCACGTGCGGTGTTTTCTTTTAAGGTTGCTATTTTAAAATATTTATGTGAAATTGTATTTGCCTGAAATCTGAGCACCTGCTTGGGTGATGATTTCTACTTGTCAACATCACAAAAACATAACCATAAAGCGAATCCATGAACTGAAATGTTTGTTTTGCTTAAAAAAATATCCCTAGTTAAAGAGACAAATCAGTGACTTTTTTAACTTAGCATTTATATTGCAAGCATCTGCCCCAGCATAGCAAAGATAGACACACTGGTACACCTTGGGCAGAAACAATGCAAGCTTCCCTCTTTCAGAACACATGTGTAGCTAGGGCAACGCAAGCTTTCCCCCATCAAAGGACATATACAAACGAGGCAACACCAGTGCAAGCTCGGCTTACTCAGCTAACTCTCGCGAGTGGAGCGAGCTGTGTCATGGTGGTTCATGTGTAAGCTTTTATGCAGATTTAGATTTTAAAGCATTTTTTGTCTGCGCTCTGCGCTGCTGCGTATTGCAGGATTGGCCTTTTCTCACCAGTTTCTGCAGTCTTTACCGCTATCTTGCTGCTGGTCGGGACAGTTGGGGGCTTCGGGACTCTTGCCACGGGACATGAGTGTTCTTTCTCCTTCCCTCAGTCCAGATGTTGGCTGAGCGCCATTTTGGAGGCTGGCAGGCTAGTTGTTCGGATCTGCCTATCTAAGATCCAATTAATGAGAGCTGCGACGCAGAAGCACACAGTGGGCACGCCAAAGGCAAGCCTGTCTACAGGCGTCCGGCCGGGACCAGAACCACTACTAGTTGTAACATCCATTAACATCTCTACTACTCACCTGGTTCTCTCCACTGCCTAGCCTTAAGATTTCGGAAGCGTGTTCACACAAAAGGACAGCAGACTCTTCCACTCAGATGTCCTCACTGTAATGTTAACTTTGAACACAAGATCGTCCAAAGCAAAGAGGATGAGGAATAGCGATACTATACAAACTATCTTTGAAATGTTGCATCAAGGTGACCAATCTTGAGAACTGAGAGGCCTTATTTTTTTACCCTCTCTGCAGCGGAGATCATATGATAGCAGGTTTTTAGGCCTCGCCTTTACCATTCCGCAGGAATGGGAAATGGGGAGAATTCAAGTCGGCAAAATCCTCTTCAAACCAAGGGCTTTCAGCCCCGCGGTTTTCATGCGGTTCACGTGAATCACATGAGCAAACATGCACTCGCATTCACGGCCAGGGCTTCTCCTCCCCTAGCAGCACTCCTCCCACACCAGCAACTCCCCCCTCCCACACCAGCACCTCCCCTCTCTCTCCCCACAAACACAGCCTTGCCGTAGCAGCACTCCTCCCACACCAGCACCTCCCCCCTCCCACACCAGCACCTCCCCTCTCTCTCCCCGCAAACACAGCCTTGCCCTAGCAGCACTCCTCCCACACCAGCACCTCCCCCCTCCCACACCAGCACCTCCCCTCTCTCTCCCCGCAAACACAGCAGACATCTGTCCGGCGCGAATCCTCCAACAAATCTACTCCTCCTGTCCTGAACCTCCCATCACCTTCCTCAACAGCTCCCTTGCACAGGGAGTAGTGACCCCTATGCTCAAATCAGCCACCATAGTGCCCATTCTTAAAAAGCCTGGCGCTGACCCATCCATCTCAGCCAACTACCGCCCCATTTCCCTGCTGCCCTACCTGGGCAAGGTGCTGGAGCGCTATGTCACCGCGGTATTCAGCACCCACGTAGAGGTTAATGGGGGACTGGCTTCCCGCCAGGCTGGCTTTCGACCTAGGCACTCGACTGAATCAGTCGTGGTATCAGTCCTGGACAACCTCAGGAAGGGTATGGATCACAACAAACACCAGGCGCTGGTACTCCTCGATCTCTCCGCCGCATTTGACACGGTAGACCATACCATCTTACTGTCCCGTGTCAAGGCGGCTGGAATTGAGGGATCAGCCCTGGTGTGGCTTTCCTCCTTCCTGAGGGACCGCACTCAGGAGGTCCGCCTAGGAGACTTCACAACCACCCCACTCCCCGTCACGTGTGGTGTCCCCCAGGGTTCTTCCTTGTCTCCCCTACTATTCAATCTCTATATCTTCCCCCTCATCTTCGCTCTTCAGCAGCTGGAGGTCACCGTTTATAATTACGCGGATGACCTCCAGCTCATCTTTGACCTATCCTCCTCTCCCCTCTCTGTCTCCAGCTTTCAGCACACCATGACATTCATCAGGGACTGGATGAACCACAACCATCTCAAATTGAACCCGGACAAAACCGAGTTGGTTCTTACCGGTGGTTCTTCCAGTCCCTGGAACTCTCTCTTCTGGCCCCCTACCCTTGGTCCCGCCCCCACTCCTTCTACCACGGTCAAAACACTGGGGGGTTAAAATGAATAATCAACTCACCCTTCACTCCCAAATCAGCTCTGTGGTTTCCTCCTGCTTCCTCACCCTCCGAACTATCCGCACTGTCGCTCGTTTCTTCTCCCCCCAGGCACTCAAAATGATCATGGCTGCTCTAGTTATATCACGGCTGGATTATGCCAACGCTCTTTACAATTGCATACCAGCATACAGTCTCAGGAGGCTGCAGTTGGTCCAAAACCAAGCTGCCCGGCTGGTTTTTGGACTCCCACGCTATCACCATTCCACACCCCTCCTCAGGGAGCTTCATTGGCTCCCTGTTAAAGAACGTTCTCTGTTTAAAACCGCCTGCATGGTTTTCCAGGCCCGACAAGGCACCGCCCCGCCTTCATTTCCTCACTAATAAAAGAATATGCTCCCCCTAGAGATCTTTGTTACTCCACCAAATCCCTCCTTCAAATCCCACGCTTCAGACGCAAAAAGTGGGGTGGGTCCAACTTCTCCACCTTGGCCCCCACTTTCTGGAATTCCCTCCCAGACCACCTTCGTGCGGCTACCGATTATGTATCCTTCCGCAAGGAACTAAAAAAGTTTCTTTTTAAACAGGCTTTCCCTGCGTAAACCCCCTCCCCGGCTCTACTACCGGATCTTATTTTTGTCTCCGTAGCCAATACCCTCCACTAGCGCCAAGAAACCGTTCGGTGCACGCTGCGCTTTATAAATGTTTTAAATTAGAAATTGTTTTCATTCTGTGCTATTACAACAATGCAATATGACATTACCTTCGCCCTACACAAAAGCAAAATTCTTACTTGCGATATTTTTTAATAAATGATTGCACACCATTGTACTCCGCCTCCCATTCACATGTAGTCCAACATAACAACGTTCAGAAAGAAACTCTTTAAACCAAACATCTGAGAACCTCCTCAAAAACAAAAGATAAAGGGACACAGTCACAGCTGCACGTTCTGGCAGACTAGCTTTTGCACGGATACAATTCGAGGTTCAATTGTAGTGTAGTTCCTAGTTTCCCACTAGGCCCTGCGCATTTGAATAACATAAACAGTAGTATCGACGTGGAACTGCGGATATTCCAGGCCTCCACTGACTATGCTAAACTTAATTGGGTTGTGTTACCAACTAGCTCAGAGGTCACTGGAAACTTTCTTCTCTGCATAGGAAGTGATCAGCTTCCTTGGCACAGACAAGAAGGGATTCAGTTTTCCAACAACCGTGCAACATGACAACTTTGCTCCTCAGATCAAGAGTCGATCTCTAGGGTCGTGTGAAACAATAGACATAGATTTCACTCAGTCAGTCCAGTGCAGTTTACTTTCACGGTATGTAGAGAATAGAGAGACGGGCGTTTGTCAATAAAGGGTTAACATTTATTGAACAGTCTTTCTTCTCGTACAAGAGAAATGTATTGCCACAATTGCAATAACTGTTATTATAAAAAGTACGTACAGTAAGATAAGTATTGCGAAATAGAACTGTAAAAGCATTGATATGGTTTCTTAGCCATACAATGGTTAAAAGTAATAAAACATATATACAGTCATATATACATTAGGCTAACATACTCAACTGGTGCTTCTAACTAAGCCTACCCCAGTGTGCCTGACCTAAGCCTAACACGTGAAAAGGGGAGTAAGTAAGTAGCTTAAGTTAAGTTGGTTTTGCCAAGGTTTGTTTCAAGAATTCTCGTCTAAGGGTTTAGTCAACACCATACCTCTGAATAGAATGATGGAGGATTGGTATCTCCTTCAGGGGTCTCTCTCGATATCCCAGTCACCAGCGAGGGTAAACCGGAAGCGCCGGGACTGGATTTCTCTGCACGAGAAAGGCAGCGGCTTCTCTTCAGCGCGTCGAGGAAGGAGGCGGGGGACAGCGTCCGCGGGCAGCTGGGCTGGATGTCTTCGCAGAGGACGGCTGTTTCAGCTCCTTAAGCGTACTGCACCATAGTTCGCGCTGTAGCAGCGATAATGGTAATCAGCAGCTTCACCACCACAGGATAGCAGGCTGCAGCGACAGAGTGCTAGTTTTTACCAACACGGGGTCTTGCAGGCAGCTGGCATCAGCAACAGGTTCTCGCTCATTGCTTAAGGCAACGTTGGTAATATTTATACCTGACAGGTGCCGGGTTTGACGCAAGTTTGCTGGACATAAGACGTCAATTAAAGATGTCACTAGGAAGTGATAGTTATCAGTTGCTCATTAGAGTTCCATTACTAATCAAAACATAGCAAGCGGGGATTTCCAGGTTTGCTAAGTTTTTATCTTGTTGAAGAACTCGGAGTGTTATCTAGGAATATCAGATAGTGACTGCTGCTCTGTCATTGCACTAATTGGTCGCAAAGGAAGTAGCAGAGAGTCATGCTGGAATGTGGCTCTGTTCGTGTGAGGCCAGAGATGACTTTTCAGAAAATCGCACTCGAACGGTTATGCCAATATAGGGAATAAATGGATTTATAGCCGAATAGGGGCATAAGGTCACAGTATCGATCAGGAACCTAGATTAACACGCAACACAATGTTCAAGGTTAAAAGGCCTGTTGTGCGCTGACCTCATCCCGTTCCCATTCCGGCTCCCCAGGGGTGATTCATGTGGCCTTCTTTTATGAAACATTATAGCGCTGCTGTCTCGGTGGCTTTCAAGTTCAGTCTCCCGCGCGGACAGCGCCGCCCCTCCCCCCCTCACCAAGGGCACAATGAACCAGAAGGGCAAGCTCGGAAAGAGGACTGCCTCGCAAACGGGCTAGCAATGCAGCCCTTGTTAGTTTTATATTTATTTTTATTTTTTTTAATATATTTTGTGGTGTTTTACAGCAAAACAGTAGTTGTTAGTTGTATCTACTTATTATTAGGCATTAAAAGTTACAGTGTACAACGATGAAGTGACTAATAGGATATGCATCACATTCACTCACCCAAGCAACACCACTCACACGCAACACAACTCACCCACGCAACCCCACTCATCCACGCAACGCCACTCACCCACGCAACGCCACTCACCCACGCAACGCCACTCACCCACGCAACGCCACTCACCCACGCCACGCCACTCACACACGCAAATCCATTCACACCCACGCAGCGCCACTTTTACCCACACAGCACCACTTTCAGACACACAACGCCACCCACGCAAGCCCACTCTCACACACGCAACGCCACTCTCACCCATGCAATGCCACTCACCCACGCAACACAGCTCACACACGCAACGCAACTCACACACGCAACGCCACTCACACACGCAACGCAACTCACACACGCAACGCAACTCACACACACGCAGTGCCACTTTCACCCACACTGTGCAGTGCACAATAGGTCTCGCAGTAGGAAAGTTGGAGCTATTGGTTTTGTAAATGACAAAGCCCTTTATGTTTTTAAAATGAAAACAAAAATAAAAGGCATTGTTATTTGCAATTGTAATAGCTCCAACTTTCCTACTGCGAGACCTATTGGCAATGCCAGTGCTTGTTTAATTTATCCTCCAACAGGTTTTTTCATTTATCCTCCACCAGGTTCTGTATCACAATTTATATCTAGCCTTGAAGAGAATATGGTTCAGCCAGCATTACACTATAACAATTTGTTGATCTTAACTTGCACTTTGATAATTCCAATTTAGATGCACAATCTCTATGTGAGGAACTTGCGTCCCTGAACCTGTCGCAAAAAGTGAGTTCTTCTACTCATCAATTGGGACATATTTCAGACCCGATATTCGCTAACTTTGCTGGAATGGAGGTGGAAGTGCTGTTAACAGTTCCCTGGTCAGACCTCTGGCTGGTGGCCTTTTCTGTGCTTTTTCATAGGCTTGTTCCTACCAAGGTAGCAGGCAATTAATCCGAGGAAGTGGACTAGATTTAATTCTGAAGTCTTCTCTCAGACTCTTTCGAACACTAGCGCTATACTACAGGAGAGGGATGTTGAAAACTGGATATCAGAAGCACGTGAGGAGATAGCACCCTAGACTACTCAAAGGAAGAGGATATCGGAGCCCTGGTTTAACGACACCTTAATCATGGCTATAAAAAAAATGCAAACACTTAGAACGTTGGTGGAGGAAGGAATACTGTTTTATTAGTAGAGCTAACTATAAAAATAAGCTTGAACAACATCATGTGCTAATTAGGAAACGTGTTGTGACTTTTATACTGAAATACTTTACTCAAGTCGCCTGTTGAAGTTTTTGAAACGTTTTGAACATTTGTTTCCACCAAAACCCCCTGTGATGCCAGTGAGATGCAAAATGATTCCTCCCATTGTGATTGAGCACCCGCTGTGAGCTGTTCTAGAGCCGTCCCATGAGACTTCGGACCTTAAAGAGAGGTATTTTTATCACCAGAACAACGACTAGATGCGCAAGTGAACTTCATACAAAGACAGCTTACAAAAATGGCGCCCATCTAAGAGCTCTAACTACATATGTTCTAAGCTTAATACTTAACGCGGGCTCTGATAAGTCAGTTGATGTATTACGTTTTTTAGTCACCCTTGGGTCTATCACCCTGGTTATCGATCATGTTACCGAGCTGCTTAATTGTATCACTCCCTTGCACCGTGTGATCACCATTTTCACGGAGCAACATTATTGTTGACTGCAGACCTTATACACAGCCAACCCGTGGATCTGCTGTTTTTATCATTTATAATATTGTTTATATAGTGCAACTCTATGCAAATCAGGTCTCCTGAAAGTGTTATGTCCAAATTGGAGTCAGTACAATTGTTGAATTTATCAATTTCGTTCATACTTCATGACACCTAAAAGGACTTTTCTTGTCTGTAAGAAGGCGGCGAAGCAGCAGCACTATGACTTAATGTGGCAGAATGAGGCACGCAGTGGTAGGCTTAGTTTAGACAAATTACAGGGGATGTGCTTAGAATGGACTGTTTGGCCATTACACCGTTTTCAAGTATTCCAGTCACAAAGGTGGAACCATCTAGTACATCTGCAGATGTTCAACAAAAACCTGGTTTCTGGTGGGGAGTTACAATATGAAAACCGCCTCCAGTGATGAACTCTTATCAAGGTCTTGAAAAGACTACAAGATGCAGCTAAAATGTAAAACATTTGAGTGGTTCGGTTAGAGAAGAAGGTGACCTCACTGCCATCTGAGATCTGTGTGGACAGGAGGCTTGAATGAAACACTGAATGGACTTCTTTTTATAAATTCTAATTTATAACCCAAAACATAATTAAAATCAGGATAGGAACAGATCAGTTTAGTTAAATGGTGATTAAAAGACCAGCAATTAGATCGAAGATATTAAGATTAAGCACAGGCCTTGATCCATAGGGGCTTGTCCTGGGTGGAAGAGTGTAAATCAGGGGCCCTGTATTTTGGAGGCAGTTAAGTACAATTCAGGCCACATTCTACCTACATGACCTCTGTAACTGAAAATTTAAAGTCAAACTTTATGCCAAGAGCTCACCAAGAATGGGATTATTAATAGGGCGGATGTCTTTACAGGTCTCCCAAGGATGAAAAGGATACTGCTTGGGGACTACTGTGTACTTGTATAAAGCTTGTGCAATATTGAAATGTTAACAGGGCGTCTATAACAGTAACTTGTAATTTTGAATGGCCTTTTGCGTTAATTACGCGTGTTTCAATGGGTGTTGAATGTTTGAAGGTCATTCTGCCTAACCGAGTTTGCACTCTCAGCTGCCACAGTGTACCCCACAGTGGCTGCATTCATTTCATGAGTGGCACCCGACACGCCTCTGTAAGGGCACCAATGCATGGCGGTGCCGTCACACCTGCATACCTGTAGTCGCT
The DNA here is from genome assembly GCF_964263255.1 of Lissotriton vulgaris. Classification (NCBI taxonomy): domain Eukaryota; kingdom Metazoa; phylum Chordata; class Amphibia; order Caudata; family Salamandridae; genus Lissotriton; species Lissotriton vulgaris. Next base: position 8,456,627 of record NC_141694.1, read on the forward strand.
CGTGAATGTTGCTCGCCGCCTCCTCCTGAGGTCCCAGTCCCTCGTCCGTCTGCTCCAGGTGGCTGTAATCCCCCTCTCCTTCCTGGCCCGGATGGCTGTGATGCCCAAACGCACCAGACTCAGGGTCCTGATTTAAAGGCTGGTAGAAGTAACCACCTTCGTTCACATTATCCTCCTCTTCCTCGTTCTGCTGCTCCTCTTCCTCCTCCTCGGGGTCGTCTCCGCTCCAGTCACCCATGTTGTCCTGGAGACCCTCGGGTGGACGCTGCTCCCCTAGGTCCTCGTTTGAGTTTGGGAAGATGCGTTCAGGGCCCATGTTCTCCCCCCTCGGAACCACAACTTCCATGCACAGGATGCAGGAGGCTGAAGGAAGAGAGGAAGGAGAGAGATTCATTGGTTTGTAAGTGGCCAGAGGTGAACTGACAGGAGATCAAAACAGGTTTAAGATAGGGATGTTGCATGAAGCGAGCTGAGAAAGGAGTGGTCAATCAGACCTGTTGTAAGGAGATGCCACATGACGCATTGGTTTATCTTATAAAGCGCACACACACATAGCTGAAGCCTTCATGGCGATGTCTGACAACGCAAGAACAGGCTAACCTGACAACAGCCAGGTCTGCAGCACCTCCCCCCAGTAAGACACCCCAAACGCCAACTGTACAATCGCTCCCTGTTCCCCTCCTTCTGTGTTCGAGGCACAGAGCTTGATGGGGTGAGGGATGAGTGACCGGCTCTCAAAACGAGTGTAAGCAACTCTGGACATGGTCGGTCTAGTTGTGTTCATTTTAAATCTATGTCTAATCCTGGAGAACCATTTTATCACGCCTACCAAGAACTGGTTCATACCCTAAAATAAGTGGGATTCAACCAGACTTTGGTCCCCGTTGCAAAGCCCTAAAATGTCACAACAGCTCAAATTGTCTCTGCGTTCACACACCTTGTCAAGCTAGAAAAACCAACACAAACGTACTCAGTCTTCTAGAGAAACTGAAACTCTCTCTGCTACCCGAAGATGTGAGGACGAGCATACAGGCCATGGCCATCTCACACCCAGACAAGGACAGTGCCCAGCTCGGGGGATGGCCAAAAATGCTCCAGATACAACCATCTTACCTTCAGCTGCGCGGCCTGTCAGAGGGCCAAACAAACTGGACGACATCACTCCTATCCTGGGAGACCTCCTGTAGAAAGCTAAAGTGTCTCATTCAAAGCCATTCACTTAGGACGATTCATCTACTAAAGAGCTAATATTCAAAGAGGGATGGACCAGTGTTTAAGACAGTGGCTTATTTATTTTATGCGTTTTTCTATAGCGCGGACTTTACCTGAAGGTGCAGAGCGCTTCACAAAAGGAACAGAACTGATGCAAGACAAGATTACAAGTGAACAAATTACAAAAGCAAACGTTAAGTTACATGAGGCAAAAATTGACAATTGTGAGTAAACAAAATACAAGAGGTACCAAACGTTGCATTACAGGAGGAAAAAGTGACATGTGCAGGTTACAAAAGCGAACAAAGTACAAGTAGAGGTATAATACTGCAATATATGGAGGACACTCCAGCACAAGAACAAACGTTACGTGGGCAATGGTGGCACTTGTGCAAGTATCGAAAGCAAACAAAATGAAGGAGGTAGCAAACAGTGCATTACAGGAGGAAAAAGTAACATGTGCAGGTTACAAAACAGAGCAAAGTACAAGTAGAGGTATAATACTGCAATAAATGGAGGACACTCAAACACAAGAACAAACGTTACGTGGGCAATGGTGGCACTTGTGCAAGTATCTAAAGCAAACAAAATGAAGGATGTAGCAAACAGTGTGTTACAAGACAACAGTGACGGGTGCATGTTACAAACGAGAACCAAACACAGGTAGAAGGATAATACTGCAATGAATGGCAGAACACACTGGGAGGCCCTTCCATAGTCATGGAGAGAAGGATTCTCTATATGGAGGGTCTTCCTTCAGATGATAAGAGAGGGTGTGAATTACATTTGGCATTTACAATTACAGCTGGGGCCAGCAGCACTCATTGTTTGGGCCTGGGATGGATTTGAAAGCATCAAAGTCTGAGCCAGAACAAGAGACGAAGGAAGAGAAACATGGGAGGGGGCAAAGAGGGACCGCAGGGATGGGAGAAACACAGCAGGAGTGAGACAGAGGGGTGGGGGTGGATGGGAGGGAGCAGAGGGTGGGAGGTGGATGGGTTCAGGCCCTCCAGACGCCCCACACTCCCACGGCCGCTCCACCCCACAAGGCCGGGACTTGTAGCGCTGGTCACCTCATTATAAGGCAGGACTACGAGTCCCAGAATGCAAACTGGAGGAGGCGTGGGCCTCGTGAGGCGTCACCTCCACCCCCGGGTGGACCCCCCGCTGCCGGCCCCGCCACCGGCCGCTGCCCCTACCTGCCCCGGCTCCGCCGCTCACTTCCGGGTCCTCCAATGACCCCGCCCAGCCTTTTCCGGTCACACGACACGGGCCAGACAAGGCCACCTCGCGAAGTGCGCATGCGCAACCCGGACCAATAGGGAGCGAGTACCGAGGAGGGACTACTCCCTACGTCCTTACTGAGCATGCGCAAAGAGGACGAATCAGGCGTCAGTATTAGAGAGGGGGGTCAGCATCCAATGGCGCATGCGCAGAGCTCATAGGTACTATAGAGGTCACCTGGTCGGGTCTGCACCTGGGGGCATACGTGCCAACATTTCAGAGCAGCAAAGTGGGAAAAGAAGAAAACAACATCGGGAGAATGGGGCCTTGAATCGGGTTACCGACGTGTATGGGCTTTGGAAGTGTGCTGCTGCTGCAGGGTCGGACATTTCAAACACAAATGCACGTTTTTAGGTCGAGCTGGAGAAAGTAATGCGAAGCATTGCATCCAGCAAAGTATCTAATGTCGCCCGCCTCCTGGGAATCTGAGACAGGGGTCGGGCACGCGCGGCGATTGGTGTCTGTGGACACGCATGTCCAGGCCGGCGCAGTGCACATCTCCTGCCTCACATTCCTGAAGTGCTCAAACACACACATACACCTCCCCCCCATCACTATCTGAGTTTCTCTAACGAGCATGCGCTGTTCTTGTTTGGTATTTCCCCAGGCTTGTTCTTTTTTGCTCTCTCCCTTCTAGGCTTGTTTTCACCCTCTCTCAGATCTGTCTGGTTTTCATTCTCTCCCCTCTGCCTCTTTCTTTTCCTGGTCGCTTGGATCTGTCTCTTGCCTCAGTTTTCCCCTTCTCATCCCCAAGGGCTTCTATCAATCAATCAATCATGACACTTGTATAGCGCGCTACTCATCCGGAAGGGTCTCAAGGCGCTGGGGGAGGGGTCAGGGGGGGGGGGGGGGGGGTACATTACTGCTCGAAGAGCCAGGTCTTGAGTTGCTTCCTGAAGGAGAGATGGTCCTGGGTCAGCCATAGGTGGATGGGGGGGGGGGGAGTTCCATGTCTTGGCTGCCAGGTAGGAGATGGATCTTCCACCGGCGGTGGCTCTGCTGATGCGTGGAAAGGCGGTGAGGGCGTGGCTGGTCGACCGTAGCTGGCGGGTGGGCGTGTAGAAGGTCAGGCGGTTGTTGAGGTACTTGGGGCCCAGGTCGTGGAGAGCCTTGTGTGCGTGGGTGAGGAGTCTGAACGTGATCCTCTTGCTGACGGGGAGCCAGTGCAGGTCTCTCAGGTGGTCGGAGATGTGGCTGTCGGGGGATGTGCAGGACGAGTCGTGCGGAGGCGTTCCGGATGCTTTGGAGTCTTTTCTGAAGTTTGGCTGTGGTTCCGGCGTAGAGGGTGTTTCCGTAGTCTAGTCGGCTGGTGACGAGCGCCTGGGTGACCGTCTTCCTGGTTTCGGTGGGGATCCATCGGAAGATCTTTTGGAGCATGCGCAGGATGTTGAAGCACAATGATGAGACGGCGTTGACTTGTCTGGTCATCGAGAGGGAGGAATCCAGGATGAAGCCCAGTTTACGTGCGTGGTCCGTTGGCTTGGGAGTGGTGCCCAGGGCAGGGGGCCACCAGGAGTCGTCCCAGGCAGAGGAAGATGATCCTAGGATGAGAACTTCCGTCTTGTCTGAGTTCATTTTCAGGCGGCTTTCTTCATCCACTCGGCGACGTCTTTCATCCCTTCGTGTAGACTGGCTCTGGCGGTGGCTGGGTCGTTGGTGAGGGAGAGGATCAGCTGTGTGTCGTCAGCGTAGGAGACCATGTTGAGGTTGTGTTTGCGTGCGATGGCTGCTCTGGGGCTCATGTAGACGTTGAAGAGGGTAGGGCTGAGTGATGATCCATGTGGTACGCCGCAGATGACTTCGTGGCCTTGGATCTGAACGGGGGGAGACGGACTCTCTGGGTTCTTCCGGCGAGGAACGAGATGATCCACTTCAATGCCTTCTCTTGGATTCCGATGTTGCTGAGGCGTTGCACTAGGGTACGGTGGCAGACAGTGTTGAACGCTGCGGAGAGGTCCAGGAGGAGGAGGGCCGCTGTTTCCCCGTTGTCGAGCAGGGATCTGATGTCGTCAGTGGCTGCGATGAGGGCGGTCTTGGTGCTGTGGTTGGCGCGGAAGCCGTATTGCGAGTGGTCGAGGATCCGTTCGTCTCGAGGAAGGCGGCAAGCTGTCTGTTGACGGTCTTCTCGTGACTTTGGCAGGAAAAGGGAGGAGCGAGATGGGGCGGAAGTTCTTGAGGTCGGTGGGGGTCAGCTGTTGGTTTCTTCAGGAGAGCGCTGAGCTTGGCGTGCTTCCAACTTTCCGGGAAGGTGGCGGTGTTGAAGGAGGCGTTGATGATGTCCCGGAGATGGGGTGCGATGATGGAGTCAGCCTTGTTGAAGATGTGGTGGGGGCAGGGGTCGGTTGGGGATCCGGAGTGGATGGTGTTCATCGTGCGGGTGGTGTCTTCAGTGCTGACCGGGGTCCAGGCGCATAGGGTGGTGGTGGGGGGCGTAGGTTTGGTGGTTGGGTGCGTGGTTGTTGCGCCGAAGCTATTGTGTATTGCGGTGAAAGAACGAGGCGAGAGAGTCGCAGAGGTCTTGCGAGGGAGTGATGTTGTTGTTCCCGGTGTTGGGGTTGGAGAGCTCTTTGACGATGCTGAAGAGTTCCTTGTTGTTGTGGGCGTTGTTGTCCAGTCGTTCTTTGAATACTGTCTTCTTGGTGGTGCGGATCAGCTGGTGGTGTTTGTGGGTGGCGTGCTTGAGGGCAGTCATGTTGTCTGTGGTTTGGTTGTTGCGCCAGGCTTTCTCGAGGTTGCGGCAGTTCTTCTTGGAGTTCTTAAGTTCGTCAGTGAACCAAGAGTCTTTCTTGCTGCTGTGTTTGCTGGGAGGGGTCTTCATTGGTGCAAGGTCGTCTGCGCAGTTGGTGATCCATTGTGTGAGGTTGCTGGCTGCTTCGTTGGGGTCCGTTGTGCTGGCGGGAGGGTTCTGGCTGAGGGAGGTGGTGAGCTGGTCGGTGGTGATCTTGTTCCAGTTCCTGCGAGGAGCCTGTTGCAGGTGGTGGTGGGTCGTGTTTTTTCTAAAGCTGAAGTGGACGCAGCTGTGGTCAGTCCAATGAAGTCCGGTGGAGTGGCTGAAGGAGATGTACTTGCTGGAGGAGAAGACTGGGTCAAGCGTGTGGCCGGCGTAGTGGGTGGGGGTGTTCACCAGTTGCTTGAGACCAAGGTTGGCGAGGTTGTCCAGCAGGGTGGTGGTGTTGCTGTCCTTGTTGTTCTCCAGGTAGAAGTTGAGGTCCCCTAGGAGGATGTAGTCAGCGGAGGGGAGGGCGTGCGGGCTGATGACGTCTGTGATGTCTTCACTGAATTGTGTGCGTGGTCCCGTGGGTCTGTAGATGAGGGTGCATCTGAGTGTGGTCTTGTGGTCGGTGTGTATCTGGAAGTGGAGGTGTTCGGCGGCAGTGAAGGTTTCGTCGGAGCTGGTCGTGATGCGGTCCCTCCGGGTCATCTTGTATCCGTCCGGGATGGCGATGGCGATGTCGGGCGCTGAGGAGGCGTTCATCCAGATTTCCGTGAGGAAGGCGACGTCTGGTGATGTTGTGTCGAGCAGGTTCCAGAGTTCGACGGCGTGTCTGTGGACGGAGCGGGTGTTGAGCAGGATGCACTTGAGGTGGTTGCTGCTGGTGCTCGGCTTGGTGGGTGCGGTGTAGGTCCGGAGGCAGGTGTATTTGCAGGCTTGGCAGGTAAAGGGTCCGTGGGTGCGCCTCGTGGTGGCTTGGTAGCAGGCGGGGGTTCGGCCGGCGTTGAGTGCGTTGAGGGTGGCGGCGTCGTAGGTCCGTCGTGTGGCCTGGCGTCGGCGGGGGCCAGAGGTCCTGGAGCTGGGCGCGATCCAGGCGTGGACGGGTGTAGACGGGCTTGCCTTTGGCGCGCCCGCTGCTCGTGCGTGCGGACTCTGCCATAAATGGCGTAGTGGGAGGGGTGGAGTGGGAGGGAGGAGCAGCTGGGAGGTGGGAGCGGGGTGGCGCGGGGAGGGGATCGAGGTACAGAAGGCAAAAGGGGGGGCGGGCGGCAGGGGAGCAGCGGCAGGGAGCGGGGGGGCGAGAAAAGACGGCGAGAACGAAAGAAAAACAATGTGAGAAGTTGGCCTGATATGTGGTGTTTCCAATTCTGGAACCGCCTTGTATCAGTCCAAACAATCCCTTATGGTGTCTGGTTGTAAGTCAACCTTGTAGATAAGCTATCCTAGGGGTAGCATGGACTAATGAAATGAAAATAAATTTGTTAAGCGCGGTTGCTGACCACGGGCGTCCAAGCGCTGAGTTGAAGCAGAGAAGTGGCGGAGCAGAGGAGTTAAGGCACGGAGGATTTGGCAAACAGTAGTGTTTTCAATTTTTTCCGGAATGAGAGCAGGTCTGGGTTGGACCGAAGTGAGAGGGGGAGAGCATTCCAGAGCTTGGCGGTGTTCCAAGAGAACAGCCTACCCCCGGACATGGCTCTCTTCACTCTGGGAACAACAGCCAGGAAAGCCTCCGTGGACCGGAGGTTCCTGTTTGGGTGGTAGGGGATGACAAGGTTATTATTGATTGCTGGGCCCGTCTTCCAGAAGGCACGATGCGCAATGCACTGCGCCTTAAATGCCACTCTCTGCCTCACTGGCAGCCAGTGGAGATTTTTCAATCCAGGTCTGGCTGACTGGGTTCGCGGGATCTGCAGCAGGGTACGTGCTGCGCAGTTTTGTACCACCTGCAGTTTCCGGAGAGTCATCTCAGGTGCCCCTACTAAGCAGCCTTAAAGGCTTAACTTAAGAGGTCGTGTTAAGCGAGCTGTTTTACCACATACAATCCTGTAATACCAAATGAAAGGACACCACACAAGTATATATTATAAAAATATATGTGTTTATTTTTAAATTAATCCCCAGTACTCTTTATGAGCAAAGGGGCACAAGCGTTAAATCAAAAGCACAGTATAATATACAAAGTTGCACAATTATGGATGAGGGCGGGTGGCCACTCAAACCATATACTAAAAAAGTGGTATAAGAGATACCAATCGAACAGTGGTTAGGCCTAGGGCCTAGAGAATCGCTGGGAGCAGTCAGGACTAGCAATGCTGAAGTCGGGAGAAGCCCGCGGGATTCGGGTGCAGCATGTAAAGTGCGGCTTGCACCAATGCAATGTCAATGGTGCGTAAAAGTTACACAAAGTTAGTTTAAAGATACTTCTGCTGAACCTAGAGGAACAAAACTTAAGACACAGACCCTAGAGGTGTGTACCAGTGTAGGAACACCGGCGTTGCAATGTTACCTCACCCACAGGAAGTGGGTGCACAGGGTCGAAGTGGCGTCGGGTTTTGACACGCAGGTTCTTGGTGCTTGGAGCTGGAGAAGCTGCAGGCGTTGCGAAGCAGAAGTGTCCGGTGTGATCCAAGGGCGGATCGAAGTCGAGATGAATCTGAAAGCAGAGGGGACAGAGTCTGGGTCACTCAGCAGTGACCAGGGTGGAACCAGGGCGGAACCAGGCAATGTCGGGCGCAATCAGATGGTTGTCAAGAGGCTTCTCTCCGCTGTCACGTGGGCTCTGGGGCATCTGCGATGTCCAGGAGCAGGTCACGATCTGTCCCACGCAGGCTCTCGCCGTCAGCACCGTCGGCTTCAAGATTGCAGCAAACAGCACTTGGCAAAAGCAATCCACATGGAACCGGGAGATTGCTTCTCACTCAGACCAGGAGGGTCAGAGTGGGGGCTCCTTTTCACAGGAGCTGGTGCAGATCTGGAGCAACCAGAAAAGCAAGTCGTTTTCAAGTTTTTGTCGGCACAGGGGCCACAAGCCAGCTGGCAAGTGACCGGGCCAACGCGTCGAGCCAACACAAGCAGAAGGGCCCCACGCAGCACTCGTCGAGTGTGGAGGGGTAGCTTTGGTGCAAGTGTAGCTCAGGGTTGGGGCTTCTCAAACCCCGGTGTACAGCTTCGAGGGTCACTCGTGGGCTGCATGGTCAGCGTCTCGTGGCCTTTTCAAGATGGCGTGCCCCACGCTTCCGGTCGCCTCCACGGGTCTTAGCTCTGCAGGGACTGTGGATCGGGCTGGGAGAAGGCAGGCAAGCTTGATCTCGTCGATCTCTGTCGCTCGAGTTCCGGCGGGAACTACAACAAAGCAAGGGTCGAGGGCTGGATGGTGCCTGTTTGCACAGGGTGGTCACTCCTTGACCACAAGGGAGATTCTTCAGTCTTCTACGTTGAGTAGGATGTCGAAGGGTCCAGAATTCGTTTCTTATGTTTCTTCAGGATGATGTGAGTTGCATTGGCACTGCCTCCACTCTTATTCGAATCTGGTGGGCTGGACATCCTGCTAGGTCCCCTCCTATGGTTGGGACCCAGGAAGGGGGTGGTTACACCCCTTTCCTTTGATCCAGGCCGCGCTGGGACTGGGGCTGGTGTGCCCCAGAACCGGTTTGGCCGGCTTATGCAAGGGGCAGCCTAGTGCTCCCCAGGCAGTGTCTGGTTTCTTTGAAACCTCCCTGCTACAATCCACTATCTCCTGTCTGGGGTGATTTGACACCGCCCTGCGACAGGAAACCCTTTGTCCAGGCCACCATTTGCTGAGTTTCGGTCAGCAGCAGGAGGCCAACCCCGTGTCTGTGGCAGAGGCATCCATTTTGTGGATCTGAGGCTCATTTTAAATCAACCGCGTTTCAGTAAAGTAACATGTCTTCTCCCTCTAGAAGGGTGGAATGCTACCCCCGTCGCCAGAACTGGCGAGGGGGTAGTATTCCAATTCGTATGACACCTTACACGACATGTTTTGATAAAGCCAAACCAAAGTTGCTATATAACCGCGAGGATTATAAGGCACTTAAGAGTATATGGTGTGGCATTATCCCGGATCAGCTTAGGGAGTTGTTCCCGACAGCTGCAGACAGGCTCAGCTCATGCCAGAGCTCCATCTCACATAAAACCACGCACTCTGCCTCCAGGATTGATAAGGCCTTCCATAGGAGTGACTCACAGGTTTATATGTGTCCAGATATAGGTTTAGATATAGGTATACTATATCTAAGCAAGGGGTGAGTACACCCACTTGCCCCAGCTGAGTGATCAGCCAGTTGTGTCACTTTAAGAACCAGCCAGGGGTGGCAAAAGCTATGCTTCAGCCCCTGGTAGGCCTTGGTGGCACCTATGCCCTGAGCACCTATAGTTGCTATATAACCGCGAGGATTATAAGGCACTTAAGAGTATATGGTGTGGCATTATCCCGGATCAGCTTAGGGAGTTGTTCCCGACAGCTGCAGACAGGCTCAGCTCATGCCAGAGCTCCATCTCACATAAAACCACGCACTCTGCCTCCAGGATTGATAAGGCCTTCCATAGGAGTGACTCACAGGTTTATATGTGTCCAGATATAGGTTTAGATATAGGTATACTATATCTAAGCAAGGGGTGAGTACACCCACTTGCCCCAGCTGAGTGATCAGCCAGTTGTGTCACTTTAAGAACCAGCCAGGGGTGGCAAAAGCTATGCTTCAGCCCCTGGTAGGCCTTGGTGGCACCTATGCCCTGAGCACCTATAGTTGCTATATAACCGCGAGGATTATAAGGCACTTAAGAGTATATGGTGTGGCATTATCCCGGATCAGCTTAGGGAGTTGTTCCCGACAGCTGCAGACAGGCTCAGCTCATGCCAGAGCTCCATCTCACATAAAACCACGCACTCTGCCTCCAGGATTGATAAGGCCTTCCATAGGAGTGACTCACAGGTTTATATGTGTCCAGATATAGGTTTAGATATAGGTATACTATATCTAAGCAAGGGGTGAGTACACCCACTTGCCCCAGCTGAGTGATCAGCCAGTTGTGTCACTTTAAGAACCAGCCAGGGGTGGCAAAAGCTATGCTTCAGCCCCTGGTAGGCCTTGGTGGCACCTATGCCCTGAGCACCTATAGTGCATGGTACAGGGGCTGACAAGGAGTCCATTTCCAATTGTGGTATGTACCTATAGCACATCTATTACAAATTTAGAGAGAGAACAGCAGGCTGGGGGTCTGATTAGCAGGCCCACAGCCTCAGGAAGTCGAAAACCAGTGAAGCAAAAAGCAAAAATTGGGGTGACCATAGGATAGCAGACCCTACTCTCCTACACAACCCCCCCCCCCCCAAACGCAGGGACATTAAACTTAACCTTGACCAGATAAGTCTTCATGTTCTAAGTGGAAGTACCTGGAGAGACCATCTGCAATACCATGGTCAGTCCCTGGGCGGTGCTCCACTGTAAAGTCCATCCCCTGTAGGGAAATGGACCACCTGAGCAGTTTGGGATTTTCACCTTTCATCTGATTTAGCCACAAGAGGGGCTTATGGTCTGTCTGAATTAGGAAGTGAGTACCAAACAAGTATGGCCTCAACTTCTTCAGGGCCCAAACCACAGCAAAGGCCTCCCTCTCAATAGCTGACCAACGTTTCTCCCTGGGGTCAGCCTTCTGCTAATAAAAGCAATGGGCTGGTCTTGACCATCTTGATTACGTTGTGAAAGCACAGCTCCCACCCCAACTCAGAAGAATCTGTCTGTACAATGAACTGTTTGGAGTAGTCAGGACTCTTCAGGATAGGTGCAGAGCACATGGCCTTCTTCAGGTGATCAAATGCCTTTTGACAGCTAACTGTCCACTGAACCTTTTTGGGCATCTTCTTGGATGTCAAGTCATTCAATGGTGTCACAATGGACCCATAGTTCTTTACACATTTTCTGTAATACCCAGTCAGGCCCAAGAAGGCTCTGACTTGTGTCTGGGTAGTTGGAGGAGCCCAGTCCTGTATGGTCTGGATCTTGCTTTCCAATGGTTGAACCTGACCCCCACCTACTAGGTGGCCCAGGTACACAACCTTGCTCTGCCCTATCTGGCACTTGGTAGCCTTGATAGTCAGGCCTGCCTTTTGCAGGGCCTCCAGAACCTTCTTCAGGTGGATCAGGTGATCCTCCCAGGTGGAGCTAAAGACAGCAATATCATCTAGATATGCTGCGCAAAAGTCATCCAACCCAGCAAGGACTTAATTCACCAACCTTTGGAAGGTGGCAGGTGCATTCTTCAAACCAAAGGGCATTACCACAAACTGATAATGACCACTAGGGGTAGAGAATGCTGTTTTAGCTTTTGACTCTTCAGCTAGTCTGATTTGCCAGTAGCCAGCTGTCAAATCAAATGTGCTCAGAAACTTGGCAGAAGCCAGTTTATCAATGAGCTCATCTGCTCTTGGAATGGGATGTGCATCTGTCCAAGTGACAGCATTGAGACCTCTGTAGTCCACACAAAACCTAATTTCTCTCTTTCCATCTTTGGTATGAGGTTTTGGCACAAGGACCACTGGGCTAGCCCATGGGCTCTCTGATGGCTCAATCACTCCAAGCTCCAACATCTTTTGCACCTCAGCCTTTATACAATCCCTGACATGGTCAGGTTGCCTGTAGATCTTATTCTTCACAGGCAGACTGTCACCAGTGTCCACCTCATGGGTGCACCAATTAGTCTGGCTGGGTGTGAGTGAAAACATATGCCTGTGGGCCTGCAACACCTGTCTGCAGTCCACCTGTTGCTGCTCAGTGAGGCTGCCTGCCAAGGCTACTCCATCAACTGAACCATCATCAGGGTTCTGGGAAAGCAGGTCTGGGAGAGGGTCACTCTCTTCCTCCTGATCCCCATCTGTGGCCATGAGGAGACTCATGTCCTCCCTGTCAACAAATGCTTTCAAACGGTTTACATGGAGCACCCTGTGGGGGCTCCTAGGGGTGCCAAAGTCAACCACATAGGTGACTTCTTCCTTTTTCTCAATGATAGGGTAGGGTCCAGTCCATTTGTCCTGGAGTGCTGCTGGGCCCACTGGGTCCAACACCCACACCTTCTGCCCTGGCTGGAACTCAACCAGAACAGCCTTTTGGTCATGCCAATCTTTCTGTAATTCTTGACTGGCCTCCAGGTTTTTGGATGCTCTCTCCCTATACTCAGCCATCCTGGAGCGGAGACCAAGTACATAGTCCACAATATCTAGCTTAGGCTTTTTGAGAGGTAACTCCCATCCTTCCTTCACCAAACACAATGGACCCCTCACAGGGTGGCCAAACAAAAGTTCAAAAGGGCTGTAGCCAACCCCCTTCTGTGGGACCTCTCTGTAAGCAAAGAGCAAGCAGGGTAAAAGGATGTCCCATTTCTGCCTAAGCTTCTCTGGTAAACCTTTTATCATTCCCTTTAGGGTCTTGTTGAACCTTTCAACAAGCCCATTGCACTGTGGATGGTAGGGTGTGGTAAACTTATAGCTTACTCCACACTCTTTCCACATTGCTTTTAAGTATCCAGACATAAAGTTGGTACCTCTGTCTGAAAGAACCTCCTTTGGAAAGCCCACTCTTGAGAAAACTACAATGAGGGCTTTTGCCACCACAGGAGCTGTGGTGGTCCTCAGGGGAATTGCCTCTGGGTACCTGGTGGCATGATCCACTACCACCAGTATAAATCTGTGCCCAGATGCTGTTTGAGGATCCATGGGACCCACAATATCTATTCCAACTCTTTCAAAGGGTACCCCCACCACAGGTAGTGGTATCACGGGGGCCTTTGTTGTGCCACCTGACTTACCACTGGCTTGGCAAGTGACACAGGAGCGACAAAACTCCTTGACATTTTCTGACATGTGAGGCCAGTGAAAGTGTGGAACAAGCCTGTCCCAATTCTTATTCTGGCCTAAGTGTCCTGCAAGGGGAATATCATGGGCCAAGGTGAGAAGGAAACCCCTAAACTTCAAAGGTATAACCAACCTTTTGGTGGCACCAGGCTTGGGGTCTCTAGCCTCTGAATAAAGGAGTCCTTCATCCCAATAAACTTTATGGGCACCTTGAGCATTCCCTGCAGCCTCAGCAGCAGCTTGCTGTCTGAGGGGTTCAAGTGAAGGGCAATCTAATTGGGCCTGCCCCAGGTCTGCCCCTGAGGGTCCCCCTGTCCCCAGAAACTCAACCTGGTCAGGTTCAAGCTCCTCAGAGACAGTCTCCTCTTGGACTGCAGAATCAGTTTCCTGTGATCCTCAACCTGGGGCAAGTGGGAAGGCACAGCCTTAACCCTCTTGCTCCTTCTCTTGGGTTGTGGTTGGTCTAATGTTTCAAGATCCACCAAAATCCACGTAAATACAAAACATGTTGCATTACAAATGCTATAGGTGTCACATTTGCAAAAGTTAAAACTATTGGGATTGTAAATGACAAAGCTATTAATTTCGCTATTTTAAAAACCAACACATAAATAAAAAAAAATTGTCATTTACAATACCAATAGCTCAAACCTTCCTAATCTGAGACCTATTGCATTGCAAATGCTTGTTTTCTTACCTTTCAGAAGCATGGAGTGCAATGGCAGGCAGTGAGAGGGTGATGCAAGGGTTGTGCACTGGCCTGGCCGGTTGCTGGCATTGCATGCACCTCCCCCCCCACCCGCCCCCTGTGTGGCATCCCAGGCTGAAACAACTTCCCGGGCACACACACAGCCACCCCCCCCCCAGTACTTCACAGGTCTTTAAAAGACAAATCCCTTGTCACTGTTGGTTTTTCACCCCTTCTAGAGCTCCTGCACGTTACACAATAAATACCAAGCCCTGTCAGCAGAAACAAATCAGGTTTTTGCTTGCAGGAATCAGGAGGCAGGAGACTAGCCTTGAAATCGGTAGTCTCACGCCTGAATCGGGAGGTTTGGCATGTCTGCCTGGGGGTGTCTTTATTTATTTTATTTATTTAATGTAGGTTTATGTACATTTGCATTTTTTGTTGTTGTTGTTTCTTTCTCTTCCTTGTGTGACTCTACAACTTGTACATTTGCAATTTTTTCTGTTTGTATCTCTTCTGTAACTCAATCAATCAATCAGTACATTTGTAGAGCGCGCTACTCACCCACGAGGGTCTCAAGGCGCTGAGGGGGGGGAGTCGCTACTGCTGGAAGAGCCAGGTCTTTAGGTGTTTCCTGAAGGTGAGATGGTCCTGGGTCAGTCGTAGGTGAGCGGGGAGGGAGTTCCATGTCTTGGCGGCCAGGTAGGAGAATGATCGTCCTCCGGCGGTGGCTCTGCGGATCCGTGGGAGGTTGCGAGGGCGAGGCTGGCGGAGCGGAGGCTGGCGGAGCGGAGCGGGTGGGAGAGTAGAACGAGAGGCGGTTGTTGAGGTATTCGGGGCCTATGTCGTAGAGTGCTTTGTGTGCGTGGGTGAGGAGCCTGAACTTGATCCTCTTGCTGACAGGGAGCCAGTTCAGGTTTTTCAGGTGGGCCGATATGTGGCTGTGGCTAGGGACGTCGAGGATGAGTCGTGTGGAGGCGTTCTGTATGCGCTGCAGTCGTTTCTGAAGTTTGGCTGTGGTTCCTGCTTAAAGGGCGTTCCCGTAGTCCAGTCGGCTGGTGACGAGGGCCTGCGTGACTGGCTTTCTGGTTTCTGTGGGGATCCACCGGAAGATCTTTCGGAGCATGCGCAGGGTGTTGAAGCAGGAGGATGAGATTGCGTTGACTTGTTTGGTCATCATGACCGAGGAGTCCAGGATGAATCCCAGGTTGCGTGCGTGGTCCGTGGGTGACGGAGCGGTGCCCATCGCAGTGGGCCACCAGGAGTCGTCCCAGGCGGATGGGGATTGTCCGAGGATGAGGACCTCTGCTTGTCTGAGTTCAGTTTCAACCGGCTGAGCTTCATCCATTCCGCGACTTCCTTCATTCCTTCCTGGAGGTTGGTTTTGGTGGTGGTTGGGTCTTTGGTGAGGTAGAGTATCAGCTGGGTGTCGTTGGCGTAGGAGATGATGTTGAGGTTGTGTTTGCGTGCGATGGCGGCGAGTGGGCTCATGTAGATATTGAAGAGGGTTGGGCTGAGCGAGGAGCCTTGGGGTACGCCGCAGATGATCTTGGTGGCTGCGGAGCGGAACGGCGGGAGGTGGACTCTCTGGGTTCTGTTGGAGCGGAACGAGGTGATCCAGTCCAGTGCTTTTCCCTGGACCCCAGTGTTGTAGAGGTGGGTTGTTAGGGTGCGGTGCAAGACGGTATCAAAGGCGGCTGAGAGGTCTAGGAGGATGAGGGCGGTTGTCTCCCCGTTGTCCATCAGGGTCCTGATGTCGTTGGTGGCTGCGATGAGGGCTGTCTCGGTGCTGTGGTTGGCTCGGAATCCGGACTGGGATGGGTCGAGCAAGTTGTTTGCCTCAAGGAATGTAGTCAGCTGTTTGTTGACGGCTTTCTCGATGACTTTAGTCGGGAAGGGAAGAAGAGAGATGGGGCGGAAGTTCTTGAGGTCCTTAGGGTCCACTGTGGGTTTTTTCTGAAGGGCGTTGATCTCTGCATGCTTCCAGCTCTATGGGAAGGTAGCTGATGCGAAGGAGTTGTTTATGACGTTCCGGAGGTGGGGTGGGATGATGGCGTCTGCTTTGTTGTAGATGTGGGGGGGGCATGGGTCGGAGGGAGAGCTGGAGTGGATGGTGTTCATGACGTGGGTGGTGTCTTCTGTGGTGATGGGGATCCAGTCGCTTAGGGTGGTGGTGGGGGTTGTTGGTTTGGAGACTGGAGGCGGAGTCTGGGTGTCAAAGCTGTTGTGAATGTCTGCGATCTTGCGGTAGAAGAACGTGGCGAGGGAGTTACAGAGGTCTTGTGATGGTGTGATGTCGTTGTTGCTGGCGTTGGGGTTGGAGAGCTCTTTTACGATGTTCAAGAGTTCCTTGATGTTGTGGGTGTTGTTGTCCAGCCGCTCTTTGAATGATGTCCTTTTGGTGGTGCGGATCAGCTGGTGGTGTTCTTGAGGGCTGTAATGTTTTCTGCCGTCCGTTCATGGCGCCAGGTTTTTTCGAGCGTGCGGCATGATTTCTTTGAGTCTTTCAGGGCATCGGAGAACCATGCAGTTTTTCTGTTGGTGGTTTTGCCTGGGGGGTTCTTCAGTGGCGCGAGGTTGTCGGCGCAGTTGGTGATCCACTGTGTGAGATTGTGAGCTGCGTCGTTGGTGTCGGGGGTGTCGGCTGGAGGGTTCTGGCTCAGTGATGTGGTGAGCTGGTCTGTTGTGACTTTGCTCCAGCTACTGCGAGGGATCTGTAGCGTGCGGTGGTGTGTTGTGGTCTTCTTGTAGGGGAAATGGATGCAGCTGTGGTCGGTCCAGTGTAGTCCGGTGGCGTGGCTGAAGGAGACGTGGTTGCTGGCGGAGAAGATGGGGTCCAGCGTGTGGCTGGCGTAGTGGGTGGGGGTGTTCACCAGTTGCTTGAGTCCGAGGTTGTCGAGCAGGGTGGTAGTGTTGCTGTCGTTGTTGTTCTCTAGGTGGAAGTTCAGGTCCCCTAGGAGGATGTATTCTGGTGAGGTTAATGCATGCAGGCTGACGAAGTCGGCGATGGTTTCGCTAAATTGTGTGCGCGGGCCCGGGGGTCTGTAGACAAGGGTTTCTCTGAGTGTGGTTTTGGGGTCGGTGCGGATCTGGAAGTGTAGGTGTTCAGCGGTGGAGAGTGTGTCTTTGGCGTTGGTCGTGACGTTGATGGTGTTCCTGTAGATGATGGCGATACCTCCTCCGGTTTGGTTGATGCGGTCCTTCCGGGTAGTCTTGTAACCTTCCGGGATGGCTATGGCGATGTCGGGGGCTGAGGAGGCATTCATCCAGGCGACGTCTGGTGTTGTTGTGTCGAGGAGGTCCCAGAGTTTGATGGCGTGTTTGTGGACGGAGCGGGTGTTGAGAAGGATGCACTTGAGGTGGTTGTTTTTGTTGTTGCTGGATTCGACGGGCGGGGTGTAGGTCGGGAGGCAGGTGAATTTGCAGGCTTGGCAGGTGAAGGGTCTGTGGGTTTGCTTCGGGGTTGCTCAGTAGCAGGCGGGTGGTCGTCTGGTGTAGAGTGCGTTGAGGGTGGTGGTGTTGTATCTCAGTCGGGCGCCCTGACGCCGGCGTGGGCCAGGTGGTCTGTCGCGGTCCAGGCGTGGACGGGCGCAGACGGGCTTGCCTTTGGCGTGCCTTTGGCGCGCCAGCGTCGCGTCGCTCTGCGGCCTCCATAAGAGTCCAAGTGGGAGGGAGGAGCAGCTGGGAGGCGGGAGCGGGGTGCCAATGGGCGAGGGCTGGGAAAACAGAAGGAAAAAAGGGGCGGGCCGCAGGGGAGCAGCGGCAGAAAGTGGGGAGCGGGGGGGGCACACAGGGCAGGGGCGCAAGGAGCACCTGAGAATACAATACAAAGGCAACAAATTACAATATAAAATACACAGCAAAAAGCACAGGGGGAAAACACAGTCACCGGATACCAGGGGCTAACCCTCGGCAGCGGCGGAGCAGAGGGCAGAGACTCGGACAAATACGAGCAGCCGTGCGGCATGGGGGTGACTGGGGTCAGGTCACATTCACCTTCGCCGCGCGGCCTCCATAAGAGGCAAAGTGGGAGGTAGGAGCAGCTGGGAGGCGGGAGCGGGGTGGCCAATGGGCGAGGGCCGGGAAAACAGAAGGAAAAAGGGGCGGGCCGTGGGGAGCAGCGGCGAGGAGCGGGGGGGGCACCGAGGGCGCGGGTGCAAGGAGCGCATGAGAATACAATACAAAGGCAACAAATTACAATATAAAATACACAGCAAAAAGCACAGGGGGAAAACACAGTCACTGGATACCCGGGGCTAACCCTCGGCAGCGGCGGAGCAGAGGACAGAGACTCGGGCAAATACGAGGAGGCGTGGGGGGTGACCTAGGTTGACCATGTAATTCTAAGTCCTTATGTATCGCAACTGGTTCTTTTGTAAAGCGCTCTTACACCTTCGGGTAATGTTGGCGCTATATAAAATCGCATTAAATAAATAAAATAAATTTTTAAAAAATAAACATATATGCAGTTACCGCACAAACAAGCGCCATATTTATATTGCAAAAATATCAAAGGTGTCAGCCGCGTTAGGTCAGACCAGGAGTAAATACATATTTACAAAGTTGACCTCATGTGACGTATAGATGGTCGTAATGGACAAGAAACCGGTTGAGTTATTTGGAGGAGGGGAGTCTTAAGATCTGTGTTGAAGGTCCGGAAAGAGGTGGTGGTTTGGAGGGATGGAGGAAGTAAGTTTCAGATTCTGGTCACATTACCAGAGAAGGATTAAGCCATAAATCTTTACCTTTTGAAGGTAGGAGGTTTGAGCAGTACGTTTTCCGCATTGCATGAAGTTGATGGAGCGAGGTGGAAAAACTAAATTTTGTATACCCCTCTCGAAGCCACTTTCTCATAACAATATTATGAACTAATTGTGTGGTTTTGAAAATTAATCAACATAGAATATAATGCACACACAAATACATGTGGGAAACTAATTTGCTCGTGTTGCAAACCATAATCGACTAACTGAGTGATGTTATTATGTTCTATATTAACTAACCAAAAGCTGCATGCAAATGCTTTCTGTCTGTATCCTGTGACATAAAGGCTGGAGAATGGTGAGTAAATCACGCATATATGTTGCTTTATTTGCTAGGTAACAACTAACAGGCATACCTTAGTATGGGGGAAGGTAAACAGAACGGCTATAATTCAACAATTAACGTTTAATTGTGTTTGTTTCTATAATAGTTCCCGTAATGGCCTTTGAGGCCTAGAATAAAATGGACTTTTCTGTGACTCCGAGAATGAGATGCACTACGCATGCATGAAAATGAATTACAGACTAGCATGAGCTGCCTGTGCCTGTACAGAATGGGCCAAGGACAGTGTGCCCTGAAAAATCTAGTTGACTGCCAACAAAAATGGACATCTGTGTTGTGAATCGTGGGAATTGAACTGATTATTACCAATTTGAGGACATGAATGAAGCGGATATTAGAAAGACAAAGACCATTCTCATCGAGCTGACATAGCAGAAATTGAACAATAAGATGATGAGGATATGCCCATTCAACCTTTTGGACTGACCAATCAGAACTGTTAAAGACACTGATAGTTACTTTTGTAGATAGATAAAATAGGGAAAAAGTGGGAATAAAAGAGTGTGTTCCGACTTAAGGAAAAAACTCTCTTTTCGATTTCCATCCTTGTATCCTGACATGCTGCCGGAAGGCTGAATCTTTCCTGAGGCATGAGGACTTTTAAATCTTTCTGAACTTTAACTCTTTCTTGAATGAGTACGGAGTCTTTAGATGAGGTTAATAGTTAGAGAGAATAGGGAGATGAACTTTGGGAACTATTCTGTCCTTTGCTAATATTCGTGTCCTATAAATACAATAATAATGTGCTTATTTCTGAGCTTTGAGTTAAAATCAAATATAAATGTAGGAGTTTACATTTTACTTTTCTTAAGATTTATTTTGCATTAAATGAATAAACAAAGTGAACAATACAGCTTATGCTAGAAGATTTTCTTTAAATAACAAGCACTGGCGTTGCCAATAGGTCTCGCAGTAGGAAAGTTGGAGCTATTACAATTGCAAATAACAATGCCTTTTATTTTTTTTTTCATTTTAAAAACATAAAGGGCTTTGTCATTTACAAAACCAATAGCTCCAACTTTCCTACTGCGAGACCTATTGTGCACTGCAGAGTGTTGGTGAAAGTGGCACTGCGTGTGTGTGAGTGGCTTTGAGTGAGTTGCGTTGCGTGGGTGAGTGGCGTTGCATGTGTGAGTGGCGTTGCGTGTGTGAGTTGCGTTGCGTGGGTGAGTTGCGTTGCGTGGGTGAGTGGCATTGCATGGGTGAGAGTGGCGTTGCGTGTGTGAGAGTGGCGTTGCGTGTGTGAGAGTGGGCTTGCGTGGGTGTGAGTGGCGTTGTGTGTCCTTAGTCATCAAGACACAATTTGCAGGGTGTGGGCTTTTCTCCAGCAACCTAATGCGTTTTTGGGCATTGTAATGCTGGTTAATTTCAACTGAACCAATTGAAACTACTGGTGGCTCGGGACTTGAAGCGGGCATCCATGGTGATATTACCCATCTGGTAACCTTTTTTCATTCTAATCGCTTTTGAACAGATTGATTTATTGTGCATAGGGAAGCAGGGGTGTAGCTACAAATAGTGCAGCAGGTGCTGTGGCACCGGTACCCAAGGGACCACTGAACCATAGCTATACCCTAGCTGAACCATGGCGATAGTTGTATACCTTCTTTCTTTGCACCAGGGCCCATAGCACCTTTGATACGCCACTGTAGTGCAGAGATGGTGTATGTTTGTGTGTATAGTGTGTTATATCTCAAGGGGACAGTCGCGTTTGAACGGAATGTGTGATTTTTCTCCGGTTGTGTTTTTTTCAGCGGGTTGCTGATTGTGCAAGGAGACAGCTGGTTTGGAAGGGGCGTGAGGGCGTTTGGGAAGGGTGCGTCTGTCCGCAGTGGGTGCGGTTCAGCCCTGTGACTGCAGGGGCAGTGGTGCATCGTGATGAGGGTCGTGAGAATCCGGCAGTTCTTCTAGAAAAGAGGGCGAGGGGAAGCATGGTGCGGAGAGGGCGTGGCCTTTGAAAAGATGGATGGTGTGAGTGATGTCTGACTCTGACGCTGGAGTAAATGGCCACTCTAGCTGAAAGCAGCCACAGACGGGGAGGGGCTCTCGGGATTTGAAAAGGTGAGAGGTTGTCAAAATGTAAGAAGGAAAGTGAAAATTCAGATTTTCGAACAACCTTAAATCAACTCTTGTTTGCCCTCCTGTTTCTTAGTTGGGGTCCATAGCACCAAGAGGTCCCATTCAGGGCGCTGTATCGCGCTGCAAAATTGCTGGTGGAACAGAGGCTTTCGAAAGTGACCCCGAGAGACTGTGGGTGGAGGAGGTAGGGCGTCGGCGAGGGAGGCTGTGATGACAAACACTGTGGCGATGGCGAGAGACATTCTGGCGGCATCGGTGGAGGTGCGAGTTGTGGTGCGAGGACATTCGGAGATTGGGGGCAGAGACTGTGGCGCTGTTGAGATGGCTGTGGTGGTCGTGGGTAGGCTGTGAGTAGTAGCGTTGGAGGGTGAGGGGAGAACTTGGGCTTCGGTGGTGGGGAGACGCTGGGGGCAGGAGAAGACGAGAGTGGGGTTAGTGGAAAGTGGGAGCGGTGGTTTTGGGGCAGGGGTTGGAGAAGTGGTGGGGTGTGCGAGGAGAGCGAAAGTGGGGTAGCTAGGAATGGTAGGGGAGGGGGTCGGGCGGCGAGATGTATTGAGCGCCAAGAAGCAGTGGTTAGGAGAGGTGGTGGAAGAAGAGCAAAGCAGAAGCCATGTGACGGAGCTGGGTTGTGTTGTTGGGACAGGCTCGGCAGTGTATGAGGGGAGAGGTCGGGGTTGGAGTGGGAGAGGCTGCTGCAGTGCATTGTTTGAATAGCACAGAATGAAAACAAGGCTGTGTTTGCGGGGAGAGAGAGGGGAGGTGCTGGTGTGGGAGGGGGGAGGTGCTGGTGTGGGAGGAGTGCTGATAGGGCAAGGCTGTGTTTGCGAAGCAAATAAAATGGAAGTAAACCAGACGGCAAGGCTGTGATTGCGTGGAGAGAGAGGGGAGGTGCTGGTGTGGGAGGGGGGAGGTGCTGGTGTGGGAGGAGTGCTGCTAGGGCAAGGCTGTGATTGCGTGGAGAGAGAGGGGAGGTGCTGGTGTGGGAGGGGGGAGGTGCTGTCGAAAGTGACCCCGAGAGACTGTGGGTGGAGGAGGTAGGGCGTCGGCGAGGGAGGCTGTGATGACAAACACTGTGGCGATGGCGAGAGACATTCTGGCGGCATTAAGCGGGGCTGTGCATGACGCACAACGTTGCCCCCACTGCTGACTATGATGAGGGGCCACTGAGTCTTCCGTTTCTCACAGTGTTAATTGCGCGTGTGCTGCGTGGGGGCTCCTTACTGTTTGCCCCTTCCTCTGCCGGCCTCACCCCCGGGCCTAGTTTAACCTCCTGGGTTTTGGCTATGTTGGGGGGAGCCTGGAGCGTGATGAAGGCTGGGGGGGGGGGTGCTTTTGCTGGGGAAAGTGATATGCCCGGTTGATAATTTGAGACTTTTGATAAATCGGGCATGAGTATGGCACTTGACATGGCGCCGGCGCGTGCCGTGGGTGGAGGTGCGAGTTGAGGTGCGAGGACCTTTGGAGATTGGGGGCAGAGACTGTGGCGCTGTTGAGATGGCTGTGGTGGTCGTGGGTAGGCTGTGAGTAGTAGCGTTGGAGGGTGAGGGGAGAACTTGGGCTTCGGTGGTGGGGAGACGCTGGGGGCAGGAGAAGACGAGAGTGGGGTTAGTGGAAAGTGGGAGCGGTGGTTTTGGGGCAGGGGTTGGAGAAGTGTTGGGGTGTGCGAGGAGAGCGAAAGTGGGGTAGCTAGGAATGGTAGGAGAGGGGGTCGGGTGGCGAGATGTATCGAGCGCCAAGAAGCAGTGGTTAGGAGAGGTGGTGGAAGAAGAGCAAAGCAGAAGCCATGTGACGGAGCTGGGTTGTGTTGTTGGGACAGGCTCGGCAGTGCGGCAAGGCTGTGATTGCGTGGAGAGAGAGGGGAAGTGCTGGTGTGGGAGGGGGGAGGTGCTGGTGTGGGAGGAGTGCTGCTAGGGAAAGGCTGTGATTGCGTGGAGAGAGGGGAGGTGCTGGTGTGGGAGGGGGGAGTTGCTAGTGTGGGAGGAGTGCTGCTAGGGGAGGAGAAGCCTGATGCCGGATGGGGGCGGGAGAGCCTGGGAATGCGAGAGGCTGGGCTTGCATGCGATGCGCGTGCATGTACACGTGAACTGCATGAAAACCGCGGGGCTGAAAGCCCTTAGTTTGACGATGTTTTCGCCACTTGAATTCTCGCTCCGCTCGATGCGCTTGCGCACATCGATAGGTCGCGAGACCTAAAAATGAGATAAATGGAGAATTAAGCTGGTCTTGTTTATCCTAAGCCTAATTTTTACTAGCAGATCCATTGACAAATAATGGTGGTGTGTCTGAATAATTATCTCATTGATAAACCATGGTAAAAACTATTTAAACTGCAGGTGTACATAATACAAATATTTAGTTTTAATTTAGACACTCCGCTATGATCCCGCAGCTCTCCTTTGAGATTCACCGATCCATGAAGTGGAGAGAAAGTGTACACGAGTGACTCGCAGTGTTATGGGCCCCACTGATGAGTAAATGTGTGATTCAGTACTTCAGGGAAAGGTGATGCGATTTTAGAAGATATTTCCAGAGTAGCGCTGCATCAAAGGTCTCGAGCCTTCAGAGATTTTGAGTTTATTAGCCAGATAACGAGGTTTGGAGGTGTGCAAGGCTTTGTGGGTGATATAGGCAGTCTTGTAAATTGAGGGAGATTGGTTAGATGGGAGTTGGATGGAGAATGTCTCAAATTTTCTCAAGGTTCTTCAAGTGTTTCCTTTCTTCGTAGAGGGATTTATTGAGCCACGCAGCAGAAGGAATGAGTCTTTTCTTTTTGCTTTGCAGTGCAGCAACATTATCAATTACAGCTGATAGGCTGGTGAGACATTGGGTGGCCAGGTCGTTGACATCAGAGTAGGGGGTCTAAGACTGGAAGAGAGCTCAAAGCTGTATTGCATAAAATGTCCAGGTTGGTGTTTTTGATGTTGCGGAAAAGGTAATAGTTCTTTTAGGTTGGCCAACAGTAACAGGATGAGATAGGTGCAGAGAGAAGGGGATGAGTAAGTGGCAGACCAATCTACTAGTATAGGATCAACAGAAGTTAGCAAATCTACTTTGGAGATAACAAGGTCAAGAATGGAGCCCTTAGAGTGCGTCAGTTTTGTGTTATGTTGAACAAGATCATTTCCTAAGAAGAAAGTGGCAAGCCTGTTGGCCGCTGAATCTTCCAGATTGCCCCAGTGAAGATTAAAGTCTCCAATAACAAGCATTTACAATGCAATGGTCTCGGCATTGTTAAAGTTAGAGCTATTGGCATTGCTCATGACATTATTTTTATTTATGTTTTTGTCTTTAAAACATATAAATAAATGGCATTGTCATTTACAATGCCAATAGTTTAATCTCTGGCAAATGCGAGACCTATTGTATTTGCACCCACACAAATTAACAGCTTCAAAACGAATCACATAGAAAACACATCACACACACATATCACACACACACATATCACACACACACACCCATATCAAACACACACCCATATCACACGCACACACACATATCACACACACACACGCACACATACACACACACACATATCACACACACACACATGTCACACACACACACACTCTCTCTTTCCTAAAGTTTTGTAAACACAAAGCTTTGATCATGAAAGATTGTCCTCTCCAGAGACGAATAAAGGAAACAGAAAGAAAACAAACGTGGAGATGGTGGAAGATAAGGCAGAGGACGCAGCCAGTGAGAAGACGCAAGCCATGGAAAGCATGCATTAACTGCCAGACTGGGGTGGATAACAGAGACCGAGGCGAGAACAGAGCTGTGACATTTGCTCGCCCGCCCTGTAAACAAGCCTTCTTCACACTGCCAGATATTTCCATCTCCATTGATCGCAATGAAATGACCCCCCAAAAACACTCGCTCTCACCCTGCTTCAGAAGAATGGCAAATCAAACCGGCTATTATACCCGAACAGTTTTCTTTCGAAATATCGATGTCTCCACTTGTGCAGCTGGGAAAGGGGGATGAACCTAGTTTTGATTTTCAAGTGAAAATAAACACACTAAAAAAACAATGCTTATCTCCTGGGTGGACCAGGTTAGCCATTTTAAGAGTATTGTAGCGGTGTGGCCACAAGTGCGCTTTCGCCTGTTATTGCAGGTAACTCTGTAAGCCATCTGGTGGTGTCTAATTATGCCTCACTGGGGTGTTAAATCGCTTGTTATTTCATTATAGCTGTGTGAAGAAAAAAAAGGTTGCACAGAAAGCAGTAAAGAAAAAAAAGAAACTTGATCACATTGATTTAAAAACAGATGGAAGGAGAAGGGAATTTTTAAATTCTAGGAATATGAATGGTAGAATATTCCGAAGTGGGTGGTTACGCAGTGGGCACGCACGCACGCGTGATACCATTGCGTCAGGCCGGTGAACAACATGTCAGAATCTTTTACTCTTAAACGTGACTATGCCATTTCATATCTAAACCGTAGCCTCGTGCGACTGACGCAAGCAGTCAATAGTTACAAAACATATGTCTGAGGGAATAACAGGAATGCATGGAGGCTGAGCTGCAAAAATAAACAAAGATTTGTGATGAGGCAGAATGACGTGAATTAAATAGCTAATCACATAATGGAGTGCCGAGCTCAGAAAACGTTGATTAAAGCCTGGTGGAAATTCCAGTTGCAACTGGTTACTACCGGCTCCGGTTGCAGATGATTAATTTTACACATTGAGCCACATGCATGTCCGCCAGGAGGACACTCTGGAGAGGCTACACGTCGCTGAGTTTGCCTTTGTTCTTACACTCAGATTGAACAGATGCTTTTGCACAATCCCTTCTTTCATGCCTTCTTAAGGAAACCCACACAATACGGTTTATTAAAGGCTTCTTTTAGAGGGGAAAACATAAAATGTGTCTCGCAGTTCCAATGTTTATAATTGGAGGGGTAAAGTTTCAGAATGGACTGCGGGCGCCAAAGAGCTGAATAGCCCAATTACAGCCACGCGAAAAGAGGACATTATTGTTTTAAAATCGACTGCCTGTTCGCTCTTTCACTTTCTTGGTACCCCAAAATGTGGGTTTGTTGGTTAGTGCCTGGAGAGAGGCTTCAATCTTGTGTGAGCTAGGAAAGGGGAACAGCACCCGGACCGTTCCCCGAAGGCCTCTTGTAAAGCCTGCCCCGTTTCCCTTCGTGGTTCTGGCCGTAAATTGAGCCTGCTTTGCAGAGCACACCAGAAAGGACCAGCCATTACGGAAATATGAGGACGGCTAGCTTGTTCGTACCCCCGACGCTCGCCCTTTCCTTGTGACAGAGTTTCTGTGGAGGTTGGCAAAATGTTGGATACATTAGGTAGGGATGTACACTGGATGCGCCCTCTTCCGAAAGGCACATCCGGAGAAGACATCTGCGCGATTGTACAAGCGAGTGTTTTAGAAGGAATTTGCATAATTCCTTCTTTAGACCAATTCATATGGGTGTGGAGGAGCCCATCACGCATCACAGAGGGAAAAGGTAAAATTAAGTGTAGGGGGTTGAGGTGAGGGCCATGACATCACCCCGTGCTGGCAAAGGAGAATCACCTAACGAGCTCCGAGCCGCGCCTGATAAAGGGGTGATTGATTGCAACTGTTTCACAGGCCGACCACCAGCTATCGGACACTGAGCAGTGCCCACTCTGCGCCACAACAAACGCACCAGGCAACTATCAGAAGACAAGTAACATTAGACGGCCATTGGCAGAAGAGTCCAAAGTACAGTCACGGTGCGGGAAGTCAGCTGGGCAAAGATATTTGAAATGGGCCCATAGAGCAGAACAATGGGGTGTGAGAGAGGCTTCAGAGGGGACCGGGACCGAGCTGGCACAGACTGACAAAAAAACAGCCCTGGCAAAAAAAAAAGGAAACACCCACAACGGGCCCACCTCTGCATAATGTAAAAAAAGGGTGGGGCTTAAAAAAAAGACAGAAACGCCCACGAATCTGCTCCAGCCCCGAGTGACACACATCTCTTCCAATGGCTAGCCTTCATTTACGAAGCTAGCCTATGGAAGAGAGAGGCGGGTTTGCTCTGTTTGAAACTCCTGAGAAAGGCATTCTAAGGAACGGAAAAAGCTTCTGGGCAAAGCTTTGAGATGATGGGAATTCCTGAAGATAACTGCTACACCTCCCCCAACTTTATCTTATCTATCATTCCTGAGTATGGAATAGTCGGTGGGGAGCAGAAGATCGAAAGAATTATGAGAAGTGTCGTTGAGCCAGGTCTCAGTGAGGAAAATTATAGCCAGGCTGTAAAGATTAATGATGTCTAAAATCTCCAGCTTGTGTTTGTTCGGGGAACGACAGTTGTGTAGCAGACAACGAGCCTCTGAGAAGACTGTTTGGATGAAGGGGGAGTCAGGGCTTTTGGGGGTGATTGGGATAATGTTCCTGAGAATAGGTGACTGCATTGAAGATGGTCGATGTTTGGTGGGGGTGAGGGAGATGGTTGATACAGCACAGTGATTATTGTCAGCTGGAGAGGAGAAGGCGTGGGGTTGGAGTTGGTAGAATGGTAGTTAGCCAATAGGTTGGAAATGTCAGTTGGTGACAGATTGTGTGAGGCTTTTTTGGTGTGTGTGAGCAAGGTACTTCTCTGGAGTTTGGGTATGTGAGTGCTCGCCAACCTGGGAGATAGAAGACATGAGAAGTCCTAGTTCATTTTCTAGGGAGAGCAGAGCTGGAAACAAAATGTTCGGTTGTTCGATTGGTTCAGGGGGTGTTCAACTTGAGAGAGAGTGCGTGGAGGTGGATGTAGGAATAAAGATGGAGGGAGACACGTCAAGAGATGCTGATTGCAAGTGCGTGGTGCAGCTGAGGAGGAGAGAGAATTATCTGTGCCTACATTGAATAAAATAGAAGAATTGACTACTGGCTGAGGAAGAGAAAGGTGTGGTCTGGAGTGGGAGGACAAGGGGGAAGGGGATAGAAGTGGGACATAGAAAGGCAGAAGGTCGGGGTAGAGAAGAGGGGGAGTTGGAGAAGGTGCACAGGTTGGGTGTAGTGAGTGTATGGTATGTGAAAGTGCCCTCTTTCTGCATGGCTGCCCCCACTATTTGCTGAATTGCTGATGTACTTTGACTGAGTGTGCCCTGGGCTCCTGCTAATCAGGTAACCAAGGACTAAGGGCCCGATGTAGGTAAACGCGATTTTCCGATTTCAAAATACCGAGGCGGGCCGAATCGGTATTCTGAAATCGGAAAACGAGATGTAGGAAAAAAATACCGATTGAAAACCGATTCGGTCGGCATCGGTAATGAGATTCGGTACGTTCCGATTCAGCTCGGTCCGAATCGGAAATTACCGAATCGGCCAACAACGAATCGGAAAACACCGAATCGGCTACCACCGAATCGGATATTTCCGAATCGGCGAATACCGATTCGGTAAAAGCCGATTCGGTAAAAACCGAATCGGCAATCATAGACCCATGGCGAAAAAGCCCATAGGAATGCATTGCATGAACCGATTCGGCTTTTACCGAATCGGATAATACCGATTCGGATTTTACCGATTCGGATTTTACCGAATCGGTAAAAGCCGAATCGGCAATAGGCGATTCAGCCAATGAGGTGGCTCCCCCTCCCCCACCCAAACAGGGAGTGGCAACCCTGGCAGGTGCAGCCAATTAAGAAGTTTCTAGAAGTTTCTGGAAAGCCTGCCTGAGCCCAACACACAGTTAGCAGCAGTGGGAGAAGGAGGTTGCAGACTGAGCAGGAGCAGGAGAATATGGCAGATCAGGCAGGAAGCCAGAAGTCCTCCCAAAAGAGGAAGCCCAAATTCACCACCACAGAACTTCAGGTGCTGGTTGAGGAGGTGGTGAGGGTGCACCGCCAGCTCTTTGGCAAGCTGTCCCTCAACGTGCCAGACAGCACCAAGAGGAGATTGTGGGCCGACATCGCCCAGAAGGTCAATGCTGCTGGAGTCACCCCCAGGTCCATTGAGGAACTTAAGAAAAGGTTTTATGACCTCCGCAGCCTCACGAAGAGGAAGCTGGCCGACCTCCAAAGGCAGGCTGGACACACCGGAGGAGGCAAGAACCCGGCGCCACCCCTCACCGAGCTGGAGGAAATTGTCTCCAGCACCATCGAGAGGGAGAGCATCGTAGGGATCGGGACCCTGGACAGCACTGCGATGGCCACAGCTACAGGTAAGAAGCATGCGCATCATGACACACCCTACCAGACACCTCCCCATTAGACACAATGCATAGGCAAACACCAGCACTGTACTGTCACCAACATACAAGAGACAAGCATCATGGTACATGTAGTCAGCAGAAGTTAGCCAAATATGTCAGTGCAGAATCACAAGACAGGAAACAGTGTGACACGGTGTAAGGAGATGCAAGGACATGTGGAATGCCATAATTGTACTGACTGTAATACATCGGCACTCAGTTTACAAATGCTTCTTTGTACCTAGGGGCACCATCAGGCAGCACCACTGTGGCAGCAGAGGGAGCTTCGACTTCAAATACTGCAGTGGCAGGGCCGAGCACCAGCCAGCCTGGCCAGGAGGAGGAGGATGAGGATGAGGAAGGAGACACCCCAGGGCTTGGAATGGAGGGAGTCCTGGTGATTGATTTCCAGGCAGTGCACTCCCCAGTACTGCCCAGCTCACCCCCCTTGCAATTTTCACCATACAACTCCCCTACAAGGCAGACCATTCCGCCGACAACAGCTCCTGCCACAACCGTGGCCTTGCCACCCGTCCAACCTGTCGTGGGAGCAGGGGCTCCGGGACCGGCCAGCACCACACCACCACCAGTGGCACCCCAGCCCACTCAGCAGGCCGGAGGCAGCAGTGCCAGACGCCGTGCCACCACCACCACCACTGCTGCACCAGCACGGGAGGGCAGTGTGTTCCTGGGCCTGGAGGGCCAGATGGTAAAAATCCAGCGCCAACAGGCCAAATCCACCATGGCCTGCCAACGCCAGCTCCTGCAGCACAACCTGCAGATGGGGGAGTTGGTGAAGGGGTTCCAGGCTGTTGTGGACAGCAACAAGGAGGTGGCAGCAGGGTTGGGCAGGCTGACCACTGCCATCACCCACTCCTCTGCCAGGCAGGAGGAGCATGAGGTTGCGCGCAACATTTAGCTGTCTTTGCATCTGTACTCAGTCAGAAATAGTTCTCAGTGATCTCCTCACGTCTGTATCTGCCATCACATGGCGTACACACCCCAGCTGGCTGTGTCAGTGGCACAGCTTCGTCGTCGTCATAGTCCTCGTAGTCAGACAACTCCACCTCAGTGCCCTTCTTGACCGCAAGGTTGTGTAACATTGCACATACAGCTATGATCTTGCAGCAGGTGATGGGGGTATACTGCCTTGCACCTCCACTCTTGTGCAGGCATCTGAATCTACTTTTCCAGATGCCAAAGGTCCGTTCAACAACATTCCTGGTGCGTATGTGGGCCCGGTTATACCTCCTTTGGCTGGGTGTGGAGGGGTTGAGGTAGGGGGTGAGTATGAATGAGCGGAGGGCATATGCACTGTCGCCTGGAAGAGAAAGGGGTCACATTAGACACATGCATACATGTATTACACCTACCTACTATGTGTTATGGGGGTCTGATGATGTGGCTCACCTAGGAGGTATCCTTCTCCAAAATCGCCAGCCATCAGCCGTGCATATATGCCGCTCTGTTGGAATATATATGAGTCATGGGTACTTCCTGGAAATTTTGCTACCAGGTCTGTGATGGTGCACTTGGCATTGCAGATCACCTGCACGTTGATGGTGTGTGTAGATTTCCGATTGCGGTATATGTATTC
This sequence comes from Lissotriton vulgaris, assembly GCF_964263255.1. NCBI lineage: Eukaryota > Metazoa > Chordata > Amphibia > Caudata > Salamandridae > Lissotriton > Lissotriton vulgaris. The sequence continues at coordinate 8,487,350 of NC_141694.1, forward strand.
GGTGTCCGCTGGTGGGCAAATCGGAATATGCGTGCCATCTATGCAACCGATGACTTGGGGAAAGTGTGCCATCTGGTAGAAGTCCGCTTTGGTTTGTAGCAGTTCTGCGTGGGTTGCAGGGAATGAGATGTATTGGTCCATCCTGTCTATCATGGCGTCAAGGAATATGTGGAAGAACCTTGACAGGCTGCTCTGGCTCACCCCTCCTGCTGCTGCTACTCCACTTTGATAGCTGCCAGACGCTACCAGGTGTAGGCTGCATAGCACCTGGACGTGCGCAGGGATGGCGTGTGCCCTTGGGGTGTGGTGGTCCAAGTATGGCTTAAGGTCCCTGATGAGCTCAAGTATGGTGTCAGAGTCCAGCCTGTATCTCTGTAGGATCTCAGCCTCAGTGAGCATGAACAGGGTTATCCTCTGTCTGTAGACCTGTTCATTTCTTAGCCATTCCCTCTGTCCTTCCTGCTGTAGCCGTAGCCGCCTCGCAATGACATAGAAAGCTGCCATCCTGCAAGTTGCAATGCATTTTGGGACTGTTTATATGGGTTGGAGTTGGTTACCACCTGATTGCAATCCATGGTAAATACCGAGTGAATTCTACCGATTTTGAGCCGATTTCGGTGTTTCTGTGCCTCCCTACATCTCCCCAACTGTCGGAATCGGGGAATTTCCCGATCGGAGATTCATACGAATCGGCATGTTTTCCGATTCGGATCATGTCCGAATCGGTATTTTTTCCGATTCGGTACATGGACCGAATCGGTGATTTTCCGATTCGGTGTCACTAACGAATCGATAGTAGGACCGAATCGGTGATTTTCCGAATCGGTGTCACTAACGAATCGGTAGTAGGACCGAATCGGTGATTTTCCGAATCGGTGTCACTAACGAATCGGTAGTAGGACCGAATCGGTGATTTTCCGATTCGGTGTCACTAACGAATCGGTACATGGACCGATTCGGTCTTTGTAACCGAATCGGTGTTTTTCCGATTCGTTACATATCCGATTTTCGGTATGTACGTATCGGATTCTTTCACATTCGGTACACATTCCGAATCGGTTTTCTATCCGATTCGTTCTGTTTTTGGGTCCCTACATCTCGATGGCTGTTTACCGATCGGTAAGGGCCAAAAATCGGTATTTTCGGCCGATACCGATCGGTAAAGCCCTACCTACATCGGGCCCTAAGTTCTTTCCCTAAAACTGCATTGGAGCCTAAACCCAATTGGCATATCTGGCCACAGGTCAGCCCCTGGTAAATGATACCACAGGTACCCAGGGCCCTGTGACCAGAGAAGGCCTCTAAGGGCTGCAGCACTTATTGGGCCACCCTTAGACGTCCTGTACCCTGACATATTCTGCTGACTGAGTGTGGACAACAAATGCTTAACCCTGTCCTCTGATGCTGCCTTACTGCTCGACCACACTACCCCAAATAGAGAGTAAGGGGCTATCTAACTTTACCTCTGCCTACCTTTGGGGTTCCACTGGACTCTGTGTACACTATACCTCACTTTGGTATGGTATATACAGATATTACAACAAAAGAAGAGAGGTCTAGTCAGTCACAGGACTGCTAGGAATATGGAGCAAATGATAGGAGGGTTTTAACACAATCACTCAAATTGAGTAGGAAGGCCCTCACACACCGACCTGGTCAGTGTCATGCTTCATCATCGGGCCCCACCGAAGAGACCGAGTGCCTCTTCGGTGTGCTACGACGCCAGAAAGACTGCGGAGCTGGTCGTGTGGGGAGGACGTGTTGTGAAGGAATAATAATTAAAAGTGCCTAAAAGGGTATCAAAAAATCTTTTAATGAGTGATCCCTAAGACACGGTTATGTGGTATATGTGTCTGAATTTACGTGCCAAGGTTGTTAGGATTTGGTTAAATTCAGCTAAATACCACGTGGTTATATTAATCAGTCAACATGTTTCTGCCGTACTAGTGGTATGGATTCACCAAGGCATTCTTCAGGACTATACCCCGGCGGTATGGACACTCTAATAGTCCACCCTGACCTGGGGACGTGAAAGTGAAAAAAAGAAAAGTGAAAAAAGTGCTTAAAAATCAGAAGAGCAATTTGCTCATTCAAAAAAAAACCCCCAAAATCAGGGGTGTCTCAGCACCTGTGGAGAGAGAATATACAAACAAACAAATATAGACATACATACAATTAGTATATGCTATGGTAAATTATCATAGTGCTCCAAAGATGGTGGCAAACAGTAGTGTGCACACAATAATCGATATTTTATGCACCATCCAAGTAGCCCTTGGGGATGTGGTAGCATTATACACTAGGAGGTGAAGTGCTAGAGGTGGTTTAAAACTACAGTTTGTAGAGGGGGGAGTAAAAACACGGTATGAATTCTCCATGAGGAGGGATCAATTTGACCAAAAGGTCGGTGACCCCCCTTAGATGATAAATATGGGTGGTATCTCACTTTATAATAGGGCGCTACTAGCACCATGGGTCTCGGGAGGAGGATTGGAGCGCGCCTGGCACATCCTGAAAGGAGAAAGAGTTACATGACATTGCTACCAAAGCGTTCAGTTACTTATGGTATATACAGAGCCAGCTTCCTACAGTGACTTATAAGTGTTAAGAGCGACCCTTGACCTCTGGTAGGTCGCTCCCCTTCTCCTGCAGCTCCGCTGCAGCCTGCCTACTGTTTCTCCTGCTCCTGCTCTTCAGGCGGCCCCTCCGCCATTTCGCCGCAGCTTCTTGCCGCCTTCCCCTGATTTTCCGCCGCTGCTCCCCTGTGGCCCTGCCCCCCCAGTTCCTCATTGGTCGCCCTCGTCCCTCCGCCTCCCAGCTGAGTTTCCCTCCATCACCTGCGCGTAATCAATGGCGGCCGCTGCGAGGACGCGCAGCGGGCGTGCCTACGGCAAGCCCGTCTGCGCCTGTCCGCGCCTGGACTGCGGCCAGCGCCAGCACCCCTGGACCCCGTCGATGCCAGCCCACACGACGGACTTACAACGCCGCCACCCTCCACGCACTCAAAGCCGGCTGGAACCCCGCCTGCTACCGAGCCATCCCGAAATGCACCCACGGACCCTCCACGTGCCAAGCCTGCAAATTCTCCTGCCGTCCCGCCAAGCCAGGCACCAGCAACACTCACCTCAAGTGCATCCTGCTCAACACCCGCTCCATCCAAAGACACGCCGTCGAACTCTGGAACCTCCTTGACACAACATCACCAGACGTCGCCTTCCTCATGGAAACCTGGATGAACGCCTCCTCAGCCCCCGACATCGCCATAGCCATCCTGGATGGCTACAAGATCACCCGGAAAGACCGCGTCAACCAAACCGGAGGAGGCATCGCATCGCCATCGTCCACAGAAACACCATCCGAATCACCACCAACTTCGACGACACCCTCACCGCCGCCGAGCACCTTCACTTCCAGATACACACCGACCCCAAGACCACCCTCAGAGGCACTCTCATCTACAGACCACTGGGACCCTGCACACATTTCAGTGAAGCCATCGCAGACTTCGTCAGCCAACACGCCCTTACCTCCTCGGACTACATCCTCCTAGGGGACCTCAACTTCCACCTGGAGAACAACAATGACAGCAATACCGCCGCCCTGCTGGATAACCTTGACAACCTCAGACTCAAGCAACTGGTGAACACCCCCACCCACTACTCCCGCCACATGCTAGACCCCATCTTCTCAACCAGCAAGCACATCGCCTTCAGCCACTCCACCGGACTACACTGGATTGATCACAGCTGCGTCCACTTCAACTTTAGAAGAACGACGACCCACCACCACCCGCAACAGGTTCCTCGCAGAAGCTGGAGCAAGATCACCGCCGACCAACTCGCCACCTCCCTCAGCCAGAACCCTCTCACCAACACGAGGGACCCCAAAGAAGCATCCCGCAACCTCACACAGTGGCTCACCAACTGCGCCGTCGACCTTGCACCACTGAAGAACCCTCCCAGCAGACTCGGCAGCAAGAAAGCCTCATGGTTCACCAACGACCTCAAAAACTCCAAGAAAACCTGCCGCACGCTCGAGAAAGCCTGGCGCCACGACCAGACAACAGAAAACATGACAGCCCTCAAGAACGCCACCCGCAAACACTACCAGCTGATCCGCACCAACCAAAAGGCCAACATTCAAAGAACGTCTGGACAACAACACCCACAACAGCAAGGAACTCTTCAGCATCGTTAAAGAGTTCTCCAACCCCAGCGCCTGCAACAATGACATCACACCCTTGCAAGACCTCTGCGACTCACTCGCTTCGTTCTTCCACCGCAAGATCGCCGACATACACAACAGCTTCGGCGCACAGACCACGCACCCGACCACCGAACCAGCGCCCCCCACAACCACCCTGTGCACCTGGACCCCGGTCAGCACCGAAGACACCGCCAGCATGATGAACACCATCCACTCCGGCTCCCCAACCGATCCTTGCCCACACCACATCTTCAACAAAGCCGACTCCATCATCGCACCCCAACTCCGGGACATAATCGACAACTCCTTTGCATCCGCCACCTTCCCGAAGAGCTGGAAACATGCCGAGCTCAGGCGCCCCATCTCGCTCCACCCTTTTCCTGCCAAAGTCATCGAGAAGACCGTCAACAAACAACTCTCCGCCTTCCTCAAGTCTAACGGATCCCTCGACCCCTCGCAGTCCGGCTTCCGAGCAAACCACAGCACCGAGACCGCCCTCATCGCAGCCACCGACAACATCAGGTCCCTGCTAGACAAAGGGAAAACAGCTGCCCTCATCCTCCTGGACCTCTCAGCAGCATTCAACACCTTATGCCACCGCATAACCACACGAACCCAGAACCCAGAGAGTCCGCCTCCCCCCCTACCGATCCCCCCGCTACCAATCCGCAGCCACCGAAGTCATCTGCGGTTTGCCGCAAGGATCCTCGCTCAGCCCCACCCTCTTCAACGTCTACATGAGCCCCCTTGCAGCCATCGCACACCAACACAACCTAAAGATCATCTCATATGCTGACGACACCCAGCTACCGCCAGAACAAGCCTCCTCAAAGGAATGAAAGTCGTCGCGGAATGGATGAAGCTCAGTCGTTTGAAACTGAACTCGGACAAGACAGAAGTCCTCATCCTAGGACCATCCCCCTCTGCCTGGGACGACTCCTGGTGGCCCTCGGCCCTGGGCACCCCCCCCAAGCCAAATGACCACGCTCGCATCTTGGGTTTCATCCTGGACTCCTCCCTCACAATGACCAAGCAAGTCAACGCCGTCTCGTCATCCTGTTTCAACACCCTGCGCATGCTCCAAAAGCTCTTCAGGTGGATCCCCGCCGAAACCAGGAAGACGGTCACCCAGGCCCTCGTCACCAGCCGACTGGACTACGGGAACACCCTCTATGCAGGAACCACAGCCAAACTTCCTGCGTGGAAGTTGGTTTTGGCGGTGTTGGGGTCTTTGGTGAGGGAGAGGATCAGCTGGGTGTTGTCGGCATATGAGACTATGTTGAGGTCATGTGATCGGACGATGTTGGCAAGCGGTGTCATGTAGACGTTCAAGAGGGTCAGGCTGAGGGATGATCCCTGGGTTACGCCGCAGGTGATCTTGGTGGCTTCGGATAGGAATGGAGGGAGGCGGACTCTCTGCGTTCTGCCGGTGAGGAAGGAGGTGATCCAGTCCAGGGCTTTGTCGCGGAACCCCACGTTGTAGAGGCGTGTGCGTAGGGTGTAGTGGCAGACGGTGTTGAAGGCGGACAAGAGGTCCAGGAGGATGAGGGCTGCGGTCTCACCGTTGTCCAGCAATGCCCTGATGTCGTCATTGGCAGCGATGAGGGCGGTTTCGGTGCTGTGGTTGATGCGGAATCCAGATTGGGATGAGTCCAGGGTGTTGTTCTCTTTGAGGAATTGGGTCAGTTGTCTGTTTACGATCTTCTCGATGACTTGCACCGGAAGCAGGGAGATGTGCCTGTAGTTCTTGAGGTCCTTTGGGTCTGCTTTGGGTTTCTTGAGAAGGGTGTTGATCTCTGCGTGTTTCCAGCTTTCTGGGAAGGTGGCGGTCTCGAATGAGTTGTTGAAGATCTTATGGAGTTGGGGTGCGATGACGGAGCTCGCTTTGTTGAAGATGTGGTGGGGGAAGGGGTCTGATGGTGAGCCGGAATGGATGGTGTTCATTATCTTGATGGTGTCTTCGTCGTTGACGTGGTTCCATGAGCTCAAGTGGCCAGTGTGACTGGGGGGGCAGTGAGTCTGGGGTGTCGGCGGCTGACGGAGAGGTCTGGGTGTTGAAGCTGTTGTGGATGTCTGCGATCTTGCGGTGAAAGAAGGAGGCTAGAGAGTCGCAGAGGTCTTGTGGCGGTGGGTTGTCGTTGGAGCTGGAGCTGGGGTTGGCGAGTTCCTGCACGATGTTGAAGAGCTCTTTGCTATTTGTGCGCTGTTGTCGATGCGTTCCTTGAAGGAGGTCCTTTGTGGCCATTTGGATGAGTTGGTGATGTCTTCGACTGGCGTTCTTGAGGGCTGCATGGTTGTCTGGTGTTCGCTCACGGCGCCATTTCTTCTCTAGTCTCCGACAGGTCTGCTTGGATGTCTCGAGGTCAGCGGTGAACCAGATGGCTCTTCTGTCAGTGCGTTTGTTTGTGGGTTTTGTGATCGGGGCGAGAGTGTTGGCGCAGTCGTTGATCCATTGCTTGAGGTTGAGGGCGGCTGTGTCGGTGTGGTCGGTCGGTGGGTCTCGGGCGAGGGTGGTGATTAGCTGGTCTTCGGTGACCTTGTTCCAGCTGCAGTGGGGGATTCTTTGCTGGTGGTTGTGTGTGGTGGTTTTCTTAAAGGAGAAGTGGATGCAGCGGTGGTCGGTCCAGTGGAGTTCGGTGGTGTGGCTGACGGCAAAGTGGCTGCTGGCAGACAAAAGGGGGTTGAGCGTGTTTCCAGCGGAGTGGGTGGGTGTTGAGACAAGTTGTTTGAGGCCGAGGTTGGCGAGGTTGTCCAGTTGTGTGGTGGAGTTGCTGTCGTTGGTGTTCTTGAGGTGGAAGTTGAGGTCTCCGAGGAGGATGTAATCTGTGGATGCCAGGGCATACGCGCTGACGGCGTCTGTGATGGAGTCGATGAACTTTGGCCAGGGTCCGGGGGGTCTGTATACGAGGGTTCCTCTGAGGGTGATGTTGGGATCGATGTGAATCTGGAAGTGCAGGTGTTTGGCAGTGCTGAGGGTGTCTTCAGTGCTGGTCGAGATTCTGAGGGTATTTCTCTGGACGATGGCGAATCCTCCTCATGATCTGTTGATGCGATCCCTGCGGGTGATATTGTAGGCATCCGGGATGGCTATGGCAACGCAGGGTGCCGATGAGGAGTACATCCAGGTCTCCGTCAGGAAGGCGACGTCCGGGGAGGAAGAGTCGATCAGGTCCCAGAGTTCGACGGCCTGCCTGTGGACGGAGCGGGTGTTGAGTGATATGCATCTGAGGTGGTTGTTGTCTGCCTTGGTTGGGGGGGCAGGTCGTGCTGGTGTACGCTGGCTGGTGAAGCTGCAGTTTCGGCAGGTGAATGGTCCGTGGGTGTGCTTCGGGTGGCCTGGAAGCAGGCAGTAGCTCGGCCAGCGTTGAGTGCGTGGAGGAAGGTGACGTCGTAGCAGCGTCTCGCATCGTGATCATACCAAAACTAAAAACCGAACCTCTTCCCAGCACAAGGGAATTTTGGTAAACATTGAAACCTAGGCCAAGGGAAATAATGTGGTAATATGATACGCACAAGATCACACAATCTGCTCAGCGGGTGGAGCAGTATACAAAAGCAGATCTTTTGGGTGTGAAGTCTGCATTTTACACTCAAGCCCCCATCTTTGTTTCCTGGTGTGATATGTAAAACCCCAGTCGTGGCTGTGAATAACCGATGCTACCAGTAGCCACTTTATTAATGGGCATTCGCATGTCAACCTTTCAAGAATGAAGGGTTGAGTTGGCCCTTTTGGAACTCTAAACTATAGCCTGCCTTTTTAATGGTCGACATGTTTCCAGCCAATCCCCGTGGCTTTTCTTCAGGACCCATGATCTAACTCCCTGACTCCACTCCTAAAGTGGCGCTGACGCAAAGTAACTGCACCCAATCTACGCGCGAATCGTCCCCGGTGCTGATCCATGGGTGATTGGGCAGAGGGGACGCCCTGGTGTAAGTGTGACTACAGGCTTGCTTTGCTCCGGAGCACCTATGATGCAAAGGTTTTGTCTAATTTGTGTTGCCGAGCAGTAACAGCAAGTAGATGCTATAAATCTTGTTATCCTTAGCCTGCAGAGTGTGTGCAGTTACTTTGCGTCAGGAGTGGAATCAGGGAGTAAGATTCTTACTCCTGAAGAAGAGCCATGGGGATGGGCTTGAAACATGTCGCCAATTGGAAGGGTAGATAAATATATCCAACACTTTCTGCTTTCTCCCCTTTTTGTAACTATACTGCCCGGAGCACGGATTAAAATATCACTTACCTACCAGGCAGGTATTTTTAAACCTCCAAGAACACCCCACTCACTTCTATTCTTTTCATCATTTAGAGCACACTGCTTAGTGCTCCCTCGTAACTCGCAGGTCGCAGCACGCCCTGTTCTGCACCGAAACGGGAGGTACCCTATGATGAAGCATGCCACCACGGGGTAACCCTGGTAGGTGAGGGATATATAGAAAAACCAAGAGTGTACCCTCTCCTGTGGAGGGTTAACACACAGAGCACAGACAGGCTCTTGTTTTTGAAGGTAATGTAATTGGTACTCATATAAGGCACTCCAATGGCTTTGGGCCAAGTTTGTGCTATAAAACAACTACAAAAAATCCTGCTTGTCACCATTACTGCTATCTATATAGCACACTCTGCTTTTTCAAACCACCCTTGACACAGAATGGGGGAGCAGAACACACCAGTTTTATGTTTTACATTCCATACCATGCTTAGTAAATACACGTGGAGTCTGTCTGTGGATGCTGTGATGGGAGCCATAGGGTGAAGAGCTGAATGTGGGGGCGGAACACGTATGTTTGTGCTTACACGGTGCCCGTCCCTAAATAATACACAATCCTTAGGAGCAGAGGTGGACTGAGCCAAGGGGAAGCTGCCAAACCCATGAACAGCCCTGGTCTCAAAGCCGCCATAACAGAGGGAACAGCCAATCCCATGCCATACACAACTGAAGCCCTGCGGGCATTGCAGACCCACCGGCTCAACAGTAGAACATTGAGAGGTTTGAGTGACCTGTCCTGTCAAGCTGTCCATCACATGTCGCTGTCTGAGCTCCAACCCAACCCATCTCAAAGAAGTGCCTATTAGACAGCTGGGAGACTTGAGCCATTCACATACCACCACCGCCACCCTACTGCTAACACCATTCCACCACCACCATACTACCCCACCACCACCACCACCATCACCTCACACCCAACAACTACCCCACCACCATCCTACCCCCACCACACTCCTACCGCCAACCTACCACCACCCTACTACCAACAGCATACCACCACCAGCACCTTACTACCCTACCACCACCACCACCGCACACCCAACAACCACCCCACCACCATCCTACCACCATCAACCTACCACCACCTCCTGTCTAAACCCACACTCACACTACCACCCAGTTACCACCATAACCACCTCCACCTGAACACCACCCTACCTCCCACCTACCCTAATCCCCGTGGGCTGATGCGTTGGTCCTCTATCAAGGGCAGCATTATAGCTTTGCCAGTTATTACCCCACAATGATGACCTTCCTTGGGGGGCATACTCAGACCCCCAGGAAGGGTATGGACAGGTCATGGGGCTCTTGACAGGTTGTTACATGTGTCCAGGCCCGAGCAATCTAAGGTGTAGTGGATCCGGAAACCTTCTCTGCGTGGACCTGATGGCACTCTGCTTCCATGGGATGCCAGCTGTGCCATAGCCACTGAGGGCAGCCTTTTTATATTCTTGCAGGACAATCCCAAGCTGGGGTCATTAGCCTTGGAGAAAGGCTTGGATGCAACGTAGAGCTTGTTGGATGGTGGCTTTGTGAGCGACCACCGTGTAGTCGGCCAACCACTTGCAGGACAGGGCAGCCATCTCTGAAGAACCGTTCTCCCAGGGTTTGGATGGCACATGGCCGAGGACAGGCGCTGAGCACAGTCAGCAGAGGCCAGGGTCACGGTCCCCAAGGGGGCAGAAGTGTATTTGTGAGGGTTTGTGGGACCAAAGAAGGTTCAACATCTGTTTCCCATTCAGGGCAAGAACCGCCCTGGCTGCCTCAACATAGGGCGGTAGAGGTGGCGTAAACATTACGGATTATCTTTCTGCCTTATACCCCTTTATTACTGGAGGTGGGACTGTCCGGCCAAGTGCTACAAGACTGTGTGAGACTTCTGTGTCCTTCAGATTGTCCAGGGGTTCACCGGCTGGTAAAGCTGCACCCTAAATCCCCACAGAGGGACCCGTTCATTATCTGGTTAAATACCCCCGTTGCAATATTCCTCATTTTAAGACCAGACCCAGGGGCCACACAGGTAGATTGATTTTTAAAGGATTGGGGTAAAGGGCCAAACTGTGTGTTCCATCCATTTGTGTCCATCCGTCATGTCGCAGATAAGACGCGGAGTGGATTCTGGTTGTTTACTTTGGAAGACTCCAGCTTGGTGCTCATGAGTTCTGGACATGGAGGCCAACCCCATGAAAGCCTTACCGATGTTCAAATCCTTCCACTCAGTGTTTTCGGTAGGTCGCACTCTGGTGGCGGATAAACCAGTATCAGAACACACGAGTGTCGGCACATTTTTAAAAGGAATCAGATTGTCAGGAGGCTTCATATGGGTTTGAAGTTTGAGAGAAGAAGCAGACCTAATGGAAGCATCGAATGCAATGAGAGGGGTTCTTCTTGACCTTCATGCAAGAAAAGCCACTGATGGGAGGGTGAGGGGACCATTGTCCTGGACATGATAGTTAATGGTTGACTTTAATTCACTGCATGTGGGTCATGCTTTTATGCGTGTTTTGGTTTGCCTGTGATCCAGCGCTGCAACTAAAATACTTTATAAATGATGTCACAATCCACTATCACACTTACCAATCAAATACCAGGCCCATAAGACACAATAGAGCAGCTGAATCATGAGGTGATTGGATCGAATATGTATGTTTTTTTAAACTATAAACTATCTACAATAAACAAGACCAGCTTGTCATTTTGAAAAGTTTATTTTTAAAATTCATTATTGAATAATCTTTATTAACTCTCTTTATTAAAATCAAGCATTTAGTTTTATTAATTCAATTGAATGTATTAACATTGGCACAATGTAAGCTGTCAAATCAGATTTGATCAAAATAATGAACTAAAGAAAACAGAAATCATTTTCTCTAAGTTAGTTTTCTGACCTGAAAGGGAAACAAATAATAAACAGTTGAATGCTTACAATCAATCCCAAGGCAATCGGACAGCACTTCTCCCCTCTGGAACAGACAGCCCCAAACCCTTCAAGAGAACCAATTTTATATCATTTTTGCTCTCAAATTTAACTAAATGTTATTTTTTAGAAAAGTTCAGCACTGTGATTGGTTGATGGCTGTCAGGCCACCACAGCTACCAGTCCAGAGAATAAACGCGTCACCATGCCATTGTCCATTGACATAGAGTGACATCAGCTTCCGAACTTTGCAACTTTAAAAGTTGCCAATCTGACTTCCACCAAAAGCTCGGCAGAAATATGCCTGTCACTTCCTCGGCATTGTAAAAGAAAATCCAGAGCAGTCCATGAAAACAAGTTCCATTGTTAGAGCCTCTTTTTTTTTCAAAAGTCAGAGCCACAAGAAGTAAGTTCAACAAACTCCGCATGGAAAGATTCCAAACGTGTACACTTGGCTCCAGCTTCTGCTCAGTTCAGGCCGACCAACTTTTCTCCAAAAGCAAAGACTAGGCCTCATCTCACTCTTGAGCTAATATTTAAACAAACACAAAAAGAGTGATTAATTCAGGTAAAGCAAACCCTTCTGTACCACCCAATCCCTTGCTAATTATTAATTAACCCACTAATAAAAAGACATTTAGCAAAAGCAAACATTTAAAGCAGAACATAAAATATCTACTATTCTTCATGTAATCCAGCTTTATGTTTCTGAAAGAATAAAAGATAATTAAATGATACACAGACAGACAAACACAACATAGGCATACATGGAAGCACATATAAAAAGGCACATGCCATGAATGATCAGCCGCATATTAATAGTGACAAAGACAATAGGACAGACATAACAAACAAGACAATATTAATCATGTGTTACAAAACAAACTTGCAAATGCAACAAGAGCACATGTAATTAGTTTCCCGCGTGTATATGTGTGGTGCAAACTTAATCTAGGTTGTGTTAATTAAACAAATCATGCAACAGCTCATTAATTGATTAGTTCATGTTATGGGGAATTGAATCCACGAGTCAGAATAAAATATTTTCTGAAGCCTGCTTACCTGTTTATGTTTGATGGAAATGGGAATTAGGTTTAAAGACTTAGGGGCATATTTACAAGGACGGAGTTAAAATTATCGCCGCTTTAGCGGTAGTTTTCTGCTGCTAAAACGGCGATAATTTTAACGCCGTCCTTGTAAATATGCCCCGTGGGGGCTTATTTACAAGCCCCCTGCGCCACTTTTGCGTCATTTTTTACATGGGAAAAGAGACGCAAAAGTGGCGCAAGGGGCCTGTAAATAAGCCCCTTCATGTTTGCCTTCGTTTTCTGAGTAAAATTGCAACTTTCCCTGATTCTAGGTAGGAAATTTGACATTTCTAAGTTAATTTGTATTTAATTGGAGGAAGTTGTAACGTTGAGAAGATAAATAAACCGCATTTCCTGGTTAAAAGAAGTGGGAATGTTATCCTAATGATGAGTGGGATATGCAGGAGGGTGTGTCTCATATTCCACCCTGCTGCAACCCTCCTCATTGTTACAAGAACATCCTTGCTTCAATTCAAGTTAATGAGGAAAACAGCTGCCGTGTTTCTTCTGTAATTATGTGTAAATGTGGAAGGTTTGAAACTCAGACGCCTCCCTCCCCCCTCCCAGCCCCTGCAGCTCTCTGACCCGCCCCATCATGGCGGCCGCTTGGTCCCGCCCGCGCCCAGGGGTCAGCTCTCTAGTGGTTCTCGGGCCTCTGCCTGGCGTCAGGCAGCGCCGGCCTCTCTATGGCCGCGCTCGAGCCTCGGGGCGGGACTTCCGGGTCCGAAGGGCGTCTCGAGGCAGAGCAACTACCGGAGGCGAGAGAGGGCCAGGCTGGAGGTACAGAGGGGGGTACAGGGGGGTACAGGGGGAGGTACAGGAGGGATCAGAGGGAAGAGGAGGCTGGAGGTACAGGAGGGAGGTGGAAGTACAGGAGGAGAGTGCAGGTAAAGGAGGGACCAGAGGGTACAGGAGGCAAATGAGGTACAGAGGAGGGGGAGGTACAGGAGCATACATACTTGGGGGGAGAGGGAGGAGGAGACTGGAGGTTGGGAGAGACTGCAGGTAAAGGAGGTACAGGAGGTACACTACAGGAGCTGCAGGAGGGGGAGATACAAGAGGGGTATACAGGAGGTAGAGTACAGGAGGTGCAGAGGGCACTGAGGGTACAGGAGGGGGGTACAGGAGGGGTGTACAGGAGGTGCAGAGGGCACTGAGGGTACAGGAGGTGCAGGAGGGGGAGGTACAGGAGGGGGTACAGGAGCTGCAGAAGGGGGAGGTACAGGAGGGGGTACAGGAGGTAGAGTACAGGAGGTGCAGAGGGCACTGAGGGCACAGGAGGTGCAGGAGGGGGGGTACAGGAGGTAGAGTACAGGAGGTGCAGAGGACACTGGGGGTACAGGAGGGGAGTACAGGAGGTGCAGAGGGCACGGAGGGTACAGGAGGTACAGTACAGAAGGTGCAGGAGGGGGGTACAGGAGGGGGAGGCACAGGAGCTGCAGAAGGGGGAGGTACAGGAGGGGGTACATGAGGTGCAGGAGGGGGAGGTACAGGAGGGGGTACATGAGGTAGAGTCCAGGAGGGGGAGGTACAGGAGGGGGTACAGGAGGTAGAGTACAGGAGGTGCAGAGGGCACTGAGGGTACAGTACAGGAGGTGCAGGAGGGGGTACAGGAGGTACAGTACAGGAGGGGGAGGTCCAGGAGGTACAGTACAGGAGGGGCAGATGGCACTGGAGGTACAGGAGGGGGGTGAGTCTGCAGGTAAAGGAGGTACAGAAGGGACCAGAGGGCACTGGAGAGGGAGGTGCAGAGGAAGAGGGAGGAGGAGACTGCAGGTACAGGAAGGAGGAGAAGAGGCAGCACCTGTGGGTGGAGACCCAGGTACAGGAAGGTACTGGTGGGGAGGGAGAGAAGGGGAAGGCCGTACAGGGGAATGGGGGAGGGAGTCGGTAACTACTGTTACTTGAACATGAATTACCTTGAAAAACACAAGACGTTTGGCAAAACAGGAACAGTTTGTTCCATTAAAATAGGGGCTGGGAGAACAGTTACAGGCACAGGGTCTGAGGCCTGTCTCAGTTTGCAATGCATCTGTGGCCGCCTTTTATACAGGTCATCGTAGGCAAAACATGTTTGTGGCTAACCTTGTATGGTCAGGAATGCAAGTTGCTGCCTTTGGAGTAGTGAAGTAATTGTCTAATGGATAATCTAGGTGCGCCTCGACCTTGCGTGGTCACAATGTGGCCAGTGGGTAACGTGTCCAGATGTCCGGCCTGGGGAGTCCGTGATCACTGCGTGTGCAGTGCCCTGATTGGATATATGTTCCTAACTCATATGGCATCTGACTTTTTGGCATTTTAGGAGCGCACGTGTGTGGCCATGTGTGCTTTATTGGAGCTAATATCCCTTGACCATTATAATGTCACTTTGCCTGTCTGTGGAATTGATCTAAGGTTACCTGTCCGTGCGTTTGTGTGCTGGCTACGTGCTGTCCCATCTGTGACTTATCAATCAATGACCTCCTGACTGTATTGTTGAGTTGATGTGAAGTTCACAACGGGCGGTTTTGTTAACGACTTAATTTCGTTCTCATACATGATTGTATCTTTTTCCATATTAGCATTGACTTTTTCCGTATTAACACCATCCCCAGTAGACATTGGGGGTAGGCCTCCTCATTGTGGCTGCCAAGGCAGGGGTTTCTTTACCCACACATTTAGGGTATGCCTTAATGATGTTAATGAGTGTACTTGATTGATTGCAGGGCTCTTCAGTAAACGTCTGTGCGTTATGGGTGCTTGGTAAAAGGTGCTCCCGTACACCTCTACTGTGGGGGCTCTTGGCTGGTGGGAGAGGGATGACGTGTTTTGGAAGATGAATCTCTTGCATTGTAAGGGAGGCAGTAATTGACTCGAGTTTTGCTCCTTTACCGCCTTAAAGGGCTGAAGTTGTTCTACAGCTGGGTCTGCTGCCTGAATGCAGGTTTCTGGATACCCAGGGGGTGCTCATAGAAGGTTGTGTAAATATTTAATTTCTGTGTAGAAGATGGAGCTTTTAGCACAAGGTTTTCACCCCAAGAAGCTGGCCCAATGTTAGACCCCCATAGGGCTGAAATGTCAGTCAGTCAAACACTTTATTCGATTGATTAAAATCATAAAAGGCACACGTTTCATACAATAAATTATACAATCAAGCAATCATAATATACACCAACGAAATTTAAAAACACAATTCATAAAAACACTCAATAAAAAATCAGTCAGGATTACAAGAGCTAGGGCGAAGCTTTGATCTACGTCACACAGCTGCCACCAGAAAACTAGCCACACGAAACATAATGCGGGTACTGCTTAAGATCTGTAGATATATCAAGCAGGTCTAACTTGTGAAAAGCCGGCTTCTTTCAGAATTGGAAGCAGATATTTTTTCAGACTATCAAAGTAAAACCTGCAAAACATAATAAAATGCAGTGTGTCTTGGTGAGAGAAATTATCGCAATTGCACGGCCTGCTACATTCTGGTTTGCCCCAGGTTGGGTAAAAGCCTAGGGAGTAGTGGATCAGGTTGAATCTGAATCTTATCAATAGAAATCTATGATATGGTTTGGAAACAATTCTTAAATAAGGTTCCAGCGAGGGGAAGAAAGAAGCATAAAATGCGCTCTAACCCAGGGTTTTGTAAGTTCCCTCTCCTCACGATCCAGTTTTGCCCTGTCTAAAAAATGGTGCTTAATCCACAATACATTCTCCTTCGTAATGTCGGTCGGAGATGTAAAAAGCTCGGGACGCCCTAGACGAGAGAACGTCGCTCTAACGTACTCAAGCCAGGGTATTCTTTTGGTATTATCCAAAGCTAAGATGTCACTAAGGATCGACTGGTTGAGTGTGATTTCCTGGTTTTAACCAGTTTTCGCCCAGCACATCAGTGGGGCCATCTTCAATTTATCTGTAATATAACCCAGGCCAAACTCCGAGTGAATAGAAAAAGTGGGAGTGGATTGGGGAACTGAAAGCAAATGTCTCAGAAACCTGTTTTCTACTACTTGGATCTTGTCCTGGGCGACATAACCCCACAGTGAAGCACCATACGTAGCGATGGCCAAACATTTCGAGTTATAAACTCTCAGCAGGGCTTCCATCGGTCGAGACCCCAATCTTTTTGCAAAGCTCTTCAGCGCTGAGGTGGACCTCGCAACCGAGTTACATTTGAGCTTGATTTGGGGGCCCCAAGTACCTTTCTCGTCGAAGAGGACCCCTAGATAACAGAAGACATTAACTCCCGAGACCTCTTCTCCATTACAAAAGAAAGACTTGGATTTAAGTTTTTTACAGTGTTTCCCCCCTACCATATAATGCGATTTCTTGATGTTCACCTTAAGAGCTAATGTGTCCATAAAAACACCAAAAGCGTCCAGCAATCTCTGAAGCCCCACACCAGTGCGGGCCAGCAGGACGGCATCGTCCGCGTATAGGAGGACCGGTATAACAGATTCTCCTACACGCGGCACGTCCACTCTCAAGTTCCCCAGGGACTTTTCCAGGCCATTAATATAGATGGTAAAGAGGAGGGGGGCCAGGATGCAACCTTGCCTCACCCCCCTCTCTGACCTAAAGTGCTACATGCATCTCCCTTCCTGAGTGACCCTCACTGAGGCAGAAAGGTCCTGATGTAGGGCCGCTAAAAAACTTACTAAAGAAGGGTCAATGCCTATTTCCAGCAGAATAAGCCATAGCTTGGCCCGATTAAGCAAATCGAAGGCCGAGGACAGGTCCATAAAATCCATAAAAAGAGACTCGTCCTTCGCCACTGTATATTTGCTAATTAGAAGCTGGAGATTTAGACACTGATCAAGGGTGCCCCTCTTCTCTCTTCTCTCTAAACCCATATTGCAAGTTAGATAAGACACCACGACTATCTAAGACTTCCCTGAGTTTGTGGAGTAGCACCCTGCCCAAGATCTTCACTGCAGAGTCTAATAGGGAAATGGGTCTATAGCAGGAGGGATCCCTCCGCTGGCCCTTTTTAAAAATTGGTATAATGACTGCAGTAGCCCACGAGGCAGGAAACCTATTGCTGCACGCGGCATTAAAAACATTTGTTAAAATCCTTGCCCACAATTTTGGAGAAGAGCCATATAAATCCGCCGGCACCCCATCGGGGCCCGGAGCCTTGTTTTTAGAGGATACATTTATAGCTCTCTCCACGTCCACTGTGTCAAAAATTAGGAGGGGTAGCGACTGCGACTCGGGAAGAGTTCTAGTTGAGGGACATGAACCAGCAGAACCATACATATTACTAAAATGGTGAAACCACTGTTCGTCGGGGATGACACAATCCAAATCTGTACCATCCATACCCGAAAAAAATGGGTGGTTGATTGTTGTCCAGAACTTCCCACTATCTCGGAGGACGTCAATTGAGAGGAGATTATCCCAAGCTTCCATTTTTATTTCCTTTTTACGTCTGGCGCTAGCTTCTTTATAGGCCCCTCTCAACTCTGCAATTACCACCTTATCCCTGGGACTTCTTTTCAGAGCTTGAAACAAAGCCCTATTGGCCTAGAGCAACTACCATCGAACCATCTTACATGGTGACTACATCTGCGGGTGTTGGTGGTAGTCGGGTCCTTAGAGATCTGCGTACAGATTACCTCAAAGGCACTGACTACCTCAGCTGTGGGCGAGTTATTATTGAGGCAAATGGCCAAAGGCCCGTCAATTTTCACCCAAAGATCCTCCATGAAGGTTGCAGGAACCACCTTTGCCCACTTGAGCCTACGACCTTGGTCTTTCGTGGACAAGTGAGGATCTCTCTGGTGAAGATAATGCTCAGGGCCCATACCCTCGCCCACATCCAGCTACAAGTACACCGGATTATGGTCACTAAAAGAAGACAAAACAACTTTATATGCGCTAGCCCTGAGTAGGGCCCCAGAGGACATAAAAATGTAATCAATCACTGTCCCAGGACAAGTGCCTTTATGAGTAGCAACCCTCTCCCCTGCCTCGGGCTGAAATGAGTTTTCTGAAAGGCTGTGCTGGGTCTCCGGCACATGACTGCAGCTCTTTCTGCTTGGCACACATCTGAAGTTATGAGAGTTGCAGCTGTGTGTCCCATCTACCCCCACACAGTGGTAGGAGTTGAGTTTGTCGCTCTGCGCTCTCCTTTGCTGTGTTGCTGCTGTTCTCCAGCTTCCCCAGCAGATGTGTATGGTTTTTGTCACTGATTTCTTCATTTCAAATCCTATCCCATAGAAGCCACTCCTTGCCTGGCCCTGTTATGTCACCAAGAGTGGGTTCCAGGGCAGCCCTCACTTTCTTCATTTTGCTGGTTGTCCATCTGCGAGCCTGGAATGTTGTTGCCCAGCGCCTTGCAGTGCACAGAGAGAGGATTTTAGTGGGTTAACATAACTCCAATCTCAGAAGTCGTGTCCCCCCCCCCATCCTCCGAGATATTACAGATGCCCTAAATGACCCTGCCCTGAACAGTGAGTCCACCCTCCTGCACACGCCTCTGCTGTGGACTCCCAGGTAATGACATAAACTGAAAATACATTATTTAGTGGATTGGCTTTGGCTCGAGTGATGTCTTATTAATTCATAAAGCTCAAGAACATTAGGGCTCCTGTACCCAGCCTGAATGGTGCTATCCTTTGATAGATGAGAGGCTGTGTACACCAGCAGGGGTTGCTGCATATTTCAATATCAAGCGCTTGTAGCCGGGTTTCCATCCGAGTACTAGTTTACAACTAGTACGTCAAGGCTGGTGCAATTGGGACAATTGGCAACCGCTGCTCTTTTGACTTTGAAGTTTACAGTTACACAGCATGTACAAAAATAGCTTTTAAACCGCTCAATTGGTGTGGACTGAGGTTCTTGAAGCTGTGGACGTGAAAGGTTCGCCCAACGAGTTGCAAACAAAAATTCTTCTGATGTTCGCACCACAGGGTTTTCTTTCTAAAGTATAATGTCAGAATGCAAGGGAAAACCCCCCTGTCTGCCTGCCGAGATATTTTTGAAGTTAGTGTGACGAATAGCGTGCTATTAATTGCGACTGGCTTTGGTTTGATTGGCCATATCTCCGCCCCTTCGTGCACCGATCCAAGTGGAAGAGGTACCTTGTCGGTATGTGGAGGAGAAGATCCGCAATAATCCATAATGACTAAGGGACCATTGCTTTCACTTTTAACTACTCCTTTGATATCCATTGTTTAATAACTTTTTAACTCGATGTATTTATATTTTAATACTGTGCTTGTACATATTTTATTGCACTTTTTGGTCTTTGACCGAAATAAAGTCATCAAAGTGAAAGTGAAGTGAAGAGGTACCACTGGAAGGAAGACAATTTCTGCTTTCCAGTTGGGATCTCTCCCTGGAGTTTCTGTGCTTGGGGACCACAGCTGGACCCCAAGCGAGGATGTACCCATTGGATACCCAAGGGTTCGGAGATTGGGGACTACACCTCCCATCCCAATAGCCGACCTTTGGCAGGTATTAGACTTGTCCCTTTAAAAATGTTCTATTCTGATACATATTAATTGCATGACCACTTCACATTCACGTCTTTGGGGGCAGTGACCTCTGCGCATCCCACCCTGATGAAAGCCCAGGACCATTGAATAGGCCAATAGCAAGGTCTGAAACATATTGGTGTTTGGTTTAGGGTCCAAGGACCATCCTATCCATAGTCAGTTTTTAACCTAACCTTCCCTCCCTCTCCATCAATAAAGGACACTTTAGGAGCGGGAGACAATTTTTATATTATCGATACCCAATGTCTTCATAAGTGCTCCCTGAAAACACGGGCGACCCCACCCTGACCTTTAGGAGTCGGGTGAGCCCGATGATGAAGCATGACACCACTAGAGTGAGTGAGGGCTATAATAAGAAAGGGTCTCCCTCCCTTTCCACCCTTGAGACAAAGGGAGCCAACATAACTAGGGATCTTTCGACTCGATTCGGTGTTTTTCTGCACCAAATATACTCCCTCCTTGACATGTTGTTTCTTTCCCCTCGCCTTCTTGTCATAAGGGACCATCCTAGTTCTAGGAAGGAAATCTATTCACTACACCAAATATCTATTCACTACACCAAATAATCCCTTCCCACCTCCCCAGTGAGGACCTCTCTACCCTTTCGAGACCCCACCAGGGCCCGAACTTTGTGATACGGACTCCTAGACCCACAAGGGAAGCAAAGATACCCTTAGCGTGGCGCTTCACAAGTTACCGAAAGATAAACTAAGATTTAGAATAGTTTAAAAAAAAAATTCAACCTTTGTATGTAAGATATGAAGGTCTATATGTGCTCTGTAAAAATGTCAGATGTGTATGCTTGCACAAGGATTTAAATGGAGAAGTGTGGCTCACTGGTTAGAGGAGGCAGACCTGGTAGCAGAGGTCAGCCCGGGACCAGGGTTCAATTGCCGGCTCGGCGGGGCCTTGAGTCCTAAAATGTCCATGGACTCGACAATTCTCGCTCCGGTGCCTACTCGATTCACAGGTTCACACTCTGCGACTCTGGGCAATAGCTTGCTTAATCTCCACAACAGCCCCTCGCGGCGGGATGCCTGGCTTTCACCTTGCGGATACCCTGCCGGGATTATCTCACAGGGGAATACCAGGACGGGTTCCCTAAGCAAGCGCTTAGAAACCGCTCGGTGATTTGCGCTATATAAATTCCTGTACATTTACATTTACATAATGCAAACTAAGACGTAATAAAAGATAAGGTTTTAAAGTTATGTCTTGCACTTAACCTGGAGTTGTTTGACATGGGCACCTAATTCACAGAGCTCTTTTTTCTGGATTGTAACTTGTGGACAACACAAACTGCAAACGAGTAATTAAACCACTGAGATGCATCACTTGAAATAGAACTATAGTACCTATCCATTTGAGGCTGTACACTGCAGCAGGCACCTCCGCCCTCTGAGCTATTGCATGAGTTAAACTTATGATCCAAGATTGCTCACAGCTCGCTAGCACGTGCAGTAACTAATCATTATTTTACCACTATTGTACTCTGAGACTTGCTGGAAATGTATAGTTCTCTGCTGAGGGTGCCTCAGTCTCCTCCTCAAAAAGGAGGCTTTACAGTTCTGGTGAGTGTCCGCGGTGAGCCGTTGGGGTAGAGAGGTCGAGGCGAGGTATTGAGGAGGAGGGGTCATGAGGTAGTTTCAAAGTCCTAGGGGAGGCACGACTAGTGCTGGAAAAGTTTGCTTTGTGGTGCCGACCCAGGGGTTGAGAGTTCGCAGATAAGGAAGAGGTAGGAAGTGGTTGTGCGATGACTGAAAGGCTGCCCGTTGGGGTAGCGCTGATGGGTGGCCGCCTGGTGGAGGAGAGTGCGTCACGTAATTGTGTTCGGGAAGGCGCGGTTGAGGTAGAGATTTTAGGAGACTTTTGAATTTTAGAAAGGAGGGGGTGGTTCTGATTTTGACTGGGATGGCATTCCAGATTTTCGGGGCGTTGCCTGCAAAAGAGTGGGCAGCAGTCTTTTGTTTACGTGTTTTTAAGGGACTGAGTAGGAGAGAGTTGGAACTCCTGAGGCTTCTCGCTTGTCCGGCTTTCTTGAGCTTGGGGGCTAAGTATTCTGGTTTCCCTGTGTGCAGGGCTTTGTGTGTGAGGCAGGCAGTTCTGTAACTGGCCCGCATTTCGACTGGGAGCCACTTTAGATCTCTGAGTGCAGGAGAAATGTGGTCAAATTTCTTGATTCCGGTGACCATTCTGGCTGCAGCATTGAGGGTAGTTTTAAGCGGGGCTAGGTGAGAGTGAGCCGTTCACTCTCCCATTCATTTGTGTCTCCTGTTTGGTTGATGCCTGCCAGGGTTATTCTCAGACCCTATGCTTGTACACCTCACCCCTACTATTTCAGTCTGACTTTTAGAGCCTGAAGCGGCACCTCCCACGAATGGCAGCTATTGGGCACATCCAGCCCTGGGTGACTTCACCCCGCTCTCCCATCTGCTTCCCTGTGCACATGGCTTCCTTGCAGTGTGTAAGCTGACCTGGTATTTGTACTCTGCCAGGCCTTATGTTTCTGTAAGCCCCTGTGTGTCCAGGGTATCACAATCTACAGTATGCTGAAGCTTCTAAGAATATCCGAGGCGGCTGCCAAGTTCAGCTGGCACAGTAGTGCCCACACCCTGGCCAGTACTGTCTCCAGAATGAGCTGCCTCCAGTGACAGGGGCGCTGCTCTCGTGTCCTGGCTGCGGGCTCTGGTTAGGGGCACACCGGCTCCAGTACCCCTTCATTTCCTTCTCATCGATGGCTGATTGAAGCGACTGTGGGATCCAGTCCATTCCCAACTCCATTTTGTGCAGATCTGGTTTCCTTCTTGTGGCCTGGCTGTGATCTCATTGGGCGGCAGTTCACTCACTGGCTTGGGGTTACTTTCTTGGCTTCGTGGTCTAATTTCATCTGCACTCAATCACAGGTTAGTTCATTACAGCTTGGAGAGTGCCTTGAGTGCACTTTAAAAAAAAAAATTGTGACTTTAGAATTGGGCTTAAAAACATTCAGCGAGTTTCTGTTATTATTAGGCGTGTATATAGCGCAACATAGAAGTTTTGTACCCATACCCGATGCTTGTACATTTATATACACAATATTTGTGCATTTATATACCCGATCCCTGTGCATTTATTTAGCGGTTAGAAAAAAGAGTTGATTAAAAGCCTGCCGTTTGGGCTACCAGGTTGAGATAAAAATAAATTGTCCTGAGCTTTACCATTGATTTTAGTTTTCACTTACTTTTGTTACACACCTGGGGCTGTATTATGCAAAGGGCCCCAATGGCGTTTCTACAGGAACTTGTATCCCATACTGGGTCAATGGCGTTTCTACAGGAACTTGTATCCCATACTGGGTCAATGGCGTTTCTACAGGAACTTGTATCTCATACTGGGTCAATGGCGTTTCTACAGGAGCTTGTATCCCATACTGGGTCAATGGCGTTTCTACAGGAACTTGTATCCCATACTGGGTCAATGGCGTTTCTACAGGAGCTTGTATCTCATACTGGGTCAATGGCGTTTCTACAGGAGCTTGTATCTCATACTGGGTCAATGGCGTTTCTACAGGAGCTTGTATCCCATACTGGGTCAATGGTGTTTCTACAGGAACTTGTATCCCATACTGGGTCAATGGCGTTTCTACAGGAACTTGTATCCCATACTGGGTCAATGGCGTTTCTACAGGAACTTGTATCCCATATTGGGTCAATGGCGTTTCTACAGGAACTTGTATCCCATACTGAGTCAATGGCGTTTCTACAGGAACTTGTATCCCATACTGGGTCAATGGCGTTTCTACAGGAACTTGTATCCCATACTGGGTCAATGGCGTTTCTACAGGAGCTTGTATCTCATACTGGGTCAATGGCGTTTCTACAGGAACTTGTATCCCATACTGGGTCAATGGCGTTTCTACAGGAACTTGTATCCCATACTGGGTCAAAGGCGTTTCTACAGGAACTTGTATCTCATACTGGGTCAATGGCGTTTCTACAGGAACTTGTATCCCATACTGGGTCAATGGCGTTTCTACAGGAGCTTGTATCTCATACTGGGTCAATGGCGTTTCTACAGGAACTTGTATCTCATACTGGGTCAATGGTGTTTCTACAGGAACTTGTATCCCATATTGGGTCAATGGCGTTTCTACAGGAGCTTGTATCTCATACTGGGTCAATGGCGTTTTTACAGGAACTTGTATCCCATACTGGGTCAATGGCGTTTCTACAGTAACTTGTATCCCATACTGGGTCAATGGCGTTTCTACAGGAACTTGTATCCCATACTGGGTCAATGGCGTTTCTACAGGAACTTGTATCCCATACTGGGTCAATGGCGTTTCTACAGGAACTTGTATGTCATACTGGGTCAATGGCGTTTCTACAGGAACTTGTATCCCATACTGGGTCAATGGCGTTTCTACAGGAACTTGTATCCCATACTGGGTCAATGGCGTTTCTACAGGAACTTGTATCCCATACTGGGTCAATGGCGTTTCTACAGGAACTTGTATCCCATACTGGGTCAATGGCGTTTCTACAGGAACTTGTATCCCATACTGGGTCAATGGCGTTTCTACAGGAACTTGTATCCCATACTGGGTCAATGGCGTTTCTACAGGAACTTGTATCTCATACTGGGTCAATGGCGTTTCTACAGGAGCTTGTATCTCATACTGGGTCAATGGCGTTTCTACAGGAGCTTGTATCTCATACTGGGTCAATGGCGTTTCTACAGGAACTTGTATCCCATACTGGGTCAATGGCGTTTCTACAGGAACTTGTATCTCATACTGGGTCAATGGCGTTTCTACAGGAACTTGTATCCCATACTGGGTCAATGGCGTTTCTACAGGAACTTGTATCCCATACTGGGTCAATGGCGTTTCTACAGGAACTTGTATCCCATACTGGGTCAATGGCGTTTCTACAGGAACTTGTATCCCATACTGGGTCAATGGCGTTTCTACAGGAACTTGTATCCCATACTGGGTCAATGGCGTTTCTACAGGAGCTTGTATCCCATACTGGGTCAATGGCGTTTCTACAGGAGCTTGTATCCCATACTGGGTCAATGGCGTTTCTACAGGAACTTGTATCTCATACTGGGTCAATGGCGTTTCTACAGGAACTTGTATCCCATACTGGGTCAATGGCGTTTCTACAGGAACTTGTATCCCATACTGGGTCAATGGCGTTTCTACAGGAACTTGTATCCCATACTGGGTCAATGGCGTTTCTACAGGAGCTTGTATCCCATACTGGGTCAATGGCGTTTCTACAGGAGCTTGTATCTCATACTGGGTCAATGGCGTTTCTACAGGAGCTTGTATCTCATACTCGGTCAATGGCGTTTCTACAGGGACTTGTATCCCATACTGGGTCAATCGCGTTTCTACAGGAGCTTGTATCCTAATCTGGGTCAATGGCGTTTCTACAGGAGCTTGTATCCCATACTGGGTCAATGGCGTTTCTACAGGAACTTGTATCTCATACTGGGTCAATGGCGTTTCTACAGGAACTTGTATCTCATACTGGGTCAATGGCGTTTCTACAGGAACTTGTATCCCATACTGGGTCAATGGCGTTTCTACAGGAACTTGTATCTCATACTGGGTCAATGGCGTTTCTACAGGAACTTGTATCCCATACTGGGTCAATGGCGTTTCTACAGGAACTTGTATCCCATACTGGGTCAATGGCGTTTCTACAGGAACTTGTATCCCATACTGGGTCAATGGCGTTTCTACAGGAACTTGTATCCCATACTGGGTCAATGGCGTTTCTACAGGAACTTGTATCCCATACTGGGTCAATGGCGTTTCTACAGGAACTTGTATCTCATACTGGGTCAATGGCGTTTCTACAGGAACTTGTATCCCATACTGGGTCAATGGCGTTTCTACAGGAACTTGTATCCCATACTGGGTCAATGGCGTTTCTACAGGAACTTGTATCCCATACTGGGTCAATGGCGTTTCTACAGGAACTTGTATCTCATACTGGGTCAATGGCGTTTCTACAGGAGCTTGTATCCCATACTGGGTCAATGGCGTTTCTACAGGAACTTGTATCCCATACTGGGTCAATGGCGTTTCTACAGGAACTTGTATCCCATACTGGGTCAATGGCGTTTCTACAGGAACTTGTATCCCATACTGGGTCAATGGCGTTTCTACAGGAACTTGTATCTTATACTGGGTCAATGGCGTTTCTACAGGAGCTTGTATCCCATACTGGGTCAATGGCGTTTCTACAGGAGCTTGTATCTCATACTGGGTCAATGGCGTTTCTACAGGAACTTGTATCTCATACTGGGTCAATGGCCTTTCTACAGGAGCTTGTATCCCATACTGGGTCAATGGCCTTTCTACCGGAGCTTGTATCTCATACTGGGTCAATGGCGTTTCTACAGGAGCTTGTATCTCATACTGGGTCAATGGCCTTTCTACAGGAACTTGTATCCCATACTGGGTCAATGGCGTTTCTACAGGAACTTGTATCCCATACTGGGTCAATGGCGTTTCTACAGAAACTTGTATCCCATACTGGGTCAATGGCGTTTCTACAGGAGCTTGTATCTCTACTGGGTCAATGGCGTTTCTACAGGAACTTGTATCCCATACTGGGTCAATGGCGTTTCTACAGGAACTTGTATCCCATACTGGGTCAATGGCGTTTCTACAGGGACTTGTATTCCATACTGGGTCAATGGCGTTTCTACAGGAACTTGTATCCCATACTGGGTCAATGGCGTTTCTACAGGAACTTGTATCTCATACTGGGTCAATGGCGTTTCTACAGGAACTTGTATCTCATACTGGGTCAATGGCGTTTCTACAGGAACTTGTATCCCATACTGGGTCAATGGCGTTTCTACAGGAACTTGTATCTCATACTGGGTCAATGGCGTTTCTACAGGAACTTGTATCCCATACTGGGTCAATGGCGTTTCTACAGGAACTTGTATCTCATACTGGGTCAATGGCGTTTCTACAGGAGCTTGTATCCCATACTGGGTCAATGGCGTTTCTACAGGAACTTGTATCCCATACTGGGTCAATGGCGTTTCTACAGGAACTTGTATCTCATACTGGGTCAATGGCGTTTCTACAGGAACTTGTATCCCATACTGGGTCAATGGCGTTTCTACAGGAACTTGTATCTCATACTGGGTCAATGGCGTTTCTACAGGAGCTTGTATCCCATACTGGGTCAATGGCGTTTCTACAGGAACTTGTATCCCATACTGGGTCAATGGCGTTTCTACAGGAGCTTGTATCCCATACTGGGTCAATGGCGTTTCTACAGGAACTTGTTTGTATTTACGGTACCCTGACATTGGGGCACCCACCTTTTCTAACATTCTAGTGTCCCCCCATTTCCTACCCTTGCATGGTCCCTCCTTCTCTACCATTTTGCCGTCCTCCCTTCTATAGCATTGATTTGCACACGGTTGCTTTGTCTACCCCCTTCCCGGCAGTTAGATTGTCAATCAGTATTTATAGAGTGCAGCCAATCACCCCTTGGGGGGTATCCAGGCGCTGAGGTCTCGAGGGTCTCTAGTCAAAGAGCCGGGTCTGAGTCCTTCCTGAAGTCCGTCGGTGGGGGGGGCTGTTCATAGGTGGAGCGGGAGGTCAATCGAGGACGTGGTGACGAGGTAGGAGAATGAGCTACCGCTGCTGTGGCTCCGGCGAATACGTGGGAAGGGAGAGCGGGTGGGGGAGGCTAAGCCCAGTTGTCTGGCGAACCTGTGGAAGTTCAGGCGGTGGTTGAGGTAGACTGGAACCTGGTGATGGAGGGCTTTGTAGGCGTGCACGAGGATCTTGAACTGGCATCTCTTCTGGACGGGGAGCCAGTCGAGGTTCTTGAGGTTGTGTGATGTGGGTCTGTTTGTGGAGGTTGAGGATGAGTCTGGCAGCTGTATTCTGTATGATCTGGAGTCCCTTCAGAAGTTAGGTAGTGGTACTGGTGTAAAGTGCGTTTCTAAAGTCCAGCTGGCTGGTGACGAGGGCTTGTGTGATCATTTTCCTGGTGTTGATTGGGAGCCATCTGCAGATCTTGCTAAGCATACGGAGGGTGTGAAAGGAGGTGGAGGAGACGGCGTTGATGATTCGAGGTTGCGTCCCGTGGTCTACGGGTGCGGGTCCGAGCTCCAGGGGCCACCAGGTGTCATCTCACAGTGAAGTATTCTTCCGGAAGATCTGTCTTGTCAGTATTGTGATTTAGGCAGTTGGCCCTCGTCCACGACAAAGGACTCCTGCAGCGTTCTCTGTCACAACTGAATGTGACCTCAGACTGGTATTCCAGGTCCGTTGAGGATGCGAATTATTGGATGCTGAATCGCAGGGTCGTTATGGTTCTGTATAGATGAGGTCTGTGTGAGACCGAGCTCTTTGCTGTGCTCAACGACAGAACAATTCAGCTGGAGATCACATCCCAGAGTGAGTGCAGTGGATGTTTTTCTTCAGAATTGCAAGGGTTCTCAGAGGTTTAGGCCCAGGTGAGGTGTCGGGCAGCGTATCTGGTTTTGGTGACTTCCATCTGGAGGTTGCCGACCTGGTTCCCAGCGCTGCTGGAGCAGCCATGGGACTTGCCAGTTACCCTGCCACAATTTCAGCACATCTTGACAGATTACCAAGAGGCGCATCACCTGATGGTTTTCACAGGTTCTCTGAATCTGGTGGCTCTGCTGAGGGTGACCCGGAAGGGAAACTCTTGCAGTGGTGAAGTGTGTGCGAGCCACCTGCTACCATCTTGGAGACCGTCTCATCTGTGGAAGGAGCCCCATAATGGATTATCTTATGTACCCTAGTGCCCACCGGCTGCCTACAACGGGTCCATCACCAAGGGATTGAAGCAAGCCACTTAGGATGTGGAACAAGCATCAGCAGTTTGTAGGAGGACATTCCTGGGCATTTAACCAGTTCTGAAACCCTATTGCTAATCCTCATGTAGCTCGTTTCAGTTGACTTGATCCGCAAATTACAATAACTTTGGACAGGAAAGTAGGGCCAGGTTTGGGCAAATAGTTCATTGAGGTCTTTAGATTCTGCAGTTTCTTCTTCCTCCCTCCCTCTTCTTCCGTCCCTCCCTTCCTCTCCATCTCTCCCTCCCTCTTTCCCTCTCCCTCATGACCTGAATGAGAGGACTTCAAAATGTTATTTCGGCGTAGCCGAACGGAGTGGGATAATTACATCATCATTTCAGGAATAGAGCCTGAGGAATAATTTGAACCAGTGGGTTGATCTGATTGGAGGACTGATGCAAGCTCGTCGATGGGCAAGTGCTTTTTGCTTTGTGGGCAGATTGGGATGGTGACAGAGGTCACTCTGAGGATTTTGAATTTAGTAAGTTCATCACATGCAGCCTGTTGATCGTTGAAGGAGGTTGGAGGAGGTCAGGTGGTGGTTTCTTATCCACATTAAAAAGTATTTTGGGTAATTTGTTTGTCCGTTTCACAATTGGGGAAAGTTGGTTGGACTTTAAGATATTTGTCTTGTAAGATTTGCTGCCAGAATAAAAAGCCATGAGACGAGAAGCAGAAGAGATCAAATGTTCTCGCTGTGGCTTTCATACATTTGAGCACTTCATTAAGATCTGGAGTACACCATTTGGAAGATCTATATGCTTTAGTTTTCTTGGGGTGATATGTTTGTTGCAAGCAGATTCATGTTGGAGGGGGGGGGGGGCGCGTCTCTGGGGGGCTTGGGGGAGCCAGGGGCAATCACTGTCACTAGTAGAACTCAACATTTTTTGTGTTTTGTATCAGCGCGGGGTGTACTTTTTAGTTGAACATGTGTTGATTTTTATGTAAAAGAGATCCCTTCTAAATGAGTAGGTTGATCACAGGACTGACTGAAATTGTTTACATTATGAAGAGAGACAAGCTGTGGATGTGGAGAGCCTGGCAGAGGATACAGTTCTACTGACTCAAAATATCTTTAGAGGAGATTTGAAGTGTTCTGAGGATTGCTCCACCCAGGAGAATGTTAGATGATACCCACTCCTAGGGACAAAAAGGTGAATTTCTGAGCAACAGGGGCTCAAAAAAAGTAGTAAGAGATCAGATCTTGCTGGGTGTTGGATCGATCAGTCTCTTCTCCTCTTTGTACTTGTAATGGTGGAACGATCCGTCTGATGGTGTCAGAGAAGGACCACCGGGTCCCCGCAGAAGGTGTGTGCCTGTCAGAGCCCACCTGTCTGAACGATCCATCTCTTGTCCTCTTTATACATATGTATGAGACCAACTGTCTGAATTCACATGAGTAAGGTCTCCTCTCCTCCCTGCTCCCATAATAAATGTTTTTCATGGCCCGTCGCGAGGGTCAGAGCTCTATAAATGTGACTTGATGCTTGTAGCTATAAGAAGCGCTACTTCTTCATTTTGGTGTAGGGAGCAGGGGATAGGTTAGGGATATGGTACAACTTCTAGAAACCGAGTTTTAGCAGCAGATATTCAGAATTAAAGCACTCTATCGGGTTGAAGCTGCTCAGGAGAAGTAGAGCATGGAAGACTACAGGAGGGTGAATGAGGGAACAATCCTGCGTTGGCGTAGGATGTCAAGGGACCGTGCCGGGGGTCTCAGAGGCAAGAACACAGGATGCCATAGTGGGGGAGGAGCCCAAGAAGTAAAAGGTCTTGATGTAATATGAGGGTAAGATGGAACGGATAAGAGGTGACCATAGACTGCGGGACAGGCGCAGGAGTAACAGACCAGGATAGCTTGCTGCTCGCAAGTGGGGCCAAGTGAGAGGACCTCATGGAAAGCTGAAGGAGAAACTCTGCGATGGGAGGAAGGGGATACAGACCTGGATGTGCTCATGTGAGACTGGAGAGGGAGCTTGTTAGAGGATTATGGGATCCTTTTGTCAATTGAATATATAGGCTCAGGAGTGGAGTGACCCAGTAAAGGTTGGGGGTCGCAGGTGGAAGAGATCCTCATAGGAGAAAGGAGTGTGTGCTTCCATGTGGAAAGAAAGTCCTATTATGAGAGGAGAGTGGAAGCCTGAGAGCGAGAGGGAGGGAGGGCACATGAGCAATAGGCATCCTTAGGAGTAGGAAGTCACTAGAAGGAACTGAAGGAGGGGAAACACATGTGACTGTGGAAGGAGGCTCAGCAGGAAGAGGTTACAATCAGAAACTGGAAGAGGGAGCCTCGCAGGAATAGACCCAGTATGAGGGTTTAGGCCTGACTCACCTGTCCCAATGCCCAAACCATCATCACCTGTCCCATACACCACTCCTCACCACCTGTCCCTGTACCGCATCCCACGTGCCACCACATGTCCCCTTCCCCCATGACTCTCTTCCTGTCCCTGTATGCCACTCCTGTCCTCCTATCCCACTCTTCTCTGCCTGTGCCTTTATCTCACATGTCCCCTTCCACCATGACTCGCCTGTCCCTGTACCTCACCAACTTCCCTCAATCTGACTCCTCTCCTTCTGTTCCACTCCCCCACATGTCCCCTTCCCCACTGGAGTCAAGCTATCCTGGCTGATGAGGGCTGAAACCCCGAAACCGGTCCTTGGATGCTTGATTCCGGTCCAGGGAGGACCTGGCTTGGCAGTTTGGGATGGACTGTTCCCATGGGGCACAGGGTCAAGAATGATTTGCATATGGCTGTGTTCAAACTGGAAAGGCATGGTGAGCAAAATAATATGGATTTAGTTCCAGATCTCTGTACTGGGGTGCATGTATGGGGACCTTATATGGTGTGCTGGTGGTTGGCACATGTGTGCACTGATTGGTGGTTGTATCTGGTGTTTTTATTGGGTTAGGGTTAATGTCCTCATTGGTTAGGTATTTGAGGGTTTTGATTGGTTGCTCGGTCTGTGATTAAATCATTGCAGGGTTGGGACTAGGGCTAGGGTTCGGATTTCTATAGGAAGTATGGACTAGGGCTTCCTATGTTATTGGTTGTTGGGAGTAGGGTGGTACTAGGGCTAGGGTTAGACCTTTAATTGGAAGTAGCTATTTAGTGCTTCTGGTGTGATTGGTTGTTGGACCAGTTGTGGGACTAAGAGTAGGGTTAGGCTTTCTATTGGAAGTAGGGACTAGGGCTACCTGTACCATTGGCTGCTTGGACTTGGGTTGGGGCTAGTGGTAGGGCTAAGGCCTTTATTGGACGTAGAGATCAGGGTGTTTGAACTGATTGGGTGCTTGAACTATTGTTAAGATTGGCTGCAAGGTCCTGGTCTCCTATTGGTTCTAGATGTTAGGGCTAGTGTTGTGATTGGATAGTGTTAGGACTAGGGTTCCCATTGGCTGAAGGGGTCACCTGATTACTAGGGCTATCTAGCATTCAGAAAGCAACTTAAAACGTGGATATTTGACAAGTAATCCTCCTCCCCTCCCTAAGCGCCTTGAGACCCTCTGGGTATGAAGTGCGCTATATAAATTTTTATGACTTGACTTGACTGACTAAAAGGCCAGGCTTAGGGCGTCTCAGCCCGGGCGTCGAGGCTAAGGGTGGAGAGGACAAGGGTAGTTGCATGTTTGGGCCTGTTAAGGGTGGAGAGGACAAGGGTAGTTGCCTGTTTGGGCCTGTTAGAGACTGGTCGGGACTAGGGCCAGAAATACTGCCTTTTTCTCATTTAAAAAAAAAAATATTAATCATTCACTCTTTTATCTCTCCACTATCCTTTTTCTATCAAAATTAACAGACTAACGTGTTCACTTCTCAAATTCCATATTCCATATTCAACTATACTAATATACTGCCCAAATAACTGAATAACATATCTACTACTCAAATTACTTCATATTTATACTATACTAATTTTCAACACTAATCCTTTATGGGTTCCGGAGTGGCGTGCTACTCGCCAGAAAAGTGCTTCAACACCCATCAGGGGTAACAAGTGCTATATGAATGCAAATCTTTCTTCCCCTTTTATCCAACCGCTATCCTTCTCACTCTAAGTAACAGACTGAAATCCACCACTGAAATTACCTCCTATTTCACCATATTAATTCACCACTAATCCTTTATAGGCTCCCTAAATAGCATGCGTCGACAAGCGAGCGATCAATAAATACTAACCTTTGTCCTACTCTATCCTTCTGCAATCATTCCAAATCCAGATAACTGACTAACCCATCCACCACTTAAAATGTACTTGCATGTTTCACTATACTAATTCAACACTAATCCTCTGTGGGTCCTGGAGTAGCGTGCTACCCGCCGAAAAAGCGCTTCGACGCCTCGTCAGGGGTAGTAAGCGCTATATAAATGCAATTACAATACAATACAATACATTGTTCTGCATTCTGTCCATCAATTGTTGTTTTTGCATTTGTCACCCCGAGTGGGACGGGTATACTCAGACGTGAGTCCCAGGCTCTCCACACCACTGGAGTCAAGCTATCCTGGCTGAAGACGGCTGATAGCCAGAAACCGGTCCTTGGATGCTTGATTCCGGCCCAGGAAAGACCTGGCTTGGCAGTTCCGTCTGGACTGTTCCCATGAGGCACAGGGTCAAGGCTGATTTGCATATGACTGGGTCCAAACTGGAATTGCATGGTGAGCAAAAAAACGATGGATTTAAGCCCAGATCTCTGTACTGGGGTGAATGTATGACATTGTTCTGCATTCTGGCCATCAATTGTTCTTTTTGTATTTGTGTGTCTCTCCAGCACAGGGGCTGTAGAGCTTTATCAAAGCTGTTGGATTAAAATATACCAGTGTTTATTCTGACAACAAGTTACCAAGTACAACCAGCGTTGTGATGATAGCGTAATTACTGATGATTGTGTTTCCCACATTGTCTTACAGGACAAATATTACGATGACCATACAATAGATCGAACGGGGCGAAGAAAAGTACAATGTATGTTAGTAAGCTGACGTGCGGTGTTCAAGAGTTAGGACTAAAGATCTTCATTTTGGGAACACGGAATATATTAAAACAGGGAGGGAATTTGAAGATCGGGTGAAACAAATAGTGATCTGGGCCCCAACATCTCCTGCAGTTGCCTAGAGTAAATACATAGTACAAGCTCTGTAACTGGGAGATTCCTGAAGTAGCCCGGTCTGAAATGGATGATTCAAACTGATACTTGGATGAAGTTGACACTGGGGGCAGAACCCTCTGTTAGTGATAGATGTCATAATCCAAGCTTTCTGTCCAAGGTAGCAGGTATAATGTTACGCAGTAAATCGAGTGGAGCATGCAGTACAGTCAATTCATCTGAGAATATTTTGAAAAACCACTGTAATTATGTAATAACTCGATTGGTCCTGGTAGTATTCATACATATATTACATTAGCATATGTAGATAGTTACAAAAAAATTGGAATCATAATGTGTCATATAAAGTTGTTTTAAGTCAGAGTTATGACATATCCAAATATACTTTGGGGGCCCTATTCGGAAGTGTTATGAATTTATGACCCAATTTCAGCGCTTTCATGGTCTCTTTTGCCAGGTTACTGGCAGTACACAGGCATACATGTACTCATTTGAAATGGGTTTACATCTAATAATCAGAAATAGTGACCTGTGTTTTCAATACTGTAACACAGCAGCAGTGCACTAATATTACTGAAAATAACCTCTGTGACACTTTTCCATTCTCAGATGTGAGGTTCTGTTTGAACTAAAAGAAACTTTTTAAATGGATGTTGCATTAACCTAAACATGTCTCTGCATAATGTCTTTAATAGGCACTTCAACATCACCCACATATAGATTAAATAGATTAAAGCAAAACAGTATCTAAAACGATCTGTTTAAGAGTTATTCAAGGTCATCAGGTTGGGACTCTCTACAGAACATAACTGGCTCTATCAGGGGCCCCCTGAAATGCAGGGGCCCTCGGCCAGAGCCCACTTTGTCCATCACTGGTCTGGTGCGTTGTACGTGAAGGGAAGTAAAACCAGAGTGAGTTTTTAGGCATCATCTTTGTACTCTAGTAAAGACTGTTCATTCTTCGACTCGCTGAATCGTAACGAGCGAAGATCTTGTGCTCGGAGGCATCCAGGTTGGCTGGTTATGACCCGGTGGAAGCTAGGGAAGTTGGGACGTTGTTTCTGCTCTTTCTTCATGTAGGATCTGGTATTTAGATGTTATTGCATATGTGAAATATGCAATAACATTAGTCATTAGAAGATAGAGAATAAAATGAATTCAGATATAATCCTTAGTGATTGAGAAGAGGGGACGTGAAACAGATGTACAGAGTTCTGCATCTTTATTCAGACCCTTTGAATAATCCAACGACTTTCCTTTTCCTGGTAAAACTCTGTTTACTCCTCTTCTGGAGTTTGTACTTGTCCTGTACGTTGTATGTGTATATGTGATCAAGGCCTCTAGGGGCTGAAACGCATCATGGCGGAATGCACTAAATAAAATACTGCACGAAGGAAAATTGGCGTCCGTTTCCGTTTCTGGCTCTATGGTTATGGAGTGGTGAAGTTTCGGTTCTTTGGTATATATGTATGTATGTATATGAGTATATAGTATTTCTACAGCACAAACCTAACCTCAAAGGCAGCGGAGCACTGTACATGATCAAAGACGAGCCTAAAGTCTGCAAGTGACCGGGACGATCGATGGGTTGTGAACAGTTCATGCTCTTGTGATGGAGGGTTCTTTACAGTGGGCCATCTTCAAGTCTTTCCTAAATCCGAGCAGCGTTGGGGCTGTTCTCGTTCAGGGAGGTTGCTCCAGGTCCTGGGTGGGTACATAAAAAAGGTCAGCTGACCTTTTTTCTTCTTTTTTACACTTCTTAGTCTGGAGTCTGATGGAGTCCTGGCTGTGGGTGTGCCGAGCGCCAGGCCCACCCCCGGCCTGATGGTCCTGATAGCTTTGAAGGGTAATGTTCGCATACAATGCCCAGGCCTTTCAGGGCTGTCTTGCATTTCGGGATCCAAGTTTTCAAAGGTCTCTTGGTGCTGCCAATGAACATTCCAATAAATGTACAATATACAATGTAAATCAGAAAAGCAGAGACAGTTAATGTATTCTCTAATATAACCTCGATTCATATGGTCTTTGAAGACTTTGGCCCGGATGCATAAATGTAAAAATCGCTCGCAAAGGGGTAGATTCTCAGAATCTGCCCCTTTGCGACCGGTATTTTGGCATTTGGGATGCATCATCCCAATTGCAAAAATCGTAACTTAAGGAATCTCTAAATTGAGATTCCTTAAATGCAATGCATGAAAGTTTTAAAATTAGCGATTTCGCTAATAGGAGTAGCAAATTACCATGAAGTTCAACTTCATGGTAATTTGCAAAAACTTTGAAAAATGCACTTTTGTGCATTTTTCAAAGTTTCATGTTGCGCACACACATGCCCTCACACATGCCTGGCTTGGACCCCAGGTCTGGGTTCAGTGTTGAGCTTCTTTGCTCTTCTGTAGGTCGCTGCTGGCTTGGACCCCAGGTCTGGGTTCAGTTTTGATCTTCTTTGCTCTTCTGTAGGTCGCTGCTGGCTTGGACCCCAGGTCTGGGTTCAGTGTTGAGCTTCTTTGCTCTTCTGTAGGTCGCTGCTGGCTTGGACCCCAGGTCTGGGTTCAGTGTTGAGCTTCTTTGCTCTTCTGTAGGTCGCTGCTGGCTTGGTCCCCAGGTCTGGGTTCAGTGTTGAGCTTCTTTGCTCTTCTGTAGGTCGCGGCTGGCTTGGACCCCAGGTCTGGGTTCAGTGTTGAGCTTCTTTGCTCTTCTGTAGGTCGCTGCTGGCTTGGACCCCAGGTCTGGGTTCAGTGTTGAGCTTCTTTGCTCTTCTGTAGGTCGCTGCTGGCTTGGTCCCCAGGTCTGGGTTCAGTGTTGAGCTTCTTTGCTCTTCTGTAGGTCGCTGCTGGCTTGGACCCCAGGTCTGGGTTCAGTGTTGAGCTTCTTTGCTCTTCTGTAGGTCGCGGCTGGCTTGGACCCCAGGTCTGGGTTCAGTGTTGAGCTTCTTTGCTCTTCTGTAGGTCGCTGCTGGCTTCGACCCCAGGTCTGGGTTCAGTGTTGAGCTTCTTTGCTCTTCTGTAGGTCGCTGCTGGCTTCGACCCCAGGTCTGGGTTCAGTTTTGATCTTCTTTGCTCTTCTGTAGGTCGCTGCTGGCTCCGACCCCACGTCTGTGTTCAGTGTTGAGCTTCTTTGCTCTTCTGTAGGTCGCTGCTGGCTTGGACCCCAGGTCTGGGTTAAGTGTTGAGCTTCTTTGCTCTTCTGTAGGTCGCTGCTGGCTTCGACCCCAGGTCTGGGTTCAGTGTTGAGCTTCTTTGCTCTTCTGTAGGTCGCTGCTGGCTTGGACCCCAGGTCTGGGTTCAGTGTTGAGCTTCTTTGCTCTTCTGTAGGTCGCTGCTGGCTTAGACCCCAGGTCTGGGTTCAGTGTTGAGCTTCTTTGCTCTTCTGTAGGTCGTTGCTGGCTTGGACCCCAGGTCTGGGTTCAGTGTTGAGCTTCTTTGCTCTTCTGTAGGTCGCTGCTGGCTTGGACCCCAGGTCTGGGTTCAGTGTTGAGCTTCTTTGCTCTTCTGTAGGTCGCTGCTGGCTTGGACCCCAGGTCTGGGTTCAGTGTTGAGCTTCTTTGCTCTTCTGTAGGTCGCGGCTGGCTTGGACCCCGGGTCTGGGTTCAGTGTTGAGCTTCTTTGCTCTTCTGTAGGTCGCTGCTGGCTTGGACCCCAGGTCTGGGTTCAGTGTTGAGCTTCTTTGCTCTTCTGTAGGTCGCTGCTGGCTTGGACCCCAGGTCTGGGTTCAGTGTTGAGCTTCTTTGCTCTTCTGTAGGTCGCGGCTGGCTTGGACCCTAGGTCTGGGTTCAGTGTTGAGCTTCTTTGCTCTTCTGTAGGTCGCGGCTGGCTTGGACCCCAGGTCTGGGTTCAGTGTTGAGCTTCTTTGCTCTTCTGTAGGTGGCGGCTGGCTTGGACCCCAGGTCTGGGTTCAGTGTTGAGCTTCTTTGCTCTTCTGTAGGTCGCTGCTGGCTTGGACCCCAGGTCTGGGTTCAGTGTTGAGCTTCTTTGCTCTTCTGTAGGTCGCGGCTGGCTTGGACCCCAGGTCTGGGTTCAGTGTTGAGCTTCTTTGCTCTTCTGTAGGTCGCTGCTGGCTTCGACCCCAGGTCTGGGTTCAGTGTTGAGCTTCTTTGCTCTTCTGTAGGTCGCTGCTGGCTTGGATCCCAGGTCTGGGTTCAGTGTTGGATATGTTCTGAGTCCGTATCCATGCCATTCTAGTACGTGACTGATCCTTTTGTGGTTCTCACTCTGTCATGATGAACATTGTGTCCTGAGTTGATAGGCAAATGCTGTGTTCCTGGGCCGCAGGACATTGTTTCTACGTTTGTTGCATCCACACAGGCTCCTTACAATATTTTCTGCTTGATATGTAACTGTGTTCTTTGCTGCATTTCTCTTCATTCTCAGTAGGTTGCCTTTGAGGATTTTGTGTGGTTGGTTGCCACTTGATGCATGTAGAATGGCTTCAAGAGAGGAATTCTTGTGTCCGCCGCCTGGACCCACCTGCACAATTGAGCCCTCCCTGCCTCATTCCTTTCTACATTACCATATATCTTGATCCTCTCCTCATGTATCCCGCTACTCAACTCTAGCCTTCACTTACGAGCTCTTCCTCTGCACCACTTATTCCTCCTCAGCACCTGTACTCAGACCCCACTCCTGCCTCCACTTCGTCCACCTTCTGGTTGCCTCCTTGTTTACCTGCTTTCTCCCACCACTGCTGTGCCACTCATCTGTGCTGGTTCATGACACCCTGGCTGCACCTTGGCTTCTGACCACTCGCTCCAGCTGTGTACACAGCCCTCGCTGTTACTCCGCTTGCTTCACTCGCAGGGCTGTCTAGTTCTCCTGTTCTCGCCCATCTTCTGAGCCTTGTAAAGCCCCCAATCAGTTGTGTTCGGCTTCTCTTGCTCTTTGCATGCACCCCACCAATCTTACAATCCTGGTGAACGCAGCGCAGCTTCCTGAAAATAGTCTATGGAATCTTCCGGAAGTGGTAGGCCACTTTCGCTGCACGACATGCAAAGCCTGTCCTACATGCTGGGAGACTAAACAAGTCATCCACAACAATTTAACTGTAGACCTTAAATCTTTTTCAAATTGCAACTCAAGTGGAGTTATATATGCAATCATCTGCCCATGTGAACTTATGTACATAGGGCAAACCAAACAGAAGGTCAAGAACAGAATTTTCCAACATTGTAGTAGAATTCGATGTCAGACCACAGGGGCACCTATGGTGGAACACTACATGGAAAAGACCCATACACCCGAATCCATCATATGAATAACTACTCTGTGATTTTCTCAATTCGAATGATGTAGATGAATATGTTTACAATATAGAGATTTGTTATGGGTGATCTAATTGCTATAAGCTGAATAATGATGTGTCGAACGTCCCAACTTAGATGCTGTGTATTAATATGTTTATATATACAGATTTGTTATGGGTGATCTAATTACCATAAGATGAATAACGATGTGTTCAACTCGCCAACTTAGATACTGTGCAGTAATATATTGATATGACACTGTTGACATGATCTCCAGAAAGTATAAGAATGATTGACAAGTTTACACAATGAACATTGTTGATATCATGGTCTGGCATCTATTGCTATGAACACTGTGAGTCTTCTGACTATGGGGGTGTGTACGTAGATGGATGTTGAAACACACATGACATAAGATTGTCATTCAGACACCCTGCCTTAGAGCATGAACCGTTTCTCCACATATAGCAGAACTATCGAGTGATAAGAATGGCCCCCTTCACAAGAATTGTGGCTCCCCTTCATAAGACGTATTTTCATTGAATCGGACATGACAAAATATTCTAATTAAGGAATATAACCCAATTATTTGTTCCGTGGTGTGTTCACCCTTTGTGTTTTAATACCAGTAAAGTCTCAAACACTCTTAAGAGAGAGTCCCTAGCATTACGTCAGGGCATACACACATAGTAGCCGCTGATTGGCTGCCTGTGACGAGCCCCAGCATCTAGCGGCAGCACCGCGCGGACTGCATCTCCACAATCTTGGAGGACGCGACGCGAGCAGTCCGCATCAAGACCCATTACAGGTATGCAAGCCTTCTGAAGCATCCAACATGGCTCTACCAGCTGTGCCGACCCTGCGGTGATACGCAATGTTCCCGCGGGCGGTATTTTAATGACCTGAAGCGCAGTACCGAGAACTATGGGCTGTTCGCCCATATGGCATATGTTTAACTGCTTCAGCAATATGATATTCCAAACAGGGTTCTGCATATATCTTTTCACTAACTAAGGCATAACAATTATACTTGTTTTTCAAGGTTAATGGCATGAAGTAAAAACTGTCTTACTAACACGGCGGTTTATTTAAATCCCCGTGCTTCTCCACAGGCTCTAAACCCATTATTTAGCCATTAAAATTACACCTCCATTTGTAAATGGTTTAAATGATTCGGTGCTACCGTTTTTTCTGACCCAGATCTGTCTCATGCCCTATTCTAGAAAGATGTGTGGCGCATGATGAAGACAAATAAACAAGATAAGAGAGGTTGAAGTATCAAAAAAGCCACATAGATGGAGCGAAACAACTAGTGGAACTCACACCCTATTTGGGTGAAGAAGAAAGCCCTCACACACCGACCTAGTCAGTGTCATGCTTCATCATTGGGCCCCATCGAAGAGGCCGAGTGCCTCTCCGATGTGCTGCGACGCCAGGAGACTGCGGAGCTGGTTGTGTGAGATGGGCGTGTTGTGAGGTAAATTAAAGGTAAAAAGTGTCTAAAGGGTATCTACAAAAAAGTTTAATGGATGATCCCTAGGACACAGTTAAAAGGTTTGTGTCTGAATTTAGTGCCACAGGTAATGGATGGTTAATTCAGAACTTAATCAGTCAACATGTTTCAGCCTTAAGGGTGGTTTCAATTTACCTAGGCATTCGTCAGGACGGAAATAAACCCCGGCGGTATGGACTCTCTAATCGTCCACCCTGACCTGGGGACGTGAAAGTGAAAAAATTAATGAAAAAGTGATAAAGTGCATCAAAAAGGGTGGAAGAGCGGGATGCTCATTCCAAAAATACTCCTAGTTATGGAGTGTATCAGCACTTTAAAATATGGCGCTAACTGCACCATGGGTCTCGGGAGGGGGGGTTGGAGCGTCCTTGGCACATCGCCCTCAGCACTCGCAACCCGCTTATACACCTGGTATTTCCTCAAACCGGACCCCGACGATGTTTTGCATGATGAAGACATACATGAAGAATTTCCAATGAGCTCCGCTACACTATAAGATGAAAATTTGAAGTAAGTGGTAAAGTGAGTCTTACTTCCATGCCAGTCGGTCCAACGAGACGATTAGCAATCCCACCTAAAACCTCCCTCAATATATTTCAGAAACGATTAGGAGCACAACCAGGCCCCAGACGTGACGCGAGGACCGCTGTCCGCCATATTATATGTAGGTAATCTTTAAAATAAGCCTACAATCAAGTGCCCGTTCACCACATAGATCACTAATGCAAACTAATGCTATGTTTTCCAGGCTCTCTCTTCTGTCCTGGTGAAGACCCCAACATGAGGGATAATTAATCCTTTTACGCTTCAGGGGTCGAAACGTAGACTATGCCTAAAATCTACACACCATAGAGAAAAAAAGAATGATTGAATCTTATCTATGTTTGATGTATTGTGGGAACATTGTAAATACATTATTTGTAAAGGCGTTATGATTTAAATGTGATGTAACATTATCACACCACCTTTACCCTGTCCCTCACAAACCCTTCACTCCCTTTTCTCTTTGCACTGAGAGCACCTACAATGCAATGCTTTCATAATCATATTGATGAAATACAGTTGATTTTGAAGTACATATATGCAGTAAGAAGTATAATAAATGAACTTACATGTGGAATAAATACAGTTTAATTCTTTATACTGCATATCCTACTCTCATTATATCAAGTTAACCTAAGGAGAAATATGAATCAATCAACCAAAGCATTTGTATAGCGCGCTACTCACCCGGAGGGTCTCAAGGCGCTTGGGGAGGGGGGGTCCGCTACTGCTCGAACAGCCAGGTCTTGAGCTGCTTCCTGAAGGCGAGGTGGTCCTGGGTCAGGCGGAGGT
Source organism: Lissotriton vulgaris (assembly GCF_964263255.1). Lineage (NCBI taxonomy): Eukaryota > Metazoa > Chordata > Amphibia > Caudata > Salamandridae > Lissotriton > Lissotriton vulgaris. The sequence goes on from NC_141694.1 coordinate 8,529,345, forward strand.
GGGTTGGGAGGGAGTTCCAGGTCTTGGCGGCGAGGTAGGAGAAGGACCTTCCCCCTGTGGTGGCTCTTCGGATGCGGGGGATGGCGGCGAGGGCGTGGCCGGTCAATCGAAGCTGGCGTTTGGGAGCGTAGAAGTTGAGGCGGCTGTTGAGGTGTTCTGGGCCTTGGTTGTGAAGGGCTTTGTGTGCGTGGGTGAGGAGACGGAAGGTGATTCTCTTGTTGACCAGGAGCCAGTGCAGGTCTCTCAGGTGTCCGGAGATGTGGTTGCGACGGGGGATGTCCAGGATGAGTCGTGCTGAGGCGTTCTGGATCCGCTGGAGTCTCTTCTGGAGTTTGGCGGTGGTTCCGGCGTAGAGGGAGTTGCCGTAGTCCAGTCGGCTGGTGACGAGGGCCTGGGTGACCGTCTTCCTGGTCTCGGTGGGGATCCACCGGAAGATCTTGCGTAGGATGTTGAAGCACGACGAGGAGACGGCGTTGACTTGTCTGGTCATGGAGAGGGAGGAGTCCAGGATGAAGCCCAGGTTGCGGTCTGTTGGTTTGGGTGCACTACCTAAGGCGGGGGGCCAGTAGTCGTCCCAGGCGGAGGGTGAGGGTCCCAGGATGAGGACTTCCGTCTTGTCCGAGTTCAGTTTCAGGCGGCTGTTCTTCATCCATTCGGCTACCTCTTTCATCCCTTCGTGTAGGTTGGCTCTGGCGGTGGCGGGGTCGTTGGTGAGGGAGAGGATCAGCTGGGTGTCGGCGTAGGAGATGATGTTGAGGTTGTGCTGGCGTGCGATGGCTGCGAGGGGACTCATGTAGACGTTGAGGGTTGGGCTGAGTGAGGAGCCTTGAGGAACGCCGCGGATGACTTCGGTGGCTTCTGATCTGAACAGGGGGAGTCGGACTCTCTGTGTCCTTCCAGCGAGGAAGGAGATGGTCCACTCCAGTGCCTTCTCCTGGATTCCGGCGTTGCTGAGGCACTGTACTAGGGTACGGTGGCAGACAGTGTCGAAGGCCGCGGAGAGGTCTAGGAGGATGAGGGCCGCTGTTTCTCCGTTGTCGAGCAGAGCTCGGATGTCATCGGTGGCTGCGATCAGGGCGATCTCGGTGCTGTGGTTGGCCCGGAAGCCAGACTGCGGGAGGTCGAGGGATCCGTTCGTCTCGAGGAAGGCGGCCAGCTGCTTGTTGACGGTCTTCTCGATGACTTTAGCGGGGAACAGGAGCAGAGAGATGGGTCGGTAGTTCTTGAGGTCGGTGGGGTCGGCTGATGGCTTCTTTAGTAGGGCGCTGAGTTCGGCATGCTTCCAGTTCTCCGGGAACGTAGCGGTGTTGAAGGAGGTGTTGATGATGTCCCGCAGGTGGGGTGCGATGACAGCGTCGGCCTTGTTGAAGACGTGGTGAGGGCAAGGGTCGGTCGGAGATCCGGAGTGGATGGAGTTAATCGTGTGGACGGTGTCTTCGGTGCTGATCGGGGTCCAGGGGCGGAGGGTGGTAGTGGGGGAGGTGGTTCGGTCGTGGCGTGCGTCGGTAGAGTGCTGAAGCTGTTGTGTATGTCCGCGATCTTGTTGTGGAAGTAGGAGGCGAGGGAGTTGCAGAGGTCTTGCGAAGGGGTGATGTCGTTGTTTCCGGCGTTGGGGTTGGAGAGCTCTTTAACGATGTTGAAGAGTTCCTTTCTGTTGTGTGCGTTGTTGTCCAGTCGTTCCTTGAATGCAGTTTTCTTGGTGGTGTGGATCAGTTGGTGGTGTTTTCGGGTAGCGAGCTTGAGGGCAGTCATGTTGTCCGGTGTTGGGTCTCTGCGCCAGGCTTTCTCAAGGGCTCTGCAGTTCTTCTTAGAATTCTTGAGTTCGTCGGTGAACCATGGGGCTTTCTTGCTGCCGGGTCTGCTAGGCGGGGTCCTCAGGGGGGCGAGGTCGTCTGCGCAGTCGCTGATCCACTTCGTGAGGTTGGTGGCCGCTTGGCTGGGGTTCGTAGCGCTGGTGGGTGGGTTCTTGCTCAGGGAAGTTGTGAACTGGTCGGCTGTGATCTTGTTCCAGCTTCAGCGTGCAACCTGTTGCTGGTGTGGTGGATCGTGGTCCTTTTGAAGCTGAAGTGGACGCAGCTGTGGTCCGTCCAGTGGAGTCCGGTGGCGTGGCTGAAGGCGATGTCCTTGCTGGAGGAGAAGACTGGGTCGAGTGTGTGTCCGGCGTAGTGGGTGGGGGTGGTCACCAGTTGCTTGAGTCCGAGGTTAGCGAGGTTGTCCAGCAGGGTGGTGGTGTTGCGGTCGTTGTTGTTCTCCAGGTGGAAGTTGAGGTCCCCGAGGAGGATGTAGTCAGCGGAGGGGAGGGCATGCGGGCTGACTAAGTCGGCGATGTCTTCGCTGAATTGTGTGCGTGGTCCCGGGGGTCTGTAGATGAGCGTGCCTCTGAGGATGGTCTTGGGGTTGACGTGGATCTGGAAGTGCAGGTGCTCGGCGGCTGCGAGGGTGTTGTCGGTGTTGGTCGTGATGCGGATGGAGTTCCTGTGGATGATGGCGATGCCTCCTCCTGTTTGGTTGACGCGGTCCCTCCGAATGATCTTGTAGCCGTCCGGGATGGCAATGGTGATGTCGGGCGCTGAGGAGGCGTTCATCCAGGTTTCCGTGAGGAAGGCGACGTCTGGGGTTGTGATGTCGATCAGGTTCCAGAGCTCGACGGCGTGTCTGTGGACTGAGCGGGTGATGAGCAGGATGCATTTCAGGTGGCTGCTGCTGTTGCTCGTCGAGGTCTTGGGCACTGCTGGAGTGGTGCAGGTCCAGATGCAGGTGAACTTGCAGGAGTTGCAGCAGAAGGTCCGTGGGTGCGTTTCGAGGTGGCTCGGTAGCAGCCCGGGAGTCTGCCGGCGTTGAGTGCGATGAGTTCGGTGGCGTCGTAGGACAGTCGGTGGGGGCCAGGGGTCCGGGCCCTGGGCGCGGTCCAGGCGCGGACGGGCTTACCTTTGGCGCCTTTGGCGCACAATCGGCGCTCCCGCTGCGCGTGCGCACGGTCGCCATTTATGGCGAAGTGTAGGGAGGAGGAGCAGCTGGCAGGCGGGAGCGGGGAGGGTACAGAAAAAAAGGGGGCGTGTCCACACTCGCGGCGGGGAGCGGGCGGGGGGGCAGTGCACAGGGGGACAACAACACGGGCAAAGGAACCAGATGGGAAAGAAAGAAAATAAGGTTACAATACAGTACAATACAATGACGCTTTCAAAAAACGGCAAGGACAATCGGCAAACAACGAGCGACGGCGGGGGGGCGTGGCTAGGAGAAGGAAGGCTCAGCGAGGCTGAGATCAGCGGCAGGCGGGGGCACACGCGACAGCTGGTGGCCGTGCGGCGCGGGGGTGTCCTAAGAATAGGTCATGTGGTGTTCGTATTGTACACTAAAACAAAATTATTGGAACAATACTTTTAATGAACTCGGACCACTTCCTTTTTTGTACTTCCTGAAAATAGTCCCAATGGGTCACTTTGTGGGCTCTGGTGGCATTTATCCTTTAGCCCCCACACCCATGCTGGGCAGTGAGGTCCCGCCCAAAGCACCAGACCGTCTTAATGTTCTGTTTTGCTGAGGTGCAAGTTTTGGGAAGAAACTGTTGGCTGCTTTGTATTTGTCTGTGGAGTTAATAATAATAATCTTTATTCAGAAGCTGTGGCCACCATAAAAGATACAATCCTACAATAATCAATCAGAGTACTTGTAAAGTGCGCTATTCACCCGTGAGGGTCTCAAGGCGCTGAGGGGAGGGGGGTGCCGCTACTGGGTCTGCCGTAGGTGGGTAGGGAGGGTGTTCCAGGTCTTGGCAGTGAGGTAGGAGAAGGATCTGCCGCCGGAGGTCGTTCGTTGGATGCGGGGGACACCAGCGAGGGTGAGGCTGGCGGAGCGGAGTTGGCGGGTGGGGGTGTAGAAGCGGAGTCTGCTGTTCAGGTAGGCTGGTCCGGCGTTGTGGAGTGCTTTGTGTGCGTGGGTGAGGAGCTTGAAAGTGATCCTCTTGTCGACGGGGAGCCAGTGTAGGTCTCGCAGGTAGGGGGTGATGTGGCTGTGGCGGGAACGTTGACGATCAGTCGGGCGGAGGCGTTTTGGATGCGTTGTAGTAGTCATAGGTGTTTGGCTGGGATTCCTGCGTAGAGTGCGTTGCCGTAGTCCAGTCTGCTGCTGATGAGGACCTGTGTCACCATTCTTGTTTCTGTCGGGATCGACTTGTAGATCCTGAGGAGCGTGCGGAGGGTGTTGGAGGAGAAGACGGCGTTGCCCTGCTTAGACATGGAGAGGGAAGAGTCGAGGATGAATCCTAGGTTGCGTGCATGGTCGGTGGGTGTCGGTGCTGTTCCCAGGAGTCGTCCCAGGCTAAGGGGGTGGGTTCGAGGATTAGGACCTCCGTCTTGTCCGAGTTCAGTTTCAGACGGCTGCTCCTCATCCAGTCGGCGACGGCCTTCATTCCCTCGTGGAGGTTTGTTTTGGCGGTGTGTGGGTCCTTGGTGAGGGAGAGGATGAGCTGGGTGTCGGCGTAGGAGATGATGTTGAGGTCGTGATGGCGGACCACTTGTGCGAGGTGGGCCTTGTAGACGTTGAACAGCGTTGGGCTGAGCCCTGGGGGACGCCGCAGATGATGTCGGTGGCTTCGGATCGGAAGGGTGGCAGGTGGACGGTCTGGGTTCTGCCGGAGAGGAAATACGCGGTTCAGTCAATGGCCTTCTCTTGGATTCCGGCTTCTTGGAGGCGTGTCTTTAGAGTGCGATGGCAGACCGTGTCAAAGGCAGCTGACAGGTCCAGGAGGAGGAGGGCTGATCTTTCGCCAGTGTCTAGTTGGCGCCTGATGTCATCTGTGGCGGCGATGAGGGCTGTCTCGGTGCTGTGGTTTCGTCTGAATCCGGACTGAGACGGGTCCAAGATGTTGTTGTCTTCGAGGTGGCGGGCCAATTGCATGTTGACGACTTTCTCGATGACCTTCGCCGGGAGCAGGGAGATGGGCTGGAAGTTCTTGAGGTCCTTGGGGTCCGCCTTGGGCTTCTTGAGGAGGGCGTTTCCTTTCGGCGTGCTTCCACCTTTCCGGGAATGTCGTTGTTTTGAAGGAGATGCTGATGACCTTCCGTAGTTGGGGTTAGATGTCTGCGTCTGCTTAGTTGAATACGTGGTGTGGACACGGGTCTGACGGAGATCCTGAGTGGATCGAGTTCATGACCTTGCGTGTCTCATCGTCATTGACGTTGGACCAGGAGGTCAGGCGGTTGACACAAATCCCGCTAAATCTGTGCTGTTTCCAGTGTGCGGTAACCAGGGTCGCAATACTTGGGCTTCGCAACTCTCCCGGGCAACTGATGCTTTTAAATACCTCGCATTTTTGTGTCACCAAGACCCAAAGTCTCCTGGGCACATAATATTACCCCTTTGCTAATTAGCCTTAATGGTGAAACAACAATATGGTCTTCTCTTTCTTTGTCCTTATATGGGCGCTCGGCCATCTTTAAGATGGTAATTGCAAAAAAACGATGGATTTGGGCCCAGATCTTTGGACTGGGGTGAGTGTGTGACATTGATCCACATTCGGTCCATCACCTGTTGTGTTTGCATCTTTAAGATGGTGTCACTACCCCGGATCTTGTATCGCCTCCAAAATGTCCCTTACCGTATTCTGCGCTCCTGGTTCTCACAAGTTGACGCCATACAAAACAAATTCCTTTGGAACGGTGGCGCAGTTAGGGTCGCTCTCTGCACATGTGCGCAATCCACATACTGCTGAGGGATCGCAGCAGCGGACATCTACTAATACTATGTGGATTCCCATATACTGGTGAATGAATGGTGGTATAACTCCCCCACAGACCTGGCATACGCGATCAAGCACGCGGCGATGGTACGGGCTCCCCTCCTTCTCCTCCTATATAGTGCCACATGCCTGGATTTTATGCAACCTGCCGGTAAAGTTGTGATACAGCTGTGGCGGGCTAAAGTCCGACAGATGGGCGGGAATGGGAAGTTCACCTAGAAAGCCCCACTATGGCCGGGTACATATCTCCGCCCGGTGGGCGCCTTGAAGGGGTTCCGGTGATGGGACCTTGTGGGGATCTCGACCCTCAGTGATGTAATACGGGGTACTACACTGAAACCCTTCCGGCAATTACAGGCGGAATTTATTTATTTATAAAGCGTGACATTCATCCCTTGAGATATTGCGGCGCTAAGATAACAGACTAGTGGTGAGTAGGGTCTGAGAATCTATTGGATATGACATCAGTCTTTAGGAAATAAGCATGGTTCGAGTTTATTCCTGAAGGTGTTGTATTCTTTAATCAGCCTGAGTTCGAAAGGAAGTGCTGCAAGATGCAAAAAGGTGCGGCCTCCTGCCCTGGACTTTTTAATCCTTTTCGTTTCGACAAAAGCTTTTGTGTTGTGATCTTAAGGGTCTGGCGGGAGTGTAGAATCGTATTTTGTATCGTGTTTTGTTCTGAACGATCTTGGGGCCTGTGTGGTGGAGAGTTTTGTGGGCATGCACTAAGAGCTTGAAACGTGCTCTTTGGCGCATGGGCAGCCAGCGAAGTTGTTTTAGGCAGTCCATCGTTTGTCTTTGTTACACACCAGTTTGGCTGCAGCATTTTGCACCACATGTAGACGTTTGAAGAGTTATTCTGGCATGCCTACAAAGAGAGCATTGCCATAGTCCAGTCTACTGACCAGCAGGGCCTGTGTGACTGTCCTTCTGCTTTCTAGTGGGAACCATAGAAAGAGCCTTTTTAGAAGCTTCAGGGTGGCAAACCCTTTTCCACACTGTGTTTGTACATGATCCTGCATGGATAGTGTGTTCTCGATTGTTACACCCATGTTTGTGGCACACTGCTAAGGTGCTGGGGCATCTCCAAGTGAGGAGGGCCACCAGGATGCGTCCCACATATTTTTGGCTTCTCCGAGGAGCAGGATTTCGGATTTGTCTGCATTTAACTTTAAGCAGTGGTCCGACATTCATTTCAGTTAGACAGCTGTTGAGTTTTCTTTTGGTGTCATTGTGCCAGTCTCCAATAGCGATTGTTCGTTGTGTGTAATCTGCATAGGAGCACACACCAAACCCCACTTTGTCCCAATTTTTGCCAGGGGTGAAACGTAGGCATTGAACAGCTTGGGGCTGAGGGATGCTCCCTGCGGGACACCGCCGTTTAATTTTTTGGGTTTGGATGAGAAGGCACCTAGTTGCACGGTTTGACCTACATAAAACGCAATTCTGCAAATTCCTTCAACTACACCATGCACTCCTCCCCTGATTCCCACGCTAGAGACCCTTCCAGAGTTCCACCCCCTAGAAGGCCGTCTACTGATGGGCGACCTTGACCTCCACAAGATCAGGCAAATATATCAGACCCTGACGACCCACACACCGCCGGCACTTGACAAGACACGACTTGCGTGGCAGGCCCACATTCCAGAGGTGACATATGATGACCGGGCTGAAGCCATCGCTAGCCCGCGGGGTTCGGTGGTCTCCACGCGATACCGCCTGATACAGTTTAAATACCTACACCGGGAATACTATACTCGGACTAGACTCTGGCGGATGGACGTTATCCAGTCCCCTACATGTTTGCCGTGTGACCGGAAAGAGGGTACATTCTTGCACACAGTATGGAGTTGCACGGCGTTGCAACCCTTTTGGCGCAGAATTTGGTGCTGCGTAATGAGGCGTTATCATGGTGCTCCCGCTTGACCCACGACTCTTCCTCTTACATAGCACTGACGACATTGGGGGGAATAGGTATAAGCAACATTTACTGTTTCTGGCTCTCACTATCGCCAAGAGGGACCTCGCACAATAATGGAAAGCAACGTCTCCCCCGACCCTGGGCAAATGGAAGACCGAACTAGATAGATGTATGGGGACAAAATAGCTGTATTTCTAGCTTGCGGATGCCCTGCAAAACATCGGAAAATCTGGCCTTGACGGGTGTCCTATCGAGGAATCGAGCCCCCCCCCCCCCCCTCCCACCAGCAGACCCCTGAGTGGCGCCCCATACTCTCAACTGCACCTTGACCGGACTTTCCTGCACCGTATGTTTGACTCCCTATGCCAATATGCCATGTGTTCTTGTCTTGAGATAGAGTACTGTCTGCATTTTGTTTCTGATGCATCAACTGCATGCTCGACAGGTGTTGGTAAATGGTAGAAATACGAGTATTTTGCTGCTGTTAATCCTTTTTCTCCTACAGGTCATTGTAGGGCTATCGCCCATCCTCTCGACGAATAACCCAATAAAATGTGTTGTTAAAAAAAAAAATAAGATTCAGATAAAACACTGCTCATCCAATTCAAAATTAAGGTAAAATGCCACACTTAGTCTCCTGTGATAAAAAAAAAACAAAGAAATATGTGAAGACAATGCTGAAACACAAATAGCCATTCAGTGGCTAATCGGGTCTCGATAATTTAGATCTGTAGGCCACAAGCAAAAAACTTGTCAATGCACAGTGTGAGTTTGTTGGGCAACAGTTGTAGATTTATAAGCGCCATTCTGGCATGCCTGTATTTCAGCCTCTTTAAAAGGGGGCAAAGGAACAACCTTCTTGGATGGGTAAAATATTTACTCAGAAGGACACAATGTAGGTATCCTGTGGAGACCTCGAGTGGCAGCCACAGGGGGAGTTGTCTGGCAGATCCAGTTGGGCTTCATTCAGGCCATGGCTCCTTTGAAGAGGGTGCTGCTTTGTTTTCTTCTGCAGGGGCTGGCTTCAGCTCTTGTGATGAGAGGTCTGTGTGGGGAGGAGTTTCTCCATTGGGTTGCTTTGCATTGGTCAATGGTGCTGTGTGGAGGTCTGGAGTTGACATGAGAGAAAAGGCACCTGCTTGGCTTTGTTGAAGACATCATCACTGCTTGTTGGCTTCATGGTATGATAGGAGGGGAAGGCTCCTCCCGCTAATAGATTTAGGTTTGGCTTTGATCTTCTGGTGTGAGTCTGGATTCAAATGTGGGGGCAGAAGGCTTTGCCAATGCTAGGTTTTCCAATTGAAGATGTGACCTTCTCTTTCTTCCCTGGTGCAGGAGGAGGCCGCGTCCAGCGCCAGTCACTGCGGGGATGGTAGCCGGGGGTCTGGTACGGTACCTGGATTGGCACAGCACCGCCAGCTCGGATTGGGATGTTTCGGTGGACGGTGCACCTGGAAGGAGGTCCCCGGAGAGTGAACCACGCAGCAGTGGCCGTCGGGCACAAAGTCTTTTCCTTTGGGGGCTACTGCTCGGGCGAGGACTATGAGACCATGCGACAGATCGATGTACATGTCTTCAACACAGGTAAGGACCCTCCGGCTGCTCCTCACTACTTAGCAAGCTTCAAGATCAGATTGAAGTTTGGTGGCATGTTGGTCAAACTGGTCACAGTACCTGTATATGCTCGCTGTCCAGCCGTCTGTGTGGTGTAACAAAAATATAATTCTATAATATTTGGGAACATCTTGATCTTCCAGTCACTCGGCGCACTTTTCCTTAGTTTTTGTTGTCTGGATGAGTGCAACTACCAATTGAATGTGGTATAGAGCTTCTCTTTCATGCAGAGTATAGCGAGCAGGCTCAGTACATTCATCAGCAGTGCAAGCTTCCCTTTCACACAGTGTAGCGAGCAGGCTCAGTACATTCATCAGCAGTGCAAGCTTCCCTTTCACACAGAGTGTAGCGAGTAGGCTCAGTACATTCATCGGCAGTGCAAGCTTTTCTTTAACACTGTGGAGCGAGCAGGCTCAGTACATTCATCAGCAGTGCAAGCTTCACTTTCACGCAGAGTGTAGCGAGCAGGCTCAGCTCATTCATCAGCAGTGCAAGCTTCCCTTTCACACAGTGTAGTCAGCAGGCTCAGTACATTCATCAGCAGTGCAAGCTACTCTTTCATGCAGAGTCTAGCTGTTGGACTTGTGTTGGACTTGGCCCTTCTGGCAGGTTCACCCCTGAACTTTTTGCCTTTTAGTGTTACATAATTATAGTGATTTCTGGCCTTTGCGCACTTTAGCTCTGTGGCGCAGTGTAAAGTGCGTGCGCTCTCTGAGTGCGTGTGTGAGATTGGCCTGACCTTCCATAGGAATGCATGGGGAATGTATGTGTCCATGTTAGTTCCTGATGTGTGGAGAGTGCAGTCTCGAGTTTGGTATGTGCGGATTAAATGCTACGCGATGATGTGCGCGGCGGTATTGTGTCTAGTGTGGAAGTGCCACTTCTAGAAGTTGGCCTGTCTGTGCAGTGAATGTGCTGGCTTGTGATTGCCTAGGGCTGGTGGATCATACCTGACCTGACAGGAGGGAGAGTGGACAAGGGGTGCCAAGCACCTGGGGCTACTGCCCCCCGCTCTCTAATGCCACAGAGGTATGAGAGCCCTCAGAGGCATAAGGCCTGGGTCTCATCCCTGACTACTGTCAGTGGTCAATATGACTTGCTGTCTGTCTGTTGGGACACACCTGTGAGCAAGTTAAGGTTAGGTGCAATACAGGTGGTGCCCACAGGTGTAGAGAAGGGTTTCCCAGGGATTGGCTTGGTGGACCCTGAGAGTATGGACAGAGGATTTGAAATAGGTTCAGATTGGCGTAGAACTGGAATGTGCCCCTGCAGTTGCGGGCCAGGTCCATGTTCTATCGCCCTAAGCTGGGAAGCCCATCACGGTAGTGATTGGTCTACTCTGTGTGTTGGCTGGAAGGAGGTTATGTTGGACTTGGCCCTCTTGGCAGGGCCATCCCTGAACTTTTTGCCTTCCTCCAATATTCTCTCTGACCTGTTTTTGTTGGCACTTTACCACTGCTGACCAGTGCTAAAGTGCATATGCTCTCCCTGTATAAAATGTATATGTGATTGATTTCCATGATTGGTCTATTTGGTTTACTGTCAGTCCCCAGTAAAGTGCACCAGGGGTGCCAGGGCTTGTAAATACAAATGCTGCTGGTGGGCTTGCAGCACTGGTTGTGCCACCCACAGAAGCGGCCTGGTAAAATGTGCCTAAGGTCTGCCATTGCAAGACCTGCAGCAGTCTGGTACTGTCATGCTAACTGTGCAAGTACACCTACTTGTCAGTCCCTAAACCTTCCCTTAACTTCATATTAGTCACCCCTATGGTAGGCCCAATGGCAGGGTGCATTGTAGCATAAGGTAGGACAAGCCCTGATGTGTGTGGCATGTCCTAATAGTGAATTACAGCCATTTTCGTTTTTCACTATTGTAAGGCTACCTACCCTCCATAGGCCAAAATGGGCTGCTGGAATTATTACACTCTATAATCCCAATAGACTCCGAGAGCATGGTAGACAGTCCAGTTTAGTATGCCTGAACTCAGAATAGTAAAATACTTCTTTTAGTAAAATGTATTTTAATATCCTGTGTTTGCAAATACTACTTTTAGAAAGTTAGTATATATGCTTGCCTAACCATTTCAGCCCGCCTCTGCTCTGATGTGTATCTGCTGTCTGGTTTCTGTGCATGACAGAGCTGGGGAATTCCAGGGGACAGGCTGGGGTTGACAGGTGGTGAATAAAAAGATTACACCAGGATGGGTGGGTGAAGTGCCCCTTGACTCTGAATAAGGCTGTGCTCTGCCACCACAATGCTGGCTCCGCCCCCTGGGCAGCGACTGATGACTCTGCCCTGCACCTGGTCCAGGAAGAGGGAAGACTGTCAACAGAGTGCTCCTGACTGTACTTGTCATGACAATGCTGGCTCCACCTCCTGCGGAGCGTCTGATGTCCCTGCCCTGCACACTGAAAGGAGAAGCCAGGGCCTGAAAAACAAAGTGCTCAGAGACTGACTGGATTAGGCAAAGGCCCCCTGGCCTGCAAGAACAAAAGAAATGGTGTATAATAGTAGGAGCCCTGCTCCCAAGAAATCGGATCCTGTTGACGCCAAGAAGAAACTCTGCCTGAAGAGAAGGACCTGGGAAAGCTGCATGGAGGACTACTGTCTCTAATCTTAAGACTGGCCTGTGGTGGGTGCCTTGCTGCAAGAAGAAGAGAGGAAGAAAAGACTGAAAGACTTTTGAAATTCAACTTGTGCATCTAGACAATCTTCAAGGGCTTGCTTGTGAACCTGCCCCCTGAACTGAGCCCCAGGACCATTGGGCTCTATCCCCCTGGAAAGAGAAGCCGCTGTGAGTACTGCATTTCCCCGCAGTTCAACCTGGGAGAAGCTGAGCGCGTCGTGGCAATCCGCTGCGCACTCTGAAAGGCCCTGGGCACCTTGATCCTGCAGAGCAATGCAACTTCTGCCTGTCAAAGCCCCAGTTTGCATCGTAAGGACCAGCCCCGCTGGCCCGAGCACCGTGACTGCCGCCTACACAAGCCGTAGCTCGCACCGTAAGAAGGGACCTCGCCCTGGGCTTGCTTTCCTCCCTTTGACTTGTCCTGTTGGAAGCACCTGCCACTGTTCGTGAGCGGCTGCGGCGCGTAGCGCGGCTGGGTAGGTCTCGTACCCTTCAACTCGTACTGCTGCTTCGCCCCGCACTCGAGTGTCTGACCCTTTCCAGGAGCAGTGTGTACATCGAAACGAGGAGCTTCCCCACAACCCACCGTCCCCGCCGATTACAGTGACGATCGAGCTCCCCGAGCCGTAGCTCGCACCACAACGAGTAGGACACCGCCACGTGATGCATTGGCTCCCCCTGCTTGTCCGCACCGAACCAAAGACTAAAGGTACTGTGTCCAGGGTTGTACTGTGCGTCGCGCTCCGGACTGCGGTGTTCGTGAAGCGCGCACCTCCTGTTATAGCTTTGCCCTTTTTTGCTGTGCGCACCGTACGAGTGAGACTTCCCCATCCAGTCTCTCCATCGCTGTATGGGTCGCACGGCCGCCTTACGCCCGTACTCCTTGCTGCCTCGAACGCGCCGTACGCTTGTTACGCGAGACGTTTGGCGAGGCCCTGCTGGGGTTTACCGTACGATAGCGCTATGAAGCGCTCCACCTTTCACGAACAGCGCAACAACACTGGAGACATTGTACACAGTACTTAATAGCCGTTTTTGAGAGTACTGTAACCCGGCATCACTGTGCGAGTCGTACTGACACCCGACGACTTGCACTACCCGTATGCACTGAGGCCCCTTAAACGCCTTGAGCTGTGCATACACCCTGCTTGTGATTTTGAACGTTCTGTGAGCCTACGCCTGAAGGTACGATTAACACAAGCTTAGTATGACTCGTACCCCTTGTTTGTATCTGCCGCGTTGTACGCGTCTAACACGAGGCACTTGAGCTTTGGCAAGACTTTCCATTGGTGATCGTACGAAACGTACAAGAGCGCAACGAAGCGCTCAGGCATTCGCGAACCACGCAACAATGCTTGAAACATTGCATATAGTGCTGGGAAGCCGTTTTTGAGAGTCCTATAACCCATTCCAAGTACTGAATATTACAAATACGAACTGTGGCATCATTCTAGGAGTCAATGTACAAAAGAGTGGCAGTTGCACACCATTATTTGTCAGTTTTTCTTGTTTCTCAATGTAATCCTGTTTGCGTGCAGACTGCGTTAAACGGGCCTCGCCTCCTTGCACGTTCTTGAAATCAAACAGGTTGCAGCTACACTGTGCTGCAGACCCAATCGCACAGCTTCAAAAAGTCAACTTACGCCTTTTTTATTTTCACTGTGTTTTATTCCAAATTTTTCCAATTCATCCAACTTAGCTTTCTTAGTCACGATAACACTGTCCAAAGACCCATTTGCTTCACATGAAGCAGTTGTGCCAATCCAGGCCTCTTACCACATGTAGCGAGCAGGCTCAGTAAATTTATCGTCAGTGCAAGCTTCCCTTTCACACAGAGTGTAGCGAGCAGGCTCAGCTCAGTCATCAGTGGTGCAAGCTTCCCTTTCACGCCAAGTGTAGCGAGCAGGCTCAGTACATTCATCAGCAGTGCAAGCTTCTCTTTAACACAGTGTAGCGAGAAGGCTCAGTACATTCATCAGCAGTGCAAGCTTCTCTTTAACACAGTGTAGCGAGCAGGCTCAGTACATTCATCGGCAGTGCAAGCTTCTCTTTAACACAGTGGAGCGAGCAGGCTCAGATCAATCATCCGCAGTGCAAGCTTCTCTTTCACGCAGAGTGGAGCGAGCAGGCTCAGTACATTCATCAGCAGTGCAAGCTTCCCTTCCACAGAGTGTAGCGAGCAGACTCAGTACCTTCATCAGCAGTGGAAGCTTCCCTTTCACGCAGAGTGTAGCGAGCAGGCTCCGTGCATTTATCAGCAGTGCAAGCTTCCCTTTCACACAGAGTGTAGCGAGCACGCTAAGTACATTCATTAGCAGTTCAAGCTTCTCTTTCACGCAGAGTGTAGCGAGCCGGCTCAGTACATTCATCAGCAGTGCAAGCTTCCCTTTCTCACAGAGTGTAGCGAGCAGGCTCAGTACATTCATCAGCAGTGCAAGCTACCCTTTCACACACAGTGTAGCGAGCAGGCTCAGTACATTCATCAAACATTCATCAGCAGTGCAAGCTTCCCTTTCACACAGAGGGTAGCGAGAGGGCTCTGTACGCATAAGGAATGCAAGCTTCCCTTTCACACAGATTGTAGCGAGCAGGCTCAGTACATTATTCAGCAGTGCAAGCTTCCCTTTCACACAGAGTGTAGCGAGCAGGCTCAGTAAATTTATCGTCAGTGCAAGCTTCTCTTTCACACAGATTGTATCGAGCAGGCTCAGTACATTCATTAGCAATGCAAGCTTCCCTTTCACACCGAGTGTAGCGAGCAGGCTCAATACATTCATCAGCAGTGCAAGCTTCCCTTTCACACAGAGTGTAGCAAGCAGGCTCAGTAAATTTATTGTCAGTGCAAGCTTCCCTTTCACACAGAGTGTAGCAAGCAGGCTCAGTAAATTTATTGTCAGTGCAAGCTTCCCTTTCACACCAAGTGTAGCAAGCAGGCTCAGTACATTCATCAGCAGTGCAATCTTCTCTTTAACACAGTGTAGCGAGAAGGCTCAGTACATTCATCAGCAGTGCAAGCTTCTCTTTAGCACAGAGTGTAGCGAGCAGGCTCAGTACATTCATCGGCAGTGCAAGCTTCTCTTTAACACAGTGGAGCGAGCAGGCTCAGATCAATCATCAGCAGTGCAAGCTTCTCTTTCACGCAGAGTGTAGCGAGCAGGCTCAGTACATTCATCAGCAGTGCAAGCTTCCCTTTCACACACAGTGTAGGGAGCAGTCTCAGTACATTCATCAAACATTCATCAGCAGTGCAAGCTTCCCTTTCACACAGAGTGTATCGAGCAGGCTCAGTACATTCATTAGCAGTGCAAGCTTCCCTTTCACACCGAGTGTAGCGGGCAGGCTCAATACATTCATCAGCAGTGCAAGCTTCCCTTTCACACAGAGTGTAGCAAGCAGGCTCAGTAAATTTATTGTCAGTGCAAGCTTCCCTTTCACGCCAAGTGTAGCGAGCAGGCTCAGTACATTCATCAGCAGTGCAAGCTTCCCTTTCACACAGAGTGTAGCGAGCAGGCTCAGTACATTCATCAGCAGTGCAAGCTTCTCTTTAACACAGTGTAGCGAGCAGGCTCAGTACATTCATCAGCAATGCAAGCTTCTCTTTAACACAGAGTGTAGCGAGCAGGCTCAGTACATTCATCGGCAGTGCAAGCTTCCCTTTCACACAGAGTGTAGCGAGCAGGCTCAGTACATTATTCAGCAGTGCAAGCTTCCCTTTCACACAGAGTATATCGAGCGGGCTCAGTACATTCATCAGCTGTGCAAGCTTCCCTTTCACACAGAGTGTAGCGAGCAGGCTCAGTAAATTTATCGTCGGTGCAAGCTTCTCTTTCACACAGAGTATATCGAGCAGGCTCAGTACATTCATCAGCTGTGCAAGCTTCCCTTTCATACAGAGTGTAGCGAGCAGGCTCAGTACATTCATCGGCAGTGCAAGCTTCTCTTTAACACAGTGTAGCGAGAGCAGGCTCAGTACATTCATCAGCAGTGCAAGCTTCCCTTTCAAACACAGTGTAGCGAGCAGGCTAAGTACATTCATCAGCAGTGCAAGCTTCTCTTTCACACAGAGTGTAGCGAGCAGGCTCAGTACATTCATCAAACATTCATCAGCAGTGCAAACTTCCCTTTCACACAGAGGGCAGTGAGAGGGCTCAGTGTACGCATAAGGAATGCAAGCTTCCCTTTCACACAGATTGTAGCGAGCAGGCTCAGTACATTCATCAGCGGTGCAAGCTTCCCTTCCACAGAGAGTGTAGCGAGCAGGCTCAGTACATTCATCAGCGGTGCATGCTTCCCTTCCACAGAGAGTGTAGCGAGCAGGCTCAGAACATTCATCAGCAGTGCAAGCTTCCCTTTCACACAGAGCGTAGAGAATAGGCTCAGCTCATTCATCAGCGGTGCAAGCTTCTGTTTCACACATTGTAGCGAGCAGGCTCAATACATTCATCAGTGGTGCAAGCTTCTGTTTCACACATTGTAGCGAGCAGGCTCAATACATTCATCAGTGGTGCAAACTTCCCATTCAAACACAGTGTAGCGAGCAGGTTTAGCATCACAAGCACTTCAAGCTTCCTTTTCACACAGATTATAGCGAGCAGGCTCAGCTCATTCATCAGCGGAGCAAGCTTCTCTTTCACACCGAGTGTAGCGAACAGGCTCAATACATTAATCAGCAGTGCAAGCTTCTCTTTAACACAGTGTAGCGAGCAGGCTCAGTACATTCATCAGCAGTGCAAGCTTCTCTTTAACACAGTGTAGCGAGCAGACTCAGTACATTCATCAGCAGTGCAAGCTTCTCTTTAACACAGTGGAGCGAGCAGGCTCAGATTAATCATCAGCAGTGCAAGCTTCCCTTTCATACAGAGTGTAGCGAGTATGCTCAGTACATTCATCAGCAGTGCAAGCTTCCCTTTCATACAGAGTGTAACGAGCAGGCTCAGTACATTCATTAGCTGTGCAAGCTTCCCTTTCATACAGAGTGTAGCGAGCAGGCTCAGAACATTCATCAGCAGTGCAAGCTTCCCTTTCACACAGAGCGTAGAGAATAGGCTCAGCTCATTCATCAGCGGTGCAAGCTTCTGTTTCACACAGAGTGTAGCGAGCAGGCTCAGTAAACTTATCGTCAGTGCAAGCTTCCCTTTCACAGAGAGTGTAGCGAGCAGGCTCAGTACATTCATCAGCAGTGCAAGCTTCCCTTTCATACAGAGTGAAACGAGCAGGCTCAGTACATTCATCAGCTGTGCAAGCTTCCCTTTCATACCGAGTGTAACGAGCAGGCTCAGTACATTCATTGGCTGCCCTCGTACGGAGCTCTGAGAACTAATTCGAACGACCCAACTGTGGATGAAATCCCCGTGATATTTTCCCGACTGAATACCGATTAAACACATAACGCCGGTTTTCGATGCCGACTCAGAACCGCCAATGCTTTAAGTAACTACAAGACCACACTGGGAACTACGGACCATGTGGTCCCCTGCCCCTTCCCTGGTCCTGATGAAGACCCAGCAGCAAGGTTAAATCTTCCTGCAGTCTCAGAGGGTCGAAACGTCGACGGTTTTTCTAATTGCGGCAACCACACATGCTAATATTTGCATATACATTGTACTTTGTGTTGTATGCCTGTTTACAAATAATGTCGCCATACGGTTATGGCAGCTATCGCTATACGATTTATAGCATGAAAAATGTTTTGAACTGTTGAGTTTACTGTCACATAATCCCATCACTCCCCTACCTTTTCACCATCACTTCCTTCTCCTTCCTGGGGCACTGTATGACCTTTAATACAGTTGACTATTTGTCTTGCTACGTGTATTAATTACACTGGATCCCATAGTGAATAAAACTCTGTGGATCAAAATAATTGCTTTGGATCAATTCTTGTGAAATGTATTATATGTTCCCCACTCTCATTGGGACCCCTTCCTCTTAACACTTACCGAACCCAGGTCCCAGTGACTCTATTGGGTAACCCCCTTGCATACTCAGTACATTCATCAGCTGTCAAGCTTCCCTTTCACACAGAGTGTAGCGAGCAGGCTCAGTAAACTTATCGTCAGTGCAAGCTTCTCTTTCACGCAGAGTGTATCGAGCAGGCTCAGTACATTCATCTGCAGTGCAAGCTTCTCTTTAACACACAGTGGAGCGAGCAGGCTCAGATTAATCATCAGCAGTGCAAGCTTCCCTTTTCACAGAGAGTGTAGCGAGCAGGCTCAGTACATTCATCAGCAGTGCAAGCTTCCCTTTCATACAGAGTGTAGCGAGCAGGCTCAGTACATTCATCAGCAGTGCAAGCTTCCCTTTCATACAGTGTAACGAGCAGGCTCAGTACATTCATCAGCTGTGCAAGCTTCCCTTTCATACAGAGTGTAACGAGCAGGCTCAGTACATTCATCAGCTGTGCAAGCTTCCCTTTCACACAGAGTGTAGCGAGCAGGCTCAGTAAACTTATTGTCAGTGCAAGCTTCTCTTTCACACAGAGTGCATCAAGCAGGCTCAGTACATTCATCTGCAGTGCAAGCTTCTCTTAAACACAGAGTGTAGTGAGCAGGCTCAGATCAATCATCAGCGGTACAAGCTTCCCTTTCACACAGAGTGTAACAAGCAGGTTTAGCATCACAAGCAGTGCAAGCTTCTCTTTCTCACAGAGTGTAGCGAGCAGGTTTAGCATCACAAGCAGTTCAAGCTTCCCTTTCACACAGTTTAGCGAGTAGGCTCAGTACATTCATCAGCTGTGCAAGCTTCTCTTTCATACAGAGTGTAGCGAGTATGCTCAGTAAATTCATCAGCAGTGCAAGCTTCCCTTTCATACAGAGTGTAACGAGCAAGCTCAGTACATTCATCAGCTGTGCAAGCTTCCCTTTCATACAGAGTGTAGCGAGTATGCTCAGTACATTCATCAGCAGTGCAAGCTTCCCTTTCTTACAGAGTGTAACGAGCAGGCTCAGTACATTCATCAGCTGTGCAAGCTTCTCTTTCACGCAGAGTGTAGCGAGCAGGTTTAGCATCACAAGCAGTGCAAGCTTCCCTTTCACGCAGAGTGTAACGAGCAGGCTCAGTACATTTATCAGCAGTGCAAGCTTCCCTTTCAAGCAGAGTGTAGCGAGCAGGTTTAGCATCACAAGCAGTGCAAGCTTCTCTTTTACACAGAGTGTAGCGAGCAGGTTTAGCATCACAAGCAGTTCAAGCTTCCCTTTCACACAGTTTAGCGAGTAGGCTCAGTACATTCATCAGCTGTGCAAGCTTCTCTTTCATACAGAGTGTAGCGAGTATGCTCAGTAAATTCATCAGCAGTGCAAGCTTCCCTTTCATACAGAGTGTAACGAGCAAGCTCAGTACATTCATCAGCTGTGCAAGCTTCCCTTTCATACAGAGTGTAGCGAGTATGCTCAGTACATTCATCAGCAGTGCAAGCTTCCCTTTCTTACAGAGTGTAACGAGCAGGCTCAGTACATTCATCAGCTGTGCAAGCTTCTCTTTCACGCAGAGTGTAGCGAGCAGGTTTAGCATCACAAGCAGTGCAAGCTTCCCTTTCACGCAGAGTGTAACGAGCAGGCTCAGTACATTTATCAGCAGTGCAAGCTTCCCTTTCAAGCAGAGTGTAGCGAGCAGGTTTAGCATCACAAGCAGTGCAAGCTTCTCTTTTACACAGAGTGTAGCGAGCAGGTTTAGCATCACAAGCAGTTCAAGCAGGTTTAGCATCACAAGCAGTTCAAGCTTCCCTTTCACACAGGCTGCACGCAGGAGCTGGAACAAGATCCCAGCCGACCAGCTCGCGTCCTCCCTGAGCATGAACCCTCCCACCAGCACAACGAACCCTAGCCAGGCGGCCACCAACCTCACGAAGTGGATCAGCGACTGCGCAGACGAGCTCGCCCCCTGATGACCCCGCCCAGCAGACCCGGTAGCAAGAAAGCCCAATGGTTCACCGACGAACTCAAGAGCTCCAAGAAGAACTGCCGAGCCCTCAAGAGAACCTGGCGCAGAGTCCCAACACCGGACAACACGACTGCCCTCAAGCTCGCCACCCGAAAACACCACCAACTCATCCGCGCCACCAAGAAAACTGCATTCAAGGAACGACTGGACAACAACGCACACAACAGCAAAGAAATCTTCAACATCGTGAAAGAGCTCTTCAACTCCAACGCCGGAAACAACGACATCACCCCTTCGCAAGACCTCTGCAACTCCCTCGCCTCCTACTTCCACAACAAGATTGCGGACATACACAACAGCTTCAGCACTCAACCGACACACGCCACGACCGAACCACCGCCCCCCACCACCACCCTCTGCGCCTGGACTCGGTTCAGCACCGAAGACACCGTCCGCACGATGAACTCCATCCACTCCGGATCTCCTACCGACCCCTGCCCTCACCACGTCTTCAACAAGGCCGACGCTGTCATCGCACCCCACCTGCGGGACATCATCAACACCTCCTTCGACACCGCTACCTTCCCGGAGAGCTGGAAGCACGCCGAACTCAGCGCTCTACTCAAGAAGCCATCGGCTGACCCCACCGACCTCAAAAACGACCGCCCCATCTCGCTGCTCCCGTTTCCTGCAAAAGTCATCGAGAAGACCGTCAACAAGCAGCTGGCCGCCTTCCTCGGGACGAACGGATCCCTCGACCCCTCGCAGTCTGGCTTCCGGGCCAACCACAGCACTGAGACCGCCCTGATCGCAGTCACCGATGACATCCGAGCGCTGCTCGACAACCGAGAAACAGCGGCCCTCATCCTCCCCGACCTCTCCGCCGCCTTCGACACTGTCTGCCTTCGTACCCTAGTACAACGCCTCAGCAACGTCGAAATCCAGGAGAAGGCACTGGAGTGGATCATCTCCTTCCTCGCCGGAAGGACACAGAGTCCGCCTCCCTCCGTTCAGATCTGAAGCCACCGAAGTCATCTGCGGCGTCCCTCAAGGCTCCTCGCTCAGTCCAACCCTCTTCAACATCTACATGAGCCCCCTCGCAGACATCACACGCCAGCACAACCTCAACATCATCTCCTACGCCGACAATACCCAGCTGATCCTCTCCCTTACCAACGACCCCGCCACCGCCAGTGCCAACCTTCACGAAGGGATGAAAGAGGTAGCCAAATGGATGAAGAACAGCCGCCTGAAACTGAACTCAGATAAGACTGAAGTCCTCATCCTGGGATCCTCACCCGCCGCTTGGGACGACTCCTGGTGGCCCCCCGCCCTAGGCAGCACACCCAAACCAACAGACCACGCACTCAACCTGGGCTTCATCCTGGACTCCTCCCTCTCCATGACCAGACAAGTCAACGCCGTCTCCTCGTCGTGCTTCAACATCCTGCGCATGCTACGTAAGATCTTCCGGTGGATCCCCACCGAGACCAGGAAGACGGTCACCCAGGCCCTCATCACCAGCCGTCTGGACTACGGCAACACCCTATACGCCGAACCACCACCAAACTCCAGAAGAGACTCCAGCGGATCCAGAACGCCTCAGCACGACTCATCCTGGACATCCCCCGTCGCAGCCACATCTCCGGACACCTGAGAGACCTGCACTGGCTCCCGGTCAACAAGAGAATCACCTTCCGTCTCCTCACCCACGCACACAAAGCCCTACACAGCCAAGGCCCAGGATATCTCAACAGCCGCCTCAACTTCTACGCTCCCAAACGCCAGCTTCGATCGACCAGCCACGCCCTCGCCGCCGTCCCCCGCATCCGTAGAGCCACCACAGGGGGACGGTCCTTCTCCTACCGCTCCGCCAAGACATGGAACTCCCTCCCCACCCACCTCCGCCTGACCCAGGACCACCTCGCCTTCAGGAAGCAACTCAAGACCTGGTTGTTCGAGCAGTAGCAGATCTCCCTCCCCCAGCGCCTTGAGACCCTCTGGGTAAGTAGTGCGCTATATAAATGCGATGATTGATTGATTGAGAGTATAGCGAGCAGGCTCAGCTCATTCATCAGCGGGGCAAGCTTCTCTTTAACAGTGTAGCGAGCAGACTCATTACATTCATCAGCAGTGAAAGCTTTTCTTTAACACTGTGTAGCGAGCAGACTCAGTACATTCATCAGCAGTGCAAGCTTCTCTTTCACACAGAGTGTATCGAGCAGGCTCAGTACATTCATCAGCAGTACAAGCTTCTCTTTAACACAATGGAGCGAACAGGCTCAGATTAATCATCAGCAGTGCAAGCTTCCCTTTCACAGAGAGTGTAGCGAGCAGGTTCGGTACATTCATCAGCAGTGCAAGCTTCCCTTTCATACAGAGTGTAGCGAGCAGGCTCAGTACATTCATCAGCAGTGGAAGCTTCCCTTTCACACAGAGTGTAGCGAGCAGGCTCAGATTAATCATCGGCAGTGCAAGCTTCTCTTTAACACAGTGGAGCGAGCAGGCTCAGTACATTCATCAGCAGTGCAAGCTTCTCTTTCACGCAGAGGGTAGCGAGAGGGCTCAGTGTACGCATAAGGAATACAAGCTTCCCTTTCACGCAGAATGTAGCGAGCAGGCTCAGTACATTCATCAGCAGTGCAAGCTTCTCTTTCACGCAGAGGGCAGTGAGCAGGCTCATCTCAATCATCAGCAGTGCAAGCTTCCCTTTCACGCAGAGTGTAGCGAGCAGGCTCAGTACATTCATCAGCAGTGCAAGCTTCTCTTTAACACAGTGTAGCGAGAGCAGGCTCAGTACATTCATCAGCAGTGCAAGCTTCACTTACACGCAGAGTGTAGCGAGCAGGCTCAGCTCATTCATCAGCAGTGCACGCTTCCCTCCACGGAGAGTGTAGTGAACAGGATCCGCATCACAAGCAGTGCTAGCGTCCCTTTCACGCAGAGTGTAGCGAGCAGGCTCAGTACATTCATCGGCAGTGCAAGCTTTTCTTTAACACTGTGTAGCGAGCAGGCTCAGTATTTATTTTACTTGTATAGCGCATATATCACCCGAAGGTCTCAGAGCGCTTGACATTTATCAGTGGTGCAAGCTTCCCTTCCACAGAGAGTGTAGAGAATAGGCTCAGCTCATTTATCAGCAGTGCAAGCTTCTCTTTCACACTGTGTAGTGATCAGGCTCAATACATTCATCAGTGGTGCAAACTTCACTTTCACGCAGAGTGTAGCAATCAGGCTCAGCTCAATCATCAGCAGTGCAAGCTTCCCTTCCACAGAGAGTGTATCAGGCAGAATCAGCATCACAAGCGGTGCAAGCTTCCCTTTCACGCAGAGTGTAGTGAGCAGGCTCAGTACATTTATCAGCAGTGCAAGCTTCCCTTTCACACAGAGTGTAGCGAGCAGGCTCAGTACATTCATCGGCAGTGCAAGCTTTTCTTTAACACTGTGGAGCGAGCAGGCTCAGTACATTCATCAGCAGTGCAAGCTTCTCTTATACGCAGAGTGTAGCGAGCAGGCTCAGTACATTCATCAGCAGTGCAAGCTTCTCTTATACGCAGAGTGTAGCGAGCAGGCTCAGTACATTCATGAGCAGTGCAAGCTTCCCTTTCACGCAGAATGTAGCGAGTAGGCTCAGTACATTCGTCAGCAGTGCAAGCTTCCCTTTCATACAGAGTGTAACGAGCAGGCTCAGTACATTCATCAGCAGTGCAAGCTTCCCTTTCACGCAGAGTGTAGCCAGCAGGCTCAGTACATTCGTCAGCAGTGCACGCTTCCCTCCACGGAGAGTGTAGTGAACAGGATCCGCATCACAAGCAGTGCTAGCGTCCCTTTCACGCAGAGTGTAGCGAGCAGGCTCAGTACATTCATCGGCAGTGCAAGCTTTTCTTTAACACTGTGTAGCGAGCAGGCTCAGTATTTATTTTACTTGTATAGCGCATATATCACCCGAAGGTCTCAGAGCGCTTGACATTCATCAGTGGTGCAAGCTTCCCTTCCACAGAGAGTGTAGAGAATAGGCTCAGCTCATTTATCAGCAGTGCAAGCTTCTCTTTCACACTGTGTAGTGATCAGGCTCAATACATTCATCAGTGGTGCAAACTTCACTTTCACGCAGAGTGTAGCAATCAGGCTCAGCTCAATCATCAGCAGTGCAAGCTTCCCTTTCAAGCAGAGTGTAGCAATCAGGCTCAGCTCAATCATCAGCAGTGCAAGCTTCCCTTCCACAGAGAGTGTATCAGGCAGAATCAGCATCACAAGCGGTGCAAGCTTCCCTTTCACGCAGAGTGTAGTGAGCAGGCTCAGTACATTCATCAGCAGTGCAAGCTTCTCTTATACGCAGAGTGTAGCGAGCAGGCTCAGTACATTCATCAGCAGTGCAAGCTTCTCTTATACGCAGAGTGTAGCGAGCAGGCTCAGTACATTCATGAGCAGTGCAAGCTTCCCTTTCACGCAGAATGTAGCGAGTAGGCTCAGTACATTCGTCAGCAGTGCAAGCTTCCCTTTCATACAGAGTGTAACGAGCAGGCTCAGCTCATTCATCAGCAGTGCAAGCTTCCCTCCACGGAGAGTGTAGTGAACAGGATCCGCATCACAAGCAGTGCTAGCTTCCCTTTCACGCAGAGTGTAGCGAGCAGGCTCAGTACATTCATCAGCAGTGCAAGCTTTTCTATTACACAGAGTGTAGCAAGAAGGCTCGGTACATTCATCAGCAGTGCAAGCTTCCCTTCCACAGAGAGTGTATCAGGCAGGATCAGCATCACAAGCGGTGCAAGCTTCCCTTTCACGCAGAGTGTAGCGAGCAGGCTCAGTACATTCATGAGCAGTGCAAGCTTCCCTTTCACGCAGAATGTAGCGAGTAGGCTCAGTACATTCGTCAGCAGTGCAAGCTTCCCTTTCATACAGAGTGTAACGAGCAGGCTCAGTACATTCATCAGCAGTGCAAGCTTCCCTTTCACGCAGAGTGTAGCCAGCAGGCTCAGTACATTCGTCAGCAGTGCACGCTTCCCTCCACGGAGAGTGTAGTGAACAGGATCCGCATCACAAGCAGTGCTAGCGTCCCTTTCACGCAGAGTGTAGCGAGCAGGCTCAGTACATTCATCGGCAGTGCAAGCTTTTCTTTAACACTGTGTAGCGAGCAGGCTCAGTATTTATTTTACTTGTATAGCGCATATATCACCCGAAGGTCTCAGAGCGCTTGACATTCATCAGTGGTGCAAGCTTCCCTTCCACAGAGAGTGTAGAGAATAGGCTCAGCTCATTTATCAGCAGTGCAAGCTTCTCTTTCACACTGTGTAGTGATCAGGCTCAATACATTCATCAGTGGTGCAAACTTCACTTTCACGCAGAGTGTAGCAATCAGGCTCAGCTCAATCATCAGCAGTGCAAGCTTCCCTTTCAAGCAGAGTGTAGCAATCAGGCTCAGCTCAATCATCAGCAGTGCAAGCTTCCCTTCCACAGAGAGTGTATCAGGCAGAATCAGCATCACAAGCGGTGCAAGCTTCCCTTTCACGCAGAGTGTAGTGAGCAGGCTCAGTACATTCATCAGCAGTGCAAGCTTCTCTTATACGCAGAGTGTAGCGAGCAGGCTCAGTACATTCATCAGCAGTGCAAGCTTCTCTTATACGCAGAGTGTAGCGAGCAGGCTCAGTACATTCATGAGCAGTGCAAGCTTCCCTTTCACGCAGAATGTAGCGAGTAGGCTCAGTACATTCGTCAGCAGTGCAAGCTTCCCTTTCATACAGAGTGTAACGAGCAGGCTCAGCTCATTCATCAGCAGTGCAAGCTTCCCTCCACGGAGAGTGTAGTGAACAGGATCCGCATCACAAGCAGTGCTAGCTTCCCTTTCACGCAGAGTGTAGCGAGCAGGCTCAGTACATTCATCAGCAGTGCAAGCTTTTCTATTACACAGAGTGTAGCAAGAAGGCTCGGTACATTCATCAGCAGTGCAAGCTTCCCTTCCACAGAGAGTGTATCAGGCAGGATCAGCATCACAAGCGGTGCAAGCTTCCCTTTCACGCAGAGTGTAGCGAGCAGCCTCAGTACATTCATCAGCGGTGCAAGCTTCCCTTTCACGCAGAGTGTAGCGAGCAGGCTCAGTACATTCATAAGCAGTGCAAGCTTCCCTTTCACGCAGAGTGTAGTGAGCAGGCTCAGTACATTCATCGGCAGTGCAAGCTTCTCTTTCACGCAGAGTGTAGCGAGCAGGCTCAGTACATTCATGAGCAGTGCAAGCTTCCCTTTCACGCAGAGTGTAGAGAATATGCTCAGTTCATTCATCAGCAGTGTAAGCTTCCCTTTCACGCAGAGTGTAGCGAGCAGGCTCAGCTCATTCATCAGCGGTGCAAGCTTCTCTTTCACACAGAGTGTATCGAGCAGGCTCAGTACATTCATCGGCAGTGCAAGCTTCTCTTTAACACAGTGTAGCGAGAGCAGGCTCAGTACATTCATCAGCAGTGCAAGCTTCTCTTTCACGCACAGTGTAGCGAGCAGGCTCAGTACATTCATGAGCAGTGCAAGCTTCCCTTTCACACAGAGTGTAGCGAGCAGGCTCAGTACATTCATCGGCAGTGCAAGCTTTTCTTTAACACTGTGGAGCGAGCAGGCTCAGTACATTCATCAGCAGTGCAAGCTTCCCTTTCACACAGAGTGTAGCGAGCAGGCTCAGTACATTCATGAGCAGTGCAAGCTTCCCTTTCACGCAGAATGTAGCGAGTAGGCTTAGTACATTCATCAGCAGTGCAAGCTTCCCTTTCACGCAGAGTGTAGCGAGCAGGCTCAGTACATTCATCAGCAGTGCAAGCTTCCCTTTCACACAGATTGTAGCGAGCAGGCTCAGTACATTCATCAGCAGTGCAAGCTTCTCTTTCACGCAGAGTGTAGCGAGCAGGTTTAGCGTCACAAGCAGTGCAAGCTTCCCTTTCACGCAGAGTGTAACGAGCAGGCTCAGTACATTTATCAGCAGTGCAAGCTTCACTTTGACACAGTTTGTAGCGAGAAGGCTCAGTACTTTCATCAGCAGTGCAAGCTTCTCTTTCACGCAGAGTGTAGTGAGCAGGTTTAGCATCACAAGCAGTGCAAGCTTCCCTTTCACGCAGAGTGTAGCGAGTATGCTCAGTACATTCATGAGCAGTGCAAGCTTCCCTTTCACGCAGAGTGTAGCGAGTATGCTCAGTACATTCATGAGCAGTGCAAGCTTCCCTTTCACGCCCAGTGTAACGAGCAGGCTCAGTACATTCATCAGCAGTGCAAGCTTCCCTTTCACACAGATTGTAGCAAGCAGGCTCAGTACATTCATCAGCAGTGTAAGCTTCCCTTTCATGCAGAGTGTAGGGAGCAGGCTCAGTACATTCATCAGCAGAGCAAGCTTCTCTTCACACAGTGTACCGGCACCGGCGCGCGTGAGCCCATAGCGGAGGGGGTACCGGCACGCGTGAGCCCATAGCGGAGGGGGTACCGGCACGCGTGAGCCCATAGCGGAGGGGGTACCGGCGCGCGTGAGCCCATAGCGGAGGGGGTACCGGCGCGCGTGAGCCCATAGCGGAGGGGGTACCGGCGCGCTTGAGCCCATAGCGGAGGGGGTACCGGCGCGCTTGAGCCCATAGCGGAGGGGGTACCGGCACGCGTGAGCCCATACAACCGAGATGCTAGCGCCTCTCACTTTGCTTAGATCGCTGTCTGTGCTCTCGGCCACATAGTTTGCTCTTCTACACGTGGTTCTGGTTTCTGTGCTATTTCCAGCCCTGCCACTTGTATTCATTGCAGCATTGAATGTTTAGCAGTCCTATTGGATACGAAAAGGCTTTTCTAATCTGTCCTTGAATGTCCCATGACAGTGTCTCTTCGTTGGACGACGCTTCCTCCTGTGCGTTGCCCAAGTGGGGGTCATGTGCGTGAAGTTCCCTATATGAGGTACGGACACACAGCAGTGCTGATCGATGACACAATCTACATCTGGGGCGGACGCAACGACACCGAGGGTGCCTGCAACGTACTTTATGCCTTTGATGTTGGTGAGTCCCTTTCTCTCACCTTTTCTTCTAGCCACCGCAGCTGCTGAGTGGGCCATTTACTGTCTGTGGTAATAGTCAATACTTGTAATTTTCCCCCTTAAGAAATCTGTGCGGAGAAAAACGAATGAAAAAAGAGAAAATGTATAATTGTGTGCTCTGAAAATAGATTTCAAATGTATGCCTCATTCCAGCCTTTAAAATTAAATCGAAATTTGCACCACACCCAGTCAATACCCATCTTGGCATAAGTGTATTTACCTGTTGCGTCAAGTGCTGCTTTCCGTTGTGACCTACTCCTAATCTTGGCATTAATGTCCTTTGTCTCTGTCTGTTTTACGAATTTACACCATGTAGTGCTTCTGGTTTGCCTGTCCACAAGATCTTTTCTTGTCCGCTACCTTTACTGACACCCTCCATCTTCCCAAGCTTCAGGTCTGCGCCTCCTCAGAAGCTGCACCTCATGTTCCTTGTCAGCCGTCCTTACTCCCAGCTTCCACCTTCTTAAGCAAAAGGTCAGCTATGCCAAAGAGCATGCATCTGGTTCGGAACCTGCACCTCCTGTCCCACCACATTGAGCTTCATCTCTGAACATCCTGAGAAGGTGTCCCTGGTCTGCCCTGATACCTTCCATCCACCTCAACTACAGGTCTGCCTGTCTGGAGAATATCTGCTTTGTGCGCTTCCCAAAATGTCTTGTGCGAGCTTTTGGCCTCTCTAAGCCTTTCTGCCCTCTTGGCCCTTCTGGCCACCACATGCTCCGGACTATCCTTTGGAGACTGAGTGCCTGGGGTAAAGGAACAAACCCTTCAAAAGATGCCCTCATTGCCACTCTAAATACCCCTGGACCGACGTCCATGCTGCCTGCACTCTGTGCCTTGTTCCTGACCACAACGAGAGCTGCTGTAACTGTTGTTCAGAGTAAGAGGACTCTTCACCAGCGCTGAGACTGATGGTGGGCCCGCAGCAGGATGGCTAAACCCTCTGTAGAGATGCCAGATCTCGTCAGCGAAGCCGATCTCCTCAGCACCGAGACTGAAGCATTGGGCGAGTTCCCCGATCTCCCAGCACACCAGCCAAGTCCTCATTTCATCGACTCAGATGACTCGGAGTCAGGAGAATATGAACTCACGGAGGAAGAATAGGGTGCTCCTGAGGAGGCTGTCTATCTTGCTCGGCTCCGGTTTACGCCTCAAGACCACACCTACGTGAGTAGTGTGGATTCCCTCAAAACTCACAAATGGAACCACATCAGAGCTGAGTGCCGCCCCACTGGGGGTTGGGCGTCAAGCCCTGTACCAAAGCTGCCACCATCTTCCGGTACACCACTGCCCTGCATCTCTGGTTGACAGCGAAGCAAGGCCTTGGAGCTGAGAAAAGACCCTTCCTAGGGCCATGAGCCCGAGGGGACCCGTCTGTGCCAAACCATTGAAGCCGGCTACATCTTTTAGGTATAAAGCACCGTCTGCGTAGAGACCAACTTCAGTTCCAAGACCCGCTCTCGATGTCGAGGAGCGCTGCATCCTTGAGCGGCTGCAGCAGGAGCTCGATGAAAGGCAGAGAAGGGTCATCATCCACCCTCGCACAGGCAAGACTTGTGTCTCCGAGAAGACCCTGCCAAAGATACGCAGCCTTGCTTCCGAAAACACCCTGCCATTGGACACACCTGTAACTCTTTGTGCCTGCCAAGAGGCCTAAAGACAAAGCCTCTGCTCCTCCTCCACTGTCACCTCCACTTCCCTCGCCTTCTTTGCCATTACCATGGGGGTCTCCTGTCCTGGCAGGCCCAGCCCTTATTCCTGGTTGAGGAATTAGCCCCAGTCTACGCATGCACATCCGGGGAATCCGTGAGAGGATTACGATATAGAGACTCTGTCCTAAACCATTTCCCAGTCATGGCCTCCCCACCAGGATGACTCCACGGTGTATGACATTCAAGGTGCGGTTACCTACCATAAGTTAGAGATCTACAGTGCCCTCAAGAAAAAGGACTGCCTAGTAGAAGCTCCCTCAAAGACTGAGTGCTCCGTCCAGTACCTCTTGATGCTCAAGGTGAATCTGTCCCTGAGATCTTCAAGGTGCTGGTGCATATAAGCAGGTGCCCTCTGACCTGCTCTGTGTCCGGTGTCCTGGCACTGGACTCCTTAGTTGTCCGTACTGCTAGGAAGAGGGGCGCAGCGATGGGTGCTTACCAGGTTCCTTCAGGTAGGTGGATCCTCTCGTAGGCCACAGTCCAGAGACGGCTCCAAGCCCACTTCCCCTGTGTGGCAGTAACAGGGTAAATACCCACAGGGTGGCAGGAGTTTCACAAGAGGATCTTTCAGAGGGAATGGTTCCCAGAGCGTGGCAGCACAAAGAAGGGAGCTTCTGCCCCCAAAGCCACTGCCCCAAGGGTCTCTACCAAGAGTTTTAGCATTGGTAGCTGCTCATCTCAGGAGGGGAGGAGCTCCTGTCTTCCCCCTACCTTGAAGATTGTCTCAAGCAGACAATGCCTAACCCGGACTGCAGCCTCCCTGCTGCACAGCCTGGGGCTCTCAGTCATACTTGGAGCCCTCTCCGATTCAGCCCTTTCTATGGCCGGTGCTCAACTCTGTGGTGGGCGGAGCCTTTCCCAGCCCCGGAGGGTGCACTCATTCCAGCAGAAACTCCCTCTCTTTCAGCCACTCCATCCACTTGCAGTTTGCATGATGAGTCTTTTGGGAATGATGGCCTCGTGCATTGTCATAGTGCCCCCGCCAAACTACATATGCACCCGCTTCAGGAATGCCTCTCAACCAGCAGTGCAAGTGGAGGATTCGTTGGAGGATCTAGTGATGGTGAAGGGCAGAAACCATCGCCCTCTGCAGTGGTCGAACAGCAACAATATGTGCCGGGCAGGCCCTTCGCATACTCAGTTCCGCATGCCCAGTTCCGCAAGTCACCATCACCATGGGCATAGATCGAGTCGGCTGTCCTCAATGACATCACAGCCCAGAGTCTGTAGCTACCTCGTCAAAGAAGTGTCCACGTCAACCGCTTGGAACTGTTCGTCACGCTGTCCATGAGAGACTGAGTAAACTCCACGTGCAGCATTTCTTTTGCCTCAATGAGGCTCCTAAGGAAGGCTTTACCCTGAATCCCATCCACCACCTGAAAAACCCTCGTCCAGGCTCTTATAGTCATCTGGGGACTATGGGAATGCTTTACTGGTAGCCGCAAACAACACTTTGCTGCAAGTTGTGCAGAACACAGCCTCACGGTTCACCTAGAACCTTCCAGCACTGTCTCCTTCTGCCCCCATGTTGAAACAATTGCACTGGCATCCTATCAGAAAGTGGGTAGTCTACAAGCTGCCATTTGCCGCTCAAGGTCTACGACCCTCGGATACTCACGTAAGTTGCTTGCCTCTTAGATATGTATATAAAGCCCTTGTGGGGTTCTTGCTTCTAAGACGTTGAGGATGCACTGTTAGGGTGTTGACTTCAGAGGCCTCAGGACTTAAGGTAAGTGTAAGGATTGCAGGTAGGTTCCACAGGAGCGTCAGGAATCCGAAGATATTCCACAGCCTTCCCCTATGGCCTTCCGACTCTATCAAACACTAGAGTACGAGAGACACGCCAGGGGAAAACAGGGAGACAAAACAAGGAAAGTTGGGGGAAGAAATGTGCTTGATGGTGATCTTCAGGCTGGATGCGTGGTACTTCAAATGGGGGAACTGGTCAACAGGTGGGCTGCAACAAAAGGTAAGTAATAATCTATCTAAGGACAACACTAAACCTTAAATCACTCGGATACCTTTATGTACAGAAACATAACATACCCAAGGTTTTTTCTAACTTGTCGCTGAATAAAACATGAAGAGTCTTATTTAGGGAACTTCATCTGGAGCTGTGGCAAAGATGACATAATGCATTAGTGAGTAACTTTGGACTTACTGCTAGTAGGAATAATATAGTCTACTTGTTACACTTCTTAGTTAGTTGCGTGTAGAAGACTTGAAGAAACATCCACTAAATGATGGTATGCAATAAACCTATTGCCACTTCTCTGTCAGATTGTATGACCTTCTATGAAACCAAAAACATGTAATCAGTCTTCTGTATGATACGTTCTAAGCATAATATAAAGAAGTAGCGCAAAAGCGCTGTTACCATGATTCCCTGTAGTGTAGATGAAGCTGCACCCACTCTGGTCCACGCAAGAATCTCACCAAATACACGCAGCTGAATCCCAAGATCAGAATCCAGTAAGGGGATGTTCATAACAAAAAGGGGAGGGTCAGAATAACAGAAGGGGACGAATATTGGATTAGAAGGAAAGGAACTAACTAACTATCTAAAGGGAAATGTAAAGAACCCAACCAGGCAGCGGAGACCAAGCCCGGCTGCCGGGTAGAGGAATCCCAGGGAGGCGGTGTCAGTATTAAGCCCGGCCGGACAGCGGAGAACTGGCCCGGCTGTCAGGCAGAGCAGTGCATCAAAAAGAAACACAAGGCTGAGCCCAGCCAGATGGCGGAGTAAAACCCGGCCGCCGGGCGGAACTCAAGGGCGAGGGAAAGAGAGGCTCACGGAGATTACCGAGAACCCACAGCAATCTGGAACATAGGCGCCGGGAACGCTCTCGACGGTATAACAAACAGGAAGATCCAAAACAAGGCGGAAGTCAGGCAAACAGGAGCAAGACGGATCCGGAAACAAATGGAGCTTGACGCAAGAACGTGAAGCGTCGCTCCTTGGTGCATTGTGATTTAAATTGCCCATTTCTTAAAGGGACAGTGTCGTAGGAGGCTCGAGGCATGACAGTAAGGAGCTCACTCGGAACTCTTCCTTTGACGGCTAGTGGGATGAGGCTGGGGCTCTCTTATCGGAACTCTTCCTTTGATGGCTGGTGGGATGAGGCTGGGGCTCTCTTAATGCTCTTTGTGTCAGACTTTCACCTGGGCCTGAGGAGCCATAAGTGACATTCAGAACGTGCTCTGCCGGCATCTAAGCTCAACTGTTCACCTTTCTTTTTGTGTGTGTGTTTCTTTCTATCTCAGGCACTCAGAAGTGGTCCACGCCGAAGGTGACGGGCACAATTCCTGGAGCAAGAGATGGGCACTCAGCCTGTGTTCTGGGGAAGAACATGTACATCTTCGGAGGTTATGAACAGCTGGTAGGTGTTTGTGGGAGTAGTAACTTAGGATGTGAGGAGTAGCCCGTCTGTTTCTGACCTGTTCCCTCCCTAAGTTCCGCCTGGCAGAAGCTTTGTAGTGTAGTTCCTAGTTTCCCACTAGGCCCTGCGCATTGGAATAACATAAACAGTAGTATCGACGTGGAACTGCGGATATTCCAGGCCTCCACTGACTATGCTAAACTTAATTGGGTTGTGTTACCAACTAGCTCAGAGGTCACTGGAAACTTTCTTCTCTGCATAGGAAGTGATCAGCTTCCCTGGCACAGACAAGAAGGGATTCAGTTTTCCAACAACCGTGCAACATGACAACTTTGCTCCTCAGATCAAGAGTCGATCTCTAGGGTCGTGTGAAACAATAGACATGTATTTCACTCAGTCAGTCTAGTGCAGTTTACTTTCACGAGATGTAGAGAATAGAGAGACGGGCGTTTGTCAATAAAGGGTTAACATTTATTGAACAATCTTTCTTCTCGTACAAGAGAAATGTATTGCCACAATTGCAAGAATTGTTATTATAAAAAGTACGTACAGTAAGATAAGGATTGCGAAATAGAACTGTAAAAGCATTGATATGGTTTCTTAGCCATACAATGGTTTAAAAGTAATAAAACATATATACAGTCATATATACATTAGGCTAACATACTCAACTGGGGCTTCTAACTAAGCCTACCCCAGTGTGCCTGACCTAAGCCTAACACGTGGAAGGGGAGTAAGTAAGTAGCTTTAAGTTAAGTTGGTTTTGCCAAGGTTTGTTTCAAGAATTCTCGTGTAAGGGTTTAGTCAACACCATACCTCTGAATAGAATGATGGAGGATTGGTATCTCCTTCAGGGGTCACTCTCGATATCCCAGTCACCCGCAAGGGTAGACCGGAAACGCCGGAGCTGGATTTCTCTGCACGAGAAAGGCAGCGGGTCTCTTCAGCGCGTCGAGGAAGGAGGGGGGACAGCGTCCGCGGGCAGCTGGAATCTGCTGGATGTCTTCGCAGAGGAACGGCTGTTCAGCTCCTAAGCGTACTGTACCATCGTTCGCGCTTTAGCAGCGATAATGGTATCAGCAGCTTCACCACCACAGGGACAGCAGGCTGCAGCGACAGAGTGCTAGATTTACCAACACGGGTCTTGCAGGCAGCTGGCATCAGCAACAGTAGCTCTCCATTGCTTAAGGCAACGTTGGTAATATTTATACCTGACAGGTGCCGGGTTTGACGCAAGTTTGCTGGACATAAGACGTCAATTAAAGATGTCACTAGGAAGTGATAGTTATCAGTTGCTCATTAGAGTTCCATTACTAATCAAAACACAGCAAGCGGGGATTTCCAGGTTTGCGGAGTTTTTATCTTGTTGAAGAACTCGGAGTGTTATCTAGGAATATCAGATAGTGACTACTGCTCTGTCATTGCACTAATTGGTCGCAAAGGAAGTGGCAGAGAGAACTATGCTGGAATGTGGCTCTGTTCGTGTGAGGCCAGAGATGACTTTTCAGAAAATCTCACTTGAACGGTTATGCCAATATAGGGAATAAATGGATTTATAGCCGAATAGGGGCATAAGGTCACAGTATCGATCAGGAACCTAGATAAACACGCAACACCCACTCCACGGGTTAATGTCCATCAAAATTACTAAAACTAAAGCAATTTGATGCATGTGTAACATTGCCCACCCCAAATACATAAATGCATTCGAAATAGGCGTACTTGTAATACATGAAATTCAGGTACTGTACGTTTTCTTGAAGCATAGAAATCATTCAAAAAATTATTGCATATGAAATCAATGAACGATTATGCAAAAAGAATTACACATGAAGTATCTCTGACATAAGAAAAGCGAGATAAATCATCACATAAAAATGCATTGTAATAACATGTGTGCTAGAGGCTGGTGTAATGTTGTTATGTCTCTAGATGTGTTTAGAAATAGAAGTGTGAAGCTTCTGTTCTCTAAGAATAGTTTTTACGTTAAGCAAAGAATTGTTCGTGCCAAAAAATCAATATTAGAAAAATTGTCCAAATCAAAAGAATTATTGCTTGACCGGGAAAATAGAATTCCAAAGCTTTTAGCAGTTTTTGTTGATCAAAACTGAAGGCCGAATTCAGAGTTCATGGGAACGCTGTGTGTCGGAAAGCTTCTTAAAAAGTTTCTCTACGGGTGAGAACATCGTATCAGACAGGCTCTCAAAGAATTGGTCTACAAATTCAGGTGACAGTTCAACCAAATTAGATAGCGCTGTAACTTGGCAGGTGTGAGAATGATTGCTGTCATCGAAGGCAGAAGCAGCAATGCTCACAGAAGGCCGTACCTGGGTGATGTTGCTTTTGTCACTTGCTCCACTGTTACCACTTGGCTGTAGCACAGGAGTCTCCACGAATGCCGTCATCAGGATTGGTAGCCGCTGGGGACAACACAATGCGTGAGCCGTTATTGGACTGAGCAAAGTATCGACGTCCATTGGTACTGCTGATGGAAGTGAAAGACAGATGTCCAACACGCATTCATCGCCGCAAAGCATACACCGTAGCACAGGTAAAATGCAATTTTGCCATATCAGTCTGAATGAAAGGAACCAGGTCATGTTTAGATCTCTCAACCTGGCCAATCCAAGGACGTTAGTTATCCTGTCCCGGTAGCGCATTGCTAGGATTGTCTCTTCCATTCCCATGGGAGCTATGTCTGAGCCGAGGCTTGCCATAACGAAGCAGGAGGGTCAAAAATAGAATCCCTGCTACAAGTCCCAAAAATAATGGTATCCCTCCAAAAACAGAGTGCACAAAATTAGGAACGATTCCCAAAATTGCCTGGAAGGGTGTTAGCAGTCCCGTAAAGACTGTCTTAAATATGCCTGGGATGCTTGTTGCACTAGACATGTTAAGGAGTTGGCTTAACATTTCTACGAAATGCACGGGGGCAATTTGTTGATAAAAGGTCATGAACTTCAGTAGCTGTCCTTGCAACTAGAAGATCATACGTCTCTTTAGATGACGTTATAGGCACTGTTGTCTGTAAAAGTACAGAATTCATTTTGCTTAATGTATCAATTCGTATAGAATAGAGATTCAGACGAGGCCAGATGGGAGTCACTATGTCTGCAGGCCCACTCGGAAACAATGCTTGCATACAGCATTTGACCATGGATGTTACTTCTACTAGATAACTTTTCCCTGGCACGAGGCCACAACATCTTTATGTTGTTATAATCCCTGGATGTTGTCTCTGGGAGTATCTTGAGTCTAATCTGGTCATTTTTAACCCCTGTGTTTTATTCAGGAATCTATCTTGACAGCTATTTGTGTCTGTAGGCCAGATTAACCATTTTTTCCAATCAGGATGTGATCTGTTAAAATGTAAAATTTGTGACACGCCTAACTCAATATCTGCGGTTACATTTTCAGGTATTGGCTTTGGTATAGACGGTGTTTTAAGGTCTTTGATCTTAGCTAGGCCAAGACAAGATGTTTGGTGTATTGTGTCATTTAAAAACAA
Organism: Lissotriton vulgaris; assembly: GCF_964263255.1. Lineage (NCBI taxonomy): Eukaryota > Metazoa > Chordata > Amphibia > Caudata > Salamandridae > Lissotriton > Lissotriton vulgaris. Next base: position 8,565,771 of record NC_141694.1, read on the forward strand.
CATTTGTTCTGGTATCATGCAGGTTCTAAATAGGGCTTCAATGCCTTGCACCTGCCAATCTTTTGTACCCCAAATTGTTTTCGTTTCAATATTCTTTTTCCAATAATCAAAACCAAATGTCATCATTTTGTCATAAAATGCTTCTGAATATATCAATTTAGAATTTGTCAGCATTGTTTTCATTCCTGTTTTATCTAACCGTTTGTAATAAAACGTTTCTGCATCACTGGTTTTAAACCCTGAGAAGTATTTGAATTTCTCAAAAAATGCTTTAGAACTGCTTTTAGGTGGTGTAGCACAATGTTCCCATTGATTATACATAAAAACATTTCTAGGCTGTGCAGATTTATGCAAGTAATGATCCCCATAGTGGGTGTAACAGAATAATTGCTCATAACTAGATGAACCTTGTAAATAATCATGATCTGTGAATCTAGCTGACATTACTAAATCAGACATCATGTCATTAATACTGTAAGTCCCAATCATCAGAGAATGTACTTGGTTTTACAAAGTCACTTAAGGAAACCTTCAGTTGATGAGGATACTTCAGGATTTCGACCGGACCATATATTCATAGTCTGTTTTCTCCCATACTACCCCACCAGGTATTGGAATTGCTGTGACATTTACTGTTGACAGTTCTCTTTTCTTCACTTGGGATGATCTGTGTGGTTTCAGGACTAGGTTGATGTTCTGACTTGCTGTGTCCATTGTAATATATTTTCCCTCAATGAATTTTCCCAAACACAGTACCATGATGAGCCAAAGCAGGAGGAAAAATACACCTAGACCGAACCAGAACTCTAGCCAAGGGGAAACAAGGTAGATTTTCTTCAATTGATGAAAGAGTTCCGTTGCTTTTTCTTTAAAAGTCTTTTTTGTTTCTGGCATCACTTCGGGGTCGTTTTGATCTTCAGAGAAGTTGTCGAAGTTGATGAAATAACCAGAGGCAGTTCTGTCAATTGATGGGATTGTTCTTTCAATCTGTCTTTCGGTAGCATTTTCTGATGCCACATTAGTGTAGACTGGTGTTGTTTCTTGACGAACTGTTTCAATCTGTGTCTCAAGAGGCACGAGTTCCATGGCATTATTGCATAGTCCTTCATTGTGCACTGCAGGCTGATCGAATGTGATTAGTCTTTCAGTTTGAACCTCTTGGATTGTTGCAAGTTTGGGTATTCTGTTGTTTTTTGGGAGTCCACTGGGCCTACTGTTGATTATAGGCCACATGCTTGTGGTTTTACCAGATCGATGGACACGACTCTGTTCTCCTTTTTACCAGCAAGGGGCGGTAGCACAACTGATCTTGTTCCGGTGACTGCCAAGACAGGTACTGCTTTTCTGTAAGAAGGCCCAAATTCCTTCTTAACCGCTATCTTTTCTCTGACTAGATCCCCAATCTTTGGAATCCAGACAGGCCTTGCTGGGGCTGTTGCTGGTGGTGCCTCGTCAGTGGTACTTGGCTGTTGCTTTAACTTTATGTTGCTTAATGATTTTCTTGTTTCATTCAGTTCCTGTAAAACAGCCAAACGATCCTTTACATCAAAGTGCGTTGTTTCTTCTTGTACCACTGACATCTGACTATCGAGGTCCTGAACGCGCATTCTAATTCCGAACAATAGTTCGTATGGGCTGAAACCTTTTAGAGAATTTCTTGGCATGTTATTAAGACTAGTCTGGACACTTATTAAATGTTTGACCCACCCAGCGCCTGAACCTAATACCTTCGCTGTTATAGATTGCTTTATGTCACGGTTTTTTCTTTCTACCACACTGTTCCCTTCGGGGTGCGACGGACAAGAATACCGCAACCCAATTCCCATGCTGGCCATGGCCTCCTTATAGGCTCGAGAGCTGAAAGCAGGACCCTGGTCAGAATGGAACGTGGTAATTGCGTATGTGCCGATAAAGACTCGCAAATCTTTTATAACCGTTCTAGCGTCAGCCGAGCGCTGGGGCCACATTTTTTAAGTGCTTTTAGTCTTACTGGTGTACACTGGGACGCGCTTCTCTTCTTTGATTGCGCAGATAGACCGCCTTATGCTGTCTAGAAGGGATCCTGAAACTACACTGGCCTGTTCATTTCTGCGATCTCGGTTGCAGTTTTCACAATTTTGAGCAAAAAATTGAATATCTATACTCATTCCTGGCCACCAGTACTCTGATTGTAATTCTTTCAGAGAGGCTTTGATTGTTTGGTGTCTCAGACCCAACCCCATGTGTGCTTCCAGTAAGAGGAAGCCCCTCCTGCTCCTGTTTGGAATTACTCTGTCCCCCACTCCAGGGATTCGAGCAAAAGGAACGGAGTTTGCATCGATTACGTATGCATAATTGAGTGGATAGTTTACGGGTAGTGCTGCACAGTCGCCTTTTACGGTAGTTTTTACTGCCAGCATGGTTTCCCCGTCTATGTATTTATCTGTACGCTTTTTTGTGGCTACGGAAGCCGGGTTAGTTGCTTCCGCTGTGGCTGTTTTAGCCAATGAATTCCCTGCAACGTGAACGCCATCACGTTGAAGACTCTGTGCGTGAATCACGTGAGTCTTTTGTAGTTCTTTGTATAAAAGAGCTACTTCGTTCCAGAGCAATTTATGCTTTATTGTGGCACCTGTGTCATCTTTGTAGTCGTTTTCGATCCAACTCTGCAGTTTATTGTTGTAAGAGTTGACGCAAAAATGAGAATCGCACACTATAAGTGTCGGGAATTCACGTTCTGCATTTTCGAGCGCCATCTTTAAAGATCTGATTTCAGTTCTCTGAACCGAACAGTTTCTTACAGATTCAGTTTTTTTTTTTTTTTTTTTGAAAATTCTTTATTGTCAGGAGTTCAAAAGAGATATTCATACTTTCATTCGTTATTTGCAGTTACATATCAGTGGTACGTGCCCTCAGGAGGGCAAAGACTGAACACATTTTGCATCAGTAACTATCAGTTTCGGTGACGGCCTAGTAGCAGAACAGTGAATAAAGCAAGCATTTGCATATCATGGCCCAGTTTTGTCCCCTGTCCATAACGAATACCCCGTTAATGCAATTTTGATACATTTGTCCGACATCAACTATATGAGGTCTTAGAGAAAACAAAGAAGAAAAGGAAAAAAGAAACAAACATTAAACCCAACAATGGTCATCGTTGTGCAATTGAGTGTGTCCATCTACATACAGCGTCCTACAGGCTCAGCCATTTAGCACGGCACCTACGTTAGTGGTGTGCACCCGCCGCCTCCCGGCCCCCCTCCTCATTATGCTGGCACATCCTCTGCCACTAGTCCTCGTCCTCTTCTGATTCCGAGTCCTCACCATCTGGCAAAGCCTCACACGGTTCGCCCCTATATTTGTTCCATGGCGTCCATACCTGATTCCACTTGCGGGGGCAAGCTCTTAAGACATACACTGCTCTTTCCTTCACCATGAGGAGGTCCATGTTTCTTATCCACCCTGCCACCGTCGGCAACTCCGGGGCGCCCCACCTCTGTACAATGTCTCGTTTGGCCACTGTCACTGCCAGTGTGACCCACAGTTGTCCATATCTGTTTAGGTCTGTTGGGTCCCAGATGTTCAGCAGGCACTTACGAGGTTCCGGTAGGACAGATACATTGATGGCCTGTGAGACTGTACGCATAATCTGCCTCCATAATTCCCTGATTTGTGGACATTCCCATAACGTGTGGATGAGAGTTCCCTCCTCCCCGCATCCCCTTACAGATTCAGTTTTTGTTACTTTCGGTCTGAATTTACCGCACAGCCAACGACCTTTAATGATCGCACATGCTGCATCGTAGGATTTGCTCTCTACGTTGAAATGCTGTACAAAGCTATCTGTATAGATTATACAGGCGTATTGTGGGAGAGGCAGAATTTCGATTGGCAGAGGATATTCTTCTTCATATTCTAAATCATTCAGTTCTTCGAATTGCGGGGCGAAATAGTATTTCACATCTTCCACTCCTAGAGAATCTATACACTGTATCCATTTCGGATCCAGTGACACTGTAGGCAGGTTTACTGGGCTGAATAGCGCCTCGAAGGCGGATTCCGCTGTGAGGATATTAATCCTTTTACCATGTGCTAGTTCTCTTTCATTTGCTAATGCAATTTGCACTGCTTTCACAGTTCTTTCTGTGTGACTGAATGTTCTTTCTACTTGTGTGTACAAGTGTGATTTAATTGAAATTGGTACCTTTTCTCCCTCATTAGAGGTTAGGTACGTGAATCCGCATCTTCCTGGGATGACTCGGATTACAAGATCACGTGTGTTGTCACGTGTATCTAATTTTGTTTTTGCTAACATGTCTGTTTGCAGTGATCTCAAAATTTCTGTGTGTTTTTGAGTCCAATTGATTTGTTTAAAATCAGGTTTTATTAGTTCGTAGAGAGGTTTAACCCTCTCTGCGTAATTTAGGATGTAAGTTCTTCCGAAATTCAGAAAACCTAGTATGGATTGTAAATTCTTCAGCGTTTTTGGAGCTTGGAGTACAGCGCACTTCTTTAAGAAGTTGTCCGCTAGGCTTTTCCCTTCACTTGATAATTCGTACCCTAAAAACAGTACTGTCAGATGGGCAATTCGAGACTTTTTAAAGTTGAATTTGTAACCCTCTGCTGCGAACCCAAGTATAATGGTGTTCACTCTTTTCAAGTGAGTATCCAAGTTGTCATCTGTGAGATAGATGTCATCGACATAAGATAATGCCTCATCATCATACATTTGTAGTAACTCTGTTACCCTAGCTGAGAATAGTCCTGGGCTGTTCTTGAACCCCTGTGGGAGTCGACAGAATTTTTTCTGCGACCCAAATGCGGAGAAAGCGGTCAAATATCTGCTTTCCGGAGCAATGTTTTGACAAAAGAAACCATTAGATATGTCTAATGTCGTTTTGTATTTTTTCCTAACTATGTTATTCATTAGGGCTGCACTATGCGAGTTTTGTACTGCAAAAGTTTTGCAACATGTATTAAGATGTCTGTAGTCCAAAACTAGACGATATGAATTGTCTGGCTTGGAGACAGGAAACAAAGGATTGTTCATTTGAGAGGTGCATGTTTCAATCACCCCCTGGTACTCAAGTTGATCTAAGATCTCCCTGACTTGTTTTTTAGCTTCTTGCTTTATGGGATACTGCCGTTGGGCAGTCGGTTCACTTTTTAATTGGATTTTGTGAGGAGTTGAGTCCTCATCCCATCCTACATGATTTTTAGGTCTCGCCCTGGAATTCGCATCCGAAGGATGCGTCCAGGGTCGGAGACTTATAGCTGCCTGACACCGGGGAATGAGGGACACAAAACTGTGACGAGCGTGGATTGAGCTGCGTGCACGCGCGTCAACATTCACGCATGCGCACATCACAGCCGCGCACATCACAGTCACAGCCACACCTCCTCCCTCCCCCCCCCTTCGCCGCCGCCGCCGCACCTACACACACACACACAGAGCAGGCTGTTCACAACACATGCACACGCAGGCAGACACTAGCGCACACATACAGACACACACTACACCTCCCCAGGCGGCCCCCCCCCCCGCCCGCCGCCGCCGCCGCCCCCCAGCCGCCGCCGCCCCCGCCCCCCCAGCCGCCGCCGCCCACACACGAGAGTACACGCACAGACAATCCCCCCGCCCCGCCCCGCCTGCAAGCTCTCACTTACCGGCTCGGTGTGCAGGTTCCTGGGCCGTCTTTTGGCACGCCGCAGGGGTCTCCTCACCACTCGGGAGCCCCGTGTTGCCTCTGTTACCATGCAGTCTGCCCTCGCTCTTTCGCCCGGTCTCTCTGAAGCGCCCCGGGACTTCAGCGTGAAGCCTGCATGTTTCGGACGTCCTCCTCGGCAGTTACTTCCTGTTTCTTTGACGAGCCCCGCCCACGTCCAAACAAAGGCTGCCTGACTTCCAGAGTGCGCCCGCGATGAAGAGACGGCCATTTTGTCAGCACACAAGCACCTAGCACTGTGTTTATTTGCATACTGGACTGTCACTGTGCTTTCGGTAACGACGTACAGCTTCGGAGACTGCACACGTTGTAAGCATATTGTGGTGCACGTACAACAGACAGCTGAGTGCATAATCAATCTATGTGAGCAAAGAACATGTTTTCATAACCCTTGCTATCCTTTCCATTTAATTGTTTTGTTCCATTATTTGATTACATTTCCTGATATTTGACAAATGATTTCCGTGTACATGCAGAGGATTAAGCAATTGCAGTGAAAGGACACGCTTATGATGCTATCGCTAATTCTGTGGTTTTATGTATGTCCTGGTGAAATTTCTGTTACACAGTGTAATCTCAGTTAATTTCTGGCATTTGCTTTACATTTGTGATGAAATCATGGCAATTACGTGATTACACCGTGACCAGATCAAGTAAAGAAGCTTCTGTTCGGGTCAATATCCCATGGCATAAACACAGGAAACAAGGTTTGCAAAGAGAACGTGTGCAGATGCTGTTCGTGCACGCGTGATTTTGCGACTTTTTCTTAGTGCAAAATATGTCCTTGTATCCAAGAATGAATGCGAGGATGTACATGGCAAAACAGCTGCCAAATGCTGGACCGATGTTTTTTTGTTATTTCGTGTACTTATTGAAGAATTCCATGTATTTTTTGCAAAAGAATTTACGCAAATATCGCACACTCCTAATATTATATTACATTTCCTATTAATTATCACACACCATTTGCACACAATTGCTAAGGTTATTCTTTCTGAAGGATTTATCTTCATGTTGGGTTTTTTGTTTTCATTATGACGGAAATGAACCTCAACTACGCAGCTAGGGCATGTTTAAAAAAAAATTATTTCTGAATGCAGTGCACATTTTGTGCCTTGCTTCTCTTGGAGCGTGGGGACGCAGAGCCTACATGGAGTGGCTGTATAAAGGACATAGCACCACTTTTTATTGAATAGAAGGTCAATATTTTATTAAGCGTAACATGAGCATACGTGCATAGAGGATGGGCTGGTGGAAGGCTGGGAGAGAATTACAGGCAGTGATGCGGAGAATTTCCCCGTGTTCGTTGATTACAGTTTCCAAGCAGCTGTGAGCACCAAGAGATTACGGTGCGTCCGCTCTTGTTCCTTGAAGACTCTTACTCTAGCGCTCTCTAGTTTGCTGTCTTGCCTGTGGGCATTTGTCCCCAGCCAGATTGCATCTTTAATCTGTGTGGTTTCTGCATGTCGTAAACTCTATCCCAATATTAATAGCTTTTTCGTTTTTTTTTCCTTTCTAATTTACATGCGCTTAATTTATTTCATGCCAGCCTTTTAAATCAGAAACGCGCTCCGATTAAGGTCCATTGAGAGCTTTACATTACTGTTGCATGTGTGAGTGCAGAGTGCGTGCAGAGTGACAGTGAGTGCAGAGTGCGTGCAGAGTAACAGTGAGTGCAGAGTGAGTGCAGAGTGAGTGCAGAGTGACAGTGAGTGCGGAGTGACAGTGAGTGCGGAGTGACAGTGAGTGCAGAGTGACAGTGAGTGCAGAGTGACAGTGAGTGCAGAGTGACAGTGAGTGCAGAGTGCGTGCAGAAACAGTGAGTGCAGAGTGTGTGCAGAGTGCAGAGTGTGTGCAGAGTGCAGAGTGCGTGCAGAGTGACAGTGAGTGCAGAGTGACAGTGAGTGCAGAGTGACAGTGAGTGCAGAGTGACAGTGAGTGCAGAGTGACAGTGAGTGCAGAGTGCGTTCAGAAACAGTGAGTGCAGAGTGCGTGCAGAGTGACAGTGAGTGCAGAGTGCGTGCAGAGTGACAGTGAGTGCAGGGTGAGTGCAGAGTGCGTGCAGAGTGACAGTGAATGCAGAGTGAGTGCAGAGTGACAGTGAGTGCAGAGTGAGTGCAGTGACAGTGAGTGCAGAGTGACAGTGAGTGCAGAGTGACAGTGAGTGCAGAGTGACAGTGAGTGCAGAGTGACAGTGAGTGCAGAGTGCGTGCAGAAACAGTGAGTGCAGAGTGCGTGCAGAGTGACAGTGAGTGCAGGGTGCGTGCAGAGTGACAGTGAGTGCAGGGTGAGTGCAGAGTGACAGTGAGTGCAGAGTGACAGTGAGTGCAGAGTGACAGTGAGTGCAGAGTGACAGTGAGTGCAGAGTGCGTGCAGAAACAGTGAGTGCAGAGTGCGTGCAGAGTGACAGTGAGTGCAGAGTGCGTGCAGAGTGACAGTGAGTGCAGAGTGCGTGCAGAGTGACAGTGAGTGCAGAGTGCGTGCAGAGTGACAGTGAGTGCAGAGTGACAGTGAGTGCAGAGTGACAGTGCGTGCAGAGTGACAGTGAGTGCAGAGTGACAGTGAGTGCAGAGTGACAGTGAGTGCAGAGTGACAGTGAGTGCAGAGTGCGTGCAGAGTGACAGTGAGTGCAGAGTGCGTGCAGAGTGACAGTGAGTGCGGAGTGACAGTGCGTGCAGAGTGACAGTTAGTGCAGAGTGCGTGCAGAGTGACAGTGAGTGCGGAGTGACAGTGCGTGCAGAGTGACAGTGCGTGCAGAGTGACAGTGAGTGCAGAGTGACAGTGAGTGCAGAGTGCGTGCAGAGTGACAGTGAGTGCAGAGTGTGTGCAGAGTGACAGTGAGTGCAGAGTGCGTGCAGAGTGACAGTGAGTGCAGAGTGCGTGCAGAGTGACAGTGAGTGCAGAGTGAGTGCAGAGTGACAGTGAGTGCGGAGTGACAGTGAGTGCGGAGTGACAGTGAGTGCAGAGTGACAGTGAGTGCAGAGTGACAGTGAGTGCAGAGTGAGTGCAGAGTGAGTGCAGAGTGACAGTGAGTGCGGAGTGACAGTGAGTGCGGAGTGACAGTGAGTGCAGAGTGACAGTGAGTGCAGAGTGACAGTGAGTGCAGAGTGACAGTGAGTGCAGAGTGACAGTGAGTGCAGAGTGACAGTGAGTGCAGAGTGCGTGCATAAACAGTGAGTGCAGAGTGCGTGCAGAGTGCAGAGTGCGTGCAGAGTGACAGTGAGTGCAGAGTGACAGTGAGTGCAGAGTGCGTGCAGTGACAGTGAGTGCAGAGTGCGTGCAGAGTGACAGTGAGTGCAGAGTGCGTGCAGAGTGACAGTGAGTGCAGAGTGACAGTGAGTGCAGAGTGACAGTGAGTACAGTCACTCAGCACCACCACATTATCACTCAGAACCACCACAGCACCACTCAGAACCACCACAGCACCACTCAGCACCACCACAGCATCACTCAGCACCACCACAGCACCACCACAGCACCACCATAGCACCACTCAGCACCACCACAGCATCACTCAGCATCACCACAGCCCCATTCAGCACCACCACAGCCCCATTCAGCAGCACCACAGCATCACTCAGCACCACCACAGCACAAATATGTTCTCTCAATGTTTCAAGCTTTATTACAAATGTCACAAAAAGATGTTAATATTTCACTTCTGTTCTTGGATTTCGTTACAATAAAATACACTGAACATAATCTTCACAAAAGTTATTTACAAAAGTTTAAGCTATTGCCATTATAAATTACAATCACTTTTATTAAGTATTAAAAAAAATTAAAAGCCATTGTTATTTGTAATATCAATACATCTAAGTCACGTAAATACAAATGTTGCATTACAAATGCTATAGGTGTCACATTTGCGAAAGTTATAACTATTGGCATTGTAAATGACAAAGCTATTAATTTAGCTATTTTCAAAACCAACACATAAATGAACATTTGGTGAATTACCATTAAAATATTTGACTTTTTTACTAAGATATTATTGTACTCTTTTATGCAAACAAAATTTAGATACTGCATAAATAACTTTAATAAAACATATTTTATATATAGCTTTTTATGTAAAAAAATAACTATAGCACAAAGCAAAAAACAATTGCCATTTACAATGCTAATAGCTCAAACTTAAATAATGCGAGACCTATTGCATTGCAAATGCTTGTTATATAATGCAGGCGCATGGGCTACTGCCCATTTCCTTGCATATGTATATTTTTTGTGAATCGGAATGTGATTCGAGAAGGCAGGCATAATCATTTCTTCGCCACGAGGGCACTCCCTGACAAACTCTGGGGCCATTCTTTTTCAGCTAACAGAATATCATAGCCTTTTGAGAGTTTATCCCAAAATAGACCTCTTATTTTCCTAGTCTTATCACCCTCTATACGCAATGTTATTTCGTATATTTTATGGGGCTCGCTAAGTCTGGCGTCGGCAGTTTCAACCTGAATGTATTCATTCGTGTCCACTGTCTCCAGATGACTCATCAAGATCTTGCGAGCTATACTGATCTCTGCTGCACTGTCCAACATTGTCAATGCCCACTCCCCGTTTTTCAACTGTGTCCTCAGTATTCTCGGCATGGTTGATTACTCTAATACTGGCTACCTTCTTTTTCTGAAATTGAGATTTTTTACTCTGAGCAGGTTCCTTGTCTTTGGACTTGGTGTGCTCTCCTGGGTCTGACCGTCCTCTTCTTTCCGAATTCTGTGGAAGAGATCAAGAGGGACGTGTATCAATACTTTGATATCTATCAGGTTTTTTCAGATTATCCCTATTTCTAAGGTTATATCTTTTCTCAGAGGGCTCCCTCTGGGGAGACTGGCGTTCTCGAGTCGTAGTTCTTTCCCTCCGTCGAGGAGACCTTCCTCTGGACTGAAAAACGTTTTCCTTGGGAGTGGATTGTTTATTTCCATCCCAGCTCTTTTTAGGAGTGTTTAAATTATTTTTAATAAATAATTTTTCAGGATTTTCGAGCAGCTGGGGCTTTACCGGTTTCCCACCCAAGCTGTCTCTACCTAATTCTTCATAGCATTTTTCTATGATTTTTGCAAGCTCAACAGGATCTTTTATATCTGTTTCCTTCAACTTCTGGTGAATCGCCACAGATGCTGCTTCTCCTTTAATGTTGGCTAATAATATAGCCGAGACCTGCTTGAAGTCTTTCAGTAATTTCATACCTAGATTTAAAGCGGGCTCTGGACCGTATTCATTCTGAATCTGTTTTAGCACTTCTGGTATTACCGCCATAGACAGAACACCGTGTGTTTTTGTATAAATGGAAGCAAAGACTGTACCCCAAGTGTCGCAGTCCTCCACGTGTGGTGCGATTCCCATAGGAAGGCAGATGGTCAAGATTCTGTGTTTCTCTATAGGGGTAGTATCAGGAAATACTGCCTCTATTTGAGTGATTTTCTGTGCTAACCAGAAAGGAATTTGTTCCCGTTTTACGGGTGTTTTACCAAGACATGACTGTATGTTCTGTAAATGTAAATGTATTGGCATTTATATAGCGCACTACTTACCCGTAGGGTCCCAAGGCGCTTCGACAGCTGCGAAACCCTTCCTGGCTTCCCTGAGAGATGGTCCCTTAATGGGTATCTACAGGGTGAGACCAGGCATCCCCGGCGGTCTGGTGGGGCCGTTAGTGAAGATGAGGCAAGGTAATGCCCAGAGTTGCCGAGTGTGATCGCTGATCAGAGTGGGCACCGAGGCGAGAGAATTATCGAGTCCGCTGACCCTGGTCCAGAAACCTGCCGCGCCGGGAATCGAACCCTGGTCCCGGGCCGTCCTCTGCTCTCGGGTCTGCTGCCTCTAACCAGTGAGCCACACTACTTCACTTCTGTGGTGTAATTTTATTTGATTTCCCCTGATGAGGGGTCAGCTGTGGTGTATTAACAGCTGGCTGGACTGTTGCAGTCCGCATTACATATTGGACTAATTGCCTATGTATTTTTATTAATGTGTTTAGCTGTACTAACAGCTCTTCCTTTGACATTCTTACAATGTCAGAATGTGGTGTGTAGCTGGCTAGAACCGGCCACGTGGCTCCTGGTCTACCTAGTGGACCGAGCCTGGTAATGTGATCATTGTGTTTTAGGGCGCCATTAAACCAGAGCAGGTGCTCTTGAAATTTAAGTGGAATTTCAATCTCCTCGAAAGGTGCGTACTCTTCCAGAGGTTTCTCTATTTTGTAATAGTGAAACTCTTTTGTTCTAGCGTTTACCGCTGGAAAGTTTATCCATGAATAGAATACCTCTGTCTGCCGATACTCGTGAGCCTCTATCACGAAAATTACTGTACCACCTTGAGGTGTCAGTCCGTTCTCTATAAGTTTTAAAGTTATAGATTCTCTTAAGTGGACCGGGATGATAATAGCATCCGGGTCTGCTTGTTCGGGACCTTGCTGAGTCGCATCTACTGCGGCCCCAGAGGTTCCGTTATTTTCTACCGACATTTGTTAAAATGCAAGGTTTGCAGAGTAGGTCTCCAAGGAGACAAAGATTAGGTGCACAATATTTTGGAACACTGTATCCTTCAACGTTGAATAAACCAGAGCTTTACATAGGAATCTCTTCCTACTGAGTTCGGGCGGATTTTAACCTTTCACCCACTCCAGACGTCTATTGGAGTATTTACGGGAGAAAGGGGTCTGTGTGAAATATGCACAACTGAGTTACTCTAACTGTCTTGCGTTAGTTAATCGCCTTACCAAACGTTTGGGCGCCATGTAGTGTAGTTCCTAGTTTCCCACTAGGCCCTGCGCATTGGAATAACATAAACAGTACTATCGACGTGAAACTGCGGATATTCCAGGCCTCCACTGACTATGCTAAACTTAATTGGGTTGTGTTACCAACTAGCTCAGAGGTCACTGGAAACTTTCTTCTCTGCATAGGAAGTGATCAGCTTCCCTGGCACAGACAAGAAGGGATTCAGTTTTCCAACAACCGTGCAACATGACAACTTTGCTCCTCAGATCAAGAGTCGATCTCTAGGGTCGTGTGAAACAATAGACATGTATTTCACTCAGTCAGTCTAGTGCAGTTTACTTTCACGAGATGTAGAGAATAGAGAGACGGGCGTTTGTCAATAAAGGGTTAACATTTATTGAACAATCTTTCTTCTCGTACAAGAGAAATGTATTGCCACAATTGCAAGAATTGTTATTATAAAAAGTACGTACAGTAAGATAAGGATTGCGAAATAGAACTGTAAAAGCATTGATATGGTTTCTTAGCCATACAATGGTTTAAAAGTAATAAAACATATATACAGTCATATATACATTAGGCTAACATACTCAACTGGTGCTTCTAACTAAGCCTACCCCAGTGTGCCTGACCTAAGCCTAACACGTGGAAGGGGAGTAAGTAAGTAGCTTTAAGTTAAGTTGGTTTTGCCAAGGTTTGTTTCAAGAATTCTCATCTAAGGGTTTAGTCAACACCATACCTCTGAATAGAATGATGGAGGATTGGTATCTCCTTCAGGGGTCACTCTCGATATCCCAGTCACCCGCAAGGGTAGACCGGAAACGCCGGAGCTGGATTTCTCTGCACGAGAAAGGCAGCGGGTCTCTTCAGCGCGTCGAGGAAGGAGGGGGGACAGCGTCCGCGGGCAGCTGGAATCTGCTGGATGTCTTCGCAGAGGGACGGCTGTTCAGCTCCTAAGCGTACTGTACCATCGTTCGCGCTTTAGCAGCGATAATGGTATCAGCAGCTTCACCACCACAGGGACAGCAGGCTGCAGCGACAGAGTGCTAGATTTACCAACACGGGGTCTTGCAGGCAGCTGGCATCAGCAATAGTAGCTCTCCATTGCTTAAGGCAACGTTGGTAATATTTATACCTGACAGGTGCCGGGTTTGACGCAAGTTTGCTGGACATAAGACGTCAATTAAAGATGTCACTAGGAAGTGATAGTTATCAGTTGCTCATTAGAGTTCCATTACTAATCAAAACACAGCAAGCGGGGATTTCCAGGTTTGCGGAGTTTTTATCTTGTTGAAGAACTCGGAGTGTTATCTAGGAATATCAGATAGTGACTACTGCTCTGTCATTGCACTAATTGGTCGCAAAGGAAGTGGCAGAGAGAACTATGCTGGAATGTGGCTCTGTTCGTGTGAGGCCAGAGATGACTTTTCAGAAAATCGCACTTGAACGGTTATGCCAATATAGGGAATAAATGGATTTCTAGCCGAATAGGGGCATAAGGTCACAGTATCGATCAGGAACCTAGATAAACACGCAACAGCTTTAGGAATGTTTCAAGTCCAAAGGGAGCCGATGACATCTCTGGCTGATGGCCATGTCCAGCTGTTTCGTGGGCTCCAGATTGTTTGCACCCCTAGAAAGAGGCTGTTGTAAAGAACAGATTGTGGAGCAATGATGTTTGAGCATTGGACAGAGTCAGTGGGTGCATGGTCTGCCTTTAAGTCCAGAGGGACACTTCAGGAGAGCTGATGTCGAGTTTACTGGTTTCTAAACTCCCAATAGTGAGAATGGAATCCATGCAGTGCTTCGAAGCCAAACAGAGCTAGAAGCGTTACTCACCCTGGATTCTGCTGCAAAGAACTGAAAAAGCTATTTACAATGTTTAACAATGAACACTTGGAAATGAATGTTAGGTTTCTGTATTGAAAGCTGTAATATTGATTTAGTAATTTAGGAAATGTTTAACTGGTTTGATTCAAAAGTAAAAAATAAAAATAAAAGAAACAACAGTTAAAGGCAGTTGTTCTTTTGCTCCTTTAATGGGCGATATCCACACTGCTCCATCCTGGGATCACTGTTATTATTCATAAGCGGAAGATCTGGAGGATGTGCCAGACGTTATTAGAGGAGCTTTCTCTGCCTAAAGCCGTTGGATAGAGTTGGGGTTTAACTCCGCACTCAACAAACCCCGGCCACACAGCCATCCAGTGTACAAGACACAAGCGTGCAGTGGTAAGACCGCTCTTTAGGCATGGCCAGAGTACCAGCGCCTTGCCGTCTGCATGTCTTGCAGATAAATGTTCCCAGACATCCGACACCTGCAGGCATTAGACTAGGTTTCATCCAGGATTAGAGGGAAATTTGCCCTGACAATTGTTTGCTCAGCTTCCTAAAGCGCCGATACTGCATAGAGCTAGAATACGTACCACTGAACCAAAGGGCTCGAAAACAAGAAGTACTTCTATTACAGAATAAGATAAAAGACCTCCTGCCAAAAGTATCGATGAAGGAAATACCAAGACAATGAGCACAGCCAGAGAGTGCACTCTGTATACTTCCTGGTCCCAATACCGGGCTAGATATTGAGACTTTAAGGGGCCTTGGCTAAGTTTGTCTATACATGCTCCCTCTTGCACTTTATGGCAGTCCTGGTCTTTGTGCTCTACGTCCTCCAGTAACTTGAGTCTAATCATAAGAAAGCAAACCAAGACTGTTAGAAATGGGATCCCTGGCTGGCCAGGGCTTGCGCCAAAGTCAGTCAGAGACCACCACTCCTAAGTCAGGGCAAGGGAGTTACACCCAAGATAACCCCTGCTCACCCTCTAGGTAACGTGGCGCGAGCAGCAAGGCTAAACTTGGAGGCTATGTGAGTTAAGTATTTGCGCACGCACCCCAGCAACAACACCCAAGGCCCACCACAAAGGAAACGCCACACAAGGTTATATTTAAAAATAGCCTTTGTATTACACCAAAACACATTAGATAAAACACACACCTTACAATGTGCCAGGGGCACGGGCAGAATTTACAAGGGATATGTACAAGACAGGGCCACCTGGACCACTGTTAGGGGTATGCACTTTTAGAACTTAGCACTAGGTAGAATTAGCACTTAGAGCATAGAATATAAATCACTGTAGCACAAAATAGAACATAAAGCACACACCCAGTAATCACCAGTAACAGGTAAGTACCACCTACGCAACCCTAACCACCTTAGGAACAGGTCATGCAGGGAACCAGGACCTCACTAGCACCACCTGCACTAGGAGAAAAACAACCACCTAAGTATCACAATATCTGTAGGGGTATAGGCATAGGAACATTACACATGATGCATCACAACACATTCAGAGGTGTAAGGAAGGAAAACACATGATGCCTACAAACATTCAGAGGTGTCAGAAGAAGGCACATGACGCATAAAAACACATTCAGAGGTGCAGGAAAACACAATTGCGCAGAACTCACACAAGTCACCACCTGTGACTGTCCCTAGGCCTTCTGGCCTTGTTGGGGCTAGGACGCCCTGTGTACCAATGTCAGGGGCCTAAACGTGTGTGGGGTGGTGGAGAAGCAGACCAGGATACACAGGGATTTTTCTAGTGAATTTATTGTCACTTAAAGGTATTTCGGACAAGTCTATAGTCTTGTAAACAAGAACAGTCTTTAAATCAAAAGAAATCACTCCTCCAGCGCAAGGGCTTCTGGTACAGGTAGTCCTCTGCAGCGCTTCTCCGATTAGGTTGCCTAGGTCTTGCTCGTCAAGGAGATGGTCAGCGCTCCCGGAAAGGAAATAAGAAAACAGAAAGAACCCTGTAAGGAGGTGGTTCTCGATACAAGTTTTGTTGTCAGGATGTCGGGGAAGTGTGGGGAACTAACACCTTTACCGCCACCAGTGATTCACGCTGCGCTGCCTTTATGCCGCACTGCTTTATTACGCTGAGGACGGTCCTGCATTTAGTTCACCCACTTTATCTCCTCCCTTGGCACCCTCTAGTGCGCGACCCCAAACTGAGGAAATGCGCCCCCGTACTTCGTGGAGCCACGACCCTCCAGGGCCGTGGCTCGAGTTGTCGCATTGCCAGCTAGGGTCTGGCTGCCTGTCTGTTCCGTCCTAGAGTTCGGCTCTGCTCCGGCACTTCTCCGACGATGAGTCAGCTTCCTCCTTGTGCAGTGTTCCGGCTCTATTCCAAGGCAGCACCGAGAATGTCTCTGTGAATGTCCTCTCCTGGCGTTCTCCGTCCGTTGGTCCCAGGGAACGCCTGCTGTCCTCGGGGCCACTCCATTTGAAGAACTCTGGACCACATGATCTCTGCGGTTCCTCCGAAAAGCTAGACGCCTTAAAGGGCCAGTGATCCTCAGTCACACTCTGAAAGAACATGAGAGAAGATAGGGAAAGGTAATGGGGAAAATGGTCCACGCTGGGCGCTCCAGACTCCCCGGACTGTGCACTCAGTTCCTCACAACGTGGCAGCTGCCCACTAAGTGCTGGGAAGCTGTAGAGAAAATAATGGGGCCAACGTTGGAGCCTCGCTGGCTCTGAACAAAGGAAATGCCCCCTGAGCCTCGTGGGCTCTCAAACAACTGTGGGGCCCTGGAGCCTCTCTCTGGGCTCGAACTACTAATGCCCCCTGAGCCTTTCAGGCTCGAAACGCAATGTGGGGTGAGCCTCTTGGGCTCGGGATACAAAATGCCCTCCTTGAGCCTCTCTGGGCTCCAATTACACAAAAGGTGTCCTGCGGTTGTTGGAGTCCCGCTCTGGGGACTCTGAACCAGGATCTGCCCCCGGGGGCCCTCGTGGGCCTTGAAACAGAATGCGGCCTTGCCGGAGCCTCTCTGGCTCGAAAACACTGGCGGGGCCAAACAGCGGGGGAGCCTATCCGGCTCGAAATGCAAAATGTTCCCACACGTTAGAGGGGAGGGGCGGGCACCGGCAATGTGCCCCGACGCCCTCCTCTTCGGGAACGGACCCCCGGCCCCACTCACCGGCTGCTCCTCTGTGCTCTCGCCGGTCTTCTGCTTCCTCTCGCCGACACGGGGCTTTCCTCCTCAACCGGAGGCCCAGCAACCTTACGCCCGGCCACACTTCCGTCTTGCGTGTCTCGCCCATGGTCAGGCGGCCCGCTTTACTTCCTGCTCCTTCCCTGATGACGCGGCGGGGGCTCGGCGGGGGCTCGGCTGGCTGGGCCAATCCCAGCGCGGCCTCCAGGTGATGCCGGCGGCTTCGTCTCTCACGGGAAAACTCTGCCACGGGGCCGCAATGGTGAACTCCTGGGCTGCGGCGGTGATTCTTTACCGGCAATACGGGGTGGGCTCCCGTGAATTAAATACAGAGCGAAGTGCCACGAGCGGCACAAATGCGAGGTCGGCACTCGCTCGGGGTTGCAATCCAGCGGGGCAATGCCGGGTAGGCACCGGCCTTTGCAAATAAAGCCCCCTCAGGCGCTTAGAAGACAAGTAAAGCGCTCCCAGGCGCCTTTGAAAAGGGTAAAGCGCTCCCAGGCGCTAGTGGCACAATTGCAGCGCTCCCCAGTGCTACAAGGTTCCAGGGGCCAGGGCCAAGCGCTCCCCAGCGCGAGGGTGCCCCAAAGGGTAACAACAAGTCCTTCAGGAGTTGGGGGGCGGGGGGGGCAAGGCTGGGCCCAGAGCCAGCTCACAGGGTCCTCCTAGGCAGGGAGGCAATCCCCAGTGGCGGTCCTCCTGGCGCCCAGCCACAGCAGCAGCCCCCTCTAGATAGGATCAAGAAGAGAACAGTTTGTGTGGGGACACATCCCCTCTTTTATACACCTTTTCCCTTTGTCTTTGCTCAGGGTGAGGAGAAAAACCAGTCACAGCTGGTTTGTGAGCACCCTTGATGTGCTCAGCCCCTCACTCTTCACTGGCAGGGCTAGGGTCATCAGTCGCACCACAGGGGGCGGAGCCAGCATTGTGTGGGGAAAGCCCAGCCCTATTCAGGACCCAGGTGCACCCCTCCCCAGCCATCAGCATGCTAATCTCCACACTCACCACCGGGCAGACCCATCCAGACTCCTGGAGCCAGGCTCACCAGCCAGCTCCAGCCAATCACATGTCAGCACCTTTAAAGCACACGCACATCCATGTCTAGAAGTGGCATTTCCACACTAGACCCATACATGCTGCATACATCATTACGCAGCATTCACTCTCACGAGTGTGCACATACCAGATTCGAGCCTGCACACCTCACTCATCAGGAACTACCAGGGACACAGACATTCCCCATGCATTCCTATGGGAGGACAGGCCAACCTTACTCCACGCACTTTCCACTGGGACACAGTGAAAGTACGCAGAAACCAAAAATCACTACCACCAATTCACATTCATAAGCAAAAAGTTCAGGGGTGAACCTGCCAGAATGGCCAAGTCCAACAAAGACTCAAGCCCATCCCGCCACCTCTGGCCTCAAACATAAGGCGCAAGGGTGTCTTGTCCGTCACACCCCTTTAGAGTCTCTGGCCATGGAAACCATTCCTCAGTTGGTCTCAAGACACCCTGAATTTCTAAGGCTTTGTCGATCCCGCAGCAGAAGGAGGACTTTAGAGAAGCCATGCTGCACATTTCTGGTTCTTTCTAGGGTGTGCCTTCAGATCCCATGGATTCAGAGGGGCCCCATGGCTGGGCACTGGCCGTGGGTGCATTCCTGGTGTTGTGATTGCATGAGCCAACTTCAGCCTCTTTCAGTGCAAATGCCTGACACCACCTTTATCCCAGACAGATTGGCGCTGACGCCTCGGACAGACTTCTTACCAAAAGTTATGACTCCCTTTTACTTTGGGCAATCTATCACGCTACCTACACTTTTTGCTCCCCATCACCCTTTGAAAGAGCAAAGTCTCCCTTGGTTGGACCTCAAAAGGGCTTAGGCTTCTACGTTGATCTACCAAGAGCCATTGTGTGGCTGATCAGCTTTTCGTGGGATCTCTGGAGCGATGACAAAGGTGGTGGTGCCAATGAGGACCTTATCAAGGTTGATCTTCCTCTGCATTAAGGCTTGCTGCACACTGATGAGAAGCAGCCTCTGGATGGTCTGAGAGCTAGTTCCACCAAGGATAAGGCTGCTATCACTGCGTTGGCATGTGAAGTACCTGTCCTTGACACTTGCCAGGCTGCGACATGGGCATCCGTGCATACATTCATGTAGCACTACTGCCTTGACAACCAGCTTCAGTAGGAAGTGCATTTTGCCCTGCTAGAGATTTTATTGTGAGTCCACTTCTTTGACGCTCCACCTGGAAATTTACTGCTTTGGTATCTATTCTGAGGTGAGGAATCTGCAGTTAGAAGGATCAATCAGAAAAACAGGCTACTTGTCTTTAGTAGCGTTCGGTTCGAGGCATGTGAGCTGTAGATACACATGCTTTGCATACGCCTGCCATCTCGTGTTTGATCCGTATGCTTGCAAGGTTTTTTTTTTTTCCCGAAGAAGTCTTTTCCAGTCACGAAGTAAGGTGACTCCTCCTTTCGGCGATACTGCGCACGCGCGTCAACTCCATTGTTAGATTGTTTTCATTCCGCCATCAGGTTCGTACGTGTATTGCTGCGCTGCAATTTGAAACCGTCAATCGGGATCCCTTCGGTGCGCAATTCACCCTGCCCTCGTCCGTATTGTTTTTGATCGCATCTTCCACATTTTCGTGTTGAAATTTACGAAAACTTTATCTAGATTATTGAAAAAGCTCTAACCGCGGCCCTCAGGCTTACCTCTTTCCTCGTTGGCTTCTACTTCAAGAATCAACATCCTGACTTCCATCAATGGAACGGACACAGTTTCAATTCCGTCCTCTATGCCATTCCAAATATCTGCGCACCGACCAGCATAAGGTCTCTAACCTCTGTCTTTCCCCAGAACATAAGGAGGAAGACTGAGAGACGTGTCTGTCGTTCCGATCCAAGAAGCCTCTACGGGACCGTCTGACTCGATGAAGAGACATGCAACGACAAGGTTATTGAGGACACGCCTGATATCTTCGGGGAAGATATTGAGCAGGCAGAAATGGCAGTGGAAGAAGAGGCATTCTTCCCCAGGACTCCGATTCAGAGTTGGAGATTGAACTCAAGTTCCACGACGTTCCGCCTGGACAGGGTGCCATGAGTACTAAAGCCCTTTTCCCACCAACCCTACTCCAACAAAACAAAAGGTTATTGGCCCACCACTGTTGAATGGCCATGGTTGGCACAGACACTCTGGTTCAAATGCCCCACCTTCAGGCTCGGCACCAAAATGGCAAGACAAGTCTTCCAGCTCAAGCCGAGATGAGACCCCCTTTGGTTCCGAAACTTCTCGGATCGAAAGAGAAAAAAACTAAAATCTAGCTCGGCACTGAAAATGTAGGCACCGAAACAAAAAGATGCTCCATTACAACCACTGGAGCTGATCTTAGAAAAAATTAAGAAAAAGCTGGAACCAAAACAAAAGAAAATTCAAATAAATCCTGACACTGGTCACAAAAAACTAGTAATACCTTCAAAGAGGCAATCAGACACTGAATATAGAATTCCTCTCATGAAGAAAAAGGACATAGCTACTAGCCCTATTCTTATCCCCCAGATCCCGCCACCTTCTTCACCAAAATCCATTTTACCCCATACAGATCCTCTACAGATCACATCATCAGGTTCTCCTAACGCAAGTCCTGATATAGAAGAGGATGATAACTACAATCACCCTCCATCAGATCCATGAGACGACTATAACTCTGATCCACCCCAAGAGAGCGACCCGGATCTATACCCAGCAAACCCTTCCCCTCCTGATGATAATACTGCATATCTCAAATTAATTGCTGGGGCAGGTAATTGCCATGAAGTGCCTTTACACAAGGAAGCACTGGAGGAAGATTTTTTTATTTGAAACATTCCAAAAGAAACACAGAACAGCACAAATGTTGCCTGTGCTTAAAGGGATGTTGAGACATAATAATGACCTCAGTTAGACAAATTGCTGCCTGATCTGAGTGTTCTATTTCATATTAATATAAGATTTAATCCTAAAAGAATTGATTGCTCCTCTAGAACAGCCCCAGTGGCCTTGTGGAGTCTAAACTCGGTGCTCACATAACTTATGGAACACCTTTTGAGCCCATGCATGAAGCAGAACTCAAACACATTGTTTTAAAAACAGCTTTTCTCATTGCTATTACGTCCTTACGGAGAGTAGGTGAGTTACAAGCATTAACCCTACAGGAACCATACGTTCAAATTCACTAGGACAAGGTTATTTTAAAAACAAACCCACAATTCCTGCCAAAAGTGGTATCCAAATATCACTTAGATCAAAATATTCTCCTCCCGGTTTTCTTCAAAAACCCAAAGACTAAAGGATAATGAAGCCTCCATACCCTGGATGTAAGGAGAGCGTTACTGTATTACCCACAGAGAACAGAACAAACACGCAAATCCAAATAGTTGTTTGTTGCCTACTTGCATACCAACAGCAGCCATCTCTGGGTGCATAGTCCAAACCATCCAGCTATGCTACGCCACTGCTAACAAAGAATTAACGGGACCACCAACAGCTCAGTCCACTAGGAAGAAGGGAGCAACCCTGGCATTTTTGGCCAATGTGCCCATAGACCCTATCTGTGCAGCAGCTACATGGGCATCACCGCACACCTTCACCAAACATTACATTGTGGACACACAAATGATTACGGAAGCACAAGTAGGACAAAAAGTACTTCAAAACATGTGTTCGCAAAGTCTTTCTCTTACCACAACCTCCCAAAGATGGGAGAAACCGACACGTAATCTGATGCACAGCATGTGAATCCAGAAAAGGATCCACGCTACAAAACAAAATGCTTACTTACCAGTAGGAGTAGTTTTGCAGCTCGAAGAATTTTCTGGATTCACATGCGACCCACCCGGCCTCCCCTACAAGAAATACACCCGGTGGGGAAACAAGTTACAATATTTATCTCAAATAACCATCTAAAGGTCTAAAAACTAAGAACAGAAACCGAAAAAAGAATCAGAAGATGGCTACAATGCACAACGACCTCCAAAGCGCTGTCTGACATCACACAGGGGACGTACTGGCATCAGATGGTGGTCGGCGATGCCCAAAACTAGAAGAAGAAAAAAAAAACACACCAAAAAAACCAACAACTATTTCAGATGCAACCACTAGAAGCCGCAAAACTACTCGTACTGGTAAGCAACCATTTCGTTACACATTATCTAGAATTCATGAAATCCTGCTATTCTGCCGTGTTGCGTCACTATGCCGCCGTTCGCAGCAGGATCGTAGCGCAGGAGACTGGGGATAACCAGAAGAAGCAAAGTGCCAGTGGCTGTTTGTGGCACTTGTGTTTTTCGGGCAATATGTTTGTGCAAAATGTGTCATCACGTCAAAACATTACCACGAGGATGCATTTTGTGCTAAAATTTAGAGCAAAATGACGTAATTGCTACAGGGCACATCTTCTTGTCGAAGAATGAGCATGCAGCAGACCTCCCAGAGGACTAGTGCAAGTTTCCTTGAACAGCAAATGGTGCCTGGTCAGCTCGAATGATGAAACCAGGAGGTTTGCAGTAGAGGGGTCTTGCCTCACTGACCTCTGACCCTGAACCTCCCCTGTAGAATAGCATTCTTTACAGGTGCCAGTGTTTGACTTTAGCTCTTCACTGTGTAAGAGCTGCAAGTACGCTCGAGTAAGTAGCACACCTGTATTCTGGTTTGTTTTATGTGTCCTCATCCTCACTGCCTTACATGTCTGAGGTGTGAATAAAGACCTGGTGTCCAGTTGTGGCTGGGTGCAGAGCTGGTTGTGACCTGGTGTCCAGTTGTGGCTGGGTGCAGAGCTGGTTGTGTGTCCTCGTCCTCACTGCCTTGCATGTCCGAGGTGTGAATAAAGACCTGGTGTCCAGTTGTGGCTGGGTGCAGAGCTGGTTGTGACCTGGTGTCCAGTTGTGGCTGGGTGCAGAGCTGGTTGTGACCTGGTGTCCAGTTGTGGCTGGGTGCAGAGCTGGTTGTGTGTCCTTGTCCTCACTGCCTTGCATGTCCGAGGTGTGAATAAAGACCTAGTGTCCAGTTGTGGCTGGGTGCAGAGCTGGTTGTGACCTGGTGTCCAGTTGTGGCTGGGTGCAGAGCTGGTTGTGACCTGGTGTCCAGTTGTGGCTGGGTGCAGAGCTGGTTGTGTGTCCTCGTCCTCACAGCCTTGCATGTCCGAGGTGTGAATAAAGACCTGGTGCCCAGTTGTGGCTGGGTGCAGAGCTGGTTGTGACCTGGTGCCCAGTTGTGGCTGGGTGCAGAGGTGGACTGTGTTCTGTTGTGTGGTGCTGACCTACAGCTGCCACCTGGAAACAATCTTGAGCATTCGCCCTCCCCCTCTGGAAGTACTTGTGTAAAGAGGGCTCTTTGGTTCTGTAATTGCAGCACATTCATGCTGTATTGCCTTCTTTACATCCGTGGTAAACCACAGAACCCATGATTTGTATAACTCAGTAAATACAGCCTGTCCCAGAACCCTAAGAACAGGCCTAAAAAAGACTAAATGCCAATGTTGATGGCTGCTCATATCAAGACGTCCAGCCAGGCCCCAACATGTCTAATGTCTTCAAATGTTGCAAGTATGGAGTCCTCAGAGTCTAGCATGTTGAACTGTCTTCATCCTTCACGCTTGTTGTTCCTCTTCTGTAACCTAACCCTTCCATCTGTCTCACAGGCTGATTGCTTCTCCAACGACATCCATCGAATGGACACGGGCTCTTATACATGGACATTAATCACTGTTCAGGTATGTCTCTGACACCAGCTCGTCCCCACACTGCCAGTCCTTGGCTGTGCCCTGAAGGGGGTGTTCATTAAAGGGGAGTGGGGCTGTGTGGACCCGGGAAGGGGCCGGGCTTCTCTTCCCACTTGAACCATAGGACACAGTCCGTACCTTAGATTATTGTGGAGTAACAAATACATACAAATATTTAAAACATAACAGGAAGGTGTCTTCATGACTGTATTTTCTTTTATGACTAAGCACAACCGATAAACACTGAGTAAAAGCAGCCCAGTGTGACAATCCCGAACAGAGCAGAGACTGGAGTGAGTGAGGCTTTGAATACCAGGGCTTCACGTCACCACGTTTCAAGCTGTTTTATTAAGGCTATCAGCCTCTGTGTGTGTATGTTCGGACTAGTCAAAGGCTTTCCTTCTGAAAATACATCTATCTGTGCATCTGACATGTTTGCAGATGATTCTGCAAGCGGCATTCAAACTTTCACTCCGTCTTCCCTTCCTCTGGTGCACTAGTAGTTTTAATATTCCTAATATAAGGAGATACAAGAATGAAGACACTTTGCTGTTGCGTTTAGGGCCGTTCTAGGAGGTGTGAACGAGCTGACTCGGGTGGACCAGTGGGATTGAACCCCCATCTGTCTCATCCCTCCCACGCTGGTGGGATCGAACCCTCCATCTGTGTCTATCCCTCCCCAGCCAGTGGGATCGAACCCCCTATCTGTCTCCATCCCTCCCCCACCGGTGGTATCGAACCCTCCATCTGTCTCCATCTCTCCCCTTTCTGTGGGGTCGAACCCCCCCATCTGTCTCCATCCCTCCCCCGCCGGTGGGATCAAACCCTCCATCTGTGTCCATCCCTCCCCCGTCGGTGGAGTCGAACCCCCGTCTGTCTCCATCCCTCCCCCGCAGGTGGGGTTGAACCCCTATCTGTCACCATCCCTCCCCTACCGGTGTGATCGAACCCTTCATCTGTGTCCATCCCTCCCCCCGCCTGTGGGATCAAACCCCATCTGTCTCCATCCCTCCCCCTCCGTTGGGGTCGAACCCCCATCTGTCTCCAGCCCTCCCCTGCCGGTGGGGTCGAACCCCCATCTGTCTCCATCCCTCCTCTCTCCCCGCCTCCTCTCACTCTCTCCCCGCCTCCTCTCACTCTCTCCCCGCCTCCTCTCACTCTCTCCCTGCCTCCTCTCTCTCCCCCCCTCCTCTCTCTCTCTCCCCGCCTCCTCTCACTCTCTCCCAACCTCCTCTCACTCTCTCCCTGCCTCCTCTCTCTCTCCCCCCCTCCTCTCTCTCTCTCCCCGCCTCCTCACTCTCTCTCCCCGCCTCCTCACTCTCTCTCCCCGCCTCCTAACTCTCTCCCCGCCTCCTCTCACTCTCTCCCCGCCTCCTCTCACTCTCTCCCCACCCCCTCTCTCCACTTAATTAATTCTTGCCTTGGTTTTTTTTTACTTGCTTTTCTCTCCATCTCATCACGCTTTACCATTTGTAAGCTGCATTATTTGTACCGTCTGCCCCTGGCTGACAGTTTGCCTCGACCTTTCGAGTACCTTTACTCTTCTCTTCTGTACTCACTTCATATCTGCGCCTGTCACCTGGCCAGCCAATCTCCAGGCTTCTCACATTCTCCCCAGTGTCCTTTGCTTTCTAGGGTCAGCCGGCGTGCTGGCGAGACTTCCACTCTGCCACCATCATTGGCAGGAAGATGTTCGTCTTTGGTGGTCGAGCGGATCGCTTTGGGCCTTTCCACTCAAACAACGAGATCTACTGCAATCGCATTAGGGTCTTTGACACCGACAGCAATTCCTGGCAGGAGAGCCCCCCCACGCCTCAGCCACCCGAGGGCCGACGGAGTCACTCCGCGTGTGAGTCTTGGTTATGGGCCTTCATTGTAGTCTCTGGTCAGTTGGTCTGGTTCTGGGTAATCCTCCACTACAGAAGGTCACTTGAGCTATATGATGCTCAACTCCGTTCTGCAATCCGCCTTCACAGCCTTCTCGTGCTGCTAGTGCCCTCCATGGGTGGAAGTCAGGAGGTGGGAGTAGAAGGAGCCGTACTTGCAGCTTTTTGAGGGTGAGGGAGCGGTTCTGTATGGGAGTTTTTCCTCCAGTCTGCATTGTCTGCTCATCTTTGACCTGTCCTCCTCTTCTCTTTCTGTCTCCAATTTTCAGTCTACCATGACCTTCATCAGGGACTGGATGAACCACAACCACCTTAAATTGAACCCGGACAAAACCGAGTTGGTTCTCACCGGTGGTTCGTCCAGTCCCTGGAACTCCCTCTTCTGGCCCTCTTCTCTTGGTCCCTCCCCCATTCCCTCAACCACAGTTAAAACACTGGGGGTTAAAATGAACAACCAGCTCACCCTTCATTCTCAAATCAGTACTGTAGTTTCTTCCTGTTTCCTCACTCTCCGAACCATTCGCACTGTTTCCCGTTTCTTTTCCCCACAAGCACTCAAGTTGATCATGGCCGCACTGGTGATATCGCGGCTGGATTATGCCAATGCCCTTTACCACGGCATTCCAGCATACAGCCTGCGGAGACTCCAGATGGTCCAGAACCAGGCGGCCCGGTTGGTCTATGGTCTCCCACGTTATCATCATTCTACACCTCTCCTCAGGGAGCTTCACTGGCTGCCTGTCAAGGAACGTTCCCTGTTCAAGACCGGCTGCATGGTCTTCCAGGCCCGCCAGGGCACTGCCCCCACTTTCATCTCCTCGCTAATAAATGAGTATGTCCCTTCCAGAGAGCTTCGCTCTTCTTCCAAATCCCTCCTCCTAATCCCACGTTTCAAACGGAAAAAGTGGGGTGGAACTAACTTCTCTACCCTTGCCCCCACGTTCTGGAACTCCCTCCCTGATCACCTCCGCTCCGCCACTCATTATCTTTCCTTTCGTAAAGATCTAAAAACTTTTCTCTTTAAACAGGCCTTTTCCGTGTAATTTCCCCTCTTTTCCACGACAGGTTTCATTTTGCCTCAGTTGCCGAACTCTCCACTAGCGCCAAGAAACCGTATGGTGCACGTTGCGCTTTATAAATGTTTTAAATTTGAAATTTGAAATCTCTGGCTGGTGGTCCTCTTTCTTGGGTTGAGTGGTAGAAAGGGGGTGTTTGCGAGTGTGTGTGTTGTGTGTGTGCGAGTGTGTGTGTGTTTGTGCGTGCGTGCGTGTGTGTGTGTGTGTGTGTGTGGTGTGTGTGTGTGTGGGTGTGTGTGTGTGGTGTGTGTGCGCCCAACATTTTGGTAGCTTGGTACAAAAGCAGTCCGACTCAACTTTTAGTCACCGTGTTAAGAATTTATACAGCACACAAACAGTGATAAAGTGAAAATATAACCCGAGATATTCCACACCAATTTAGTAAAACAAAGTAAAATTTGAGAGATAAAATACAAATCCATTCAAGAGAACCGGAGATATGCGATTTTAAACGTTTAGGTAAAAATAGCACCAAGAAGCAGAACGCGCCAACTGTGTGTTTCTGGTCACACTAGACTGGGCCTTAGTCAGAACTTCAGGCCACTGCTCTGTGGGCCGGATACAGGGCCGGGGTTAATCCCGCTTAAAAAGTTACCGTCTCAAAGTCCAGCTCACAGAGTTCAAAACTTCAACATTTCACAGGAAGAGCTCACCTGAAGCCAGCCGAGGGTCCGAGACCCGAGAGGCACCTCTTAGGGATCAGGAACTCACTCCCGCAGTCGCCCGAAGGAGGTCTGGTCAGGAAATGGAGCACTCGCAACACCCCTGCTTTTCTGGATAGCCTGGCCCGCTCCACCCCGAAGACACTTTAAACGTGGACCTAGCCGAAGCTAACATCTCAAACTGGCTATTAGCAGCTAGCAACATACATGCTCCACTTAAAAAATTAAAAATTGCCCTTCGCTCGGATGCCCAAAGATGGTTCTACCAGGACCTCAGGGCTAGAAAATTAGACACCTGCCAAAAAGAGCGGAAATGGAGGCAGGCCTATGCCCCAGATGCTAAACTCTCATATCTGGCTGCCCGTACAGAATACAAAAAAGCCATAATTTCAGCTAAAGCCACCTACTTCTCTGAAAAAATTGCGAAATCAAATAACAAATCAAAATACATCTTCGCCATAGTCAGCGAGCTATCCAACTCCGAGACAATCCTCCCCAAAATCGCGCCCACCCAACAATTGTGTGACTCCCTCAACAATTACTCCTTAGATAAGATCGCTACCATCAAAGCCAGTATCCCAATCACCGAACCCAAGACGGACCTTCCCGCCACAGCATCCAACGCTCACATTCTCGACCACTTTCCACCCATAGACACTCACTCCTTACAGGCCCTACTGGCGAGGGTGAAGTCTGGTTCCCCCAGGGACTGCTGCCCCCCGCACATCTTAAAGGACACCTTCTCGATCCTTCGCCCCCTATCCTGACCTTCCTCAATGAATCCCTGTCCCAGGGCAGGGTCCCCATCGCCTTTAAGGAGGCGGTCGTTGTCCCCCTCCTGAAAAAGCCAGGCGCTGAACCCGCAAACCCCTCTAACTACAGGCCCATTTCCCTTCTCCCCTACCTGGCCAAAGTCCTCGAGGCGCGCATAACAACTCATTTGTCGAACTTCATAGAACAGTCCGCAGGGATCCTCACTGTCCCCCCTTCTGTTCAATGTGTACCTCTTTACCCTGATCCGGTCCCTGAAGGAATTCAAGGCCACCACGTTCAACTACGACGACGACCTTCAATTGATCTTTACTATAAACAACTCCCCTGAATCCATCCGAGCGTTCCAGGGCACTCTGCTTCACATCCGCCAATGGATGGATCTCAACCATCTAAAACTGAACCCCGGTAAAACCGAGCTAGTCCTCGTTGGTAAAGGTCAGACTCTCTGGGGCCCACACTACTGGCCTCCAGAACTCGGCCCGGTACTACCCCTTCTCCCTCTGCAAAAAAGCCTAGGAGTGATCATCGACAAGGATCTCTCCCTAAAAACCCAAATAGGCACGGTCGTGTCCTCCTGTTTCTTTCAACTCCGTCAGATCAGGAAGATCAGTGGGATTCTCACCCAATCAGCCCTGATCCAGGCGGTAATTTCCCTAGCATTATCTCACCTGGACTATGCCAATTCCATCTACTTAGGCCTCCCACTCTGCCTCACCAAGCGTATAACTGGTCCAGAATCAGGTGTCCAGATTGATCATCGGCAGCCGCGTTGGCAATCTGCCAGGCCTCTGTTGAAAAATCTCCACTGGCTCCCCATTTCCCAACAAATTGCCTTTAAGACGACCTGTATTATCTTTAAATATCTCTATGGCCACAGTCCTCAATTCATAAACAACCTCCTGGCCAGGTACATCCCCTCCCACAACCTCCGCTCTGCAAACCTCCATCTTTTGACCACCCCCTCCTTCAAACTCCACCTCCAGGGAGGGCGCAGGTTTGCGACTCTGGAACCCAGGCTGTGGAACTCCCTCCCTTTGGAGATTCGGTCCTGCAACAAACTCCTACGTTTTAGAAGGCTGCTCAAAGCGTGGCTGTTCACACAGGCCCACGTATAGTCCTCTGCAGGCCCCGGCACATGCTAGACTCAGCACCATGAAACATTAACATAACATAACAGCCCCCCCCCCCCCAAACTTTCAGGATGGCCCTTTCCCTACTACTCCCAGGTCCTGTTGTTCACTGGGCCCAATTCGCATTCACGATGGTGAAGACGTGAACAGGCCCAGATAGCTGTAAAGTCCTACAAGGCCCCGGAAAGCTAAGGGCAGGAAAATACCACTTTCTTCAAGTTGCGTTTACAAAATTGTAATCTGAAATTCAACTTTGCCAATAAATTGCATTTTAAAATCCAATTCTTTTGATTCCAGATATGCTATTTTTACCTGCTTCCAGTCAAGTTTAGCACTTTTAAATGTAATAAGGTGAAACAATGTTCTGCTATGGGAGAGGTAGGCCTTACAGTAGTGAAAAGCTAAATTTAGGGGTTTTTCACTAGTCCACTGCTGACACCCCAGACATCTTTGGTGAACGGGACTCTTTGGGTGCAGTGGAAGGTGACGACGCTGGCTCCTTGGGCATCCCACACCATCAGCCATCGCCCATCCCAGAGGCAGCCTCTTCAGGCGGCTCCAACCCAGTGGAAGAGGAGGAGGCACCCTCAGCCTCCAAGACCAGCTGCCCTCGAATGAAGACTTCTGCAAGGGTTGTAAGCATGGTAGGCTCCGACACCCACTCCAAGCCTCCCAAGAGGCCTAAAGCAGAGCAGAACCAGCGCACTGCACTCCAGAGAGAGTTGGGCTCGTAGCCCAGAGTGCAAAGCGCCACAGACACCAGGACCCTCACCACCTATGTGCTCCGATTGGCACCGAATGAAGACCTCGGATCTGGAAAAGGACCCGACTAAAGGTGTCGACCATTCTTGGCCATGGAGCCCCAATACTCCGCTTGATGTACTTCTGAGCCACGCTGAGGCTGTAGCTACAAGCCAACTGACAAACACTGTTGTTACGCACTGTCGTTTTACACTGTTGTCAGTTTCTTTCTGGACATCCGCTCCCTCGCACAAGGAGCCCAAAATGAATCCATTGTGCCAGCGTGTGGGACTCCAACTTGGAATCTTTCTAGACGGAAAAGGAGCTAAATCCACGAAAGAGTGATTGGTAACAGACTGGCTTGCCTGTGGTTCACCATTGGTGCGACGCACTGTGGCTGTATGAAATACTCTCCTTTCCCCATACTTTGGAGTTATCCTTCAACACTAATTCGGCAACTGAATTGACCACCGCAAATGCTTGACTCGAAAGAACAAATGGCGTGATTGATCGACAAACGAGATCATCCCACTTTAATCAGTAATTTCCCAACAAAAGTATCCGACTATAAAAAGATTTACACAACAGTACACTTGTTCTCTCCCTGGCCCCCCTCTCTTCAAACATGGTCTTGGCTAAACATGCAGAAAAAAAGCAATCCGCTGTAAAAAATGTGAATACGGTCAGCAGACCAAGCAGCAAAAAACAGACGCAAGTGAATTGTAGTGTGCAAATATGTCAGGAGATTAGTAAAACTTATTGAAAAAGGGATTTCATGTCGATCCTCACTTCTGAACAATCCATCCTGGTCTTCCGTTGGAAATTTAAATCCTTGAACGAGTTAGAATTTCAGTCAATCAACTGAAGGAAAACTAATTCCAAAACTCAGCCTCATAGAGGGATTGCTACAAAGAAGGCAGTGCAGCTGTATGGAGACCCCCCTCCTCAGCTGTGCAGGGACTGACCAAAAGCTCCCTCAGACCAAACCCCCATAAGCTTCCAACGGCGTTTGTCATGAAACTCATTGAGAACCTACCTCCTCTGCCTGCAGGGAACGATTCACCGATGTCTTCACAGCACTGAGGCCAGGAAATCCATCAATATTGTGGTGTGTATAAAGTGCATAACATCCAAGGCCCAATTAATGGATAACAAATTCAGTGAGATAAAGGCTCTGTGGAAAATCATTTCCAAAGTCTCTCTGGACACAATTCTACACGAGTGTAAGCGATCACGCAGGCTCTTACCTTCCCGGCACTTCGCTTCACCTGCGATGACGTTCAAGCTTTTCTGCCGATCAGCCATTAGTGTCAGCAAAGTAGTGATCACCAATTCTGTCCACCAGAAAACTTGTGAACTACAGCTTCTGTGTAGAAACAGAAAACAGACACCTATAGGAGGCTTGATTCGTCCTCCGAGAAAGAGGTGCAAGCAATCCAGTGACTGAAGGCACTTCCTTGAGAAAACCTATATTCAAGAGTCTTATCCGAGGATCAAACCAATCTCGTTCGGTGCTTGCGGCGAGTAGCATGTGTGATCCTTGCATTGGATTAGAAGAGGCGTCCTCCTGCTTGCGATGGAGGAAGACGCAATCTCAGCTAGGATAACGAGTGATAAGATCTTCGCATTGGCGCAGCAAGATCTCTTCTAGAAATGAGGCAGAGTGATGTGTGCATTGGGGAGTGTAAAGAAATGGGGTGTAATGTATGGTGTGGTTTGGCGACCTTACCGTGTAATACACTTACCAACCCCTGTAGGTTCAGTATGCTTCGTCAGTGAAACCTTCAGCTCAACCCTGGGTAACCGTGGCTCTGAGCAGGGAGGCTTACACAAAGGAACAAGTGTAAAGTATTTAAACAGCACCAAAACAATTGAAGAAGAAATCGACACAACACAAGAAATCCAACACTGATTTAAGAAAATAAACTGTATTTTTATAATGAGAATTTAAACACGATTGAAAAAGATCCACTGGAGGGTCCTGGATAAATTACATTTTAGAAAACAGATTTTACAAGCAATAATAGATCAAGCAATTTCACTCCACTGCAAACAAGCCTTGGAAAAGTCAACAAATTAGACACTCAAATTTTTCTTTTTTGAAAAGTAGATAAGTACTTGGAAGGACCAACTCCGGCAGGGAGCTAGTCAGGGGAACCAACAAGGTCCTCAAAAACAGGTGCCTTCTCAGAAGAAGCAGTCTCCAGCAGTTCTAGGCACTTTATCCGTGTTGCAATAGATTCCTATGGAGTGGTTGTGATGCAGGGGATAAAGAATGCTGAAGATGCCCTAAGGAGGCGGTCAATGGGGGTCTTCCTGCAGGTATTCCTCAGGACCAGAAAACAGTGAAGGGGTCGTGGTTGCAGGCTCAGTGTCCCATAAAGTCCTCTCCGGCTAAACTGAAGTCCAGTCACCCCTTGACTACCAGTCGCCCACTGTCTCTGGCCAATATTCCCTGGGTCGATGACTCACCTTCTGAAGGTCCCAGCAACTCTCTGACAGCACTCACGGGCTCAGCGAACTTGGGTGCAACTCTGTGCGTCGGGTCTTTATCCATGGTGCTGCACGGTGGCAATGGTAGCTGCTTCTAGACTTTAGCTGCCGACTTGCCCCAGCAGACTTCTTCAGCTGTTGAGTCTCCGTGGCTTGCACAGAAGGCCAGTCCGGTGGTTCTTGGGGTTCTCTTGACTGGGATGTGGAGACCGCTTCCCCTTGGGCAGGAGACGATGGGTACAGTCTCTCTCTTCGCTAGCCACCAGGTGCAGCAAATGCAGTCTTCGTTATTGCAGCCTCTTTTTGCTGGTCCCTTGGGGCAGCAGGGCAGTCCTCTTTCGGTTCATCCTCTGTCCTGCTGGGGTGGAGAGGGGTATGATCTCTGCTGGGGTGGGAGGGGTATGATCTCTGCTGGGGTGGGAGGGGTATGATCTCTGCTGGGGTGGAGAGGGGTATGATCTCTGCTGGGGTGGGAGGGGTATGATCTCTGCTGGGGTGGGAGGGGTATGATCTCTGCTGGGGTGGGAGGGGTATGATCTCTGCTGGGGTGGAGAGGGGTATGATCTCTGCTGGGGTGGAGAGGGGTATGATCTCTGCTGGGGTGGGAGGGGTATGATCTCTGCTGGGGTGGAGAGGGGTGTGATCTCTGCTGGGGTGGAGAGGGGTATGATCTCTGCTGGGGTGGGAGGGGTATGATCTCTGCTGGGGTGGGAGGGGTATGATTTGCTTGGGTGGGAGGGGTATGATCTCTGCTGGGGTGGAGAGGGGTATGATCTCTGCTGGGGTGGAGAGGGGTATGATCTCTGCTGGGGTAGAGAGGGGTATGATCTCTGCTGGGGCGGAGAGGGGTATGATCTCTGCTGGGGCGGAGAGGGGTATGATCTCTGCTGGGGAGGAGAGGGGTATGATCTCGGGTGGGAGGGGTATGATCTCTGCTGGGGTGGAGAGGGGTATGATCTCTGTTGGGGTGGAGAGGGGTATGATCTCTGCTGGGGTGGGAGGGGTATGATCTCTGCTGGGGTGGAGAGGGGTATGATCTCTGCTGGGGTGGAGAGGGGTATGATCTCTGCTGGGGTGGGAGGGGTATGATCTCTGCTTGGATGGAGGGGGTATGATCTCAGGTGGGAGGGGTATGATCTCTGCTGGGGGAGGGGTATGATCTCAGCTGGGGGAGGAGTATGATCTCTGCTGGGGTAAATGTAAAGGTTTTTGTACTTGTATAGCGCACAGCTACCCGCAGTGGGTTTCCCGGCGCTTGTACAAATACCGCAAGGGAACCCTTCCTGGCTTTCCCGGTGAAGTGTCCACTCCTGGACACCCCCATGGTGCAGACCAGGCATCCCTCGCGTTGTGGGGGCCGTTGTGGAGACTAAGCAAGCTATTGCCCAGAGTTGCAGCGTGGGACCCATGATCAGAATAGGCACTGAGGCGAGAATATCCGGTCAGGGGAATTAATGAGCCCGAGACCTGCCGAGGCGGGAATCGAACCCTGGTCCCTGGCCAGAGCTCTGCATCGAGGTCTGCCTGCTCTAACCAGTGAAAAACAGAACAAGGTGACTAGTCAGGTTTGTTTTGTGATAAGTTAGGATACACTCAGTCAGTTTGTGCTGCGTGAACCACACGTTTTGTATTACAAAAGATTTATTTTCATTTTTAATAAAGTTTCATAAATTCATATGTCTTCAAAGGAATATCCTGTCAAAACAGTAGAATCAACAACAGACAATTGTGTGCGCAATATATACATGTGTGAAAAGGTTCACAATGGATACTCAAAATTGACAACACCCACATGCAACTTATTACATAATTGTTACATACAAAACAAATTGCAAAATAAGAGACATTAAACAAGGAAAAGCATTACGCAAAAAAACCCAGTCCTTGAACTTATATACCAGTGGACAGGCGGAACTCAGGATGCAATGAAACTGCCTGCATGTCTCACAGAACCTGTGATAAAGTGTTTTCAGGATTGCCAGCTAGGGCCCACGGCAGTGGTATTAATTATTCCCTGGCTGCACCCTTCTTTCTTGTCACAGGCTGGGGGTCAACGCGTTTCGAACCGTGGAAATTAAAAGGTTCTCCTCAGGACGGGTACTGGGTAGGGTCTTCACTGCAAAAGACGCACAGGGGCTGCAGGAGTAGAGATTAACCGCACATCATGTGAATTTTTCTGCACTTAGATGTAGATGCAGGGTGAAGAGGACTCGTAAGTAAGGACGTCCGTCAATTGGTCCGGAGTCAATGGGTGTAGCTGCTCACGTTCTCTCAATTACTGCGCTCGATAGTAACTGCAGGTAGACGGTGATGCCCGGCAAGAGGTCCGGAGGTCTCAGGGGTAGAGACTCTCCTACGCTAAACCGTCGGACAGTAGCTGGATTCAATCCATTCCGCTGCCACACGCCAGATGATGCTGGCAGCGGAATGGATTGAATCCAGCTACCGTCCGACGGTTTAGCGTAGGAGAGTCTCTACCCATGGGACCTCCGGACCTCTTGCCGAGCGTCACTGTATACCTGCAGTTACTATCGAGCACAGTAATTGAGAGAACGTGAGCAGCTACACGACTCCGGACCAATTCACGGACGTCCTTACTTACTTACGAGTTGCATGTGGGTGTTGTCAATTTTGAGTATCCATTGTGAACCTTTTCACACATGTATATATTGCGCACACAATTGTCTGTAGTTGATTCTACTGTTTTGACAGGATATTCCTTTGAAGACATATGGATGAATTTATGAAACTTTATTAAAAATGAAAATAAATCTTTTGTAATACAAAACGTGTGGTTCACGCAGCACAAACTGGCTGAGGGTATCCTAACTTATCACAAAACAAGCCTGACTAGTCACCTGGTTCTGTTTTGCAATTGTTGAGGTCCAGGCTGGTCAGTTGTAGGACCCAATACCTTCTTTTGTTCACACTGCTCTAACCATTGAGCCACACTTCTCCACAAGGGGTATGATCTTTGCTGGGGTGGGACAGGTATGATCTCTACTGGGGTGGAGTGGGGTATGATCTCTGCTGGGGTGGGAGGGGTATGATCTCTGCTGGGGTGGAGAGGGGTATGATCTCTGCTGGGGTGGAGAGGGGTATGATCTCTGCTGGGGTGGGAGGGGTATGATCTCTGCTGGGGTGGAGAGGGGTATGATCTCTGCTGGGGTGGAGAGGGGTATGATCTCTGCTGGGGCAGAGAGGGGTATGATCTCTGCTGGGGTGGGACAGGTATGATCTCTACTGGGGTGGAGTGGGGTATGATCTCTGCTGGGGGTGGAGAGGGGTATGATCTCTGCTGGGGGTGGAGAGGGGTGTGATCCCTGCTGGGGTGGAGAGGGGTGTGATCTCTGTTGGGGGTGGAGAGGGGTGTTATCTCTGTTGGGGGTGGAGAGGGGTATGACCTCTGCTGGGGTGGGAGGGGTATGATCTCTGCTGGGGTGGGAGGGGTATGTTCTCTGCTGGGGGTGGAGAGGGGTATGATCTCTGCTGGGGGTGGAGAGGGGTATGCGCTCTACTGAGGGAGGGGTATGATCTCTGCTGGGGCGGAGAGGGGTATGATCTCTGCTGGGGGTGGAGAGGGGTATGTTCTCTGCCGGGGGTGGAGAGGGGTATGATCTCTGCTGGGGTGGAGAGGGGTATGATCTCTGCTGGGGTGGAGAGGGGTGTGATCTCTGCTGGGGGTGAAGAGGGGTATGATCTCTGCTGGGGTGGGAGGGTATGTTCTCTGCTGGGGGTGGAGAGGGGTATGATCTCTACTGGGGTGGAGTGGGGTATGAACTCTACTGGGGTGGAGAGGGGTATGATCCCTGCTGGGGTGGAGGGGGGTATGATCTCTGCTGGGGTGAAGGGGGGTATGATCTCTGCTGGGGCGGAGAGGGGTATGATCTCTGCTGGGGCGGAGAGGGGTATGATCTCTGCTGGGGTGGAGAGGGGTATGATCTCTGCTGGGGTGGAGAGGGGTATGATCTCTGCTGGGGTGGAGAGGGGTATGTTCTCTGCTGGGGGTGGGAGGGGTATGATCTCTGCTGGGGGTGGAGAGGGGTGTGATCTCTGCTGGGGGTGGAGAGGGGTATGATCTCTGCTGGGGTCTGTTCTCTGCTGGGGTGGAGAGGGGTATGATCTCTGCTGGGGTGGAGAGGGGTATGATCTCTGCTGGGGTGGAGAGGGGTATGATCTCTGCTGGGGTGGAGAGGGGTATGATCTCTGCTGGGATGGAGAGGGGTATGATCTCTGCTTGGGGTGGAGAGGGGTATGATCTCTGCTGGGGTGGAGAGGGGTATGATCTCTGCTGGGGTGGAGAGGGGTATGATCTCTGCTGGGGTGGAGAGGGGTATGATCTCTGCTGGGGGTAGAGGGGTATGATCTCGCCTGGAGTGGAGAGGGGTAGGATGTCTGCTGGGGGTGGAGGGGTAGGATCTCTGATGGTGGTGGAGGGGTAGGATCTCTGCTGGGGTGGAGAGGGGTGTGATCCCTGCTGGGGTGGAGAGGGGTATGAGCTCTACTGAGGGAGGGGTATGATCTCTGCTGGGGTGGAGAGGGGTATGATCTCTGCTGGGGGTGGAGTGGGGTATGAGCTCTGCTGTGGTGGAGAGGGGTAGGATCTCTGCTGGGGTGGAGAGGGGTATGATCTCTGCTGGGGTGGAGAGGGGTATGATCTCTGCTGGGGTGGAGAGGGGTATGATCTCTGCTGGGGGTGGAGGGGGATATGATCTCTGCTGGGGGTGAAGAGGGGTATGATTTCTGCTGGGGGTAGAGAGGGGTATGATCTCTGCTGGGGGTGGAGGGGGGTATGATCTCTGCTGGGGGTGGAGGGGGGTATGATCTCTGCTGGGGTGGAGAGGGGTATGATCTCTGCTGGGGTGGAGAGGGGTATGATCTCTGCTGGGGTGGAGAGGGGTATAATCTCTGCTGGGGTGGAGGGGGGTATGATCTCTGCTGGGGTGGAGAGGGGTACGATCTCTGCTGGGGGTGGAGGGGGATATGATCTCTGCTGGGGGTGGAGAGGGGTATGATTTCTGCTGGGGGTAGAGAGGGGTATGATCTCTGCTGGGGGTGGAGGGGTATGATCTCTGCTGGGATGGAGAGGGGTGTGATCCCTGCTGGGGTGGAGAGGGGTATGATCTCTGCTGGGGTGGAGAGGGGTGTGATCTCTGCTGGGGGTGGAGAGGGGTATGATTTCTGCTGGGGGTAGAGAGGGGTATGATCTCTGCTGGGGGTGGAGGGGTATGATCTCTGCTGGGGTGGAGAGGGGTATGATCTCTGCTGGGGTGGAGAGGGGTATGAGCTCTGCTGGGGTGGAGAGGGGTATGATCTCTGCTGGGGGTGGGAGGGGTATGATCGCTGCTTGGGTGGAGAGGGGTATGATCTCTGCTGGGGTGGAGAGGGGTATGATCTCTGCTGGAGTGGAGAGGGGTATGATCCCTGCTGGGGTGGAGAGGGGTATGATCTCTGCTGGGGTGGAGAGGGGTGTGATCTCTGCTGGGGGTGGAGAGGGGTATGATCTCTGCTGGGGGTGGGGAGGGGTATGATCTCTGCTGGGGGTGGGGAGGGGTATGATCTCTGCTGGGGTGGAGAGGGGTGTGATCTCTGCTGGGGGTGGAGAGGGGTATGATTTCTGCTGGGGGTAGAGAGGGGTATGATCTCTGCTGGGGGTGGAGGGGTATGATCTCTGCTGGGGTGGAGAGGGGTATGATCTCTGCTGGGGTGGAGAGGGGTATGAGCTCTGCTGGGGTGGAGAGGGGTATGATCTCTGCTGGGGGTGGGAGGGGTATGATCGCTGCTTGGGTGGAGAGGGGTATGATCTCTGCTGGGGTGGAGAGGGGTATGATCTCTGCTGGGGGTGGAGGGGGATATGATCTCTGCTGGGGGTGGGAGGGGTGTGAGCTCTGCTGGGGTGGAGAGGGGTATGATCTCTGCTGGGGGTGGGAGGGGTATGATCGCTGCTTGGGTGGAGAGGGGTATGATCTCTGCTGGGGTGGAGAAGGGTATGAGCTCTGCTGGGGTGGAGAGGGGTATGATCTCTGCTGGGGGTGGGAGGGGTATGATCGCTGCTTGGGTGGAGAGGGGTATGATCTCTGCTGGAGTGGAGAGGGGTATGATCTCTGCTGGGGTCTGTTCTCTGCTGGGGTGGAGAGGGGTATGATCTCTGCTGGGGTGGAGAGGGGTATGATCTCTGCTGGAGTGGAGAGGGGTATGATCCCTGCTGGGGTGGAGAGGGGTATGATCTCTGCTGGGGTGGAGAGGGGTGTGATCTCTGCTGGGGGTGGAGAGGGGTATGATCTCTGCTGGGGGTGGGGAGGGGTATGATCTCTGCTGGGGGTGGGGAGGGGTATGATCTCTGCTGGGGGTGGAGAGGGGTATGATCTCTGCTGGGGTGGAGAGGGGTATGATCTCTGCTGGGGGTGGAGAGGGGTATGATCTCTGCTGGGGTTGGAGAGGGGTATGATCTCTGCTGGGGGTGGAGAGGGGTATGATCTCTGCTGGGGTGGAGAGGGGTATGATCTCTGCTGGGGGTGGAGAGGGGTATGATCTCTGCTGGGGGTGGAGAGGGGTATGCTCTCTGCTTGGGTGGAGAGGGGTATGATCTCTGCTGGGGGTGGAGAGGGGTATGATCTCTGCTGGAGTGGAGAGGGGTATGATCTCTGCTGAGGGTGGGAGGGGTATGATCTCTGCTGGGGGTGGAGAGGGGTATGATCTCTGCTGGGGGTGGAGAGGGGTATGATCTCTGCTGGGGCGGAGAGGGGTATGATCTCTGCTGGGGGTGGAGAGGGTATGATCTCTGCTGGGGTGGAGAGGGGTATGATCTCTGCTGAGGGTGAGAGGGGTATGATCTCTGCTGGGGGTGGAGAGGGGTATTATCTCTGCTGGGGTGGAGAGGGGTATGATCTCTGCTGGGGTGGAGAGGGGTATGATCTCTGCTGGGGTGGAGAGGGTATGATCTCTGCTGGGGGTGGAGAGGGGTATGATCTCTGCTGGGGGTGGAGAGGGGTGTGATCCCTGCTGGGGTGGAGAGGGGTATGATCTCTGCTGGGGTGGAGAGGGGTATGATCCCTGCTGGGGGTGGGGAGGGGTATGATCTCTGCTGGGGGTGGAGAGGGGTATGATCTCTGCTGGGGCGGAGAGGGGTATGATCTCGGGTGGGAGGGGTATGATCTTTGCTGGGGGTGGAGAGGGGTATGATCTCTGCTGGGGTGGAGAGGGGTATGATCTCTGCTGGGGGTGGAGAGGGGTATGATCTCTGCTGGGGGTGGAGAGGGGTATGATCTCGGGTGGGAGGGGTATGATCTCTGCTGGGGGTGGAGAGGGGTGTGATCCCTGCTGGGGTGGAGAGGGGTATGATCTCTGCTGGGGTGGAGAGGGGTGTGATCTCTGCTGGGGGTGGAGAGGGGTATGATCTCGGGTGGGAGGGGTATGATCTCTGCTGGGGTGGAGAGGGGTATGATCTCTGCTGGGGTGGAGGGGGGTATGATCTCTGCTGGGGTGGAGAGGGGTATGATCTCTGCTGGGGTGGAGAGGGGTATGATCTCTGCTGGGGTGGAGAGGGGTATGATCTCTGCTGGGGTGGAGGGGGGTATGATCTCTGCTGGGGTGGAGAGGAGTTTGATCTCTGCTGGGGTGGATGAGGTATGATTTCTGCTGGGGTGGAGGGGGGTATGATCTCTGCTGGGGTGGAGAGGGGTATGATCTCTGCTGGGGTGGAGAGGGGTATGATCTCTGCTGGGGTGGAGAGGGGTATGATCTCTGCTGGGGTGGAGGGGGGTATGATCTCTGCTGGGGTGGAGAGGAGTTTGATCTCTGCTGGGGTGGATGGGGTATGATTTCTGCTGGGGGTGGAGAGGGGTATGATCTCTGCTGGGGTGGAGAGGGGTATGATCTCTGCTGGGGTGGAGAGGGGTATGCTCTCTGCTGGGGTGGAGAGGGGTATGATCTCTGCTGGGGTGGAGAGGGGTATGCTCTCTGCTTGGGTGGAGAGGGGTATGATCGCTGCTGGGGTGGAGAGGGGTATGATCTCTGCTGGGGTGGAGAGGGGTATGATCTCTGCTGGGGTGGAGAGGGGTATGCTCTCTCCTGGGGTGGAGAGGGGTATGATCTCTGCTGGGGTGGAGAGGGGTATGCTCTCTGCTGGGGTGGAGAGGGGTATGCTCTCTGCTTGGGTGGAGAGGGTATGCTCTCTGCTGGGGTGGAGAGGGGTATGATCTCTGCTGGGGTGGAGAGGGGTATGCTCTCTGCTGGGGTGGAGAGGGGTATGCTCTCTGCTGGGGTGGAGAGGGGTATGCTCTCTGCTTGGGTGGAGAGGGTATGCTCTCTGCTGGGGTGGAGAGGGGTATGATCTCGGGTGGAGAGGAGTTTGATCTCGTCTGGGGTGGATGGGGTATGATTTCTGCTGGGGTGGAGAGGGGTATGATCTCTGCTGGGGTGGAGAGGGGTATGATCTCTGCTGGGGTGGAGAGGGGTATGATCTCTGCTGGGGTGGAGGGGGGTTTGATCTCTGCTGGGGTGGAGAGGGGTATGATCTCTGCTGGGGGTGGAGAGGGGTATGATCTCTGCTGATGGTGGGAGGGGTATGATCTCTGCTGGGGTGGAGGGGGGTTTGATCTCTGCTGGGGTGGAGAGGGGTATGATCGCTGCTGGGGGTGGAGAGGGGTATGATCTCTGCTGGGGTGGAGGGGGGTTTGATCTCTGCTGGGGTGGAGAGGGGTATGATCTCTGCTGGGGGTGGAGAGGGGTATGATCTCTGCTGGGGCGGAGAGGGGTATGATCTCTGCTGGGGGTGGAGAGGGTATGATCTCTGCTGGGGTGGAGAGGGGTATGATCTCTGCTGAGGGTGGGAGGGGTATGATCTCTGCTGGGGGTGAAGAGGGGTATGATCTCTGCTGGGGTGGGAGGGTATGTTCTCTGCTTGGGTGGAGAGGGGTATGATCGCTGCTGGGGTGGAGAGGGGTATGATCTCTGCTGGGGTGGAGAGGGGTATGATCTCTGCTGGGGTGGAGAGGGGTATGCTCTCTGCTGGGGTGGAGAGGGGTATGATCTCTGCTGGGGTGGAGAGGGGTATGCTCTCTGCTGGGGTGGAGAGGGGTATGCTCTCTGCTGGGGTGGAGAGGGGTATGCTCTCTGCTTGGGTGGAGAGGGTATGCTCTCTGCTGGGGTGGAGAGGGGTATGATCTCTGCTGGGGTGGAGAGGGGTATGCTCTCTGCTGGGGTGGAGAGGGGTATGCTCTCTGCTGGGGTGGAGAGGGGTATGCTCTCTGCTGGGGTGGAGAGGGGTATGCTCTCTGCTTGGGTGGAGAGGGTATGCTCTCTGCTGGGGTGGAGAGGGGTATGATCTCGGGTGGAGAGGAGTTTGATCTCTGCTGGGGTGGATGGGGTATGATTTCTGCTGGGGTGGAGAGGGGTATGATCTCTGCTGGGGTGGAGAGTGGTATGATCTCTGCTGGGGTGGAGAAGGGTATGATCTCTGCTGGGGTGGAGGGGGGTTTGATCTCTGCTGGGGTGGAGAGGGGTATGATCTCTGCTGGGGGTGGAGAGGGGTATGATCTCTGCTGAGGGTGGGAGGGGTATGATCTCTGCTGGGGTGGAGGGGGGTTTGATCTCTGCTGGGGTGGAGGGGGGTATGATCGCTGCTGGGGGTGGAGAGGGGTATGATCTCTGCTGAGGGTGGGAGGGGTATGATCTCTGCTGGGGTGGAGGGGGGTTTGATCTCTGCTGGGGTGGAGAGGGGTATGCTCTCTGCTGGGGTGGAGAGGGGTATGATCTCTGCTGGGGTGGAGAGGGGTATGATCTCTGCTGAGGGTGGGAGGGGTATGATCTCTGCTGGGGTGGAGAGGGGTGTGATCTCTGCTGGGGTGGAGAGGGGTATGATTTCTGCTGGGGGTAGAGAGGGGTATGATCTCTGCTGGGGGTGGAGGGGTATGATCTCTGCTGGGGTGGAGAGGGGTATGATCTCTGCTGGGGTGGAGAGGGGTATGAGCTCTGCTGGGGTGGAGAGGGGTATGATCTCTGCTGGGGGTGGGAGGGGTATGATCGCTGCTTGGGTGGAGAGGGGTATGATCTCTGCTGGGGTGGAGAGGGGTATGATCTCTGCTGGAGTGGAGAGGGGTATGATCCCTGCTGGGGTGGAGAGGGGTATGATCTCTGCTGGGGTGGAGAGGGGTGTGATCTCTGCTGGGGGTGGAGAGGGGTATGATCTCTGCTGGGGGTGGGGAGGGGTATGATCTCTGCTGGGGGTGGGGAGGGGTATGATCTCTGCTGGGGTGGAGAGGGGTGTGATCTCTGCTGGGGGTGGAGAGGGGTATGATTTCTGCTGGGGGTAGAGAGGGGTATGATCTCTGCTGGGGGTGGAGGGGTATGATCTCTGCTGGGGTGGAGAGGGGTATGATCTCTGCTGGGGTGGAGAGGGGTATGAGCTCTGCTGGGGTGGAGAGGGGTATGATCTCTGCTGGGGGTGGGAGGGGTATGATCGCTGCTTGGGTGGAGAGGGGTATGATCGCTGCTGGGGTGGAGAGGGGTATGATCTCTGCTGGGGGTGGAGGGGGATATGATCTCTGCTGGGGGTGGGAGGGGTGTGAGCTCTGCTGGGGTGGAGAGGGGTATGATCTCTGCTGGGGGTGGGAGGGGTATGATCGCTGCTTGGGTGGAGAGGGGTATGATCTCTGCTGGGGTGGAGAGGGGTATGAGCTCTGCTGGGGTGGAGAGGGGTATGATCTCTGCTGGGGGTGGGAGGGGTATGATCGCTGCTTGGGTGGAGAGGGGTATGATCTCTGCTGGAGTGGAGAGGGGTATGATCTCTGCTGGGGTCTGTTCTCTGCTGGGGTGGAGAGGGGTATGATCTCTGCTGGGGTGGAGAGGGGTATGATCTCTGCTGGAGTGGAGAGGGGTATGATCCCTGCTGGGGTGGAGAGGGGTATGATCTCTGCTGGGGTGGAGAGGGGTGTGATCTCTGCTGGGGGTGGAGAGGGGTATGATCTCTGCTGGGGGTGGGGAGGGGTATGATCTCTGCTGGGGGTGGGGAGGGGTATGATCTCTGCTGGGGGTGGAGAGGGGTATGATCTCTGCTGGGGTGGAGAGGGGTATGATCTCTGCTGGGGGTGGAGAGGGGTATGATCTCTGCTGGGGTTGGAGAGGGGTATG
This sequence comes from Lissotriton vulgaris, assembly GCF_964263255.1. Classification (NCBI taxonomy): domain Eukaryota; kingdom Metazoa; phylum Chordata; class Amphibia; order Caudata; family Salamandridae; genus Lissotriton; species Lissotriton vulgaris. The sequence goes on from NC_141694.1 coordinate 8,609,867, forward strand.
ATCTCTGCTGGGGGTGGAGAGGGGTATGATCTCTGCTGGGGTGGAGAGGGGTATGATCTCTGCTGGGGGTGGAGAGGGGTATGATCTCTGCTGGGGGTGGAGAGGGGTATGCTCTCTGCTTGGGTGGAGAGGGGTATGATCTCTGCTGGGGGTGGAGAGGGGTATGATCTCTGCTGGAGTGGAGAGGGGTATGATCTCTGCTGAGGGTGGGAGGGGTATGATCTCTGCTGGGGGTGGAGAGGGGTATGATCTCTGCTGGGGGTGGAGAGGGGTATGATCTCTGCTGGGGCGAAGAGGGGTATGATCTCTGCTGGGGGTGGAGAGGGTATGATCTCTGCTGGGGTGGAGAGGGGTATGATCTCTGCTGAGGGTGAGAGGGGTATGATCTCTGCTGGGGGTGGAGAGGGGTATTATCTCTGCTGGGGTGGAGAGGGGTATGATCTCTGCTGGGGTGGAGAGGGGTATGATCTCTGCTGGGGTGGAGAGGGTATGATCTCTGCTGGGGGTGGAGAGGGGTATGATCTCTGCTGGGGGTGGAGAGGGGTGTGATCCCTGCTGGGGTGGAGAGGGGTATGATCTCTGCTGGGGTGGAGAGGGGTATGATCCCTGCTGGGGGTGGGGAGGGGTATGATCTCTGCTGGGGGTGGAGAGGGGTATGATCTCTGCTGGGGCGGAGAGGGGTATGATCTCGGGTGGGAGGGGTATGATCTTTGCTGGGGGTGGAGAGGGGTATGATCTCTGCTGGGGTGGAGAGGGGTATGATCTCTGCTGGGGGTGGAGAGGGGTATGATCTCTGCTGGGGGTGGAGAGGGGTATGATCTCGGGTGGGAGGGGTATGATCTCTGCTGGGGGTGGAGAGGGGTGTGATCCCTGCTGGGGTGGAGAGGGGTATGATCTCTGCTGGGGTGGAGAGGGGTGTGATCTCTGCTGGGGGTGGAGAGGGGTATGATCTCGGGTGGGAGGGGTATGATCTCTGCTGGGGTGGAGAGGGGTATGATCTCTGCTGGGGTGGAGGGGGGTATGATCTCTGCTGGGGTGGAGAGGGGTATGATCTCTGCTGGGGTGGAGAGGGGTATGATCTCTGCTGGGGTGGAGAGGGGTATGATCTCTGCTGGGGTGGAGAGGGGTATGATCTCTGCTGGGGTGGAGGGGGGTATGATCTCTGCTGGGGTGGAGAGGAGTTTGATCTCTGCTGGGGTGGATGGGGTATGATTTCTGCTGGGGTGGAGGGGGGTATGATCTCTGCTGGGGTGGAGAGGGGTATGATCTCTGCTGGGGTGGAGAGGGGTATGATCTCTGCTGGGGTGGAGAGGGGTATGATCTCTGCTGGGGTGGAGGGGGGTATGATCTCTGCTGGGGTGGAGAGGAGTTTGATCTCTGCTGGGGTGGATGGGGTATGATTTCTGCTGGGGGTGGAGAGGGGTATGATCTCTGCTGGGGTGGAGAGGGGTATGATCTCTGCTGGGGTGGAGAGGGGTATGCTCTCTGCTGGGGGTGGAGAGGGTATGATCTCTGCTGGGGTGGAGAGGGGTATGATCTCTGCTGAGGGTGGGAGGGGTATGATCTCTGCTGGGGGTGAAGAGGGGTATGATCTCTGCTGGGGTGGGAGGGTATGTTCTCTGCTTGGGTGGAGAGGGGTATGATCGCTGCTGGGGTGGAGAGGGGTATGCTCTCTGCTGGGGTGGAGAGGGGTATGCTCTCTGCTGGGGTGGAGAGGGGTATGCTCTCTGCTGGGGTGGAGAGGGGTATGATCTCTGCTGGGGTGGAGAGGGGTATGCTCTCTGCTGGGGTGGAGAGGGGTATGCTCTCTGCTGGGGTGGAGAGGGGTATGCTCTCTGCTTGGGTGGAGAGGGTATGCTCTCTGCTGGGGTGGAGAGGGGTATGATCTCTGCTGGGGTGGAGAGGGGTATGCTCTCTGCTGGGGTGGAGAGGGGTATGCTCTCTGCTGGGGTGGAGAGGGGTATGCTCTCTGCTTGGGTGGAGAGGGTATGCTCTCTGCTGGGGTGGAGAGGGGTATGATCTCGGGTGGAGAGGAGTTTGATCTCTGCTGGGGTGGATGGGGTATGATTTCTGCTGGGGTGGAGAGGGGTATGATCTCTGCTGGGGTGGAGAGGGGTATGATCTCTGCTGGGGTGGAGAGGGGTATGATCTCTGCTGGGGTGGAGGGGGGTTTGATCTCTGCTGGGGTGGAGAGGGGTATGATCTCTGCTGGGGGTTGAGAGGGGTATGATCTCTGCTGAGGGTGGGAGGGGTATGATCTCTGCTGGGGTGGAGGGGGGTTTGATCTCTGCTGGGGTGGAGGGGGGTATGATCGCTGCTGGGGGTGGAGAGGGGTATGATCTCTGCTGAGGGTGGGAGGGGTATGATCTCTGCTGGGGTGGAGGGGGGTTTGATCTCTGCTGGGGTGGAGAGGGGTATGATCTCTGCTGGGGGTGGAGAGGGGTATGATCTCTGCTGGGGCGGAGAGGGGTATGATCTCTGCTGGGGGTGGAGAGGGTATGATCTCTGCTGGGGTGGAGAGGGGTATGATCTCTGCTGAGGGTGGGAGGGGTATGATCTCTGCTGGGGGTGGAGAGGGGTATTATCTCTGCTGGGGTGGAGAGGGTATGCTCTCTGCTGGGGTGGAGAGGGGTATGATCTCGGGTGGAGAGGAGTTTGATCTCTGCTGGGGTGGAGGGGGGTTTGATCTCTGCTGGGGTGGAGAGGGGTATGATCTCTGCTGGGGGTGGAGAGGGGTATGATCTCTGCTGAGGGTGGGAGGGGTATGATCTCTGCTGGGGTGGAGGGGGGTTTGATCTCTGCTGGGGTGGAGAGGGGTATGATCGCTGCTGGGGGTGGAGAGGGGTTTGATCTCTGCTGGGGTGGAGAGGGGTATGATCTCTGCTGGGGGTTGAGAGGGGTATGATCTCTGCTGAGGGTGGGAGGGGTATGATCTCTGCTGGGGTGGAGAGGGGTATGAGCTCTGCTGGGGGTGGAGGGGGGTATGATCTCTGCTGGGGGTGGAGGGGGGTATGATCTCTGCTGGGGTGGAGAGGGGTATGATCTCTGCTGGGGTGGAGAGGGGTATGATCTCTGCTGGGGTGGAGGGGGGTTTGATCTCTGCTGGGGTGGAGAGGGGTATGATCTCTGCTGGGGGTTGAGAGGGGTATGATCTCTGCTGAGGGTGGGAGGGGTATGATCTCTGCTGGGGTGGAGGGGGGTTTGATCTCTGCTGGGGTGGAGGGGGGTATGATCGCTGCTGGGGGTGGAGAGGGGTATGATCTCTGCTGAGGGTGGGAGGGGTATGATCTCTGCTGGGGTGGAGGGGGGTTTGATCTCTGCTGGGGTGGAGAGGGGTATGATCTCTGCTGGGGGTGGAGAGGGGTATGATCTCTGCTGGGGCGGAGAGGGGTATGATCTCTGCTGGGGGTGGAGAGGGTATGATCTCTGCTGGGGTGGAGAGGGGTATGATCTCTGCTGAGGGTGGGAGGGGTATGATCTCTGCTGGGGGTGGAGAGGGGTATTATCTCTGCTGGGGTGGAGAGGGTATGCTCTCTGCTGGGGTGGAGAGGGGTATGATCTCGGGTGGAGAGGAGTTTGATCTCTGCTGGGGTGGAGGGGGGTTTGATCTCTGCTGGGGTGGAGAGGGGTATGATCTCTGCTGGGGGTGGAGAGGGGTATGATCTCTGCTGAGGGTGGGAGGGGTATGATCTCTGCTGGGGTGGAGGGGGGTTTGATCTCTGCTGGGGTGGAGAGGGGTATGATCGCTGCTGGGGGTGGAGAGGGGTATGATCTCTGCTGAGGGTGGGAGGGGTATGATCTCTGCTGGGGTGGAGGGGGGTTTGATCTCTGCTGGGGTGGAGAGGGGTATGATCTCTGCTGGGGGTGGAGAGGGGTATGATCTCTGCTGGGGCGGAGAGGGGTATGATCTCTGCTGGGGGTGGAGAGGGTATGATCTCTGCTGGGGTGGAGAGGGGTATGATCTCTGCTTAGGGTGGGAGGGGTATGATCTCTCCTGGGGGTGGAGAGGGGTATTATCTCTGCTGGGGTGGAGAGGGTATGCTCTCTGCTGGGGTGGAGAGGGGTATGATCTCGGGTGGAGAGGAGTTTGATCTCTGCTGGGGTGGAGAGGGGTATGATTTCTGCTGGGGCGGAGAGGGGTATGATCTCTGCTGGGGGTGGAGAGGGTATGATCTCTGCTGAGGGTGGGAGGGGTATGATCTCCGCTGGGGGTGGAGAGGGGTATTATCTCTGCTGGGGTGGAGAGGGTATGCTCTCTGCTGGGGTGGAGAGGGGTATGATCTCGGGTGGAGAGGAGTTTGATCTCTGCTGGGGTGGAGAGGGGTATGATTTCTGCTCTGCTGTCTCTCTGGTTGTCGTACCTCACGTCTCACTCATGACTGACTGTCTCTCGTTACAGTTGCCTACAATGGGGAGCTCTACGTGTTTGGTGGCTACAACGCGCGGCTGAACCGGCACTTCCACGACCTGTGGAAGTTTAGTCCAGGTGAGACATGTCCCGGCGCAGCGCTCTCTGCTGCCGTGAGCTCTGCTGCTTATAAAGATGTCAGTCGCGTCCCAGCGCAGCGCTCTTTGTAGTAGTGTGCTCTGCTGCTTATATAGTAGTCAGTACTTGCATCACTGAAAGCACTCTTTCTTATGTTAATAACAAAGAGGAGCGTAGGTGGTGGGGTGTGTTGGCTCTGTATGTGTCGTGCGGCCGACTGTGTTGCGCTGGTGAAGTTGAAGACTGGTGAATATGGTGCCTGTGACCTGTGTGTGCTGCTGCGACCCATGCGCCATACCGAGTGTGACCGGTGCGCCTTGCCGAGTGTGACCGGTGCGCCTTGCCGAGTGTGACCGGTGCGCCTTGCAGTGTGTGACCGGCGCGGCGTGCCGAGTGTGACCGGCGCGGCGTGCCGAGTGTGACCGGCGCGGCGTGCCGAGTGTGACCGGCGCGGCGTGCCGAGTGTGACCGGCGCGGCGTGCCGAGTGTGACCGGCGCGGCGTGCCGAGTGTGACCGGGGCGGCGTGCCGAGTGTGACCGGGGCGGCGTGCCGAGTGTGACCGGGGCGGCGTGCCGAGTGTGACCGGGGCAGCTTGCCGAGTGTGACCGGGGCAGCTTGCCGAGTGTGACCGGGGCAGCTTGCCGAGTGTGACCGGGGCAGCTTGCCGAGTGTGACCGGGGCAGCTTGCCGAGTGTGACCGGGGCAGCTTGCCGAGTGTGACCGGGGCAGCTTGCCGGCAGCTTGCCGAGTGTGACCGGGGCAGCTTGCCGAGTGTGACCGGGGCAGCTTGCCGAGTGTGACCGGGGCAGCTTGCCGAGTGTGACCTTGGCAGCTTGACGAGTGTGACCTTGGCAGATTGATGAGTGTGACCGGCGCACCAAGCCGGCTGCGACCGGTGCGCACTGCAGACTGCGACCTCTGTGCTTCGCTGTGACTTGTGTGTGCTGCTGGCTGTGACTTGTGTGCGCTGCTGGCTGTGACTTGTGTGCGCTGCTGGCTGTGACTTGTGTGCTTCTGGCTGTGACTTGTGTGCTTCTGGCTGTGACTTGTGTGCTTCTGGCTGTGACTTGTGTGCGCTGCTGGCTGTGACTTGTGTGCGCTGCTGGCTGTGACTTGTGTGCGCTGCTGGCTGTGACTTGTGTGTGCTGCTGGCTGTGACCCGTGTGTGCTGCTGGCTGTGACCCGTGTGTGCTGCTGGCTGTGACCCGTGTGTGCTGCTGGCTGTGACTTGTGTGCGCTGCAGGCTGTGACTTGTGTGCGCTGCTGGCTTTGACTTGTGTGCGCTGCAGGCTGTGACTTGTGTGCGCTGCTGGCTGTGACTTGTGTGCGCTGCTGGCTGTGACTTGTGTGCGCTGCTGGCTGTGACTTGTGTGCGCTGCTGGCTGTGACCCGTGTGTGCTGCTGGCTGTGACTTGTGTGCGCTGCTGGCTGTGACTTGTGTGCGCTGCTGGCTGTGACTTGTGTGTTCTGCTGGCTGTGACTTGTGTGCGCTGCTGGCTGTGACTTGTGTGCGCTGCTGGCTGTGACTTGTGTGCGCTGCTGGCTGTGACTTGTGTGCGCTACTGGCTGTGACTTGTGTGCGCTGCTGGCTGTGACTTGTGTGCGGTGCTGGCTGTGACTTGTGTGCTCTGCTGGCTGTGACTTGTGTGCGGTGCTGGCTGTAACTTGTGTGCGCTGCTGGCTGTGACTTGTGTGCGCTGCTGGCTGTGACTTGTGTGCGCTGCTGGCTGTGACCCGTGTGTGCTGCTGGCTGTGACCCGTGTGCACTGCCGGCTGTGACCTATTTTAAATCACTGCAAATATACACCTATCAGTCGTCCCTATGGCAGGCCTGATCAATCCTGAAGGCAGGGTGCTGGGTTTTATGTGAGAGGGTGCCCCTGCATGAGCAGAGCCAATCAGCAGCCTTCGGAGCCTATTTTCTGGGGTTGTTAGTGATGCAGCCACCTATATATATTTAAGTGCATTAAATGCTAACTTTAAAACGGCTGCCCTGAAACATGTCGTGTTTGGTGTCAAACACCTTGGAATCATACCTCCCCGCCAGTAACTTCTAGACTTATGTGAATCACCAGTACACCCGGTACCAGTTTCTCGACCTGGCATCACAAAATGTATGCTGCCAGCCACAGACACGAGTCTGCTCGAGCTTGGCTCAGCAGCAAGAAGGCAGAGGAAGGCTTGACAATAGGTTTCCTGTCACAGGGAGGTGTGACCACCTCCCAGACAGGCTTTAGTGTATTGGGGCTGGGTGGGTGCACTCCAAGAGTGTTTGAAGTCTGCACTGGGGGCACATTTGGTATCTCTGTGCATAGTCCAGCTCAAACCGGTTGCAGGAGCCTTTTGCTCCTGCTCTGGGGCAAAACTGGACAAAGGACATGGGTGTAACCAACTCCGTGTCCTGACCCTCCCATAGGTGGGTCCCCAGAGTTTGTCCAACCCCTTCCTTGGGTGTAAAGTAGGAACCCTGACAACAGGACTTTGGATTTTACCTGGACTGAACTTTGCAAGCAGAAACCAAGTACTTCCACGATCTACACTTCGCTGGACGACAGAAGAATCTCCCTTGGAGTAAAGGAGTTACTCGCCTGCAGCAGCTCTAACCGGTTTGCATCTCCCGAGCTCCTGAGGACTCCAAAGATTTCTGCAACACAGGAGGTGGGTTCCCGAGCGTCCCTTGGGTTGATCTGACCTCTCAGCAATTCTGAGACCTGTATCCCTCGTGGGGACCGTGCAACCCGAACATCTGTGCACTGTGTACTTTTGATGCAGCATATGCTTTTTGGTGACCCCTAATGCTGTGCTTTGGGCTATGTGTAGTCCTGCCCCATAGCAGTATTTCCACCAAAGATTTCCAGCCTACACGCCCACGAGTTTTCCGTGGGCTGGTATTTCGTGATTCAGCTCGAGGTCCCTTCGCATTGACCTGTGGGTCCCTGTGAAGGTAACTTTGACTTTCCTTGGGCTTGCCTAGTTGCTCCAGACGTCCCTGACTCTCCAGTGCTTTCAGAGTCGCCAGGACCTTGCTGGTCCTCACTGTAACCGGTTTCCTCTGCCCGCGTGGGTTGCCATTGCCAAGACTTGTTGGTGTTGGATCCAAACACTGCCCCCACCCCCCAGTACCCTGACTCCTGCACACTGCTTTTGCAGGCTGAGTGTTTTGGTGCAGAACTAAACAAAGGGTCGACATGGCACACATCCCTGTGTGCCATGCCCACAAACCCACTGCCCTGGCATACCTCAGTCACCTTTCTAGCTGGGTCCTCTATGCCAGTGGTGTGGGCATAGGTGCATGGGCCATTCCTGGGCACTGTAAGTGCAGTGATGCCATTAGGAGTATATGGTGCTGGGAGGTTGTCATTACGAACTCCACAGCACCATAATGGCTTCAGTGAAGACTGAAAAGTTTGGTACCAAACTTCTCAGCACATTAAACCCACACAGATGCCAGTGTGGGATTTAATGCCAAATGCACGACAGAGGGCAACTTAGAGTGGCCCTTGAACCTAACCTACAATCCACGTCTTGTCTAAGGGGCTGCCTAGGCTGCCACACAGCAGACGTGTTGCTGGACCCCTGGGTAGGAGAGCCCCCACTCTCCTGGGCTTGCAACAATGCACATCCTGGGCGAGGTGCTATGTCTCCTCCCTGGGATGGACAGGGGAAGCTCCAAAGGCCTGCAGCCCTTGTGAGCTTCTCCAGACCACTTGCTGTACTCAGCAACTGGCCCCCACTGGTTCTGACCCCCACTCTGGCGGGAAGACTGGCGGGAAACCCTACGAAAAGGGGGTGTGCCAGCCTGTGCCAACTCCACCCCTCAGGTGGGAGAGGTGAGGTGAAGCACAACTCCGGGCTCTGGCCAGCTCGAGGAAGGAGAGCCCTGCCCAATCAGAGATAGGCTCCTGCCCCCTCCCACAGGAGAGGAGGTGTACTCGCCCCAGGACAAGGACCCATTGGTCCCTGCCCTTACCCTACCTGTAACGCCCCTAAATGTAGTATTTAGGGGCACCCTGAACCTTCCTTCCTCAGATCCCGATTTGAAAAACAAGAAAGAAGATCAAGGAGAAGAGGACCCGCCATGCAACTGCTAACAAGAGGACGACACCAACTGACTTAGCCCCAGCTCTACCGGCCTGTTGATCCTTGAACCTGCTCCTTCTAAAACCCAGCGTCTCCTGCGGACAGCAACCTCAAGAACCCAGGAGGACCTGTCTGCCTTGACCCTCTTGGAGACTGGCACTCCTACGAGCAGTGGATCTGCTCCAACAGCAACACCCCTGGTGCCAGCCAGGAACTGCGAATCCAGCCCATTCTCCACCCGCCGAGCCCGGCCTGTGCCCGAGTGAACAAAGACCCTGGGGACGTCCCCCTGCGATTCTGACCTGGAATCCAGTGCCCAAGGACCCTCCTCGATGGCCCAGACAGACTCAGAACCAGGGACCCCTCCAACCGCGACCAGCAGAGGGTAGGATTTCCCGACGTCAAGACACCCCTGCACCCGGCGCCCCCCGGCGCACACTCAACAAATGCTTTACACTGTCCTCTGATACTGCCTTACTGCTCGACCAAGCCACCACTTTAGAGAGTAAGGTTATATCTAAGTTTAGCCTCTGCCAAACCTCTCGGGACACTTGGACTCTATAGACACTGAACCTTACTTTGGTCCAGTATATACAGAGCCACCTCCCCCTGGAGCCCCCTGTGTATTGTGCTATTTACTAACGACGTTCTATTGATTTAATATTGTGTGCTTTGTGCTCTAATCTCATAAAGAGGTTAGTAGGGAGTGTTTAGAAATAAATACATATATTATATATTTATATACACACCTTGTACATGTAAATGTAGGTGTACTTATATAGCGCAACCTGTCACCCAAAGGGCGTCCTGGCACTTGCTTAGGGAACCCGTCCTGGTTTTCCCCTGTGTCGAGCAGGGTATCCACAAGGTGAAAGCCAGGCATCCCGCCGCGAGGGGCCGTTGTGGAGATTAAGCAAGCTATTGCCCAGAGTCGCAGAGCGTGAACCCGTGAGTCGAGAAGGCACCGGAGCGAGAATTATCGAGACCGTGGAATTTTTTAGCCCAAGACCCGCCGAGGCAGGGAATTGAACCCTGGTCCAGGGCCGATCTCAGCTTCCGGGTCTGCCGCCTCTAACCCCTGAGCCACACTTCTCCACTGTGTGGATCTCCTTTCATTTAGTTATTCAAGAGATTATAGACTGTTAAAACAAGCTGATTTTCATTTTTGGAAGACTTAGCCTGAAGGCTGCTCTTATCAGCTACCACTTAGATAGCTTTCATTAAAGGTTGTCTTTAACCTACCATCATAAGGGTCGTTTGGACTGGTGCAAGGTGCCCACTTTAATTAGTGGACAGCATATGCCAGGCCAACTTCTCACAAATTTTGACTGACCTTTTTTTACGAGTTTCTGTTGAAGTTTTTTTAGATCTTTCTACTTGTGTGGCAGGGATGTCCTCTTAGTAAATTGGCTTCAAGCCCGGCGGCCTCGGTCACCGATAGATGCCAGCGACGGACCCGCATCTTGTTTACCTCTGGTGCCTTGAGCGTGACCATGATGCAGAGACCTGCGTTGACTGTTGGACCATGCACTTCAAGGCCTTGAGGGAGCAGTACCCCAAGTTCTTTGCAGTGCGACGCTGCAATGGTCTCGATCCTTGTCGAGAGAATGATCCCGGGATCAGTTGCTGAGCCATCGATCTCCGTTGCAGTTGAAGTTGTCAAGGGTTCCGTGTAAGTCCAACAAGAAGAAAAAGAGTAAGAAGTTGAAAAGGTCTTTTACTTCACCCCGTCCTACGAAGTCATTCGACGAGGGAGCATAGTCTCTAAAGGGCTGGCTCCCCAGTTTGAGCCTGCGCTTGGGCCTGCTCCGCACCTCCCAGAGTTTCCGGGAGCATCCAACTGGAAATTCGATGAGGCTTTGCACCTCATATTTGGCCAGACTGACACCACTGGTGCGCCTTAGGGTCCTGCGAGTTCAGGAGGCCCCCTACTCATACCATGCCAGCGTGTCTGCCCCCAGTACCAGTTGTGCTCCTTGGATCCACAGATGGGTCTGGACTGGCACTTTGCACACTGCCTCGACCTTCCCTGGTGCCGGTCCCTATGTCGACGCTCCGGGCACCAACCCCATTCTCAACCCTGACTTCGACAGAGCCAGAGGGGCATTGCCTGACCCTGATTCCGAGTGTCGACTGGAGCCGTACCCTCCAGACCGGAGCCTGTGTCCTATTCCTATGGATTAGGGAAAGATTGGGAGGGGCCACTGGACCCTGAGGAATACCAATCTCTTGACCTCAACATGGACTGGTGTGAGGAGCTGACGGGTGCCAGTGGACTGGACGCCTCCCCAGATACTGGCATGGTCTCTCCTACTCTGGCTACGAGGGAGGGAGCTTCTTTTGTTGTGGTGAGAAGGGCGACTGAGGTTCTATACCTTAGCCTGCCCTCATTGGCTGTCTAGACTGATGTCTTGACCTAGACAGAGGTGCTTCAGCTGGAAGTGATCCCCTCTGAACCGCTTCTCCCATTTTATGAAGACCTTACCGACGTTCTGCTTGGGAGCTACTCCAAGCCCAGCACTGGCGCTCCTCTGAACAGGACAATTGCTTGCCGCCAGCGACCGCCCTAGGAGACCCTCATTTCCTCACTCAACAGCCTACCCAGAGATCTTGGTAGACCAAGCCTCCACTTCCTGTGTAAATCCTGAGGCATTCCCTAACACCACAACAAATAGAAAATCCAAGAGGCTGGACAACCTAGGCAGGAACATGTTTTTTTGCATTAGCCTGCCACTTCGGTCCGTGAACACGGTCTGCCTGTTGAGGCGTTACTTCCATGCACTGTGAGATTGTTGGCCAGGTTCTGCCGATGGTCACGGAGGAAGCTCGGATCATATTCTCCTGAGCTATGGCAGACGTGAGAGATGCAGCCAAGTTCTCGATCACACGTGGGCTGGACACGACTGTCTCACAAGGCGGTTTCTTTGTAGGTGGATTTAGGGCGCCATGCCTGGCTTTCCAGGGGATGTCCAAGTATCGTTTATGGACATGCCCTTTGATGTCTCCTGTCTCTTCAGACACAAGGCGGACTGAGCCCTGGAGCACTTCAAGGATAGCAGAGCTCGGCCAGGTCCTTGGGGCTTTCCATAGCTCTTCTCCAGCCGACGTCCGCCTTTTGCTCCTTTTGTGGTCACGTAAGGGGCTTCTAGCATCGTCCTTTTGAAAATGCAAAGCAGAGCACAGAGTTCAATTATATTACATATCAAGTACATCTCGACAAGGGCAGTTCAGTATACTCATCAAGGCACAATATGACAGTGCAACCGTGATCACATCTCAACGGATACATTCCAAAATCCCAGTAGTTAACATGACAGACCTACAGTTCAAGGCAACCTCTCCCGACTCTCCAGAAGTCCACGGAGTTCCAACTATAACTTTGGCACCTCGTATCATACTATGCAGGATGTACACACTCACGTTATGAATGCAGCATCTCCTTCAACCCACACCCGTTGGCCCCAGACCCTGCTCTTGTTGTGTAGGACGGGCTTGCTGCTCGGAAAGACCCCCAGATATCCCTGGGTCTAGAAGATGTCGGAACAGTACTGGCATATATATCACTTTTTGTTGTGCAAGTCACTATGCTTTGTAACCATCCCGTTGTCTTTGGTGCTCTCTTACTACCCCAAAATATTGCAACTTCCCTTTTGGCTAGGAGTAAGGAGATGGCATGAAATCTAGGAACCTTCAAAGGAATTTGTACCACATACCCCAGCAGCGCCATCTCGGGCATAGGTTCCAACGGAATGTGAATCATTTTGCTAAGAAGCTTATGGACTTCCACCCAGAAATCATGGATCCTTGGGCAGCTCCAAGCCAGATGCGAGAAGTCTGCATGTGGGGCCTGGCAACGCTGACAGGAATGCGGTCTGGATGGGTCTATCTTGTGTGTTCTAGCGGGTGTAACATAAAGTCTACGCAGAGATTTGAAGTGTATCAGCTTATGTTTGCTATTCAACTATACCGTTCCAGTGACCCTGCAGCAGGCTAGCCATTCCTCGTCCGTATTTCGTTTCGTTTCAAAAATCTTTATTTCGATCACAGATCATAAAAGATACATAACAGAATATACACAGTTAAAAACGTATTAAACACGATGTGATCCAATCGTTAAGACATTAAAATACATTAAAAGGAGAACAGAGGGTACAGTGTGCTGTGCTAAAGTCTATCAGGGGGTCTGTTATACAAGTCTTTTCAGCACACGACTACGAGTAAACCACAGGGAGGTTAAAAATTTTGAAAGTGCAAAGACAACAATAGGAGAAAGATCTGTTTTTAAGACTCTATAGGCAGGTTGGAAGGATCTGAAGCCCAAGTTCCTGAGTAACGGGACTAACCAACGTTTCCTGCTCCTCTCGTAGCCCTTGCAGAAGAAACCAGTGTGAACTTCATCCTCCTTCGGATGAGCACAGACAGGGCAAGTTGCTACGGTGGAGCAAGGAGACCAAGACGCTGTAAAAAATGCTAGAGGGAGGCATCCGTATCTCCATTGAAGGAATAGTTTCCTCGTTAGCAGAGGGGAGATCGCATCAAGAGTACTTTCGAGGCAGTAAGAGTCTTTCGCTTTCAGGAATAAGTGTGTCAGGGATCCTTCACGGCTGTCGTTGATAGCTCTTGTGAGCATCAGTTCGTAGTATGCACTCGCGAGTACCTTCTTTGAAATCTTTGTACAGGAGTTGGAAGGATCCGTCCATAGTTCCGGGTAGCCCAGATCCTCGAGCCTTCCCTTGACATTGGTCAGCCACGGGATCCTCGTGGCATTCCGCAGCTGCAAGAATTCCTGGAGTTCCTCTCTGTAATTTAAGAGATCGGGGCTGCACCACAAACGCCTCCAAAAGGTTAGGGGTTTAAGACCTAGCTCCTCTGTTATTGGTCTTACTCCCAGATCTAATCTGAGGGGGAGTAATGGAGTGCTCTGGGGGAGGGCAGTGACCTGTCTCAGGAATTTATTTTCGGTGGACTGTAACTTTGGGAGATGAGTGTGACCCCAGAGCTCACCCCCATATGTGACACCCGCCCGTGCTTGAGTTTTATATATGTGAATAATTGGGGTTATTGGACGAAAAAAGGATTTGTTCGCCAGGCGCATAGTGCCACCCGCCAACTGTGCCAGTTTGATGGTCACTTTGGCCTGATGAGACGTCCACGATAGATGTTCGTTTAACGTGATCCCCAAATATTCAATATTGTGCACACGTTCCAGTTGTGTTGTGCCTAGCCTGGGTGGGGCTCGATTCTGGGGGTTGGGGTTCAGGATCATGAACTTAGTTTTTTGGGGGTTGATTTCCAATCCCCGATCATTACAAAAGTCTAGAAAACCGTCCAAAATGCGCTGAATCCCCATGGGGGATTTAGACAGCAGCAGGGTGTCGTCTGCAAACATGATTGCAGGCACCCTGCTGCCGGTCAATTTTGGGGCATCGGAGTTGGGGATCCTGTTTAGGTGGGCAATAACCCCATTCACAAAGATGCAGAACAGGGTCGGTGCGAGCACGCAACCCTGTCTCACACCTCTGCGAACGGGGAACCTTTCGGTTAGTTTGCCACCTTTGCCACACCTTACGCGAGCGTAGTTGTTGTGGTGGAGTCTCATCAGGATTGTCAGGATGTCAGTAGGGACATTCAACTCTTCCATGACTCTCCATAGCCTCGCTCTGGGAACCAAATCAAAGGCGGCACGTAGGTCTACAAAGATGGTATATAGACTGCCGCCCTTGATTACAGCTGTTCTCCAGTAGAGGAGATTTAACCTGAAGATTTGGTCTATGGTTGATACACCCTCCCTGAATCCTGCCTGGTAAGGGGACAAAAATTCCATTTCTTCGGTCCAGGCCTGCAGTCGATTCAGAATCAGTCTACCGAACAATTTTTGGGATATGTCGATTAGACTGATAGGACGATAGTTGGAAGGGAGCAGGGGGGATCCCTTTTTGTAAATTGGGACCACCTCTGCTCCACTCCAAGTATCGGGCACCTCCAGTCCCCCCGCAATGGCATTGAATATTAGTGTAAGATAGGGTGCCCATATCCCGGGTTCCTGCTTAAACAGGTCCCCGGGCACCCCATCAAGTCCTGGGGCTTTTCCGGCAGCTAGGCCTTTAATGGCGTCCCTCACTTCTTTTTCGGTGAAAACAACCCTAGTGGGACAGGATGAAATTGTGGGACCATCTCTGTTCTGTTCACCCCCACCCTCTGCGTACAGGGCCTCAAAGTGGGTCTGCCATACCGTGGGGGCTATATTGGGCTCTATTGCGGAAGATAAATCCTCCGTGCCGTTCGCCACTACGCGCCAAAATTTACAGGAATCTCTAGTTGTTAATGCATTAGTGAGGTTTTCCCAGTAATCGTGGTCCCATTCTGCCCTTGCGTTCTCCAGGAGGATTTTATATGATCTTCTCCTGGCGCGGATTTCATCTTTGTTATGGTGTTCCTTTATAGCAAGTAGCAAGTGGGCCTTGGCTTCCCTGCAAGCGGCATTATACCAAGATGTCTTCGGTTTAGGGCCATTCCTTTGCCTTGCAGATGAGAATAGGTCCTGCTCTAGGGTGGTGATGATGCCTGCATGTATTAGTGCAAGCTCTCCTCTAGTAGCATCGTCTAAGACCCTAGTTCCTAGCTGGAAGGCATCCTCCAGTAATGGGATTATCCTTTCATATAGCCGGGATATTCGTTCTGGGTTACTGGCCAGTTTCTCCCACTTGACCTTCCTACGATTATTTTCAAGTAGGAGGCCCGTTTTATCTTTGTCCGACCCATTGATTATTGCCTCTCTCCCAGGCAGGGAATAAGTCAGTTCCAGGGAATTGTGGTCACTGTCTAATCTAGGGGTGACTTTAAAGTCGGCTATTGCAGGCCACATAAACAGTTTGACCATAATATAGTCCAATCTGGATTCGCTGCCGGGTTTATTAAAAGTATGGGTACTTGGTGTGTCTGATTTGGTACGACCGTTGCATGCCCTTAAACCAAGGTTGAGGGTGAGGGCAGTTATCTGTAGGGCTAAAGGAGTCCAGGCCCGTGGGGGTGGTGCCACCGTCTCAGGTATTAGCCAATATGAATCTTCCTCCAGGGAAGGACCATCATGTAGCCCAGGCAGTGGTTCGTATTGAGCATTGAAATCGCCTCCTACCAGGCAAGCAAGTTCGCTTGGGATTCCTTCTAAGAGCTTGGCTAGCTCATCCACTGTGCCAGATTCTTTGTGCATTGGAACCGGCCTTGAGTAGATATTGATTACTAGCAACTTCGATGAGTCCGGCCACTCAAGTGAGACAGCCAATAGATCATCAGAAGCGGTCTCTAAATAAGTAGCTTGGCAACCTAAGTCCGTGGCTACCCATGTAGTTAGTCCCCCAGATGGCCTACCCCTCCCCCCCCATTTAGCTGCTTTAAAGAAGGAGGCAAAACCCGGGAATGCTGTTTCTTCGCGCGCCCACGTTTCTTGTAGAAGAATTATATTTTTTGATCTGATGTATGTACCCCATTCTGTGCAATCTATTTTGCTAGCAAGGCCTGCCACATTCCAAGAAATCACTGTTATTTCTAGTGGTTGGGTGGAGGCCGTGCCCATAAAAACCGAGTTGGTAGTAGTACACTCGTGGGGCGGCCGTGGATTTGTGGGGACGAGGAACGCACCCTTGGGTCTGTTATCAGGGGAAGGAGAGGAAGGCGTAACGCTTGGGACCTGTCTGGGATCAACTGTGCCAGGTGGTAAAAAATAAGTATCAGCAGCTGTGGCGAATTTGGGCTCATTTATGGGAGATATTTGAGTTGCGCTCCCCTCATCAACCGCATGTCAGTCTACCATTTCAAGACTGCTGTATCGGTTATGGGTAGATAAATAGGCGGGGTAGTGTATTCTATGTGGCCCTGGAATTCCCCTCCTGTGTCCACCACCTCCCCCCCTCCTTCTTGTGACAGTTTCCCAGCCGGCCTCATCCCCATATGTAAGGAACTGCTCTGTTGGTCTTTCCCTGTGTGACGGATAGTTGTTGTTCTCCCTGTAACAGTTTTCCCAACCCTCCAGCAACTCCTGGTGGTACCTCCACCTGTGGTCCTCAAGGTTATACAGATTTGAGGGGTAAAAAAATGAGAGGGGTAATGGTTGGATGGTGCTAGCAAAATCCTGTGTTTTTGAGTGAAGTGGTGGATTCAAATGTGGTGGAATTTAGTTCAGGAACCCCCGCCAGAACTAGAGTGTAGGGTGCTGCTTCTGGGGGGAGGTTTATGGATTTAGGTTTGGGAGTAGTATTAGGTTTCTCTCCAGTAGTAGGAGGATCTCTCTTAGCTTTAGCCGGAGGCGGGATATTATCTTTCAGTGGAAGGGTTGATTTTGGGGTATCAGTTGCCGTTTGTTCGGTAGGGATAGGGGCCTTGTTTGCAACTAGTGATGCCGGAGCGTTGATTGGTGCAGGTTGTGAGGGTTTGGGGTTGGTTTGTGGGGGCTTATTAATTATTGTTGTGGGAGGACCATTGCCTTTGGTGGATTTTGGTCCTGGTCCCTCTCTTGTTGTTTTGGTCCCACTGTTAACAATTTTCCTTGAGTCGGCAAGTTGCACGGTTGCCTTTTCGATGCTAACTAGTCTAGCTTCGATCTTGATAAGTCTTGCCTCAAGGGGGCTCAGCAGAGACCTAACTAGTGTGCCTATATCCTCTAAAGTGATGTCGTCTGAGGTAGTGTCTAGTGGTGCGTTGCTGCTGAGTTGTGGTAGTGAGGTTGTATTGATCATTCTAGGGGGAGATGGCGGTCCTGATATATTCACCATAGGGTCAGAGGAAGCACCTTCCTCCCTTTTGCCTCTGACTTGCTTGGATTTCGGAGTTTTGGTCCTATGATCTTCTTTATTTTGAAGCCCCTGCTTCTTTTTAGGAATAGCCCCTTCCCTATTGCTATCTAAGTTGGTTCCTATAACTTTGGCTGTCTCAATGTTCTCTGTGGTTATAAGCTGGGGAATTTGGGTGTTAGGTAGGGCCATAAGGCTCATGTCCTCAAAGTCACTCGGGACCTCAATAGTGAGCTCGAGGTTGGTGGGATTAGTGACTGGGAGTGGACATGTTGCCTGGTCTGTGCTATGGCTGTTTGGAAGACCAGATCTGTTTTCTGGGGTTCTAGCTTGGGCCATAGGGCCCATTGAAGATCTCCTTACCCTGTCTATTTCTTGTGAGATTCTGCGCTCCAGAACCTCGATTTCCTCAATCAAAAGGGAGCCAGCTTTAGCAAAGTAAGTGTCAATAGGGCCTTTAACAGCCCCGGATGCAGCTAGTGAAGAAGTTTTGCTCCTGGTTTCCCGTGTACACATTTTACTAATGGTTCAGAGACCTTTGGATACAGGCAAAGAGGGGGGGCCCGGACCGGACTCTCACGTACTCGAACGGCCTCAAACGGCCCGCTCTTTGCCCGGTCTTCGCCTCGTGCTCCGTCCCGCGCGCGTCCCGCGTCGCGGTGGTGCTGAGGCCAATGAAGTACAAGAAGGTTGGGGGCGTGGCCGCCGGGGGAAGAGGCAGCAGCTGTGAAGAGCTGGGGCTGCTGGTCCTCGCAGTCCCCCGGTAGGCTCCACGCACTGTGCACTTTTAAGTTAACTCGACCTGGGAGCGCGTTATCTCTCCACCGGCTGTGGAGCCGCTCACACCAGGGAGCAGAGGGTCACAGGGCAGATGAGCGGCACCCGCGAAGCGGGTGTCGCGAAAGGTAGCAGAGTTAGCAGGGCTGGAGGCAACGAAAGTCTGTCTCTCTCCTCACACGCGAAGGGAAAATCCAAAGGCACCCCGTATTTGAATTGCCCAGGTCGGACTCCCAGGCAGAGCAGACTTTCGTGTCGTCCACTGGCATCGCAGTGGAGCAAGCCCTATATAGCTGCGATATGAGATGTAGCCCCTTGTTGCTGTCTATCACCAATGTTAGGGGGGGAAATGAAGGTGGTTCCAGGGATCGTCTGGAAACTTGTCTCGTAGTGCTGCGCGCAGCATGGTCAGTACAAACCTGTCCATGAATGTAGCCTCCAAAAATGTGGACAGATCCTCCAGATCAAAGATATGGCCAGCGGAAAAGAGATCCCCCAGTGCGTGGAAGTTGAATTTGGTGCAGGTCTTTTGGACTAGCGTTTCGCTGGTTATATGTAATAAGTGAGCATTTGGTAGGGGAAGGGAGGAGGAATATAGAATTTGCGTGTGGGTGATTCTACTTAGCTTAACCATGCCCAACTGGTGGTGTAAACTGGCTGTATATCTTTGGGGTCTCGGGGGATACCAGTAGGTAGAACGGAGGCCAGTGTGGCAGGGAGGACAAAGTCCGATTCGGGGTGGAGGTAGGTAATCCTAGCATTGGGATGGTACCAGGCACGCGCGAACCTGGCTTGCGCCGCTAGATAATATAAGTGCAAATTAGGTACCCCATATCCACCCCGGTCATAGGGAAGAGTCATCACTTGCCATTGCACCCTGGGTGTCTTGTTCCCCCAAACTAGCTTGATCAGTAGGAACCGCAGAGCACTGAAAAACTTGTTGGTGAGTGGGACTGGAATGTTCTGAAATAAATATAGAAATTTGGGGAGGACTACCATTTTTATCAAGGCTACATGTCCCGCCATGGAGAGTGGAAGTTTGAGCCAGGAGTCAATTTGTGTCTCAAGTCAAGTCAAGTCAGAAATTTATATAGCGCGCTACATACCCATAGGGTCTCAAGGCGCTTGAGGAAGGGTTGTGGTGCACAATCTGCTCGGTATCGCGATGAAGGTCGATTCCTAAATATTTCACTGAGTCAGCGCACCAGTCTAATGAGAATTCCGAGGTCCAACGGGTCGTCCCTGTTGTGAGAGGGAAGACGATTGACTTACGCCAATTGATCCTCAGGCCGGAAAACTTACCAAATCGGAGGATCTCTCTAAGTAGCGGGTCAAGATTTGTTTGGGGGTCGTGGACATATAGAATTGTCGTCTGCATATAGTGAGACTAATAATGGGCCTGTTCTAAATACCATGGCTCTGTGGAGGTGTTTTTCTTGGAAGTGTCTAATCAAGGGGTCCATTGCTAAGATAAACAAAGGGGAAAGGGGGCCATATTCGAGACCAGACTGAAAAACTCCCGCCCAGACTGGCCAGAGGATCTGGAGGCAGCTGATACAGCATACAGAGACTGGGTCAATACATCACTTGACTACCTCATCCCCAAGAAACTGTCCAGGCCCAAGCGCGAGCATTCTCACCCTTGGTACTCTGTGGCACTGGCCGAACAGAAAAAGCAATGTAAGTTACTAGAGCGCATCTGGAGACGATCGTATGACCCCCAGGCGAAAGCCACCTTCAGATCCGCTACCAAAGCTTACCATGAACTTATAAAGAAATTTAAAGCTGCCTATTTTACGGACCAGATCAGTGTGAGCACAAATCGATCTAAAACCATCTTCTCTTTAGTGAAGGACTTGAATAAACCACCAGAGGATCCCAATTGCACGATAACATCTGACTTGCAATGTGAAGAGATTGCTTGCTTTTTCGTAAGTAAAGTCCAAGGGATTTATAACTCTTTTGGGTCTGATGGGTCTGTCTCGACCCCTCACCAATCCCCAGACTCTTCGGAACTTCCCTTCTCTCTTCACTCCCTCCCTTCCATCACACAGGCTAATATGAAACTTCTGGCTGTTAAAGTCAAGTCTGGGTCGCCGGAAGACCCCGTTAAACCTGAAATGTTCAACCTGTTCCAGGATTCCATCTTGGCAGAGGGTCGGGAGCTGATTAATAGATCTTTTCAGTCTTCCACCGTCCCTAAATCATGGAAACACGCCAAGGTTGTCCCTTTACTAAAAAAGCCCACGTTGGATTCTTCCAGGCCTGAAAGTTTTAGACCGATTTCCCTGCTACCTTATTTGGCCATGGTGGCAGAAACGCATGTTAATGACATGTTGACCAATTACTTGGAGAGCAATGGGATTCTAGATGACTCACAAAACGGATTCCGGCCTAACCACAGCACGGAATCCGCCCAGCTGGCCGTCACTGAACAACTAAGGGAACACAAGATCTGGGTGGCACGTCGGCTCTAATCCTGCTGGATTTGAGTGTGGCGTTCGACACGGTCTCCCATGGGATTCTACTTAGAAGACTATGGGAGATCGGAGTCCGAGATGGTGCCCTGGACTGGTTCGCGTCTTTTCTATCTGACCGTTCCTTCCAGGTCCATGCTCCACCGTACTCATCCAGCAGGCTTCCGCTGAGTTGCGGTGTCCCGCAGGGGTCGGCGCTCAGCCCTACGTTGTTCAACGTGTACGTCCGCCCTCTGGCAGTGTTGGCCAGAGAACGTAAGATCCAATTAATATCATACGCGGACGACACGCAGCTTATCTTCTCCTTTTTGAAGGACACAGATACGGACCAAGCCAAATTTCAAGACGATATTCTGGCCATCTCTAGATGGATGACCAAGAATTGCCTGCAGTTAAATTCATCAAAAACTGAGGTACTCCTGATTGGCAGGGAAACAAACAAGTGGGATGATCACTGGTGGCCCTCTACGTTAGGTCCACCTCCCATCCCTAAGAAGGAAGTAAAAAAAGTTGGGCGTGCTTATGGACGACTCTCTTTCCCTAGAATCTCATGCAAAAAGAGTGGCGGGCGTGTGTTATGGTCGCCTACGGTCGCTCAAACCAATTTTGGGCTTCTTTGAACCACCTGTACGCCAGACAATTGACCAAGCCCTTGTTTTATCGCATATAGACTATTGCAATGTCTTAATGCTGGGCTCTAATCGAACAGCCATCAACAGACTCCAAAGAGCCCAAAATGCAGCTGCCCGCATTTTGTTTGCCCTACCAAAAATACTGTCACACGTCCCATATTCTACGGCGTCTACACTGGCTTCCAGTCACACAACGTATTCAATTTAAGTCCCTCTGCCTAATGCATAAAATCCTTCACAGCTCTGGCCCCCGAGTTTTACAAGGTCTGTGTTCGTCCTATGTCCCCTCATGTGCCCTCCGCTCGGCGGACCTTCATCTTGCCTGTACCATCAAAATCCAAAGGAGCAGAGCTGGTGGCCGCTCCTTCAGGTATTTGGCTCCGAAACTGTGGAACTCGATCCCCGCGGAGGCACGTGCTACAAATAACTACCTGTCATTTAGAAAACTCATTAAAACCTGGTTGTTCCCTTCTATCTAGTGCTCCTAGTGGCGTTACACGTCTCCCCCTGGTTCAAAGTCCATCTTACTTTCAAGTTGTCTGCAAGCGCTGGGACGCCCCGTCACTGGGGTAGCCATGCGCTTTATAAGCATTTTTAACATTTAACATAACATAACATAACATCCCTGACGCGTGCCGAGCGATAGGACACAGGGGGCAGAGAGCTTCCCGTTTAGTCGAAGCCTAGCTGTAGGTTGTGTGTATAGCAAGGCCGTAGTTGCTATAAAGCCCTGGGGCATTCCCATGCGCTGCATTAAGGCGAGAAAAAAGGGCCATTCTAGGGAGTCGAAAGCTTTTTCAGTATCCAGTAGGATCGCCGCTGCAGGTGTTTCCGGGTCTAATCTGTGCAGGGTATTAAACAAGGTCCGAAGATTGAAAGCGGTGGACCGGTGTGGAATGAATCCTGACTGGGCTGGGGAAATTATAGATTCCATGAGTAGGGAGAGGCGGCATGCTAATGCTTTCGCTAGTATTTTATAGTCTAAATTTAATAATGACAGCGGGCGGTATGAGCCACATTGGAGGGGATCCTTGCCGGGTTTCGGGAGTAATATTATTACGGCTTCTCTCAGGGATAGGAGGGAGCCTCTGGGTCTCCAGGGCCTCAGCGTAAACATCCAGCAAGTGTGGGGTCAAAATGTCTCTATATGCTTTGTAAAACTCTGGCGTGAATCCATCCAATCCAGGGGCTGTGGATGTGGTCAGGGCATCAATGGCCTCATGTATGCTGTCAGTGGTTATGGGTTCTGCTAAGAAATCTTGCATACATTTTTCTAAGTAAACTAACGCTATTTCTGAAAGGTTTTCTTCCTGACCGGAGCGGTCAGGACCCAGCTTGGTAGTGTATAGTGTTTTGAAGTAGGACAGGAACTCCTCCTGTATCAATAGGGGGTCTGTGAGTGTGTGACCTGAAGCGCAGTGTAGTTCTGTGACATAGGATTTCGCATAGGGAGGTCTAAGCATCTGAGCTAGGATCCTACCGGGACGACCCCCCTCTCCGTAAACTTTGCCGCTATGATATTTACCCATATATAAAATGTCCTTGTCAGCTACCGCCCTATACTGCAGGAGCAAAGCTGTCCTCTTTATAACATACCCCGGATCAGTAGTCGTCCTCTGTCAAGCGTCAAGCGCAGCCAGGTCTGTTTCTAATTGAGAAAGTGTGTTTCGTAAGTCCCTAAGTATCCCAGCACTCTTTAAAATACATATTCCCCTCAGGTAAGCCTTGAAGCCCTCCCACAATACTGCTTCGGAGTCCACTGAGTCCGTATTTATGTCAAAGTATTCCTCTATGGCTACAGATAGTTCCTGCCTGAATTGTTCGTCATCTAGTGCACGAGCCGGGAACCTCCACTGCCGTTCACACCCTTCTGGGCGGGGAATAAGCAACCCCAACAGCACTGGAGAGTGGTAAGAGTAAGATCTGGGTAATGTTTGTATGTTGTGGAACCATCTGGAGAGCTCAGGGGAGGCCAGCCAGTAGTCAAGCCGCGTCCAAGTATTACTTGCACCGGTGTAGTGTGTATGTGTGGTGTCGCCCCAGGTCCATTAATGAGAGGCGGTCGCACAAAGAATGTAGGGCTTTGCGTGCCCTTGGTTTCGTGTCGAGGGCCGATGATGTACTGTCTAAAATAGGGTCAAATGTAACATTGAAATCCCCTCCCAGTAACAAGGGTGTGGAGCCCAATTGTAGTAACTTCGCATAGAGGGTATGAAAGAAATCAGGAAAGTCAGTGTTGGGGCCGTAAACACATCCTAACGCAATCTTGTAATAGAAAAGTGTGCCCTCCACGATTACAAATCTAACGGAGTCGTCATGTACGACAGAATGGCATTTGAAGGGGAGTCGCTTATGAAAAAGGATGGCCGTTCCTCTGGCATAATTGCTATAATTGGTGAAGTAACAGTTTGGGCCCCACAACGATGCAAATCGGAACCGGTCTGTGGGGGGGGGGGGGGGGGTGGGTCTCTTGTATCAATGCAATGTCCTCTTTGTGTTGTCAAATAATGCAGGACCTGTCGCCTTTTTCGAGTGTCGTTCAAACCTCTAACGTTCCACGTAGCCAGGGTGATGTTGGAGGGACCTGTATTGTGACCTATTTGCGCCATAACTGCACGATGTTCGCGATAATGAAGAACAGCCTATGTCGGTACTCTGCCAATGTGTTAGTAACTGGATAAAACCTGAACTCGGTGCAATGCAAACACAGCAATTCCCATCCCGCCTCCCCCCACCCAGCCTTCCCGCCCCAGTCCGAAAGGCAATATCCAATTGCCAATAATATCCCACAGTACCCAAAACAGTCGGCATGTTTGTAAAACTATACTTATGGGGTACATGTTAATGCGATATAACACAATTTAGAGGTAGACACCAAATAGGGGGACGTTCGCTATCCAGCAGTCTAGTAACCAAGGACAAATAATTCTAATTTATGATAAGTTGCTATTAAGGAACACTTGAGGCGATAATGTTTTAGAGAATGTTTTCAGCCGGGGCCGAACGCAGGAAACCGGTCCGCACTGGCATCAGACCCACTCAGAGGGGGGAAGGAAGTGACCGCGTCGGATGGGCCTTTGTTAGTAAGTTTATAAGTGTGGCAGAATTTCTGTACCTCCGCCAGGTTTTCAAATATACGGGAGCGACCGTTAACTTCCACACTCAGCCGGGCGGGATATAACATGCTGTATTTCAATCCCAGGTTCCTGAGGGTGGCTTTAACTCCTTGAAATGTCCTCCTAGTGTCTTGCACCATAGTGGTGAAGTCAGGGTACAAAGACAATTTGGAGCCTTGCCAGGTGAGCTCCCCCTTTTTCCTGGCCATCCGCAATGCAGTGTCTCTATCTCGGAAGTTCATTATCCTGGCGATGATGGGCCTTGGAGGAAGGCCGGGGTTGGGTCTCGGGCCGAGCGATCTGTGTGCGCATTTTACTATGAAACTTGGGGTGAACGCTTCTCTTCCAAAAAGGTCCACCAGGATGGTTTCCACCAGATTGTCCATTCGTCCAGTCGCTGTGGATTCCGGTACGCCTACAAGGCGGATGTTGTTGCGGCGGCTCCTGGCCTCCAAATCTTCATTTTTGATTGCCACTTCCTTCAGTATTCTCTCCATCCTGTCGACCCTCTTCAGGGATTGAGCCATGCCATCTCCCAGGTCGGATGTTCGAGATTCCACCACCTCCAGGCGTCTGTCGTGTACTTGGAGTTTAGCCCCCAGGTCAGCTATATGCTTGTCTAAGGTGTTGAAACAGACGTCCAACGCCTTGAATCCTGCCCGCATCACCTGCAGCAAGGGGCCCAGCTGGCCCGTGTCTTCTGCGGATGTGGGTTGGTTCTGGCCGCCCGTCGCCATGTTGGTAGGTGGGTTCTTGTGCGGTCCGCTGGCTTCTCAAAAGAGAGCTGGCTTTGTTTCAGGTCTACCTTACCCTGATCTTTAAACCTCTAACTCGACCTGTCCAGGGTTCTTCTGGTAATGCACAATCGTCTGCGTACTTAGACTGCTCTACCACCATGTGATAGGTATGCATCTTTGCAAATATAGATGGCTCTGCATTATGATGAATATGGTTTATGTAAAATTGTTCTATACACCGTTATGGAGACCTTACATTGCCCTTCTGGTTGGCTAAACTGCATTGTGAATATAAATGAACCATAATCGCTGCTTGGTAATTCACCTCCACATTCTGACCATTTTTTGCACTGTCTAAACTGCCTTAACCATCATGTGATAGGTTCGCAGTCCTTTATGCTGACTACAGCTTAGCGCACCAATACCCATGTGCTACCATACTTTGATTTCTGAAATATGTCTTACTGTAAAATGCCCTGATTATTCCAGCACTGCTCTGCATAACTTGTATGTCAGTAATGTTACCACGCGCAATGTATATCTGGTCCAATTGACAAAGGAATTTAGCCTCAGGGACGTGACTATTCTTACACGGTGAGATTTCTCGGACTAACTTTTTAAGAAAATGTCCTTGATTATCCATACCTTATAGGCCCACTTTACTAACTATAATACTTTACCGCTCATGTTCAATCGACCACGGTTTTATTAAACCGATTTAATTTCACCCCCCAACGGGTTACTAAGACGACCACCGACTCCTTAGTCTTTCCATGCTATCGATTGTCACGTGACCTCCTCGGTGCCATGACAACGGAGACACCAGGAAGTTCGGCGTTCTCCTCGAGACAGCCGAGGCAGAGGTTGCGCTCCGATTAAACTGCGTTAGACCGGTAAGCCTTTCTTCCCACATAGCTCCGGACATTTTTCCTGATCTATGTTTGCCTGCCTCGCCGACAGTAGTAGAATTAACGCGCTCCCCGTTTTCTGTGTACTAGGTTACGGATTCTGATTAATCCATCCTTTCCACGGGGACACGAGACTGACTTCCCTCAAATCGGTAAGCATTACCGATCACTGCCATTGTGTATTTTTGACTTTCAGTGATTCTTATAACGGTCCCATTTCCAATCTGAAATATGTCCTCCTTTATTCCGAGATTTGGAGTGGTCCCCAGTCCAGCACCCGGATCGTTTCGTTCCTCATTACCCTTGTGGGATATGTATTTTACTCTTCCAAGTAAGTTCCGAGATACTCTCTCTTCTCCAGCTCTTGAGATGAGCACGCCCTTTTTCTAATACTAATGGGCATTTTTTAATTTCTTTACTTAGGATGAAATGCTTATATCGACCCCAACAAATTAATTTAACTCAGCAACACTGATTCAAACAGGTTAGTCTGGCCTAATGTGTATACCCTTATGTAACTCAATGAGTACCCAGTTCTTTCAATAATTTACTAAATCCTAAATATTCACTTGAATTTAGGTTGCCTGCCCCGCCACCCTCTTCCCGTCCTGATGAAGACCCACCTGCAAGGATTTTAATGTTTCCTGCTTCCCTTGGGTCGAAACGTCGACTTTCTCAGCTCCTACACAGCCTCCTCCTACCCCAATTTTGTACAATACGGACTTAGGGGCATGTCTATTGTGAACTTTCAAGCTGATTCAATATCTTTATGCTGTCCAATTGACACTGAACCTATGATAATGTCTGAATAATACGTGCTTTTATTGTCACCAATTCCCCCCTCACACTACCCTCACGACTGCACGTCCCCCTTACCCCCAGGGGCACTAATACGATTTTGTATTGTATATTTGATTTTGTCAATCTTCCCTATAATGTGAATAAAACATTATAGATGTACTTAGTTCTTTTTACTTTGTCTTAAATTCTCTCTATTCATACGTCCTTCTTACTGGGACCCCTTCCTTTCAACGGCTTCTCAAAAGAGAGCTGGCTTTGTTTCAGGTCTTTGTGGCCTATGCCGCACCAGCTGGACGTGGATTATGTGGGGGGATGGTTACCTGAAGGTGCTTATTAATGAACCTCAGCGAATGTGCAGTCCTTGAAATGAAAGTCGGGCAGGAAATCATGCAGCAAGGGCCTACGCAGCGGGGACGAGCAATGATGGCATGTGGGTGCATGTGTCGTGCCTGGCAGTTCCAGCAGTTATCCACAAGGGCTGTGGTCTACCACTACAGTGGCCAGGTCTATAGAGGATCGCACGCCTGTTGGTTCACCAGTGCGCTGTGTCCCAAACATCAATAACGGTCCGCCTGTGGCGAAAGGGGGTCCTCTTAACTGAGGCAGAGAGCACAGTGAGTAAGGCACATGTGGCAGCGCGGGCGGCAGATAATGGGGGTGGGGGGGACGGAGTGGTGGTCCCCCGGCAATGCTGTGTCCAAAGTGCTCAGGGGGGCCAGTATGCTCGGCCGCTACTCGCCGCGCCTCACCGTTATAACAAAATTGAAGGCAATCCTCCGTATACTCGCCTCCCCCTCCGTCGCGGCAGTAATTCACACTCGGGTTGTAGAATGGTCCGTCCGGCAGCGTTCCGATGTCTGCCCGACCCGCGAACTTCTCACCGCTCAGTAGGGTGCACGGGCGTGGTGATCACAGGGCTCTCACCACCAGTCTCCGCATCCCTGACTGTGAAGCCAGCGACTGGAAGGCGATGCCGGAATTGTTCAGCAGGCCGCCATCTTGTCTTTTGCGGCCGCACGTCCCTCTGACCTTTTCACACAGTTCTGTACTTCAGGCGGGCCAGACTTCGGATTAGGAGTTCTTCATCGGGTGCTATACTGTTCTGACGCCTCACGGATAATTTTGGGCCGCCTATGTGATCTGGATATATCGGATGGGTTACATAACGCTGGAGAGCTTCAGCTCAGTGCAGCCATCTCGGTCGCTGGTGAAGCCACGCACCCTAGCCTCGTCCTTACCTGCCCAGTCACCACTGCATGCAAGCTCCCCACCCTCGGTATGGCACAGGGTGCGGTACCCATACACTCCGTGGGAGGGGCAGCCAGAGATTGGGGCAGGACATCACCCCCGGCAGCCGCTGCCTCCAAACCTCTTTAGTTTACCCTCATACATCATGAGTACCCAGTGAGAGGCAGGATCAGCCATCACCTGCTCCACTGGAGGTCGATAACATCAGACCGCTGTATTCTTCTGATTTCCTGAAGGGACTCCTCCCTCCTCATTGTGACACCCTCTCCGCCCATGCCACCCGCTTCCGACAAGCTGATGAAGGACCATCTCTCCTCACTCCGCCAGGAGGTTATGGCTGTCTTGCCCAAGGGAGCCACAGAGAGGATGCCGATGTCAGAAGTAGGTCATTATTGTTATTCCTGCTTCTGTTTGGTGCCCAGAGGAATTCATCCTATACTAGACCTGCGCCCTCTCAATTTCCTCCTCAAAAAGGAGAAATTCAAAACGCTCAAGCTCGCTCAAGTCCTGTCTGCCCGGGAGCCGGTGGAATGGATTGTGGTGCTGGACTTACAGGACGCATATTTCCACATTCCCGTCCTGCCTGCGCCCAGACGTTACCTGCGGTTCACAGTGGGCCTCGAGCACTTTCAGTTAGGAATGCTCCATTTTGGCCCCTCGGGTGTTCACCAAAATGATGGCGGTGGTCGCAGCTTATCTGCGGCGATCAGGGGTGCCAGTCTTCCTCTATCTTAACTGGCTGTTGAAGGGAGGCTCGCCCCATGCAGTCGTCTCTCACTACAGACTACAGCGGATATCCTGCGCTCGCTCTGGTTCACTGTCAACATGCCGAAGTCACACCTGACTGGCATGGCGCAATTTCGGACCTATCCTTCTGAACGGTGAGTCCAGGATATTCAGGCTATGATCCCGATGATTCAGCCTCTATCCTGGATCAGGGTGAGACTGACTCTGAGGCTGATGGGCTTCATGACCTCCTGCACCCTGCTGGTGACGGATGCCTTCTGGCATATGCGGGCTCTGCAGTGGGCGCAGCATCAAAGGAATCTCTCCTACATGGTCCAGATCTCGGCGGGAACTGCAAAAGATCTGCAGTGGTGGTTAATAAACCGTGATTGGATCAGTGGCAGGCCACTCTCCCTTCCACAAGTAGATCTGACAGTGTTGACACATGAGCCATTCCTGGGATAGGGCGGCAATCTGGGTGAGGTGGAGATCAGAGGCCTCTAATCTCCACTTCAACTCACTGGAGCTCCAGGCGATGCGGCTGGCATTGAAACCCTTTCTACACCATCAAGGGAAGGCTAGTTCAAGTGTTCACGGACAACTCCACTGCCATATGGTACTGCAGCAAACCGGGCGGGGTGGGGTGGTGGACCCTTTATCAGGAGGCCCTGTGCTCAGGACTTGGCTGGAACGTCAGTGCATATCCCTGGTGGCTCAACACCTGGCAGGCTCTCTCAAGGCCAGTGCGAATGAACTGAGTCAAAGATGCCTAGAGGGTCACGTATAGTGTATCCATCCAGAGTGGTGCCAGGACTTTTTCAGCAGTGGGGTGACCATTGGTTCAATCTGTTCGCCACTGCCGAAAACGCGCAATGTTGGCAGTTTTGCGCGCTGGAGTGTCCAAGGCGTGTTATGTTATGTTATGTTATTAAAATTTCTATAGCGCACAGCTGCCCCAGCAAAGGGGCGTCCTGGCGCTTTGACAGATGCTGTAACATAACACACAAAAGAAATTAGCTAGAAACTGGAAAGAGGAAAGTTTTAATCGCCTGCCTGAAGGCGAACATATCCTCAAGAGCTCGAATGTGAACTGGGAGCGAGTTCCATAGGCCTGCCGCTAGTACCCTGAAAGAACGGCCACCCATCCTGCTCAACCTAAAGCGTGGACAGACAGCCAGATGAAGCCCCTCAGATCTTAAAGATCTCGACGGCACATAGGGCGTGAGTAGAGTGACAAGTGCCGGTGGCGAAGAAGTTTTCAAAATTTTGAAGGCCAGACACAGCGCTTTAAACATGATTCGCTGTCTGACCGGAAGCCAATGCAAGGCCGTGATGGTACCAGACACTGAACAGTGTCTGGGAAGGCCCACAATGGCTCGTGCAGCGGCGTTTTGTACTCTTTGGAGCCTAGAGGCCTCCGCTTGATTCACCCCTAACAGCAATGAGCTGCCGTAGTCCAGCCTAGATAGTATTGAGGCCTGAACTACAAGCTGTCTGGTAGGGGGATCAAAGTACTTCAAGACTGGCCTAATACCACGCAATATTCCGTAGCACGTGGCAGCCACCTTCTTGGTGTGGTCCCTGAAGGTGAGCGCAGAATCCACCCAGACTCCTAGATTTCTCACTCCAGCCACTGGAATAGGAGTGACACCAAGCTCTGACGGCCACCACTGGTTACCCCATAGCTCAGCGTGCTTCCCCAGCACCAATACCTCCGTTTTGGTGGCATTCAACTGGAGGCAGTTGGAGCGAAGCCAGCTGGCTACTGCCAAGAGACCCGCACGGAATCTCGGAGCTGCTACCTCGGGGTCTCCACTCATCTCTCTCGAGTGGCGCTCGGGCTTCTTGTACCCTGTTCTGCTCATACCACTCCTGCCCAGAACTCTCTGAACGATCTGTAACAAATGGGCCCAAGACATCCTTGTGTCTCCAGGTTAGGATCGGAGAGTTTGGTATCCCGAGCTGTTGAGCATGGCCATCGGTCCTCCGTTCAGGCTGCTCCTTCGGGAGGATCTTGGTAGTGATGAGGTAGTGTGGCTCACTGGTTAGAGGCGGCAGACCCGAGAGCAGAGGACGGCCCGGGACCAGGGTTCGATTCCCGGCGCGGCAGGTTTCTGGACCAGGGTCAGCAGACTCGATAATTCTCTCGCCTCGGTGCCCACTCTGATCAGCGATCACACTCGGCAACTCTGGGCACTAGCTTGCCTCATCTTCACTAACGGCCCCACCAGACCGCTGGGGGTGCCTGGTCTCACCCTGGAGATACCCATTAAGGGTCCATCTCTCAGGGAAGCCAGGAAGGGTTTCGCAGCGGTCGAAGCGCGGAGATACTCCCCCGGGAGTGATTCTAGCGCTATATAAACACGCAAATTAAATCTTCTGTTACAGCAGAAGTGGGGGGTTCTCCATCCAAAGCTGTCAACACTCCACCTCCATGTGTGGAGATTGAGTGGTGACACTTGACAGCTTTTGACCTTCTACCCAAATATCTGCAATGTTATCTTGGCAGCCAGGCGTCCATCCACCTAGACTGTATACACCTGCCGCCTGGGCAAGTTTGTGGCATGGTGCACAGCAAAGCAAGTTGACCCTCTTCCTGCTTCCTTTTTCAGGGCCTTCTGTTTATTCTTTCTCTTGCCCAGCTGAGGTCTGCTTTGGGCACCTTACGGGGCTATCGTTCTTCCATCTCAGCCTTCCTGCGGTTGCCTCTTCAAATCCTCTGTTGTAAATAGGTTTTTGAAGGGTCTCCAACATATACGTACTTACATTTCTGATGTGCGCTTCCTGTGAGCCACTAAAGAACTGTCCTCTCAGGCTTCTTACCTTCAAGACGGAATTCCTAGTGGCAATAACATCTGCCTGGAGGGTCAGTGAGCTCCAGGCCTTGTCATCTAAACCTCTGTACCTAGCCATCGTTGCACTAGAGGTTCCTTTCTCCCGAAAGTGTCACTACATTTTTTTTATTTTTTTTTATTTTGGAAAACCTTTGATACTTCAACCAGTTACAAGTATGGGCCTACAACCACCAGGGCTGGCCGCTAATCAATATCATTTCAATCAAGCAATTAGAACCAGACTCGGCCTTCCGGGAGGCGAATACAGCACGACTTCAATTAAAACTGGCAGCATAGCATACTATACGAATAGCAGGATAATAAAGGTTCCATTTTATAATATAAGATAGAAGGATCAGGTGCCATACAATATCACAAAGGTGCATAAAGGGCGGGCAAAACAGTAGGAAGTCCACAGTTAGGTCGATCTCATTCAAAACAGTGGCGCTGAGGCATACGATTCAGGATCAACAAGCATACAATTAAAGTGCGCACCAGGGGAGCGCCCGCCCGATGGTACTGAAGTACCGTGAAAGTATAGGCACAGATAAAAAGTCGACAATTGACAAAGGAATAGACCCACTACGCTGACCCGAAAAAGAAGAAACAAAGGAAAAGGCGAAGAAAGATAAGAAGAAAAAAGGCCATAGAAACAAATAGTAAAAACAAAATTCCCCCCCTCCTTCCCCCCCACCCTGCACCCCTGCAGATGACTACGGCCTACCCCCCTAGCAGCGTGCCTGTCGCCCCGTAAATGAACCCGAAATATAGAAGCACAAAGGGAAAAAAAGAAAAGGGAAAGAAAGAAGGGACTAAAACCCTGCCCAAAAAGGAGAAATGGAGGAGGGCTATGTCATACGCATTCCCGGACTCTCCCCCCCGTCTTAACGAAGAATCCCCCGCAATGTTAACACAATCAAGCAGACCACAATAAAACAGTACATCAGAGGAAACCAGAAATCCTGCCCCGGACTCCGTTAACCAAATAAAGCAGTTCCGTTACCGATAAATCAATATTGTGAAACCTCAAACAACAGTCTCAGCCTTGGCCCCGTCGATCAAATTTGCTGATCCCCTCCGATAAAGAGCGCCCCACCATAAAATTGTCAAAGGTCAAACAGAAGTTGTCGAAACATAGTCTATTGGTCGAAGAAAGGATGGCAAGTCCCAAAGTAGACGCTCGAGTCCGACGATGCCCCTTCCCGACTCTAAGACCAGGCACTATCCCATCCGCCATCTAAATGGACCAGTTGGGAAAGGGGTGCGACACAGTCCCACACAGATCACAATTACGAGCAAACGTCTCCAAATCGGGAAAAGCAGTGAAATGTTCCGCCAATTGCAGTTCCAAAGATCCCGACTTTGTAGGTGCATCGCCAATCTCCATATGTTCAAACCGTTCCACTTCTGTAGGGGCATGGAAAGCTCCAAGCACTGGGTCAAATGGCATCGCTGGGGTAGCAATAGGGAAAGGAACAGGCCACCGGGTCTCGGGCAGCAAATCAGAGTCCGGTCCCGATCCTCTAATTCCGTCCGCCCCCAACATCAGATTTCAGGCCTGGGTCTTCATAGTCGCCTGAAGTGCCTCAAGGGCCGCCATCGCTGACCGCAATGACGGGCCACACTCGACCCGCTCCGCCGGGTTTCGCATAGCATCAAGCATATTGACCCCCACGGAGAGGCGCCTTCCCCGGGGTAAGATTAGGCGGAGCAGGAATGAACCGTGAGGGACCGATCGTCAGTAGGCGTTAGTGCGCACCAAGTCTCCGATCCAACGACACCGGCGCTAAGAACGCCAGGCCCCCGGGTCTCGGACCCCCACACACACCACCTCGGGCATCACTCGTCTCCGCACCTCCGGTACAGTTCCAGGCAGCAGATTGGCAGCAAATCAATCATAAAGATGTCGGAAGTTCCGTGGACCGGACCCTTCCGCTCTCTCCAGTCCGCTGTTGTTCAACTAGGACCCGGCTAGACCAACACTTGAGACCCCGGCTTCCAGACTGGGCTAGGCCTCAAATTAAACCTCAACATAACTCCACTCCACCATGTCGGAAAATCTTCGGGATTGCACCATCAGTTCGCAGAGTAGTTCATGCACCCGGATATGGGGCGAGAAATCAGGATATACGACAGGATCTTCTAGCGAGAGACGGGGGGTCAGCGGAGCCGGGAAGCTATGCGGCCATCTTGCTTGCTGTCGTAGCTCCTCCCCGTGTCACTACATTTTATGTAGGCCAGTCCATTACCTTGCCTCCTTTTACGCTCTGCTGCCCTCTAAGGAAGAAGAGCAACTTCGACTGGACCCAAAAAGTGCATTGTCGTTCTACTTTATAATAAAGAATAAATAAACTTTGATCGCACAAATGATTTCCTGGTAGACGACCAACTCTTCTGGAGGGTATCTATTCTAAGGTAAGGAATCTGCGGCTAGAAGTCTTGTTCAGATGAAAAAGTTACTTACCTTTGGTAAATCCTTATCTGGTAGCGATTATCTAGCGGTAGATTCCTTACTGACCCACCCATCCTCCCTGCTCTGTGGACAGACTTCTATGGTCATGGCAGTTCCACTTCTAGGGCTGTAGTTTTCCACACCAGTGGTCAGCCTTCTTTGTGGCTCCATGCTTCTGGCTTGGAAAGTTGCGAAAAGAAACTGACGTCACTGCACTGGGATGGTGCCTCTACAGGCACTACACACACCAATACCGGTGCAGACAACGCCATGCAGAGCCAAGAATGCCACCTACCGGTCTCAAAGTTTTTTTAATGAAAATGCCAGCTCTCTATAAGATGATTTTAAATCAAAATGAGTCCAAGCATGATCTTTCTACCTGCTCCCAATAAAAAGTTAGCACTTATTTAATGTAATAGGGTAACCTAATTTACACTATGGGAGAGGTGGGTGATACAGAAGTGAAAAACAATTTTATGAGATTTTTACAACCAGGGCCTGTAAAACATAAACGTTCATGTCCAGCTTTTAAAGTACAACGCACCCTACCATATGGGTTGTTTAGGGCCTGCCGTTGGGGTGACTTATGTATTAAAAAGAGAGGTTTAGGACTGGCAAAAGGTTGATTTTGGCTAGTCGAATTGGCAGTTTATAACTGCTCACACAGGCTCTGTAATCGAAGGGCTGAGATGTTTAAAAGTGCTAATTTATTGAGTGGCACAATGAGTGCTGTAGGTCCACTAGTAGCATTTAATTTACAGCCCCTGAGTAAATGTAGTACCGCTTTTCTTACAAGTAAATTAAATGTGCCAATTGGGTGTAAACCAATTTTACCTTGTTTAACTCGTTTTGTGCTCATGTCTGCTTCCGGCCGTCATGAGTCACGTTAGCCCTGTGCTCATGATGGCCGGGGGCCGTCCCAACATTGCTGCTCCGCCCACGCGCAATTAATTCCCCGCCTGTGCGGGCAAATTAATCAGTGGGCGGAGTTCGGATGGCTCCCGGCCGTCATGAGCACACACCTACTGTGACTCACGACGGCCGGGAGCCGTCATGAGCACCGCAGCGCCGTGTACACACACCATCGCACCGCGACAAAATGAACAACGCAGCAAAGGGGTTAAAAGAGAGAGCACAACCACTTTAGCACTGGTTACCAGCAGTAAAGCGCACAAGTCCGATAAACAGAAATTACGGGTTCAGAAAACAGGAGGCTGAAGGCAAACTATTT
This sequence comes from Lissotriton vulgaris, assembly GCF_964263255.1. Classification (NCBI taxonomy): domain Eukaryota; kingdom Metazoa; phylum Chordata; class Amphibia; order Caudata; family Salamandridae; genus Lissotriton; species Lissotriton vulgaris. The sequence continues at coordinate 8,645,159 of NC_141694.1, forward strand.
GGGGATAACCCTGCAGAGAGGGCCAAGCAAACACGTATGCCCTCAGATTGGAATGGATACCGCAGACCCCCCTTTCCTGATGTCTGCCATTTGTTTCACTGACGTGCTTTTTGTGACAACCTGTTCTTTACATGCTTAGCTGATGACTTGTTCTTTCCATGCTTAGCTGAAGACCTGTTCTTTACATGCTTAGCTGATGACCTGTTATTTACATGCTTAGCTGATGACCTGTTCTTTACATGCTTAGCTGAAGACCTGTTCTTTCCATGCTTAGCTGATGACCTGTTCTTTACATGCTTAGCTGATGACCTGTTCTTTACATACTTAGCTGATGACCTGTTCTTTACATGCTTAGCTGATGACCTGTTCTTTCCATGCTTAGCTGATGACCTGTTCTTTACATGCTTAGCTGATGACCTGTTCTTTACATGCTTAGCTGATGACCTGTTCTTTACATGCTTAGCTGATGACCTGTTCTTTCCATGCTTAGCTGATGACCTGTTCTTTCCATGCTTAGCTGATGACCTGTTCTTTCCATGCTTAGCTGATGACCTGTTCTTTCCATGCTTAGCTGATGACCTGTTCTTTACATGCTTAGCTGATGACCTGTTCTTTACATGCTTAGCTGATGACCTGTTCTTTCCATGCTTAGCTGATGATCTGTTCTGTACATACTTAGCTAACTTACCTGTTTTTACATGTTTAGCTAACCTTCTTGTGCTTTACATGACAAATTGTCCTTTGTTTGCTTAGTTAACCCATCTATTTTTTATATGCTTAAATGATGACCTGTCCTTTACATGGTTAGCTAATCTACCTGATCTTCATATGCTTAGCTAATGGCGTGCTCTTCATATGCTTAGCTGTTGACCATTTCTTTTCATGCTTAGATAAGTGTGTTCCTTTACATGGTTGTTTGACTTGTTCATTAGCTGCCCTTAATGTTATATGTATAAACCTATCTAACCTGCGTCTTGTATGCACATACTTACCTTTCATACATGTTCTGTGTATGTTCTATGAACATGCTTACCTGATCAACCTGTTCTTTATTCATGCTGATTTGACCCCGTTTTATGTATACATACTTAGCTCACCTGCAGTTTCTGTGTGCTTGCTTTTGTGCGCTGCTGGTTATATGTACATGTTAAGCTGTTGTATGTTTTTCCATACTCCGCTGACCCGTCTGTTTTGTGTCTTATTCAGTCTCATTCACTTGGAAGAAGGTGGAGCCTCGGGGGAAGGGACCGTGCCCTCGTCGGCGGCAATGCTGTTGCATGATGGGAGACAAAATCATACTATTTGGAGGCACCAGGTGAGTGAGTCCCTCGCACAGGGGGGACTAGTTCATACTATAGTCCATGTCCCTGCAGACTAGACTCATGATTGATGACCGCTGACCGCGCTGCTGTTCTGATGTCTGTGAAATATGTGGCAATAGTTGCCTGGGAGGAGGCTGTATGGTCTGGGGCTGGCCTTGCTTTTGTAGACTTGTTGATGTAGCTATGAACGGACCACTGTGGAGACAGCCGTCCACGTGATGTACCCATGAACATGGAACCACCGTGGAGACACATGTCCACGGTTCATGCCATTCTGTGTAGGTTGGCGTTGGTTCTTCTATGTTCTGAGATCAATCGATCAGCATTTGTAGAATGGGGCACTGTCACCCCTGGGGGTATCTGTGCTGCGATGTCTCCGACGTGCCAGCTCCCTCTGCGATAGGTCTTGAGGAGCCAGCAGGAAGAGCGAAGAAACTAGCTGAAAAAGGGAAAATAGAGGGCAGAAAAAGGAGCAAGCAGAAAGACAAAACTGAGGGCAGAAAACGAGCAGAAAAGGCAAAACAGAACCAGAAACGAGCAGAGGATGCACAAACCGAGGGCAGCAGGAAGACGGGCAGCAGAGTGCGAACTGTAGGCAAGCGGCACAGGAGAACTGTTGTAGTGGGAGCTTTCACAAGGACCTGCTCCTGAGGCCTGAGATCAATATGCTGTCTGTGTGTGGCCCTTCCAAAAACATTGCTAGATTCTGCCCTGCACACCTGTTCATAGGCTTCTGCTAGTCTCCGATCTTCATGTTAAACCTTTCCTCTCTCCTGGATTCTTGCTTGAAGCCTCTCGGGCCCTGGGCAGCTTTTCACAGGTCAGTGCTCAGTTCTTGGATTGAAGTTCTAGGTTTAACAAGTGGAGGCTGGCATCTACGCAAAAAATAAAATGAAAATAAATGAAAGATACTGAACATGATTTCCTTTGCTCCCGTCCTCCTCTTTCCACAGGAACTGGATGCAGCAACTCCCTTGACCAATCCTGGCACTGCTCTCATGCTGCATGAGAGCACCGCCCTGATTGGAGGGCCCGCCCTCACTCGGTGCTCCACAGCACCCTGATTGTAGGGCGCGCCCTCACTCGGTGCTCCACAGCACCCTGATTGGGGGGCGCGCCCTCACTCGGTGCTCCACAGCGCCCTGATTGGAGGGCGCGCCCTCACTCGGTGCTCCACAGCGCCCTGATTGGAGGGCGCGCCCTCACTCGGTGCTCCTCAGCGCCCTGATTGGAGGGCGCGCCCTCACTCGGTGCTCCACAGCACCCTGATTGGGGGGCGCGCTCTCACTCGGTGCTCCTCAGCGTCCTGATTGGGGGGCGCGCCCTCACTCGGTGCTCCTCAGCGCCCTGATTGGAGGGCGCGCCCTCACTCGGTGCTCCTCAGCGCCCTGATTGGGGGGCGCGCCCTCACTCGGTGCTCCTCAGCGCCCTGGAGGCCTGCGCATGCTCTAACCCAGCTGTCTGAAGACAGCTGGGTTAGAGATGTTTATAGATGTGCATGTGTGGTTGGCCGTCGCAAGATGGCCGCCCAAAAGGGCATGCGCACTTTAAACCGTGCATAGACAGCCCACCCTCCTCCCTGCTGTTGTCACTCAACCCAACCTCTACGCCCACCCTGACGCTATGTTCGGGATAGAAGATGAAAAATAAGGTTTTGGGGGTATTTCAAGTGGGGCAACGCTCCTCCGCCTCAACAGAAGAGCCTTCCTTCTCGTCACGGAGGGGGTTGGCTACCCCAGCTCAGAGGTTATTAACCTGCGGTCCGTGGACCCCTGGGGGTCCGCGAAGGCTGTTCAGGGGTCAATGTCTACTTAGAAAATTAAATAATATTAACAGATTATTAAAGTGTATATAAATAAAGAAGGAAAATGTAAAATTAGAAAATATTTAAAGTTTTGTAAGTGGTGTTTTTGATAACCACGTGGCAGTATTTAGCCCTAATATTTATTGTTTGTCTCCATGAATAGTGGCTGTGTACTGTTTACTTGTAACATATGCTGCATTGCGTTCTTTGTGCGTTACTAGATATCTGTTTGATGGAATTATTTGACATAGGCTGTACTATTTTAATAATCTTTTTATTCCTGTATTTTAATTTGTGATTTTACTTATCTGTATTTGCTGCGCACACCTTTATGGTTTATTAACTGAATTAATTATTTAAACTATTAGTGACGAGTCAGCATCTGTGGGCCGCTGCAGCACAAACAAGCACTCCTTGTACCCCTGCGTTGCCGTTAAATATTGGCCACTTCATGTCAAGGACTTGCTGTCTCTCTTGAAGGCATCTGACATGTCATGTCAGGGTGAGGTATGCTCAGCTACAGCTGCGCAGGCTGCGATGACTGGGTGGGGTACTGCCTACAGGCTGTAGGGGCCGCGTGCCTACAGGGAAGGGTAATGAACTCTGTCCGGTGCTGACTGCAGATGGCGGCACGATCTACAGAGTTGCCCTCGTTGCAGTTGTCAGAAGGGTGGCATTCTTTGTACTCCAGCTGTGATTGGTTGAAGGGTGGCATTCTTGGTACTCCAGCTGTGATTGGTTGAAGGGTGGCATTCTTTGTACTCCAGCTGTGATTGGTTGAAGGGTGGCATTCTTGGTACTCCAGCTGTGATTGGTTGAAGGGTGGCATTCTTTGTACTCCAGCTGTGATTGGTTGAAGGGTGGCATTCTTTGTACTCCAGCTGTGATTGGTTGAACACTATTCACTCATTAACAGAATATGTGTTTGAATGATACTGAGGGACATGTCGGTGCGCTTGGGGATGGGAAAGCCCACAGCTCTTCAACATTTTTCGGGGTCAGTCTAGTGCTGTCTATTCAGTGCTGTCATCAGCAAGCTATAAAGCACTATACTCACCACACTTTCCTCTCTCTAGAGACGTTTGGTGGGACCTGCCCTCTGCCCGGTTTGTTTGTGTTTCAACCCTTCATTTGGTCATGTTCATTATTTATGTTACATAGTTCTTTTTACTGAAAACTATCTTTAAACTGATCTGTATTTTTCATTCCAGTTGCATTTCCTAATAACTGTTTTACAGACATCCATCTGGCAACTGTATTAAGTATTTTCAGGGTATTTGCATCTTGCAAGCCATTTCCAGCAAGTGCTACCGTAGAACCACCGGAGGCCTATATGTGTTAATGTGTCGGTTGTAACTCATGCTTGCAGTTGACGACTAGTGGCAGATGCACTCATTTTGGCAGCGGTTTTTACAATCATAAAATTATAGATCTGTTTGTCCATCAATTGGTACTTGTTACATTTACCATGGTTTGCTAAAGGATCAGCCATTGTCTTTCCTTAAACACCTTGTCCTGAAGATGGCCGCACGTACTTGTTTGGCACAAAGAGACCGAAACGTCGATGCTGCATCCACTTTAATTTCCTCATAGCAGCCTACACTTGACGCCTTAATAGAGTACAAGGATCCTTAAATAGACTCTCTAAAGCTGTTGAGTGAATTCCCTCACTGACTACATCTACCACAAACTGTACGTTCATTTTAAAGACTATTGGGTCAGTTGGGGTGTTGCAATCTATGCGATTATTTATCAATCTAAAGGTGATGAATGGAGCAAAAATCCAACTTAAACGGAGTTTCTGTATCAATCAATCAATCACAGCATTTCTAAAGCGCGCTACATACCCGTGAGGGTCTCAAGGCGCTGGGGGGGAGGTAGGGGGGGCGGGGGGGGGCTGGGGGAGGGAGGGAGGCTGCTTCTGATCGAAGAGCCAGGTCTTTAGAAGTCTTCTGAAGGCCAGCAGGTCTTTGGTCTGTCGTAGGCTGGTGGGGAGAGTGTTCCAGGTCTTGGTGGCGAGGTAGGAGAAGGATCTGCCGCCGGCGGTGGCTTTCCGGATACGAGGAACTGTGGCGAGGGCGGGGTTGGCTGAGCGGAGGCTGCGGGTGGGGGTGTGGAAGCGGAGTCGGTTGTTGAGGTATGTAGGTCCGGTGTTCTGTAGTACCTTGTGTGCGTGGATGAGGAGCTTGAAGGTGATCCTCTTGTTGACGGGGAGCCAATGCAGGTCTCTCAGGTGGGGTGTGATGTGGCTGCGTCGGGGAACGTAGAGGATCAGTCGTGCCGAGGCGTTCTGGATTTGTTGTAGTCGTCTCAGGAACTTGGTTGTTGTTCCTGAGTAGAGGGCGTTCCCATAGTCGAGTCTGCTGGTGACGAGGGCGTGGGTGACGGTTTTTCTCGTGTCGGGGGGGGGATCCATTTGAAGATCCTGCGGAGCATTCGGAGGGTGTTGAAGCAGGAGAAGGAGACTGCGTTGACTTACCTGGTCATGGAAAGGGTGGAGTATCCATTACCCAGAGGCCTTCTCATGCAGTGTGTATATATAATACATGTTTATTTTATGAAATGTGCTTTTATTTTCAACAGTGATTGGATTTTTTTCTGATAACTACCACCATGCCAGCAACATTCTTTTTTAATTACTTCTTCATCAGTCATTTTATGTCTGGATTTGCATGTACACACGGTCTCCAGGGATGCTGGGATGTCTTATTGCTCATAAGTGTGGCTCAAGTGGTTAGAGCGGCAGACCCTGATGCAGAAGTCTGGCCCGGACCAGGGTTCAATTCCCCGCCTCGGCGGGTCTTGGGCTCAAATTTCCCCGGACCTGACAATTCTCGCCTCGGTGCCTATTCCAATCATGGAGTCCCACTCTGTAACTCTGGGCAATAGCTTGCTTAATCTCCACAACGGCCCCCACAACGCTAAGGATGCCTGGCCTCCACCTTGGGGGTGCCCAGTAATGGGTTATCTCGCAGGGGAATACCAGGACGGGTTCCCTAAGCAAGCGCCGGGAAACCCACTGCGGGTAGCTGTGCGCTATATAAGCTCAAAAACATTTACATTTACATAAGTGTTGTAACTGAGCAGCACCTGCCACCTGCGGGGGTGAGTGGGGCAACTGAATAGAGTTCTCTTAGTTGTGTGTCTGAAGATTACCTCGTGGAGAACTCTTGGATGAAAGGAGGACTGTGGGAGCTACTGGTTTGTGACACTGACCTTTGGAATAAGAGGCTTCAGTGGTCGGTAGAGGTGTGCACAGCTCTCAACATGGAAGAGGGCCCCAGCTGTAGCCTCTGGCTTACAGCCGTTATCTTAAGTGGTCAGTAGAGACGTGTGCTGCTCAACACTCAACATGGAAAAAGGCTCGAGCTGTGGACACTGGCTAGCAGCCAGTGGTTCTGAGTGAGGAGGCTTCAGTGTTGGCTGCGGTCTGTATCTGGCCATAGCTTTTGGTAATGGTCGGGTGTGGGGCCTGCCAGATGCTAAGATAATTTTCCGAGAGATTATGTAAAGTTAGGAAAGGGCTTTGAAGATCGATGTAGTGCGCATTAAAATCACTCATGGAAATAAAATTCTGTATTTTAATAACTTGAATTAAATAACTCTCTAAGGCTCAAAAACTGAGCTTTTTTTCTGCAGCAAAACCATTTGGAAGGTATCTGTTTTATAATTGTGGTTTAATCTGCATCCTTTCACAAGTTGTATTGCTCTGATATTAGTTTACCTTACATAAATAAAAAGTCAAGAGGCGTTTGACAAACCAGGCACACTTTGGTTTAATGAAACGCTGCGGCCGGGAGAGCCTCGACAGATTGTGTCAAGTTTTTGGCTGCTGTTCTATACATCTCGTGATCTCGTCATTGTTGATGTTGGTGTTTTTGTGTGAGTACAGATTATGACGTTGTTAGCCTGTCAGCCCTTTGGGTGGTCCCTCCTATTATTTATTTATTTGTGTCCCCTTTTTGCCTTCCAACTTTCATTTTTATGTCCTCTTGACTTTTTTGGGTGTTGTCCTAGGGGATGGGTGCTTCCTTGTCCCTATAATTTTCCTGAGGCCTAGGTGCCTTTCTGACTGAATCCACAGGATCTACATAATGGTGGCTTACAACTGCCACCTGCCTGGTTACCTCAGGATCTAAGGCCATAGGACACTGAGGGATTCCAGAACCTTCTGGACCTCTCTGGACACTCTAGGGACAGCCTATATAAGGTGGAATGTTGGGCAGCCATTTTGTGTCGTGTGGAGGAGAGTGGTTGAGCTGGAGTGAAGGCTGTGGAGCGAGGAGGTTAGCGCGCTGAGAGGGGATCAGATTGCCTCTAGGGGCTACTGACCCCACTCCTGATGCTGTCCCTCTCCCATTGACCTGGCCTAGCAAGAACAATTATAATGAATACACTTAAAGAAGAAGCCGAATGAGACTAACTTAGGTGGAGCAGACAGGACGAGGACTGTGGAAAACGAGGTGAGGGCGTCCGAGACTGCCTCCTGTCTGTAGCCAAGACTCTTGCAGAGTGCCCTTTCCTCGCTGTCCCTACTTTTCCCTGGCGCAAGCTAACTCTTGAGATAATCTGCCTGGGTTAGTTCACTGCAAATAGGAACTTACCAGCGTCCCGACTGTAGACCCAGAATCTCGCTGGGCTCCCTGCGCTGGTGTGGCCTTGCCGCCTCTGGTCTGTGGGAGCTCCTGTGGCTGGCGGAGGCACGGAGCTCGTGGATCGGAGCCAGCCGCGGCCGCCTGTCAAGCCACTAATTGCTTGTTCAGGAAGCAGGAGTGGGTGTCGGGCCCGCTTGAGGGCCGGTACCTGGTGGGAGAACATGTGGGGAAGGTAGCGTCGCCTGGAGAGGGGTGCTCCACTTCAGTAAGTCATTCGTGAAGCGGAGGAAGCCTAGGAAAAGCCCCGCCCTGGCGCTGACTAGAGAAGCGCCCGGGAGGAAGTGAGGCGTGACTGGAGTTGACTGAGGGAGGAGTCCGCTCTTCCTGCGGAGTGAGGGGAGGAACGCAGAGACAGTGTAGGAAACTGTCACAAGAGAGCAGCTTGCCCCGGTGAAGGACGGGTCCCGCCTCCATCGGCCTGCAGCCACCGCACTTCAGCTGAGATCCCCGAGTGGACACCCTTGGCTTCCCTGCCAACCGACATCGGTTGGGTTGGACAAAGCAGCACTCAGGATTCGAGTAAGCTGGGATTTCATCTGAGGGGGCTGGGGGGGAAGGAAATTGGCCTCACAAATCCCTCTGCCAGGCCTGGTAAATCCTGGGGCTCCCTGCTCTTGATAGAGACAGTTTGGCTGGACGAAGAGGCTATAATTGACAGAGCTGTCAGAAGAGATTTCTCCTTTTCTTTTAGGAGAGTTCAGTGAACTAAGGGTCAGCTTTTGTACTTTCCATTCCTAACCAAGCTAATGAGGAATAACAGATTTAAGACAGTTCATTCACTTGGGTAGTAATGTACCTTATCTGTTTAAAATGCATATACTAAGACCCATCTTTTATTCGATATATGGTTAAGCTACCTGAAATGGAATCCAATTACAACTGAAAATAAGAGTGATTTGCTTTAAAGATAGATAGCTTCTATTTTCAATTTTGGCATCAGCTAAATGTTGGTTTATGAACTGCTTAATTAACGCTAATGTAATTTGGAATGGATGTTCACAAGACTTATCTCTAGCCAGTATTACATGTAATCAAAAGGAAGTCAAGACTTGAAAAGAATTCTGTTCTTTATCTAAACTATCGATTAATGATATGATTAAGTAATAATTCTTAACATCCCATGATTTGTTGCTGAGTTTTTACCACAGAATATCAAATGTGGCATGATGAGCTACTAAGATAAACGCAAATGAAAGCAATCCTAAAGAAGAAAAGATAAACTTTTCTACTTTTCTAGAAGAACTGTTGTAGTGTAATTTTTGAGTGGATGGACGCTGAGTTATTGTAAGAGTGTGATGTAAGCACGACACAATTGCCTTTGGGTTGAGCTATTTCTACTCCGTGCCAGGCTACCCTATGTGGACTGGTAGCTCCAGGTCCAACAGACGTACATTAACATTGCAGTGACTGGCACCGGCATGTTTGTGTGGGCATAGGTTATGCCATACTTCTTTTGTATTGGGGTGTCTTTCATAGATTCACATGCTTGAATATTCCCCGTTGTCGAAGTGGGAGTACCACGGTACATAACATAGCAATATAGCAATAACATAACCATAGTATAGGTAAGAAATAACTATAGAGTAGCATTGCAACATAGAGATTAATAGATGGAAAACTTGTCACTTTTATAACATATCCAAGTCATTGTAAATAGTCCAAACTCCAGCCAATCAGGCGCTAATACCCTCTAGATTCTTCTCCTCCGAGGCTCAGGCCCTCAGATTTTCGTAGCACAAGAGTGACAGAAGAGTCAAGCAGAAGAGGAGAGCCTCTGAGGGGAGGAAGGGTGAGTCGCATGTGAATCTATGAAAGACCCCAATACTGGAGAACCACAGATTACAGGTAAGTAACTTTTGTTCTTCTCCAGTATTGGGGTGTCTTTCATAGATTCACATGCTTGAATAAGAGTAGTTAGCAGTGATACCAAAACAATGCAAGGTGAACCATAAATCAATCGTAAAACATAGTTTGATGGACAAAACTCCAGCATAGAAAAAAAGGTACCTTGTATACAGGAGGAGGGCGGCAAAAGAGGCCCACCTTATTTACAGGTACAGATGGATAAGGCACTTTGCTTTTTCGGGGGTGTTGGACTTGGCCCTTCTGGCAGGTTCACCCCTAAACGTTTTGCTTATAAATGTGACTTGGCGTTAGTGATTTCTGGCTGTGGTGCACTTTCCCACTGTGTCCCAGGGTAAAGTGTGTGCGTGTAGTGAGGTTGGCCTGCCCTCCCATAGGAATGCATGGAGAATGTATGTGTCCATGTTAGTTCCTGATGTGTGGGGAGTGCAGGGTCGAGTTTGGTATGTGCGGACTCGTGTGATTAAATGCTGCGCGATGATGTGTGTGGCGAGAATGTGACTAGTGTGGAAGTGCCACTTCTAGAAGTTGGCATGTCTGTGTAATAAATGTGGAATGACTGGCTTGTGATTGGCTGGAGCTGGCTGGTGAGCCTGGCTCCAGGAGTCAGGATGGGTCTGCCCCGGTGTTGAATAGAGAGATTGACAGCCAGATGGGTGGGAGGAGTGCACCTGGGACCTGAATAGGGCTGGGCTTTCCCTACACAATGCTGGCTCCGCCCCCTGTGGTGTGTCTGATGACCCTAGCCTGGCCAGTGAATGGGGAGAGGGGCTGAGCAAAACAAAGTGCTCCAAAACCAGCTGCGTCTGTTTTTCCCCCACCCTGCACCCTCAGACAAAGGAAATGTGTATATAAAAAGGGGCTGTGACCCATACAAAATGTTCTTTCCCTGGATCCTATCTTGAGGGGGGTCTGCTGCTGCTGGGCGCCAGGAGGATACCGCCACTGGGACTGCCTCCCTGCCTGGAGGGCCCTGTGAGCTGGACCCTGGGCCCAGCCTTTGCCCCCCTGCCTCTCTTCCTAAGGACTCTGCCTGGACTTCTTTTTGCCACTAGCGCTTGGGGAGCGCTTTGCTTTTATTTCTTCATCCCTGTAGCGCTTGGGAGCGCTGTATTTGTTCCCCTAGCGCTTGGGAGCGCTTTCTTTTCACTTTTGCAGGAGCCCACCCTGCTTTATATTCTAGCGTTTGCGGGGTCCGTTCTTGCCCCCGCGGGTGCCTACCCCTCCTGTCTGCCCTTTTTGATGCCCTAGCGGGTGCCCACCCTGCCAGGGACCTTGCCTTTTACTCGGGTGCCTACCCCTTGTTCAACCTCCGCGGCCCGAGCAGCGAGAAGAATCACCTCCGGGCCGCTGCCTAGCGCGACCCCGAAGTACTGGCCCAGAACCGGAGGCCGACGGGAGCCCACCCCGCGCTCCGGTGTGGGGAGTAGAAGTGCCGCCGCCGCCAGCGAGGCCCCGATGAGGGGGAGCCCCGCCCACGGCACCAGGGAGACCACTGAGCCCCAAGTACAGCGGGACACAGAAAAGAGGAGTCCCGACGCGCCCAGCCGCAGCCGGTGAGTGCGGACGCCTCGGGGTGTGGGAAGCTTATACCCCATTGTAGAGCGGCCCCAGGAAGCAGCGGGCCGCTCCGGCAGCAATTCCCGCTTTTGGGGGCCGCACCTCTTTTTTCTAAAGCCTCCGAGGCTCCACCTGCACAGGGGCATTTGGTTATTTCGAGACCCCCGAGCGGGACTCCAACGAAGGGGGCAGTTGTTGAGAGCCCATGAGAGGCTCCTGGGCATTGTGGTATTTCGAGTCCCCCGAGCGGGACTCCAACAAAGGGGGCAGTTGTTAAGAGCTCACGAGAGGCTCATGGGGACATTGTTGTTTCGAGCCTGAAAGGCTCCAACGTGAAAGGGGGAATTTTGTTATTTAGGGCCACATGGCACCCACGTGTTGGGGCACAGTTGGTCCCGAGCCCACGAGGCTCCCACATTGTTTGGGCCCCATTGTCTCTGTGAAAGCCCAAAGGAGATCCCCAGCTGCCCAGCACTTAGTGGGCAGCTGCTACGTTTAGGCCCCTTGCACATCTTCTTTGGCTGCCTGCACAGCCAGCCCTGACTTTTCTGGACACAGGGCGTTTTAGCCCCTGAGAGGCCAAAGTGGCCTGGGGACAGTTCATGTGTTGGGCCCTTGCGTGGGGTACATGTTTTTGCCTCGTGATTTTGGGGCAGATGTGATACTTGACTAATGTGATTTATGCAATGCTTGCTGCATATACCCCTAAATGTGTGTTTATGCTTAGGTGGTTGTTTTTCCTAGTATAGTTATGCTAGTGAGCTCATGGTTCCCTTTGTGATATTTTCCTAAGGTGGTTAGGGTTGCGTAGGTGGTACTTACCTTTTACCAGTGGTTACTGGTTGTGTGCTACAGTTGCTATTTTGTGCTACAATTATTCTATGTTCTAAGTGCTATTTCTACAAAGTGCTAATTCTACCAAGTGCTAGCTCTAAAAGTGCTTATTCCTGACAGTGGTCCACGTTGCCCTGTCCTGTGTATATAATCCCCTGTAAATTCTGCCCGTGCCTTTTGGCACATTGTAAAGTGTGTGTTTATTATCTAATGTGTTTGGTGTAATACAAAGGTTATTTTATATGTAACCTTGTGTGTATTTTCCTTTGTGGTGGGCCTTGGGTGTTGTTGCTGGGTGCGCGCGCAAACGCTCCACACATCGTTCCGGGATAAGCCTGACTGCTCGTGCCAACCTACCAAGAGGGTGAGCAGGGGTTATCTTGGCGGGTGACTCCCTTGCCCTGACTAGATTGGTGGTTTCTACCTGGCTTTGGCGCAAGCCTCAGCCAACCGGAAATCGCCATTTCTAACAGGGGGCTATCTCCTGTGATAAGTAAAGCCTGTCTTGCGCATACGCCATGAGATATCAAGGAGCAGATGTAACATTACCTGTTTGTAGTTTGTGTGATACCAGCTGTTGTGTATGAGTGCTCTGTGTTGTGCGTGAGGAATACTAGCTTTTGGTTCAGTGTATGTGAGGTGAGAGAGGTCGCTGCACATGAGCGGCTAGAGAGAGTGTGTGCAAAAATACTTAACATGTAAATACGGAAACATTTCGTAGGGTGAAGGGCCGTCTTCAAGGAAGATGTTGGTCATCTGGGCCTGTCGTCTATAGTTTGTTGTCTATTTGTCGTCTGGTGTCTGGGCAGGGGTCTTGTCCTGGTGCAGTGCAAAAAATGTTAATTTAAGACCAAGCAACAAAATTTGTGTCCGTTGAGCGAGTGCCCTTGTAGAAGTCTTTAAAAGCTTTGGTCGAAGAAATGGCGGACTGCGGCGGTGTTGGTGCACTTGTAGTTTTGATCGCAGACCTACCTGTAGGATAAGAGCTGCGGGTTGTAGATTAGCTAGGAAAAACACATTATTAGGCAGTTTTGGAACATTTCCTTTGTTTATTTGTAAACAGTATGCTGCTATGTTTTTACTCGGCGGCAGTTTTTCCCGAATGGGACGGAAAAGATTGAATTTTAGTGGAATGATGAGGTTTTAACTTAATTTTAGTAGGTGCTAGACTTTTGGGATAAAATTGAGACTTTTTAACTTTTTTAAGGCCATTCGTAAAATGTGTTTTTCCCCCCCCTCTCCCCTTGCCACAGCGGGAACAGTGCTCCTCCCTGTGGGCTGCTTTGCTCAAGGGTGTGATGTTTTTACCGCTGCAGTGGTGTCCTTTTCACCTGCATGAGCAGCATCAACTTGTGAGGAGAGGCAGCTATTTAATTTTAGCTTATGAGGAAGGTGCAGCCTAGATCAATGATTGGGTCGTACGTCAGAGAGGTGGAGTCAGGCTTCTCCCCCTTCCACCTTGACTGCGATTGGTGTCAAGAATAGTGGAGGGTGCTGCAGTCAGCGACAGTGGAGGGTGCTGCGCCCGCTGACAGTGGAGGGTGCTGCGCCCGCTGACAGTGGAGGGTGCTTCGCCCGCTGACAGTGGAGGGTGCTGCGCCCGCTGACAGTGGAGGGTGCTGCGCCCGCTGACAGTGGAGGGTGCTGCGCCTGCTGACAGTGGGGGGTGCTGCGCCCGCTGGCAGTGGAGGGTGCTGCGCCCGCTGGCAGTGGAGGGTGCTGCGCCCGCTGGCAGTGGAGGGTGCTGCGCCCGCTGGCAGTGGAGGGTGCTGCACCCGGTGGCAGTGGAGGGTGCTGCACCCGGTGGCAGTGGAGGGTGCTGTGCCCGCTGACAGTGGAGGGTGCTGCGGTCAGTGACAGTGGAGGGTGCTGCGGTCAGTGACAGTGGAGGGTGCTGCGGTCAGTGACAGTGGAGGGTGCTGCGGTCAGTGACAGTGGAGGGTGCTGTGGTCAGTGACAGTAGAGGGTGCTGCGCCTGCTGACAGTGGATGGTGCTGCACCCGCTGGCAGTGGAGGGTGCTGCGCCCGCTGACATTGGAGGGTGCTGTGGTCAGTTACAGTGGAGGGTGCTGCGCCTGCTGACAGTGGAGGGTGCTGCGCCTGCTGACAGTGGAGGGTGCTGCGCCTGCTGACAGTGGAGGGTGCTGCGCCCGCTGGCAGTGGAGGGTGCTGTGGTCAGTGACAGTGGAGGGTGCTGAGCCCGCTGACAGTGGAGGGTGCTGCGCCCGCTGACAGTGGAGGGTGCTGTGGTCAGTGACAGTGGAGGGTGCTGCGCCCGCTGGCAGTGGAGGGTGCTGCGCCCGCTGGCAGTGGAGGGTGCTGCGCCCGCTGGCAGTGGAGGGTGCTGCGCCCGCTGGCAGTGGAGGGTGCTGCGCCCGGTGGCAGTGGAGGGTGCTGTGCCCGCTGACAGTGGAGGGTGCTGCGGTCAGTAACAGTGGAGGGTGCTGCGGTCAGTGACAGTGGAGGGTGCTGCGGTCAGTGACAGTGGAGGGTGCTGTGGTCAGTGACAGTAGAGGGTGCTGCGCCTGCTGACAGTGGATGGTGCTGCACCCGCTCGCAGTGGAGGGTGCTGCGCCCGCTGACATTGGAGGGTGCTGTGGTCAGTTACAGTGGAGGGTGCTGCGCCTGCTGACAGTGGAGGGTGCTGCGCCTGCTGACAGTGGAGGGTGCTGCGCCCGCTGACAGTGGAGGGTGCTGCGCCCGCTGACAGTGGAGGGTGCTGCGCCCGCTGACAGTGGAGGGTGCTGCACCCGCTGACAGTCGAGGGTGCTGCGCCCGCTGACAGTGGAGGGTGCTGCACCCGCTGACAGTCGAGGGTGCTGCGCCCGCTGACAGTCGAGGGTGCTGCGCCCGCTGACAGTCGAGGGTGCTGCGCCCGCTGACAGTCGAGGGTGCTGCGCCCGCTGACAGTCGAGGGTGCTGCGCCCGCTGACAGTCGAGGGTGCTGCGCCCGCTGACAGTGGAGGGTTCTGTGGTCAGTGAGAGTGAAGGGTGCTGCGCCTGCTGATAGTGGAGTGCTGTGGTCAGTGACAGTGGAGGGTGCTGCACCCGCTGGCAGTGGAGGGTGCTGTGCCTGCTGTCAGTGAAGGGTGCGGTGCCCGGTGACAATGGAGGGTGCTGTGCCCGCTGTCAGTGGAGGGTGCTGTGCCCGCTGTCAGTGGAGGGTGCTGCACCCACTGACAGTGGAGGGTGCTGCGCCCGCTGACAGTCGAGGGTGCTGCGCCCGCTGACAGTGGAGGGTTCTGTGGTCAGTGAGAGTGAAGGGTGCTGCGCCTGCTGATAGTGGAGTGCTGTGGTCAGTGACAGTGGAGGGTGCTGCACCCGCTGGCAGTGGAGGGTGCTGTGCCTGCTGTCAGTGAAGGGTGCGGTGCCCGGTGACAATTGAGGGTGCTGTGCCCGCTGTCAGTGGAGGGTGCTGTGCCCGCTGTCAGTGGAGGGTGCTGCGCCCGCTGACAGTGGAGGGTGCTGGGCCCGCTGACAGTAGAGGGTGCTGCGCCTGCTGACAGTGGATGGTGCTGCACCCGCTGGCAGTGGAGGGTGCTGCGCCCGCTGACATTGGAGGGTGCTGTGGTCAGTTACAGTGGAGGGTGCTGCGCCTGCTGACAGTGGAGGGTGCTGCGCCTGCTGACAGTGGAGGGTGCTGCGCCCGCTGACAGTGGAGGGTGCTGCGCCCGCTGACAGTGGAGGGTGCTGCGCCCGCTGACAGTCGAGGGTGCTGCGCCCGCTGACAGTCGAGGGTGCTGCGCCCGCTGACAGTGGAGGGTTCTGTGGTCAGTGAGAGTGAAGGGTGCTGCGTCTGCTGATAGTGGAGTGCTGTGGTCAGTGACAGTGGAGGGTGCTGCACCCGCTGGCAGTGGAGGGTGCTGTGCCTGCTGTCAGTGAAGGGTGCGGTGCCCGGTGACAATGGAGGGTGCTGTGCCCGCTGTCAGTGGAGGGTGCTGTGCCCGCTGTCAGTGGAGGGTGCTGCGCCCACTGACAGTGGAGGGTGCTGCGCCTCCTGACAGTGGAGGGTGCTGCGCCTCCTGACAGTGGAGGGTGCTGCGCCTCCTGACAGTGGAGGGTGCTGCGCCCGCTGGCAGTGGAGGGTGCTGTGCCTGCTGTCAGTGGAGGGTGCTGTGCCCGCTGTCAGTGGAGGGTGCTGTGCCCGCTGTCAGTGGAGGGTGCTGCGCCCGCTGACAGTGGAGGGTGCTGGGCCCGCTGACAGTGGAGGGTGCTGCACCTCCTGACAGTGGAGGGTGCTGCGCCCGCTGACAGTGGAGGGTGCTGCGCCCGCTGACAGTGGAGGGTGCTGCGCCCGCTGGCAGTGGAGGGTGCTGCGCCCGCTGGCAGTGGAGGGTGCTGCGCCCGCTGGCAGTGGAGGGTGCTGCGCCCGCTGGCAGCGGAGGGTGCTGCGCCCGCTGACAGTGGAGGGTGCTGTGCCCGCTGACAGTGGAGGGTGCTGCGCCCCCTGACAGTGGAGGGTGCTGCGCCCCCTGACAGTGGAGGGTGCTGCGCCCCCTGACAGTGGAGGGTGCTGCGCCCCCTGACATTGGAGGGTGAGTGACAGTGGAGGGTGCTGTGCCTCCTGACAGTGGAGGGTGCTGTGGTCAGTGACAGTGGAGGGTGCTGTGGTCAGTGACAGTGGAGGGTGCTGTGCCTCCTGACAGTGGAGGGTGCTGTGCCTCCTGGCAGTGGAGGGTGCTGCGCCCGTTGGCAGTGGAGGGGGCTGCGCCCGTTGGCAGTGGAGGGTGCTGCGCCCTTTGGCAGTGGAGGGTGCTGCGCCCCGTTGGCAGTGGAGGGTGCTGTCTCCGTTGGCAGTGGAGAGTGCTGCGCCCGTTGGCAGTGGAGGGTGCTGCGCCCGTTGGCAGTGGAGGGTGCTGCGCCCGTTGGCAGTGGAGGGTGCTGTGGTCAGTGACAGTGGAGGGTGCTGCGCCCGTTGGCAGTGGAGGGTGCTGTGGTCAGTGACAGTGGAGGGTGCTGTGGTCAGTGACAGTGGAGGGTGCTGCGCCCGCTGGCAGTCGAGGGTGCTGTGGTCAGTGACAGTGGAGGGTGCTGCGCCCGCTGGCAGTGGAGGGTGCTGTGGTCCGTGACAGTGGAGGGTGCTGCGCTCGCTGACAGTGGAGGGTGCTGCGCCCGCTGACAGTGGAGGGTGCTGCGCCCGCTGGCAGTGGAGGGTGCTGTGGTTAGAGACAGTGGAGGGTGCTGCGCCAGTTTGCAGTGGAGGGTGCTTTGCCCGCTGGCAGTGGAGGGTGCTGTGGTCAGTGACAGTGGAGGGTGCTGTGCCTCCTGACAATGGAGTGTGCTGAGCCCGTTGGCAGTGCAGGGTGCTGTGGTCAGTGACCGTGGAGGGTGCTGTGCCTCCTGACAGTGGAGGGTGCTGCGCCCGTTGGCAGTGGAGGGTGCTGCGCCCGTTGGCAGTGGAGGGTGCTGCGCCCGCTGACAGTGGAGGGTACTGCGCCCGCTGACAGTGGAGGGTGCTGCGCCCGCTGGCAGTGGAGGGTGCTGTGGTCAGGAACAGTGGAGGGTGCTGCGCCCGCTGGCAGTGGAGGGTGCTGTGGTCAGTGACAGTGGAGGGTGCTGCGCCCCCTGTGGTGTGTCTGATGACCCTAGCCTGGCCAGTGAATGGGGAGAGGGGCTGAGCAAAACAAAGTGCTCCAAAACCAGCTGCGTCTGTTTTTCCCCCACCCTGCACCCTCAGACAAAGGAAATGTGTATATAAAAAGGGGCTGTGACCCATACAAAATGTTCTTTCCCTGGATCCTATCTTGAGGGGGGGTCTGCTGCTGCTGGGCGCCAGGAGGATACCGCCACTGGGACTGCCTCCCTGCCTGGAGGGCCCTGTGAGCTGGGCCCTGGGCCCAGCCTTTGCCCCCCTGCCTCTCTTCCTAAGGACTCTGCCTGGACTTCTTTTTGCCACTAGCGCTTGGGGAGCGCTTTGCTTTTATTTCTTCATCCCTGTAGCGCTTGGGAGCGCTGTATTTGTTCCCCTAGCGCTTGGGAGCGCTTTCTTTTCACTTTTGCAGGAGCCCACCCTGCTTTATATTCTAGCGTTTGCGGGGTCCGTTCTTGCCCCCGCGGGTGCCTACCCCTCCTGTCTGCCCTTTTTGATGCCCTAGCGGGTGCCCACCCTGCTAGGGACCTTGCCTTTTACTCGGGTGCCTACCCCTTGTTCAACCTCCGCGGCCCGAGCAGCGAGAAGAATCACCTCCGGGCCGCTGCCTAGCGCGACCCCGAAGTACTGGCCCAGAACCGGAGGCCGACGGGAGCCCACCCCGCGCTCCGGTGTGGGGAGTAGAAGTGCCGCCGCCGCCAGCGAGGCCCCGATGAGGGGGAGCCCCGCCCACGGCACCAGGGAGACCACTGAGCCCCAAGTACAGCGGGACACAGAAAAGAGGAGTCCCGACGCGCCCAGCCGCAGCCGGTGAGTGCGGACGCCTCGGGGTGTGGGAAGCTTATACCCCATTGTAGAGCGGCCCCAGGAAGCAGCGGGCCGCTCCGGCAGCAATTCCCGCTTTTGGGGGCCGCACCTCTTTTTTCTAAAGCCTCCGAGGCTCCACCTGCACAGGGGCATTTGGTTTGCTGCGCCTGCTGGCAGTGGAGGGTGCTGCACCCGCTGGCAGTGGAGGGTGCTGCACCCGCTGGCAGTGGAGGGTGCTGCGCCCGCTGGCACTGGAGGGTGCTGCGCCCGCTGACAGTGGTGGGTGCTGCGCCCGCTGACAGTGGTGGGTGCTGCGCCCGCTGACAGTGGTGGGTGCTGCGCCCGCTGACAGTGGAGGGTGCTGTGCCCGCTGACAGTGGAGGGTGCTGTCCCGCTGACAGTGGAGGGTGCTGCGCCCGCTGACAGTGGTGGGTGCTGCGCCCGCTGACAGTGGTGGGTGCTGCGCCCGTTGGCAGTGGAGGGTGCTTTGCCCGCTGGCAGTGGAGGGTGCTGTGGTCAGTGACAGTGGAGGGTGCTGCGCCCGCTGGCAGTGGAGGGTGCTGCGCCCGCTGGCAGTGGAGGGTGCTGTGGTCAGTGACAGTGGAGGGTGCTGCGCCCGCTGGCAGTGGAGGGTGCTGTGGTCCGTGACAGTGGAGGGTGCTGCGCCCGCTGACAGTGGAGGGTGCTGCGCCCGCTGGCAGTGGAGGGTGCTGTGGTTAGAGACAGTGGAGGGTGCTGCGCCAGTTTGCAGTGGAGGGTGCTTTGCCCGCTGGCAGTGGAGGGTGCTGTGGTCGGTGACAGTGGAGGGTGCTGCACCCGCTGACAGTGGAGGGTGCTGCGCCCGCTGACAGTGGAGGGTGCTGCGCCCGCTTGCAGTGGAGGGTGCTGCGCCCGCTGGCAGTGGAGGGTGCTGCGGTCAGTGACAGTGGAGGGTGCTGTGCCTGCTGGCAGTGGAGGGTGCTGCGGTCAGTGACAGTGGAGGGTGCTGTGCCTGCTGGCAGTGGAGGGTGCTGTGCCTGCTTGCAGTGGAGGGTGCTGCGCCTGCTGGCAGTGGAGGGTGCTGCGCCCGCTGACAGTGGATGGTGCTGTGCCTCCTGACAGTGGAGGGTGCAGCGCCCGTTGGCAGTGGAGGGTGCTGTGGTCAGTGACAGTGGAGGGTGCTGCGCCCGCTGGCAGTGGAGGGTGCTGTGGTCAGTGACAGTGGAGGGTGCTGCGCCCGCTGGCAGTCGAGGGTGCTGTGGTCAGTGACAGTGGAGGGTGCTGCGCCCGCTGGCAGTGGAGGGTGCTGTGGTCCGTGACAGTGGAGGGTGCTGCGCTCGCTGACAGTGGAGGGTGCTGCGCCCGCTGACAGTGGAGGGTGCTGCGCCCGCTGGCAGTGGAGGGTGCTGTGGTTAGAGACAGTGGAGGGTGCTGCGCCAGTTTGCAGTGGAGGGTGCTTTGCCCGCTGGCAGTGGAGGGTGCTGTGGTCAGTGACAGTGGAGGGTGCTGTGCCTCCTGACAATGGAGTGTGCTGAGCCCGTTGGCAGTGCAGGGTGCTGTGGTCAGTGACCGTGGAGGGTGCTGTGCCTCCTGACAGTGGAGGGTGCTGCGCCCGTTGGCAGTGGAGGGTGCTGCGCCCGTTGGCAGTGGAGGGTGCTGCGCCCGCTGACAGTGGAGGGTACTGCGCCCGCTGACAGTGGAGGGTGCTGCGCCCGCTGGCAGTGGAGGGTGCTGTGGTCAGGAACAGTGGAGGGTGCTGCGCCCGCTGGCAGTGGAGGGTGCTGTGGTCAGTGACAGTGGAGGGTGCTGCGCCCCCTGTGGTGTGTCTGATGACCCTAGCCTGGCCAGTGAATGGGGAGAGGGGCTGAGCAAAACAAAGTGCTCCAAAACCAGCTGCGTCTGTTTTTCCCCCACCCTGCACCCTCAGACAAAGGAAATGTGTATATAAAAAGGGGCTGTGACCCATACAAAATGTTCTTTCCCTGGATCCTATCTTGAGGGGGGGTCTGCTGCTGCTGGGCGCCAGGAGGATACCGCCACTGGGACTGCCTCCCTGCCTGGAGGGCCCTGTGAGCTGGGCCCTGGGCCCAGCCTTTGCCCCCCTGCCTCTCTTCCTAAGGACTCTGCCTGGACTTCTTTTTGCCACTAGCGCTTGGGGAGCGCTTTGCTTTTATTTCTTCATCCCTGTAGCGCTTGGGAGCGCTGTATTTGTTCCCCTAGCGCTTGGGAGCGCTTTCTTTTCACTTTTGCAGGAGCCCACCCTGCTTTATATTCTAGCGTTTGCGGGGTCCGTTCTTGCCCCCGCGGGTGCCTACCCCTCCTGTCTGCCCTTTTTGATGCCCTAGCGGGTGCCCACCCTGCTAGGGACCTTGCCTTTTACTCGGGTGCCTACCCCTTGTTCAACCTCCGCGGCCCGAGCAGCGAGAAGAATCACCTCCGGGCCGCTGCCTAGCGCGACCCCGAAGTACTGGCCCAGAACCGGAGGCCGACGGGAGCCCACCCCGCGCTCCGGTGTGGGGAGTAGAAGTGCCGCCGCCGCCAGCGAGGCCCCGATGAGGGGGAGCCCCGCCCACGGCACCAGGGAGACCACTGAGCCCCAAGTACAGCGGGACACAGAAAAGAGGAGTCCCGACGCGCCCAGCCGCAGCCGGTGAGTGCGGACGCCTCGGGGTGTGGGAAGCTTATACCCCATTGTAGAGCGGCCCCAGGAAGCAGCGGGCCGCTCCGGCAGCAATTCCCGCTTTTGGGGGCCGCACCTCTTTTTTCTAAAGCCTCCGAGGCTCCACCTGCACAGGGGCATTTGGTTTGCTGCGCCTGCTGGCAGTGGAGGGTGCTGCACCCGCTGGCAGTGGAGGGTGCTGCACCCGCTGGCAGTGGAGGGTGCTGCGCCCGCTGGCAGTGGAGGGTGCTTTGCCCGCTGGCAGTGGAGGGTGCTGTGGTCAGTGACAGTGGAGGGTGCTGCGCCCGCTGACAGTGGAGGGTGCTGTCCCGCTGACAGTGGAGGGTGCTGCGCCCGCTGACAGTGGTGGGTGCTGCGCCCGCTGACAGTGGTGGGTGCTGCGCCCGTTGGCAGTGGAGGGTGCTTTGCCCGCTGGCAGTGGAGGGTGCTGTGGTCAGTGACAGTGGAGGGTGCTGCGCCCGCTGGCAGTGGAGGGTGCTGCGCCCGCTGGCAGTGGAGGGTGCTGTGGTCAGTGACAGTGGAGGGTGCTGCGCCCGCTGGCAGTGGAGGGTGCTGTGGTCCGTGACAGTGGAGGGTGCTGCGCCCGCTGACAGTGGAGGGTGCTGCGCCCGCTGGCAGTGGAGGGTGCTGTGGTTAGAGACAGTGGAGGGTGCTGCGCCAGTTTGCAGTGGAGGGTGCTTTGCCCGCTGGCAGTGGAGGGTGCTGTGGTCGGTGACAGTGGAGGGTGCTGCACCCGCTGACAGTGGAGGGTGCTGCGCCCGCTGACAGTGGAGGGTGCTGCGCCCGCTTGCAGTGGAGGGTGCTGCGCCCGCTGGCAGTGGAGGGTGCTGCGGTCAGTGACAGTGGAGGGTGCTGTGCCTGCTGGCAGTGGAGGGTGCTGCGGTCAGTGACAGTGGAGGGTGCTGTGCCTGCTGGCAGTGGAGGGTGCTGTGCCTGCTTGCAGTGGAGGGTGCTGCGCCTGCTGGCAGTGGAGGGTGCTGCGCCCGCTGACAGTGGATGGTGCTGTGCCTCCTGACAGTGGAGGGTGCAGCGCCCGTTGGCAGTGGAGGGTGCTGTGGTCAGTGACAGTGGAGGGTGCTGCGCCCGCTGGCAGTGGAGGGTGCTGTGGTCAGTGACAGTGGAGGGTGCTGCGCCCGCTGGCAGTGGAGGGTGCTCTGGTCAGTGACAGTGGAGGGTGCTCTGGTCAGTGACAGTGGAGGGTGCTGTGGTCATTGACAGTGGAGGGTGCTGTGGTCAGTGACAGTGGAGGGTTGTGTGGTCAGTGACAGTGGAGGGTGCTGTGCCTACTGGCAGTGGAGGGTGCTGTGGTCAGTGACAGTGGAGGGTGCTATGCCTGCTGGCAGTAGATGGTGCTGCGCCCGCTGACAGTGGATGGTGCTGTGCCCGCTGACAGTGGATGGTGCTGTGCCCGCTGACAGTGGAGGGTGCTGCGCCCGCTGACAGTGGAGGGTGCTGCGCCCGTTGGCAGTGGAGGGTGCTGCACCCGCTGGCAGTTGAGGGTGCTGTGGTCAGTGACAGTGGAGGGTGCTGTGCCCGCTGGCAGTGGAGGGTGCTGCGCCCGCTGGCAGTGGAGGGTGCTGCGCCTCCTGACAGTGGAGGGTGCTGCGCCTCCTGACAGTGGAGGGTGCTGCGCCTCCTGACAGTGGAGGGTGCTGCGCCCGTTGGCAGTGGAGGGTGCTGTGGTCAGTGACAGTGGAGGGTGCTGTGCCTGCTGGCAGTGGAGGGTGCTGTGGTCAGTGACAGTGGAGGGTGGTGCGCCCGCTGGCAGTGGAGGGTGCTGTGGTCAACAGTGGAAGGTGCTGCGCCCGCTGGCAGTGGAGGGTGCTGTGGTCAGTGACAGTGGAGGGTGGTGCGCCCGCTGGCAGTGGAGGGTGCTGTGGTCAACAGTGGAGGGTGCTGCGCCCGCTGGCAGTGGAGGGTGCTGTGGTCAGTGACAGTGGAGGGTGCTGCGCCCGCTGACAGTGGAGGGTGCTGCGCCCGCTGGCAGTGGAGGGTACTGTGGTCAGTGACAGTGGAGGGTGCTGCGCCCGCTGGCAGTGGAGGGTGCTGCGCCCGCTGGCAGTGGAGGGTGCTGTGGTCAGTGACAGTGGAGGGTGCTGTGCCTGCTGACAGTGAAGGGTGCTGTGCCTGCTGGCAGTGGAGGGTGCTGTCGTCGGTGACAGTGGAGGGTGCTGCGCCTGC
Organism: Lissotriton vulgaris; assembly: GCF_964263255.1. Lineage (NCBI taxonomy): Eukaryota > Metazoa > Chordata > Amphibia > Caudata > Salamandridae > Lissotriton > Lissotriton vulgaris. The sequence goes on from NC_141694.1 coordinate 8,668,434, forward strand.
TGACAGTGGAGGGTGCTGCGCCTGCTGACAGTGGAGGGTGCTGCGCCTGCTGGCAGTGGAGGGTGCTGCGCCTGCTGGCAGTGGAGGGTGCTGCGCCCGCTGGCAGTGGAGGGTGCTGCGCCTGCTGGCAGTAGAGGGTGCCGTGGTCAGTGACAGTGGAGGGTGCTGTGGTCAGTGACAGTGGAGGGTGCTGTGGTCAGTGACAGTGGAGGGTGCTGTGGTCAGTGACAGTGGAGGGTGCTGCGCCCGCTGACAGTGGTGAGTGCTGCACCCGCTGACAGTGGAGGGTGCTGCGCCCGCTGACAGTGGAGGGTGCTGCGCCCGCTGACAGTGGAGGGTGCTGCGCCCGCTGACAGTGGAGGGTGCTGCGCCCGCTGACAGTGGAGGGTGCTGCGCCCGCTGACAGTGGAGGGTGCTGCGCCCGCTGGCAGTGGAGGGTTCTGCGCCCGCTGGCAGTGGAGGGTGCTGCGCCTGCTGTCAGTGAAGGGTGCTGTGGTCAGTTACAGTGGAGGGTGCTGCGCCCTCTGGCAGTAGAGGGTGCTGCGCCCTCTGGCAGTGGAGGGTGCTGCGCCCACTGGCAGTGGAGGGTGCTGCGCCCGCTGACAGTAGAGGGTGCTGCGCCCGTTGACAGTGGAGGGTGCTGCGCCCGCTGACAGTGGAGGGTGCTGCGCCCGCTGGCAGTCGAGGGTGCTGCGCCCGCTGGCAGTGGAGGGTGCTGCGGTCAGTGACAATGGAGGGTGCTGTGGTCAGTGACAGTGGAGGGTGCTGTGGTAAGTGACAGTGGAGGGTGCTGCGCCTGCTGGCAGTGGAGGGTGCTGCGCCTGCTGGCAGTGGAGGGTGCTGCGCCCGCTGGCAGTGGAGGGTGCTGCGCCCGCTGGCAGTGGAGGGGCTGCGCCCGCTGACAGTGGTGGGTGCTGCGCCCGCTGACAGTGGTGGGTGCTGCGCCCGCTGACAGTGGAGGGTGCTGCGCCCACTGACAGTGGAGGGTGCTGCGCCCGCTGACAGTGGAGGGTGCTGCGCCCGATGACAGTGGAGGGTGCTGCGCCCGATGACAGTGGAGTGTGCTGCGCCCGATGACAGTGGAGTGTGCTGCGCCCGATGACAGTGGAGTGTGCTGCGCCCGCTGACAGTGGAGGGTTCTGCACCCGCTGGCAGTGGAGGGTGCTGCGCCTGCTGTCAGTGAAGGGTGCTGTGGTCAGTGACAGTGGAGGGTGCTGCGCCCTCTGGCAGTGGAGGGTGCTGTGGTCAGTGACAGTGGAGGGTGCTGCGCCCGCTGGCAGTGGAGGGTGCTGTGGTCAGTGACGGTGGAGGGTGCTGCGCCCGCTGACAGTGGAGGGTGCTGCGCCCGCTGACAGTGGAGGGTGCTGCGCCCGCTGACTGTGGAGGGTGCTGCGCCCGCTGACAGTGGAGGGTGCTGCGCCTGCTGACAGTGGAGGGTGCTGCGCCCGCTGACAGTGGAGGGTGCTGCGCCCGCTGACAGTGGAGGGTGCTGCGCCCGCTGGCAGTGGAGGGTGCTGCGCCCGCTGGCAGTGGAGGGTGCTGTGCCTGCTGGCAGTGGAGGGTGCTGTGCCTGCTGGCAGTGGAGGGTGCTGTGCCTGCTGGCAGTGGAGGGTGCTGTGCCTGCTGGCAGTGGAGGGTGCTGTGCCTGCTGGCAGTGGAGGGTGCTGCGCCTGCTGGCAGTGGAGGGTGCTGCGCCCGCTGACAGTGGATGGTGCTGTGCCTCCTGACAGTGGAGGCTGCTGCGCCGGTTGGCAGTGGAGGGTGCTGCCGTCAGTGACAGTGGAGGGTGCTGCACCCGCTGGCAGTGGAGGGTGCTGTGGTCAGTGACAGTGGAGGGTGCTTCGCCCGCTGGCAGTGGAGGGTGCTGTGGTCAGTGACAGTGGAGGGTGCTGTGGTCAGTGACAGTGGAGGGTGCTGTGGTCAGTGACAGTGGAGGGTGCTGTGGTCAGTGACAGTGGAGGGTGCTGTGGTCAGTGACAGTGGAGGGTGCTGTGCCTGCTGGCAGTGGAGGGTGCTGTGGTCAGTGACAGTGGAGGGTGCTATGCCTGCTGGCAGTAGATGGTGCTGCGCCCGCTGACAGTGGGTGGTGCTGTGCCCGCTGAGAGTGGATGGTGCTGTGCCCGCTGAGAGTGGAGGGTGCTGCGCCCGCTGACAGTGGAGGGTGCTGTGGTCAGTGACAGTGGAGGGTGCTGTGCCTCCTGGCAGTGGAGGGTGCTGCGCCCGCTGGCAGTGGAGGGTGCTGCGCCCGCTGACAGTGGAGGGTGCTGCGCCCGTTGGCAGTGGAGGGTGCTGTGGTCAGTGACAGTGGAGGGTGCTGTGCCTGCTGGCAGTGGAGGGTGCTGTGGTCAGTGACAGTGGAGGGTGGTGCGCCCGCTGGCAGTGGAGGGTGCTGTGGTCAACAGTGGAGTGTGCTGCACCCGCTGGCAGTGGAGGGTGCTGTGGTCAGTGACAGTGGAGGGTGCTGCACCCTCTGGCAGTGGAGGGTGCTGTGGTCAGTGACAGTGGAGGGTGGTGCGCCCGCTGGCAGTGGACGGTGCTGTGGTCAACAGTGGAGGGTGGTGCGCCCGCCGGCAGTGGAGGGTGCTGTGGTCAGTGACAGTGGAGGGTGCTGCGCCCTCTGGCAGTGGAGGGTGCTGTGGTCAGTGACAGTGGAGGGTGCTGTGCCTGCTGGCAGTGAAGGGTGCTGTGGTCAGTGAAAGTGGAGGGTGGTGCGCCCGCTGGCAGTGGAGGGTGCTGTGGTCAACAGTGGTGGGTGCTGCGCCCGCTGGCAGTGGATGGTGCTGTGGTCAGTGACAGTGGAGGGTGCTGCTCCTGCTAGCAGTGGAGGGTGCTGTGGTCAGTGACAGTGGAGGGTGCTGTGCCCGCTGGCAGTGGAGGGTACTGTGGTCAGTGACAGTGGAGGGTGCTGCGCCCGCTGGCAGTGGAGGGTGCTGCGCCCGCTGGCAGTGGAGGGTGCTGTGGTCAGTGACAGTGGAGGGTGCTGTGCCTGCTGACAGTGAAGGGTGCTGTGCCTGCTGGCAGTGGAGGGTGCTGTCGTCAGTGACAGTGGAGGGTGCTGCGCCTGCTGGCAGTGGAGGGTGCTGCGCCTGCTGGCAGTGGAGGGTGCAGCGCCTGCTGACAGTGGAGGGTGCTGCGCCTGCTGGCAGTGGAGGGTGCTGCGCTTGCTGACAGTGGAGGGTGCTGCGCCTGCTGGCAGTAGAGGGTGCTGTGGTCAGTGACAGTGGAGGGTGCTGCTCCTGCTGGCAGTGGAGGGTGCTGTGGTCAGTGACAGCGGAGGGTACTGTGCCCGCTGGCAGTGGAGGGTACTGTGGTCAGTGACAGTGGAGGGTGCTGCGCCCGCTGGCAGTGGAGGGTGCTGCGCCCGCTGGCAGTGGAGGGTGCTGTGGTCAGTGACAGTGGAGGGTGCTGTGCCTGCTGACAGTGAAGGGTGCTGTGCCTGCTGGCAGTGGAGGGTGCTGTCGTCAGTGACAGTGGAGGGTGCTGTGGTCAGTGACAGTGGAGGGTGCTGTGGTCAGTGACAGTGGAGGGTGCTGTGCCTGCTGGCAGTGGAGGGTGCTGCGCCCGCTGGCTGTGGAGGGTGCTGCGCCCGCTGACAGTGGTGGGTGCTGCGCCCGCTGACAGTGGAGGGTGCTGCGCCCGCTGACAGTGGAGGGTGCTGCGCCCGCTGACAGTGGAGGGTGCTGCGCCCGCTGACAGTGGAGGGTGCTGCGCCCGCTGACAGTGGAGTGTGCTGCGCCCGCTGACAGTGGAGGGTTCTGCGCCCGCTGGCAGTGGAGGGTGCTGCGCCTGCTGTCAGTGAAGGGTGCTGTGGTCAGTGACAGTGGAGGGTGCTGCGCCCTCTGGCAGTGGAGGGTGCTGCGGTCAGTGACAGTGGAGGGTGCTGTGCCTGCTGGCAGTGGAGGGTGCTGTGCCTGCTGGCAGTGGAGGGTGCTGCGCCTGCTGGCAGTGGAGGGTGCTGCGCCCGCTGACAGTGGATGGTGCTGTGCCTCCTGACAGTGGAGGGTGCTGCGCCGGTTGGCAGTGGAGGGTGCTGCCGTCAGTGACAGTGGAGGGTGCTGCACCCGCTGGCAGTGGAGGGTGCTGTGGTCAGTGACAGTGGAGGGTGCTTCGCCCGCTGGCAGTGGAGGGTGCTGTGGTCAGTGACAGTGGAGGGTGCTGTGGTCAGTGACAGTGGAGGGTGCTGTGCCTGCTGGCAGTGGAGGGTGCTGTGGTCAGTGACAGTGGAGGGTGCTATGCCTGCTGGCAGTAGATGGTGCTGCGCCCGCTGACAGTGGATGGTGCTGTGCCCGCTGACAGTGGATGGTGCTGTGCCCGCTGACAGTGGAGATCGCTGCGCCCGCTGACAGTGGAGGGTGCTGCGCCCGCTGACAGTGGAGTGTGCTGCGCCCGCTGACAGTGGAGTGTGCTGTGGTCAGTGACAGTGGAGGGTGCTGCGCCCGCTGGCAGTGGAGGGTGCTGCGCCCGCTGGCAGTGGAGGGTGCTGCGCCCACTGGCAGTGGAGGGTGCTGCGCCCGCTGACAGTGGAGGGTGCTGTGCCTCCTGACAGTGGAGGGTGCTGCGCCCGTTGGCAGTGGAGGGTGCTGTGGTCAGTGACAGTGGAGGGTGCTGTGCCTGCTGGCAGTGGAGGGTGCTGTGGTCAGTGACAGTGGAGGGTGGTGCGCCCGCTGGCAGTGGAGGGTGCTGTGGTCAACAGTGGAGTGTGCTGCACCCGCTGGCAGTGGAGGGTGCTGTGGTCAGTGACAGTGGAGGGTGCTGCGCCCTCTGGCAGTGGAGGGTGCTGTGGTCAGTGACAGTGGAGGGTGGTGCGCCCGCTGGCAGTGGACGGTGCTGTGGTCAGTGACAGTGGAGGGTGCTGCGCCCTCTGGCAGTGGAGGGTGCTGTGGTCAGTGACAGTGGAGGGTGCTGTGCCTGCTGGCAGTGAAGGGTGCTGTGGTCAGTGACAGTGGAGGGTGGTGCGCCCGCTGGCAGTGGAGGGTGCTGTGGTCAACAGTGGTGGGTGCTGCGCCCGCTGGCAGTGGAGGGTGCTGTGGTCAGTGACAGTGGAGGGTGCTGCTCCTGCTGGCAGTGGAGGGTGCTGTGGTCAGTGACAGTGGAGGGTGCTGTGCCCGCTGGCAGTGGAGGGTACTGTGGTCAGTGACAGTGGAGGGTGCTGCGCCCGCTGGCAGTGGAGGGTGCTGCGCCCACTGGCAGTGGAGGGTGCTGTGGTCAGTGACAGTGGACGGTGCTGTGCCTGCTGACAGTGAAGGGTGCTGTGCCTGCTGGCAGTGGAGGGTGCTGTCGTCAGTGACAGTGGAGGGTGCTGCGCCTGCTGGCAGTGGAGGGTGCTGCGCCTGCTGGCAGTGGAGGGTGCTGCGCCCGCTGGCAGTAGAGGGTGCTGTGGTCAGTGACAGTGGAGGGTGCTGTGGTAAGTGACAGTGGAGGGTGCTGCGCCTGCTGGCAGTGGAGGGTGCTGCGCCTGCTGGCAGTGGAGGGTGCTGCGCCCGCTGGCAGTGGAGGGTGCTGCGCCCGCTGGCAGTGGAGGGGCTGCGCCCGCTGACAGTGGTGGGTGCTGCGCCCGCTGACAGTGGTGGGTGCTGCGCCCGCTGACAGTGGAGGGTGCTGCGCCCACTGACAGTGGAGGGTGCTGCGCCCGCTGACAGTGGAGGGTGCTGCGCCCGATGACAGTGGAGTGTGCTGCGCCCGATGACAGTGGAGTGTGCTGCGCCCGATGACAGTGGAGTGTGCTGCGCCCGATGACAGTGGAGTGTGCTGCGCCCGCTGACAGTGGAGGGTTCTGCACCCGCTGGCAGTGGAGGGTGCTGCGCCTGCTGTCAGTGAAGGGTGCTGTGGTCAGTGACAGTGGAGGGTGCTGCGCCCTCTGGCAGTGGAGGGTGCTGTGGTCAGTGACAGTGGAGGGTGCTGCGCCCGCTGGCAGTGGAGGGTGCTGTGGTCAGTGACGGTGGAGGGTGCTGCGCCCGCTGACAGTGGAGGGTGCTGCGCCCGCTGACAGTGGAGGGTGCTGCGCCCGCTGACTGTGGAGGGTGCTGCGCCCGCTGACAGTGGAGGGTGCTGCGCCTGCTGACAGTGGAGGGTGCTGCGCCCGCTGACAGTGGAGGGTGCTGCGCCCGCTGACAGTGGAGGGTGCTGCGCCCGCTGGCAGTGGAGGGTGCTGCGCCCGCTGGCAGTGGAGGGTGCTGTGCCTGCTGGCAGTGGAGGGTGCTGTGCCTGCTGGCAGTGGAGGGTGCTGTGCCTGCTGGCAGTGGAGGGTGCTGTGCCTGCTGGCAGTGGAGGGTGCTGTGCCTGCTGGCAGTGGAGGGTGCTGTGCCTGCTGGCAGTGGAGGGTGCTGCGCCTGCTGGCAGTGGAGGGTGCTGCGCCCGCTGACAGTGGATGGTGCTGTGCCTCCTGACAGTGGAGGCTGCTGCGCCGGTTGGCAGTGGAGGGTGCTGCCGTCAGTGACAGTGGAGGGTGCTGCACCCGCTGGCAGTGGAGGGTGCTGTGGTCAGTGACAGTGGAGGGTGCTTCGCCCGCTGGCAGTGGAGGGTGCTGTGGTCAGTGACAGTGGAGGGTGCTGTGGTCAGTGACAGTGGAGGGTGCTGTGGTCAGTGACAGTGGAGGGTGCTGTGGTCAGTGACAGTGGAGGGTGCTGTGGTCAGTGACAGTGGAGGGTGCTGTGCCTGCTGGCAGTGGAGGGTGCTGTGGTCAGTGACAGTGGAGGGTGCTATGCCTGCTGGCAGTAGATGGTGCTGCGCCCGCTGACAGTGGGTGGTGCTGTGCCCGCTGAGAGTGGATGGTGCTGTGCCCGCTGAGAGTGGAGGGTGCTGCGCCCGCTGACAGTGGAGGGTGCTGTGGTCAGTGACAGTGGAGGGTGCTGTGCCTCCTGGCAGTGGAGGGTGCTGCGCCCGCTGGCAGTGGAGGGTGCTGCGCCCGCTGACAGTGGAGGGTGCTGCGCCCGTTGGCAGTGGAGGGTGCTGTGGTCAGTGACAGTGGAGGGTGCTGTGCCTGCTGGCAGTGGAGGGTGCTGTGGTCAGTGACAGTGGAGGGTGGTGCGCCCGCTGGCAGTGGAGGGTGCTGTGGTCAACAGTGGAGTGTGCTGCACCCGCTGGCAGTGGAGGGTGCTGTGGTCAGTGACAGTGGAGGGTGCTGCACCCTCTGGCAGTGGAGGGTGCTGTGGTCAGTGACAGTGGAGGGTGGTGCGCCCGCTGGCAGTGGACGGTGCTGTGGTCAACAGTGGAGGGTGGTGCGCCCGCCGGCAGTGGAGGGTGCTGTGGTCAGTGACAGTGGAGGGTGCTGCGCCCTCTGGCAGTGGAGGGTGCTGTGGTCAGTGACAGTGGAGGGTGCTGTGCCTGCTGGCAGTGAAGGGTGCTGTGGTCAGTGAAAGTGGAGGGTGGTGCGCCCGCTGGCAGTGGAGGGTGCTGTGGTCAACAGTGGTGGGTGCTGCGCCCGCTGGCAGTGGATGGTGCTGTGGTCAGTGACAGTGGAGGGTGCTGCTCCTGCTAGCAGTGGAGGGTGCTGTGGTCAGTGACGGTGGAGGGTGCTGTGCCCGCTGGCAGTGGAGGGTACTGCGCCCGCTGGCAGTGGAGGGTGCTGCGCCCGCTGGCAGTGGAGGGTGCTGCGCCCGCTGGCAGTGGAGGGTGCTGCGCCCGCTGGCAGTGGAGGGTGCTGCGCCCGCTGGCAGTGGAGGGTGCTGTGGTCAGTGACAGTGGAGGGTGCTGTGCCTGCTGACAGTGAAGGGTGCTGTGCCTGCTGGCAGTGGACGGTGCTGTCGTCAGTGACAGTGGAGGGTGCTGCGCCTGCTGGCAGTGGAGGGTGCTGCGCCTGCTGGCAGTGGAGGGTGCAGCGCCTGCTGACAGTGGAGGGTGCTGCGCCTGCTGGCAGTGGAGGGTGCTGCGCTTGCTGACAGTGGAGGGTGCTGCGCCTGCTGGCAGTAGAGGGTGCTGTGGTCAGTGACAGTGGAGGGTGCTGCTCCTGCTGGCAGTGGAGGGTGCTGTGGTCAGTGACAGTGGAGGGTGCTGTGCCCGCTGGCAGTGGAGGGTACTGTGGTCAGTGACAGTGGAGGGTGCTGCGCCCGCTGGCAGTGGAGGGTGCTGCGCCCGCTGGCAGTGGAGGGTGCTGTGGTCAGTGACAGTGGAGGGTGCTGTGCCTGCTGACAGTGAAGGGTGCTGTGCCTGCTGGCAGTGGAGGGTGCTGTCGTCAGTGACAGTGGAGGGTGCTGTGGTCAGTGACAGTGGAGGGTGCTGTGGTCAGTGACAGTGGAGGGTGCTGTGCCTGCTGGCAGTGGAGGGTGCTGCGCCCGCTGGCTGTGGAGGGTGCTGCGCCCGCTGACAGTGGTGGGTGCTGCGCCCGCTGACAGTGGAGGGTGCTGCGCCCGCTGACAGTGGAGGGTGCTGCGCCCGCTGACAGTGGAGGGTGCTGCGCCCGCTGACAGTGGAGGGTGCTGCGCCCGCTGACAGTGGAGTGTGCTGCGCCCGCTGACAGTGGAGGGTTCTGCGCCCGCTGGCAGTGGAGGGTGCTGCGCCTGCTGTCAGTGAAGGGTGCTGTGGTCAGTGACAGTGGAGGGTGCTGCGCCCTCTGGCAGTGGAGGGTGCTGCGGTCAGTGACAGTGGAGGGTGCTGTGCCTGCTGGCAGTGGAGGGTGCTGTGCCTGCTGGCAGTGGAGGGTGCTGCGCCTGCTGGCAGTGGAGGGTGCTGCGCCTGCTGGCAGTGGAGGGTGCTGCGCCCGCTGACAGTGGATGGTGCTGTGCCTCCTGACAGTGGAGGGTGCTGCGCCGGTTGGCAGTGGAGGGTGCTGCCGTCAGTGACAGTGGAGGGTGCTGCACCCGCTGGCAGTGGAGGGTGCTGTGGTCAGTGACAGTGGAGGGTGCTTCGCCCGCTGGCAGTGGAGGGTGCTGTGGTCAGTGACAGTGGAGGGTGCTGTGGTCAGTGACAGTGGAGGGTGCTGTGCCTGCTGGCAGTGGAGGGTGCTGTGGTCAGTGACAGTGGAGGGTGCTATGCCTGCTGGCAGTAGATGGTGCTGCGCCCGCTGACAGTGGATGGTGCTGTGCCCGCTGACAGTGGATGGTGCTGTGCCCGCTGACAGTGGAGATCGCTGCGCCCGCTGACAGTGGAGGGTGCTGCGCCCGCTGACAGTGGAGTGTGCTGCGCCCGCTGACAGTGGAGTGTGCTGTGGTCAGTGACAGTGGAGGGTGCTGCGCCCGCTGGCAGTGGAGGGTGCTGCGCCCGCTGGCAGTGGAGGGTGCTGCGCCCACTGGCAGTGGAGGGTGCTGCGCCCGCTGACAGTGGAGGGTGCTGTGCCTCCTGACAGTGGAGGGTGCTGCGCCCGTTGGCAGTGGAGGGTGCTGTGGTCAGTGACAGTGGAGGGTGCTGTGCCTGCTGGCAGTGGAGGGTGCTGTGGTCAGTGACAGTGGAGGGTGGTGCGCCCGCTGGCAGTGGAGGGTGCTGTGGTCAACAGTGGAGTGTGCTGCACCCGCTGGCAGTGGAGGGTGCTGTGGTCAGTGACAGTGGAGGGTGCTGCGCCCTCTGGCAGTGGAGGGTGCTGTGGTCAGTGACAGTGGAGGGTGGTGCGCCCGCTGGCAGTGGACGGTGCTGTGGTCAGTGACAGTGGAGGGTGCTGCGCCCTCTGGCAGTGGAGGGTGCTGTGGTCAGTGACAGTGGAGGGTGCTGTGCCTGCTGGCAGTGAAGGGTGCTGTGGTCAGTGACAGTGGAGGGTGGTGCGCCCGCTGGCAGTGGAGGGTGCTGTGGTCAACAGTGGTGGGTGCTGCGCCCGCTGGCAGTGGAGGGTGCTGTGGTCAGTGACAGTGGAGGGTGCTGCTCCTGCTGGCAGTGGAGGGTGCTGTGGTCAGTGACAGTGGAGGGTGCTGCGCCCGCTGGCAGTGGAGGGTACTGTGGTCAGTGACAGTGGAGGGTGCTGCGCCCGCTGGCAGTGGAGGGTGCTGCGCCCACTGGCAGTGGAGGGTGCTGTGGTCAGTGACAGTGGACGGTGCTGTGCCTGCTGACAGTGAAGGGTGCTGTGCCTGCTGGCAGTGGAGGGTGCTGTCGTCAGTGACAGTGGAGGGTGCTGCGCCTGCTGGCAGTGGAGGGTGCTGCGCCTGCTGGCAGTGGAGGGTGCTGCGCCTGCTGGCAGTGGAGGGTGCTGCGCCTGCTGGCAGTGGAGGGTGCTGCGCCTGCTGGCAGTGGAGGGTGCTGTGGTCAGTGACAGTGGAGGGTGCTGCGCCCGCTGGCAGTGGAGGGTGCTGCGCCCGCTGGCAGTGGAGGGTGCTGCGCCCACTGGCAGTGGAGGGTGCTGCGCCCGCTGACAGTGGAGGGTGCTGTGCCTCCTGACAGTGGAGGGTGCTGCGCCCGTTGGCAGTGGAGGGTGCTGTGGTCAGTGACAGTGGAGGGTGCTGTGCCTGCTGGCAGTGGAGGGTGCTGTGGTCAGTGACAGTGGAGGGTGGTGCGCCCGCTGGCAGTGGAGGGTGCTGTGGTCAACAGTGGAGTGTGCTGCACCCGCTGGCAGTGGAGGGTGCTGTGGTCAGTGACAGTGGAGGGTGCTGCGCCCTCTGGCAGTGGAGGGTGCTGTGGTCAGTGACAGTGGAGGGTGGTGCGCCCGCTGGCAGTGGACGGTGCTGTGGTCAGTGACAGTGGAGGGTGCTGCGCCCTCTGGCAGTGGAGGGTGCTGTGGTCAGTGACAGTGGAGGGTGCTGTGCCTGCTGGCAGTGAAGGGTGCTGTGGTCAGTGACAGTGGAGGGTGGTGCGCCCGCTGGCAGTGGAGGGTGCTGTGGTCAACAGTGGTGGGTGCTGCGCCCGCTGGCAGTGGAGGGTGCTGTGGTCAGTGACAGTGGAGGGTGCTGCTCCTGCTGGCAGTGGAGGGTGCTGTGGTCAGTGACAATGGAGGGTGCTGTGCCCGCTGGCAGTGGAGGGTACTGTGGTCAGTGACAGTGGAGGGTGCTGCGCCCGCTGGCAGTGGAGGGTGCTGCGCCCACTGGCAGTGGAGGGTGCTGTGGTCAGTGACAGTGGACGGTGCTGTGCCTGCTGACAGTGAAGGGTGCTGTGCCTGCTGGCAGTGGAGGGTGCTGTCGTCAGTGACAGTGGAGGGTGCTGCGCCTGCTGGCAGTGGAGGGTGCTGCGCCTGCTGGCAGTGGAGGGTGCTGCGCCTGCTGGCAGTGGAGGGTGCTGCGCCTGCTGGCAGTGGAGGGTGCTGCGCCTGCTGGCAGTGGAGGGTGCAGCGCCTGCTGACAGTGGAGGGTGCTGCGCCTGCTGGCAGTGGAGGGTGCTGCGCTTGCTGACAGTGGAGGGTGCTGCGCCCACTGGCAGTGGAGGGTGCTGCGCCCGCTGGCAGTAGAGGGTGCTGTGGTCAGTGACAGTGGAGGGTGCTGTGGTCAGTGACAGTGGAGGGTGCTGTGCCCGCTGGCAGTGGAGGGTACTGTGGTCAGTGACAGTGGAGGGTGCTGCGCCCGCTGGCAGTGGAGGGTGCTGCGCCCGTTGGCAGTGGAGGGTGCTGTGGTCAGTGACAGTGGAGGGTGCTGCACCTGCTGGCAGTGGAGGGTGCTGTGGTCAGTGACAGTGGAGGGTGCTGCGCCTGCTGGCAGTGGAGGGTGCTGCGCCTGCTGGCAGTGGAGGGTGCTGCGCCTGCTGGCAGTGGAGGGTGCTGCGCCTGCTGGCAGTGGAGGGTGCTGCGCCTGCTGGCAGTGGAGGGTGCAGCGCCTGCTGACAGTGGAGGGTGCTGCGCCTGCTGGCAGTGGAGGGTGCTGCGCTTGCTGACAGTGGAGGGTGCTGCGCCCACTGGCAGTGGAGGGTGCTGCGCCCGCTGGCAGTAGAGGGTGCTGTGGTCAGTGACAGTGGAGGGTGCTGTGGTCAGTGACAGTGGAGGGTGCTGTGCCCGCTGGCAGTGGAGGGTACTGTGGTCAGTGACAGTGGAGGGTGCTGCGCCCGCTGGCAGTGGAGGGTGCTGCGCCCGTTGGCAGTGGAGGGTGCTGTGGTCAGTGACAGTGGAGGGTGCTGCGCCTGCTGGCAGTGGAGGGTGCTGCGCCCGCTGACAGTGGATGGTGCTGTGCCTCCTGACAGTGGAGGCTGCTGCGCCGGTTGGCAGTGGAGGGTGCTGCCGTCAGTGACAGTGGAGGGTGCTGCACCCGCTGGCAGTGGAGGGTGCTGTGGTCAGTGACAGTGGAGGGTGCTTCGCCCGCTGGCAGTGGAGGGTGCTGTGGTCAGTGACAGTGGAGGGTGCTGTGGTCAGTGACAGTGGAGGGTGCTGTGGTCAGTGACAGTGGAGGGTGCTGTGGTCAGTGACAGTGGAGGGTGCTGTGGTCAGTGACAGTGGAGGGTGCTGTGCCTGCTGGCAGTGGAGGGTGCTGTGGTCAGTGACAGTGGAGGGTGCTATGCCTGCTGGCAGTAGATGGTGCTGCGCCCGCTGACAGTGGGTGGTGCTGTGCCCGCTGAGAGTGGATGGTGCTGTGCCCGCTGAGAGTGGAGGGTGCTGCGCCCGCTGACAGTGGAGGGTGCTGTGGTCAGTGACAGTGGAGGGTGCTGTGCCTCCTGGCAGTGGAGGGTGCTGCGCCCGCTGGCAGTGGAGGGTGCTGCGCCCGCTGACAGTGGAGGGTGCTGCGCCCGTTGGCAGTGGAGGGTGCTGTGGTCAGTGACAGTGGAGGGTGCTGTGCCTGCTGGCAGTGGAGGGTGCTGTGGTCAGTGACAGTGGAGGGTGGTGCGCCCGCTGGCAGTGGAGGGTGCTGTGGTCAACAGTGGAGTGTGCTGCACCCGCTGGCAGTGGAGGGTGCTGTGGTCAGTGACAGTGGAGGGTGCTGCACCCTCTGGCAGTGGAGGGTGCTGTGGTCAGTGACAGTGGAGGGTGGTGCGCCCGCTGGCAGTGGACGGTGCTGTGGTCAACAGTGGAGGGTGGTGCGCCCGCCGGCAGTGGAGGGTGCTGTGGTCAGTGACAGTGGAGGGTGCTGCGCCCTCTGGCAGTGGAGGGTGCTGTGGTCAGTGACAGTGGAGGGTGCTGTGCCTGCTGGCAGTGAAGGGTGCTGTGGTCAGTGAAAGTGGAGGGTGGTGCGCCCGCTGGCAGTGGAGGGTGCTGTGGTCAACAGTGGTGGGTGCTGCGCCCGCTGGCAGTGGATGGTGCTGTGGTCAGTGACAGTGGAGGGTGCTGCTCCTGCTAGCAGTGGAGGGTGCTGTGGTCAGTGACGGTGGAGGGTGCTGTGCCCGCTGGCAGTGGAGGGTACTGCGCCCGCTGGCAGTGGAGGGTGCTGCGCCCGCTGGCAGTGGAGGGTGCTGCGCCCGCTGGCAGTGGAGGGTGCTGTGGTCAGTGACAGTGGAGGGTGCTGTGCCTGCTGACAGTGAAGGGTGCTGTGCCTGCTGGCAGTGGACGGTGCTGTCGTCAGTGACAGTGGAGGGTGCTGCGCCTGCTGGCAGTGGAGGGTGCTGCGCCTGCTGGCAGTGGAGGGTGCAGCGCCTGCTGACAGTGGAGGGTGCTGCGCCTGCTGGCAGTGGAGGGTGCTGCGCTTGCTGACAGTGGAGGGTGCTGCGCCTGCTGGCAGTAGAGGGTGCTGTGGTCAGTGACAGTGGAGGGTGCTGCTCCTGCTGGCAGTGGAGGGTGCTGTGGTCAGTGACAGTGGAGGGTGCTGTGCCCGCTGGCAGTGGAGGGTACTGTGGTCAGTGACAGTGGAGGGTGCTGCGCCCGCTGGCAGTGGAGGGTGCTGCGCCCGCTGGCAGTGGAGGGTGCTGTGGTCAGTGACAGTGGAGGGTGCTGTGCCTGCTGACAGTGAAGGGTGCTGTGCCTGCTGGCAGTGGAGGGTGCTGTCGTCAGTGACAGTGGAGGGTGCTGTGGTCAGTGACAGTGGAGGGTGCTGTGGTCAGTGACAGTGGAGGGTGCTGTGCCTGCTGGCAGTGGAGGGTGCTGCGCCCGCTGGCTGTGGAGGGTGCTGCGCCCGCTGACAGTGGTGGGTGCTGCGCCCGCTGACAGTGGAGGGTGCTGCGCCCGCTGACAGTGGAGGGTGCTGCGCCCGCTGACAGTGGAGGGTGCTGCGCCCGCTGACAGTGGAGGGTGCTGCGCCCGCTGACAGTGGAGTGTGCTGCGCCCGCTGACAGTGGAGGGTTCTGCACCCGCTGGCAGTGGAGGGTGCTGCGCCTGCTGTCAGTGAAGGGTGCTGTGGTCAGTGACAGTGGAGGGTGCTGCGCCCTCTGGCAGTGGAGGGTGCTGCGGTCAGTGACAGTGGAGGGTGCTGTGCCTGCTGGCAGTGGAGGGTGCTGTGCCTGCTGGCAGTGGAGGGTGCTGCGCCTGCTGGCAGTGGAGGGTGCTGCGCCTGCTGGCAGTGGAGGGTGCTGCGCCCGCTGACAGTGGATGGTGCTGTGCCTCCTGACAGTGGAGGGTGCTGCGCCGGTTGGCAGTGGAGGGTGCTGCCGTCAGTGACAGTGGAGGGTGCTGCACCCGCTGGCAGTGGAGGGTGCTGTGGTCAGTGACAGTGGAGGGTGCTTCGCCCGCTGGCAGTGGAGGGTGCTGTGGTCAGTGACAGTGGAGGGTGCTGTGGTCAGTGACAGTGGAGGGTGCTGTGCCTGCTGGCAGTGGAGGGTGCTGTGGTCAGTGACAGTGGAGGGTGCTATGCCTGCTGGCAGTAGATGGTGCTGCGCCCGCTGACAGTGGATGGTGCTGTGCCCGCTGACAGTGGATGGTGCTGTGCCCGCTGACAGTGGAGATCGCTGCGCCCGCTGACAGTGGAGGGTGCTGCGCCCGCTGACAGTGGAGTGTGCTGCGCCCGCTGACAGTGGAGTGTGCTGTGGTCAGTGACAGTGGAGGGTGCTGCGCCCGCTGGCAGTGGAGGGTGCTGCGCCCGCTGGCAGTGGAGGGTGCTGCGCCCACTGGCAGTGGAGGGTGCTGCGCCCGCTGACAGTGGAGGGTGCTGTGCCTCCTGACAGTGGAGGGTGCTGCGCCCGTTGGCAGTGGAGGGTGCTGTGGTCAGTGACAGTGGAGGGTGCTGTGCCTGCTGGCAGTGGAGGGTGCTGTGGTCAGTGACAGTGGAGGGTGGTGCGCCCGCTGGCAGTGGAGGGTGCTGTGGTCAACAGTGGAGTGTGCTGCACCCGCTGGCAGTGGAGGGTGCTGTGGTCAGTGACAGTGGAGGGTGCTGCGCCCTCTGGCAGTGGAGGGTGCTGTGGTCAGTGACAGTGGAGGGTGGTGCGCCCGCTGGCAGTGGACGGTGCTGTGGTCAGTGACAGTGGAGGGTGCTGCGCCCTCTGGCAGTGGAGGGTGCTGTGGTCAGTGACAGTGGAGGGTGCTGTGCCTGCTGGCAGTGAAGGGTGCTGTGGTCAGTGACAGTGGAGGGTGGTGCGCCCGCTGGCAGTGGAGGGTGCTGTGGTCAACAGTGGTGGGTGCTGCGCCCGCTGGCAGTGGAGGGTGCTGTGGTCAGTGACAGTGGAGGGTGCTGCTCCTGCTGGCAGTGGAGGGTGCTGTGGTCAGTGACAGTGGAGGGTGCTGCGCCCGCTGGCAGTGGAGGGTACTGTGGTCAGTGACAGTGGAGGGTGCTGCGCCCGCTGGCAGTGGAGGGTGCTGCGCCCACTGGCAGTGGAGGGTGCTGTGGTCAGTGACAGTGGACGGTGCTGTGCCTGCTGACAGTGAAGGGTGCTGTGCCTGCTGGCAGTGGAGGGTGCTGTCGTCAGTGACAGTGGAGGGTGCTGCGCCTGCTGGCAGTGGAGGGTGCTGCGCCTGCTGGCAGTGGAGGGTGCTGCGCCTGCTGGCAGTGGAGGGTGCTGCGCCTGCTGGCAGTGGAGGGTGCTGCGCCTGCTGGCAGTGGAGGGTGCTGTGGTCAGTGACAGTGGAGGGTGCTGCGCCCGCTGGCAGTGGAGGGTGCTGCGCCCGCTGGCAGTGGAGGGTGCTGCGCCCACTGGCAGTGGAGGGTGCTGCGCCCGCTGACAGTGGAGGGTGCTGTGCCTCCTGACAGTGGAGGGTGCTGCGCCCGTTGGCAGTGGAGGGTGCTGTGGTCAGTGACAGTGGAGGGTGCTGTGCCTGCTGGCAGTGGAGGGTGCTGTGGTCAGTGACAGTGGAGGGTGGTGCGCCCGCTGGCAGTGGAGGGTGCTGTGGTCAACAGTGGAGTGTGCTGCACCCGCTGGCAGTGGAGGGTGCTGTGGTCAGTGACAGTGGAGGGTGCTGCGCCCTCTGGCAGTGGAGGGTGCTGTGGTCAGTGACAGTGGAGGGTGGTGCGCCCGCTGGCAGTGGACGGTGCTGTGGTCAGTGACAGTGGAGGGTGCTGCGCCCTCTGGCAGTGGAGGGTGCTGTGGTCAGTGACAGTGGAGGGTGCTGTGCCTGCTGGCAGTGAAGGGTGCTGTGGTCAGTGACAGTGGAGGGTGGTGCGCCCGCTGGCAGTGGAGGGTGCTGTGGTCAACAGTGGTGGGTGCTGCGCCCGCTGGCAGTGGAGGGTGCTGTGGTCAGTGACAGTGGAGGGTGCTGCTCCTGCTGGCAGTGGAGGGTGCTGTGGTCAGTGACAATGGAGGGTGCTGTGCCCGCTGGCAGTGGAGGGTACTGTGGTCAGTGACAGTGGAGGGTGCTGCGCCCGCTGGCAGTGGAGGGTGCTGCGCCCACTGGCAGTGGAGGGTGCTGTGGTCAGTGACAGTGGACGGTGCTGTGCCTGCTGACAGTGAAGGGTGCTGTGCCTGCTGGCAGTGGAGGGTGCTGTCGTCAGTGACAGTGGAGGGTGCTGCGCCTGCTGGCAGTGGAGGGTGCTGCGCCTGCTGGCAGTGGAGGGTGCTGCGCCTGCTGGCAGTGGAGGGTGCTGCGCCTGCTGGCAGTGGAGGGTGCTGCGCCTGCTGGCAGTGGAGGGTGCAGCGCCTGCTGACAGTGGAGGGTGCTGCGCCTGCTGGCAGTGGAGGGTGCTGCGCTTGCTGACAGTGGAGGGTGCTGCGCCCACTGGCAGTGGAGGGTGCTGCGCCCGCTGGCAGTAGAGGGTGCTGTGGTCAGTGACAGTGGAGGGTGCTGTGGTCAGTGACAGTGGAGGGTGCTGTGCCCGCTGGCAGTGGAGGGTACTGTGGTCAGTGACAGTGGAGGGTGCTGCGCCCGCTGGCAGTGGAGGGTGCTGCGCCCGTTGGCAGTGGAGGGTGCTGTGGTCAGTGACAGTGGAGGGTGCTGCACCTGCTGGCAGTGGAGGGTGCTGTGGTCAGTGACAGTGGAGGGTGCTTCGCCCGCTGGCAGTGGAGGGTGCTGTGGTCAGTGACAGTGGAGGGTGCTGTGCCTGCTGGCAGTGAAGGGTGCTGTGGTCAGTGACAGTGGAGGGTGGTGCGCCCGCTGGCAGTGGAGGGTGCTGTGGTCAACAGTGGTGGGTGCTGCGCCCGCTGGCAGTGGAGGGTGCTGTGGTCAGTGACAGTGGAGGGTGCTGCTCCTGCTGGCAGTGGAGGGTGCTGTGGTCAGTGACAATGGAGGGTGCTGTGCCCGCTGGCAGTGGAGGGTACTGTGGTCAGTGACAGTGGAGGGTGCTGCGCCCGCTGGCAGTGGAGGGTGCTGCGCCCACTGGCAGTGGAGGGTGCTGTGGTCAGTGACAGTGGACGGTGCTGTGCCTGCTGACAGTGAAGGGTGCTGTGCCTGCTGGCAGTGGAGGGTGCTGTCGTCAGTGACAGTGGAGGGTGCTGCGCCTGCTGGCAGTGGAGGGTGCTGCGCCTGCTGGCAGTGGAGGGTGCTGCGCCTGCTGGCAGTGGAGGGTGCTGCGCCTGCTGGCAGTGGAGGGTGCTGCGCCTGCTGGCAGTGGAGGGTGCAGCGCCTGCTGACAGTGGAGGGTGCTGCGCCTGCTGGCAGTGGAGGGTGCTGCGCTTGCTGACAGTGGAGGGTGCTGCGCCCACTGGCAGTGGAGGGTGCTGCGCCCGCTGGCAGTAGAGGGTGCTGTGGTCAGTGACAGTGGAGGGTGCTGTGGTCAGTGACAGTGGAGGGTGCTGTGCCCGCTGGCAGTGGAGGGTACTGTGGTCAGTGACAGTGGAGGGTGCTGCGCCCGCTGGCAGTGGAGGGTGCTGCGCCCGTTGGCAGTGGAGGGTGCTGTGGTCAGTGACAGTGGAGGGTGCTGCACCTGCTGGCAGTGGAGGGTGCTGTGGTCAGTGACAGTGGAGGGTGCTTCGCCCGCTGGCAGTGGAGGGTGCTGTGGTCAGTGACAGTGGAGGGTGCTGTGGTCAGTGACAGTGGAGGGTGCTGTGCCTGCTGACAGTGAAGGGTGCTGTGCCTGCTGGCAGTGGAGGGTGCTGTCGTCAGTGACAGTGGAGTGTGCTGCGCCCGCTGACAGTGGAGGGTTCTGCGCCCGCTGGCAGTGGAGGGTGCTGCGCCTGCTGTCAGTGAAGGGTGCTGTGATCAGTAACAGTGGAGGGTGCTGCGCCCTCTGGCAGTGGAGGGTGCTGTGGTCAGTGACAGTAGAGGGTGCTGCGCCCGCTGGCAGTGGAGGGTGCTGTGGTCAGTGACAGTGGAGGGTGGTGCGCCCGCTGGCAGTGGAGGGTGCTGTGGTCAACAGTGGAGGGTTCTGCGCCCGCTGGCAGTGGAGGGTGCTGTGGTCAGTGACAGTGGAGGGTGCTGTGCCCGCTGGCAGTGGAGGGTACTGTGGTCAGTGACAGTGGAGGGTGCTGCGCCCGCTGGCAGTGGAGGGTGCTGTGGTCAGTGACAGTGGAGGGTGCTGTGCCTGCTGACAGTGAAGGGTGCTGTGCCTGCTGGCAGTGGAGGGTGCTGTCGTCAATGACAGTGGAGGGTGCTGCTCCTGCTGGCAGTGGAGGGTGCTGCGCCTGCTGGCAGTGGAGGGTGCTGCGCCTGCTGGCAGTGGAGGGTGCTGCAGTGGAGGGTGCTGCGCCTGCTGGCAGTGGAGGGTGCTGCGCCCGCTGGCAGTAGAGGGTGCTGTGGTCAGTGACAGTGGAGGGTGCTATGGTCAGTGACAGTGGAGGGTGCTGTGCCTGCTGACAGTGGAGGGTGCTGTGGTCAGTGACAGTGGAGGGTGCTGCGCCTGCTGACAGTGGAGGGTGCTGCGCCCAGTGGAAGGTGCTGCGCCCGCTGACACTGTGCCATATTTCGTGCCCGGTAAGTGTGGCATGTGCCCGGGCATGCGGTGTGTGACCCTCGGCAGTTTGTGACGTGTCACCGCCTCTGACCCCAGCTCTCCCGGCTCCTGTATTCCGCGCCCAGAAGCCGTTATCATCTGATGAGCGCCTTATCTGAGCGCCCAGCAGGCGGCGCCCCACCCGGGGGCAGATTAGAGCGCTCTGATTAGAGGGCAGACACTGGGGGCTCAGTCCACACTCTCGATGAGGTGGGGGCTCGCAAGAGGGGCAGAAGGGGCTGTACCCTGCGGCCTGGGGCACGGCTCGGGAGTCGGGTGCCCCCTCCCTGTCGGTGCCAGTCTGGTGTTACCGTGCACTGTGGTGCCCCCTCCCTGTCGGTGCCAGTCTGGTGTTACCGTGACCTCGGGTTCCCCCTCCCTGTCTGTGCCAGTCTGCTGTTACCGTGCACTGTGGTGCCCCCTCCCTGTCTGTGCCAGTCTGCTGTTACCGTGCACTGTGGTGCCCCCTCCCTGTCGGTGCCAGTCTGGTGTTACCGTGCACTGTGGTGCCCCCTCCCTGTCGGTGCCAGTCTGGTGTTGCCATGACCTCGGGTGCCCCCTCCCTGTCTGTGCCAGTCTGGTGTTACCGTGCACTGTGGTGCCCCCTCCCTGTCTGTGCCAGTCTGCTGCTACCGTGCACTGTGGTGCCCCCTCCCTGTCTGTGCCAGTCTGCTGTTACCGTGCACTGTGGTGCCCCCTCCCTGTCTGTGCCAGTCTGCTGCTACCGTGCACTGTGGTGCCCCCTCCCTGTCTGTGCCAGTCTGCTGCTACCGTGCACTGTGGTGCCCCCTCCCTGTCTGTGCCAGTCTGCTGTTACCGTGCACTGTGGTGCCCCCTCCCTGTCGGTGCCAGTCTGGTGTTACCGTGACCTCGGGTGCCCCCTCCCTGTCGGTGCCAGTCTGGTGTTACCATGACCTCGGGTGCCCCCTCCTTGTCGGTGCCAGTCTGCTGTTACTGTGCACTGAGGTGCCCCCTCCCTGTCTGTGCCAGTCTGGTGTTACCGTGCACTGAGCTGCCCCCTCCCTGTCGGTGCCAGTCTGGTGTTACCATGACCTCGGGTGCCCCCTCCCTGTCTGTGCCAGTCTGCTGCTACCGTGCACTGTGGTGCCCCCTCCCTGTCTGTGCCAGTCTGCTGCTACCGTGCACTGTGGTGCCCCCTCCCTGTCTGTGCCAGTCTGCTGTTACCGTGCACTGTGGTGCCCCTCCCTGTCTGTGCCAGTCTGCTGTTACCGTGCACTGTGGTGCCCCCTCCCTGTCTGTGCCAGTCTGCTGTTACCATGACCTCGGGTGCCCCCTCCCTGTCTGTGCCAGTCTGCTGTTACCATGACCTCGGGTGCCCCCTCCCTGTCTGTGCCAGTCTGGTGTTACCTTGCACTGAGCTGCCCCCTCCCTGTCGGTGCCAGTCTGGTGTTACCGTGACCTCGGGTGCCCCCTCCCTGTCGGTGCCAGTCTGGTGTTACCATGACCTCGGGTGCCCCCTCCCTGTCGGTGCCAGTCTGCTGTTACCCTGCACTGAGGTGCCCCCTCCCTGTCTGTGCCAGTCTGCTGTCACCGTGCACTGAGGTGCCCCCTCCCTGTCTGTGACAGTCTGCTGTTACCGTGCACTGAGGTGCCCCCTCCCTGTCTGTGCCAGTCTGCTGTTACCGTGCACTCAGGTGCCCCCTCCCTGTCTGTGCCAGTCTGCTGTTACCGTGCACTGAGGTGCCCCCTCCCTGTCTTTGCCAGTCTGGTGTTACCATGACCTCGGGTGCCACCTCCCTGTCTGTGCCAGTCTGCTGTTACCGTGCACTGAGGTGCCCCCTCCCTGTCTGTGCCAGTCTGCTGTTACCGTGCACTCAGGTGCCCCCTCCCTGTCTGTGCCAGTCTGCTGTTACCGTGCACTGAGGTGCCCCCTCCCTGTCTGTGCCAGTCTGGTGTTACCATGACCTCGGGTGCCACCTCCCTGTCTGTGCCAGTCTGGTGTTACCGTGCACTGTGGTGCCCCCTCCCTGTCTGTGCCAGTCCGGTGTTACCGTGCACTGAGGTGCCCCCTCCCTCCTGTCCGTGCTGTGTAGTGCGCCACCAGCGGGGCTCCTGTGTGCGCTGCGCCTGTGTGTCCAGTGCTCGAGGCGCTGTAGAGAGTGTAGGCGCTGCTTGCTGCAGCTCACACTGTGCGCCTCTGTGATGCCTTTGATGCTGTGACTGCCGCCGCCTCCTCCGGGGGGGGGGGGGGGAGGGGCGGTGCTATGGAAGTTTCCATCCCAGGCTCCTTGGCCCCTCACCTTGGAGGCGTGGGAGGAGCAGAGGCAGCTGCTGGGGAGATGTGACACACCCCCCTCCCTGGACGCACCCCCCTCCCTGGACGCACGCCCCTCTCTGGACGCACGCCCCTCCCTGGACGCACGCCCCTCCCTGCACGCACGCCCCTCCCTGCACGCACGCCTCTCCATGGACGCAGTAGTGTACCTGGGCAGAAAAGGCTCAGCTGTGTACCTGGGCAGAGCAGGCTCAGCTGTGTACCTGGCAGAGGAGGCTCAGCTGTGTACCTGGCAGAGGAGGCTCAGCTGTGTACCTGGGCAGAGCAGGCTCAGCTGTGTACCTGGCAGAGAAGGCTCAGCTGTGTACCTGGGCAGAGGAGGCTCAGCTGTGTACCTGGCAGAGGAGGCTCAGCTGTGTACCTGGGCAGAGCAGGCTCAGCTGTGTACCTGGCAGAGAAGGCTCAGCTGTGTACCTGGGCAGAGGAGGCTCAGCTGTGTACCTGGCAGAGGAGGCTCAGCTGTGTACCTGGGCAGTGGGGGCTCAGCTGTGTACCTGGGCAGTGGGGGCTCAGCTGTGTACCTGGCAGAGCAGGCTCAGCTGTGTACCTGGCAGAGGAGGCTCAGCTGTGTACCTGGGCAGAGGAGGCTCAGCTGTGTACCTGGGCAGAGCAGGCTCAGCTGTGTACCTGGGCAGTGGGGGCTCAGCTGTGTACCTGGGCAGTGGGGGCTCAGCTGTGTACCTGGCAGAGCAGGCTCAGCTGTGTACCTGGCAGAGGAGGCTCAGCTGTGTACCTGGGCAGAGGAGGCTCAGCTGTGTACCTGGGCAGAGCAGGCTCAGCTGTGTACCTGGGCAGTGGGGGCTCAGCTGTGTACCTGGGCAGAGAATGCTCAGCTGTGTACCTGGGCAGAGAATGCTCAGCTGTGTACCTGGGCAGAGAAGGCTCAGCTGTGTACCTGGCAGAGGGGGCTCAGCTGTGTACCTGGCAGAGGAGGCTCAGCTGTGTACCTGGTCAGAGCAGGCTCGGCTGTGTACCTGGCAGAGGGGGCTCAGCTGTGTACCTGGCAGAGGGGGCTCAGCTGTGTATCTGGCGGGGAAGGCTCAGCTGTGTACCTGGGCAGAGGAGGCTACCTGGGCAGAGGAGGCTCAGCTGTGTACCTGGGCAGAGCAGGCTCAGCTGTGTACCTGGCAGAGGGGGCTCAGCTGTGTACCTGGCAGAGGAGGCTCAGCTGTGTACCTGGGCAGAGGAGGCTCAGCTGTGTACCTGGGCAGAGCAGGCTCAGCTGTGTACCTGGGCAGAGGAGGCTCAGCTGTGTACCTGGGCAGAGAAGGCTCAGCTGTGTACCTGGCAGAGAAGGCTCAGCTGTGTACCTGGGCAGAGGAGGCTCAGCTGTGTACCTGGGCAGAGGAGGCTCAGCTGTGTACCTGGGCAGAGGAGGCTCAGCTGTGTACCTGGGCAGAGCAGGCTCAGCTGTGTACCTGGGCAGAGGAGGCTCAGCTGTGTACCTGGGCAGAGAAGGCTCAGCTGTGTACCTGGGCAGAGCAGGCTCAGCTGTGTACCTGGCAGAGAAGGCTCAGCTGTGTACCTTGCAGAGGAGGCTCAGCTGTGTACCTGGGCAGAGAAGGCTCGGCTGTGTACCTTGCAGAGGAGGCTCAGCTGTGTACCTGGGCAGAGCAGGCTCAGCAGTGTACCTGGCAGAGAAGGCTCAGCTGTGTACCTGGCAGAGAAGGCTCAGCTGTGTACCTGGCAGAGAAGGCTCAGCTGTGTACCTGGGCAGAGGAGGCTCAGCTGTGTACCTGGCAGAGGAGGCTCAGCTGTGTACCTGGGCAGAGCAGGCTCAGCTGTGTACCTGGCAGAGAAGGCTCAGCTGTGTACCTGGGCAGAGGAGGCTCAGCTGTGTACCTGGCAGAGGAGGCTCAGCTGTGTACCTGGGCAGTGGGGGCTCAGCTGTGTACCTGGGCAGTGGGGGCTCAGCTGTGTACCTGGCAGAGCAGGCCCAGCTGTGTACCTGGCAGAGGAGGCTCAGCTGTGTACCTGGGCAGAGGAGGCTCAGCTGTGTACCTGGGCAGAGCAGGCTCAGCTGTGTACCTGGGCAGTGGGGGCTCAGCTGTGTACCTGGGCAGTGGGTGCTCAGCTGTGTACCTGGCAGAGCAGGCTCAGCTGTGTACCTGGCAGAGGAGGCTCAGCTGTGTACCTGGGCAGAGGAGGCTCAGCTGTGTACCTGGCAGAGAAGGCTCAGCTGTGTACCTTGCAGAGGAGGCTCAGCTGTGTACCTGGCAGAGGAGGCTCAGCTGTGTACCTGGGCAGAGGAGGCTCAGCTGTGTACCTGGCAGAGAAGGCTCAGCTGTGTACCTGGGCAGAGGAGGCTCAGCTGTGTACCTTGCAGAGGAGGCTCAGCTGTGTACCTGGGCAGAGGAGGCTCAGCTGTGTACCTGGCAGAGTAGACTCAGCTGTGTACCAGGGCAGAGAAGGCTCAGCTGTGTACCTTGCAGAGGAGGCTCAGCTGTGTACCTGGGCAGAGCAGGCTCAGCAGTGTACCTGGCAGAGAAGGCTCAGCTGTGTACCAGGGCAGAGAAGGCTCAGCTGTGTACCTTGCAGAGGAGGCTCAGCTGTGTACCTGGGCAGAGCAGGCTCAGCAGTGTACCTGGCAGAGAAGGCTCAGCTGTGTACCAGGGCAGAGAAGGCTCAGCTGTGTACCTTGCAGAGGAGGCTCAGCTGTGTACCTGGCAGAGAAGGCTCAGCTGTGTACCTGGCAGAGTAGGCTCAGCTGTGTACCAGGGCAGAGAAGGCTCAGCTGTGTACCAGGGCAGAGAAGGCTCAGCTGTGTACCTGGGCAGAGCAGGCTCAGCAGTGTACCTGGCAGAGAAGGCTCAGCTGTGTACCTTGCAGAGGAGGCTCAGCTGTGTACCTGGCAGAGAAGGCTCAGCTGTGTACCTGGCAGAGCAGGCTCAGCTGTGTACCTGGGCAGTGGAGGCTCAGCTGTGTACCTGGCAGAGGAGGCTCAGCTGTGTACCTGGCAGAGAAGGCTCAGCTGTGTACCTGGGCAGTGGAGGCTCAGCTGTGTACCTGGCAGAGGAGGCTCAGCTGTGTACCTGGCAGAGAAGGCTCAGCTGTGTACCTGGCAGAGGAGGCTCAGTTGTGTACCTGGGAAGAGCAGGCTCAGCTGTGTACCTGGCAGAGAAGGCTCAACTGTGTACCTGGGCAGAGCAGGCTCAGCTGTGTGCCTGGGCAGAGGAGGCTCAGCTGTGTACCTGGGCAGAGAAGGCTCAGCTGTGTACCAGGGCAGAGGAGGCTCAGCTGTGTACCTGGCAGAGGAGGCTCAGCTGTGTACCTGGCAGAGGAGGCTCAGCTGTGTACCTGGCAGAGGAGGCTCAGCTGTGTACCTGGGCAGAGGAGGCTCAGCTGTGTACCAGGGCAGAGCAGGCTCAGCTGTGTACCTGGCAGAGAAGGCTCAGCTGTGTACCTGGCAGAGGAGGCTCAGCTGTGTACCTGGGCAGAGAAGGCTCAGCTGTGTACCTGGACAGAGAAGGCTCAGCTGTGTACCTGGCAGAGGAGGCTCAGCTGTGTACCTGGCAGAGGAGGCTCAGCTGTGTACCTGGGCAGAGGAGGCTCAGCTGTGTACCAGGGCAGAGCAGGCTCAGCTGTGTACCTGGCAGAGGAGGCTCAGCTGTGTACCTGGCAGAGGAGGCTCAGCTGTGTACCTGGGCAGAGAAGGCTCAGCTGTGTACCTGGGCAGAGGAGGCTCAGCTGTGTACCTGGCAGAGCAGGCTCAGCTGTGTACCTGGGCAGTGGAGGCTCAGCTGTGTACCTGGCAGAGAAGGCTCAGCTGTGTACCTGGCAGAGGAGGCTCAGCTGTGTACCTGGCAGAGAAGGCTCAGCTGTGTACCTGGGCAGCAGGCTGTCCTCATCCTGTTGGATCTCTCAGCAGCATTCGACACCATCTCGCATGTCATCCTAATTAATCGAATGCGAGAGATTGGCGTGACTGATACAGCCTTAGCCTGGATTTCATCGTTCCTATCAAACAGGTCTCAGACTGTGTCCCTTGGATCCCACCTATCCTGCGAAAAACTCATTACATCTGGAGTGCCCCAGGGGTCCATATTGAGTCCTTTGTTTTTTAACATTTACATGGCACCTCTTTTAGCTGTGATAGAATCACATGGGATTCTTGTCACGTCTTACGCTGACGACACTCAATTGGTCGTCACAATTGACAAGCAGCGGACCGACACTGATCTCCGGTTCAAAAACTGCCTTTCTGACGTCTTTGAGTGGTTAAACATTAACCATCTGAAATGCAACAGTGCTAAGACGGAAATCATCCCATTGGGTAAAAACCTTTCTTTCAGCCCGAAAGATTGGTGGCCCTTTGGATCAGAGGCCCCCCCAAGTGCAGTTCCATCAGCCAGAAACCTAGGCGTTCAATTTGACTCATCTCTTTCCTTTGATGACCACGTCAAGACCACTGCCGGTCGCTGTTTTGGATTAATAAAATCTCTGAAAATTTTTTTCGATTTCCTTCCAATTGCAGCCAGAAAGTCAGTCGCGGTAGCCCTCATACTCTCCCGACTTGACTACTGCAATGGTCTTATGGCCGGAGTGAAAAAATCTACCCTCAGAAAGCTGCAGAGCATCCAACACGCTGCAGCTCGACTGGTCTTACAACTCCCCAGAAGGTCATCCGCGTCTGCAGCATTAAATTCGCTGCACTGGATGCCACTGCATAAAAGAATTCTCTTTAAACTACTACTTACAGTTTTCAAAACAATGCAAAATACAGGGCCCCGCTATTTTGCAAAGCGTTTCATGCGCTACAACCCCCCACGCTGCTTGAGATCTTCTGGGACAAATCTGGTCCTAATCCCCAGATTTAAATACAAGACCAAGGGTGGGAAATCCTTCAATGTTCTGGCCGCCAAAGCCTGGAACAATTTGCCTGTCAGTCTCAGATCCATAGACAATGAAAACAACTTTAGAAAACTTCTCAAGACATGGGTCTACCAACAACTAGACTCCTCTGTCCTGGCAGCCATCTAGTCCTTTCCCTTTCCAAATCCATCTTTCTGTTATTCTCCGCAGCTTGCTCAGCGCCATGATGCTCCCCTGGGAGCGAACGTTAGCGCTATACAAATGCACATAAATATCAAATATCAAATATCAGAGAAGGCTCAGCTGTGTACCTGGGCAGAGAAGGCCCAGCTGTGTACCTGGGCAGTGGGGGCTCAGCTGTGTACCTGGGCAGGGAATGCTCAGCTGTGTACCTGGGCAGTGGGGGCTCAGCTGTGTACCTGGGCGGAGAATGCTCAGCTGTGTACCTGGGCAGGGAATGCTCAGCTGTGTACCTGGGCAGAGAAGGCTCAGCTGTGTACCTGGCAGAGAAGGCTCAGCTGTGTACCTGGGAAGAGAAGGCTCGGCTGTGTACCTGGCAGAGGAGGCTCAGCTGTGTACCTGGGCAGAGGAGGCTCAGCTGTGTACCTGGGCAGAGAAGGCTCAGCAGTGTACCTGGCAGAGCAGGCTCAGCAGTGTACCTGGGCGGGGAAGGCTCCGCTGTGTACCTGGGCAGAGCAGGCTCAGCTGAGTACCTGGGCACAGCGGGCTCAGCTGTGTACCTGGGCAGAGCAGGCTCAGCTGTGTACCTGGGCAGTGGGGGCTCAGCTGTGTACCTGGGCAGGGAATGCTCAGCTGTGTACCTGGGCAGTGGAGGCTCAGCTGTGTACCTGGGCAGAGAATGCTCAGCTGTGTACCTGGGCAGAGAATGCTCAGCTGTGTACCTGGGCAGAGAAGGCTCAGCTGTGTACCTGGGCAGAGAAGGCTCAGCTGTGTACCTGGGCAGAGAAGGCTCAGTTGTGTACCTGGGAAGAGAAGGCTCAGCTGTGTACCTGGGCAAAGCAGGCTCAGCTGTGTACCTGGCAGAGGAGGCTCAGCTGTGTACCTGGGCAGAGGAGGCTCAGCTGTGTACCTGGGCAGAGAAGGCTCAGCAGTGTACCTGGGCGGGGAATGCTCAGCTGTGTACCTGGGCAGAGCAGGCTCAGCTGTGTACCTGGGCAGAGCAGGCTCAGCTGTGTACCTGGGCAGAGAAGGCTCAGCTGTGTACCTGGGCGGAGAAGGCTCAGCAGTGTACCTGGGCAGAGCAGGCTCAGCTGTGTACCTGGGCTGAGCAGGCTCAGCTGTGTACCTGGCAGAGGAGGCTCAGCTGTGTACCTGGGCAGAGGAGGCTCAGCTGTGTACCTGGGCAGTGGAGGCAAGCTGTGTACCTGGGCAGAGAAGGCTCAGCTGTGTACCTGGGCAGTGGGGGCTCAGCTGTGTACCTGGGCAGTGGAGGCTCAGCTGTGTACCTGGGCAGAGAAGGCTCAGCTGTGTACCTGGGCAGAGCAGGCTCAGCTGT
Source organism: Lissotriton vulgaris (assembly GCF_964263255.1). Classification (NCBI taxonomy): domain Eukaryota; kingdom Metazoa; phylum Chordata; class Amphibia; order Caudata; family Salamandridae; genus Lissotriton; species Lissotriton vulgaris. Next base: position 8,696,047 of record NC_141694.1, read on the forward strand.
GTACCTGGGCAGAGCAGGCTCAGCTGTGTACCTGGCAGAGGAGGCTCAGCTGTGTACCTGGGCAGAGGAGGCTCAGCTGTGTACCTGGGCAGAGAAGGCTCAGCAGTGTACCTGGGCGGGGAAGGCTCAGCTGTGTACCTGGGCAGAGCAGGCTCAGCTGTGTACCTGGGCAGAGCGGGCTCAGCTGTGTACCTGGGCAAAGCAGGCTCAGCTGTGTACCTGGGCGGAGAAGGCTCAGCTGTGTACCTGGGCGGAGAAGGCTCAGCAGTGTACCTGGGCGGGGAAGGCTCAGCTGTGTACCTGGGCGGAGCAGGCTCAGCTGTGTACCTGGGCAGAGCAGGCTCAGCTGTGTACCTGGGCAGAGCAGGCTCAGCTGTGTACCTGGGCAGAGAAGGCTCAGCTGTGTACCTGGCAGAGCAGGCTCAGCTGTGTACCTGGGCAGAGCAGGCTCAGCTGTGTACCTGGGCAGAGCAGGCTCAGCTGTGTACCTGGGCAGAGCAAGCTCTGCTGTGTACCTGGGCGGGGAAGGCTCAGCTGTGTACCTTGCAGAGGAGGCTCAGCTGTGTACCTGTGCAGAGCAGGCTCAGCTGTGTACCTGACAGAGCAGGCTCAGCTGTGTACCTGGGCAGGGAATGCTCAGCTGTGTACCTGGGCAGAGAATGCTCAGCTGTGTACCTGGGCAGGGAATGCTCAGCTGTGTACCTGGCAGAGGAGGCTCAGATGTGTACCTGGGCAGAGCAGGCTCAGCTGTGTACCTGGGCAGTGGAGGCTCAGCTGTGTACCTGGGCAGAGAAGGCTCAGCTGTGTACCTGGGCAGAGAAGGTTCAGCTGTGTACCTGGGCAGTGGAGGCTCAGCTGTGTACCTGGGCTGAGAATGCTCAGCTGTGTACCTGGGCAGGGAATGCTCAGCTGTGTACCTGGGCAGTGGAGGCTCAGCTGTGTACCTGGGCAGAGAATGCTCAGCTGTGTACCTGGGCAGGGAATGCTCAGCTGTGTACCTGGGCAGAGCAGGCTCAGCTGTGTACCTGGGCAGAGAAGGCTCAGCTGTGTACCTGGGAAGAGGAGGCTCAGCTGTGTACCTGGGCAGAGCAGGCTCAGCTGTGTACCTGGCAGAGGAGGCTCAGCTGTGTACCTGGGCAGAGGAGGCTCAGCTGTGTACCTGGGCAGAGAAGGCTCAGCAGTGTACCTGGCAGAGGAGGCTCAGCTGTGTACCTGGGCAGAGCAGGCTCAGCTGTGTACCTGGGCAGAGCAGGCTCAGCTGTGTACCTGGGCAGAGCAGGCTCAGCTGTGTACCTGGGCAGAGCAGGCTCAGCTGTGTACCTGGGCAGAGCAGGCTCTGCTGTGTACCTGGGCGGGGAAGGCTCAGCTGTGTACCTTGCAGAGGGGGCTCAGCTGTGTACCTGGGCAGAGGGGGCTCAGCTGTGTACCTGGGCAGAGCAGGCTCAGCAGTGTACCTGGCAGAGGAGGCTCAGCTGTGTACTTGGCAGAGAAGGCTCAGCTGTGTACCTGGCGGAGCAGGCTCTGCTGTGTACCTGGGCAGAGGAGGCTCAGCTGTGTACCTGGCAGAGGAGGCTCAGCTGTGTACCTGGGCAGAGAAGGCTCAGCTGTGTACCTGGGCAGAGCAGGCTCTGCTGTGTACCTGGGCAGAGGAGGCTCAGCTGTGTACCTGGCAGAGGAGGCTAAGCTGTGTACCTGGCAGAGAAGGCTCAGCAGTGTACCTGGCAGAGAAGGCTCAGCTGTGTACCTGGCAGAGCAGGCTCAGCTGTGTACCTGGGCAGAGCAGGCTCAGCTGTGTACCTGGGCAGAGGAGGCTCAGCTGTGTACCTGGCAGAGCAGGCTCAGCTGTGTACCTGGGCAGAGAAGGCTCAGCTGTGTACCAGGGCAGAGGAGGCTCAGCTGTGTACCTGGCAGAGGAGGCTCAGCTGTGTACCTGGCAGAGGAGGCTCAGCTGTGTACCTGTGCAGAGCAGGCTCAGCTGTGTACCTGGCAGAGAAGGCTCAGCTGTGTACCTGGCAGAGAAGGCTCAGCTGTGTACCTGGGCAGAGGAGGCTCAGCTGTGTACCTGGCAGAGGAGGCTCAGCTGTGTACCTGGCAGAGGAGGCTCAGCTGTGTACCTGGCAGAGGAGGCTCAGCTGTGTACCTGGGCAGAGGAGGCTGTGTACCAGGGCAGAGGAGGCTCAGCTGTGTACCAGGGCAGAGGAGGCTCAGATGTGTACCTGAGGAGGCTCAGCTGTGTACCTGGCAGAGGAGGCTAAGCTGTGTACCTGGCAGAGAAGGCTCAGCAGTGTACCTGGCAGAGAAGGCTCAGCTGTGTACCTGGCAGAGCAGGCTCAGCTGTGTACCTGGGCAGAGCAGGCTCAGCTGTGTACCTGGGCAGAGGAGGCTCAGCTGTGTACCTGGCAGAGCAGGCTCAGCTGTGTACCTGGGCAGAGAAGGCTCAGCTGTGTACCAGGGCAGAGGAGGCTCAGCTGTGTACCTGGCCGAGGAGGCTCAGCTGTGTACCTGGCAGAGGAGGCTCAGCTGTGTACCTGGCAGAGGAGGCTCAGCTGTGTACCTGTGCAGAGCAGGCTCAGCTGTGTACCTGGCAGAGAAGGCTCAGCTGTGTACCTGGCAGAGAAGGCTCAGCTGTGTACCTGGGCAGAGGAGGCTCAGCTGTGTACCTGGCAGAGGAGGCTCAGCTGTGTACCTGGCAGAGGAGGCTCAGCTGTGTACCTGGCAGAGGAGGCTCAGCTGTGTACCTGGGCAGAGGAGGCTGTGTACCAGGGCAGAGGAGGCTCAGCTGTGTACCAGGGCAGAGGAGGCTCAGATGTGTACCTGGCAGAGGAGGCTCAGATGTGTACCTGGGCAGAGCAGGCTCAGCTGTGTACCTGGCAGAGGAGGCTCAGCTGTGTACCTGGCAGAGGAGGCTCAGCTGTGTACCTGGGCAGAGGAGACTCAGCGGTGTACCTGGCAGAGGAGGCTCAGCTGTGTACCTGGGCAGAGCAGGCTCAGCTGTGTACCTGGGCAGAGGAGGCTCAGCTGTGTATCTGGGCAGAGCAGGCTCAGCTGTGTACCTGCGCAGAGGAGGCTCAGCTGTGTACCTGGGCGGGGAAGGCTCAGCTGTGTACCTGGGCGGGGAAGGCTCAGCTGTGTACCTGGGCGGAGAAGGCTCAGCTGTGTACCTGGGCAGAGAAGGCTCAGCTGTGTACCTGGGAGTAGAAGGCTCAGCTGTGTACCTGGGCAGAGCAGGCTCAGCTGTGTACCTGGGCAGAGAAGGCTGAGCTGTGTGCCTGGGCAGAGAAGGCTGAGCTGTGTACCTGGGCAGAGAAGGCTCAGCAGTGTACCTGGGCAGAGAAGGCTCAGCTGTGTACCTGGGCGGAGAAGGCTCAGCTGTGTACCTGGCAGAGGAGGCTCAGCTGTGTACCTGGGCAGAGCAGGCTCAGCTGTGTACCTGGGCGGAGCAGGCTCAGCTGTGTACCTGGCAGAGAAGGCTCAGCTGTGTACCTGGGCAGAGGAGACTCAGCTGTGTACCTGGGCAGAGGAGGCTCAGCTGTGTACCTGGCAGAGGAGGCTCAGCTGTGTACCTGGGCAGAGAAGGCTGAGCTGTGTACCTGGGCAGAGAAGGCTGAGCTGTGTACCTGGGCAGAGCAGGCTCAGCTGTGTACATGGGCAGAGGAGGCTCAGCAGTGTACCTGGGCTGGGAAGGCTCAGCAGTGTACCTGGGCAAGGAAGGCTCAGCAGTGTACCTGGGCAGAGGAGGCTCAGCTGTGTACCTGGGCAGAGGAGGCTCACCAGTGTACCTGGGCAGAGAAGGCTCAGCTGTGTACCTGGGCAGAGGAGGCTCAGCAGTGTACCTGGGCAGAGGAGGCTCAGCAGTGTACCTGGGCAGAGCAGGCTCAGCTGTGTACCTGGGCAGAGAAGGCTCAGCTGTGTACCTGGGCAGAGCAGGCTCAGTTGTGTACCTGGGCAGAGCAGGCTCAGCTGTGTACCTGGGCAGAGAAGGCTCAGCTGTGTACCTGGCAGAGCAGGCTCAGTTGTGTACCTGGGCAGAGCAGGCTCAGCTGTGTACCTGGGCAGAGGAGACTCAGCTGTGTACCTGGGCAGAGGAGGCTCAGCTGTGTACCTGGCAGAGGAGGCTCAGCTGTGTACCTGGGCAGAGAAGGCTGAGCTGTGTACCTGAGCAGAGAAGGCTGAGCTGTGTACCTGGGCAGAGCAGGCTCAGCTGTGTACCTGGGCAGAGTAGGCTCAGCAGTGTACCTGGGCAGAGGAGGCTCAGCTGTGTACCTGGGCAGAGGAGGCTCACCAGTGTACCTGGGCAGAGGAGGCTCAGCTGTGTACCTGGGCAGAGGAGGCTCAGCAGTGTACCTGGGCAGAGGAGGCTCAGCAGTGTACCTGGGCAGAGCAGGCTCAGCTGTGTACCTGGGCAGAGAAGGCTCAGCTGTGTACCTGGCAGAGCAGGCTCAGCTGTGTACCTGGGCAGAGAAGGCTCAGCTGTGTACCTGGGCAGAGGAGGCTCAGCTGTGTACCTGGGCAGAGAAGGCTCAGCTGTGTACCAGGGCAGAGGAGGCTCAGCTGTGTACCTGGGAAGAGAAGGCTCAGCTGTGTACCTGGCAGAGAAGGCTCAGCTGTGTACCTGGCAGAGGAGGCTCAGCTGTGTACCTGGGCAGAGAAGGCTCAGCTGTGTACCTGGGCGGGGAAGGCTCAGCTGTGTACCTGGGCAGAGCAGGCTCAGCTGTGTACCTGGGCAGAGCAGGCTCAGCTGTGTACCTGGGCAGAGCAGGCTCAGCTGTGTACCTGGCAGAGAATGCTCAGCTGTGTACCTGGGCAGAGCAGGCTCAGCTGTGTACCTGGGCAGAGCAGGCTCAGCTGTGTACCTGGGCAGAGCAGGCTCAGCTGTGTACCTGGCAGAGGAGGCTCAGCTGTGTACCTGGGCAGAGGAGGCTCAGCTGTGTACCTGGGCAGAGCAGGCTCAGCTGTGTACCTGGGCAGAGCAGGCTCAGCTGTGTACCTGGGCAGAGAAGGCTCAGCTGTGTACCTGGGCAGAGCAGGCTCAGCTGTGTACCTGGGCAGAGCAGGCTCAGCTGTGTACCTGGCAGAGCAGGCTCAGCTGTGTACCTGGGCAGTGGAGGCTCAGCTGTGTACCTGGGCAGAGGAGGCTCAGCAGTGTACCTGGGCAGAGAAGGCTCAGCTGTGTACCTGGGCAGAGGAGGCTCAGCTGTGTACCTGGGCAGAGGAGGCTCAGCTGTGTACCTGGGCAGAGGAGGCTCAGCTGGCTGTGTACCTGGCAGAGGAGGCTCAGCTGTGTACCTGGCAGAGGAGGCTCAGCTGTGTACCTGGGCAGAGGAGGCTCAGCTGTGTACCTGGGCAGAGGAGGCTCAGCTGTGTACTGGGCAGAGCAGGCTCAGCGGTGTACCTGGCAGAGCAGGCTCAGCTGTGTACCTGGGCAGAGAAGGCTCAGCTGTGTACCTGGGCAGAGAAGGCTCAGCTGTGTACCTGGGCGGGGAAGGCTCAGCTGTGTACCTGGGCAGAGCAGGCTCAGTTGTGTACCTGGGCGGGGAAGGCTCAGCTGTGTACTGGGCAGAGCAGGCTCAGTTGTGTACCTGGGCGGGGAAGGCTCAGCTGTGTATCTGGGCGGGGAAGGCTCAGCTGTGTACCTGGGCAGAGCAGGCTCAGCTGTCTACCTGGGCAGAGGAGGCTCAGCAGTGTACCTGGGCAGAGGAGGCTCAGCAGTGTACCTGGGCAGAGGAGGCTCAGCTGTGTACCTTGGCAGAGCAGGCTCAGCTGTGTACCTGGGCAGTGGAGGCTCAGCTGTGTACCTGGGCAGTGGAGGCTCAGCTGTGTACCTGGGCAGTGGAGGCTCAGCTGTGTACCTGGCAGAGGAGGCTCAGCAGTGTATCTGGGCGGGGAAGGCTCAGCTGTGTACCTGGGCAGAGGAGGCTCAGCAGTGTACCTGGGCAGAGGAGGCTCAGCGGTGTACCTGGGCAGAGAAGGCTCAGCTGTGTACCTGGGCAGTGGAGGCTCAGCTGTGTACCTGGGCAGAGGAGGCTCAGCTGTGTACCTGGGCAGAGGAGGCTCAGCTGTGTACCTGGGCAGAGGAGGCTCAGCTGTGTACCTGGGCAGAGGAGGCTCAGCAGTGTACCTGGGCAGAGAAGGCTCAGCTGTGTACCTGGCAGAGCAGGCTCAGCTGTGTACCTGGCGGGGAAGGCTCAGCTGTGTACCTGGGCAGAGCAGGTTCAGTTGTGTACCTGGGCAGAGAAGGCTCAGCTGTGTACCTGGCAGAGAAGGCTCAGCTGTGTACCTGGGCAGAGCAGGCTCAGTTGTGTACCTGGGCGGGGAAGGCTCAGCTGTGTACTGGGCAGAGCAGGCTCAGTTGTGTACCTGGGCGGGGGAGGCTCAGCTGTGTACCTGGGCAGAGAAGGCTCAGCTGTGTACCTGGCAGAGGAGGCTCCGCTGTGTACCTGGGCAGAGCAGGCTCAGCTGTGTACCTGGCAGAGAAGGCTCAGCTGTGTACCTGGCATAGAGGCTCAGCTGTGTACCTGGCAGAGCAGGCTCAGCTGTGTACCTGGCAGAGAAGGCTCAGCTGTGTACCTGGCAGAGGAGGCTCAGCTGTGTACCTGGGCAGAGCAGGCTCAGCTGTGTACCTGGGCAGAGAAGGCTCAGCTGTGTACCTGGCGGGGAAGGCTCAGCTGTGTACCTGGCAGAGGAGGCTCAGCTGTGTACCTGGGCAGAGAAGGCTCAGCTGTGTACCTGGCGGGGAAGGCTCAGCTGTGTACCTGGCAGAGAAGGCTCAGCTGTGTACCTGGCAGAGGAGGCTCAGCTGTGTACCTGGCAGAGAAGGCTCAGCTGTGTACCTGGGCAGAGAAGGCTCAGCTGTGTACCTGGGCAGAGGAGGCTCAGCTGTGTACCTGGCAGAGGGGTCTCAGCTGTGTACCTGGCAGAGGGGTCTCAGCTCTGTACCTGGCAGAGGAGGCTCAGCTGTGTACCTGGGCGGAGAAGGCTCAGCTGTGTACCTGGGCTGAGGGGGCTCCGCAGTCTATCCGGGCACAGCTGTTGGCTCTCATACTGGGCAGACAGGTTTAGGAGTAAACCTGGGCAAAGCTGATCACGTCACCTCCCCGCGCCCAACAAACATGAACGTGTCCGTCTGTCACTGAACCGCTGCTCGTGTAAAGCGCTCCGATACCCGGAGTCTGGGGTCTGGTGTGCGATATAAAACATTGAAAGCGACTGAGCCGTGTATTCAGCAGAGCTGTTGGCCGTCGGGCGTGCCACCCGCTGCTGGTTCCCACCCTGACTGGGCAGTGTATGTGGGCAGAGCTGCTCTTACTAGGTCTGGGCAGAGCTGCTTGTTCTCGGGCTGGCAGTGGGCCTGGGCAGAGCTGCTGGGCAGTGGGTGTGGGCAGAGCTGCTCTTTCTGGGTCTGGGCAGAGCTGCTTGTTCTCGGGCTGGCAGTGGGTCTGGGCAGAGCTGCTTGTTCTCGGGCTGGCAGTGGGTCTGGGCAGAGCTGCTGGGCAGTGGGTCTGGGCAGAGCTGCTTGTTCTCGGGCTGGCAGTGGGTCTGGGCAGAGCTGCTGGGCAGTGGGGGTGGGCAGAGCTGCTAGTTCTCGGCCCGGGCTGGCATTGAGTCTGTCCTGGCCCTGGGCAGAGGGCCCTCTGCCCATTCCTGCCCCCGGGGGCCACAGCTGCTGCCTGTGACCTTGAGTGCCGCGTGCCTAAGCACTTCCTGGGCCCGAGGGGGTCTCCTCGTGCACCCCCCGGATGGCACCTCTGCCCCCGCCCCCATGGCTGGCAGCATGGGCAGGAAGTGCCCTGCAGGAAGTAGATATCAGGTGCAGCCGGGCTGCTGGGCCCTGATAAGGCTCCCAGGAAGTTGTAGCTCCCGAAGGGTCCTGGGAGTGCGGCCGCCGGGCAGGAAGTGCAAGGGGGGGGGGGGGGGGCGGGGGGGGGGGCAGATGACCCCCCCAGGGCAGGCGCTGCACACGCACACTCCACGCCGGGCAAATAAGGCACCGGCCTTGGACTGAATTGTACAGTCGGCCCCTCGTCTGCAGACAGCCACAGATCACACCACAAACCACCGACGCTCACCAAATACAAACTGATCGACACAGACTGACAGCCACAGATCACACGACAAACCCACCGATGCTCACCAGACACAGACTGAGCGACACAAAGACTGACAGCCACAGATCACACCACAAACCCACCGACATTCACCACACACCTGAGCGACACAAACCGACAGCCACAGATCACACCACAAACCCACTACGCTCACCATACACAGGCTGATCGACCCAAAGACCGACAGCCACAGATCACTCCACAAACCCACCGACGCTCACCAAACACAAACTGATCGACACAAAGACTGACAGCCACAGATCACACCACAAACTCATTGACACTCACCAAACACAGCCTCGGCAGTAGCTCAGACCAGCAACTGGAGGTCAAACCCACTGATGGCCTTTGTGTCGATCAGTCTGTATTTGAAGACCGACAGCCACAGATAAAACAACAAACACACTGAGTGTAGGAGGCTGGCTTAGTATATAGTGCTCACTTATGTAAGTGTAGCACCCTGCACTAACCCAGGCAGCCCTTATGGCGATTTTAGTGGTCTCAGACAACCTTAGAAAACTTTCACAGGTGGTGGTGAATCCTGGTTCAGCTGGTCCTAGGGTGGAGGTGAGTACCAACCTCTGCCCGTGGGTCCTGGTTTACCTGGTGATAGGGTGGAGGCGAGTACCACCCTGTGCCCGTGGGTCCTGGTTTACCTGGTCCTTGGTGGAGGTGAGTACCACCCTCTGCCCGTGAGTCCTGGTTCACCTGGTGATAGGGTGGAGGTGAGTACCACCCTCTGCCCGTGAGTCCTGGTTCACCTGGTCCTGGGTGGAGGTGAGTACCACCCTCTGCCCGTGATTTCTGGTTCACCTGGTGATAGGGTGGAGGTGAGTACCACCCTCTGCCCGTGAGTCCTGGTTCACATGGTGATAGGGTGGAGGCGAGTACCACCCTCTGCCCGTGAATCCTGGTTCACCTTGTCCTGCGTGGAGGTGAGTACCACCCTCTGCCCGTGAGTCCTGGTTCACCTGGTCCTCGGTAGAGGCTAGTACCACCCTCTGCCCATGGGTCCTGATTCACCTGGTCCTGGGTGAAGGTGAGTACCACCCTCTGCCCGTGAGTCCTGGTTCACCTGGTCCTGGGTGGAGGTGAGTACCACCCTCTGCCCGTGAGTCCTGGTTCACCTGGTTATAGGGTGGAGGTGAGTACCACCCTCTGCCCGTGAGTCCTGGTTCAGCTGGTCCTAGGGTGGAAGCGAGTACCACAGTCTGCCCGTGAGTCCTGGTTCACCTGGTCCTGGGTGGAAGTGAGTACCACCCTCTGCCCGTGGGTCCTGGTTCACCTGGTCCTCGGTAGAGGCGAGTACCACCCTCTGCCTGTGAGTCCTGGTTCACCTGGTCCTCGGTAGAGGCGAGTACCACCCTCTGCCCGTGGGTCCGGATTCACCTGGTCCAGGGTGGAGGCGAGTACCACCCTCTGGCCGTGAGTCCTGGTTCACCTGGTGATGGGGTGGAAGTGAGAACCACCCTCTGCCCGTGAGTTCTGGTTCACCTGGTCCTGGGTGGAGGTGAGTACCACCCTCTGCCCGTGGGTCCTGGTTCACCTGGTCCTCGGTAGAGGCAAGTACCACCCTCTGCCCGTGAGTCCTGGTTCACCTGGTCCTCGGTAGAGGCGAGTACCACCCTCTGCCCGTGAGTCCTGGTTCACCTGGTCCTGGGTGGAGGTGAGTACCACCCTCTGACCGTGAGTCCTGGTTCACCTGATGATAGGTTGGAGGTGAGTACCACCCTCTGCCCGTGGGTCCGGGTTCACCTGGTCCTGGGTGAAGGTGAGTACCGCCCTCTGCCCCTGAGTCCTGGCTCACCTGGTGATAGGGTGATGGTGAGTACCACCCTCTGCCCGTGAGTCCTAGTTCACCTGGTTGTAGGTGGAGGTGAGTACCACCCTCTGCCCGTGAGCCCTGGTTAACCTCGTTATAGGGTGGAGGTGAGTACCACCCTCTGCCCGTGAGTCCTGGTTCATCTGGTCCTCGGTAGAGGCTAGTACCACCCTCTGCCCGTGGGTCCTGGTTCACCTGGTGATAGGGTGGAGGTGAGTACCACCCTCTGCCCGTGGGTCCTGGTTCACCTGGTGATAGGGTGGAGGTGAGTACCACCCTCTGCCCGTGGTTCCGGGTTCACCTGGTCCTGGGTGGAGGTGAGTACCACCCTCTGCCCGTGAGTCCTGGTTCACCTGGTGATAGGGTGGAGGTGAGTACCACCCTCTGCCCAGGAGTCCTGGTTCACCTGGTCCCAGGGTTTTAAGTGGGGTGAAAAAACTGTGGGGGGGGGCTCTAAGGGGCGTGGCCAATGTAATTAAAGGTGTGGGTAAAACAGCCTAAAAATCTGTGCTTGGCACAGTGCGCCGCCGACTCGTATTTTGCTATTTCCGTCTTTGCATTCAGATAGGATTCAACAAGTCACATCATACCTACAACAACCCAGGACTGTTGGCTTTGCCAATGCTTGTTTGTTCCCTAAGATAAATAAGCAGCAACTTGGTAGAGGGTGTGGTGTAACGGCCAGAGCTGCCGACTCTGCTGCCGGAGACCCTGGTTCGAGCCTGGGGGCGCGTACACACCCTGTGATCCTGGGCACATCACTTCATCTCCCCGCCTGAGCGTGTCCTTATGTCCCCGCCCCCCCCCCCCCCCCCCCCTCTTCCCGGGGCTCAGGTAAAGCGCTCCGATACCCTCGGGATGAGTGAGCGCTATAGAAATATGCACAACAAACCTATGGCCCGTGTATCATATTGAAAAAGCTTGCACTTACAGCTCACCCCGTCTATCCCTGGGGGTCTCATTTGAGCTTGATCCTCCCCCCCCCTCCCTCCCTAGCGGCTCGTGCTCCCGGGGCCCCGGGCCCTCCTTGTAACCGATAAATCCTGTTATTTCCCCTTGTAATCCCTGCGCCCTCATCCCTTGGGGGGGCACACGCGCTGCTAATGAGATCCCCAGCTGTGCCCCCCGCCCCCTCCTTCCGCCATGTCCCAAGCACGGCCTCCGCTGTGTTTATTCCACAGGTCCTGGAGAGAGGGGGGGAAGAGGAACAAGACTTGCACCAACAACATCGGGGGGGTACACAAACAAGAGGGGTGCGAGGCACACGAGCAAGGAGGGGGCAGGCTCGTGTTGCAGCATCGACTTTCTGTCAGCCCCCCCCCTCCCTTATCCAGCGGTGCGCGCGAGCAGCACGCACGCCCCCCCCCCCCTCTCCCAACACACACACGGGCCACACCAGCAGAGCCTTAAAGAAAGAGGCCAGAGACACCCCTGCCAACACACAACCACAGAAGGGCACTCCACACACACCACAAAACACCCACACCAGCACAGCCTGCAAGGAACAGCGCTCACTGCAACACACAGCATGGAAGAGCCCAAAGACACCCCAATAACATACAACCCCAGAAGGGCACTCCCACCCACCACAAAACACCCACACCAGTACAGCCTGCAAGGAACAGCGCTCCCTGCAACACACTGCTCAGAAGAGCCCAAAGACACCCCTGCCAACACACAACCACAGAAGGGCACTCCACACCCACCACAAAACACCCACACCAGCACAGCCTGCAAGGAACAGCGCTCACTGCAACACACAGCATGGAAGAGCCCAAAGACACCCCTGCCAACACACAACCACAGAAGGGCACTCCACACCCACCACAAAACACCCACACCAGCACAGCCTGCAAGGAACAGCGCTCACTGCAACACACAGCATGGAAGAGCCCAAAGACACCCCCATAACATACAACCACGGAAGGGCACTCCACACCAACCAGAAAACACCCACACCTGCACAGCCTGCAAGGAACAGCGCTCACTGCAACACACAGCATGGAAGAGCCCAAAGACACCCCCATAACATACAACCACAGAAGGGCACTCCACACCAACCACAAAACACCCACACCAGCACAGCCTGCAAGGAACAGCGCTCACTGCAACACACAGCATGGAAGAGCCCAAAGACACCCCCATAACATACAACCACAGAAGGGCACTCCCACCCACCACAAAACACCCACACCAGTACAACCTGCAAGGAACAGCGCTCCCTGCAACACACTGCTCAGAAGAGCCCAAAGACACCCCCATAACATACAACCACAGAAGGGCACTCCACACCAACCACAAAACACCCACACCTGCACAGCCTGCAAGGAACAGCGCTCACTGCAACACACAGCATGGAAGAGCCCAAAGACACCCCCATAACATACAACCACAGAAGGGCACTCCACACCAACCACACAACACCCACACCTGCACAGCCTGCAAGGAACAGCGCTCACTGCAACACTCAGCCTGGAAGAGCCCCAAAGACACCCCCATAACATACAACCACAGAAGGGCACTCCCAACCACCCCAAAACACCCACACCAGCACAGCCTGCAAGGAACAGCGCTCACTGCAACACACTGCTCAGAAGACCCCAGAGACACATCTGCCAACATACAACCACAGAAGGGCACTCCACACCCACCACAAAACACCCACACCAGCACAGCCTGCAAGGAACAGCGCTCCCTGCAACACACTGCTCAGAAGAGCCAAAATACACCCCTGCCAACACACAACCACAGAAGGGCACTCCACACCCACCACGAAACACCCACACCACCACAGCCTGCAATGAACAGCGCTCACTGCAACACACTGCTCAGAAGAGCCAAAAGACACCCCTGCCAACACACAACCACAGAAGGGCACTCCACACCCACCACAAAACAGCCACACCAGCACAGCCTGCAAGGAACAGCGCTCACTGCAACACACAGCCTGGAAGAGCCCAAAGACATCCCTGCCAACATACAACCACAGAAGGGCACCCCTCACCCACCACAAAACACCCACACCAGCACAGCCTGCAAGGAACAGCGCTCACTGCAACACACAGCCTGGAAGAGCCCAAAGGCACCCCTGCCAACATACAACCACAGAAGGGCACCCCTCACCCACCACAAAACACCCACACCAGCACAGCCTGCAAGGAACAGCGCTCACAGAAATACACAGCATGGAAGAGCCCAGAGACACTCCCATAACATACAACCACACAAGGGCACTCCACACCCACCACAAACACCCAGACCAGCACAGCCTGCAAGGAACAGCGCTCACTGCAACACACAGCGTGGAAGAGCCCAAAGACACCACTGCCAACATACAGCCACAGAAGGGCACCCCGCACCCACCACAAAACACCCACACCAGCACAGCCTGCAAGGAACAGCGCTCACTGCAACATACAGCGTGGAAGAGCCCAAAGACAACCCTGCCAACATACAACCACAGAAGGTCACTCCACACCCACCACAAAACACCCACACCAGCACAGCCTGCAAGGAACAGAACTCACTGCAACACACAGCGTGGAAGAGCCCAGAGACACCCCTGCCAACATACAACCACAGAAGGGCACCCCCACCCACCACAAACACCCACACCAGCACAGTCTGCAAGGAACAGCGCTCACAGCAACACACAGCATGGAAGAGCCCAGAGACACCCCTCCCAACATACAACCACAGAAGGGCACTCCACACCCACTGCAAACACCAGCACAGCCTGCAAGAACAGCGCTCACAGCAACACACAGCATGGAAGAGCCCAAAGACACCCCTCCCAACATACAACCACAGAAGGGCACCCCCACCCACCACAAACACACACACCAGCACAGCCTGCAAGGAACAGCGCTCACTGCAACACACAGCATGGAAGAGCCCAAAGACACTCCCATAACATACAACCACACAAGGGCACTCCACACCCACCACAAACACCCACACCAACACAGCCTGCAAGGAACAGCGCTCACTGCAACACACAGCGTGGAAGAGCCCAAAGACACCCCTGCCAACATACAACCGCAGAAGGGCACACCGCACCCACCACAAAACACCCACACCAGCACAGCCTGCAAGGAACAGAACTCACTGCAACACACAGCGTGGAGGAGCCCAGAGACACCCCTGCCAACATACAACCACAGAAGGGCACCCCCACCCACCACAAACACCCACACCAGCACAGCCTGCAAGGAACAGAACTCACTGCAACACACAGCATGGAAGAGCCCAGAGACACCCCTCCCAACATACAACCACAGAAGGGCACTCCCAACCACCACAAAACACCCACACCAGCACAGCCTGCAAGGAGCAGCGCTCACTGCAACGCACTGCTCAGAAGAGCCCAAAGACACCCCTGCCAACATACAACCACAGAAGGGCACTCCACACCAACCACAAAACACCCACACCAGCACAGCCTGCAAGGAACAGCGCTCACTGCAACACACAGCATGGAAGAGCCCAAAGACACCCCCATAACATACAACCACAGAAGGGCACTCCACACCAACCACAAAACACCCACACCAGCACAGCCTGCAAGGAACAGCGCTCACTGCAACACACAGCATGGAAGAGCCCAAAGACACCCCAATAACATACAACCAGAGAAGGGCACTCCCACCCACCACAAAAAACTCACACCAGTGCAGCCTGCAAGGAACAGCGCTCCCTGCAACACACTGCTCAGAAGAGCCCAAAGACACCCCTGCCAACACACAACCACATAAGGGCACTCCACACCCATCACAAAACACCCACACCAGCACAACCTGCAAGGAACAGCGCTCACTGCAACACACAGCACGGAAGAGCCCAAAGACACCCCCATAACATACAACCACAGAAGGGCACTCCACACCAACCACAAAACACCCACACCTGCACAGCCTGCAAGGAACAGCGCTCACTGCAACACACAGCATGGAAGAGCCCAAAGACACCCCCATAACATACAACCACAGAAGGGCACTCCACACCAACCACAAAACATCCACACCTGCACAGCCTGCAAGGAACAGCGCTCACTGCAACACACAGCATGGAAGAGCCCCAAAGACACCCCCATAACATACAACCACAGAAGGGCACTCCCAACCACCCCAAAACACCCACACCAGCACAGCCTGCAAGGAACAGCGCTCACTGCAACACACTGCTCAGAAGACCCCAGAGACACATCTGCCAACATACAACCACAGAAGGGCACTCCACACCCACCACAAAACACCCACACCAGCACAGCCTGCAAGGAACAGCGCTCCCTGCAACACACTGCTCAGAAGAGCCAAAAGACACCCCTGCCAACACACAACCACAGAAGGGCACTCCACACCCACCACAAAACACCCACACCACCACAGCCTGCAATGAACAGCGCTCACTGCAACACACTGCTCAGAAGAGCCAAAAGACACCCCTGCCAACACACAACCACAGAAGGGCACTCCACACCCACCACAAAACAGCCACACCAGCACAGCCTGCAAGGAACAGCGCTCACTGCAACACACAGCCTGGAAGAGCCCAAAGACACCCCTGCCAACATACAACCACATAAGGGCACCCCTCACCCACCACAAAACACCCACACCAGCACAGCCTGCAAGGAACAGCGCTCACAGAAATACAAAGCATGGAAGAGCCCAGAGACACTCCCATAACATACAACCACACAAGGGCACTCCACACCCACCACAAACACCCAGACCAGCACAGCCTGCAAGGAACAGCGCTCACTGCAACACACAGCGTGGAAGAGCCCAAAGACACCCCTGCCAACATACAACCACAGAAGGGCACCCCGCACCCACCACAAAACACCCACACCAGCACAGCCTGCAAGGAACAGCGCTCACTGCAACATACAGCGCGGAAGAGCCCAAAGACAACCCTGCCAACATACAACCACAGAAGGTCACTCCACACCCACCACCAAACACCCACACCAGCACAGCCTGCAAGGAACAGAACTCACTGCAACACACAGCGTGGAAGAGCCCAGAGACACCCCTGCCAACATACAACCACAGAAGGGCACCCCCACCCACCATAAACACCCACACCAGCACAGCCTGCAAGGAACAGCGCTCACAGCAACACACAGCATGGAAGAGCCCAGAGACACCCCTCCCAACATACAACCACAGAAGGGCACTCCACACCCACTGCAAACACCAGCACACCCTGCAAGAACAGCGCTCACAGCAACACACAGCATGGAAGAGCCCAAAGACACCCCTCCCAACATACAACCACAGAAGGGCACCCCCACCCACCACAAACACACACACCAGCACAGCCTGCAAGGAGCAGCGCTCACTGCAACACACAGCATGGAAGAGCCCAAAGACACTCCCATAACATAGAACCACACAAGGGCACTCCACACCCACCACAAACATCCACACCAACACAGCCTGCAAGGAACAGCGCTCACTGCAACACACAGCCTGGAAGAGCCCAAAGACACCCCTGCCAACATACAACCACAGAAGGGCACACCGCACCCACCACAAAACACCCACACCAGCACATCCTGCAAGGAACAGCGCTCACTGCAACATACAGCGTGGAAGAGCCCAGAGACAACCCTGCCAATATACAACCACAGAAGGGCACCCCCACCCACCACAAACACCCACACCAGCACAGCCTGCAAGGAACAGAACTCACGGCAACACACAGCATGGAAGAGCCCAGAGACACCCCTCCCAACATACAACCACAGAACGGCACTCCCAACCACCACAAAACACCCACACCAGCACAGCCTGCAAGGAGCAGCGCTCACTGCAACGCACTGCTCAGAAGAGCCCAAAGACACCCCTGCCAACATACAACCACAGAAGGGCACTCCACACCAACCACAAAACACCCACACCAGCACAGCCTGCAAGGAACAGCGCTCACTGCAACACACAGCATGGAAGAGCCCAAAGACACCCCCATAACATACAACCACAGAAGGGCACTCCACACCAACCACAAAACACCCACACCAGCACAGCCTGCAAGGAACAGCGCTCACTGCAACACACAGCATGGAAGAGCCCAAAAACACCCCGATAACATACAACCACAGAAGGGCACTCCCACCCACCACAAAACACCCACACCAGTACAGCCTGCAAGGAACAGCGCTCCCTGCAACACACTGCTCAGAAGAGCCCAAAGACACCCCTGCCAACACACAACCACAGAAGGGCACTCCACACCCACCACAAAACACCCACACCAGCACAGCCTGCAAGGAACAGAGCTCACTGCAACACACAGCATGGAAGAGCCCAAAGACACCCCCATAACATACAACAACAGAAGGGCACTCCACACCAACCACAAAACACCCACACCTGCACAGCCTGCAAGGAACAGCGCTCACTGCAACACTCAGCCTGGAAGAGCCCCAAAGACACCCCCATAACATACAACCACAGAAGGGCACTCCCAACCACCCCAAAACACCCACACCAGCACAGCCTGCAAGGAACAGCGCTCACTGCAGCACACTGCTCAAAAGGCTCCAGAGACACATCTGCCAACATACAACAGCAGAAGGGCACTCCACACCCACCACAAAACACCCACACCAGCACAGCCTGCAAGGAACAGCGCTCACAGCAACACACAGCATGGAAGAGCCCAAAGACACCCCTGCCAACATACAACCACAGAAGGGCACCCCCACCCACCACAAACACCCACACCAGCACAGCCTTCAAGGAGCAGCGCTCACTGCAACACACTGCTCAGAAGAGCCCAAAGACACCCCTGCCAATATACAACCACAGAAGGGCACTCCACACCCACCACAAAACACCCACACCAGCACAGCCTGCAAGGAACAGTGCTCACTGCAACACTCAGCCTGGAAGAGCCCAAAGACACCCCTGCCAACATACAACCACAGAAGGGCACTCCCAACCACCCCAAAACACCCACACCAGCACAGCCTGCAAGGAACAGCGCTCACTGCAACACACTGCTCAGAAGACCCCAGAGACACATCTGCCAACATACAACCACAGAAGGGCACTCCACACCCACCACAAACACCCACACCAGCACAGCCTGCAAGGAACAGCGCTCACTGCAACATACAGCGTGGAAGAGCCCAAAGACAACCCTGCCAACATACAACCACAGAAGGGCACCCCACACCCACCACAAAACACCCACACCATCACAGCCTGCAAGGAACAGAACTCACTGCAACACACTGCTCAGAAGAGCCCAAAGACACCCCTATAACATACAACCACAGAAGGGCACCCCACACCCACCACAAAACACCCACACCAGCACAGCCTGCAAGGAACAGAACTCACTGCAACACATTGCTCAGAAGAGCAAACGCAAGCACAAAAAAGAGGAGTGGGCCTCGATCTCATCCGCCACTTTGTGTCGTGAGAGAAGGCGGGAGGCATCAAGAATGAACTCACACTCCTTCGAGGCCACTTTCCATGGAGCTGGGACCTTGGCTGGTCCTGAAGTGCCCAAAGGTCCCTGCGCTATCTATCGGCAACCCAGCATGCAAATTGAAGCCTACAAGGAGGCCACGCTGCAAACAATTGTGCACTTCTGGCTCCCTCTGGTGTACGTTCAGGCCTAATGGAACCACATGGGCCTACAGTCAGGGTATCACTAGCAGACCCTTCCCCGGCACCGTCTGGGCCTACTGTCAGGGTATCACTGGCAGGCCCTTCCCTGGCACCGTCTGGGCCTACAGTCAGGGTATCACTGGCAGGCCCTTCCCCGGCACCGTCTGGGCCTACAGTCAGGGTATCACTGGCAGGCCCTTCCCCGGCACCGTCTGGCCCTACAGTCAGGGTATCACTGGCAGGCCCTTCCCCGGCACCGTCTGGGCCTACAGTCAGGGTATCACTGGCAGACCCTTCCCCGGCACCGTCTGGGCCTACAGTCAGGGTATCACTGGCAGGCCCTTCCCCGGCACCGTCTGGGCCTACAGTCAGGGTATCACTGGCAGGCCCTTCCCCGGCACCGTCTGGGCCTACAGTCAGGGTATCACTGGCAGACCCTTCCCCGGCACCGTCTGGGCCTACAGTCAGGGTATCACTGGCAGGCCCTTCCCCGGGACCGTCTGGGCCTACAGTCAGGGTATCACTGGCAGGCCCTTCCCCGGCACCGTCTGGGCCTACAGTCAGGGTATCACTGGCAGGCCCTTCCCGCGCACCGTCTGGGCCTACAGTCAGGGTATCACTGGCAGGCCCTTCCCCGGCACCGTCTGGGCCTACAGTCAGGGTATCACTGGCAGGCCCTTCCCCGGCACCGTCTGAGCCTACAGTCCGGGTATCACTGGCAGGCCCTTCCCCGGCACCGTCTGGGCCTACAGTCAGGGTATCACTGGCAGACCCTTCCCTGGCACCGTCTGGGCCTACAGGTAGGGTATCACTGGCAGGCCCTTCCCCGGCACCGTCTGGGCCTACAGTCAGGGTATCACTGGCAGACCCTTCCCCGGCACCGTCTGGGCCTACAGTCAGGGTATCACTGGCAGGCCCTTCCCCGGCACCGTCTGGGCCTACAGTCAGGGTATCACTGGCAGGCCCTTCCCCGGGACCGTCTGGGCCTACAGTCAGGGTATCACTGGCAGGCCCTTCCCCGGCACCGTCTGGGCCTACAGTCAGGGTATCACTGGCAGACCCTTTCCCGGCACCGTCTGGGCCTACAGTCAGGGTATCACTGGCAGGCCCTTCCCGCGCACCGTCTGGGCCTACAGTCAGGGTATCACTGGCAGGCCCTTCCCCGGCACCGTCTGGGCCTACAGTCAGGGTATCACTGGCAGGCCCTTCCCCGGCACCGTCTGAGCCTACAGTCCGGGTATCACTGGCAGGCCCTTCCCCGGCACCGTCTGGGCCTACAGTCAGGGTATCACTGGCAGACCCTTCCCTGGCACCGTCTGGGCCTACAGGTAGGGTTTCACTGGCAGGCCCTTCCCCGGCACCGTCTGGGCCTACAGTCAGGGTATCACTGGCAGGCCCTTCCCCGGCACCGTCTGGGCCTACAGTCAGGGTATCACTGGCAGGCCCTTCCCCGGCACCGTCTGGGCCTACTGTCAGGGTATCACTGGCAGGCCCTTCCCCGGCACCGTCTGGGCCTACAGTCAGGGTATCACTGGCAGACCCTTCCGCTGCACCGTCTGGGCCTACAGTCAGGGTATCACTGGCAGGCCCTTCCCTGGCACCGTCTGGGCCTACAGTCAGGGTATCACTGGCAGACCCTTCCGCGGCATCGTCTGGGCCTATAGTCAGGGTATCACTGGCAGGCCCTTCCCTGGCACCGTCTGGGCCTACAGTCAGGGTATCACCGGCAGAGCCTTCCCTGGCACCGTCTGGGCCTACAGTCAGGGTATCACTGGCAGACCCATTCCTGGCACCGTCTGGGCCTACAGTCAGGGTATCACTGGCAGAGCCTTCCCTGGCACCGTCTGGGCCTACAGTCAGGGTATCACTGGCAGGCCCTTCCCCGGCACCGTCTGGGCCTACAGTCAGGGTATCACTGGCAGACCCTTCCCCGGCACCCTCTGGCTCCTTGGGACCTGTTATTGAGCTCGTACTGAGATGGCACCCAGGAGGCTGGATTCGCTTCTCTGCTCTTGTATTTTCATATTCTGCCCTGCGGTCGCACATGTTCAAGTGGATAAGGAACACTATTCATTTGCTGTCCTTTCCTACGGCCTCATCTCTGCTCCTCGAGTGTTCACGGAAGTGAAGGCAATAGTTTATCAATCAGTCAATCCATCAGGGGTTTGTAAAGTGCAGCTACTCACTCATGAGGGTCTCACAACGCTACCCATTTTAGGAGATTGAGAGTTTCCCTTTTCCCGTTTTGGATGACTGGCTGCTGAGTGGTTTCACATCACCCGTCATAGACACCGCTGGATGACGGAGGACCTGCTAACCTCACTGGCTTCCCCATATACTAGCCGAAGTCCCACCTGATTCCCTCACAAATGCTTCCATTCGTTGTGGTGACGCTGGGTAAAGTGATGTTCAAACTGGGGTGACGTGACAAGCAAAATAACGATGGATTAAACCCAGATAATTTTATTTTGTAATGTTGCTATGCGCACCCTAAGTGCGCATGGAATACAGAGCTTTGGGTCCTGTGCTCGCGCCACTGAATTCAAGCTAGTCTGGCTGATGAGGGGTGATACCCTGATACTGGTTCCACGATGCTTGTTTCCAGTCCAGGGAAGGCATGGCTTGGCAGTTGGTGCTGGACTGTTCCCATGAGGAGCAGAGTCAAGACTGATTTGCATATGCCTGGCTCCAAACCTGAATGACATGGGGTGCAAACTACTGATGGATTAAATCCGATCTGTGAGTGGGGAGTGAGTGTTTGAAAAGTTTCAACACGCTGGCGATCATTTTATTTTGTGATGTTGCAAAGTTTTTCCTGTACAGCAGCATGTCTGGGATATTTGGGTTTTGATTCTCCTGTTTCGGGTTTGATCTCAGATCTCAGTAAGATGGGCTTTGATTCTTCTTGGCCTTGTGCATCGTCCTCGTCAACTCCATCAGGTGGGCCCTGCGATGGAACCTGAAATTCTTGGGCTCAGCATCAGCACCACCTTTACCACCCCATGTAGGTTTTTAAGGAGAAGGCCCAGGATCTGTAGTGGGGGCTTACTGATCTGTTAGTCGTGTGGCAGGCTACTTTTCTTTCCCCACACAGCGCTGACGGTGATGGATGTATCACTGCTTGGGTGGGGTGGGGGAGGGCGGGCGGGGGGACAGGTCAACTTGGGGCAGTATTGACCAGGGCCTCTGGTCTCCAAGTGAGAGCCAGCTCTGCATCTGCGTATTGAATCTGTGGGCCATTCATTTGACCATAAAGGCTTTCCCAACATCCAACATGATCCGGAAAGATTTTTCGTCAGCAGTACCTCTGCACGTCGGAAGGTGGGGTCGTTCAGCTCCATGTTAGTCATCGGTGTCATGGTCGCCTGGATGACTTTGCGGCAGCTCTTTAGACGCCGCCCTCATGGGCTGACGTAAGTTCTTTCTTTTTCCGCGCCAGCCAGCGCAGATCCGGGAAGAGCGGTATCTCTGTACTTTTTTGACTAACTTTTTCTCGACTTTTGTCAACGCCTTTTCTCGAGTCTTCGACTCTGTAAGGTGCACGAGGGATGCCCCGTTTCAAGGCCTGCAGTTCTTGCCATCGCCTGATGTCAGTGACTGATCGTACCGCGTGTGTCTTTTTTGCATGGAGCACGACCACGACCTCAAGTCGTGCTCTGACTGCCAGCTGTTGACGGTAAAGACTTTTCAGGAGCGGTCCTGAAAGCTGCTTGAACACCAGCAGTCGGCTCCGCGTTGTTCGAGGTCCCAGTCGAGAGGGAGGTCGAGGGACCGGTCGCGGAGCAATCGCCATTCCGGCTCGAAGTCACCGAAGTCTTTGCACTCGGTGTCAGGTAAGTCGAAGCATAAGAAAAAGACAAAGAAGCATTGTCGCTCTTCGACTATTCCTCCTCGGTCGGCGGATCCGACAAGGCACGCGTGTGGGGCCACCCCGGCGGCTCTGCGCGTGGAGCCCGAAGGGGTGACTCTGAGCTTCCCTCCCTTTCAAGGGACCCGGAGCGACCCCCGCCCAGCTTTGTACGTTCTACGAGGCGATGCATGCCATCTGTGGGAAGACCGACCCTGCCGGCGCACCTTTGGGCCCCGCCGACTCGGTTGGGGAGGACTAGGTCTTCGCTGCCGGCGGCTCCGGCCCCAGCACTGCAGGTCCCCCTTGGATCGTGGCCTGGATCCGGGTCGGCGCCGGTTGACCTTATTACACCTCCACCGGCTCCACTTCCGACTGCACCACTACCGTGCCCGACGCAGGACGCCCCACTGGCCGGCATTGACCCCAGCCTCCTTCCTGACGTGGACACGGAGCTGGACTGGCGTCGCCCAATGCCGGATCAGGCGCCGGGGGAGAGGGTGTTTATGCCTCTGTTCACTCCTGGGGCCCCTTTCCACCCACAGTGGCACCCAGAGTAAATTGAGGAGGACTGGGAGGGGTCAGGTGACCCTTTACCTGACCAGCTTGAGCCTGAGCAGGACTGGAGAGAGGGACTGGGGGATGCCATTGGTCTTGACACTGCACCCGACCTTGGCATGTTGTCTCCTCCTACCCTGGCTACGGAGGAGATAGCGTCATATGTTGTGGTGTTGCGTAGGGAGGCCGAGGCTCTCAACCTTGAGCTTCCTACGGTGGCGGTAAGGACTAACCTTCTGACTGAGGTGCTTCAACCGGCGGAGAGCTCTTCGGAGCCCTTGCTTCCGTTTAATGAGGCCCTCGCCGATGTCCTTTTGGGCACCTGGTCCAGGCCCAACACAGGGGCTCCCATGGACAGGATGATCGCCGACACCACCGCCTGGCTCCTGGCGACCCCACTTTCCTCTCCCAACACCCCACCCCACCCCGGAGAGCTTGGTGGTCCAAGCCTCCACCTCCAAAAGCGTATTCCCTACCGCTCCACCGGAAAGGGAATCCAAGAAGCTGGACAATCTTGGTAAGAAAATGTTCTCTCCCGCCAGCTTGGGACTGCGGTCCGTAAACACTGCATGTCTCTTGGGCCGTTATTCGCACTCAGTGTGGGATACAGTGTTGCAAGTGCTAGCTCAGTGTCCGGTGGAGGCCCAGGCAGTGCTCTCCCAGGCTGTCGCCACAGGAGCGATGCAGCCAAGTTTATGATCCGTTGTGGACTGGACACTCTGGGCTGGACCATTTCAATGTCGGTAGTGCTTCGCTGCTACGCCTGGATGTGGATCACTGGCTTTTCAGGGGGTGGCCAGAACACCTTGCTGGACATGCCCTTTGATGGCTGTTGCCTTTTTGTCGACAAAGAGGACAACGCCCTAGAGCGCTTCAAGGACTCATGGGCTACGGCCAAGTCCTTGGGCCTCTCCTCCCGTCCGGCGCAGTCTGCTTTTCGCCCCTTTTGTGGCTATGTAAGGGGTGCCCCACCCAGGGCCACAGGCCGCAGCAAGTTACCCAAACTTCACGCGGCCGGAGACATGGGAACCAACGTCGTGGTTCCGGGGGCCAGCAGGCGGTCCAGTCCACCAACCCTCCTCTGCAGCAGCCTCCAAACCCTCCTAGTCCGACCTTTCAGACCCATCAAACGGCAGTGGGTGGCAGGATTCGCCATCACCTCGCCCAATGGCGCACCATCACTTCAGACAGGTGGGTTTTGCAAATAGTACAAAGGGGCTACTCCCTCCCTTCAAGACTACCCCTCCAGCCATGCCACTGCGATACCACCGCATGTCGGAGATCATCTAACCTTTCTCCAACAGGAAGTTACGTCTCTCTTGGTCAAGGGAGCCATCGAGAGCATTCCTGTCCCAGAATTAGGTCATGGTTGCTACTCCCACTACTTTCTGGTTCCCAAGAAGGACAAGGGCCTGCGTCTTATTTTGGAACTCAGGGACATCAATTGCTTCCTCCGGAAGGAGAAGTTCAAGATTTTGACGCTTGCTCAGATCTTGTCTGTCCTCGACCCGCAAGACTGGATGGTAGCGTTGGACTTGCAGGACGCTTATTTTGACATCCTCGTCCAGCCGGCCCACCAGCGGTACTTGCGGTTGACGGCAGGCCACAAGCACTTTCAGTTTACCGTGCTCCCCTTTTGGCCTTACCAGCGCCCTTCGGGTGTTCACGAAAGTAATGGCGGTGGTCGCAGCTCATCTGTGCAGATCAGGGGT
The DNA here is from genome assembly GCF_964263255.1 of Lissotriton vulgaris. NCBI lineage: Eukaryota > Metazoa > Chordata > Amphibia > Caudata > Salamandridae > Lissotriton > Lissotriton vulgaris. The sequence continues at coordinate 8,720,718 of NC_141694.1, forward strand.
TTCAGTCTTCCCCTATCTCGACAACTGGCTGTTGAAGGTAGGCTCGCCCCAGGCTGTCGTCTCCCACCTCCAGACTACGGCCGACCTCCTGCATCTGCTGGGGTTCTCCATCAAGTTGCACCTGATTCCCTCTCAGAAGCTCCTCTTCATAGGAGCGATTCTGGACATGACGCAGTTTCGGGTCTATCCTCTCGAACAGCGAGTCCGGGATATTCAGGCTATGATTCAGCTCTTTCAGCCTCTATCCCAGGTTTCAGTCAGAAGGACCCTGAGGCTGCTGGTCAATCACGCCAGGTGGCAGTTGCGGTCTCTGCAGTGGGACCTGAAGTTCCAGTGGGCTCAGCATCAGAGGAATCTGTCAGATTGCGTCCAGATCTCAGAGGGCACTGCTCGACAATTGCAGTGGTGGCTCACAAACCAGGATTGGGTCAGCAGCAGATCCCTCTCCCTTCCCCAACCAGTCCACACTGTGGTGACGGAGATCAGAGGCCTCTGGTCTCCGGCGGAGTCTGAGCTTCACATCAACCTTCTGAAGCTCCGGGCGATTCGTCTTGCACTGAAGGCATTCCTTCCCTCTATCCGGGGAAGTGTGGTGCAGGTGTTCACGGACAACACCACCTCTGTGTGATATTGCAACAATCCGGGCGTGGTGGGGTCCTGGACCCTATGTCAGGAGGCCCTTCTCCTCTGGACATGGCTGGAACATCAAGGTATTACCTTGGTGGTTCAACACCTGGCAGGTTCTCTGAACGCCAGGGCGGACAAACTCAGCCGCAGGTGCATGATGGATCACGAAATGGGGTCTTCACTTGGAGGTGGTGCAAGGTCTCTTTCAACAGCGGGGAGAGCCTTGGTTAGATCTATTCGCCACAGAAGAGAACGAGCAATGTCTGCAATCCTGCACATTGGAATTTCCAAGGCAGCACGCCCTCGGAGATGCTTTTCGTCACGAGTAGATCTGTGGTCTGTTGTACGCCTTTCCGTCTGTACCACTTCTGCCCAGAGTGCTGAAGATCAGGCACGACCGGGCCCAAGTCATCCTTGTGGCTCCGGACTGGGCACGAAGATTCTGGTATCACAAACTGCTCAACATGGTCATCGATCCTCTAATCCAACTACCTCTTCTGGAGGATCTTCTGTCACAGCAGCAGGGGACGGTCCTCCACCCGAACCTGTTCAGTTTCCACCTCCTTGCGTGGAGAGTGAGCGGCGGCCATCTCTGCTTTCCTTCGGCTGCCAGATCAGCCTTCTCTTTTCAAGTCCCTGGTAGGTAACCATTTCTTGAAAGGCTTAACACATCTTTTTCCTCCAATTCCATTTGTTATGCCTCAGTGGGACTTGAATCTTTTACTGACTTATGTGATGTGTGCTCCCTTCGAGCCGCTTCATAACTGTCTTTTACACCTCTTAACTCTTAAAACTGCTTTCCTAGTAGCCATCACTTCCGCAAGGCGAGTGAGTGAGCTCCAGGCTCTTTCTTCCAAACCTCCTTTCTTGTCCATTCATCCGGACAAGGTGGTTTTCAGGACCCGTCCATCCTTTCTTCCAAGGGTGGCCACTGCCTTCCACATCAGGCAGACCATTAGTTTGCCCCCCCTTCTTTCCGCCTCCGCATCCTTCAAAGGAGGAAGAGAGGCTCCACCGTCTGGACCCAAAGCGTGGGCTCTCCTTTCTGGATCGCACAAAACAGTTCCGGGATGATGAACTTTTTGTTGACTAAGTGGGTGCAATGAAGGATCGGGCCGTACACAAACTCACCATTTTTTGATGGGTTGTGTTGTGTATTAAGGCTTGTTACTTTTAAGGCTTGTTACACTCCGGCTAAAAAAGAGCCTCCAGTCGGGCTATGCGCTCACTCCACCAGGGTGACGGCAGCCACTATTGCCTTGGGAAGAGGAGTGCCTCTGAATGACATCTGTCAGGCAGCCACGTGGGCATTGCTGCACACGTTCACAAAATACTACTGCCTCGACAGCCAAGTCCGGAGAGACGGCTTTTTTGGCCGTTCTTTTTTGTTTCTTTAATTCTATTTATTAACACATATCGTTATATTGTATACATTGCAGAGGAAGAAACAAGGTACAGTACAATCTGTGAGATCAGTTTCAAACTATTTGCAGCAGAACGCCGCGTGGAGTCATTAGGGGAGGGAGGGTCATCGTGGTCAATATGAAGCGCAGGGTCGCAAATGTGTCCTCTATAGGAGTTCCTAAGGTCCCAGATCTTGGACCACGTTTTAGGGCAACCACGGGATGTGTAGACTGTTTTTTCCCTAAACATACACCAGTCTAGGTCTTCTTTCCAGGCGTTTACTGTGGGTGTCGTGCTATATTACGCTTTGCCAGCATGATCCCTGGAGCGGCCCGTTGTGGTGATGCCTGTTTAAGGCAGCGGGCTCCCATATGTTTAGCAGGCATCTTCTTGCTTCTGGGAGTATAGGCGTTTTGATTTACGTCACTTAGTCCGTCATGGATCCTATGCGAATATATTTGTATGTATTCGCACTCCCACACTATATGTAAGAATGTTCCCACCTGCCCACGACCCCTTCTGCAAACGCCTCCGTCCGCTCTCCCCATTCGGACTAGTGTGGGCCAGTGATGTAAATCCTATGCAGAATTTTCAGTTGGATCAACCTTAGTCTGTCCGAAATCGCCACCACCCTTGGTGAGGATACCGCCTCCCGCCAGTCTTCATCATCTAATTCAATACCATCCCCTACCCATTTATCACGTAGCGCCCCCAGTGGGTCCTTCATATTGTTGTTTAGTTTTTTGTAGCTCATTGAGATGGCTTTTTCTGGTAGATGCCCGTCTAACGGAATATCTCCCTAAGATTGCCATGATGTCTAATACACATATTAATGATTTCTTCGGGGAGGTCAAGTATAAGAGGATGCCATCAGCATATAGGGAGATTCGGTCCTCCCAGTCGGGGGACCAGCACAGGCCTCGCATCTCAGGGTTCTGATGAATCCATGCCGCAAGGGGCTCCAAAGCGAGGGCAAATAGAAGGGGAGAGAGGGGGGCAGGTCTGTTGCGTACCCCGATTCAATTTGAATGGAATGGACTTCTTGTTATTAACCACCACTTGGGCGTGGGGTTCTGAGCTCAGTACCCTCACCCATTGAATAAATTCGGGGCCTACGCCCATCTTTGTGAGCACTGCGAATAGGTAAGGCAATTCGACGGTGTTGAACGCCATGGTTGCGTCCACCAACACCACCAGGGCATCTTCTTGGATAGTAGCCGCTCTCCCCAGCACCCCATGTAGCCTGCGCAAGTTCAACGCAGTATTGCGGTGAGGCATAAAGCCTGACTGGTCCAGAGGGACCAATCCTCCGATCACTTTAACTAGCCGGTTCGCCAGGAGTTTGGCCAAGATTTTGGGCTTAGCAGTTGAGATAGATCGGCCTGTAAGAGGCGCAATTAGTTTTAGATCTACCCTTTTTGTGAATGGTGACCAGCGTGGCTATTTTCTGATCATAAGGCAATGCCCCCAATTCTTTACTCTCGTCAAACATTGCTTTTAAATACGGAGCTAATATATCTGGTTTGAGCTTGTAAAGCTCAATGGGTAGGCCATTGGGGCCCAGGGCTTTTCCGGAGCGCAATGCTCTAATTGCCTGTGCTATCTTGTCGCGAGGACTGTCTAAAAATTGTTGGCCGTCGCTGGATCGGGTTGGGAGTGTAATGTCTCATAGCAAGTCATGAGAATCCTCTTCTGTATGTGGTGAGCAAGCTGTATATACCATCTTGTATTATGCAGCAAATTGATCTACAATTGCTTGTGGGTCAGTAATGGACTCATTTTCTGCTCCTATTAATTCCGGCACCAATCTGCTCGCCCACTCTTTTTTTTGTCAATCCAGGTGATTACTTTTCCTGCTTTGTCGCCCAGGTCATACACTCTACCCAGCTTTTCTCTCTGGGGGTATTTGGCCCTGTCTGTAATTAGAGCCTTATATTCATCTGGCTTGAGATGTAGTGTGTGAAGTTTTGCTTGTGTGACCTCAGACTCTAGGTCATCCTCCAATCTGCCAATCTCTCCCTCCAGTTCCACAATCTCCTTCTGTCTCTTTTTTTGCGTCTGCAATGAGAGATAGCGCCTGTCCCCGTATCACGGATTTAAACGCCTCCCAGAGGGTTTGGGCGAAGTTCGCTGACCCTTCGTTGTCTTGGAAGTATGTGTCTATGGCCTCCAATAATGCTGTTCGGATTTTCGGGTCTCGAAGGTGCCATGAATTTATGGGGGCCACACATCCTACTCTCGCCTGGCCGAGCATCATCTGGACCCAAACCGGGGAGTGATCCGAGGTACCCCTAGCTAAGTACTTGATGTCGTGGAGGTATGCAGCCTGTGAGTTGGGAATTAGAACATAATCGATCCGGGAAAGGCTATGATGGGCCCCGGAGTGGAATGTCTGATGTATTTTCTCCGGGTGGAGAGTTCTCCACCCGTCAACCAGTCCCAACGCATCAAGGAAGTCTGGCAGCCACCTATTCGAGATCCCAAGCTCCCGTGGTGGGTGTCTATCCAATGTGCCTGAGGCGACTGAGTTGAAATCCCCTCCCATCACCATGAGGTCATCCGGCGGGGAAGGCAGGAGAGTGCCTAGGTCTTTTAAATATGGTGTTCTGGAGGATAGGTGGAATGTAGATTGAGAGCAGAGTGAGAACGTAACATTCCCAGGAACCCGTGACCCCAATATATCTGCCTCTATCATCTGTAAATGTGGAGCTCACGGCAAGGGGAAAGGAATTCTTAACAAGAATGCCCACATCCTGTGAAGCCTGAGTGGGCTATCAAATTGTAACCCCACCTGTTAAGTACCTTACAGGAGTTGCCTATAAGGTGTGTTTCTTGAAATAGAAGGACATCAGGACCCTGGCGTTGGATGTATTGCAGGACAACCCTACTTTTAATTGCGTCTCTATGACCATTGACGTTCCAACTCAGTATTTTAACATTCTTGCTCCACTGTATACTCATTTGGTCCAAAATAAGATACAAGTTCCTCTTCGCAAAGTCCTGTATAGTCCTGCGATGTGTGTCTCATAACATGTAACAACTGTATCAATGCAACCAAACATCCCCCCAGCCCAACCCTCCCAAAATCTCAGGAAGGAAAAAAAGAGGAGCAAACAATAAAAGAAATACGTCCCCGAACATCCCTCCCTTCCCTGCAACCCTGGTTTGTAGGTTCAAAACTGCCCACATCCCAAACTAGTAGATCACCTGTCACCCCAATTACCTTGTCAACTACTACAGGTGTGTGGGGTGGCCCTATTTGTTGCCCCGCAGGACCCAACATCAGACCAGCCTAGGAATGAGGCATTTTCCCTTACTGTAAGTCTTGCAGTGTCCATCACTCTCACTATTTCCTACCCTTTAGAAAGAGTAAATAGTATACATTACAGTATGGTGTGTGGAGCCCCAGCTTTGGAGTCCAACAGGAGGGAAGATCGTTTTCCACCAGTCAAAGAGCAGCCGGACTCATGGACCTCGATCTCGAAGAACACATGCTTCTCTTGTCAGGTTCTACTCTGCCCTTTTGGGAGCTTGTGAACTCCTCTTAGTATCCCTCCAGGTACTGGCGATATCTAGCCTCATCCTCGGTGCAGCACCCTCGTCCAGCCAGTACTAAGCCTCCGATGGGGTAGTGAAGAACCAGGATTTACCATTCGCCACCACTTTTTAGTTTCTCCGGAAACTGTTAGACTTTAAGGGTGAAGTCCAGGAAGAACCTAATGGTCGCGTTTTCGTACAGGAGGTCTCCATGTAGACGAGCCGCTTTCAGGATCGCGTCACAGGCTCTGTGGTTGAGGATCTTGGCTATGATTGTCATGGGTGCGGCTCCTTGTTTCGGCGGGGGGATTGGGGCCCTATGTGACCATTCCACAGTGAAGATGGCAGAGTCGTTTAGGCTTGAGATGGTTCGATATCAAGTTTTTACGGAAGAGTTCTACACTCCGCCCCTCTGCGCCCTCTGGAACACCAAGCACTCGGATGTTGTTACTGTGAGCTCTCCCCACCTGGTCTTCCTTCTAAAGAGCTACCTGTTGATGTTGGTGAACCAGTTGTTGGACCCTTTCTTCCAGTTTTCGAGTCTTGGCCTGGAGTTCTGTGACATTTACTTCTGTCTACGTTATGCGTTCTGATGTCTTATTCATGTCTGCCCTGAGTAATGCCATTTCTTTGGAGACTTTATCAATCTTGGTTTCCAGTGTTGCCCCCAGGACTTGGATCGCCGCCATAATGGAACTCAGTGAAGGCTCAGGGTCGTTCATGGTGTCACTTGAGTCCCGCTCTCAGGTGCCGGCTGCTTGGGAACCGCGTATTGGTCCAGCCGGTTAGACTGCACCTGCGGACCTCCCTTGGGTTTCATAGTGGGGAGCGGTAAAGGTAATGCGCAGCGGGATCAAATCGCTTACGCGTCGACTATTAGACCTTGTAAGTGCACAGTGTACGATAATCTCGCAAGATGGACCGCTCACCGCCTCACAGAGGATGCAGGTATTCAGTAACTGTCTTCTTCAGGGGAATTTTTTCTCTTTATGAGATTAGAGCACAAACCACTCATTAAATCACTAGAACAACCGTAAATAGCACAATACACAGTGGGCTCCAGGGGGGACCAAACAATAAACTAAGAAAGTGGTATAACATCCACGACTTGACTAGACACAGTGCCTAGAGCACGTAGAATCACTGTGACCCCAAGGAACCACCCAAGGTAGTGACACAGGGGACCCACGGGGGACATGTGCAGTGTGAGAACACAGCAGCGAGCTCCGTACATCTTTATGGGAAAGTCGCGGTTGGAATTTTAAAGATTAAGGACTCTTCGGAGAGGACTTTAAGCAAAGTCTTTCAAACATAGAAGGTTCTAAGGCCAGCACCCTTGTGAGTACCGGAGTACCTGTGTTACCTAGCCCAGGAAAACCGGGTGCATAGGTGTCAAGTGATGTCGGGAATCTTAGACCTTTTCAATGGCGTGCTGCTGAAAAGTGCTGCTGCCGGGAAGATAAAAAGGGTCCGGTGTGATCCAAGCCTGCATCGAAGATGAGAGGAACCTAAAGGCAGAGGGGACAAAGTACAGGTCACTTCAGGGCGACCAAGGGCTCGGTAGACGAATGCCCACGGATGTAGAGTGTTTCAGGTGAGAAGATAGGATGCTTGACTCTGCAGTTACGTCGAAGTACTTCTTTTCAGTAGCAGAGTTTAGTCCAGGTAAAAATCTAAAGTCCTGTAGTCAGGGGTTCCTACTTTATACCCAAGGAAGGGGTGGGACAAACTCTCGGGACCCACCTATGGAGGGTCAGGACCGAGGGGTGACTACACCCATGTCCTTTGTCCAGTTTTGCCCCAGAGCAGGAGCAAATGGCTCCTGCAACTGGTTTTAGCTGGACTGTGCACAGGGACACCAAATGTGCCCCCAGTGCAGACATCAAAGCACTCTGAGTGCACCCGCCCAGCCCCAATACACTAAAGCCTGTCTGGGAGGTGTTCACACCTTCCTGTGACAAGAAGCCTATTGTCATGCATTCCCCTGCTCGAGCTTGGCTCAGCAGCAGAAGGGCAGGCATTTTGTGATGCCAGGGTCGAGAAAGCTGGCACCGGGTGTACCGGTGTTGTCATATTTCTCCCTCTAGGAGGGTGGAATCATTTCCAAACACCAAATAGGACATGTTTCCTTGCAGCCGTTTTAAAGTTAGCTTTTACGGCTAGGTTATAATGCACTTAAGAGTATATGGTTGGCTGCATCACAAACAACCCCGGAATGTAGTTTCCGAAGGTTGCAGAGGGGTCCTGCTCATGCAGTTGCACCCTCTCACATAAAACCCAGCACCCTGCCTTCAGGATTGATCAGGCCTGCCATAGGGGTGTGTTGGACCTGGCCTCGTGGCGTGGCCCCACTCCTCCCACATGGCGGGTCCCGGACTACCTCGACCCCTGTTCCCCGGCCAAGAGCGGCACCTTCCACGAGTGCCGCCCCTCCGGGCCGCCCCCAGCTCTCCCCCGACGGAACTCTACCTCATCTCCTCAACCCTCTCGGCTGGTCCGGACCCTTTCCCGGATCCTCGTCTCCGGCCCAGCTGCCATCTTGGACCCTCCACGACCAGGCCTTGTGGCCTCGGCCCGACCCCAGCCTCAGGCCCAGCAAAGCCCCGACATCGAGGCACCACGATCCAACCAGGGGGTAAAGAGACCACTTGACGAGTCAATGGGGGAAGAAGTTTCGATGGACCCCCATCCGCCTGGTTTCGATCGCCCCCAGCCTCCCCGGGCGCTGGCTCCACCCCCCTGCTGGGTGTCTGGACTCGCACATCCCGGACCCTCCGACCTCCAAGTGCGAGGGTCCGGACATCAAAGGACACCAGCCCTATAACTGGGGCAGCTCCAGAGCAGGAAGGCAGTTGTATCCTGGAGTCGAGAGACACCGAGACAAACTCATCTTCTTGCATCCATCCTTGGAGTCCTGCTGGCGCTGCCGCGGCTCATCTTCGTGAACCATCCTTGGAGACCTGCTGGCGCTGCCGCGGCTCATCTTCGTGAACCATCCTTGGAGTCCTGCTGGCGCTGCCGCCGCTCATCTTCGTGAACCATCCTTGGAGTCCTGCTGGCGCTGCCGCGGCCCATACCAGACAACCCTCCAGCTCGAGGATTGAGAGCTGTGCGTCCGGCATCCCTGTACCAGACCGGTACTAAGACTGTCCCGCTACCCCCTTCCCACAGAGACTAAGTTTAGAGGGATCCCAGTATCCCGTTCCTTCTGTACTGTTGCAATAACCTGCCAAAGAATACCGATAAAAGTGTTAAGAACCTATCTTTGTGTGGCGTCCATCTGTAGGGGGGGTGGTTGCTCGTCCGTATGATCTGAGGAGAGGAACCTCACCAGGAGTCCTCTCCCCCTTGCTCGGCCTCAGGTTTCCCGTCTAACAGGGTGATTGACAGGTGTATATGTGCAGTGATATAAGGTAGATATAGGGAACCTATATCTTAGTAAGGGGTGCATGCACCACCTTGCACAGGCTGCTGTAGCAGACCTGTTGTGTCATTTTGAATGGTCTCCCAGGGGTGATATAATACATGCTGAAGCCCCTGAGAGGCCTCTGGGGTACCTATGCCCTCGGTACAAAGTATACCATATACTAGGGACTTATAAGGGTACCCCAGAATCCAATCTGGAGTGTACATAAAGTACATGGAATCATTTTAGAGAGGAAGCAGCTAGGCAGGGGTCCTGAATAGCAGGATCCCAGCCAGACTAAGTTGAAAACAGTGAAACATTAGCAAAAACTATAAGAAGTAGATCCTAGTCTCCTACAGGCCCTGTGGGTGTACCCTCCTCTATCACACAAGTGTGAGCCTGCCCTGTGTTTGTGTGTGTGTGGGGTGTATTCTGCTCTGTCACACGATCATTCACACGATGTATCCTGATCATTCACACGAGTGTGCGCCGGCCCTGTGAGTGGGCATATCCTGCTCTGACACATCTGTCCATGAGTGTGATCCGGCCATGTGTGTGTTTGTGTGCCTGTGTGTGTGTATCTTGATCTCTCACACACATTTGAGTCTTCCTAAACACTCCTCTCAGCTGCGACAATAGCTTCGCTCTGTTAACTGCTGTGTCTTGATGTGTTGTCATTGTGTGTCACCTGGGTGTGATGTGACATTAACACAGACTTGTTTTCTTTGCAGCCCGTGTCCAGAGCAAGGAATGGGGGACGAATTTGACTTAATGGACCACTCGGATCTGTATATCCTGGACTTCAGTATGTGAAGAGCGTGAGCCACTGTCCCCCTCTCTGCCTGTGCCTTGAGCCACTGTCCCCCTCTCTGCCTGTGCCGTGAGCCACTGTCCCCCTCTCTGCCTGTGCCGTGAGACACTGTCCCCCTCTCTGCCTGTGCCATGAGCCACTGTCCCCCTCTCTGCCTGTGCCGTGAGCCACTGTCCTCCTCTCTGCCTGTGCCTTGAGCCTCTGTCCCCCTCTCTGCCTGTGCCATGAGCCACTGTCCCCCTCTCTGCCTGTGCCGTGAGCCACTGTCCTCCTCTCTGCCTGTGCCTTGAGCCTCTGTCCCCCTCTCTGCCTGTACCACGAGCCACTGTCCCCCTCTCTACCTGTGCCGTGAGCCACTGTCCCCCTCTCTGCCTGTGCTGTGAGCCTCTGTCCCTATCTCTGCCTGTGCTGTGAGCCTCTGTCCCCCTCTCTGCCGGTGCTGTGAGCCACTGTCCCCCTCTCTACCTGTGCCGTGAGCCTCTGTCCCCCTCTCTGCCTGTGCCGTGAGCCACTGTCCCCCTCTCTGCCTGTACTGTGAGCCTCTGTCCCCCTCTCTGCCTGTGCTGTGAGCCTCTGTCCCCCTCTCTGCCGGTGCTGTGAGCCACTGTCCCCCTCTCTGCCTGTGCCGTGAGCCTCTGTCCCCCTCTCTGCCTGTGCCGTGAGCCACTGTCCCCCTCTCTGCCTCTACCACGAGCCACTGTCCCCCTCTCTGCCTGTGCCGTGAGCCACTGTCTCCCTCTCTGCCTGTGCCGTGAGCCACTGTCCCCCTCTCTGCCTGTGCCGTGAGCCACTGTCCCCCTCTTTGCCTGTGCTGAGAGGCACTGTCCCTCTCTCTGCCTGTGCCGCGGACCACTGTCCGACTCTCTGCCTGTGCTTTGTGTGCCCTGGATGTTGTCTGCTTGGGTCTCCTCTGTTCCACTCTCTTCTTGTTTGTCCTGGATGTCATAGGCTCTGTGATAGTTGACTTCTTTCCCTTTGCTGTTTTGCTTTTCTAGTTTTTGTGTTTGACAAAGTCCAGCTCAAGATTCTATATTGGTCTCCACGTTTTTTTTTATCTGAACCAAGTTTGTCATGTTCAGAAAACGTTTTTTGGAGCAATGATAATCCTCAGTGCTCATTTCGGACACTCGCGGACTGGTTTGGTCTCCTTCCCTGTGGGTCTGGTTTGGTCTCCTTCGCTGTGGGTCTGGTTTGGTCTCCTTCCCTGTGGGTCTGGTTTGGTCTCCTTCCCTGTGGGTCTGGTTTGGTCTCCTTCCCTGTGGGTCTGGTTTAGAGCGTCCCCCACCCTCCCCGCAAGATCTATCTTGGATTCCTTTCCTCGCAGAATCTAAATTGGAGCCACGGGGTCTAGTTTGGAGTCTGAGAGGCTGGCCTGGTATATGCTGTCCACTATTTAAAGTGGGCATCTTGCACCAGTCCAGACAACCCTTATGGTGGTTTAAGAGGTGTCACACAACCTTAGAAAGCTCTCTGAGTGTTCGCTGTGAGAGCAGCCTTCAGGCTAAGTCCAGAAGGAGTGTAAAGCAGCTGGTTTTACCCGAATGCAACCTTATTGTATTGGTTAAATGAAAAGGAACCACACAAGGTATGTATAAAAATATGTATTAATTATAGAGCACTCTCTAGTACGTTACATCATCTCCTACACAGTGGTTTCATTGCTTTGTACCACAGCACAGGACTCCGTAGGAATGCATCTGGTTCCGTCAGGCTGCATGGCTATAAGACATCCTACTCTTATGAACCAGAGGAACGATCGTGTCTGATAGACTACTAGCCGCAGATTCCGTAACGTAGAATTTTCCTCAGGCGTGAGACTGGATCCGGAAAATGTTTTGCCATACATCTCTGCGCGCCGGGGGACAGCACCACGTGACTCAGCCCTGACGTCTGCGTATGTGACGTCCGCGAGGTCACATAAGCCCCACCCCGGCGCACTGACATCAGTTTCATTCTTTTCCGCGTGCAACGTGGATCCGGATCGTATGCTTGGCCTGCTTTAGTCCTCCTTTTAACGCCTTGCGTTGAGAACAGTGTGTGAATGCCTTCAGGTTTTAAGACGTGTACTTCTTGTGCGCGTCCGATGTCGGCGCGGACCCTCACTCGATTTGCATGTGGTGTTTGGGCGAGCACCATGATTCCACGAACTGCGAAGCTTGTCGGTATCTTAAGCCGAAGTCCCGGCGGGAGGGCCGGATGAAATTGCTTTCAGCACGCTTGTCCAGATCAGTCTCGTCCCCAAATCCGTCCCCTACATCGGACTAAAAAAAAAAAAACGCCGCCGATTCCAGTTGCAGCATCGTCCTTCGCCAAGGCCTCACGGGCGTCGCTCGTCCACCGGTAAGTCTCTCAGTTTGTCTCTGAGGCCTTTTCTTCGCTCTCCGGAGGGCGCGGGTTCCTCCCAGAATGCACGCCCTCGCCAGTTGCCACCCTGTCCGCCGTTTCCTGGCGTTGGGGGCGACTAGTGCCCAAACGGAAGCCTATTCTGCGGTTCTGAAGGCTTCTTTAGGCCCTGCTCCTCCTCTCCCTGTGACGCCAGCGGATCACTCGCCATGCACGGGGCCTTCCGTGGGCTCGCCGGCGGCTTCATTCTCGGCGCCGACGAGTTTGGCTTCATTTTCGGCGCCGACGAGTTCGGCTTCAGTTCTTGGAGGTGTGGTGTTGTCGAGGTGCGACCCTACGGGGTTCCGCTCTTCGACCCACGGCGCCCCTGCCTCGCCGCAAAGCCCCATGGGGTTCCCTGTGGTGTTGCAGGAGGTCGCCGGGACTCATGGTTCATTCTCGAGTCCCATTCGTTCCTCTGGGCAGGCGGCTGGATTACCGGATGCCGAGCCGACGCCTTTCCGGCGCCGGCGGCTTTCCTCCCCAACCCTGGCGGCGCCGTGGGTGGAGGCCGAGACCCGGGGCACCTCCCTGAGTCCCTCTCGGCTCTCTACGCAGGCGGCTGCCTCGCTGGAGGTCGAGCCGGCGCCTTTGCGGCGCCGTTCATTAGCCGCTTCGGCTCTGACCCCGCCCCTTTCTCCTGTGCATCTCCTTGTCTCCTCTTCACCGGAGACTGGATGCTGAGTCGTGCTTTTTCCCCGGCGTCTTCCAGGGCGGGCTCTACGCTGTCTCTGCGACCGCATACTCCGGACCCTGTCTTCCACACCTCGCTGGTTGCCCCGCAGGTTTCTCCGTTTTCTCCAGAGACTCCTCAGGTCCCTCACTCATCCATGGGCCTTCCATCATACAGAGGATGGCCGTTCCCTCCTCCTGCTGGACTTGGGGATGGGCAACTTAGCTTGCAGCCTTTGCCCACAGACGAGTTCCTCTCTTCCCAACGACGCCTTACAGAGGCGGGTGCGGCTTTTGTCTGGGCCATTTCTACGGCCGCTGGTATTTTGCGCATGGTCGTCGCGGTCATTCCAATCCCTACAGACCATCTGTTGGAGGTTCTCCACCAGGGCTCCGGTGGAGGGGAGCTGCTTCTTCCATGCAAAGCTTCACTCCACAACTCTCTTCTGGGGGCCTGGGGGCTTCCTGCTACGTGGGATCCGGTGCCTCAACTGTTCCTCCATCGCCATTGTCCTAATCGAATGATCCAGTCTGCCTTTCTTCTCACCCTTCTACCCGAAGCCCTGTCCTGCGGTCGGCCTTTCCCTCCTTTCCTTCGGTGTTGCTCCCTCTGTCATGTGAGGGACGGTGGCTGGACTCCTGGGGGCGTAGCATCTTCGCCTCCACTAGCGCTGCTTTGCGTGCGCTCAACACTCTTTGTGTGTTAGCCAGGGCTACCTCTGCCCTGTGGGATTCCGCTGAATCCCTTCTGTCCCGCCCCTCCCATGGGGGTGTCTGCGTTGCTCTGCGGCACCATGTGCTGGATGGTCGGAAGTTGGCTGCATTTATTCTACGTTCAGCCTTGGATGTGTCTGACTCTCTCGGTCGCGCTATGGCGAGTTCTGTGGCTCTCCGCCGCCAAGCTTGGTTGCGGGATGGCATCTTTCCAGAGAATGTTAGGGAGCGTCTTGCTGACCTGCCTTTTGATGGGCTTCTTTTATTCAACGCCCACGCCGACTCCGCCATTCAATGACTCCTTGCGGGGCTCCGTCCTCCTCTCCCTCCGTAAGCTTTGGCTTGTCGGTCCTCCGGTGTCTTTTGAGAGACGTTTATCCCATCTTTCTCTTTGGGCCTAGTGTTTCGTTTGGGCCGTCTGTGTTCTGTGTGGCTTGGAATGCCTTCAGGGTCCTTAAGTTGGCCCCTTTGTACTGTTGGCTGCTGGTTCAGCCCTTCAGCTTTTGCAGTGGGTGTGTTTTTTGGCAGTTAATGAAGCCGTATAGGTCCTCAGATTGGATCATCTGTGTATTTTTTGGCTGATTGGTAAGCCGTCTGTGGAGCTCCCACGGGTCCTTTATGTTCTTGATCTCTGCTGCGGGGTTTTTCCCTAACAGGTGTTCCCATGTGTTGTTTTCGGACGTGTCATACCCTAGGTGGGGTACTTGTAGGCTATTGTATAGATCTGTCCTAAGCTGGGTGGGTGTGGATGCCTTCTCGGTTCCCCGCCTTCCCTGGCGTCACAGTATACCGCTTGGTGCTGTCTTTTTTCTTCCGTCATAGCGCAGCTTGCGCTGCTCCAGGTTCTGTCCTGCTCAGTATCCGATGGAGTTTCTATCCTTTGTCTACAGGGCTTGCTTGTCGTGCATTTGTCCCTTGTTCCTGTGGGATATCTGCTTATGTGCGTTTTGCCTTCCCTCTTTAGCCTTTGGATCGCCAGGCCGACTTTGTCATGACGTCTACAGCTTCGCGCCGTGGTGCTTCCACTTTATTATCCAACGTTTCGGCCTGGTCCTCTACTTTTTGTTCCAGAGGGGCTAGGATATTCCTGGTGTTCCCTTGTGTTCTGGTTGACGGCCTGTGTTCTGGTTGACGGCTTTAGGCCTGTGCTACATCTTCTGGCCGGTCCCACTTCTTTCGTGGGTCGGGTTGTGCCACTGGGACGGTTCTTCTCTGGGGGCTTGTTCTGGGGCCCCTTGCCTCTGTCTTCATCTTGCGCTTGGCTTGCTCTGGGCACACTACTTTATGGTATCTACTAGCTGCCTGCTGCACACGCTTGGACGTTATGGTCCACCTCCGTAGGCCTCGGCGTGTACCCGTGTGCTTCTGTCTCTTGCTCTGCTGGAGCCTTGCAAAACTGTCTTCCTTCTCGCGTATGCGCTTCTCGGCTTTGGAGCCGTTCCTACATTGTCCGCTCCCTCGGGTCTGATGGGAGTTCAGCTGTCCCCTTCTGTGTGTGTGTGTGTTCTCCTTTGGCGGGCTCTGCCTCCGTTTCCACCCCTTCTGTGTGCGTGTTCTCCTTTGGCGGGCTCTGCCTCCGTTTCCCCCTTTTCTGTGTGCGTGTTCTCCTTTGGCGGGCTCTGCCTCCGTTTCCCCCTTTTCTGTGTGTGTGTTCTCCTTTGGCGGGCTCTGCCTCCGTTTCCACCCCTTCTCCGTGGATTATGTGGGTGACTCTTTTCTTCCTTGGTACTCCCTGGGTACCGTCGGTCCCTCCGGGGTTCTGGAGGTTGCCCTCTGCCTCTCGGGTAGGTTTGTGGTATGCTGGCCTTCCCTTCTCCTTTTTCTTGTTTATTCTGCTTGATGGGGGCTGGGCCGTCCTCCCTGTCCCCATGACACATTCCCTGTTTGGGCCCTGTGCCCTTCCAAGCTGGTGGGGTTCTCTCGCAGACCCTACCCCCCCCTCTGGCTATGGCTAGGGTGTCTATTCTACGTTACGTAATCTGCGGCTAGTAGTCACTATCTGATGTACAAGTTATTTACCTTCGGTAATGGTGTATCTGGTAGAGACGATTCTAGCCGTAGATACCTTCACAACCCGCCCTTCATCCCCGTTCTGCGAGGATCTACAGCTTGGTCTTCTGCATTCGCCTCCCTCCGGGTGGCTTGTCTTTTGCGAGTGCCCTCTTTCACACTTTCCCTTCTAGTACGTGGACGGTAGGTTTATGTGGACTTCTGCATCCCTACACCCTGGTTATTCCAGTGTGGGGCCTACTCGTACTCTTATCTCTTTTTCATTGATTGGGGTTTCTGACCCCTCTGGGGTGGGCTCTCTTGGCTGTGCCTCAGCCCCTTAGCTCTTTACAGGGGATAGGACACTTCTTGGTGGTGTTATCTTGGGGTACTTGTTGTTACTCATCTGTTCTGAGCTTGTGGCTCCTTCACTGTTATACATTGTGGTTGCAGACTTTCTGTCGTCTGTCAAAACATTTTTCACATGTTTTTCTGCTTCTAGGGAGGACATCGCCTTTGCCTTGCGGGGTTGCTACTCGTAGCGGTGCGCAGCTCGGTTCCTTCCATGGATTTCAGTGTCGCAGTGCTTGGCACTGTCTCTAATGGTGCTGTTCCTCACCATTCGCCCCTTTTCCCTTTGTTTCACTGATTTACTCTCACAGTTTTGTTTGTGATGGCTCCGCGTTGTGGCGCGGAAAAGTTCTCCGAAGAAAACTGATGTCAGCGCGCCGAGGTGGGACTTATGTGACGTCACGTACGCGTACAATGTCAAGGTGGAGTCACGTGGTGCCGTCTCCCGGGCTGCAGAGATGATGTGGCAAAAAAAAATACGGATCCAGTCTCATGCCTGGGGATAATTCTACATTAAGGAATCTGCGGCTAGAATCGTCTCTACCAGATACATCGTTAGCGAAGGTAAGTAACTTCTACAACAAGACCGCCCAGGCACTGTCGAGGCAGAGATCCTGGTGATGAGTCTGATGGGAGATGTCTCATCTTCTGGCCTGGGTTTCTGACTCTGGCTGCAGATCCAGCATCCAATGACTTCTCTTGGTCTTACTCACCCGAGGCTGGACCGGGTCTTATTGTCCGGTTCATGGTGCAGATCACATTTTCAAACTTTTGGTCTAGGGCTGCAGGCCTTAACCCAGGTTTCGTACTAGTGCCCATTCTATGCCGGCCTAAGCTCTTGTACCACTTGACCAGTCGTCATTGTATGCACCCTGACACATCGTATGCATGCACCCTGAGGCATCGTATGCATGCACCCTGAGGCATCGTATGCACCCTGACGCATCGTATGTACCCTGACGCATTGTATGCACCCTGACACATTATCTCACTGCATAGAAAGGCCACCCTTCTGGCCACTGAAGTGATGTTGTTTTTCATTTCTTTCTTTAGGTCCCAGCCTAAAGACATTATGTAAATTAGCAGTGATTCAACACGGTCTGGACCAGTCTGGCCTCCCTCACGATATCAGGTAAGGCGGAATGAGCCCGGTGTCCATAGCGCCTCCATCTTCAGTCACTAGGGGCCGTTCAGGGTTCTAGTGCTCATGCTTGGGTGTTGGGCAGAACAGGTGCTGTTCTGGGCTGTTGACGCCTTTCCATGCTGATACTGCCCATCAATGACCTTTCCTAGGTGACAACTCCCTCCCCACTAGTTTACCTCTTATAGATATGGCTGAGAGATGTTGGGGTGCTCCTGTCTAAGAATAAGTGGTCTGGTGAAGCGTTGTGGGTGTGATGGGAGTGTTGAAAGATGCAGTCGAGGCACTTCGGATCTGCTTGCTGCTGTCAGTGCTTGGGGTGCGGTGTACTGCTCGTGCTGATATCCGAGGCTGCCCTTGAAGCTCGCTATGCTTTATTAAATCCCCCTGGTATTGCCTCTCTTCAGCTCAGAGGTCCAATTCACTCTATCAAGGTAAGATCTCTGAGGGATCCGTTATAGTTTAATAAAATCCAGCAGTGGTTCTCAGTCTTAAATGAAGATGCCCGATGGATTCGCCAGCTGTAGTTCAGCCCCATCCGCAGGAGATTTACTGTTTAGTACTTCAGAAGACCATCCAGTGATTTATCAAACTAAATTAAGATGCCAAAACTAACTGTTCTACTTAGTTTCATCCCACTAGAGACTCACATTATTCAATTAAGACTCCTTGGGTTAGCTGTATCAATCTAACATGGCTCCATGGATACCTCGGCTCATATACGACCCCGAGACGACTTACTGTATTCAATCTTACAGCCAACGACTTGGATGTAAATGCTTTCCGGGCATTGAGGCTGATGCTGGCCGACTTAAACTGGGCTTCAGCATCGATGGGAAGCCATGGAAGCCCTGTCGGTACAAGGGTGATGTGGTCAAATGTCCTGGAACGAAGAACAAAAGAGCAGCAGCAACAGCAGGTAGCAAGAAACCGTAGACAGGTCCAGCAAGAGCCTGGGATTGTACGAATGTCTTAAGGGCCGGTCAGGAGTAAACGACCCGGCACCCCATGTCCATCTAAGTTGGCAGCGTCTGCTCTTATCCCTGGATATGAATTTGAGATTGGACGTTGAGTCTTTTGTTGCAAATGAAACCCAGTGATTTACAGTTGCCAAAAATTGCAGGTTTACGGGCGAGGATAACGTCCAGGGTGATAGTGCGCTCTACAGATCGGTTTAATATGCCTTAGAGTTCTGCAGGACTCTTTCCTTGTTTGTACAGGTAACGCAGGATGTTGTAGATAGATTATCGTATACTATTTTCAGGGGATTGCAATTTGAATGATGCATTGTCGTCTATCTTTAAACAGCCTCCAAGGTGTTTGAGAGTCGTGCGGTGTTTCTGGGGGAAGAGATTTTGAGGTACACTTCTGTATCCTCAGTATATTGATGATAGCAGATCCCGTCGTCCCCAAAGGTGACTCAAAGTGGTTTCATGTGTAGACTGTAGGGGTGTGAGACGTCTGATCCACGAGGGACACTTGACTTGCTAAGCAGTTCCCAGTTTTGGTTGATTGAGATGAGTTGGATATGTAGCAATTCCACCAATACAGGACTGTACTATCAAAAGCCATTGTATCTTTCTGGCTGTTGATCAGCGGTGTGATTGACTTGAAAGCCACAGAGAGGTCTAGCAGCAGGAGTCTCAAGCCGGACCGAAGATTTTCAAGAAGACTGTGATCCTGCATATCTTGATAGCCGCCTGCTCCAACTTTCAGTTAACTACCCAACGAAAGGAAGAGCCAACAGAGGTCGAAGGTTGAGCTCGCCATCAGCTGAGGCTTGCTTTACAAGGGGAGACACTGTCCAGTTTTAAGGGAGTCTGGAAACACACCTTGGGCTGGAAATGACGTCACCAAAGTCAGCCAATGGGACAAGATCTGACTCGCTAAATCCTAGGGTACATTTCCAGGCACTGCGGGCCGATTCACAGAACTAACTTAAGATAAAATCCTAAACTTACTACTTTTGGTATTCACAGAAGTTAGGATTTTGACTTAAGACAGACTTAAGACCGACTTAAGACATTCTTAAGACAGAATTCTGTCTTAAGTCTGTCTTAAGTCTGTCTTAAGTCTGTCTTAAGTCTGTCTTAAGTCTGTCTTAAGTCTGTCTTAAGTCTGTCTTAAGTCTGTCTTAAGTCTGTCTTAAGACCGACTTAAGACCGACTTAAGACCGACTTAAGACCGACTTAAGACCGACTTAAGACCGACTTAAGACCGACTTAAGACAGACTTAAGACCGACTTAAGACCGACTTAAGACCGACTTAAGACCGACTTAAGACCGACTTAAGACCGACTTAAGACCGACTTAAGACCGACTTAAGACCGACTTAAGACCGACTTAAGACCGACTTAAGACCGACTTAAGACCGACTTAAGACCGACTTAAGACAGACTTAAGACAGACTTAAGACAGACTTAAGACAGACTTAAGACAAAATCCTAACTTCTGTGAATACCAAAAAGTAGTAAGTTTAGGATTTTGTCTTAAGTTAGTTCGGTGAATCGGGCCCTTCATCCGTAGAGTGATTCAAAGGTCAGACTTTCGCTGAAGGGTTGAGCGGCGGGGGGTTCATTCTTTGCATTTCAACAGACAAACCTCATGAAGAGGGTCTTCCATTCAGTCATTCTAATTGGCTGTAGAGTCATTAACATCTTGGTTGTGCCCTTGTGGGGGGAGAGTGTTAATACCGGAGTGCTAAAGAGTTAATGTCATTATTTTTGGTATCCTCCGAGCACAGGGTCTGGCTTGCTGGCCTCATTCTTTACAGTGCGCAGTGGATAATGTGAAAGATCTGTAAATGATCCGACCAGTCCACTGGAAAAGGGTCACCCCTTCGAATGATAGTCATTTATGGAGACTTCGGTGTGTGGGTTTCTGCCACTATATTCCTGAAGGAACTCGGCAGAGGAGCTGCTCTGATACTAGGTTCGCCCCAATGAAAGTCGAAGTCTTGAAGGAAAATGTTGAAGTCTGAAATAATAAGATAATAAGGCGGCTCAGTTTTATGCTCCAAGCATTTTTCGAAGAAGATGGTGTCAACCGGAGAGTGATAAATGACATTTAATCCAACTGCAGGGGGATTACACCCAGACTCTTCTAGAAGTCAGCATTGAAAAAAGGATACTGATCATTAGAGGTCATTTTCCACTGGATCGATTGCAGCTCTACCTCCGCGACTGCCATCTTAAGGCGCTGCTGTCCAGCACCTTGAGACCCTCACCGGTGATTCGCAGCGCTTTATAAATACTGATTGATCGATGATCTCGTCGCGGGTGGAGTTTCGCGGAGGAACCAGGAGGTTACTGCGTCAAGTGTTGCTGAGGCAGTTTTTTGTCAGAAATAGGACATATATTTTAGGTTATCGAGTGTCAGTAACCACCATCCTGGGCTTTACTGCTGATCGGGAGTTATGCAGAAGATTTTGTAAGAAGGAAGAGCCAATTTTGGAAAAGTTGTAGCTAATGGTCTTGAAGGAATCTGGATAAGATTTCCTTGTTAGAAAATACCAGTGGCTGAGTCAGTGATTGTAGGGATATTAGATCGGAGGGAGCCGGGTCAATGACTAGGAGAGAGAAGTTGGAAATCTTAACTTGGAATGATTCTCCCTCATGAGAGTGGACCCCGCTCTAACAGCACAGGAGTCTGACCCTTTGCGTCCTAACGCAGCATCGATTGTAGTTAGGTCTTTTGTGAGACTAATGGAAGGCTTATGATGAGCTTGTGAACGACATGTGACGTTTGGTTGATAGACCTGGTTAGGGAATCAGGTTTCTCAGTAGGATGAGTCAAATCAATGCACTCGCTTTAATTAAGTTCATGGCGAAGTTAGAATCAAGTGCATCGAATCATTGATAGAGGATCGGAAGATGCTGCAGGGAGGTAGTTGAGTAGATCATCATGAGATTGCCGCAGCGCGGGTGGTCTCCCAGCCTGTCTAATTGAGCTGTTTTATCTGGGTATCCATGGAGAAGATTTTCTGATGGCTACTTCTTTTTTTTCCAAATCATTCTTATTGGGTTTTCCAAAACGAGAGCAATAATGAAAATGAGAAAAATAACAAGATGACAAGAAATGAAATGAGGTTACAAGTGAAATTACAAATGGAATTAAGGATAAAATTAAAGTATAAGATGTTCCCTGTTACAGACACGCTCATGTTGATTAACCATATAAGCCGTATGGTAGACCTAAATTTTGTCTGATTTGAGGGTCTTTATTAGAGACATCTAGAATAGAATATCATAATATCCTGAACAGTATTATGTTATCCATAGGACATGTCCTGAATAAGGTCTTTATGTCTACTTGGATTACCAAGTTATCAGATTTCATACATATCCCAACATTGTTACATCTTTGATATTATACTGGAGGCCTTATGGGGATAACATGAGTCCTGTTCCGTTTGTTACGGTCTCTGTGTGATGGAACAACTGAAAGGGTGCATGTTTGAAGAATAGGCCTAAAGAGAGAAATGTCCTGTCTCAAGGGGGTTTATACTGTTTATCAATAAGGTGGTCAGTAAAGTGTATGCATTTCTGTATTATATGGCCATAAGGCCATGCAAGTTTAGAGAGAGGACTTGGCTGGGCTCATGGGGTTCACATTTGAAGGAAAAGGCATCAAGGCGGAAGAGGAGTGTAGGGAGGCATGATCCTCCCCTCTGAGAAAGGTCAACCATTCTTGCCACTTCCTGAAGGAAACGCCTTTTGAATTGT
The DNA here is from genome assembly GCF_964263255.1 of Lissotriton vulgaris. Taxonomy (NCBI): domain Eukaryota; kingdom Metazoa; phylum Chordata; class Amphibia; order Caudata; family Salamandridae; genus Lissotriton; species Lissotriton vulgaris. The sequence continues at coordinate 8,742,476 of NC_141694.1, forward strand.
TCCAGTTGTTAAGAATTAGTTTGCAGGCGAGGGTGAGCATTCGATCCCGCATCAATCGAGCGCTCTCATCTCTCAGCTTTGGGTCTAAGAATCCCGGTAGAGGATCAATATTAAATATGTTATTTACACACTTGAATATGTTATCCCAAGAGGTTTGCACGGTAGGGCAATGGAAGAGGACGCGAGCTCAATCGCCTTCCTGTGCTTTGTAATTCCAGCATGTCGGGCTCCAACTTAAGGTGAGCTTGAAGGTTTTAGCTGGTGTCCAACGTGTTCTATTTATTAGCATGAATTTAGTTTGGGATAGAATAGGAGAGATTTCATTTGAGAAAGGGGTTCTATGTATTTTATTCCAGTCAAAGGGAATATTATTAGTGTTGGTTCCAGATTCCCATTTCACCTTGTTACACGAGTGAGAGTTGTATGGTTTCGGGAGCAGTAGTCTGTAGATTTTAGTTACAATATGACCTGGTTTTATGAGTTGGATTATCAGTGTAAGGATCAACGGTGTAAGAGGCAGGTTTGAGTGTGACGCGAGTCTTGCTTTAAGTTTCAAGAATTCATAAAAGTCCAAGGTTTCTAGGCCAAAAGTGGAGAAGTGTGGATCAATGGTTAGAGCGGCAAACCCTGATGCAGAGGTCTAGCCCGGGTCCAGGGTTCAATTCCTGCCTCAGAGGCTCTTGGACTCAATTTCCGCAGACCTGAAAAATCTCGCCTCGGTGCCTATTCTAATCATGGGTCCTTGCTTAATCTTCACAACGGCCCCAACAACGCTAGGATGACTGGCTTCACCATGGGGGAGCCCAGGAGTGGGCACTTCACAGGGAAAAGCCAGGAAGGGTTCCACAGCGGTATGCGTACAAGCGCATGAGATACCCCTTCGGGGGTCGATTCGGTGCGCTATACAAATGCTACTACATTTACAAAACAAGTTTAAAGATCGGAGAAGGAGGGGCGTTTTCCTACATAGAGTTCTTTGACGGGGTTTATGCCATTATTTCACCACTTTTGCCAGTATATCGTTTACCGGTCTATCTTTAGGCATGGATTGTGCCATAGGGCAGCTGGGTTGGATTTGTTGATTTTCACGGTCCAGAGTTGATCTAGACGCAGAAGGGCTCTTCTCGTATTTGGAATAATATATTTAGAATGGGGAAGGTTAGAGATGTTCATTGTGAGTAGAGCAAGCAAAGGATGTCTGTGTCTACCCAAACGGGAAGATACTCTGGGTCGTTTTCAGTGAAACCCCTGTTTGCAAAGATAAGCAGTTTAATATCCCTTTTTCTTTGGATAGCTGAACTTTTTAAGGGAAATTCTAGGTTTCTTCCCTTGCCATAGGAAAGAGTTTCAGGTGCTATATTTCTTGGTTAAGAACTTGTTAGAGAGGGTCATAGGTGGCATGCTGTACAGATAATTGACTAGTGGAGTGATCATCATCTTTAATGTTTCAGCCCTTCCCCACCAGGATAAGAATTTCAGCGACAACCGTCCAGCAGCGTGGTGATTTTTTTGTGAAAGGCATTTTTGTTGGTCTGGAGGGTGGAAACGAGGTCCTTAGTGAAGTCCAAGCCTAGGTATTTGATGCAGTTTGGTTGCGAAGTGAGAGCCGAGCTGCCTATAATGTCTTTATTGCTGATATTGTTGAGCAGCTTAACCTCAGTCTTATCTTCGTTGAGCTCATTCCCCGAAACTGAGGAGAATTCTTCTATTGAGGACATTAGGGCGTGCGTAGCGGAATCCGCTTTTTCCGAGATGACTCGTATATCTGCGTATGCTGTAATCTTAACCGTGTAGTTATTGAACTGGATTCTTGAGATTTCTTTATTATTCCGTAGCTGGTATAAGAACGGTTCGAACGCTAATAGGAACGGGGAGGGTGAGAGTGGGAAGCCCGGCGTGGTTCCTTGTTCCAGGTTAAAAGATGAAGAGATACTACCGCCAGCTCTAACTTTGGCGGACGGAGTGTAATACAAGGCCATTATCATGTGAATTAAGTTGTCGCCCAGGTTGATTTTCTCAAGTGTTGCTCTCAAGTAGGACCAGTCAATCTTGTCGAAAGCCTTTTCGACATCCAGCGTGATTGCCACTGCGGGGGAGTCTGTTAGCTTGGACTTCTCTAGGGCATGACATAATATTCGCGTATTATCACTGGAGAGCCTATTTTTTAGGAAACCCACTTGAGAGAGGTGAATGAGTTTGGATATATGCCTTTGAAGATGCTTGGCAAGGATCGTGGCCTAAATTTTGCAATCTAGGTTTATCAGTGAAATAGGCCTGTAGTTTTTTAGGCTGTGAGGGATCCTTCCCATCTTTGGGTATCACTGCTATGATTGCCTCTGCAGGGGAACTGCTTATTTGACCCGATTCAGTAAATTGATTAAACTGGTTTCAGAGAGGAGGAATCAGAAGGGTTGCGAAAGTTTTATCAAATTTGGCATTGTACCCGTCGGGCCAGGGTCTTTCCCCTTTTTAAGGTTTTTGATTGTGTCCAGTATTTTGTCTGAGGTTATTGGTCCATTAATCGCTACCTTGTCCTGTTCTGATAGAGCGGGTCAGTCACATTTTCTCCTGACAAGGGGCGCAGTGAGTTTCTAAAGGGCTCCCCTGGCATGGTGCCACCCGGGCTCTTTCAACCTCGGGCACTGCACAGTCAATCGTTAAAACATTTACAAAGAAGCACAAATTCTCTACGACCTCTCACAAATAGACTGCAACATAGCTCGAGAAGAGGAAAGCGTAATAACAATTTCACAGATACTTTGAGGGGCGGGGTTGTAGCTTGAAACATAAGCCTTATTCTGAGAACTTTCAGGGTGCCGTTGGCCATAGCGATGGGTTACCTTCACTGACGATGAGTGTGACTGATGCGACCCTTCCTGTTGAGGCTCTTGTGGAGCACAGAGGTGTTGGATTTGCACACAGTGTTGACTTAAAATGTATTAAACGGTTTGCTGTGTTGTTTTAAGTGTTATCTTAATAATTACAGGGATTTTTAAAAGTTGTGGGTACCTGGGATCAGTATCAGCCCCTGAATTTATTCCCCACCGACCCCTTTTCAGCCCCCCCTACTCTGAGATGTGCAGACTGGTACGGTCTGCTCACCAGTTCTACCAGGGAAAAGACTGGGACATCTAATGTGGGTTTGCCGAAGAGGCGGGTGCTGTATATCAGGTGTGGGTTGGCCGAAGAGGGAGGTGGTGGGTATCAAGTGTGGGCTGGCCAAAGAGGGAGAGGGTGTGCATCTGGTGTGGGTTGGCCGAAGAAGGAGGTGCTGTGTATCATATGTGGGTTGGCTGAAGAGGGAGGTGGTGTGTATCATGTGTGGGTTGGCCAAAGAGGGTGGTGTTGTGCATCAGGTGTGGGTTGACTGAAGAGGGAGGTGGTGTGTATCAGGTGTGGGTTGACTGAAGAGGGAGGTAGTGTGCATCAGGTGTGGGTTGACTGAAGAGGGAGGTGGTGTGCATCTGGTGTGGGTTGGCCGAAGAGGCGGGTGCCGTATATCAGGTGTGGGTTGGCCGAAGAGGGAGGTGGTGGGTATCAAGTGTGGGTTGGCCAAAGAGGGAGAGGGTGTGCATCAGGTGTGGGTTGGCCGAAGAGGAAGGTGTTGTGTATCAGGTGTGGGTTGGCTGAAGAGTGAGGTGGTGTGTTCAGATGTGGGTTGGCCGAAGAGGAAGGTGCTGTGTATCAGGTGTGGGTTGGCCAAAGAGGGAGGTGGTGTGTATCAGGTGTGGGTTGACTGAAGAGGGAGGTGTTGTGTATCAGGTGTGGGTTGACTGAAGAGGGAGGTAGTGTGCATCAGGTGTGGGTTGACTGAAGAGGGAGGTGGTGTGCATCAGGTGTGGGTTGGCCAAAGAGGGAGGTGGTGTGTATCAGGTGTGGGTTGGCCAAAGAGGGAGGTGGTGTGTATCAGGTGTGGGTTGACTGAAGAGGGAGGTGGTGTGTATCAGGTGTGGGTTGACTGAAGAGGGAGGTGGTGTGTATCAAGTGTGGGTTGGCCAAAGAGGGAGGTGGTGTGTATCAAGTGTGGGTTGGCCAAAGTGGGAGAGGGTGAGCATGAGGTGTGGGTTGGCCGAAGAGGGAGGTGCTGTGTATTAGGTGTGGGTTGGCCAAAGAGGGTGCTGTGTGTATCAGATGTGGGTTGACTGAAGAGGGAGGTGGTGTGTATCAGGTGTGGGTTGACTGAAGAGGGAGGTAGTGTGCATCAGGTGTGGGTTGACTGAAGAGGGAGGTTGTGTGCATCTGGTGTGGGTTGGCCGAAGAGGCGGGTGCCGTATATCAGGTGTGGGTTGGCCGAAGAGGTGTGTGCTGTATATCAGGTGTGGGTTGGCCCAAGAGGGAGGTGGTGTGTATCAGGTGTGGGTTGGCCGAAGAGGGAGGTGGTGTGTATCAGGTGTGGGTTGGCTGAAGAGGGAGGTGGTGTGTATCAAGTGTGGGTTGACTGAAGAGGGAGGTGGTGTGTATCAGATGTGGGTTGGCCGAAGATGGAGGTGCTGTGTATCAGGTGTGGGTTGGCCAAAGAGGGAGGTGCTGTGTATCAGGTGTGGGTTGGCAGAAGAGGGTGGCGTTGCCACAGTCCTCTATTTAGTGTCTGCGCAGCCACTGAGATCATATGTTTCTCATTGCCTTTTCTCTTTTTTTGCAGGTGGGAGCTGACCGCAATGACCACTAACAGCACCATCAGCCGTCCCATTCTGTCCTCGCATGGATAGCCTGCCGTCGTCTTCCGTCCCCGTATGGATTCACTCGCCATCCCCGCTTCGCAGTCATTCATTCCTCACCGTCCATCTCATCTCTACTCTTGGTCTTGTCCACCGTCCCTTCTTCTCATGGATTGATTGACCATCCCATCATTGCACGAACTAAGCTTCCATCCTGTGCATAGAGCGCCATATGTGCCTCTGCTTGGGTCCACCATAGTTCATTGTGTGTCTGTTCTTGCACGTCCATGGCCTGCACCCTTCCATCCATGTGATTTGTAGAGGAGCCATTCTGAACAAACACCTCAGGCTCCCGCCACCTGTCCTGCGCTCCCTTCATCCTGGCCATACCTCGCTCTGTCAACCCTGTCTTTCAGTAGCCCTACCTTTCCTGGGTCTTACAGCTTTTGTGGGCAATGTGCAACTTTAACGCAGACTTTCTTCCTTGTGTGCAGCCTACTGCGATGGAGGCTTTCGGACTCCGAAAAGGACAGCCCTCTTCTGACTGCACTTGTCGCTCCTTCTCCCGAATGGTGGGCTGTACCTGCTTGCTCCACCCGGGATGCGTGGGGACCACCTAGTAAACGGAGATGGTTTCTCAGAGGCGGATTGTAAACTGTCTGGACACGTTTCGCACAGCACTGCCTGCATCAAAGACAACAAGCACAAACCTCACCATTGCCACAAGGTGGATACGCGTGAGGTTCGTCGTTTCTTTTTACCCTGGGTCAGAAGTGCCACGCTGATGCCACGCTTCTTGTTGCTGCTTCAGTGTCTTCCTTCTCCACCTGTATTATACCGTCTGTCTCCACCCACGCTGACTCTCCGTAGAGCCTACACTGCCTGTTGTGGCATTGCCTTAAGGTGGAGCCCACCAAGGAAGCGCCCCTGCTGGAGTGCAAGAGACATGAACTGAGGGTGCTTCAGCATCTTTGAGCTCCCAGCAGAAAAACAGCACAGAAGCAGAGTGGACAAGTGTGCTTCCAGAACCCACTGGTGAGCTGTGCCAGTGACTAGCCTGCATCAGAAGGCGGTGCAGTCGCGATTCACTGTGGAACTGGGTGTGCTTTGGGCACCTTACATATGGATTGGGTTATGCTGGTATGGTGGCCCTCGGTCACTGGGCCAGATTGCATTCCCCGTTTGAGGTATGTGGTCTCAAGTGATAGGGCGCGTAGCCCTCACTGGCTCTGGTGTTTGTTCTCAGTGTTTGTGTGTGTGTGTGTGTGTGTGAGACTGGGATGTGTGAGGGTCCTGTGTTGGGGGTGCTGTGGAGCGCCTCTATGGTTATGAGTGATAGAAAGTGTGAGATTCATTAGGAGTTTAGATTGGGAGGTAACAGCTGTGATGGAATGTGCGATACTTCTCAGGAGTTAAGATATGAAAGTGTGGTGAGCTGGGGATCAGGTGCTGGGGGTCTCGGGGACTTAACAGCTCAGGTCTCCCGCAGGATAAGGAAGTCTCAAATGGAATGGAATAGTAATGGGGTGCCTTGCTCCCTGGGAGTTGACAAGAATGTAGAGTTGCCTGTTGAAGATTGCCATGTATGGGGTAATCTGCCCTAGAGGGATTCTTATGGGTTTACTATGGTAAAATGCCTCTTGGACTCAAGTGTGTATTGTGGACTTTCCAGACTGGTTGAGCTGCATGTGTTGGGTGGCTTCCTCAAGGATGAGGTGTGTGTGTGTGTGTGTGTGTGGCCTCCTCAAGGATGAGGTGTGTGTGTGTGTGTGTGTGGCCTCCTCAAGGATGAGGTGTGTGTGTGTGTGTGTGTGGCCTCCTCAAGGATGAGGTGTGTGTGTGTTGGGTGGCTTCCTCAAGGATGAGGTGTGTGTGTGTGTGTGTGTGGCCTCCTCAAGGATGAGGTGTGTGTGTGTGTTGGGTGGCTTCCTCAAGGATGAGGTGTGTGTGTGTGTGTGTGTGTTGGGTGGCTTCCTCAAGGATGAGGTGTGTGTGTGTGTGTGTGTGTGTGTGTGTGTGTGTGTGTGGGTGGTGTGGCTCCCTAAGGGTTGATATGAGTATGTTTGTTGTTCTAGTCCTCTGGAAGCACATGTGTACCCTTCATACACGCAGGGGATGGCCGTGCACGTTGAATCCGAAGGGAAGGAGTCTTGTGGTACCCAAAGAATCTGTGTGTGCGTGTGCCCAATGCCCCTGTGCTTTTCGTGGATCGTGGTCTGTGTACAATGGGATTTGTGAGACATATTCCCCAGCAGGGGGATTGGGGTTACCTGTGTTTTCTCGTCAGAGATGTGTGTGCTGTCAGCAGGCACTGGGACCCTCATGGAGGTATGCACCCCCTGTGACCCTTTGGAAGTGCAGTGTGTTGGGACTGTTTGTGTGTGTGTGATTTATCAGTGGGATCGAGTTGATTGCGGAATGCCCTGTAGCGGGTGTGGTCTCCTCATCTCTTGAGATGGGATCTGTCGGGTCCCCCCGATTAACAGTAAGATCTGTTGCTCGATTGCAAAGTGTTATTTCCAAGACCACGTGGTACACAAATGGGGATTAATTTTGCCACCCCACCCTGCAGACAGGAATCCCTTGGATCTCTGCATTCAGATTAGAATCTGTTAGGAAGTGTTGCCACAGGAAATTTGATCTGTTTGTCCATCTCCCCCTTCCTTTGATGAGGTTTCATCCTCCCTACTGATGGGGGACCTGTTGAGCCGTCTCACTCTAGAGATGGGCTCTGTTGGCAAGTTCTCCACTAAAGATCTGAGGATAAGCTCTTTTTTTACCAGAATCTGTTGTACTGCCAAAAGTTGGACTATCTAAAAGGCTGTGGTACAGTGTTGATGTCCGGGTGACCGGTTTGAGGGGATCTGTTCCAAGAGTGGAATTCCTTGGGGTGTCTGAATCAATTTTCTGGATGCTGTCAAACAGAGCTTCGATTTTATAAATATTTAAACAAGCACTTCTTTGAGTCTTTGTTTCATTCTTTGATCATTGTTCTCGCCTGGCAAAGATAAGTGAGAAAAGCACCTTGTTCAGATCCCCAGAAGAGACTGAACAGAGGTGAATCCTGTTCATCAGATCCAGCGACACCGGAGTGGACATGAGCTGTCCTGAGCCTCTGCGACCGCTCTCGGGCTGCTTTCAAGAGTCCTGGCGCAATTCAATTTTATTAGCTTGTTTCAAAATCAATTCACAATAATGTGATCATAAAAACAAATTAACTTACAAAAACATACAGTTGGCCAAAAAGGCAACTATTTATAAAAATGTGATCATACAAATAGATCAATTTACAGAAATAAGTATAAAACCAAAATAGCAACTCTTTATGAAGTCAGGCGGTTTTAAAAACATGTACTTCCTGTAAATATCTGATTTCGACTTAAGATTTAACATGAAATGTAGAGTTTGGGATGTGATGATAACATTATTTACAGCTAATACCGTTCATAGATAAAGACCTCTCTGATATGATAAAACTGAACAAACGACCTCTTTAAGATTTTGACTAGCCAACCAGCAGAGAATCTGCATGCAGATCGGGCGGCATTAAGCCAAACAACATTACAAATGAACGCCCCTGTTCTCAAATGTGAAATAAATTTAAACAGCATGTGGTCTTTTAAAAATGTGAAATGCGATTACTTAAGTTTCAAATGTGTACCTCTGGATTGAGTTCATATGTGCACTGCCGTATGGAACCTCTAGATTGAGTGTATATCTGCACTGCCGTACGGTACCTCTGGATTGAGTTGATATGTGCACTGCCGTACGGTACCTCTGGATTGAGTTTATATCTGCACTGCCGTACGGTACCTCTGGATTGAGTTGATATGTGCACTGCCGTACAGTACCTCTGGATTGAGTTGATATGTGCACTGCCGTATGGAACCTCTAGATTGAGTGTATATCTGCACTGCCGTACGGTACCTCTGGATTGGGTTGATATGTGCACTGCCGTACGGTACCTCTGGATTGAGTTGATATGTGCACTGCCGTACAGTACCTCTGGATTGAGTTTATATCTGCACTGCCGTACGGAACCTCTGGATTGAGTTTATATCTGCACTGGCGTACGGTACCTCTAGATTGAGTTGATATGTGCACTGCCGTACGGTTCCTCTGGATTGAGTTGATATGTGCACTGCCGTACGGAACCTCTAGATTGAGTTGATATGTGCACTGCCGTACGGTACCTCTGGATTGAGTTGATATGTGCACTGCCGTACGGTACCTCTGGATTGAGTTGATATGTGCACTGCCGTACGGTTCCTCTGGATTGAGTTTATATCTGCACTGCCGTACGGAACCTCTAGATTGAGTTGATATGTGCACTGCCGTACGGTACCTCTGGATTGAGTTGATGTGTGCACTGCCGTACGGTACCTCTGGATTGAGTTGATATGTGCACTGCCGTACGGAACCTCTGGATTGAGTTTATATCTGCACTGGCGTACGGTACCTCTAGATTGAGTTGATATGTGCACTGCCGTACGGTTCCTCTGGATTGAGTTTATATCTGCACTGCCGTACGGTACCTCTGGATTGAGTTGATATGTGCACTGCTGTATGGTACCTCTGTATTGAGTCGATGATTACAATAAATTCTGTCATCTAAAGCTTTCCTTAAATCTGGTCCTTAATAATTAAATTTGCAAGAGAGGCAATGGAAATTGCAAATGACTTCATCCACACCTGGATGTCCATCGCTTACTAGAAGCTCAACCCAACCGAGGCACAAATCCAGTTTATGGCCAAGAACAATAAAGTGGGTGCAGTGCAGACCTGGCTCGAAGACGTGACCCTTGACAGCTTGAAACCCCAACATTCTCTGAATGCCAAGTCACTTGGATTGACCCTGGGCACCAACCTCACTCTCCAGGAGCACACTGCCAAAGACCAGGACCGCCTGGTACCCGCGCTCTCACTTCTAAAGGATGTTAAACCGATGCTTCCAGAAAGCGACTTCAGAATTGCTGTTCCATTTCACGTACTCTTGCCTCTGCATGGGGATAAAGCACTACTCCATGGCCTTGCTGACTCCCCTCTGGCATACTTCAGGGGCCTCGGACACTCTGCAGCACATCTGACACCTCGCCTGAAGAAATATACTTGCATCACCTACACCCCGATGGAACTCCATTGTCTTCCCTTTGCAGCCCGCACCATCTTCAAGACCAGCTGCATCATTTACAAAACAATCACAACCAAAATCCCGCTTATTTTGCAGACGAGCTCGCCATCATTGGTGGATGTCGACACCTGCAGCTAAGACACCATCAGACTGCAAACTAAGAATTGTAAAAAAAAAAGAAAAAAACAAGACAGCAGGCCTTATCCGCCTATGCACCCAGGACCTGGAAGAGCATCTCCATATCAACCCTGCTACAGTTTTGGAAAGAGCTGAAGATGCACCTCTTTGAAGAACCTTACATCTCAACGCATTAACTGTCCACAACCCAGCTTCCTCTACTATTACTCTTTGAACTTATGATGCTGGTCTTTGACCGTGTACAGTGCTCTGCTGCCTTTTGGCTAGGTCCATACTGCAGGAATCCCCTATGCATTATATACAAATGCAAAACAATGAAACAGCGAGCCAAAGCAACAATCGCACCTCCCTCCATATCACCAGTTCATTTGGATATAGAACGCAGTAAGAACCGTTGCGTGCACATCAACTGCACCTGCTGTTTCAAGATGTGTGACTCCAAAAGGTCAGAAAAGTTCAACAAATGTGCGTGAAGTGCACCGCACAGTCAGTATTCACAAATGTTAGTCCAATCTCATCATATGTTGTCCAAGGCAATCTTTATTTTTCTATAAATGGAACAGAACAGCCAACGCGTTTCGTTCACTACATGTGAACTTCATCAGGGCTGTAAAAGCTACAAGTATATATAGTATAAAAGCACAGAAATACAACATAAAATCTCATAACAATTAAAAATAACATATATATTTTTCAAATATATATACATAGGCACAAAAAACTCGCAGATGATCCAGCGAAAAATAAAAAAACTCAATACATTCACATAAAAGTGACATAAAAAACTTTCTATTTGTGCCAAGCAGCATGGGTTGATTCAACAAATTTGAGGAACAAAGCCTGGTGGGGCAGAGAAGACCACGAAGAAAAGGTGCGCTATTGCATCATAGTCTTATTTAAAAGGTCATAGTTTGCTTATTGTTCTATCTTAACAAGAAAAAGTGGCAACAATATAATCAACACCCTAATTGAGAAATACGGAAGCTGTAGAAGGATCATGCAGAAGAGGAAGGGACAAGGACATACCTTGAGTGTTGACCTTCGAGGTTTATGTGTAATCGATGTGATATAACAGGTGTGTATAATAGACTCCAGTTCATTGGATCCCCTTATTTTGAGAGCGAGTATTGTACATCGTTGTTATATGAAGAGAACGAGACACCTAGAAGTAATTCTTTATAAAGCTTCATTAAAACTCGGTCCTTTGTATGTGATAGTAGTTAATGATTGCAATGTCTAGTCATTTCTGAGTAAAGTCTATACATACTAGTGAGAGCAGGTTCAACCGTTTATTGCAAAGAGCATTTACTTGGACACCACTATAAATAAAAGCAATCGACTGAATGACATACCAGTACCCAAGCGACTATTAAATAAATGAAATGTGTGAAGAGAGTTGTGGCGGGATAGCAGTGATGACACTAAGTGCGACCGTAATCCGGACCACATGCTTGCCTATTAGAGTGATATTTAACAACAAGGGGTGGTGATGGACAGAGTCTCTGAATTAAGCAGAATACTCTCACCCAGTCAAGAGATCAGGGCTAGATCCAACACCGTTTTTTTAGCTCACTGCACCATCCCAGCTCAGAACCTGGCTATATGCAAATTAGTCTGTTCCTGTCCCAGTGCATGATGGGAACAGGGCAAACCAAACTACACAGCCAGTTCTTACACTGGGAAGGAAACAAGCTCCCGGGGACCGGTTTCTGGCATTTCAGCTGTCGTCGGCCCGGCTTGCTTGAATCCTGATGGTGCAATGAGCAAAGGACTCACATCTGAGTATACCCTTCCACGCTTAGGGTGGACAAAATATTTAACAACAAGGGGTGGTGATGGACAGAGTTTCTGAATTAAGCAGAATACTCTCACCCAGTCAAGAGATCAGGGCTAGATCCAACACCGTTTTTTAGCTCACGGCACCATCCCAGCTCAGAACCTGGCTATATGCAAATTAGTCTGTTCCTGTCCCAGTGCATGATGGGAACAGGGCAAACCAAACTACACAGCCAGTTCTTACACTGGGAAGGAAACAAGCTTCCGGGGACCGGTTTCTGGCATTTCAGCCGTCGTCGGCCCGGCTTGCTTGAATCCTGATGGTGCAATGAGCAAGGGACTCACATCTGAGTATACCCCTCCACGCTTAGGGTGGACAAAATATTTAACAACAAGGGGTGGTGATGGACAGAGTTTCTGAATTAAGCAGAATACTCTCACCCAGTCAAGAGATCAGGGCTAGATCCAACACCGTTTTTTAGCTCACTGCACCATCCCAGCTCAGAACCTGGCTATATGCAAATTAGTCTGTTCCTGTCCCAGTGCATGATGGGAACAGGGCAAACCAAACTACACAGCCAGTTCTTACACTGGGAAGGAAACAAGCTTCCGGGGACCAGTTTCTGGCATTTCAGCCGTCGTCGGCCCGGCTTGCTTGAATCCTGATGGTGCAATGCGCAAGGGACTCACATCTGAGTATACCCTTCCACGCTTAGGGTGGACAAAATATTTAACAACAAGGGGTGGTGATGGACAGAGTTTCTGAATTAAGCAGAATACGCTCACCCAGTCAAGAGATCTAGGCTAGATCCAACACCGTTTTTTAGCTCACTGCACCATCCCAGGGCTAGATCCAACACCGTTTTTTAGCTCACTGCACCATCAGGATTCAAGCAAGCCGGGCTGACGACGGCTGAAATGCCAGAAACCAGTCCCCGGAAGCTTGTCTCCTTTCTGGTGAAGAATTGGCTTGGTAGTTTAGTCTGCCCTGTTCCCATGATGCACTGGGCCAGGGACAGACTGATTTGCACATAGCCAGGTTCTGAGCTGGGATGGTGCAGTGAGCTAAATAACGGTGATGGATCAAGCCCTGATCTTTGGACTGGGTAAGAGTGGTCTGCTTAATTCAGACACTCTGTTCATCACCACCCCCTTTTCTGAATCGTTTTTGGCCACTATATGTGTGGCAGGGTATACTCAGACATGAGTCCCTTGCTCACTGCACCATCAGGATTCAAGCAAGCCGGGCCGACGACGGCTGAAATGCCAGAAACCGGTCCCCGGAAACTTGTCTCCTTTCTGGTGAAGAATTGGCTTGGTAGTTTAGTCTGCCCTGTTCCCATGATGCACTGGGCCAGGGACAGACTGATTTGCATATAGCCAGGTTCTGAGCTGGGATGGTGCAGTGAGCTAAATAACGGTGATGGATCAAGCCCTGATCTGTTGACTGGGTAAGAGTGGTCTGCTTTATTCAGAAACTCTGTTCATCACCACCCCCTTTTATGAATTGCCTATTAGAGTGAGGCTTACGTATGTTTTTAGATAAAATTGTAAAAGGTGTACAGAAAAAAGAATAGAGTACGTGTTGCCTACAAACTAAATTAAAGGTATAACTAGCAATACGGATGGACAGCATTGTGTTCAACCGTAAAGCCATGTGGCAAATCCAAAGTAATTTTTAAAAAATCAAAACAGTGTTGTATATCTTCAAAGAGGCACGTGCATGATGCGAAAAATACATGACGCTTGTGTGAGTAAGTAGATCTCGATCAACAGGGCGTTTACGAAAAAGTGAACATTGGGTTCAGAACTCACATCTCCCTTTGAATATATGCAGTGCACTTAATTGCAGCCGCAATAGTATAAAAACCCTGAGCCCTGCATCTATGTTAAAAAGGTTCCAGCATGTGATTAGGACCTTTTAGGCCGGTCTTACCTTGATACATGCTGTTCTTGGACTTCCAACCTGGCTTCTCTCAGCGAGTACACTACCTGAGCAGCGAGTTTGTGTGTATACATGGACGTATTGTCATGTTCACTTAATACACATAGGAAATCTTAAAGGAACATTATTCAAATAAGGGAGACGCAGTGTTACGTAAAACCATATCGCCATATGTCCAGCAAAAAAGTATTAAATGAGACTATTATCAATGAATGGTGTCGGCGTGCGAATAACAAAATACCTGTGAGTGAGAAATTCGGTATAGCACTAATAAGGCAATAGAGTTAATCCCGGTGGTAAAGCCACGCACCTTGCGTCTGTGTGTGCAAAGTAAAAAGCGTACAATTCCTATTCTACGTAACCTAAATTAGATTACGGTATATTTTCAGTATAGCACTAATCGGGCAATACAGTTAATCCCGGTGGTAAAGCCATGCACCTTGCGTCTTAATGTGCAAAGTGAAAAGCGTACGATTCCTATCTACGTAATCTAAATCAGATTACGGTATAGATTCAGTGTAGCGCTAATAAGGCTAAACAGTTAATCCCGGTGGTAAAGCCATGCACCTTGCGTCTAAGTGTGCAAAGTAAAAAGTGTAAGAGGTAAGAGGAGATTCTAGTGGCACTCTGAGCTAGTCGGTACAAAAGGCCAACATACTCAGTGGGGGTGTTCAGAATAAGTCTGGCACCAATCCTATAGTGTATGTTGTCTAAACAACGCAGATCCTGTATAATTATTATAGGAATTACACAACATGTTGCCACCAACGATGGTTGGGTACTTATTTAACAGTAGAATCTGAGTAGTTCAGTCTTGCTATTCTCAGAAATCCCAATTCACAAAACACTAGAGACGTCTGGAGTGGGTGGGCAGCACTCCGCCACAGCTGAGTAAGCGAAATGCCCTATTTATTAGCTGTTGGATAATCAAGATTGAAGGACACAGTGTTCCTGAATATTGTGCAAAACACCTTCTCTTAGTTACCTTGAAAAGTTATGTGTTGTAAACACAATGACTAACCAGGACATAGACCCACTAGAGCAAGCACTGCCCCTCTTAGAAGACGAAGAAGATGCAAGCGCAAATTGCACATTGCGGCAAATGTTACAAATACAGTCACCCTGAAAATGCTTCCACATGGACTAACACCTAGGGGTGGCGTAGTAGCTTTCGGGATTGAGGCACACGAATCATACAGAACAGAGGTATTTTATTCGTGGTTTGCATTCCCAGCAGCAAATGCAAGAAGAAAAACATTTAATTTCTACACAAAAGACGTACCACCAACGGAATATTGTCCATATGAGGACATTGAAGTTCTGCTCACGTACCAAGAACACTTCTACTGGTTTAAAGGCACCCTCCCCATACAAGAAGTAGAGTAAGACTTTGTCCGCTCGGAAGAGGAGCAACATGGCCAATATCAGCGGCCTACACAGCACACCCTAACATCGAAACAATGCCAGGAGGAGAATTACTGATACATCACAAAGAATTAATAAAAATGTACAGAAACCTGACACAGTTTGTCATGACGACACTTACAGTCCAGCCAGCAATAATTACCACAAACACAACTCCGGTTCAAGGTACAGCAACTAAAATAACAACACAAACGTCGCACGCAGTAATGGGTAAAATGCCCACAAAACGTGAACAAATGCCATTTTGGGTAGCTCAGAAAATAACACAGCTAGAGGCAGTATTTCCGAATACTAGCCCATATGAAAAACACAGAATGCTGACAATCTGCTTGCCCATGGGGATAACACCACAGATCGAGGATTGTACCTCTTGGGGTACAGTTTTCTCTGCCATGTACACCAGAACTCATGGTATCGCCGTCATTAGCAGAAATACCAGATGTATTAAGACAAATACAAAAGGAGTACGGAGCTGAGCCTGCTCTGAACTTGGGGATGAAATTACTAGGTAATTATGCCCAGGTATCAGCTATAATAGCAAATATTAAAGGGGAGGCAGCATCAGTGGCAATCCGCCAACACCTAAGGGAGTTCAGTCCTTTACAACAGGAGCACAAACTACCTAAAATAATTTAAACTGCATATGCAGAATTAAGCTGGGACAGTTTGGGTGGAAAAGCATTAAAGCTGCAACTGATGGGTAGTCCCGAAAAGGACACCTTCAAGCAGACACCTACTTCATCAAAAAGAAGTGGGACAATAACAAGAAACAAAAAGTTAAAGAAAACAGATCTCAATTCAGAGGTAGATCGCCACAGGAGCCCTCTGAAAGGAGGTATACCCTTAAGAATATGGACAATATTAGGAAACCTGACTTGTATCAGGATACTGATACACGTTCCTCTTGTTCCTTTCAGGGTTCAACAAAAAACTCAGAGAGGGAAGGACAGTCAGACAGACAAGATAAGCGTACAAAGTCCAGAGACAATCGGCATGCTCAAGAATATACTTCCAAAAACGAAGAGAAACCAAATCAAAAGCCACAGTTCAAAAAGAAGGTTGCAGGTCTAAATATCAGACATGCCCAGAATTCTGAGGACTCGGCTGCTGAATGGGGAATGGGCTCTGAGATGCTAGACAGTTCGGCTGAAGTAACAATAGCTTGCCAGAACCTGATGGAATTTCTGGTGACAGCGGACTTGAATGATTATATCACGGTGGAAACACCTGATACTAGGGTAAGTGTCCCACATAAATTGTATGAAATAACACTCCAAATGGAGGGGGACAAATACAGGACAGTTAGTCTCTTGAGGGAGAACCTGACATTTGGCTATGATATTTTATTAGCTGAACAAGATTGTCCACCAGCATTTGTCATGGACTGCCCTAGGGGAGAAACTAATTTTACCAGCGTTTTCCGACCCTGTTCCCAGATAACTAAAATATACATATGCACGGGAGTGGGCACTAGCCCTATCTCCGGCATTATGCAAAAACCATGGTGGATGGGATGAGGATACAACCCACCATATTATTACACTAAAAAAATACTTCGACTACCTAGTCAGTATCCAATAAAGCAAGAAGCTAAGAAACAGGTCAGGGGGATCTTAGAGCAACTTGAATACCAAGGGGTGATTGAAACTTGCACCTCTCAAATGAATAACTGTTTCTCGTATCAAAACCGTTCAGTTTTAGATTACAGACATTTAAACACTTGCACTAATATATTTGCTGTTAAAAATGCACACAATGCCGCATTAATGAATAACATTGTGCGTAAAAAATACAAAACAATGCTTGATATCTCAAATGGATTTTTCTGCCAGAATATAGCGCTTGAAAGCAGGTATTTAACCGCATTCTCAGAGTTAGGCTCCCAGAGGCAATTTTGTCGACTCCCGCATGGGGTATAAGAACAGCCCGGGGTTTCTTTTCAGCCAGAGTAACTGAATTACTTCAAAATTTGGATGAAGAGGCATTGTCCTACGTGGATGATATCTATGTAATGGATGATGACCTGGAGGAACACTTGAACAGACTAAAGACCATAATATTGGGATTTGCCTGTGAGGGCTACAAATTTAACTTAAAAAATTCAAAGATAGCCCACCTCAATATCTTTTTTCTGAGATATGAGCTTTCAAGTGAAGGAAAAAGTCTACAGGCGAACTTTTTTTTAGAAGTGTGCGCTGATCCAACCCCCAAAATCATAAAAACTTACAATCAATCCTGGGATTCCTGAACTTTCGCAGAACATACATTTTGGATTACGCAGAAAGAGTAAAACCTTTCTACGATTTAATTAAACCTGAATTTTCCGTTTGACAATGGACACAGGAACACACATCTCATTTGTTCCCTGGAAGCTGATATGATGGCTTCTAAACACTTACAGACACGGGTAAATGTACGTAACCTGGTGATCTGTATAGTTGTGGGTCAATCAGTACACCCATCTAACATATAATGAAGGTGTGACAGTACCAATAGCATACAAATCACATTTGTACACAAATGCTGAGATGCGCTTTGCATCAACAGAAAAAATTGTGTAACAGCAGTAAAGACTGCTTTAGTGAGAGAAAAAGCACTGGCTCAAGGGAAGCGTGTAATTGTTGTTACCCTAGTTCCAGCCTGAGAAGCTGCGACAAAGGCAAGCGTTCCCAACGCTAAAGCCTTACATCCAAGATGGATACAATGGGCTAATTCTCTCACTGCAACAGATGTGGAATACAGGTACGACCTAAATTTAAAGACACAAGCATTCCCGCAATATAAACAAGAATATCCAAATGAAATAATACCTCTAGATCAGGATGAATATATAATTTACACTGATGGTTCCACTCAACGGACCATAGGGAGTAAACTTCAATACAGCATCACTTGTGCTATCGTTAAAGGGCGCATGCAGGATGGAAAGTTTCATCCGAGTTGTACAAAAACCCAGTCTCTACTGGCACTGGTAAATACAGATCTAGAATTCCCCATACTAATCCTGTGTGATTCCTTTTACTGTGTGCAGTCATACAATAAATATTTACATCACTGGGGACAGAATGGGTTCAATGATGCAAAAGGTGGCACAATTAAGCACAAAACGCTATGGAAATAGGTAGTGGGGTTGAAAAACTAACTCCCGAGGGCTCACGTGATTTTCATACACTGAGTCATCAACGTGATGGCGTTCACGTGGAATTAATTGGCTGACGAAGCCGCAAAGGGGACCATACGCACAGCTTCCGTAGCTGCAATCACTCGTTCAAAAACGAGAACAGGCAGTGAGATAATGGTTGCGATTATTGCCACACGCAATAAATCCGCAGTACTGAAAAGATTTCCACTCAAATATTCCTACAAGTTAGATGCAAACAACATTCTATTTGCTCAAATTCCTGGAGTGGGGGTTAGAGTAATACCAAATATGGATCGTAGGTTAGGATTCATTCTAGCAGCACACAAGGGTATAGGCTCTGCACATGCAGGAGTCACAGTGACTATTTTTCAACTAAAATAGCGCTACTGGTGGCCTGGATTAACAAAGCAAATTAAGGACTATGGGCCATATGTGTCATTCAAAATTGCGATCGCAAATGCCGAAATTCTGTGAATTTCCGCATTTGCGATTGCGATCTAGCTAAGTGGGATGTATGAAAGGAATAAAACTAAAGTGGTGGAGAGTTGCACAGCCGGTCTCTTCAGACTATTTTGGGCGAAAGTGTTTTTGGCAAAATTGTGATCAATGTTGTTAAAGTGCGAGGTTGCTGCCTGGGTGGCGTCTCTTGTCATGGACGTCAGTTAAACATGAAGAACTGTGATCCAAACGGTTCTACAACCGTTGGGATTACAGTTCTTCATGTATGAAAGGAAAACAGACTTGCAAAATAAGGAATCGCAAAATTTGCGATTCCCTATTTTGCAATTGCATTTAAGTAATCGCCAATTACGATTCCTTAAATGCAATGTAACAGGCCCAGAAAAAGTGTTATTTGGCCTTAAGGAATTGCAAATTACCACCAACTTGAAGTTGGTGATAATTTTCGTTTTGTTTTTTTAAATGCACTTTTTTGCATTTTTCAAAGTGGCATGTGGCACACATACATGCCCTTAGGGGCAATTCTAATTAGAGAATCGCAAATGTCTAAGGGCATGTATGTGTGCCACATGTGCACTCATGTACATTTCAGGGGTGCAAAAGGGTTTCCTTTGTATGTATGTATGTAAATGTATTTGAGCTTATATAGCGCACAGCTACCCGCAGTGGGTGTCCCGGCGCTTGCTTAGGGAACCCGTCCTGGTATTCCCCTGTGAGATAGCCCCGGCAGGGTATCCACAAGGTGAAAGCCAGGCATCCCGCCGCGAGGGGCCGTTGTGGAGATTAAGCAAGCTATTGCCAAGAGTCGCAGAGTGTGAACCCGTGAGTCGAGAAGGCACCGGAGCGAGAATTATCGAGTCCGTGGAATTTTTAGCCCAAGACACGCCGAGGCGGGGAATTGAACCCTGGTCCAAGGCCGATCTCAGCTTCCGGGTCTGCCGCCTCAAACCCCTGAGCCACACTTCTCCACCCCTGAGCCACACTTCTCCACTTCTCCACTTTTGACACCCTGGTACCCTTGAAATTGTGTTCTCAGTTTGCGATTCTCTAATTAGAATCGCAAATTGAGAATGTCTTCCCATTCATTCCTATGGGCCTCTAGTCCCATAGGAATGAATGGGGGGGTATTCCTTAATTGCGAATTGCAATTTGCAATTCGCAAATTAAGGAATATGTAGGATTAGCAAAATTATTTGCAAATCCTACATAGCATTTTGCGATTCTCAAATAGAGATTCTCAAAAAATCGCTATTTGAGACTCGCAAAACCAAAGTTTCATACATATGGCCCATTGTCTTGAAATGCAACATCTGTCCGCAGATGAATGGCTCCACCGTAACACGTCTGGTGCAGATACCATTGCTAATATCAGACAAATGACTCACGTGTGTTTATTTGGACCACTGCTGCCCCTTACAAACAGATGGGGCTTACAGGTATATCATGGTTGCAGTGGATTCCAGCTCTAGCTTTCTATGGGTGTGGACCCAGCGCTCGGCTGGCGCTCAAACTGTTCTAAAAGATTTTCGAGTCTTTATAGGGACATACGCAATAGGCACATTACATTCTGACCATGAATCCGCATTTAGCTCTCGTGTGTACAAGGAGGCCATGGGAGGTTTGGATGTAGTATTGCGGTACTCCTCTCCGTACCATCCCAAGGGAAATTCGGTTGTGGAGAGGAAAATCCAGAACTGAAAGCAGTATTTAACAGCTAGAGTATTAGGCCTGGTGGAAGTTTGTTAAAACATCTGTATGGAGTTCAAAGGGCGTTGAATAACCAGCCAAGAAGCTCTCTAGGAGGTGTCACTCCTTATGAGGTCCTATTTGGAACGAGAATGTGGGTACCTGAACTTGATTGTGAAGGCACAGTGGTAGATGAAAAATCTTTTGATATCCATGAACGTTTGGCTGTTTACAGGATCTAAATTAATCCAGAGCACTACAAAATAACATCCAGGTGAAACGGACTGCCACTGGGGAAGTCAAGTCTGTCACAGCAATATGATATGAAACAGTGGCTTACTTCATTCTTTCTTCATGAGGTCATTCCCGAGTTTAAAGGAGATTTGACTATCACTCGTGCACATAGAGTTCCAACTCATCAGCCCCTCAACTCTACGTATCCCCGAACTATTCTAGTGAACTTTGCTGATGTGCGCGTTAAAGAGACTATTCTTTCTGTGGCATTTAGGCAAAGACAATTTGTGGTGAATCCCACTACTAAATGTAGGATTTTCTCAGATATGTCAGCCGCTGCTGCAAGACTCAGGAAAGAATTTGTTAAGATACTGCAGCTGTTTAAAGATAAAGGCGCGCAAGCAATGATTGCACAGCAATCTAAACTAAAAGTGTTGGTGAAGGGCAAATTCTATATGTTTACGGAGGTGGATGAAGCAAGGGGACTTTTGGATAAGATATCACAGGGTTAATATGATATAAGCTTAAATATTAGCTTTTCAGTTTAAATTGTGTGTTCTCCTATGTGTTTACATGGTTAGGGGTGATGGAGGGGTAGGGAGGAACAAGGATATCACGGGGTAAGAGGTGCAATCACAAGGCACCTCCAAGATAGGGGTTAGTACCGGGTGGCTAGCGTGGAAAGGAGAGGTAGGGAGAGAGCAGGGCCACAAGGTAAGGGTGAGGGGGGGGAGAAAAAATGAAAATATTGAAGTTTCTTTGGGTGAGGTCGGAAGTTTTTGGAAGAGTGGCTTAAGGGTGATAATGAAGGAATTATTTATGCTAAAAAGTATGAAGTACTTTCTTTACAATGACTAGTAGAGGTTTAAAGATAATTTCGTTTAATGTTAACGGACTGAATAATAAAAAAAAATGCGTGCTATTGAGTCCTGGATTAGAACGGAGAATCCATCTATTGTTATGTTGCAAGAAACCCATATTCCTGATACAAAAATCGAGAATTTTTCCATGTTTAAAACTTGGGCATCGTATCGAGGGTTTTCATGTGCCTCAGAATCTCTTCGAGGGGTGGCTATTTTTTTAAATCGTAATATGGATACTGAGATCCTTCAAACTGAAGAAGATAGGGAGGGACGATGGTGTTGGGTGTCATGCGTGGTGAGTGGCAGATGTAAGCCTATTACTTTTGTCTCTTTTTATGCCCCAGTGGATGACTCGAGTCAGAAGTATGATGACTTATTTCAATCACTCTACATGATTAGGGGGGATATTGTGATTGGAGGAGACTTCAATATTCTGATCGATGTAAAATTGGATTCAACTGTGCTCACTAAAAAACAACTTAAACCTAAATCACGAAGATCTATAAGCCAAAATATAGTTACACTAGATCTCTGTGACCCTTGGCGCTTAGATAATCCTCAAAAAAAAGAGTTCACCTTTTGGTCAGGGAGACATAAATCCTCATCTCGAATTGATTTCTTTTTAGCATCCACGGAATTAGAGTTTTCCTTTCAAAAGTTGATGCACAATGGGTTCTCAGATCATGCTATGTTAGTGATTGAATTTGGGGCTGGAGAAGTGGAAAAAACTCCTAAAAGATGGATATTCAATAAGACATATTTACAGGATGAGCAGTGGATTAAAACATTAAAAGTGGAGATCTCAGACTTTATTACACGTAATCTAGATACTGCCCCTCTGCATATTGTGTGGGATTCACTGAAAGCTTTCATTCGCGGCATTATAATTAGTAAGGATGCTTCAGAATGGCGAGCTGTCAAGCAAGCAAGAGATGAACTGTATCATAGAATCGCTACCTTAACACTATTACGTCAATCTGATCTCTCAAATACAGTGAAAAACAAGTTAAATGAAGCAAAACGTGAACTCAGTACAAACTTTTATAAACAGAGTGAGGAACAATTTCTAAAACAATCTCAGAAGATATATGAGGAAAGTAATTTCACGGGTAAACTTTTGGCTTGGCAAGCTAAAGAACAAGCGGCTGCGAATAAGATTCATCTGTTAAAATGTCCGATTACACACACAGAGACCTCACAAACTGCTGCAATAGGTAATATAATGTTGTCACATTATCAAAAGATATATACTCAACACCAAGATATAGATGCAGTTAAACTTAGGACCTTTCTAAATAAATACGAAATACCATCTCTAGCACAAGAGGATCAGGAAGGAATGTCAGCCCCTTTCATTAACGTTGAGTTGGAACTAGTAGTTAAAAACTTACCAATGGGCAAGGCCTGTGGGCCGGATGGCCTGCCAGCCGAATTTTTTAAGGTTTTCTATGACTCCCTGTCGGACTTACTACTTCAGTTGCTAAATTCTATGTTAAAGGGGGGCCAAGTTCCTAACTCGTTTACGGAAGGCTCGGTGGTTAGCTTTCCTAAAAAAGGCAAAGACCGTAAAGACCCCAATTCATATAGGCCAATTACCTTACTCAATACTGATTATAAGATTACAACAAAACTGCTTTCCTTGCGATTTAATTCCATGGCTGCTGCGGATCTTATACATCCAGATCAGAATGGATTCATCGCAAGCCGCCAACTTGCAACGAACACTCATTTTTTAGTAGAAGCCTTAGATTATTTTGAGATGAATAAGATCCCTGCTTTAATTTTATTGCTTGATGCAGAAAAGGCTTTTGATTTGGTGGTTTGGAACACACTTTTTGTTATTTTGACACAATTTGGCATTCCTTCACAGATTATTAATTTAATTCAAAATTTGTACACGGGTGCTAAAGCTAAGATAATTATCAATTCGGCCTTAGTAGGCACAGTCTTAGTTCAGCGAGGGACTCGACAAGGCTGTCCTTTATCCCCCACTCTTTTTGCTTTTTTTATTGAGCCTTTACCCATAGCAATTCGTAATTCTGTAGATATAGTCCCCCCTGTTCCTACTATGGCCAAAATTAAAATGTACGCAGACGATATCATGCTGCTAATCAGACCAGATATGAAATCTCAGGTCTACGCCTTAAAACTTTTTGAGGAATTCGAAACCTTAGGTGGCTATAGGATTAATAAAAGAAAAACCGAAATTTTAGTCTGTGGGGGGAAGGATCTCAATGTTCACCCAGAGTTAGTCGGATGTATCAATCCAAGGCCAAAAAGATATTTAGGAATTTTCTTTTCGGCTTCGGTCGCAGATTTATATATACTCAATTTTGAACCTCTTTTGCGGAAAATACATTTAATGTTTACTAGGTGGAGTCCTCTGCCATTATCAATCTTGGGCTGGGTGGCCCTGATTAAGATGTCTGTGCTTCCACTGTTTAATTTTTTGTTTGCAACTATTCCATGTTTTCTTCCTGCAGCCTTCTTTTCAAAGGTAGAATCTTTATTTTCTGGTTTCATCTGGGCAAAAAAAACAGCTAGACTAGCATTAAGTACTCTCTATACAGATACAAAACAAGGTGGGCTATCTCTACCGAATATTAAAGATTATTATAGTGCATATTTTGCACAATATCTAGAGCGCTTTAAGATTGGAGCGCAAAGACCTGGTTTATTTATTAATTTCTTCTTTGACCTTATCTGTCATGATACCCAGACTCCCTTCTTTTTGCAAATTCCGAAATCTCCAAAATTAGTACGATATAAGATCATGAATTGGTTTTTTAAACGACGGGATGCTATCCTTAAAAGATATTCCCTTCCACGCTTCAACTCTAAAACTCCTCTGAAATATGTCTTCAAATACACAGAGACTAAAATAAGTTCAGATATTGTTATGCAATGGAATCATCGAGGTTTTAACAATTTATCAGATTTTATAAGGGATGGAGTCTGGATAAAGCCGTGCGAGATGCAACTATTAATTCAGGGGAATTACCTGCTAATAGGTTCTTATATTCTGATTTATAAAATGCTGGAACAGCTGGACCCAGGAAATCTTAGTTTACAGAATCAGCTATGGGAAGATTTGTTTGTGGTCATAAGGTCCAAGAAACCAGGGGAATGGAAACGCTGTTTAGCTCTTCAGATTGAGATAGATGTCACCCCGAAAGCTATTAAAAAATGGCAAGATCAAGAATATCATGTTCTCTCTGTAAATGTTTGGAAAACGTTAAATGAGTTAAACTTTAAAGTGCTACGGGGTGCTAATTGGAGAAGAATGTTATTTTTTAATAAATGGCTGCTATATTATACACCAGCCGCTATCTCAAAAATGTACGTTAACACATCTGCCAATTGTTTTAGATGCCAGCACTTTTCCCCTGCTAATTGGTCTCACACCATAGTTAACTGTCCTAAAATTGTACCCTTTTGGAATGAGTTATTTAAGTTTCTACAAACTGATTGTAAGATTCAGATTTTATATAATGAAAAGTTGATGCTCTATGGGTATGATCTCGAACTGGAAATTGATGATCAAACCGTCAAATTGTTATATATTGCAATGGCTGTAGCAAGGTCGTTAATACTGCAAAATTGGAGATCAACTCAGGTCCCGTCGCTCCAAGCATGGCTGCAAAAGATAAGAAATGTTAGAAGAAGTGAATTTTTATATGCAAAACGGATAGGAGGGCTGAGGAAATTTGAAAAGACTTGGGATTCGTTTTTTGAGTAATTATGGATCTGTTTTTGCTTGGTAAAAAGTAGCCCTATAATTCTTATTTCTATTTTAATTTATTTTATTTTGTTTGTATTCTGCATGTAATGTTACTTTACCTATGCCTTGATCTTGATTTTGACATTGTATATAACTGCTCAGATTTTTAAGAACCAAAGAACTTCAATAAAAAATTGTTTAAAAAAAAAAAAAAAAAAAAAGTCTGTCACAGCAAGACCTGTCTGGATCCCGAAAGTCGGGGACCTGGTCAGGGAGAAGATAGAGGACAAAAAATAATTTGGGCGGTCATGCAGAAAGCCTGTACCTGTCCTGGCAGTTGAAGGAACAAGAACTGTACTTCTGCTGCCTCTTGATTGTAAAAAGGAGAAAAGATTTGTCTCAATAGACCTAATCAAACCACACTATGTGGTCGATACTGAGTAGTAGGCTGCGTCGACTCCGGAGCAACAGACACCCTCTTCTTGCAACTAAACAAGAAGTTCAAACAGAAAGACTCATCACGTTTGAAGAGTCACCTGCACGGAATGATGGACTATGAAACAATGCCATGGAACTCTTTCCTCTTGAACTGAATTTCAAACTCAGAACTTAAATGAAACACAAATTTCTGCTCAACCAAATACAGATATCTACATCAACATGCCTCAACAAAAGCAAGCTACAGTTTCTACAAGACCTGTGGAAATACTGCAAATTAATCGAACTGCATCTGGCTATTTAATTGACTCTGATAGTTTTTCATTGGATCTAAGTGAACCTGAAATAATGCCACCCCAATAACCTCGCCAACAGCAAATTAAAGATTTTCTGAACATTCTTAAAAAGACTTACCAGGTATCACCTAGGGTGGATCTCTGGGTATCTAGAGGAATACTTTTCTTTCTTTTCTGGATAGGCTTAGTAACTGTCTTTAGTATGCTCATAAATGGAACTTATTTTCGTGAAAGCTCTGCAGCACAAAAAGTGAATCTGATTCTGAAACCACATCTATCATCACATTGTAAAACAAGCATTTGCACTGCAATAGGTCTCGCATTAGGAAAGTTTGAGTTATTGGTCTTGTAAATGACAATTTTTTTATTTATGTGTTGTTGTTTTTTAAAATTGCTAAATTAATAGCTTTGTCATTTACAATGCCAATAGTTATAACTTTCGCAAATGTGACACCTATAGCATTTGTAATGCAACATCTTTTGTATTTACGTGACTTAGATGTATTGATATTACAAATATCAATGGCTTGTAATTTGTTTTAATAATTAATACTTAAATGAAATTTATTGTAATTTATAATGGC
The DNA here is from genome assembly GCF_964263255.1 of Lissotriton vulgaris. Classification (NCBI taxonomy): domain Eukaryota; kingdom Metazoa; phylum Chordata; class Amphibia; order Caudata; family Salamandridae; genus Lissotriton; species Lissotriton vulgaris. The sequence goes on from NC_141694.1 coordinate 8,768,972, forward strand.
AATAGCTTAAACTTTTGTAAATAACTTTTGTGAAGATTATGTTTAGTGTATTTTATTGTGACGAAAATCCAAGAACAGAAGTGAAATATTAACATCTTTTTGTGACATTTGTAATAAAGCTTGAAACATTGAGAGAACATATTTGAACCAGTGATGCTGTGGTGGTGCTGAGTGATGCTGTAGTTGCGCTGAGTGATGCTGTGGTTGCGCTGAGTGATGCTGTGGTTGCTCTGAGTGATGCTGTGGTTGCGCTGAGTGGTGCTGTGGTGATGCAGAGTGGTGCTGTGGTGGTGCTGAGTGATGCCATGGTGATGCTGAGTGGTGCTGTGGTGGCGCTGTGGTGGCGCTGTGGTGGTGCTGAGTGGTGCTGTGGTGGTGCTGAGTGATGCTGAGTGATAATGTGGTGGTGCTGAGTGATAATGTGGTGGTGCTGTGGTGGTGCGGAGTGATGCTGTGGTTGTGCTGAGTGATGCTGTGGTTGCGCTGAGTGATGCTGTGGTTGCGCTGAGTGATGCTGTGGTTGTGCTGAGTGATGCTGTGGTTGTGCTGAGTGATGCTGTGGTTGTCCTGAGTGATGCTGTAGTTGTCCTGAGTGATGCTGTGGTTGTCCTGAGTGATGCTGTGGTTGCGTTGAGTGGTGCTGTGGTGGAGCTGAGTGATGCTGTTGTGGTGCTGAGTGATGCTGTTGTGGTGCTGCGTGGTGCAGAGTGATGCTGTGGTGGTGCTGAGTGGTGCTGTGGTGGTGCTGAGACAGGGGGTCACATCTGTGCACCTAGGCTATCCTTGAATTAAGCCACAGGGCTCCAAATCAAACCTTTTACCTCTTTGAGTTAACCCCAGATCTGTTGTATACACAGGTTTTCTCATACTGCCAGGGTAGATGCTCAAGCAGGTTCTTGCATGCCTACAGCTTGGAATACCCCCCCTCCCAGCGGCACCATCTGTTGCCGCATCCTTGGGGAGGGGGTGGGAGAAGCACTCAGCTGCATGCTGCGGTACCACCCTCCCAGGCCAGCAGGATCCAGGCAGAATGGAGCTTTAGAAGGACCTCGGTAGTGGCATAAGGCAGGCACGACAGTACAGGAGGGCCCCGAACGCTTAAGGGGTGGGCCCCCATTCAGCCCAAGATCAATGAATACCAGTGAGATATGGGAGACTCAGGGGCCCCATCACTTAGCCTTACGCCAATGGACCGAGGTTCGCAAAAATGTTAAACTGTGAATGCACACAAAAGCAAAAATATGCACAAATATCTCAAAATAGTAATCTGTATTTGATGGACAAATTGAGTAAACGTGTTCGGTGACATTCAAGCAGCTGGATAGGTCCCTGTAAAATATTAGGCAATATTTTCAGACAAGCATGACAAAGTTTCTAAAATCAGGAAAAACCCAAAATGCAAACCAGTTTTGAACATAGCGATTACCCATTTGACTAATACATCCATGCTCTGAGACGATGTTATCTCCTTTGCAAAAAAAATAAAATACAATGGTGTAAAGAAGTCCGTTAGAAGCTTAAATATCTCACTAACCTCTTGGATTAAGTAATTTAAAACTAAACAGTAAATGAATACATTTTAGGAGGGCTAGGTAATAAAAAACACCCCTCTGAGTTCCAGTTTCTCTACTCAAACGTAGAAATTTAGGCTATCCAACAAATAAATGCATGTGTGCTGGGAGGGTCTGAGCGCTGCAGATAGAAGCCATGATGGTTTTAAGTTATTAACAGATCAAAAAGAGATGGATGCCGCTCTGCTTTCCTTAATCTACATCATCATCTAGATCTATTTAAAGATACTTTGTGCAGTAACAAACGTAGTTAAAGGCTTCGATAACATCTGCATCATTACACGAGTCTGAATCAATCAATACAATCACTTGTACTGGGAAGGCATTGTTAGGCGCGCGCATTCCTGTCCATTAATATTATTTAACACTGTTCCCAATCCATAACCATGGCAACAAACGTTCTGTTTCCTTACGTGGGGAAGTCAGCAGCACAGCTACCTTTTGATAGCATTTTGAAATATTTCACAGCAGGCGAATACAAGCACTGGGCATAGAGTATTCGGGCTGCAAGGAGACGTGGGAGGGCGGGGGCTGCCCGCGCATGCGCTCCATGCGCCATTCATAACTTTTGTTATGAGGAGCCCGGAGCCTGTGTTGCAAATTGCGCACCTCATCATTGTTGTACCCCGCGCAAATAGTAATTAGCATGCACATACCTTGCAATCAGGGCCTAAGCGGTGATATTAACTTGGTGTGTGAGGCACCTCCAGCAACTATTATGTCGGGGTCCAGTGTGAGTTGGACTCAGCACCACCTCAAATCTACTACCCTCCTATCAGCGCACACCATGTTTACAGCTTTACAGTGGCTTCGTGTCATGTGTGACACCTTCTCCCGATCTTGAATTTTTTAAAACCAACAGTTGGGCACACTCACTTTACCTCAGTCAGATAGGGCAAGGTCTTTGGAAACGCCATTCTCCGATCTCTCCATTCAATGAGGAGCCTAGTGCATTCTGGGAGCTGTAGTCTTTGCTAACATCGAATGAACCAACTGGACTAAGGTATCAGAATAGTATGGTTTCTACAAAGAAAGCCCAGTATTGGAGCAGCATGCTGTCTTAAGTGAGATGCGTCATGGGTCACCCTACAGAAGGGTAATCCACTCAGAAGGTTGTCCGGGAATCCTTCTGTACGCCTGTTAACAGAATAATCCCAGCGGTGCAGTACTGAACATTATTATAAAGCAACACAGGCCTCGCGCTTTCTAATGCTGTGAACCCCGAGCCCACCACGTCATTTCCGTTGAGCATTGGCCTACACGTCCTATCGTACTAGTATTAGAAAATGAAACATTTGGTTAAAAAAAAAAAAGCACTGGGCAGAGAGTATTCGGGCTGCGAGGAGACTTGGGAGGGCGGGGGCTGCCCGCGCATGCGCAACATGCGCCATTCATAACTTTCGTTATGAGGAGCGAGCCCGGAGCAAAAGCAAAGTGTGGGATCCGAAGTCCCAGGTCCCAGGAGGGGGCCCGGGTGAAGAGCAGCGGATAGCACGGCGGGGCTCTCATGCCTAAGGGGAGAGCCCCGCATCGTGCTGCCAAAGGAGCTGGAGTACAGAGATGAGGTAAGGGGGTTGCGCGCGTGTGTATGCAGTGTGTGTGTGCGCGTGCGTGCGTGTCTGCCTGCCTGCCTGCGTGTGTGTATGTGTGTGTGTGTGTGTATGTGTGTGTGAGTGTGTGTGTATATGTGTGTGTGAGTGTGCTGTGTGTATGTGTGCGCGTGCGACTGAGAGAGGCATGGCGGCATGGCTGACTTCCTGGGAATCTGAGATAGGATATGTGACCGGCGCCGGCCTGGTCGTGCGCCCCACGAGGTGCAATCAACGCGCGTGGCCAAACCCTGTCTCAGATTCCCCGGAGACTGACAACAATAGTTGTCGAGCTAGACGCATGCTTTGCATGCGCACTCTAGCTCGACCTAAAAAGAGACCTAACATCAGTGAACATTAAGGCAGTTCCTATACCTGATGGTATAGTGTGGGACAAGGTTGATTATGATATATTTGGCCCGACTGATCTATTAAAAATACTACATTTATTCAAAATGATATCAATACCTTGAGTACATTTTCCGATGATTGGGATTATGAAACTGTAAATAATATGTTGTCTGATTTAGAAAAATCTGCTGCTTTTTCTAATAAATGTTGGAATACGCATCCGACTTTGAAATAATGTATTGCTATCAACATTTTAGTCATCATTTTCTGCATAAATCTACCAACCCCAGAAATGTTTTCACATACCACCAATAGGAACATTGCCTGACACAGCCAAAAAGCAGTTCAAAGACATTTGCACAGACATTTGCATATTTTTCAGGGTTTGTCTCAGCCTCATATTATTATAAGGTTGAACCAACAGCAGCACATAAAAATATGTTGACAAACACCAAACAGGTTTACTCTGCATCCATTAGTCCATGCAGTTATTATATGGACACACAAGGTAAGATACTTGTGCCAGCAAACAGGGTCCCTGCAGTTATTAACTGCAGGGACCGTCTGCGCCCGTCTGCACCCATCAGCGCTAAGTCAGGGCACAGGGCATGTCATGCTGCCCTAAACGGCCCAAAGACTTGCGTACCCAATCTCCTTCCAGCGGAGTGGCTGAAATCGCTGAAGCCCCTCCCCTGCCCAGCTCACAGAGTTTGGTCGAGCGGGCTGCCCAGGGACTTCATTTGTGGGGACTGTGGGTTTAGCTTCACTCCAGAGCTCCGGTCATCAGGTCGGTCTGATGCCTCTCCGAGTTTGGGGGCGATCAGTGCTTGCCTACTCAATGCGAGATCTGTGGCGAAGCATTTCGTCGATATAGCGGATCTGATCACGGATAACAATCTGGACATACTGTTTGTTACGGAGACCTGGCTTGATGCCTTCTCCAACCCCATAGTGGCTCTAGCTACACCGGCAGGATTTAAAGTTTACTGGGTAGATCGCTGCGTGGGCTGAGGCGGAGGCTTAGCCATTTGGTATAGGGAAGACTGGACCTTTCGGAGCGAATTATCTACCCTTTGAGGTAACTGTGAAGCTTTTAACTTTAGTCTTCAACTATCAGCCCAATTTACTTTGGGTGGTTCCTTAATTTATTGGCCCCCCCGGGCCAGCAATGAATTTTTTAGCGGCCTGTGGAGATGCTCTGGCCGAGCGGGCTCTACGGTTTTCAAAGTTTGTGCTTCTCGGGGATACTAACATCCACCTTGACCACTCTGAGGGGGGGGGACTCCATAGCTTTTATGGACGCCCTCCACCTAGCAAACCTCTCTCAAAGGGTTCTGTTCCCCACACATTTGGGTGGGTACACGTTGGATATCATCTGTGCCAATTTCCCCATACTAGTGATGAAGCCACGGCCGGTGGCCTGGTCAGACCACTTTTCCATATTCTTTTCATGGGATTAGGATAACTCTCCTCGGCAGGCAAATTGCCGTCACCCCCCCGTCTCCAGGAAGGTGGATCCTGGCCAGCTAAGCGCCTCGCTTGTTGCTTCCCGGCCCTCTTTTTCGGTGGTTTGGAGGAGAATGTAACGCAATTTGCCGATTGGGCAGTGTCAGACAAGGCTGCGGCGTGAATCCCCTTCCAAGCCATGGTATACTCCTGTGCTGAAGACTTTGAAGCATGCCTGTAAGGCTGCGGAGAGGGCTTGGCATTTTGGCGGCTACCACCTCTCTGATAAAAACATCCTCAGAGCCAAAAAAAAACTTTATTATGTGGCGATAGGAGAGGCCAAAGGTCAGTACTATGCCGCTCGTATCGAGTGGGCTGATAACAATTCCAAAGAAATGTTTGCAATTGTTCAGAGATTCCTGTCCCCCAGCGCCCAGGTAGCGGCTGCTCCTGCCACGGAGTCCTGGTGTAACACCCTGGCGTCATTCTTCAGGGATAAAATAATTCGCATCCAAGAGACTTTTCCGTCCTCTTCCATCCTTCCGTCCTTGCTGCTGCTTCTGCCCAGGGCAGAACCGGTCTCCCTTTTCTCAGAATTCTGTCCTATTGACCTTGCTCGTTCTCTCCGAATCCTTAAAGCCCGGCTCTCCCAACGATCCCTGTGTGGCCCGTCTACTATCAGATGCGGCTGTCCTTTAATTCGGAGGTGAATTTTTTGGTCAACAAATCGCTGCGGGAAGCTTGTGTGTCGACAGCCTGGAAACATGCCCTGATCCTTCCTTTACTCAAAAAACCTTCACTCGATCCACTGGTCCCAGGAAACTATCGTCCTATCTCACTTTTACCTAGTTTGGCTAAAGTTTGTGAGAAAGCGGTCACATTCCAACTTACCAACTTTGTTGAGGGGGCTGGTTTGCTTCATCCGGCGCAGTCGGGCTTCCGTGCCTCTTACAGCACGGAATCCGCTCTACTGGAGGTCATGGAATCGATTCGGGAGTGTCTTGATGCCGGCGGGAGAGCAGCATTGGTTATGCTTGATCTCTCGTCGGCGTTTGACATGGTGCCTCAGGCCATGCTCCTTTATCGCCTATCTGAAATAGGAATCTCTGTGTCGGCTTTGTAATGGATCAACTCTTTTTTTGGAGAGAAGATCGCAGCAGGTTTGGCTCCCGCCGTGTGCCTCTGTGCCCATGAGGGTTTCAACTGGGGTTCCGCAGGGGTCATCGCTTAGCCCGCAGTTATTTAACATCTACGTGACTCCGCTGATTTCTTTGGCGGAGTCACTGGGGGCTGAGGTGATGGCCTACGCCGACGATACCCAGCTGTTGTTTACCTGGAGCATGGAGGAGGGCTCGGTTAAGAGATCCCTTCAGTGCCTGTCTTCGGTCTTTCATTGGCTGGCCAATGCGCAGCTTAAATGTAATGAGGGAAAGTCTGAAGTACTGCTGTTCGGCTCTTTTGCTTCGGATTTTAGAGGGAGATTCTGGCCTCCTGGTTTTCCTTGCCCACCTGAGAATAAGGGAACCGCCAAAAATCTTGGTGTTTGGTTCGATGAGAATCTGAATTTTGTGACGCATGTAAAAAAAACTGGTTGGCACCTGCTTTGGTGTGTTGAAAAGTTTGAGAAAGTTTCTGCCCTTCTTGCTGAGTTCGGCCACAGTGACGATTGTTCGGGCACTGATTCTTTCTCGTTTGGATTATGCCAACGCGCTCCGAGTCGGCAGCCCAGGTTTCCTTGTGAAGAAACTACAAGTGGTCCAAAACTCGGCTGCTAGACTTCTAGGGGGGATGTCTTCCAGGCACAGTGCCCGGGCACGGGCTCTCCTATGGTCATTACACTGGCTCCCTGTCGAAACTCGCCTGCAATTTAAAATGCTCTCAATTGTGCAACGGGCCCTTTACGGTCTCGGCCCGAGCTATTTGCTGAAGAGACTCTCGTTTTATGCACCAGTGAGACAGCTGCGTTCGTCTTCTCAGCGGCTGATGCAGACTCCGACGTTTAAGCGCCAGCGACTGGGGGGGAACTCCTTTGTGCGTAAAGCCTGTCTGGCCTAGAATGCGCTGCCCTTGGCTTTGAGATCCACTCAGGATCCTCTTCTGTTTAGGAAATCTCTAAAAACCCTACTGTTTTAATTGGTAATCGAGCATCTTCTGCCTTTTTTTCTGTAAGCGCCGGGACACTTCTGAGTAGCTGCGCGCTGTTTAAATTAAAATAACATAACATAACATTATATGGACACACAAGGTCACAGTACATGTGCCAGTAACCATGGGTCCGTGCAGTTATTATATTGACACACAAGGTCCCAGTACCTGTACCAGTAAACAGGGGCCCGTGCAGTTGTATTATATGGACACACAAGGTTACACTACCTTTACCAGTAAACAGGGGTCCCTGAAGTTATTATATGGACGCACAAGGTCCCAGTAAACAGGGGTCAGTGCAGTTATTATATGGACACACAAGGTTACAGTACTGCTCCGTGCAGTTATTATACGGACACACAAGGTCACAGTACCTGTACCAGTAAACAGGGGCCCGTGCAGTTGTATTATACGGACACACAAGTTTACAGTACCTTTACCAGTAAACAGGGGTCCCTGACGTTATTATATGGACGCACAAGGTCCCAGTAAACAGGGGTCAGTGCAGTTATTATATGGACACACAAGGTTACAGTACTGCTCCGTGCAGTTATTATACGGACACACAAGGTTCGAGTACCTGTGCCAGTGAATAGGGGTCTGTGCAGGTAATATATGGATACACAAGGTTCCAGTACCTGTACCAGTGAACAGGGGTCCGTGCAGTTATTATATGGACACACAAGATTACAGTACTGCTCTGTGCAGTTAATATACGGACACACAAGATTACAGTACCTGTCCCAGTGACCAGGGGTCTGTGCAGTTATTATATGGACACACAAGGTTACAGTACCTGTGCCAGTAAACAGGGGTCCGTGCAGTTATTATATGGACACACAAGGTCAAAGTACTGCTCTGTGCAGTTATTATACAGACACACAAGGTTACAGTACCTGTACCAGTACACAGGGGCCTGTGCAGTTGTATTATACGGACACACAAGTTTACAGTACCTTTACCAGTAAACAGGGGTCCCTGACGTTATTATATGGACGCACAAGGTCCCAGTAAACAGGGGTCAGTGCAGTTATTATATGGACACACAAGGTTACAGTACTGCTCCGTGCAGTTATTATACGGACACACAAGGTTCGAGTACCTGTGCCAGTGAATAGGGGTCTGTGCAGTTATTATATGGATACACAAGGTTCCATTACCTGTACCAGTAAACAGGGGTCCGTGCAGTTATTATATGGACACACAAGGTCACAGTACTGCTCTGTGCAGGTAATATACGGACACACAAGATTACAGTACCTGTGCCAGTGAACAGGGGTCTGTGCAGTTATTATATGGACACACAAGGTCACAGTACTGCTATGTACAGTTATTACAGGGACACACAAGGTCACAGTACCTGTACCAGTAAACAGGGGTCCCTGCAGTTATTATATGGACACACCAGGTTACAGTACCTTTACCAGTAAACAAGGGTCCCTGCAGTTATTTATATGGACACACAGGGTCCCAGTACCTGTACCAGTAAATAGGGGTCCCTGCAGTTATTATATAGACACACAAGGTTACAGTACCTGTACAGGGGTTCGTGCAGTTATTATATGGAAACACAAGGGTACAATACCTGTACCAGTAAACAGTGATCCATGCAGTTATTATATGGACACACAAGGTTAAAGTACCTGTACCAGTAAACAGGGGTCCGTGCGGTTATTATACGAACACACAAGGTTGCAGTACCTGTACCAGTAAACAGGGGTCTGTGCAGTTATTATATGGACACACAAGGTTAAAGTACTTGTACCAGTAAACAGGGGTCCATGCAGTTATTATATGAACACACAAGGTTACAAAACCTGTACCAGTAAACAGGGGTCCATGCAGTTATTATATGGACAGACAAGGTTACAATACCTGTACCAGTAAACAGAGGTCCGTGCAGTTATTATATGGACACACAAGGTTAAAGTACATGTACCAGTAAACAGGGGTCTGTGCAGTTATTATATGGACACACAAGGTTACAATACCTGTACCAGTAAATAGGGGTCCGTGCAGTTATTATATGGACACAAAAGTTTACAGTACCAGTAAACAGGTGTCCGTGCAGTTATATGGACACACAAGGTTACAGTACCTGTACCAGTAAACAGGAGTCCGTGCAGTTATTATATGGACACTCAAGGTTACAGTACCAGTAAACAGGGGTCTGTGCCGTTATAATATGGACAAACAAGGTCACCGTACCTGTACCAGTAAACAGGGGTCCGTGCAGTTATTATATGGACACACAAGTTTACAATACCTGTACCAGTAAACAGGGGTCCGTGCAGTTATTATATGGACACACAAGGTTACAATACCTGTACCAGTAAACAGGGGTCCGTGCAGTTATTATATGGACACACAAGGTTACAATACCTGTACCAGTAAACAGGGGTCCCTGCAGTTATTATATAGGCGCACAAGGTCCCAGTACCTGTACCAGTAAACAGGGATCCGTGCAGTTATTATATGGACACACAAGGTTAAAGTACCTGTACCAGTAAACAGGGGCCCTTGCCGTTATTATATGGACACAACAGGTTACAGTACCTGGGAACAAGGGTCCCTGCAGTTATTATATGGACACAAAAGTTTACAGTACCAGTAAACAGGGGTCCGTGCAGTTATTATTTGGACACTCAAGGTTAAAGTACCTGTACCAGAAAACAGGGGTTCCTGCAGGTATTATATGTACACACAAGGTCACAGTACCTTTACCAGTAAACAGTGGTCCGTGCAGTTATTATATGGACACACAAGGTTAAAGTACCTGTACCAGTAAACAGGGGTCCGTGCAGTTATTATATGGACACACAAGGTTAAAGTACCTGCACCAGTAAACAGGGGTCCTTGCCGTTATTATATGGACACAACAGGTTACAGTACCTGTGAACAAGGGTCCCTGCAGTTATTATATGGACACAAAAAATTACAGTACCAGTAAACAGGGGTCAGTGCAGTTATTATATGGACACTCAAGGATACTGGACCTACTACCAGTAAACGGTGGTCCGTGCAGTTATTATATGGACACACAAGGTTAAAGTACCTGTACCAGTAAACAGGGGTCCGTGCAGTTATTATACGAACACAAGGTTGCAGTACCTGTACCAGTAAACAGGGGTCCTTGCCGTTATTATATGGACACAAAGGTTTACAGTACCAGTAAACAGGGTCCGTGCAGTTATATGGACACACAAACTTACAGTACCTGTACCAGAAAACAGGGGTCCCTGCAGGTATTATACGGACACACAAGGATACTGGACCTATTACCAGTAAACGGTGGTTCGTGCAGTTATTATATGGACACACAAGGTTAAAGTACATGTACTAGTAAACAGGGGTCTGTGCAGTTATTATATGGACACACAAGGTTACAATACCTGTACCAGTAAATAGGGGTCCGTGCAGTTATTATATGGACACAAAAGTTTACAGTACCAGTAAACAGGTGTCCGTGCAGTTATATGGACACACAAGGTTACAGTACCTGTACCAGTAAACAGGGGTCTGTGCAGTTATTATATGGACACTCAAGGTTACAGTACCAGTAAACAGGGGTCTGTGCAGTTATTATATGGACACACAAGTTTACAATACCTGTACCAGTAAACAGGGGTCCGTGCAGTTATTATATGGACACACAAGGTTACAATACCTGTACCAGTAAACAGGGGTCCGTGCAGTTATTATATGGACACACAAGGTTACAATACCTGTACCAGTAAACAGGGGTCCCTGCAGTTATTATATAGGCGCACAAGGTCCCAGTACCTGTACCAGTAAACAGGGATCCGTGCAGTTATTATATGGACACACAAGGTTAAAGTACCTGTACCAGTAAACAGGGGTCCTTGCCGTTATTATATGGACACAACAGGTTACAGTACCTGGGAACAAGGGTCCCTGCAGTTATTATATGGACACAAAAAATTACAGTACCAGTAAACAGGGGTCAGTGCAGTTATTATATGGACACTCAAGGATACTGGACCTACTACCAGTAAACGGTGGTCCGTGCAGTTATTATATGGACACACAAGGTTACAATACCGGTACCAGTAAACAGGGGTCCGTGCAGTTATTATATGGACACACAAGGTTAAAGTACCTGCACCAGTAAACAGGGGTCCTTGCCGTTATTATATGGACACAACAGGTTACAGTACCTGTGAACAAGGGTCCCTGCAGTTATTATATGGACACAAAAAATTACAGTACCAGTAAACAGGGGTCAGTGCAGTTATTATATGGACACTCAAGGATACTGGACCTACTACCAGTAAACGGTGGTCCGTGCAGTTATTATATGGACACACAAGGTTAAAGTACCTGTACCAGTAAACAGGGGTCCGTGCAGTTATTATACGAACACAAGGTTGCAGTACCTGTACCAGTAAACAGGGGTCCTTGCCGTTATTATATGGACACAAAGGTTTACAGTACCAGTAAACAGGGTCCGTGCAGTTATATGGACACACAAAGTTACAGTACCTGTACCAGAAAACAGGGGTCCCTGCAGGTATTATACGGACACACAAGGATACTGGACCTACTACCAGTAAACGGTGGTTCGTGCAGTTATTATATGGACACACAAGGTTAAAGTACCTGTACCAGTAAACAGGGGTCCGTGCAGTTATTATATGGACACACAAGTTTACAATACCTGTACCAGTAAACAGGGGTCCGTGCAGTTATTATACGAACACACAAGGTTGCAGTACCTGTACCAGTAAACAGGGGTCCTTGCCGTTATTATATGGACACAAAAGTTTACAGTACCGGTAAACAGGTGTCCGTGCAGTTATATGGACACACAAGGTTACAGTACCAGTAAACAGGGGTCTGTGCCGTTATTATATGGACACACAAGGTCACAGTACCTGTGCCAGTAAACACGGTTCCCTGCAGTTATTATATGGACACTCAAGGTTACAGTACCTGTACCAGTAAACAGGGGTCCTTGCCGTTATTATATGGACACACAAGGTTACAGTACCTGTGAACAAGGGTCCCTGCAGTTATTATATGGACACAAAAGTTTACAGTACCAGTAAACAGGGGTCCGTGCAGTAATATGGACACACAAGGTTACAGTACCTGTACCAGTAAACAGGGGTCCGAGCAGTTATTATATGGACACTCAAGGTTACAGTACCAGTAAACAGGGGTCTGTGCCGTTATTATATGGACACACAAGGTCACAGTACCTGTACCAGTAAACAGGGGTCCATGCAGTTATTATATGGACACTCAAGGTTACAGTACCTGTACCAGTAAACAGTGGTCCGTGCAGTTATTATATGGACACACAAGGTTACAATACCGGTACCAGTAAACAGGGGTCCGTGCAGTTATTATATGGACACACAAGGTTAAAGTACCTGCACCAGTAAACAGGGGTCCTTGCCGTTATTATATGGACACAACAGGTTACAGTACCTGTGAACAAGGGTCCCTGCAGTTATTATATGGACACAAAAAATTACAGTACCAGTAAACAGGGGTCCCTGCAGTTATTATATGGACATACAAGGTTACAGTAGCAGTAAACAGGGGTCCGTGCAGTTATTATATGGACACACAAGGTTACAGTACCTGTACCAGAAAACAGAAGTTATTATATGGACATACAGTTATTATATGGACACAAAAAATTACAGTACCAGTAAACAGGGGTCCCTGCAGTTATTATATGGACATACAAGGTTACAGTAGCAGTAAACAGGGGTCCGTGCAGTTATTATATGGACACACAAGGTTACAGTACCTGTACCAGAAAACAGGGGTCCCTGCAGTTATTATATGGACGCAAAAGTTTACAGTACCAGTAAACAGGGGTCCGTGCAGTTATAGGGACACACAAGGTTACAGTACCTGTACCAGTAAACAGGGGTCCGTGCAGTTATTATATGGACACACAAGGTTACAGTACCTGTACCAGAAAACAGGGGTCCCTGCAGTTATTATATGGATGCAAAAGTTTACAGTACCAGTAAACAGGGGTCCGTACAGTTATTATATGGACAGACAAGGTTACAATACCTGTACCAGTAAACAGGGGTCCGTGCAGTTATTATATGGACGCACAAGGTCCCAGTACCTGTACCAGTAAACAGGGGTCCGTGCAGTTATTATATGGACACACAAGGTTAAAGTACCTGTACCAGTAAACAGGGGTCCGTGCAGTTATTATCTGGACACACAAGGTTACAATACCTGTACCAGTAAACAGGGGTCCGTGCAGTTATTATATGGACAGACAAGGTTACAATACCTGTACCAGTAAACAGGGGTCCGTGCAGTTATTATATGGACAGACAAGGTTACAGTACCTGTACCAGTAAACAGGGGTCCGTGCAGTTATTACATGGACACACAAGGTTACTGGACCTGTACCAGTAAACAGGGGTCCGTGCAGTTATTACATGGACACACAAGGTTACTGGACCTGTACCTGTAAACAGTGGTCGACGGGGGCGTGTCCCGCGCTATATATCTTATGTTCATTCATATCTTTACAGCAGCCACATTCACCCACAATGCTATCCCACCTGTTGGACAGGCCACATGACGGGCCGCTCTCCCCCGGCTCGACCAAGCCCGAGCCAGTCATACAAGCACCACACACCACCATTGCACGTCCTACGTCCCCTCAGGGACACCTGCCCTCAAGCATGATAACCTCGTGGGTCCGATCCACGGCCGACCCACGCGCCCAGCCCGGGCCGCCATCTTGGACACTTCGCCACGAGGCCGCCTGGCCCCCGATCGACCTCAACCCTGGGCCTAGCCCGGCCTCAGACATTCCGGCACCACCCTCCACCCAGGAGGCGAGCGAACTACTTGGCCAGTCAATGGGAGAAAGAGGTGTCGATGGTTCTCCCCCGGCCAGTGCCGCTCGCCCATCGCCTCCCCGGGCGCTGGCTCCACCCCCCTGCTGGGTGTCTGGACTCCCTCATCCCGGACCTCCCGACCTCCAAGTGCGAGGGTCCGGACATCAAAGCACGCCAGCCCTATAACTGGGGCAGCTCCAGAACAGGAAGGCAGTTGTATCTTGGAGTCGAGAGACGAAAGAAGAACTCATCCTGGACGGACTACTGGCGCTGCCGTAGCTCTGTCCTGTGCACCATCATCCTGCCTGTTGGCGCTGCCACAGCCGTCGTAACCTTCATCCTTCACCGTCGTCCGGATCTGCTGGCGAGGCCGCGGACCGTTGTAACTGTCATCTGCATCGGGACCTGCTTGGCTTCTCCACGGCCCGTCGACCATCCTTCATCCATATCGGGACCTGCTTGGCTTCTCCACGGCCCGCCGACCACCCTTCATCCATCTCGGGACCTGCTTGGCTCCTCCACGGCCCGATCAGCAACCACGCCGAGCTCGAGGATTGAGAACTATTGAACTCATTGGTAACTAAGACTGTCCCGCTACCCTTTTCCTCCACCAGAGATCAGAACCGAGGGGACCCCTGAGTCCAGACCTCCTTGTATTATATCAACGTAACCTAAGAAGTGCATATAAAGTCTCGTTAACCTTCAATCTTGTGTGGTGTCCGTCTGTGGGGGGGAAGTTACTTATCTGTACAGTCGTTGGAGACGGCTCTCCCTGGAGACCTCTCCCCGTAATCTCGGCCGACCCTCCCGGTCCGTCTAACATTGGTGGCCAGCGGCGCGATCCGAATCACCGCATAACGTACAGAGAGTAGCTCACCCCACAACGAACAACAATGTCGACTAAAGAGAGCGGATCAACTGAGAAGTTCCAAATGGAAAAGCTAGAGGAATACAGCCATCGTGAACTAAAGCAGTTCTGCATCGAACTAGGTATCGCTACCACCGGACTAAGTACCAAGGACGATTTTAAGCATGCCCTAGAATCTTGGGCAGAGACCGGGGATGTCGAAGCCCCGGAGCAAAGCACCGCGAAAAAGACCAACACGGCCCCTGAAGAGCAAAGAACGGGTCTCTCGCAAGACGAGATCCAAGAAAGAGAAAAAGCCCGACTACACGAACTTGAAATGGCCCGACTCAAGATGGACATAGAACTCAAATTGGCCGAGAAAAAAATAAACTTAGAGCACCTTCGCCTCCGAGAAGAAAGAGAGGAGAAACAGAGGCAAAGGGAGCTCGAGGAAAAAAGACTAACGTACGAGCACGAGCGGAACCTAGCCGAGATCAACCTGCGCAAACAGAATAAAGAATTAGGGGTGCCCGACAGACCGTCCACCCCCGGGACCACGGACAAAAAAGTGCACATCCCCAAGGATGTGGTCCGAGAATATTTTCGAGAAGACGACATCCAGCAATGGTTTAAGGCATATGAAATCGCGATGACTGCGCACCGGATCGATAGAGCCGACTGGGGAGCCGGCCTATGGGGCAAATTCCTCAATGAGGGCCGCGATACTCTGTTACAGCTCCCAGACCACCAGATGACCTCCTACGACCATATGAAAGCGGCCCTCCTCACTCGCTATGGCCTCACGCCCGAGATGTACCGTCAGAGGTTCCGAGACTGCACACGCATTCCAGGTACAACTTGGGTGGACTATGTAACGTACTTCAGCCGAGCCTTCGAAGGCTGGATCAGAGGGAACAACGTCACGACCTACGAGCAGTTGTTCAATCTGATGGTATGGGAGCATCTGTCCAACAACTGCTTCATTGAACTACGCCAACACCTCCTCGACAGCAAGTTAACCGATCCCCGGCAGCTCGCAGCCGAAGCTGACCGGTGGGAGATCACCCGAGTGGGCCGGAATGGGTCCTACGAGCAGAACAGGAACAACAATGGTCACCACCGATCCAGAGGAGGAGGAGGGGGCCAAGGACGAGGAAGAGACAACACTCCGGCCGCCCCCACTACCAGCACCACCCCCCCGGCCAACCGGGGCAGCACCCCGGCGCGACCGGGATACAGAGCCAATGTTACATGTCACCGATGCCAACGAGTAGGCCACTATGCAAATGACCCAAGCTGCCCGCAGTATCCGAGCCCAAGACCCCGCCAGGTGGCCGCCGCGGCACTAGGGGAAGAACAGATCTCCGAGGAACCAGAAACAGACGAGCAAGAGTATCAAGGGTGGGAGCCAGCCGCCATGACTCTCGCGTGCTTAGGGGGAAGAGACATGGTCCCGCGGGTCCCCCTACCCGCTAACACCCAGAAGTACAGCCAATGGGTGAGCATCAATGGACAACGGGCCGAAGCCCTTCGAGACACCGGGGCCAGTGTGACAGCCGTCCGCTGTCATCTGGTGACCCCAGAACAATATCTACCGAACATTCTCTGCCCTGTACGATCAGCCGACAACTCGGAGAGTCTGTGTCGGATGGCCTGCGTCCCCTTTGAGTGGGGAGGGGTCTCCGGCATGTTGAAAGTAACGGTCCGAGACGACGCCCCCGTGGACTGCCTCCTCGGAAATGACCTGGAAAGCTCCCCGTGGGCAGCCGTGGAGCGAAAAGAACACTTGGGGATGTTGGGCGTCCCAGACTGGGCGTGCGTCACCACCCGGTCTATGGCCGCCCGTGCCAACCATCACCCGGAAGAACCAGAATGGCCGGCGCCTCCGCCTCCGGTCGCCCCCGCCGAGACCCCCGACCAGGGCATCCCCCTCGAACCTGCTCAACCTTCCGACCTTGCTAATCTCGACCAGTGGGCTCAAGAAGGGGGGCCCACACAAGAACAATTTCGTCAGGAGCAGAAGACCTGTCCCTCCCTTGAGGGACTCCGACAACAAGCGCTCGCCCAAAGCGCAGGGGATACCTCCGGAACTCATTGGGTCTACTGGGACAATGACCTACTGTACAGCGAGCAACGAATCGCCGAGCTGGGGGCCAACCGAGTACTAGTGGTGCCACTCCGCTTTAGAGACTTCCTGCTAAATCTGGCCCACGATGTCCCCCTGGCAGGGCACCTGGGACAAGATAAAACCTACAGCCGCCTAGTGACCCACTTCTTCTGGCCAAAAATGAGAAACGATGTGCACCAGCATTGCCGATCTTGCCCCACGTGCCAAGCCAGTGGGAAGAGCGGCCGCAAATTAAAGGCCCCCCTGCAACCCTTTCCCGTAGTCACGACCCCATTTGAGAGGGTCGGAATAGACATTGTGGGACCCCTAGACCCACGTACAAGACAAGGCCATCGCTTCATCCTAGTACTAGTGGACCACGCCACCCGCTACCCTGAGGCTATTCCTCTCCGGACCGTCACAGCCCCAGTGGTCGGCAGGGCCCTGATGGGGATCTTCTCCCGTGTGGGGTTCCCCCGAGAAGTCGTCAGTGACAGAGGCACGAACTTTATTTCCAAATACATGAAGTCCCTCTGGCAACAGTGTGGGGTCACCTACCGCTTCACGACCCCCTATCACCCCCAAGGAAACGGACTTGTTGAGCGGTTCAATCGCACTCTAAAAGGGATGATCGGGGGATTGGAAGAACCCCTCCGTCGCCAGTGGGACGTGCTGCTGCCGTGCCTCCTCTTCGCCTACCGGGAGGTCCCACAGAAGTCCCTAGGCTTCAGCCCATTCGAGCTGCTCTATGGGCACCCAGTACGGGGGCCACTCAGCCTGATCAAAGAAGGCTGGGAGTTGCCTCCGGCCAAGAGTCCTCCAGATGTCTTCCGGTACCTCCTCACCCTCCGCAACCAGTCCCAGCGGTTCAGAGACCTAGCGAAAGCCAACCTAGAGGCCAGTCAAGAGGACATGAAGAGATGGTATGACCAGAACGCCTCATCTATTGAATTCGAGCCGGGGCAACAGGTCTGGGTAATGTCCCCCACAGAACCGTGCGCTCTCCAAGACAAATGGACGGGACCCTTCAAAGTAATCGAGCGCAAGGGACCCGCCACCTATCTGATCGATATGGAGTCCGCCCGGAATCCGCTCCGAGTCCTCCACACCAACAGACTGAAACCCCACTTTGCACGAACAGAACTCAGCCTCTTGATGGCCACAGACAACGGGGTTGAGGACGACTCCGAGCCTCTCCCTGACCTCTTGCGGACCCAGGAGCAAGACGGCTCCGTGGATGGGGTCCGACTCTCGGAGACCCTCTCCCAGGAACAACGCCAAGAGTGCCAAGCCCTCCTATCACGGTTTGCCAGCCTGTTCTCCCTCACCCCAGGTGTCACTTCCTGGTGTGTGCACGATGTGGACACCGGAGACAGCCCTCCTATCCGCCACCGGGCCTACCGCGTACCTGATCGGGTACGGGCCTGCATCCAGGCGGAAGTAACTAAGATGCTCACGCTCGGGGTCATCGAGCCCTCCGACAGTCCATGGGCCAGCCCGGTCGTACTGGTCCCCAAAGCAGCCGCCCCCGGAACCACACCCGAACTCCGGTTCTGTGTCGACTACCGGGGCCTGAATGAAGTCACCAGAACGGACGCACACCCCATCCCCCGGGCAGATGAACTGGTCGACCGAATGGGCGCTGCCCGCTACCTCAGCATCTTCGATCTAACGGCAGGATATTGGCAGATCGGCCTCACACCCCGAGCACAAGAACGTTCTGCCTTCTCCACCCCCGATGGCCACTATCACTTCACGGTCATGCCCTTCGGCATGAAAAATGCCCCAGCGACGTTCCAACGGCTCGTCAATCAGGTCCTGGCGGGGCTCGAAGAGTTCAGCGCCGCCTACCTGGACGACATCGCTGTGTACAGCCACCACTGGACCGAGCACCTCCACCACCTCCAAGCAGTGTTGCAAGCCCTTCAGCGAGCTGGCCTCACGATCAAGGCCAGCAAATGTCAAATTGGACAAGGGTCAGTGACCTACCTCGGACACCAAGTGGGAAGCGGTCTAGTGGCCCCTCTTCAACTGAAAATTGCCGCCATCCAGAACTGGCAACCCCCTAACACTCAAACTGAGGTGCGAGCCTTCCTGGGCCTCACGGGCTACTACCGAAGGTTCGTGAAAGACTATGGTACCATCGTGGGGCCTCTCACCGAACTCACGTCGAAAAATCAGCCCAAGAAGGTGAACTGGACCCCAGAGTGTCAAGCGGCCTTCGAACAGCTAAAGGCCGCCATGTGTTCCGCTCCTGTACTCCAGGCCCCAGACTACAGCCGGGAGTTCGTCGTCCAGACGGATGCCTCCGACCAGGGCATTGGGGCGGTCCTGTCCCAGGTGAACACCGAAGGCCTTGATCAACCGGTGGCCTTCATCAGCCGGAGACTCCTACCACGGGAGCAACGCTGGAGCACCATAGAGAGGGAAGCCTTCGCTGTGGTATGGGCCCTCAAGAAGCTCCGACCCTACCTTTTTGGCACCCACTTCCGGGTGCAGACTGACCACCGACCCCTGCAGTGGTTGATGCATATGCGGGGGGAAAACCCAAAACTGCTACGCTGGTCCATCTCCTTGCAAGGTATGGACTTTACCGTTGAACACCGGCCTGGGTCTGACCACGCCAACGCGGATGGCCTGTCCCGGTTTTTCCGCCTCGACGAAGAGAGTCCCCAAGAGGATGGGTAACTCTCCCCGCCTTCAGCTGGGGGGGACGCATGTTGGACAGGCCACATGACGGGCCGCTCTCCCCCGGCTCGACCAAGCCCGAGCCAGTCATACAAGCACCACACACCACCATTGCACGTCCTACGTCCCCTCAGGGACACCTGCCCTCAAGCATGATAACCTCGTGGGTCCGATCCACGGCCGACCCACGCGCCCAGCCCGGGCCGCCATCTTGGACACTTCGCCACGAGGCCGCCTGGCCCCCGATCGACCTCAACCCTGGGCCTAGCCCGGCCTCAGACATTCCGGCACCACCCTCCACCCAGGAGGCGAGCGAACTACTTGGCCAGTCAATGGGAGAAAGAGGTGTCGATGGTTCTCCCCCGGCCAGTGCCGCTCGCCCATCGCCTCCCCGGGCGCTGGCTCCACCCCCCTGCTGGGTGTCTGGACTCCCTCATCCCGGACCTCCCGACCTCCAAGTGCGAGGGTCCGGACATCAAAGCACGCCAGCCCTATAACTGGGGCAGCTCCAGAACAGGAAGGCAGTTGTATCTTGGAGTCGAGAGACGAAAGAAGAACTCATCCTGGACGGACTACTGGCGCTGCCGTAGCTCTGTCCTGTGCACCATCATCCTGCCTGTTGGCGCTGCCACAGCCGTCGTAACCTTCATCCTTCACCGTCGTCCGGATCTGCTGGCGAGGCCGCGGACCGTTGTAACTGTCATCTGCATCGGGACCTGCTTGGCTTCTCCACGGCCCGTCGACCATCCTTCATCCATATCGGGACCTGCTTGGCTTCTCCACGGCCCGCCGACCACCCTTCATCCATCTCGGGACCTGCTTGGCTCCTCCACGGCCCGATCAGCAACCACGCCGAGCTCGAGGATTGAGAACTATTGAACTCATTGGTAACTAAGACTGTCCCGCTACCCTTTTCCTCCACCAGAGATCAGAACCGAGGGGACCCCTGAGTCCAGACCTCCTTGTATTATATCAACGTAACCTAAGAAGTGCATATAAAGTCTCGTTAACCTTCAATCTTGTGTGGTGTCCGTCTGTGGGGGGGAAGTTACTTATCTGTACAGTCGTTGGAGACGGCTCTCCCTGGAGACCTCTCCCCGTAATCTCGGCCGACCCTCCCGGTCCGTCTAACACCACCCAAGGCCCCCTGCTCTCCCCAGAAGGAGCCGAGCCCTCCTTGCGCTGCCGGGGTCTAGTGGTGTCACTGGTCTCTGCCGCAGGCACATTCACCCACTGAGCTATCCTAGCACAAGCCCCAGTGACGCGGATTAGAGGAGGGAGGGGGCACACAGGAGGCCCCTGGCAGCACGTGCCATGTCTCACTGAGGCACACAGGGCAGGAGGGTGGGGGCACTCCGAGGAGCCCCCACAGACCCGAGAGGGGCCAAGCACTTAGGGCGTGGCCTCTGACCCCACTCAGCACAACTTTACTCAAGACAGGGGAGGGGCGGGGGCACCTGGAGGGGTAGCGAGGGAGGGCACTGAACCCCTGGAGGCCCCACTCAGCACACGTCACTTGGTGTCGGCCTTGGCAGTGGTGGCCTTTCATGTGTTGGGGGTAGGAGGGTGTGTGTGTGTGGGGGGGGGGGGGGGGGTACCCCTCCCCCCTCACACCCAGCGCACTCATTCGCGGTACACACGTTCCCGCTCGTAGAACTTGCTCAAGGTATCAGAGGCCTGTCATTTACCACACTGATGCATTCTGGGAATTGTAGTCTTCTCCAGCCAGTCAAAAGCTTGTCTTCGCCGAGAGCCACAAAAACGATAAAAAAGCAACATCGGAACAACAAAAAATACAAAATCAAACGCACAAGAATCCCAAAGAAAAGGCAAGAAACATACATCTATCAAAAGTACAAATAGACATTACATAGCCATATCGCATTTCGTCATGACAACCTAAAAAAAATCAATAAAAAAGCATCTGAAAAAATAGAAACATTAAAAAGAACAAGAACTGCCAACTAAAGGATCATAAACTCTCCGAAGTCTGAACATGTTTAGCCCTTCTCGCCGTAAGAGCTGATGGACACAACTAACAGATGACCTGCGCTTCGAGGCGCTATGGGTACTGGTGAGCTGATTCATCAGATCTGGGGTCGGACGTTAACCCTGACGCCTGGGTCTGGTATGCAAGAAAGACTCAAAAAACATAAAAGGTGCAAGGGATCACACGGGGGTTGCTGCCAGAAAGTGCAAAGTGCCGAATGTGGAGCGGGTTCAATAAAATCTATGTTCGTGGTTTGGGTGTGGCTTAGTGGACTAATGCGCCCACTGTGAGGGCCTGCGTTTGACCTTGTGGTCACAGGTTCAAATCCTGGCCGGTCCACTCGGCCTTTCATCCTTCTGAGGTCGATAACATGTGTACCTTGGGTAACAACAAGCATCTGTTATTCAGCGCCAAGTTATCCTTCTGCAGTGAGCATGCGCTTTACAAATACACGTCATTATGTTATGTGATCCATATTAGATGGTTCCATCCTTTCTTCGGTTTTAATCTTGAGGTATCGCAGACCCAATTCATAGATTGACTATTAGTAAACCAAACATAGGGGCAGACAGGCAATACAATTATCTGCCGCTAAAATGGCGATAATGGACTTGATAATATGCTCTATGGAATTCCAATCGAAGCCCGGGTTCGATGTGAAGGACACCCATCTCTTCGGACTGTTACTGATCTCGTTCAGGAAGTGACCCGCGGTGGAGCCCATCCCATCTCACCCCATACAGTCTTCGAGAGCTGGTCTGGCGACTGTGGTGTGGGGAGACAGTGGCATCTTAAACCCTAAAAGAAGTGGCACAGCCCTCACTGCAACCTCCAAAGAAGGGGCCCCAGGTTCATAAAGACCAGGGAGGCGGGCAGAGGCCTTGGGTGTAGCCGCAATCTGCACAAACCGCTCTCTTCTCTGGTTTGCAGTTTCCCCGGGATGGTGGATCCCACACGCCCGCCCCGTATGCACCCAGGGGAAGGCACCTGCTTGTATACAAGGTCATTCATTCTTTTCTATGTCATATGGCCGAGGTTCCTAGAGAATCTAAAACTTGCCTCTTGCAAGATCTCTTGGTCAAGAACTTGTCCCATTTCATATCTTCATTCACCAAAAGGCCAAGGTAGTTCAAGTTCTGGAGCTTAGACATTGGGGTTCCACCCACACTGTTGTTTCTTGAGCGGTTTTTTTTGGGCCACAAGTCATAATATATGATTTTTGGTGCTTGACTTTCAATCTAAGATCCCCCATAAATTCACTAAAGGAATCGAGCAGCAATTGCAAACCACTGCGCCATCCGCGTAGAGTTGGCAACTCCCTACCATTGCTGGATCCTTTCCTTTTTAGGTCTTGCGCCTAGCGTTGCAGCGCACAACACCGCTCGCGCAGCAAGAGGCCTCTTGTAGGGGGTTTGGAAACAGACTTGGGAATCGTGTTAAAAGCAAAACGACGATTATGAACATTACCTGCGCCATCTTGTCTGGCGAAAGATCTTTCGTTAACATAAGCCGCAGTCATTTTGATCAACCGCAGCCATTTTGTATTCTGAGGGTCACCTCTTTCTCACCCTGCCCTCACCAGCACCCATCTGGCCCTCTGACCAAACCTGGTATGTGTGCTGAGGCCATAACTAACAGGCATGCCCTTGATGGTATCTTCAAAGAGACATTCTATTGCCACAACAACCCTTGGCGCCCTTTGGCTAAACCACCACCTCTTCCTGTCCTCGATAACTAATGAACTTATGAACTTTTGCATTCTTCTCCCCTCCCCACACTTGTGTACTAACCAAAGATTTCAGATACGAAGATGACCCTTGCAGACATGGTTTATTGCACCGCAAACAGCAAGACTTGTTTTCCCCAACTATGGGACCTGTTTTATCAACGGAACAGACTCTTAGATCCGGCCGGTCTCACATGTTTTAGACTCTGAAGCAAGGCCCTGTTATACCATATTAGTGTCTGTTTGACCCGGGTGGGAGGAGAATAACAGCGGGGCTTGTATGACAACAGCTCAGAGCGGGGACTCAAATCTTGTATAAACATGTTGATATAACAAAGGTGGGCTGACATGACAACAATGCATTTTGTGAAATCTCTATAAAAGGAAGAGCCAAAAAGAGATGCA
This sequence comes from Lissotriton vulgaris, assembly GCF_964263255.1. Classification (NCBI taxonomy): domain Eukaryota; kingdom Metazoa; phylum Chordata; class Amphibia; order Caudata; family Salamandridae; genus Lissotriton; species Lissotriton vulgaris. The sequence continues at coordinate 8,792,685 of NC_141694.1, forward strand.
GTTAGAGCACCTCCTGATGATAGCCCCGGTGTCTGAAGTGATGTGTTCTCCTCTAGAGCAATAAACTTGTTCTTCGCCTTCCAACTCCCAGCGCCTGCCTCGTTATTTTGATCGCTAATCTTAAGGTGAATTAAGAGGCGGTTTGCACCAAGCGGCATCGAAAGTCTTGGGAGTCTCGCTGCTTTTCATCAATCGCACACGTTTGTGCGTGTGCTTTTCCTATTGGGCCACGCTATTGGCCTTTGCATGCGTCTTTTTATGAAAGACAGCACGCAATTGGCCAAAGGCGGGCGCATTGCTCCGCCCATGGTCTATTGGTGTCTGTAACGCGCACAGCTGCCATGTGTTTTCAATTATCGTGCCCAGACACTGGTGCGATAATTGAAACCACATGGCTCACTGTGGCGTGCGCACCTCTCGCGGGCCTGTTTGTTTTTCCATAGCGATCGCTTTCACTTTCGCGATCGCTTTCACTGCCGCTTGTTACCATTGGATGAGAAAATGTTGCCAGCTGCATCCGCGTTAGAACTGTGATTTTCGCACGGATAACCGTCCCATTTCTTAAAATTATTTCACTGCAAACTATTAAGGAGAAACTCCAATTTCCAAAATGTGTGCTGAAGCCATGCAGAAACCAGGAGTGAGCTGGATGAAGTTGCACGTTGCACAATTGTGATTCCCGAAGCACATGGTCCAGCTACCACGCATGCACCTGGCCACCACTGGATTCGTGTACTCTCCTTGTTGTACTATGAATGGAAGAGCTGGTTTGCACCCATCAGGGTATCGACTAGCACCGACGAAGCACTCAGCACCGCCGAAAACATTCATTTCCAGATCCAGACAGACCCCCAACTCCACCCTCAGAGGCACTCTCGTCTACCGACCCCCCCGGAACCCGCCCCCAGCTCAGCGACTCCATCGCCGACTTGATCAGCACGGACACCCTGACCTTCACCGACCACATCCTCCTCAGAGACCTGAACTTTCACCTTGAGAACAACAACTCCACAACCCTGATCGATAACCTCGCCAACCTCGGACTGAGACAACTTGTCACAATGCCCACCCACTCTGCCAGCCACACGCTCGACCCCATCTTCTCCTCAAGCCTGCACGTCTATGTCAGCCCACCACCGAACTCCTCTGGACCGACCACCGTTGCATCCACTTCACATTCCAGAAACCCACCACACACCCCTGCACCCAAAAGATCCCCCGCCGCTGCTGGAGACAAATCACCAAAGACCAACTACATGCAAATCTCGCTCTCAGCCCACCCTCCGAACCCTCCAACACCGACATCCCTGCCCACCTCAGACGCTGGATCGAGGACTGCGCCAGCACCCTCGCCCGCTGTAGAAACCCCCCCACAGAGACACCAGCAAGAGGGACAGCTGGTTCACCCCAGAACTTCTAGATTCCAAGCAAGCCTGCCGGAAACTAGAGAAGAAATGGCACAGTGAACAAACTCCGGACAGCCACGCACCACACAAGGACGGCATCCGCAACCACCACCACCTCATCAGGGCTGCCAAGAAGACCTCCTTCAAAGACTGCCTCGACAACATCGCACACGACCGCAAGCAGCTCAACATTGTGAAGGAACTCTCCAACCCCAGCTCCAACACCAATGACATCCCGCCGTCGCAAGCCCTGTGCGACTCCCTCGCCACCTTGTTCCACCGCAAGATAGCAGACATCCACGACCGCTTCAACACCCAGACAGCCCCAACAGACAGCAACACAACAGACCCTCTGCACACCATCAACCATGTCCCCTTGCTAGCCTGGACCAGCGTGAGCGTCGATGACACCATCAAGACCATGAGCACAATCCACTCAGGCTCTCCGTCAGACCCATTCCCGCACCACGTCTTCAACAAAGCAAGCAGCTCCATCGCACCCCACCTGCGCAACGTCATCAATCTCTCCCTTGAGACCGCGACCTTCCCAGAGAGCTGGAAACACGCCGAGATCAACGCCCTACTCAAAAAACCTATGGCAGACCCAAGAGACCTCAAGAACTTCTGACTAATCTCTCTGCTCCCCTTCCTGGCCAAGGTCATCGAGAAAATTGTTAACAGACAGCTAACCCGATACCTCGAAGAGAACAGAATCCTGGACCCTTCCCAGTCAGGGTTCCGCAGCAACCACAGCACCAAGACCGCCCTCATCGCCGCCACCGACGACATCTGCACCCTCGAAGACAATGGGGAAACTGCAGCACTCTTCCTCCTAGACCACTCTGCCGCCTTCGACACTGTCTGCCACCGCACATTACGCGCACGCCTCCCCGCCGCAGGGATCCGAGACAAGGCTCTGGAATGGACCACCTCCTTCCTCTCCAGCAGAACCCAGAGCACCCGCCTCCCCTCGTTCCGTTCCGAAGCCTCCCAGATCATCTGCGGCATACCCCAGGGATCCTCCCTCGGCCCGACGCTATTCAACATTTACATGGCCCCGCTCGCACACGTAGCCTGACAGCACGACCTCAACATAATCTCCTACACCCACATCACTCAGCTGATCCTCTCCCTCACTAAGGACCCCATTACCACCAAAGCCAACCTCCACGAAGGAATGAAGTCCGCCACCGACTGGGTGAAGTGCAGCCGACTTAAGCTGAACACAGACAAGACAGAGGTCCTCATCCTCGGCTCCAACCCATCAGCCTGGGACGACTCCTGGTGGCCGATGGCACTGGGGGCAGCCCCGACCCCCACCGACCACGCATGCAACCTGGGAATCATCCTCGACTCAACGCTCTCAATGACCAAGCAGGTCAACACCATCTCCTCCTCCTGCTTCAACACCCTCCGCATGCTCCGCAAGATCTACAGATGGATCCCGACAGATACAAGAAAGACAGTCACCCAGGCCCTCGTCAGCAGCGGACTCAACTACAGAAACGCCCTCTACGCGGGAGCCCCGACCAAGCAAAACAAATGACTACAATGCATCCAAAATGCCTCTGCACGACTGATCCTCGACGTACCACGCCACGGCCACATCACCCCCACCTGAGAAACCTGCACTGGCTCCCCGTCAGCAAGAGGATATCTTTCAAGCTCCTCATACACGCACACAAGGCACTCCACAAGACCGGCCCAGCCTACCTCAACAGACGGCTCTCCTTCTACATCCCCAACCGCCAGCGATGCTCCACCGACCTCTTGCTCGCCACCGTCCCGCGCATCCGCGCATCCGAAGAACAACCACCGGTGAGAGACCTCGCCGCCAAGACATGGAACACCCTCCCACTGAGCCTACGACAGACCCAAGACCTACTGACCTTCAGGAGGATACTCAAGGCCTGGCTGTTCGATCAGTAGCGGCCATTCGTCCCCCCCCCCCCCCCCCCCCACCCGTCCCCCTCCTCCTCCATCCCCAGCGCCTAGAGACCCTCGCGGGTATGTAGTGCGCTTTACAAATGACTGATTGGTTGAAGTGATACTGCCGGTTCCTTTACTCTTTGCATTAATTCTGGCTGATTCGTCGGAGGTCGGGAGAGCAGCACGATTTGAAGAGTGTCTAAGAGACAGTCTTTTGAACGCTGGTAAGAGACAGAACAGGCTTCATTTGTGTTCAGTGAGTTGCCTGCATTATCCCTTCCTGGTACCTACATTTGCAGTATCCATGCCTGCTTCCCTGCTCTCTCGTGTTGAAATACTTCCATTTCTTTTTGAACAGCCGTATGTAAACTCGGGCTTTTAATTACAATTGGACGTTATGCATGCAGCCGGCAGTTCTACTATCATCTTGACCCCCAATGTCCCTCTCACAACCGTCATTTTAGCTGGATTGCTGCCGTCCCGTCATAAATGTAATGTCATTATTCCCAGTCTTATCCGCAGCCCAGACTGACGGCCTTGAGCCCTCACACGTGCCCTCACGCCTTGAACCCTCACACGTGCCCTCACGCCTTGAACCCTCACACGTGCCCTCACTCCTTGAACCCTCACACATGCCCTCACGCCTTGAGCCCTCACAAGTGCCCTCACTCCTTGAACCCTCACACGTGCCCTCACGCCTTGAACCCTCACACGTGCCCTCACTCCTTGAACCCTCACACATGCCCTCATGCCTTGAACCCTCACACGTGCCTTCCTTCACACGTGCCCTCACGCCTTGAACCCTCACACGTGCCCTCACGCCTTGAACCCTCACACGTGCCCTCACTCCTTGAACCCTCACACATGCCCTCACGCCTTGAGCCCTCACAAGTGCCCTCACGCCTTGAACCTTCACACGTGCCCTCACTCCTTGAACCCTCACACGTGCCCTCATGCCTTGAACCCTCACACATGCCTTCCTTCACACGTGCCCTCACTCCTTGAACCCTCACACGTGCCCTCACTCCTTGAACACTCACACGTGCCCTCACTCCTTGAACCCTCACACGTGCCCTCACGCCTTGAGCCCTCACACGTGCCCTCACGCCTTGAGCCCTCACACGTGCCCTCATGCCTTGAGCCCTCACACGTGCCCTCACGCCTTGAACCCTCACACGTGCCCTCACGCCTTGAACCCTCACACGTGCCCTCACACCTTGAACTCTCACACGTGCCTTCCTTCACACGTGCCCTCACGCCTTGAACCCTCACACGTGCCTTCCTTCACACGCGCCCTCACTCCTTGAACCCTCACACGTGCCCTCACTCCTTGAACCCTCACACGTGCCCTCATGCCTTGAACCCTCACACGTGCCTTCCTTCACACGTGCCCTCACTCCTTGAACCCTCACACGTGCCCTCACTCCTTGAGCCCTGACACGTGCCCTCATGCCTTGAGCCCTCACACGTGTCCTCATGCCTTGAACCCTCACATGTGCCCTCACGCCTTGAACCCTCACACGTGCCCTCACGCCTTGAACTCTCACACGTGCCTTCCTTCACACGTGCCCTCACGCCTTGAACCCTCACAGTGCCTTCCTTCACACGTGCCCTCACGCCTTGAACCTTCACACGTGCCCTCACGCCTTGAACCCTCACACGTGCCCTCACGCCTTGAACCCTCACACGTGCCCTCACGCCTTGAACCCTCACACGTGCCTTCCTTCACACGTGCCCTCACGCCTTGAACCCTCACACGTGCCCTCACGCCTTGAACCCTCAAACGTGCCCTCACGCCTTGAACCCTCACATGTGCCCTCACTCCTTGAACCCTCACACATGCCCTCACTCCACTCCACGTGCCCTCACACCTTGAACTCTCACACGTGCCTTCCTTCACACGTGCCCTCACGCCTTGAACCCTCACACGTGCCTTCCTTCACACGCGCCCTCACTCCTTGAACCCTCACACGTGCCCTCACTCCTTGAACCCTCACACGTGCCCTCATGCCTTGAACCCTCACACGTGCCTTCCTTCACACGTGCCCTCACTCCTTGAACCCTCACACGTGCCCTCACTCCTTGAGCCCTGACACGTGCCCTCATGCCTTGAGCCCTCACACGTGCCCTCATGCCTTGAACCCTCACATGTGCCCTCACGCCTTGAACCCTCACACGTGCCCTCACGCCTTGAACTCTCACACGTGCCTTCCTTCACACGTGCCCTCACGCCTTGAACCCTCACAGTGCCTTCCTTCACACGTGCCCTCACGCCTTGAACCTTCACACGTGCCCTCACGCCTTGAACCCTCACACGTGCCCTCACGCCTTGAACCCTCACACGTGCCCTCACGCCTTGAACCCTCACACGTGCCTTCCTTCACACGTGCCCTCACGCCTTGAACCCTCACACGTGCCCTCACGCCTTGAACCCTCAAACGTGCCCTCACGCCTTGAACCCTCACATGTGCCCTCACTCCTTGAACCCTCACACATGCCCTCACTCCACTCCACGTGCCCTCACACCTTGAACTCTCACACGTGCCTTCCTTCACACGTGCCCTCACGCCTTGAACCCTCACACGTGCCTTCCTTCACACGCGCCCTCACTCCTTGAACCCTCACACGTGCCCTCACTCCTTGAACCCTCACACGTGCCCTCATGCCTTGAACCCTCACACGTGCCTTCCTTCACACGTGCCCTCACTCCTTGAACCCTCACACGTGCCCTCACTCCTTGAGCCCTGACACATGCCCTCATGCCTTGAGCCCTCACACGTGCCCTCATGCCTTGAACCCTCACATGTGCCCTCACGCCTTGAACCCTCACACGTGCCCTCACGCCTTGAACCCTCACACGTGCCTTCCTTCACACGTGCCCTCACGCCTTGAACCCTCACACGTGCCTTCCTTCACACGTGCCCTCACGCCTTGAACCTTCACACGTGCCCTCACGCCTTGAACCCTCACACGTGCCCTCACGCCTTGAACCCTCAAACGTGCCCTCACGCCTTGAACCCTCACACGTGCCTTCCTTCACACGTGCCCTCACGCCTTGAACCCTCACACGTGCCCTCACGCCTTGAACCCTCAAACGTGCCCTCACGCCTTGAACCCTCACACGTGCCCTCACTCCTTGAACCCTCACACGTGCCCTCACTCCTTGAACCCTCACACATGCCCTCACTCCTTGAACCCTCACATGTGCCCTCATGCCTTGAACCCTCACACGTGCCTTCCTTCACACGTGCCCTCACTCCTTGAACCCTCATACGTGCCTTCCTTCACACGTGCCCTCACGCCTTGAACCCTCACACGTGCCTTCCTTCACACGTGCCCTCACTCCTTGAACTCTCACACGTGCCCTCACTCCTTGAGCCCTCACACGTGCCCTCACGCCTTGAGCCCTCACATGTGCCCTCACTCCTTGAGCCCTCACACGTGCCCTCACGCCTTGAGCCCTCACACGTGCCCTCACGCCTTGAGCCCTCACACGTGCCCTCACGCCTTGAGCCCTCACACGTGCCCTCACGCCTTGGACCCTCACACGTGCCCTCACTCCTTGAACCCTCACACATGCCCTCACGCCTTGAGCCCTCACAAGTGCCCTCACTCCTTGAACCCTCACACATGCCCTCACGCCTTGAGCCCTCACACGTGCCCTCACTCCTTGAACCCTCACACGTGCCTTCACGCCTTGAGCCCTCACATGTGCCCTCACTCCTTGAACCCTCACACGTGCCCTCACTCCTTGAACCCTCACACATGCCCTCACGCCTTGAGCCCTCACAAGTGCCCTCACTCCTTGAACCCTCACACGTGCCCTCACTCCTTGAACCCTCACATGTGCCCTCACTCCTTGAACCCTCACACGTGCCCTCATGCCTTGAACCCTCACATGTGCCTTCCTTCACACGTGCCCTCACTCCTTGAACCCTCACACGTGCCCTCACTCCTTGAACCCTCACACGTGCCCTCATGCCTTGAGCCCTCACACGTGCCCTCATGCCTTGAGCCCTCACACGTGCCCTCACGCCTTGAGCCCTCACACGTGCCCTCACGCCTTGAACCCTCACACGTGCCCTCACGCCTTGAACCCTCACACGTGCCCTCACACCTTGAACTCTCACACGTGCCTTCCTTCACACGTGCCCTCACGCCTTGAGCCCTCACACGTGCCTTCCTTCACACGCGCCCTCACTCCTTGAACCCTCACACGTGCCCTCACTCCTTGAACCCTCACACGTGCCCTCATGCCTTGAACCCTCACACGTGCCTTCCTTCACACGTGCCCTCACTCCTTGAACCCTCACACGTGCCCTCACTCCTTGAACCCTCACACGTGCCCTCACTCCTTGAGCCCTCACACGTGCCCTCATGCCTTGAGCCCTCACACGTGCCCTCATGCCTTGAACCCTCACACGTGCCTTCACGCCTTGAACCCTCACACGTGCCTTCCTTCACACGTGCCCTCACGCCTTGAACCCTCACACGTGCCTTCCTTCACACGTGCCCTCACACCTTGAACCTTCACACGTGCCCTCACGCCTTGAACCCTCACACGTGCCCTCACGCCTTGAACCCTCACACGTGCCCTCACGCCTTGAACCCTCACACGTGCCTTCCTTCACACGTGCCCTCACGCCTTGAACCCTCACACGTGCCCTCACGCCTTGAACCCTCAAACGTGCCCTCACGCCTTGAACCCTCACACGTGCCCTCACTCCTTGAACCCTCACACGTGCCCTCACTCCTTGAACCCTCACACATGCCCTCACTCCTTGAACCCTCACACGTGCCGTCATGCCTTGAACCCTCACACGTGCCTTCCTTCACACGTGCCCTCACTCCTTGAACCCTCATACGTGCCTTCCTTCACACGTGCCCTCACGTCTTGAACCCTCACACGTGCCTTCCTTCACACGTGCCCTCACTCCTTGAACCCTCACACGTGCCTTCCTTCACACGTGCCCTCATGCCTTGAACCCTCACACGTGCCCTCACTCCTTGAACCCTCACACGTGCCCTCACTCCTTGAACCCTCACACGTGCCCTCACTCCTTGAACCCTCACATGTGCCCTCATGCCTTGAACCCTCACACGTGCCCTCACTCCTTGAACCCTCACACGTGCCCTCACTCCTTGAACCCTCACACGTGCCCTCATGCCTTGAACCCTCACACGTGCCCTCACTCCTTGAACCCTCACACGTGCCCTCACTCCTTGAACCCTCACACGTGCCTTCCTCCACACGTGCCCTCAGACCTTGAACCCTCACACATGCCTTCCTTCACACGTGCCCTCAAGCCTTGAACCCTCACATGTGCCCTCAAGCCTTGAACCCTCACACGTGCCCTCACGCCTTGAACCCTCACACGTGCCCTCATGCCTTGAACCCTCACACGTGCCTTCCTTCACACATGCCCTCACGCCTTGAACCCTCACACTTGCCTTCCCGCACACGTGCCCTCACTCCTTGAACCCTCACACGTGCCCTCACTCCTTGAACCCTCAAACGTGCCCTCACTCCTTGAACCCTCACACGTGCCCTCACTCCTTGAACCATCACACATGCCTTCCTTCACACGTGCCCTCACGCCTTGAACCCTCACACGTGCCTTCCTTCACACGTGCCCTCACGCCTTGAACCCTCACACGCGCCTTCCTTCACACGTGCCCTCAAGCCTTGAACCCTCACACGTGCCCTCATGCCTTGAACCCTCACACGTGCCTTCCTTCACACGTGCCCTCAAGCCTTGAACCCTCACACGTGCCCTCACTCCTTGAACCCTCACACGTGCCCTCACGCCTTGAACCCTCACACGTGCCTTCCCGCACACGTGCGCTCACTCCTTCAACCCTCACACGTGTCCTAACTCCTTGAGCCCCACACATGCCCCAGTGAGCAGGGTTTGTACTGGGCCACAGCTCTCATCGCCCCCTGGCAGTGCCTGCTGCGCCCTCACGCACTCACACGTGCCCCCTTCTCCAGGGTGCAGAGGGTCACAGGACGGCGTTGTGCGTTTGCTGCGCCCCCGCCCTGTCCAAACCGCCTCCTCTGCAGATCTTAACAAAACATTTGCTTCAGATCACACGAGGTGTCTGCGCTGCGCCGGGATTCACACGTTAGCGCCTCCCCAGCCGTTCATTGCTGTAATGAGCCACTTATGGAGATGACACTCGTGCCCAGACGGGGTCAACATCCCCCTATGGGGGCGAGAGAGGGGCTAGGGCCGCGGCAGGAAACACAACCCGAGAATCCTGGACTCGAGTGGACACACGGTGGACACGAAGCCTCCTCCTGTCAGACACACGGTGGACACGAAGCCTCCTCCTGTCAGACACACGGTGGACACGAAGCCTCCTCCTGTCAGACACACGGTGAACACGAAGCCTCCTCCTGTCAGACACACGGTGGACACGAAGCCTCCTCCTGTGTCAGACACACGGTGGACACGAAGCCTCCTCCTGTGTCAGACACACGGTGGACACGAAGCCTCCTCCTCCTGTCAGACACACGGTGGACACCAAGCCTTCTCCTGTCAGACACACGGTGGGCACGGTGGACACGAAGCCTCCTCCTGTCAGACACACGGTGGACACGAAGCCTCCTCCTCCTGTCAGACACACGGTGGACGCGAAGCCTCCTCCTGTGTCAGACACACGGTGGACACGAAGCCTCCTCCTGTCAGACACACGATGGACACGGAGCCTCCTCCTGTCAGACACACGGTGGACACGAAGCCGCCTCCTGTCAGACACACGGTGGACACGGAGCCTCCTCCTGTCAGACACACGGTGGACACGAAGCCTCCTGCCTCCTCCTGTCAGACACACGGTGGACACGAAGCCTCCTCCTGCCAGACACACGGTGGACACGGAGCCTCCTCCTGTCAGACACACGGTGGGCACGAAGCCAGCCTCCTCCTGCCAGACACACGGTGGACATGGAGCCTCCTCCTGTCAGACACACGGTGGACATGAAGCCTCCTCCTCCTGTCAGACACACGGTGGACACGAAGCCTCCTCCTGTCCGACACACGGTGGACACGGAGCCTCCTCCTGTCAGACACACGGTGGACAAGAAGCCTCCTCCTGTCAGACACACGGTGGACGGTGGACAAGAAGCCGCCTCCTGTCAGATACACGGTGGACACGGAGCCTCCTCCTGTCAGACACACGGTGGACAAGAAGCCTCCTCCTGTCAGACACACGGTGGACACGGAGGCTCCTCCTGCCAGACACACGGTGGACACGAAGCCTCCTCCTGTCAGACACACGGTGGACACAAAGCCTCCTCCTGTCAGACACACGAAGCCTCCTCCTGTCAGACACACGGTGGACACGAAGCCGCCTCCTGTCAGACACACGGTGGACACGAAGCCTCCTCCTCCTGTCAGACACACGGTGGACACGAAGCCTCCTCCTCCTGTCAGACACACGGTGGACAAGGAGCCTCCTCCTGTCATAGACACGGTGGACAAGAAGCCTCCTCCTGTCAGACACACGGTGGACACGGAGCCTCCTCCTGTCAGACACACGGTGGACAAGAAGCCTCCTCCTGTCAGACACACGGTGGACACGGAGCCTCCTCCTGCCAGACACACGGTGGACACGAAGCCTCGTCCTGTCAGACACACGGTGGACACGAAGCCTCCTCCTGTCAGACACACGGTGGACACGAAGCCTCCTCCTGTCAGACACACGGTGGACACGAAGCCTCCTCCTGTCAGACACACGGTGGACGAAGCCTCCTCCTGTCAGACACAAGGTGGACACGGAGCCTCCTCCAGTCAGACACACGGTGGACACGAAGCCTCCTCCTGTCAGACACACGGTGGACAGGGAGCCTCCTGCCTCCTCCTATCAGACACACGGTGGACACGGAGCCTCCTCCTGTCAGACACACGGTGGACACGAAGCCTCCTCCTGTCAGACACATGGTGGACACGAAGCCGCCTCCTGTCAGACACACGGTGGACACGAAGCCTCCTCCTGTCAGACACACGGTGGACACGAAGCCTCCTCCTGTGTCAGACACACGGTGGACACGAAGCCTCCTCCTGTGTCAGACACACGGTGGACACGAAGCCTCCTCCTCCTGTCAGACACACGGTGGACACCAAGCCTTCTCCTGTCAGACACACGGTGGGCACGGTGGACACGAAGCCTCCTCCTGTCAGACACACGGTGGACACGAAGCCTCCTCCTCCTGTCAGACACACGGTGGACGCGAAGCCTCCTCCTGTGTCAGACACACGGTGGACACGAAGCCTCCTCCTGTCAGACACACGATGGACACGAAGCCTCCTCCTGTCAGACACACGGTGGACACGAAGCCGCCTCCTGTCAGACACACGGTGGACACGGAGCCTCCTCCTGTCAGACACACGGTGGACACGAAGCCTCCTGCCTCCTCCTGTCAGACACACGGTGGACACGAAGCCTCCTCCTGCAAGACACACGGTGGACACGGAGCCTCCTCCTGTCAGACACACGGTGGGCACGAAGCCAGCCTCCTCCTGCCAGACACACGGTGGACATGGAGCCTCCTCCTGTCAGACACACGGTGGACATGAAGCCTCCTCCTCCTGTCAGACACACGGTGGACACGAAGCCTCCTCCTGTCCGACACACGGTGGACACGGAGCCTCCTCCTGTCAGACACACGGTGGACAAGAAGCCTCCTCCTGTCAGACACACGGTGGACGGTGGACAAGAAGCCGCCTCCTGTCAGACACACGGTGGACACAGAGCCTCCTCCTGTCAGACACACGGTGGACAAGAAGCCTCCTCCTGTCAGACACACGGTGGACACGGAGGCTCCTCCTGCCAGACACACGGTGGACACGAAGCCTCCTCCTGTCAGACACACGGTGGACACGAAGCCTCCTCCTGTCAGACACACGAAGCCTCCTCCTGTCAGACACACGGTGGACACGAAGCCGCCTCCTGTCAGACACACGGTGGACACGAAGCCTCCTCCTCCTGTCAGACACACGGTGGACACGAAGCCTCCTCCTCCTGTCAGACACACGGTGGACAAGGAGCCTCCTCCTGTCATAGACACGGTGGACAAGAAGCCTCCTCCTGTCAGACACACGGTGGACACGGAGCCTCCTCCTGTCAGACACACGGTGGACAAGAAGCCTCCTCCTGTCAGACACACGGTGGACACGGAGCCTCCTCCTGCCAGACACACGGTGGACACGAAGCCTCCTCCTGTCAGACACACGGTGGACACGAAGCCTCCTCCTGTCAGACACACGGTGGACACGAAGCCTCCTCCTGTCAGACACACGGTGGACGAAGCCTCCTCCTGTCAGACACAAGGTGGACACGAAGCCTCCTCCTGTCAGACACACGGTGGATATGACAATGGTTCAAAAGTGTGCAAGAACATTCATATTTACTCTTACAAAACATAACACATATTTCCACAAAAAAGCGATAAAAATGCACACCCAAAAATAAGAAAAGTAGGAGACTTCTAATTCAATATAAAAATAAGGTGCGGCTCAGACAAAGAGGCTGGTACATGTAACAATTGGTGAACATACATGACCAGACACGTGGCACACAAAAAGAGGTGACATAAAAGAAGGAGTTCCAGGCCAACACTGGAACTACAACAAACAAAACAATGTGTCCTCCAGAAATTGCGGCCACAATTGCGTCGACGACGTTTCGACCTTCGTCATTAGTACATGGTCATCTTCAGGACAAATAATTAGCTCCGGGGACGCTCAGATAATTATTTGTCCTGAAAATGAACATGTACTAATGACAAGGGTCGTTGTCGTCCACGCAATTGTGGCACTGCGCGAGGATCTAGAAGGGGCACTGCGGGTGGATCTAGAAGGGGCACTGCGGGTGGATCTAGAAGGGGCACTGCGGGTGGATCTAGAAGGGGCACTGTGGGTGGATCTAGAAGGGGCACTGTGGGTGGATCTAGAAAGGGCACTGCGGGTGGATCTAGAAGGGGCACTGCAGGTGGATCTAGAAGGGGCACTGCGGTGGATCTAGAAGGGGCACTGCGGGTGGATCTAGAAGGGGCACTGGGGGTGGATCTAGAAGGGGCACTGTGGGTGGATCTAGAAGGGGCACTGTGGGTGGATCTAGAAAGGGCACTGCAGGTGGATCTAGAAGGGGCACTGCGGGTGGATCTAGAAGGGGCACTGCGCGAGGATCTAGAAGGGGCACTGCGGGTGGATCTAGAAGGGGCACTGCGGGTGCATCTAGAAGGGGCACTGCGGGTGGATCTAGAAGGGGCACTGCGGGTGGATCTAGAAGGAGCACTGCGGGTGGATCTAGAAGGAGCACTGCGGGTGGATCTAGAAGGGGCACTGCGGGTGGATCTAGAAGGGGCACTGCGGGTGGATCTAGAAGGGGCACTGCAGGTGGATCTAGAAGGGGCACTGCGGGTGGGGGCACTGCGGGTGGATCTAGAAGGGGCACTGCGGGTGGATCTAGAAGGGGCACTGTGGGTGGATCTAGAAGGGGCACTGCGGGTGGATCTAGAAGGGGCACTGCGGGTGGATCTAGAAGGAGCACTGCGGGTGGATCTAGAAGGAGCACTGCGGGTGGATCTAGAAGGGGCACTGCGGGTGGATCTAGAAGGGGCACTGCGGGTGGATCTAGAAGGGGCACTGCAGGTGGATCTAGAAGGGGCACAGCGGGTGGATCTAGAAGGGGCACTGCGGGTGGATCTAGAAGGGGCACTGCGGGTGGATCTAGAAGGGGCACTGTGGGTGGATCTAGAAGGGGGGCACTGCGGGTGGATCTAGAAGGGGCACTGTGGGTGGATCTAGAAGGAGCACTGCGGGTGGATCTAGAAGGGGCACTGCGCGAGGATCTAGAAGGAGCACTGTGGGAGGATCTAGAAGGAGCACTGTGGGAGGATCTAGAAGGAGCACTGTGGGTGGATCTAGAAGGGGCACTGAGGGTGGATCTAGAAGGGGCACTGCGGGTGGAGCTAGAAGGGGCACTGCGGGTGGAGCTAGAAGGGGCACTGCGCGTGGATCTAGAAGGGGCACTGCGCGAGGATCTAGAAGGGGCACTGCGGGTGGATCTAGAAGGGGCACTGCGGGTGGATCTAGAAGGGGCACTGCGGGTGGATCTAGAAGGGGCACTGTGGGTGGATCTAGAAGGGGCACTGCGGGTGGATCTAGAAGGGGCACTGCGGGTGGATCTAGAAGGGGCACTGCGCGAGGATCTAGAAGGGGCACTGCGGGTGGATCTAGAAGGGGCACTGCGGGTGGATCTAGAAGGGGCACTGCGCGAGGATCTAAAAGGGGCACTGCGCGAGGATCTAGAAGGGGCACTGCAGGTGGATCTAGAAGGGGCACTGCGGGTGGATCTTGAAGGGGCACTGCGGGTGGATCTAGAAGGAGCACTGCGGGTGGATCTAGAAGGGGCACTGCGCGAGGATTTAGAAGGAGCACTGTGGGTGGATCTAGAAGGAGCACTGTGGGTGGATCTAGAAGGGGCACTGCGGGTGGATCTAGAAGGGGCACTGCGGGTGGATCTAGAAGGGGCACTGCGGGTGGAGCTAGAAGGGGCACTGCGGGTGGAGCTAGAAGGGGCACTGCGGGTGGATCTAGAAGGGGCACTTCGGGTGGATCTAGAAGGGGCACTGCGCGAGGATCTAGAAGGGGCACTGCGCGAGGATCTAGAAGGGGCACTGCGGGTGGATCTAGAAGGGGCACTGCGGGTGGATCTAGAAGGGGCACTGCGGGTGGATCTAGAAGGGGCACTGCGGGTGGATCTAGAAGGAGCACTGCGGGTGGATCTAGAAGGGGCACTGCGTGAGGATCTAGATGGAGCACTGTGGGTGGATCTAGAAGGAGCACTGTGGGTGGATCTAGAAGGGGCACTGCGGGTGGATCTAGAAGGGGCACTGCGGGTGGATCTAGAAGAAGCACTGCGGGTGGATCTATAAGGGGCACTGCGGGTGGATCTAGAAGGGGCACTGCGGGTGGATCTAGGAAGGGGCACTGCGGGTGGATGTAGAAGGGCACTGCGGGTGGATCTAGAAGGGGCACTGCGGGTGGATCTAGAAGGGGCACTGCGGGTGGATCTAGAAGGGGCACTGCGGGTGGATCTAGAAGGGGCACTGCGGGTGGATCTAGAAGGGGCACTGCGGGTGGATCTAGAAGGGGCACTGCAGGTGGATCTAGAAGGGGCACAGCGGGTGGATGTAGAAGGGGCACTGCGGGTGGATGTAGAAGGAGCACTGCGGGTGGATCTAGAAGGGGCACTGCGGGTGGATGTAGAAGGAGCACTGCGGGTGGATCTAGAAGGGGCACTGCGGGTGGATCTAGGAAGGGGCACTGCGGGTGGATGTAGAAGGGCACTGCGGGTGGATCTAGAAGGGGCACTGCGGGTGGATCTAGAAGGGGCTCTGCGGGTGGATCTAGAAGGAGCACTGTGGGTGGATCTAGAAGGGGCACTGCGGGTGGATCTAGAAGGGGCACTGCGGGTGGATCTAGAAGGGGCACTGCGGGTGGATCTAGAAGGGGCACTGCGGGTGGATCTAGAAGGGGCACTGTGGGTGGATCTAGAAGGGGCACTGCGGGTGGATCTAGAAGGGGCACTGCGGGTGGATCTAGAAGGGGCACTGCGCGAGGATCTAGAAGGGGCACTGCGGGTGGATCTAGAAGGGGCACTGTGGGTGGATCTAGAAGGGGCACTGCGCGAGGATCTAAAAGGGGCACTGCGCGAGGATCTAGAAGGGGCACTGCAGGTGGATCTAGAAGGGGCACTGCGGGTGGATCTTGAAGGGGCACTGCGGGTGGATCTAGAAGGAGCACTGCGGGTGGATCTAGAAGGGGCACTGCGCGAGGATTTAGAAGGAGCACTGTGGGTGGATCTAGAAGGAGCACTGTGGGTGGATCTAGAAGGGGCACTGCGGGTGGATCTAGAAGGGGCACTGCGGGTGGATCTAGAAGGGGCACTGCGGGTGGAGCTAGGGGCACTGCGGGTGGAGCTAGAAGGGGCACTGCGGGTGGATCTAGAAGGGGCACTTCGGGTGGATCTAGAAGGGGCACTGCGCGAGGATCTAGAAGGGGCACTGCGCGAGGATCTAGAAGGGGCACTGCGGGTGGATCTAGAAGGGGCACTGCGGGTGGATCTAGAAGGGGCACTGCGGGTGGATCTAGAAGGGGCACTGCGGGTGGATCTAGAAGGAGCACTGCGGGTGGATCTAGAAGGGGCACTGCGTGAGGATCTAGATGGAGCACTGTGGGTGGATCTAGAAGGAGCACTGTGGGTGGATCTAGAAGGGGCACTGCGGGTGGATCTAGAAGGGGCACTGCGGGTGGATCTAGAAGAAGCACTGCGGGTGGATCTATAAGGGGCACTGCGGGTGGATCTAGAAGGGGCACTGCGGGTGGATCTAGGAAGGGGCACTGCGGGTGGATGTAGAAGGGCACTGCGGGTGGATCTAGAAGGGGCACTGCGGGTGGATCTAGAAGGGGCACTGCGGGTGGATCTAGAAGGGGCACTGCGGGTGGATCTAGAAGGGGCACTGCGGGTGGATCTAGAAGGGGCTCTGCGGGTGGATCTAGAAGGAGCACTGTGGGTGGATCTAGAAGGAGCACTGCGGGTGGATGTAGAAGGGGCACTGCGGGTGGATGTAGAAGGAGCACTGCGGGTGGATCTAGAAGGGGCACTGCGGGTGGATGTAGAAGGAGCACTGCGGGTGGATCTAGAAGGGGCACTGCGGGTGGATCTAGGAAGGGGCACTGCGGGTGGATGTAGAAGGGCACTGCGGGTGGATCTAGAAGGGGCACTGCGGGTGGATCTAGAAGGGGCTCTGCGGGTGGATCTAGAAGGAGCACTGTGGGTGGATCTAGAAGGGGCACTGCGGGTGGATCTAGAAGGAGCACTGTGGGTGGATCTAGAAGGGGCACTGCGAGTGGATCTAGAAGGGGCACTGCGGGTGGATCTAGAAGGGGCACTGCGGGTGGATCTAGAAGGGACATTGTGGGTGGACCTAGAAGGGACATTGTGGCAGGTGAGAGTGGCATGTGACGCCAGGTGGGTGAAGGCAGGGAAGAGCGGCATGTGACGCCAGGTGGGTGAAGGCAGGTGAGAGCGGCATGTGACGCCAGGTGAGTGAAGGCAGGTAAGAGCGGCATGTGACGCCAGGTGAATGAAGGCAGGTGAGAGCGGCATGGGACGCCAGGTGGGTGAAGGCAGGTGAGAGCGGCATGTGACGCCAGGTGAGTGAAGGCAGGTAAGAGTGGCATGTGACGCCAGGTGAGTGAAGGCAGGTAAGAGCGGCATGTGACACCAGGTGAATGAAGGCAGGTGAGAGCGGCATGGGACGCCAGGTGGGTGAAGGCAGGTGAGAGCGGCATGTGACGCCAGGTGAGTGAAGGCAGGTAAGAGCGGCATGTGACGCCAGGTGAATGAAGGCAGGTGAGAGCGGCATATGACGCCAGGTGAGTGAAGGCAGGTAAGAGTGGCATGTGATGCCAGGTGAGTGAAGGCAGGTAAGAGTGGCATGTGACGCCAGGTGAGTGAAGGCAGGTAAGAGCGGCATGTAACGCCAGGTGAGTGAAGGCAGGTGAGAGTGGCATGTGATGCCAGGTGAGTGAAGGCAGGTAAGAGTGGCATGTGATGCCAGGTGAGTGAAGGCAGGTAAGAGTGGCATGTGACGCCAGGTGAGTGAAGGCAGGTGAGAGCGGCATGTGACGCCAGGTGAATGAAGGCAGGTGAAAGTGGCATGGGACGCCAGGTGGGTGAAGGCAGGTGAGAGCGGCATGTGACGCCAGGTGAGTGAAGGCAGGTAAGAGTGGCATGTGACGCCAGGTGAGTGAAGGCAGGTAAGAGCGGCATGTGACGCCAGGTGAATGAAGGCAGGTGAGAGCGGCATGGGACGCCAGGTGGGTGAAGGCAGGTGAGAGCGGCATGTGACGCCAGGTGAGTGAAGGCAGGTAAGAGCGGCATGTGACGCCAGGTGAATGAAGGCAGGTGAGAGCGGCATATGACGCCAGGTGGGTGAAGGCAGGTGAGAGCGGCATGTGATGCCAGGTGAGCGAAGGCAGGTAAGAGTGGCATGTGATGCCAGGTGAGTGAGGTAAGAGTGGCATGTGATGCCAGGTGAGTGAAGGCAGGTGAGAGTGGCATGTGACGCCAGGTGGGTGAAGGCAGGTCACTCTCCCGGCGGTATAAGGGTGAGATTCCCCATACTCCGTTTAAGGGGCGCCGGAGCGATGTTAAGGGCCAAGAATCCCCCCAATACCCCTCCTCCTAAGGTGAGGTGTTTGTTTAAGAGTCATTTCGAACTCAGCATCTGACACAGTCACCTTTAAAATGACGTCACTGCGGTGCAGGGCCCCCCACATCTGGCTGAGGTCAGATTATGGGGTGTTGGGCCGCGAGGTGTCAGGAAATGTCTCCTTCTAGTTCCGCATTGGCCCGTCTCCTCTTACTCAACGCGACCGTCGTGTTTTCTTTCCATTAAGACCCCCCCCCACCCCTCCCCCCTTCCTCCCCAGCTCTGAGGAGGCTTTCACCTGCGCCCTCCGCACCAGCCGCTCTCGCTTCCTTTAAGGGTCGCGTAAATAAACATGGGGAAGTGGAAAGATGCCCCCCCCCCCCCCCGCAGCTGCACCCCCTTCAGCCCCCACCCTCCCCCAGCGCAACCCCTGACCTCTGGGTTCCCTGCCAGGGCCACCACAGCCGGGCTCAGTCATCAGAGACCCGGCGCTCCGAAGCCCGTCCAGGTCTTCTAGGCGCTGTCCTCATGCCTATGCGGATCAGGGCGCTTTCTCAAACTGGTGTGACTCTTTGTGCTGCGCCTAGAAGACCTGTACGGGCGTGAGGAGGGAGCAGTCCAGGTCTTCTAGGCGCTGCATCCATAGGTGCACTTCCCGGCGCCGCTCCGCAGGGGGGGTCAGTCATTGGCTTTGCTGCTTCCTCAAAGGTGGGATTGGGGTAACATCCGACGCGGGGAGGGGGCAGGACGGCCCTGGAGCGGATTGTGTCACAGCCGAGGAGCACACGGTGATGGCGTCACCGTGGCCGAGAAGTGGATATTTTGTAACTTTTTATTTATTTATTTTCATTTCATGCCGTTTTCTCTCACGCAAACTTTACCCAAAGGTGTCAGAGCCCTTTAGTAAAGAACCTTGCGACAGTTTTGCGCTTCCGATGCGTCACTTTTTGTGACGCACCAGCGGTGTACAACATGCCTCCTGTTGCGCCCTATTTACAAAGTGACGCATCTAAGCATATGCGTCACTTTGTGCGCCACATTACACCGGCGCCAGGTATAATGGGCCTCATTTATGAGAAATGACGCATCGCTGCGTGAAAGCAGCGATGCGTCACTTCTCAGTGCGCACTCCTTGCGACATTCCTGATGCGTCATATTTAATGTATGACGCATCATGTCGCAAGGAGTTACAGATACGTCAGTATTTCTGACTTATCTGTAGGCGCAAAAGTGACGCTTTGCTGCAGTGTGTCACAAAAGTGACGCAACTCCAGCAATGCGTCCTTTCACATGGGGCAAGCCCCATGTGAAAGGGCCTGCGTCAGTCTTACGCCTGCTGTGAGGCAGGCACAAGATTTTGACGCATTTGTGTCCTAGAAGTGGCGCAGTGAAATCTCATAGATTTAACTGCGTCACTTTTATGAGACTTTTTGCGGGGGAACGCCCCCCCTGCATACATTATACCTGGCGCAGGTATAATGTAGCGCAGGGGTTTACAAAGTGACACATCTGCTTAGATGTGTCACATTGTAAATAGTGCACAATAGGAGGCATGTTTTACGCCACCAATGCGTCACAAAAAGTGACGCATCGGCAGCGCAAAACTGACGCAAGGCCTCATAAATGAGGCCCAATATATGCAGGGGGGGCGATTCAACGCAAGAAAGTGTCATAGAAGTGACGCAGTGAAACTACCAGATTTCACTGGGCACTTCTAGGACGCAAATGCATCAATATCTTGCGCCTGCCTCACAGCAGGCGTAGGACTGACGCAGGCCCTTTGTCAGGACGCATTGTTGGAGTTGCGTCACTTTTCTGACACACTCCAGCAATGCGTCACTTTTGCGCCTACAGATACGTCAGAAATACTAACGTATCTGTGACTTCTTGCGACACGATGCGTCATACAGTAAACATGAAGCATCATTGGTGTCGCAAGGAGTGCGCACTGAGAAGTGACGCATCGCTGCTTTCACGCAGCGATGCATCATTCCTCATAAATGAGGCCCAGGTATTTTTTTTGTAGTAAAAGTTTTATATAGCGCTACCATGACCCGTGGGCATCAGAGCGATTTACGTACACAAAGGTAATACAATTGCATTACATCGCAGGACATGAGGATGCATAAAGATACAAGCAAAGCATAGTCATTAGGCATACAGTGACGGGGAGGGAGAAAACGCAGGGGGTTGAAACAGGCAGATGACCACCAATCCTTGATGGTCAAGTGAGAGCGGAGTCCGCTCGGTTATTGAAGTCCGGGTTAGTTGACTTGGCTGGTAAAGTATTTGTTGAGCAGAAGGAGTTTCAGGTCCGTTTTGTTCCCTTTTCAAGTCCAGGTAAGTTAAAGAAGGTACACAAAGTACACGAAACACGCCAACAAGTTACGGATATGCAGTTCCAACTCTAACTATTTGCATATTTATATTGTAAAAAATAAAAAGGTGTCAGTGTTAGGTTAAAAAAGGAGTAAAAGTCATATTTACAAAGTTGACCTCATGTGAGTACCGGACGGGCAGTAAAGGTCAAGAAATGGGTTGGATTATTGCAGGAAGTGGCTTTGGAGCAGGAGAGGCGTGACGTCAGAGGCCCTGGGTTTGACTCTATGACCCCCGATTGGGAGGGGTCATGAAATACCCCGTTGTCGACCCTCTTTCATCTTTAGGCCCCTTCTAGATCCACCCGCAGTGCCCCTTCTAGATCCACCCGCAGTGCCCCTTCTAGATCCACCCGCAGTGCCCCTTCTAGATCCACCCGCAGTGCGCCTTCTAGATCCAAAAGCAGTGCCCCTTCTCGATCCACCTACAGTGCCCCTTCTAGATCCACCCACAGTGCCCCTTCTAGATCCATCCGTAGTACCCCTTCTAGATCCACCCGCAGTGCCAATTCTACATCCACCCGCAGTGCCCCTTCTAGATCCACCCACAGGGCCCCTTCTAGATCCACCTACAGTGCCCCTTCTAGATCCACCCACAGTGCCCCTTCTAGATCCATCCGTAGTACCCCTTCTAGATCCACCCGCAGTGCCAATTCTACATCCACCCGCAGTGCTCCTTCTAGATCCACCCGCAGTGCCCCTTCCAGATCCACCCGCAGTGCCCCTTCCAGATCCACCCGCAGTGCCCCTTCTACATCCACCCGCAGTGTCCCTTCTAGATCCACCCACAGTGTCCCTTCTAGATCCACCCACAGTGCCCCTTCTAGATCCACCCGCAGTGTCCCTTCTAGATCCACCCGCAGTGTCCCTTCTAGATCCACCCGCAGTGTCCCTTCTAGATCCACCCGCAGTGCCCCTTCTAGATCCACCCGCAGTGTCCCTTCTAGATCCACCCGCAGTGCCCTTTCTAGATCCACCCGCAGTGTCCCTTCTAGATCCACTCGGAGTGCCACTTCTACATCCACCCGCAGTGCCCCTTCTAGATCCACCCGCAGTGTCCCTTCTAGATCCACCCACAGTGTCCCTTCTAGATCCACCCACAGTGCCCTTTCTAGATCCACCCGCAGTGCCCTTTCTAGATCCACCCGCAGTGTCCCTTCTAGATCCACCTGCAGTGCCCCTTCTAGATCCACCCACAGTGCCCCTTCTAGATCCACCCACAGTGCCCCTTCCAGATCCACCCACTGTGCCCCTTCTAGATCCACCCACAGTGTCCCTTCTAGATCCACCCGCAGTGCCCCTTCCAGATCCACCCGCGGTGCCCCTTCTGGCTGTCTGTGTCACCAGAGGGCACCTGTGTCCAGGGGGCACTCGGGCTGTGGGCTTTGCCTCGACATGCCTCGTGCTTCTGCGGCCCGTGCCAGCCGCCTGCTGTGACCCCTGGAGGCCTCGCGCTGCCCAAAGCGCGTTAATGCAATAAAAGGCGTGACAGGCACGCTTCATGCGCACCCTGTGTACACCGAGTCCAGGAGTTTCCCTGCCACGGCCTCAGCCCTTCGCTCGCCACCATATGGGGGTGTTTACCCTGTCTGGGCACCTGTGTCACCTCCATAAGTGGCCCATTACAGCAATGATCGGCCGCGAGCGACCGCTGAAGTGTGAATCCCGGCGCAGCGCAGACACCTCGTGTGATTTGAAGCAAATGTTTATTAAAACCTTTTGCACCTGATTTTCTGTGACAGGCGAGCGCCGTCCAGGACCGAGGCTTCACTGCATGAGCTGAAAGGTTTATTCGAACCAGGACAAATTAAGAGGACTGTAGGAAATGGGACCCCCGGCCGGCCAGGGCTTGCGCCACAGCCAGTCAGAGACCACCACTCCTATGTAAAGTCGACCCCTGCTCGCCCTCTAGGTAACGCGGCGCGGGCAGTCAGGCCTATCTCGGAGGACATGTGTGAAGCATTTGCGCACGCACCCACCAACAACAACCTCCCGGGCCCCCCCACAAAAGGAACTCCACACCAAATATATATATGAAAATAGTCTTTGTATTACGAAGGACACATAGGAACATACACCTTACAAGGGGCTCGAGGTACGGCAGGGGTTACAAGGGGAAAGAACAGGGCAGGGCCAAGGGGCCCCTGCCAGGAGTAGGCACATGATCGATCTAGCATTAGAACACATGTTCACTGGGAGCTTCCTCGGACTAGGACTAGGACACAATCACCAGGAGCTTAGCATAGAATACGTCCCGCCCCGGGGTCTCATAGAACCAGCAATAGAACTCACTCTAACCAGCATAGACATACATGAGGCAAGGTTATACAGGAGGGAAGGAATGGCAAGGTACATAACACAACAGAGGCCCCCATCAGCAGGGCAACACATAATCAGTCTCAGCAACACATTGATAATAGTCAGTAGCGCCCCCTAGGCCAGATGGCCTTCCTGGGGCGAGGGCGCCTTAGAGTCTCGGAGTCCTGAGTGGGCTGCAAGGGGCCCAGGGCAAACCTAAACGTGGCAGCGGCCCACTAAGTGCTGGGCCGCTGGGGGACTTGGACATAGCAGGGTCCGGGACACGTGGTGGGGCCACTCGGGGCCCAGGCAGGGCCAGGGACACGTGGTGGGGCCACTCGGGGCCCAGGCAGGGCTAGGGACAAGAACTGCAGGCAGGCGGGGCCCCCCTCGGGGGACCCGGCATCACTGGGGGCCCCAGGGGCCGTGACGGAGCCTCACGGGGCTCAGGGCAAGAACTGGGCAGGCGGGGCCCCCCCTCGGGGGACCCGGCATCAATGGGGGCCGTGACGGAGCCTCGCGGGCTCGGGATCAGAACTGGGCAGGCGGGGCCCCCCTCGGGGGACCCGGCATCACTGGGGGCCCTTCGGGCCTCGAGGCACACGCGTGCTCGCGCTGGAGGGGAGGGGCGAGCACCGACAATGTGCTCCGACGCCCCGCCTCCCCTCCGGCAGCACTCACCGTCGGCGGGCTGACGCGCCGGTCCTCCTCGCTCTCCGGGGCTCCCTCTCGCTCCTGGGGGCCCCCGGGGGGGAAGCGGCAGTGGTTCGGGTGGAACGCAGGGGCGCGGAGTAGGCTCCCGCCGACCCCTGCCTTCGTGGCTCTCTCCGGTCGTCCCCACAGCTCCCCGGGCCGCCGGCCAATCAGAGCGCGGCCCGGGGAAACGTCATCAGCTCAGCCCGGGCCGACAGCCAATCAGAGCGCGGCCCGGGGGCGGGCTTCACGCAGGGTCCCGGGCTGCGGCGGTGAAACACAGGGGAAATTGACGAGGGCCCGGCTCCCTCGATAAGGCAGCCAGGAAGGCAATAACGCGAGGTAGGCACTCGCTGGGGGCTCGGGCCCCCTCCCACGACAGGCATATGCCGGGTGGGCACCGGCTGGAGGAATAGAGCGCTCCTAGCGCTGGGGGCAGAACGGCAGCGCCTCGAGGCGCTAGGACAGCCGGATGGCACCGCCCCAAGGCGCTAAGACGACAGGAAAGCGCTCCCAAGCGCTAGAAGCGGGAATGAGCGCCACAAGGCACTAGGATAGCAGGAGAACGCTCTCAAGCGCTAGGGCCATAGAAAGCAGGGTCCATAGGAAGTCCAGGAGTTCAGGGGGGAGCACATCAGCTTGTAGAAGGGAAAAAGGGACATCAGCAGTGCAGGAGCAGGGCCGGGCCCAGGGAGGCCAGCCAACCCTGAGCCCACGCAGCAGCACGACCCTGGGAGGGTTCCAGGCAGGACGAGCAGGAAGAGAGGAAGAGAGAGAGAAGAGGGCCCACCCCCCTTTTATACAGGAGCTCCCTTTGTCTCCAAAAGGGGCAGGCAGGGAGAGAACCAGCCAGAACTGGTTATAAGGAATTTCATGCTACTGGCCAGGCCAGGGGCACTGGACGCACCCTAGGGGGTGGGGCCAGCCTGGTGGGGAAGGCCCAGGCGGCTTCAGCCAATCATACACCAGCACACCTACTGCACACATGCACCCAAGTCTAGAAGTGGCACTTCCCTTCTAGTCACACACATGATGCATACATCATCTTGTAGCATTCAACCTCACGAGCGCACACATACCAAACACGACCCGGCACGCCCCCACGCATCAGGAACTACCAGGGCCACATCCATTCCCCATGCATTCCTATGGGAGGCAGGTCTCTCTCACCACACACACACTCAGAGGGGGAATCACCATTCCCCGGACACATATACTAAGCACCAAACTTCAGGGGCGGACCTGCCAGACGGGCCAAGTCCAACACATGCCCCTCCCAGCCCAAACGCAGGGCAGACCAATCACTACCGTGATGGACTTCCCTGCTGCAGGGCGATAGAATTTGGACGCGGCCCGCACCGCCGGACCGATAGACATACACAGACTAAAAATAATAAAAGTTAACAAAACAAAACAACAACAAAAAAAAGAAAAAAAAATGAAGACATAGGCCCAACCAGGCTACCCACCTGGTACTCCTGAGTTGTCCATGACTAGGACCAGGCCCTAAGCCATCCAGATACCACTGGTCCCTGCTAATCCGAAGTGGGGGGTGGTAACCCCGGGCCCACAATAGCCCTTCTCCACTCCCTTTCTCAGGGTAGCCACGACTACCACTGTTCCTTCCACCTAGGGTCCGCACCCCCAGGCTTGCCAGAGGTCACGGGCAAGAATGCCCCACCCTACCTCTACTTCTGAGGTTCCGCGTTCTCCCAGGAGAAACACCCTCAGAACACACTTTCCTACCAGTCTTGGAACTTCCTCCCTCCACTGGTCTTCCACCTGGGAACTAAGCGTTCAGCTCTCCCCAAGGCAAGCCGCGGCCGCGCCAGCAGGTCTTCCTTGTCCGGGATACAACTTAACATACATTCAGCCAGGGCGACACCTGACGCCTAAAACACAACAGGAATACCACTTAAGATAAATTCAGCCAGGGCGACACCTGACGCCTAAAACGCAACAAGAGGAGTCTCAGTGTTCAGCTCTCCCCAAGGCAAGCCGCGGCCGCGCCAGCAGGTCTTCCTTGTCCGGGATACAACTTAACATACATTCAGCCAGGGCGACACCTGACGCCTAGAACACAACAGGGATACCACTTAAGATAAATTCAGCCAGGGCGACACCTGACGCCTAAAACGCAACAAGAGGAGTCTCAGTGTTCAGCTCTCCCCAAGGCAAGCCGCGGCCGCGCCAGCAGGTCTTCCTTGTCCGGGATACAACTTAACATACATTCAGCCAGGGCGACACCTGACGCCTAGAACACAACAGGGATACCACTTAAGATAAATTCAGCCAGGGCGACACCTGACGCCTAAAACGCATCCAGCGGGATACGGAACACATGATGCGTCAACCACATTCAACGGGGTAAGGAAGGACAGGATTATCGGTGATTCAGCAAGCTCCCCATCCCAGAGAACTTACACTCCATTACTCCGTGCACCTCAACATTCATCCACACACCGTCCCCTAGACTGGTAAGACAGTTTTCCACCGCCCCTGATTCCTCAACCCGACCCTCGGGGCACAGGTACCATTACTCTAGGGACAAGGACCCTTCACATTTGAACACAATTACACAACCACCACTGGATCCCACCCTCCTGGTGAATCCAGAAAACCAAATTACACTAGGGAGATGATTTACCCTCCCAAGCTAGGGGCACCTAACTCACAGTGCATACGCACACATTTTTCCACAGAACGGACATTTAAGTAACCTTAAAAAAACTCTCCACAGAACGGGTATTTCTATTAATCATTAAACATTTCCACAGAACAGACATTTTCAGCAACCTGACCCGACCCATGTGGCACAGGTATCATTACTCCAGGGAAGGGACAGGGACCATGCACATTGAACACAATTACGCTGCCACCACTGGATCCCACCCTTCTGGTGAATCCAGAAAAACCCATTGCACTAGGGAGTTGATCTACCCTCCCGAGCTAGGGCCACCTAACCCATAGCGTACCAGAATACATTTTTCACAGAACAGACATTTAAGTAACCTCTTAAAAGCAATAATCTCCTTTCTTTGCGACCATTTACAATGCAGAGTTTTGTAGGGAGGCCAGTTATCGTTGTGGTACTGCGCAAACACAAGTCCGGATCCCACCGCTGCCACCAGTGTAGGAAATGGGACCCCCGGCCGGCCAGGGCTTGCGCCACAGCCAGTCAGAGACCACCACTCCTATGTAAAGTCGACCCCTGCTCGCCCTCTAGGTAACGCGGCGCGGGCAGTCAGGCCTATCTCGGAGGACATGTGTGAAGCATTTGCGCACGCACCCACCAACAACAACCTCCCGGGCCCCCCCACAAAAGGAACTCCACACCAAATATATATATGAAAATAGTCTTTGTATTACGAAGGACACATAGGAACATACACCTTACAAGGGGCTCGAGGTACGGCAGGGGTTACAAGGGGAAAGAACAGGGCAGGGCCAAGGGGCCCCTGCCAGGAGTAGGCACATGATCGATCTAGCATTAGAACACATGTTCACTGGGAGCTTCCTCGGACTAGGACTAGGACACAATCACCAGGAGCTTAGCATAGAATACGTCCCGCCCCGGGGTCTCATAGAACCAGCAATAGAACTCACTCTAACCAGCATAGACATACATGAGGCAAGGTTATACAGGAGGGAAGGAATGGCAAGGTACATAACACAACAGAGGCCCCCATCAGCAGGGCAACACATAATCAGTCTCAGCAACACATTGATAATAGTCAGTAGCGCCCCCTAGGCCAGATGGCCTTCCTGGGGCGAGGGCGCCTTAGAGTCTCGGAGTCCTGAGTGGGCTGCAAGGGGCCCAGGGCAAACCTAAACGTGGCAGCGGCCCACTAAGTGCTGGGCCGCTGGGGGACTTGGACATAGCAGGGTCCGGGACACGTGGTGGGGCCACTCGGGGCCCAGGCAGGGCCAGGGACACGTGGTGGGGCCACTCGGGGCCCAGGCAGGGCTAGGGACAAGAACTGCAGGCAGGCGGGGCCCCCCTCGGGGGACCCGGCATCACTGGGGGCCCCAGGGGCCGTGACGGAGCCTCACGGGGCTCAGGGCAAGAACTGGGCAGGCGGGGCCCCCCCTCGGGGGACCCGGCATCAATGGGGGCCGTGACGGAGCCTCGCGGGCTCGGGATCAGAACTGGGCAGGCGGGGCCCCCCTCGGGGGACCCGGCATCACTGGGGGCCCTTCGGGCCTCGAGGCACACGCGTGCTCGCGCTGGAGGGGAGGGGCGAGCACCGACAATGTGCTCCGACGCCCCGCCTCCCCTCCGGCAGCACTCACCGTCGGCGGGCTGACGCGCCGGTCCTCCTCGCTCTCCGGGGCTCCCTCTCGCTCCTGGGGGCCCCCGGGGGGGAAGCGGCAGTGGTTCGGGTGGAACGCAGGGGCGCGGAGTAGGCTCCCGCCGACCCCTGCCTTCGTGGCTCTCTCCGGTCGTCCCCACAGCTCCCCGGGCCGCCGGCCAATCAGAGCGCGGCCCGGGGAAACGTCATCAGCTCAGCCCGGGCCGACAGCCAATCAGAGCGCGGCCCGGGGGCGGGCTTCACGCAGGGTCCCGGGCTGCGGCGGTGAAACACAGGGGAAATTGACGAGGGCCCGGCTCCCTCGATAAGGCAGCCAGGAAGGCAATAACGCGAGGTAGGCACTCGCTGGGGGCTCGGGCCCCCTCCCACGACAGGCATATGCCGGGTGGGCACCGGCTGGAGGAATAGAGCGCTCCTAGCGCTGGGGGCAGAACGGCAGCGCCTCGAGGCGCTAGGACAGCCGGATGGCACCGCCCCAAGGCGCTAAGACGACAGGAAAGCGCTCCCAAGCGCTAGAAGCGGGAATGAGCGCCACAAGGCACTAGGATAGCAGGAGAACGCTCTCAAGCGCTAGGGCCATAGAAAGCAGGGTCCATAGGAAGTCCAGGAGTTCAGGGGGGAGCACATCAGCTTGTAGAAGGGAAAAAGGGACATCAGCAGTGCAGGAGCAGGGCCGGGCCCAGGGAGGCCAGCCAACCCTGAGCCCACGCAGCAGCACGACCCTGGGAGGGTTCCAGGCAGGACGAGCAGGAAGAGAGGAAGAGAGAGAGAAGAGGGCCCACCCCCCTTTTATACAGGAGCTCCCTTTGTCTCCAAAAGGGGCAGGCAGGGAGAGAACCAGCCAGAACTGGTTATAAGGAATTTCATGCTACTGGCCAGGCCAGGGGCACTGGACGCACCCTAGGGGGTGGGGCCAGCCTGGTGGGGAAGGCCCAGGCGGCTTCAGCCAATCATACACCAGCACACCTACTGCACACATGCACCCAAGTCTAGAAGTGGCACTTCCCTTCTAGTCACACACATGATGCATACATCATCTTGTAGCATTCAACCTCACGAGCGCACACATACCAAACACGACCCGGCACGCCCCCACGCATCAGGAACTACCAGGGCCACATCCATTCCCCATGCATTCCTATGGGAGGCAGGTCTCTCTCACCACACACACACTCAGAGGGGGAATCACCATTCCCCGGACACATATACTAAGCACCAAACTTCAGGGGCGGACCTGCCAGACGGGCCAAGTCCAACAAGGACCCTCACCTCTATACCGGAGGGGTTAGGACTAAGAGGCCTATTGGCGCCAAAAAATCCTTATTGCTTTGGAAGAATAACCACTTATTGGCCTTATCTTCCGGGAACCATATATAATAGAGGGACGGGAGGGGCTGCTGGGACATAGACACTTGAGGTTCAGATCTTGAACACCCACTGGAAATAAGTTTCTGGTGCCCCGCGTGGAGCCCTATGGTGCCCCCTGTAGAGAATCTAGTGGTATTATCAATTTACCTACCTCTTGATTTCATGAGGTTTTTAATGTGTTTTTTTTTTATAAATAAGAGAGACTCGTATGTGGCTTGTCTTGAAGAATGTGGTCGCCACCAGAAAAACACCGCGTCGACGCTTTTTTTGGTTCACCTGATTGTATCCTAGGAATATGCAATAGATGATTGCATTGATGGACATCTGAACAGACACATGAAAGGAATTCCATGTGGACCAATCCAAGCGTGATCTAATCATTATATTGCACTTTTGATGAGGTTGTGATGTTTGTCTTTTTTAATTTTTAAACAAAAGAATCAACATTGTTTTTAATAAATCCATATATATTTTGCATACACCTCGGTAGTGATTGGTTCCTGTACTATAAGTGCCTAAGAGGGTCCGTTTTCTAAAAAGTGTATGTGAGGGTGTGTGAGAGTGTGTGAGGGTGTGTGAGGGTGTGTGAGTGTGTGTGAGGGTGTGTGAGTGTGTGTGAGGGTGTGTGAGAGTGTGTGAGGGTGTGTGAGGGTGTGTGAGAGTGTGTGAGGGTGTGTGAGTGTGTGTGAGGGTGTGTGATTGTGTGTGAGGGTGTGTGAGAGTGTGTGAGAGTGTGTGAGCGTGTGTGAGGGTGTGTGAGTGTGTGTGAGGGTGTGTGAGGGTGTGTGAGTGTGTGTGAGGGTGTGTGAGTCTGCTCCATTGGAAGTTGATCTTTCGAAGTGTGGAATCTACGTTGAGAACCTTTCGATGATCCCGAGAGTATTTTGATTTTTGATTTCCCTGTGGCACCCCTTCTCTTGGGTTGCGGGGTCGCTCCCTGGTTGACAAATAGGATGACGCCGTTTGGATAGGGCGGGGGCGCAGCAACCGCACAACCCCGTCCTGTGACCCTCTGCACACTGGTGAGGGGGGCACGTGTGAGTGTGAGGGCGCAGCAGGCACTGCCAGGGGGAGACGGAGGGCTGTGGCCCAGTACGCACCCTACTCACCGGTGAGGGCACGTGTGAGGGTTCAAGGCGTGAGGGCACGTGTGAGGGTTCAAGGCACATGTGAGGGTTCAAGGCGTGAGAGCACGTGTGAATGAAGGCACATGTGAGTGTTCAAGGCGTGAAGGCACATGTGAAGGTTCAAGGCATGAGGGCACGTGTGAAGGAAGGCACGTGTGATGGTTCAAGGCGTTAGGGCACGTGTGAGGGTTCAAGGCACATGTGAGGGTTCAAGGCATGAGAGCACGTGTGAAGGAAGGCACGTGTGAGGGTTCAAGGCGTGAGGGCACGTGTGAAGGAAGGCACGTGTGAGGGTTCAAGGCATGAGGGCACATGTGAAGGAAGGCACGTGTGAGGGTTCAAGGCGTGGGGGCACGTGTGAAGGAAGGCACGTCTGAGGGTTCAAGGCATGAGGGCATGTGTGAGGGTTCAAGTCACATGTGAGGGTTCATGGCCTGAGGGCACGTGTGAGGGTTCAAGGCACATGTGAGGGTTCAAGGCGTGAGAGCACGTGTGAATGAAGGCACATGTGAGTGTTCAAGGCGTGAAGGCACATGTGAAGGTTCAAGGCATGAGGGCACGTGTGAAGGAAGGCACGTGTGATGGTTCAAGGCGTTAGGGCACGTGTGAGGGTTCAAGGCACATGTGAGGGTTCAAGGCATGAGAGCACGTGTGAAGGAAGGCACGTGTGAGGGTTCAAGGCGTGAGGGCACGTGTGAAGGAAGGCACGA
The DNA here is from genome assembly GCF_964263255.1 of Lissotriton vulgaris. Lineage (NCBI taxonomy): Eukaryota > Metazoa > Chordata > Amphibia > Caudata > Salamandridae > Lissotriton > Lissotriton vulgaris. The sequence goes on from NC_141694.1 coordinate 8,824,133, forward strand.
GTGAGGGTTCAAGGCATGAGGGCACATGTGAAGGAAGGCACGTGTGAGGGTTCAAGGCATGGGGGCACGTGTGAAGGAAGGCACGTCTGAGGGTTCAAGGCATGAGGGCATGTGTGAGGGTTCAAGTCACATGTGAGGGTTCAAGGCCTGAGGGCACGTGTGAGGGTTCAAGGCATGAAGGCACATGTGAGGGTTTAAGGCGTGAGGGCAGATGTAAGTGTTCAAGGCGTGAGGGCATGTGTGAGGGTTCAAGGCATATGTGAGGGTTCAAGGCGTGAGGGCATGTGTGAAGGAAGGCACATGTGAGCGTTCAAGGCACATGTGAGGGTTCAAGGCACATGTGAGGGTTCAAGGCGTGAGGTCATGTGTGAGTGTTCAAGGCGTGAGGGCACGTGTGAGGGTTCAAGGCACATGTGAGTGTTCAAGGCACGTGTGAGGGTTCAAGGCACGTGTGAGGGTTCAAGGCACGTGTGAGGGTTCATTGAAGCACAACAGCCCCTTGCATCCTGCCGCCTGGCCCCAGGCGGGGGCAGATAGCTCGGCGGGTTCACTCCTCAGCAGTGTGGCACTGACACAAGGATAGACCGCGGAAGTCGCCACTGGCAAGAGTTAAATATTCCTCCCACGATGACTCACTCCTGTGTCCTTTCTAGAAGAAAAAACACTTGAAGCTCTGGTTGCAGGTTCGAGCCTCAGCCCTGGTGAGCTCTGGGTACCTTCCCACCGAGGGACTCACTCACAGTCACTCATGCCCTCACTCACAGTCACTCATGCCCTCACTCACAGTCACTCATGCCCTCTGAGGATGCTCAGTGTGAGATCTGCGGGTTGCATGTTCGAGTCTCAGCAGCCCGCCTTCTAGATCCGCCCGCAATGCCAATTCTACAACCACCCACGGTGCTCCTTCTAGATCCAGCCGCAGTGCCCCTTCTAGATCCACCCGCAGTGCCCCCTTTAGATCCACCTGCAGTGCCCTTTCTAGATCCACCCGCAGTGCCCCTTCTACATCCACCCACAGTGCCCCTTCTACATCCACCCGCAGTGCCCCTTCTACATCCACCCGCAGTGCCCCTTCTAGATCCACCCGCAGTGCACCTTCTAGATCCACCCGCAGGTCCCCTTCTAGAACCACCCACAGTGCCCTTTCTAGATCCGCCTGCAGTGCCCCCTCTAGATCCAGCTGCAGTGCCCCTTCTAGAACCACCCACAGTGCCCCTTCTAGAACCACCCACAGTGTCCCTTCTAGATCCACCTACAGTGCCCCTTTTAGATCCACTCGCACTGCCCATTCTAGATCCGCCTGCAGTGCCCCTTCTAGATCCACCTGCAGTGCCCCCTCTAGATCCACCCGCAGTGCCCCTTCTACATCCACCCGCAGTGCCCCTTCTACATCCACCCGCAGTGCCCCTTCTAGATCCACCCGCAGTGCACCTTCTAGATCCACCCGCAGGTCCCCTTCTAGAACCACCCACAGTGCCCTTTCTAGATCCGCCTGCAGTGCCCCCTCTAGATCCAGCTGCAGTGCCCCTTCTAGAACCACCCACAGTGCCCCTTCTAGAACCACCCACAGTGTCCCTTCTAGATCCACCTACAGTGCCCCTTTTAGATCCACTCGCACTGCCCATTCTAGATCCGCCTGCAGTGCCCCTTCTAGATCCACCTGCAGTGCCACTTCCAGAACCAGCCGAAGTGCTCCTTTTAGAACCATCTACAGTGCCCCTTCTATATCCAGCTGCAGTGCCCCTTCCAGATCCACCTGGAATGCCCCTTCTAGATCCACCCAAAGTGCTCCTTCTAGATCCACCCGGAGTGCCCCTTCTAGATCCACCCACAGTGCTCCTTCTAGATCCACCCGCAGTGCCAATTCTAGATCCACCTGCGGTGCCCCTTCTAGAACCACCCACAGTGCCCCTTCTAGATCCACCTGCAGTGCCCCTTATAGATCCACCTGCAGTGCCACTTCTAGATCCACCCACAGTGCCCCTTCTAGAACCATCTACAGTGCCCCTTCTAGATCCACCCGGAGTGCCCCTTCTACATCCAGCCACAGTGCCCCTTACAGATCCACCCGGAATGCCCCTTCTAGATCCACCCACAGTGCTCCTTCTAGATCCACCCAGAGTGCCCCTTCTAGATCCACCCACAGTGATTCTTCAAGACTCCCTGCAGTGCCCCTTCTAGATCCACCCGCAGTGCCCCCTTTAGATCCACCTGCAGTGCCACTTCTAGAACCACCCGCAGTGCCCCTTCTAGAACCATCTACAGTGCCCCTTCTAGACCCACTTGCAGTGCCCCTTCTAGATCCACATGCAGTGCCCCTTCTAGATCCACCTGCAGTGCCCCTTCTAGATCCACATGCAGTGCCCCTTCTAGATCCACCTGCAGTGCCCCTTCTAGATCCACCCGCAGTGCCCCTTCTAGATCCACCTGCAGGGCCCCTTCTAGATCCGCCTGCAGTGCCCCTTCTAGATCCACCTGCAGTGCCACTTCCAGAACCAGCCGAAGTGCCCCTTCTAGAACCATCTACAGTGCCCCTTCTATATCCAGCCGCAGTGCCCCTTCCAGATCCACCTGGAATGCCCCTTCTAGATCCACCCAAAGTGCTCCTTCTAGATCCACCCGGAGTGCCCCTTCTAGATCCACCCACAGTGCTCCTTCTAGAACCCCTGCAGGTCCCCTTCTAGATCCACCCGCAGTGTCCCTTCTAGATCCACCTGCGGTGCCCCTTCTAGAACCACCCACAGTGCCCCTTCTAGATCCACCTGCAGTGCCCCTTATAGATCCACCTGCAGTGCCCCTTCTACATCCACCCGCAGTGCCCCTTCTAGATCCACCCGGAGTGCCCCTTCTACATCCAGCCACAGTGCCCCTTCCAGATCCACCCGGAATGCCCCTTCTAGATCCACCCACAGTGCTCCTTCTAGATCCACCCGCAGTGCCCCTTCTAGATCCACCTGCAGTGCCCCTTCTAGATCCACCGCAGTGCCCCTTCTAGAACCATCTACAGTGCCCCTTCTAGATCCACCCGCAGTGCCCCTTCTAGATCCACCTGCAGGGCCCCTTCTAGATCCACCTACAGTGCCCCTTCTAGATCCACCCGCAGTGCCCCTTCTACATCTAGCCTCAGTGCCCCTTCCAGATCCACCCGGAATGCCCCTTCTAGATCCACCCACAGTGCTCCTTCTAGATCCACCCGGAGTGCCCCTTCTAGATCCACCCGGAGTGCCCCTTCTATATCCACCCGGAATGGCCCTTCTAGATCCACCCAGAGTGCTCCTTCTAGATCCACCCGGAGTGCCCCTTCTAGATCCACCCACAGTGCTTCTTCTAGACCCCCTGCAGTGCCCCTTCTAGATCCACCCACAGTGCCCTTTCTAGATCCACCTGCAGTGCCCCTTTTAGATCCACCCGCAGTGCCCATTCTAGATCCACCCGCAGTGCCCCTTCTAGATCCACCCACAGTGCCCCTTATAGATCCACCCACAGTGCTCCTTCTAGATCCACCCACAGTGCCCATTCTAGATCCACCCACAGTGCTCCTTCTAGATCCACCCGGAGTGCCCCTTCTAGATCCACCCACAGTGCCCCTTCTATATCCACCCGGAGTGCCCCTTCTATATCCACCCGGAATGCCCCTTCTAGATCCACCCAGAGTGCTCCTTCTAGATCCACCCGGAGTGCCCCTTCTAGATCCACCCACAGTGCTTCTTCTAGACCCCCTGCAGTGCCCCTTCTAGATCCACCCACAGTGCCCTTTCTAGATCCACCTGCAGTGCCCCTTTTAGATTCACCCGCAGTGCCCATTCTAGATCCACCCGCAGTGCCCCTTCTAGATCCACCCACAGTGCCCCTTATAGATCCACCCACAGTGCTCCTTCTAGATCCACCCACAGTGCCCATTCTAGATCCACCCACGGTGCCCCTTCTAGATCCACCCACAGTGCCCCTTCTAGATCCACCCGGAGTGCCCCTTCTATATCCACCCGGAATGCCCCTTCTAGATCCACCCACAGTGCTCCTTCTAAATCCACCCACAGTGCCCATTCTAGATCCACCCGCGGTGCCCTTCTAGATCCACCTGCAGTGCCCCTTCTAGATCCACCCGCAGTGCCCCTTCTAGATCCACCCGGAGTGCCCCTTCTATATCCACCCGGAATGCCCCTTCTAGATCCACCCACAGTGCTCCTTCTAGATCCACCCGGAGTGCCCCTTCTAGATCCACCCACAGTGCTTCTTCTAGACCCCCTGCAGTGCCCCTTCTAGATCCACCCACAGTGCCCTTTCTAGATCCACCTGCAGTGCCCCTTCCAGATCCACCCGCAGCGCCCTTTCTAGATCCACCCGCAGCGCCCTTTCTAGATCCACCTGCAGTGCCCCTTCCAGATCCACCCGCAGTGCCCCTTCCAGATCCACCCGGAGTGCCCTTTCTAGATCCACCCACAGTGCTCCTTCTAGATCCACCCGCAGTGCCCCTTCTAGATCCACCCGCAGTGCCCCTTCTAGATCCACCCGCAGTGCCCCTTCTATATCCACCCGGAGTGCCCCTTCTATATCCACCCGGAATGCCCCTTCTATATCCACCCGGAATGCCCCTTCTAGATCCACCCACAGTGCTCCTTCTAGATCCACTCGGAGTGCCCCTTCTAGATCCACCCACAGTGCTTCTTCTAGACCCCCTGCAGTGCCCCTTCTAGATCCACCCACAGTGCCCTTTCTAGATCCACCTGCAGTGCCCCTTTTAGATCCACCCGCAGTGCCCCTTCTAGATCCACTTGCAGTGCCCCTTCTAGATCCACCCACAGTGCCCCTTATAGATCCACCCACAGTGATCCTTCTAGATCCACCCACAGTGTCCCTTCTAGATCCACCCGCAGTGCCCCTTTTACATCCACCCGCAGTGCCCCTTCTATATCCACCCGGAGTGCCCCTTCTATATCCACCCGGAATGCCCCTTCTAGATCCACCCACAGTGCTCCTTCTAGATCCACCCGGAGTGCCCCTTCTAGATCCACCCACAGTGCTTCTTCTAGACCCCCTGCAGTGCCCCTTCTAGATCCACCCACAGTGCCCTTTCTAGATCCACCCGCAGTGCCCTTTCTAGATCCACCCGCAGTGCCCCTTCTAGATCCACCCACAGTGCCCCTTCTAGATCCACCCACAGTGCCCCTTATAGATCCACCCACAGTGCTCCTTCTAGATCCACCCACAGTGCCCATTCTAGATCCACCCGCGGTGCCCATTCTAGATCCACCCACAGTGCCCCTTCTACATCCACCCGCAGTGCCCCTTCTATATCCACCCGGAGTTCCCCTTCTATATCCACCCGGAATGCCTCTTCTATATCCACCCGGAATGCCCCTTCTAGATCCACCCACAGTGCCCCTTCTAGATCCACCCACAATGCTTCTTCTAGACCCCCTGCAGTGCTCCTTCTAGATCCACCCACAGTGCCCTTTCTAGATCCACCTGCAGTGCCCCTTTTAGATCCACCCGGAATGCCCCTTCTAGATCCACCCACAGTGCCCCTTCTAGATCCACCCGCAGTGCCCCTTCTAGATCCACCCACAGTGCTTCTTCTAGATCCACCTACAGTGCCCCTTCTAGATCCACCCACAGTGCCCCTTCTAGATCCATCCGTAGTACCCCTTCTAGATCCACCCGCAGTGCCAATTCTACATCCACCCGCAGTGCCCCTTCTAGATCCACCCACAGGGCCCCTTCTAGATCCACCTGCAGTGCCCCTTCTAGATCCACCCGCAGTGTCCCTTCTAGATCCACCCGCAGTGCCCCTTCCAGATCCACCCGCAGTGCCCCTTCCAGATCCACCTGCAGTGCCCCTTCTACATCCACCCGCAGTGTCCCTTCTAGATCCACCCACAGTGTCCCTTCTAGATCCACCCACAGTGCCCCTTCTAGATCCACCCGCAGTGTCCCTTCTAGATCCACTCAGAGTGCCACTTCTACATCCACCCGCAGTGCCCCTTCTAGATCCACCTGCAGTGCCCTTTCTAGATCCACCCGCAGTGTCCCTTCTAGATCCACCCGCAGTGTCCCTTCTAGATCCACCCGCAGTGTCCCTTCTAGATCCACCCGCAGTGCCCCTTCTAGATCCACCCGCAGTGTCCCTTCTAGATCCACCCGCAGTGCCCTTTCTAGATCCACCCGCAGTGTCCCTTCTAGATCCACTCGGAGTGCCACTTCTACATCCACCCGCAGTGCCCCTTCTAGATCCACCTGCAGTGCCCTTTCTAGATCCACCTGCAGTGCCCCTTTTAGATCCACCCGCAGTGCCCCTTCTAGATCCACTTGCAGTGCCCCTTCTAGATCCACCCACAGTGCCCCTTATAGATCCACCCACAGTGATCCTTCTAGATCCACCCACAGTGTCCCTTCTAGATCCACCCGCAGTGCCCCTTTTACATCCACCCGCAGTGCCCCTTCTATATCCACCCGGAGTGCCCCTTCTATATCCACCCGGAATGCCCCTTCTAGATCCACCCACAGTGCTCCTTCTAGATCCACCCGGAGTGCCCCTTCTAGATCCACCCACAGTGCTTCTTCTAGACCCCCTGCAGTGCCCCTTCTAGATCCACCCACAGTGCCCTTTCTAGATCCACCCGCAGTGCCCTTTCTAGATCCACCCGCAGTGCCCCTTCTAGATCCACCCACAGTGCCCCTTCTAGATCCACCCACAGTGCCCCTTATAGATCCACCCACAGTGCTCCTTCTAGATCCACCCACAGTGCCCATTCTAGATCCACCCGCGGTGCCCGTTCTAGATCCACCCACAGTGCCCCTTCTACATCCACCCGCAGTGCCCCTTCTATATCCACCCGGAGTTCCCCTTCTATATCCACCCGGAATGCCTCTTCTATATCCACCCGGAATGCCCCTTCTAGATCCACCCACAGTGCCCCTTCTAGATCCACCCACAATGCTTCTTCTAGACCCCCTGCAGTGCTCCTTCTAGATCCACCCACAGTGCCCTTTCTAGATCCACCTGCAGTGCCCCTTTTAGATCCACCCGGAATGCCCCTTCTAGATCCACCCACAGTGCCCCTTCTAGATCCACCCGCAGTGCCCCTTCTAGATCCACCCACAGTGCTTCTTCTAGACCCCCTGCAGTGCCCCTTCTAGATCCACCCACAGTGCCCTTTCTAGATCCACCTGCAGTGCTCCTTCTAGATCCACCCACAGTGTCCCTTCTAGATCCACCCGCAGTGCCCCTTTTACATCCACCCGCAGTGCCCCTTCTATATCCACCCGGAGTGCCCCTTCTATATCCACCCGGAATGCCCCTTCTAGATCCACCCACAGTGCTCCTTCTAGATCCACCCGGAGTGCCCCTTCTAGATCCACCCACAGTGCTTCTTCTAGACCCCCTGCAGTGCCCCTTCTAGATCCACCCACAGTGCCCTTTCTAGATCCACCAGCAGTGCCCTTTCTAGATCCACCCGCAGTGCCCCTTCTAGATCCACCCACAGTGCCCCTTCTAGATCCACCCACAGTGCCCCTTATAGATCCACCCACAGTGCTCCTTCTAGATCCACCCACAGTGCCCATTCTAGATCCACCGGCGGTGCCCGTTCTAGATCCACCCACAGTGCCCCTTCTACATCCACCCGCAGTGCCCCTTCTATATCCACCCGGAGTTCCCCTTCTATATCCACCCGGAATGCCTCTTCTATATCCACCCGGAATGCCCCTTCTAGATCCACCCACAGTGCCCCTTCTAGATCCACCCACAATGCTTCTTCTAGACCCCCTGCAGTGCTCCTTCTACATCCACCCACAGTGCCCTTTCTAGATCCACCTGCAGTGCCCCTTTTAGATCCACCCGGAATGCCCCTTCTAGATCCACCCACAGTGCCCCTTCTAGATCCACCCGCAGTGCCCCTTCTAGATCCACCCACAGTGCTTCTTCTAGACCCCCTGCAGTGCCCCTTCTAGATCCACCCACAGTGCCCCTTATAGATCCACCCACAGTGCTCCTTCTAGATCCACCCACAGTGCCCATTCTAGATCCACCCGCGGTGCCCGTTCTAGATCCACCCACAGTGCCCCTTCTACATCCACCCGCAGTGCCCCTTCTATATCCACCCGGAGTTCCCCTTCTATATCCACCCGGAATGCCTCTTCTATATCCACCCGGAATGCCCCTTCTAGATCCACCCACAGTGCCCCTTCTAGATCCACCCACAATGCTTCTTCTAGACCCCCTGCAGTGCTCCTTCTAGATCCACCCACAGTGCCCTTTCTAGATCCACCTGCAGTGCCCCTTTTAGATCCACCCGGAATGCCCCTTCTAGATCCACCCACAGTGCTCCTTCTAGATCCACCCGGAGTGCCCCTTCTAGATCCACCCACAGTGCTTCTTCTAGACCCCCTGCAGTGCCCCTTCTAGATCCACCCACAGTGCCCTTTCTAGATCCACCTGCAGTGCCCCTTTTAGATCTACCCGCAGTGCCCCTTCTAGATCCACCCGCAGTGCCCCTTCTAGATCCACCCGCAGTGCCCCTTCTAGATCCACCCACAGTGCCCCTTATAGATCCACCCACAGCGCTCCTTCTAGATCCACCCACAGTGCCCCTTCTAGATCCACCCGCAGTGCCCCTTTTACATCCACCCGCAGTGCCCCTTCTATATCCACCCGGAGTGCCCCTTCTATATCCACCCGGAATGCCCCTTCTATATCCACCCGGAATGCCCCTTCTAGATCCACCCACAGTGCTCCTTCTAGATCCACCCGGAGTGCCCCTTCTAGATCCACACACAGTGCTTCTTCTAGACCCCCTGCAGTGCCCCTTCTATATCCACCCACAGTGCCCTTTCTAGATCCACCTGCAGTGCCCCTTCCAGATCCACCCGCAGCGCCCTTTCTAGATCCACCTGCAGTGCCCCTTCCAGATCCACCCGCAGTGCCCCTTCCAGATCCACCCGGAGTGCCCTTTCTAGATCCACCCACAGTGCTCCTTCTAGATCCACCCGCAGTGCCCCTTCTAGATCCACCCGCAGTGCCCCTTCTAGATCCACCCGCAGTGCCCCTTCTAGATCCACCCGCAGTGCCCCTTCTATATCCACCCGGAGTGCCCCTTCTATATCCACCCGGAATGCCCCTTCTATATCCACCCGGAATGCCCCTTCTAGATCCACCCACAGTGCTCCTTCTAGATCCACCCGGAGTGCCCCTTCTAGATCCACCCACAGTGCTTCTTCTAGACCCCCTGCAGTGCCCCTTCTAGATCCACCCACAGTGCCCTTTCTAGATCCACCTGCAGTGCCCCTTTTAGATCCACCCGCAGTGCCCCTTCTAGATCCACCCGCAGTGCCCCTTCTAGATCCACCCACAGTGCCCCTTATAGATCCACCCACAGTGATCCTTCTAGATCCACCCACAGTGCCCCTTCTAGATCCACCCGCAGTGCCCCTTTTACATCCACCCGCAGTGCCCCTTCTATATCCACCCGGAGTGCCCCTTCTATATCCACCCGGAATGCCCCTTCTATATCCACCCGGAATGCCCCTTCTAGATCCACCCACAGTGCTCCTTCTAGATCCACCCGGAGTGCCCCTTCTAGATCCACCCACAGTGCTTCTTCTAGACCCCCTGCAGTGCCCCTTCTAGATCCACCCACAGTGCCCTTTCTAGATCCACCCGCAGTGCCCCTTCTAGATCCACCCACAGTGCCCCTTCTAGATCCACCCACAGTGCCCCTTATAGATCCACCCACAGTGCTCCTTCTAGATCCACCCACAGTGCCCATTCTAGATCCACCCGCGGTGCCCCTTCTAGATCCACCCACAGTG